>NC_091069.1:28605000-29855000 GCF_032405125.1 Capricornis sumatraensis | reverse complement strand
CCACAAGAAATTTAGAAATACCAAGGGAATATTTATGCAAAGATGGGCACAATAAAGGACAGAAGTGGCAGGGACCTAAAAGAAACAGAAGATATTAGGAAGAGGTGGAGAGAATACAAAGAAGAACTATACAAAAAAGATCGTCACTACTCAGATAATCACGATGGTATGATCACTCACCTAGAGCCAGACATCCTAGAATGTGAAGTCTAGTGGGCCTTAGGAAGCATCACTACGGACAAAGCTAGTGGAGGTGATGGAATTTCAGTTGAGCTAGTTCAAATCCTAAAAGATGATGCTGTGAAAGTGCTGCACTCAATATACCATCTAATTTGGAAAGCTAAGCAGTGGCCACAGGACTGGAAAAGGTCAGTTTTCATTCTAATACCAAAGAAATGCTATGCCAAAGAATGCTCAAACTACCACACAATTGCACTCATCTCACACGCTAGTATAGTAATACTCAAAATTCTCCAAGCCAGGCTTCAGCAATACATGAACCATGAAATTCCAGATGTTTAAGCTGGTTTTGGAAAAGGCAGAGGAACCAGAGATCAAGTTGCCAACATCTGCTGCTGCTGCTGCTGCTGCTAAGTCACTTCAGTCATGTCCAGCTCTGTGCGACCCCATAGACGGCAGCCCACCAGGCTTTCCCGTCCCTGGGATTCTCCAGGCAAGAACACTGAAGTGGGTTGCCATTTCCTTCTCCAATGCATGAAAGTGAAAAGTGAAAGTGAACTTGCTCAGTCATGGCCGACCCGTAGTGACCCTATGGACTGTGGCCTACGATTCCTCCGTCCATGGGAGTTTCCAGACAAGAGTACTGGAGTGGGTTGCCATTTCCTTCTCCGCTGGATCATGGTAAAAGCAAGAGAGTTCCGGAAAAACATCTATTTCTGCTTTATTGACTATGTCAAAGCCTTTGACTGTGTGGATCACAATAAACTCTGGAAATCTTAAAGAGAGGGAAATATCAGATCACCTGACCTGCCTCTTGAGAAATCTGTATGCAGGTCAGGAAGCAACAGTTAGAACTGGACCTGGAGCAACAGACTGGTTCCAAATTGGGAAAGGAGTATGTCAAGTCATAGTGTCAGCCTGCTTATTTAACTTATATGCAGAGTACATCATGAGAAACGCTGGGCTGGATGAGGCACCAGCTGGAATCAAGATTGCCAGGAGAAATATCAATGTCCTCAGATATGCAGATGACACCACCCTTATGGCAGAAAGTGAAGAACTAAAGAGCCTCTTGATGAAAAGTGAAAAAGTTGGGTTAAAGCTCCACATTCAGAAAACTAAGGTCATGGCATCCGGTCTCATCACTTCATGGCAAATAGATGGGGAAATAGTGGAAACAGTAACATACTTTATTTTGCGGGGCTCCAAAATTACTGCAGATTTTGACTGCAGCCATGAAATAAAAAGACACTTACTCCTTGAAAGAAAAGTTATTACAGAACTAGACAGCATATTAAAAAGCAGAGACATTACTTTGCCAACAAAGGTCTGTCTAGTCAAGGCTATAGTTTTTCTAGTAGTCATGTATGGATATGAGAATTGAACTATAAAGAAAACTGAACACAAAATAATTGATGCTTTTGAACTGTAGTGTTGAAGAAGACTCTTGAGAGTTGCTTGTACTGCAAGGAGATCCAATCAGTCTATCCTAAAGGAAATCACTCCTGAATATTGACTGGAAGGACTGATGTTGATACTGAAACTCCAATACTTTGGCCACCTATATTAAGAGCTGACTCATTTGAAAAGACTCTGATGCTGGGAAAGACTGAAGGCGGGAGGAGAAATGGATGACAGAAGGTGAGATGGTTGGATGGCATCACCAACTCAATGGACATGAGTTTGAGTAAACTCCAGGAGCTGGTGATGGACACAGAGGCCTGGTGTACAGCAGTCCATGGGATCACAAAGACTTGTATATGACTGAGCAACTGAAGTGAACTAAACTACATAAAACTGTCAAATATAGGACAGAAACCCTGGGACCTAAATAAAAATGATTATCCACACTACTTTGCTTCAAATATAATTCACATTTAAATATAATCAAGAAGATAATGTCCACAGTTTGAGATACTTTAGAATCCTGTGTTCTGACCCTGTCTTTCTTGAAGAAAAGTGATGCATAATTTTTGGATAATTTAGAAAAAAGTTATGACCTTTCTGGCTATTTTTAAAATGAATTTTTTTCCCGTTATCACATATCTGAATTCATCTTTCTGAATTCACTGGTTTCTAGAACTAACATTAAGCAAATATCTGAAATTTAAGAAACTGCCAGGTACCATGGAACCCAGACCAAAAAGATACTTCAGAGTGTCTTATTATTTTTCTTTTTTTTAACTTAGAGAAAGCAATCAATTCAGTTCAGTTCAGTCACTCAGTCGTGTCCGACTCTTTGCGACCCCATGGACTACAGCATTCCAGGCCTCCCTGTCCATCACCAACTCCAGGATTTTACTCAAACTCACGTCCATTGAGTCAGTGATGCCATACAACCATCTCAAATTCTGTCATCCCCTTCTCCTCCTGACTTCAATCTTTCCCAGCATCATGGCCTTTTCAAATGGGTCAGCTCTTCACACCAGGTGGCCAAAGTATTGGAGTTTCAGTTTCAACATCAGCCCTTCATATGAACATTCAGGATTGATTTCCTCTAGGATGAACTGATTGGATCTCCTTGCAGTCCAAGGGACTCTCAAGAGTCTTCTCCAATACCACAGTTGAAAAGCATCTATTCTTCTGCGCTCAGCTTTATTTGCAGTCCAACTCTCATATCCATATATGACTACTGGAAAAATTATAGCCTTGACTAGATGGTTTTATTGAGACAAAATAACGTCTCTGCTTTTTAATATGCTGTCTAGATCGGTAATAACTTTCCTTCCAAGGAGTAAACGTCTTTTTATTTCATGGCTGCAGTCACCATCTGCAGTGATTTTGGAGCCCCCGAAAATAAAATCTGCCACTGTTTCCACTGTTTCTCCATCTATTTACATGAAGTTGAGAGAGTCATTTCCTAGGTAGGTTAATAAGAAGTCTAGGGGTCCCCAAGGAGAGAGGTGTCTGGAATTCTCAAGGAGGGAAAAAGGACAAACTTTTTTTCCCCTCTACATTCCTTAGGATTATGTATCCTGCCTGAGGACAGTCTCTGGATTGAACCTTCTGGCTAATCCTGTTATCTTCAGTTCAGTTCAGTTGCTCAGTCCTGTCTGACTCTTTGAGACCCCATGAATCGCAGCACACCAGGCCTCCCTGTCCATCACCAACTCCCGGAGTTCACTCAGAGTCGCATCCATCGAGTCAATGATGCCATCCAGCCATCTCATCCTCTGTTGTCCCCTTCTCCTCCTGCCCCCAATCCCTCCCAGCATCAAAGTCTTCTCCAATGAGTCAACTCTTCGCATGAGGTGCCCAAAGTACTGGAGTTTCAGCTTCAGCATCAGTCCTTCCAAAGAAATCCCAGGGCTGATCTCCTTCAGAATGGACTGGTTGGATCTCCTTGCAGTCCAAGGGACTCTCAAGAGTCTTCTCCAACACCACAGTTCAAAAGCATCAATTCTTCAGTGCTCAGCCTTCTTCACAGTGCAACTCTTACATCCATACATGACCACTGGAAAAACCATAGCCTTGATAGATGGACCTTAGTCAGCAAAGTAATGTCTCTGATTTTGAATATGATATCTAGGTTGGTCATAACTTTTCTTCCAAGGAGTAAGCATCTTTTAATTTCATGGCTGCAATCACCATCTGCAGTGATTTTGGAGCCCCAAATAATAAATTCTGACACTGTCCACTGTTTCCCTATCTATTTCCCATGGAGTGATGGGACCAGATGCCATGATCTTCGTTTTCTGAATGTTGAGCTTTAAGCCAACTTTTTCACTCTCTTCTTTTACTTTCATCAACAGGCTTTTTAGTTCCTCTTCACTTTCTGCCATAAGGGTGGTGTCATCTGCATATCTGAGGTTATTGATATTTCTCCTGGCAATCTTCTTTCCAGCTTGTGTTTTTCCAGTCCAGCGTTTCTCATGATGTACTCTGCATAGAAGTTAAATAAGCAGGCTGACAATATACAGCCTTGACGCACTCCTTTTCCTATTTGGAACCAGTCTGTTGTTCCATGTCCAGTTCTAACTGTTGCTTCCAGACCTGCATACAGATTTCTCTAGAGGCAGGTCAGGTGGTCTGGTATGCCCATCTCTTTCAGAATTTTCCACAATTTCTTGTGATCCACATAGTCAAAGGCTTTGGCATAGTCAATAAAGCAGAAATCGATGTTTTTCTGGAACGCTCTTTCTTTTTTCGATGATCCAGCAGATGTTGGCAATTTGATCTCTGGTTCCTCTGCCTTTTCTAAAACCAGCTTGAACCTCAGGAAGTTCACGGTTCACGTATTGCTGAAGCCTGGCTTGGAGAATTTTGAGCATTACTTTAGCGTGTGAGATGAGTGCAATTGTGCGGTAATTTGAGCATTCTTTTGCATTGCCTTTATTTGGAATTGGAATGAAAACTGACATTTCCAGTCCTGTGGCCACTGCTGAGTTTTCCAAATTTGCTGGCATATTGATTGCAGCACTTTCACAGCATCCTTTTTCAGGATTTGAAATAGCTCTACTGAAATTCCATCACCTCCACTAGCTTTGTTCATAGTAATGCTTTCTAAGGCCTACTTGACTTCACATTCCAGGATGTCTGGCTCTAGATGAGCGATCACAGCATCGTGATTATCTGGGTCGTGAAGATCCTTTTTGTACAATTCTTCTGTGTATTCTTGCCATCTCTTCTTAATATCTTCTGCTTCTGTTAGGTCCAGACCATTTCTGTCCTTTATCGAGCCCATCTTTGCATGAAATGTTCCCTTGGTATTTCTAATTTTGTTGAAGAGATCTCTAGTCTTTCCCATTCTGTTCTTTTCCTCTATTTCTTTGCATTGATCGCTGAAGAAGGCTTTCTTATCTCTTCTTGCTCTTCTTTGGAACTCTGCATTCAGATGCTTATATCTTTCCTTTTCTCCTTTGCTTTTCTCCTCTCTTCTTTTCACAGCTATTTGTAAGGCCTCCCCAGACAGCCATTTTGCTTTTTTGCATTTCTTTTCCATGGGGATGGTCTTGATCCCTGTCTCCTGTACAATGTCACAAACCTCCCTCCATAGTTCATCAGGCACTCTATCTATCAGATCTAGGCCCTTAAATCTCTTTGTCACTTCCACTGTATAATCATAAGGGATTTGATTTAGGTTATATCTGAATGGTCTAGAGGTTTTCCCTGTTTTCTTCATTTTCAGTCTGAATTTGGTAATAAGGAGTTTAGGATCTGAGCCACAGTCAGCTCCTGGTCTTGTTTTTGTTGACAGTACTTCTCCATCTTTTGCTGCAGAGAATATAATCAATCTGATTTCGATGTTGACCATCTGGTGATGTCCATCTGTAGAGTCTTCTCTTGTGTTGTTGGAAGAGGGTATTTCCTATGACCAGTGCATTTTCTTGGCAAAACTCTATTAGTCTTTGCCCTGCTTCATTCCGCATTCCAAGGCCAAATTTGCCTGTTACTCCAGGTGTTTCTTGACTTCCTACTTTTGCATTCTAGTCCCCTATAATGAAAAGGACATCTTTTTTGGGTGTTAGTTCTAAAAGATCTTATAGGTCTTCATAGAACCGTTCAACTTCAGCTTCTTCAGCATTCCTGGTTGGGGCATAGACTTGGATTACTGTGATATTGAATGGTTTGCCTTGGAAACAAACAGAGATCATTCTGTTTTTTGAGATTGCATCCAAGTACTGCATTTTGGACTCTTTTGTTGACCATGATGGCTACTCCATTTCTTTTGAGGGATTCCTGCCTGCAGTAGTAGATATAATGGTCATCTGGGTTAAATTCACCCATTCCAGTCCATTTTAGTTCACTGATTCCTAGAATCTAGACGTTCACCCTTGCCACCTCTTGTTTGACCACTTCGAATTTGCCTTGATTCATGGACCTGACATTCCAAGTTCCTATGCAATATTGCTCTTACAGCATCGGACCTTGCTTCTATCACCAGTCACATCCACAGCTGGGTATTTTTTTTGCTTTGGCTCCAACCCTTCATTCTTTCTGGAGTTATTTCTCCACTGACCTCCAGTAGTATATTGGGCACCTACTGACCTGGGGAGTACCTCTTTCAGTATCCTATCATTTTGCCTTTTTATACCGTTCATGGGGTTCTCAAGGCAAGAATACTGAAGTGTTTGCCATTCCCTTCTCCAGTGGACCACATTCTGTCAGACCTCTCCACCATGACCCACCCATCTTGGGTTGCCCCAAGGGCATGGCTTAGTTTCATTGAGTTAGACAAGGCTGTGGTCCTAGTGTGATTAGATTGACTAGATTTCTGTGAGTATGGTTTCAGTGTGTCTGCCCTCTGATGCCCTCTTGCAACACCTACCATCTTACTTGAATTTCTCTTACCTTGGGCAAAATGTAAATTATGGGAGTAGGTCTGGTGAGGTCTTTACAACCTCTAGATATTCTTTGGATTCATTGGAGAGTATATAACTCCATTGCTAATACTAGCAATGGGGGTACTCTTTCTACCCCCTTCTAATGTCTATGTCAGAAGCTTTCTCTATCTTCTTTATACTTTAATAAAACTTTATTACACAAAAGCTCTGAGTGATCAAGCCTTCTCTCTAGCCTTGGATTGAATTCTTCTCCTCCGGAGAAGGATGTCAGGATGAATCCTGACATCTTTGCATGGTTCAGCAACAACCTTTCAAAGTGATGGGACCGGATGCCTTGATCCATGTTTTCTGAATGTTAAGCTTTAAGCCAACTTTTTCACTCTCCTCTTTCACTTTCATCAAGAGGCTCTTTTGTTCTTCTTCAGTTTCTGTCATAAGGGTGGTGTCATCTGCATATCTGAGGTTATTGATATTTCTCCTGGCAATCTTGACTCCAGCTTGTGCTTCATCCAACCCAGTGTTTCTCATTATGTACTCTGCATATATAAGCAGGGTGACAATATACAGGCTTGATGTACTCCTTTTCCTATTTGGAACCAGTCTGTTGTTCCATGTCCTGTTCTAACTGTTGCTTCCTGATCTGCATAAAGGTCAGGAAGAGGCAGGTCAGGTGGTCTGGTATTCCCATCTCTTTCAGAATTTTCCCAGGTGGTCTCAAGAGGCAGGTCAGGTGGTCTGGTATTCCCATCTCTTTCAGAAGTTTCCACAGTTTATTGTGATCCAGAGTCAAAGGATTTGTAATAGTCAATAGATTCCCCTAAATCCTGAAATCAAGTGCAGAGAAGGGCCTGTTCAACAGATTTGACTCCTGTACCCCAGAGATCAACCCTGGGTGTTCTTTGGAAGGAATGATGCTAAAGCTGAAACTTCAGTACTTTGGCCACCTCATATGAAGAGGTGACTCATTGGAAAAGACTGATGCTGGGAGGGATTGGGGGCAGGAGGAGAAGGGGATGACAGAGGACTTGATGGCTCTATGGCATCATCGACTTGATGAATGTGAGTTTGAGTGAACTCCGGGAGTTGATGATGGACAGGGAGGCCTGGTATGCTGCAATAAATGGGGTTGCAAACAATCGGACAGGACTGAGCGACTGAACTGAACTGAACTGAATCCCACCAGGACAACTCCATATTCTATTGCTGAGTCTTACAAAGTTTTGTCTTGAGGATAAATTATCGTTATTCTCAAAGACTTCTCAATTGATGACATCTGTACCACCAATTCTTTATATACCAAAGTTGCTGGTAAGGGGTAAAAGGAAAAAGAAGTACAGTTTAATTAAATAGCTCCAAATATAACTTCCAATTTATCTTTTATCAGGAAAGTGTATATTAAGAGGCTCTGAAAGAGCAGAGAAACTAAGAATCACAAGATTAAAGGGTATCTAAAATATTAACATTGAATATTTCACAGAAAATTTTTCTCCTTACATGAAAAATACTAAATAAGTTACATTTGAATGCTATATATGTGTGTGTGTGTATAAATATCTCAGATATTTCTCATTAATAGAAAGTGGATAATATTTAAAACATAAGGAGTTGAGGTAAAGAAGGAACTGTATATCCAATTTAAATTGTATTAAAATCCAAATATAAAGTGTGAACAAAAAGTATATTTTCCTAAATGAAAGCAAATATTCACTCCCCCCGCCCCCTGCCAAAACCAGGGACTATTAAGAGTGTGTGTGTGTGTATATATATATATATATATATATATATATATGTATGTATATATGTGGCTGCAGTACTTTCTTGCTTTGATATACATAAAAAAATAAAAACACCTGTTATGTTTAAATGTTTAGGGTATATTGTTAGAAATATATAATCCTACTTTCACAAGTATTTCACAACTAGGGGAAATAACTTAGCAGAACCATTTGAATTAGCTGTCTTCATACTAGGCAGGGCTTACTTCTTTCTCTTTTTTAAAGCTTTCTGAGATATAATTAATATACAAAACTTGCACATATTTAATGCATACATTTTGATGAGTATAGACAGAAGCATACACCTATAACATTATCACTAGAGTTGAGGTACTAACCAAATCCATCACCTCCAACAACTTCCTTGTGTTCTTGTTTGTGTGTATGTTTAGAACACTTAACATGAGATCTATCCTAAGTGCACAATAGTATGCTGTTAACTACATATATTGACGACAGAGGATGAGATGGCTGGATTGCATCACTGACTTGATGGACGCAAGTCTGAGTGAACTCCGGGAGTTGGTGATGGATAGGGAGGCCTGGCGTGCTGTGATTCATGGGGTCGCAAAGAGCTGAACACGACTGAGCAACTGAACTGAACTGAACTACATATATTTACATTTGCTATTTTATACAGCAGATCTCTAGAAGTTACTCATGTTGCCTACTTTTTAAAGGTTCTTTGCACATGTGAAATATTCCATAAGATGTCCCCTGTTGCCATGGAGGATGCAACTATTTTTATATGGACAGTGGCAAACCACACAAGGGTCCATGGTATTAAGAGTAAAACTCCATTTCACACTTTCCACTTTGTCTTGTTTCTTCCCTCTCAAACTCATTCACATCTTCCTGGCAGTTAGAAATGATGCTATACGAGTTGATGACTTGATGGCTGAGAATACTGCTCACTTTCTTGGGACTGGGAGGCTCAGGTGAATTGTATTATCATTTTATTCAGCAGTATGACTCTGAAGTCATTCACTATGTTGTGTGGTTTTTTCCCCCCCAATCAGAAACATCAAAGCCCTCTTCTCTTTGTGCTGAGTTCTCTAGATTGACTTTCTCTGATATTTTTCTTTTATCTTCAGGAGGCTAATTCTCACAAAGGATCCAACCTCTGTTGCAAGGCAGTGAAAGGGGAGGGTTTATTGCATTTCATAAAGTACACTTCCAGGTGTTAACTGTGGACATTTCAGGACTTTCCTCAACTGAGTCCACAGCACCCTCCCCTGTCTGATGCACAGGACCGTGATTCACCTCATCGTCTTCCTCTGAGAGTTAGTCTTCCACACTAAAGCTATGATCTTGTGAATTGAGACTTAACTTCAAATTCCAGGGAATTCATCTGAAACAGAATCCTGCTCTAGCCACCTGAAAGCTGACCTACACCAGCATCATGGTCCAGATTTAATGGCATCTCTGTGAATTTTCTGCTACTTCTGCAACTTACATCCCTTATTAGGCATAAAGCCAGACTTCATCAAAGAAAGAGAAACACTATCGGATTCCTGTGCTTTCTTTGTCATTTGCCAAGTAATTCATCTGAATTTTCTTCTTCTCAAAAGTCATCTCTTTTCCCCCTGAATTCCCACAATACTCATATCCCAGGTCTTTAGGGCTCTTGAACACACTAGGTCTGGAGTAGTCTTCTGGAGGGCGAAAGCAGCGGGACCGGACAGAAGGATTAGAGATACCCGCCAGCTGGGCTTCTCTATGTGTCTTCCTTCCAGGCACACAGACCTCAGGGGCATCAGTTTACTAGGTCTCCCTTCAACTCACTGGGTATTTGCGCTTGTGCACTCAAGTCCCTCCATTCTCTGCCAGTTCCTCTTTTCATTTTCAATTTCGACACAAATTCTCTTCTCATTCTATATGAAGGTCACTAAATATTATTGAAGCTGAGAAAGAGGGAAGGCAAGGTGCTTGAAGGATCATCCAAATGGCTACAGAATTCATGGTCCTTCAATAAGGGGTTTAGTAAGAATGTTCGTAGATGAGTAAACAGCGATAAAACATAACTAGGTGAAAGCTATAAATTGAAATTTGAGTCTTCACACACTAGACAGCAAGCCAGTAGAACATCCAGGCACCTATTGTGTAATGTCATCTAACATTCACAATGGTGATTGAGTCTATGTGGCCCTGCTCCGATTTCATTACTTTCAAAAGTCCACGTTTGATTCCTTCCAAAATTCAGTATCTATTGCAAGCCAATTGAGTAAAAGTTAAAACTGGAAAACAGACCCATTCCAAAAATAAAAGTAATCAACAAACTCTTACAGAGCTCCTAAAGCAATGATTCACACAGGATTTCACACAAAACTCCCATTAATGCTAATGAAATCGGGTATGTTACCGGTTGAAACTCTCTATACATTGATAGGTGAATAGTTCCCTGAGGTACTTACTTAGAGGAGGGAACTTAATTTTCTCACTAATCCTCTCTGGATGAAAAATAGGAAATCATGCTTGCCAGGTTTGGTTTCTTTTTCAAGTAGATGGCACAAATTCAGAAACACTGGAGTGGATTATCAAAAGCCACATTAGGACACAGTCTAGCTCATATTTGACCAATCAAGCCATCTTCCATTCAGATGGATATGAGTTGGCCAAAATTTTGGGAAGTCAGTTCTGTTTGCAGCTCTGAAAGTTAATCATTCATTAAGTTTATTCAATCTTGCTTCTCTGAGATTTTAGAAAAAATTGTACAATTATATGAGGGAGCTATTTGAGAAAAAAATAGCAACTCCTGATTGCCTTAGTAGGAATTGCAGAGTTCTGTGACTGATTTAATTAGCTGCCTAGGGAAGGAAAGATCAAGAAATGTTGTTAGAAACAATGCAAGATTATTCAAAGACTTATACAAAATGATAGCATAGGTATAATTAAGTTTCTGGTGCAGAAGTGTGTATGTGTGTGTGTGTGTGTGTGTGTATTTCAGAGGAAAGTAGCAGCTTTCACGAACATGTCAGTGTTTTTGCCAGGCAGTGACCATTATAATAATATCAACATGTATGAGTATGCTAAGTCCCTTCAGTCCCGTCTGATTCTTTGTGACCTAATGGACTGTAGCTTGTAAGACTATATCTGTCCATGGGATTCTCCAGGCAAGAATACTGGAGTGGGTTGCCAGGCCCTTATCCAGGGAATCTTCCTGACCCAGGGATCAAACCTGTGTCTCTTAAGTCTCCTGCATTGGCAGGCAGATTCTTTACTAGGGCCACCCACATGGCTGTGTGTAATTCTTGACTAGGGCCAAATATTTATATTCTCATTTTATTACAACTTCTTTGAATATAGGTAGGGCTTATTTTCGGAGAAGGCAATGGCACCTCACTCCAGTACTCTGGCCTGGAAAATCCCATGGGCGGAGGAGCCTGGTAGGCTGCAGTCCATGGGGTCACTAAGAGTCGGACACGACTCAGCGACTTCACTTTCATGCATTGGAGAAGGAAATGGCAACCCACTCCAGTTCTTGCCTGGAGAATCCCAGGGACGGGGCAGCCTGGTGGGCTGCCATCTATGGGGTCGCACAGAGACAGACACAACTGAAGTGACTTAGCAGCAGCAGCAGGGCTTATTTTATAACTGACAAAACAAGGCTCATTTTGCTAAGTAACTTCATGGGATAAAAGTGGTAGACCCTAAAAATAAAATATGGTGTAAATAAAATAAATATAATGATTTTGATAGAGAGGATGATGTCATAGAAAGCAGAGTCTTAAAATCTCATTTAACTGAACTTTATTTTTTTAATAGCTGATTCAATTATGGTTTAAGATGGGAATTTTCTAAAAATTTTTGCCTAGGGTCTTGATGTCAGAAGGATTCTAGTGTCTTGCCTTTTAAAGTTTTTAAAATAGAGATAGATTCCAAAAATAACAAAATATGTCTTTGATTAAATTATGCATGAACACAAATAGTTGCTGTTATTTGTTACTCAGTGAAAAGTATCTGATGTTTCTTATTGTGATTAAAGCCCAAATTACATTGAATTTAAGGATTAACAGACACATTTTGGCTAATTATGTGATTTTAAGCAAATAAAAAATTTGCTAATTTATTAGACATCAAGAGTCACTGTCAGTACACATGGCATTAAAAAATGACAAGTCTAAAATCTACAATTATAGTTGGAGATGTCTCAGTAACTGATAGGACAAGTAAAGTAAAAATCAGTAATAACAACACAATTAACTAACTTAATTGAATTAACGTTTAAAGGACAGAGGCTAGAAACTTGAAAATAGCAGAATATACTTTTTTTTTCAAGTGCACAAACACACTATTCACCACAATATACTGTATTCTGGGATACAAAGTTTCTAAAATGAAACTGCAAAACAAATATACTCAACCACAATAGAATAAAATTAGAGATCAATAGATAATAATTGGAAAATTATTAAATATTTTGGAAATTAAAAATATACCCCTGTTTCAAAGAAGAAAACAAAGAAAGAAATTAGGTATCTTGAATTAAATGAAAGTGAAAATATAACATGTCAATATTTATGTGATCAGCTTAAGTGGTGCTTAGACAAAATTGATAATATTGGGAAAAAAGAAATGTTTCTAATCAGTCTTTGGAGGCTCAGCTAAGAAAGCAGGAAAATAAGAACCAATTAAATCCAATAAAATAATAAAAGAACAAAAATTAGTAAAGCTCAAAATATAAATACAGATAATCAAAAACCCAGAACTAAAAATAATCAATGATAAAATTGATAAAATGCTGACCAGACTAATTTAGAAAAAAGAGAGAGAAGATACAAAATATCAATATCAAGAATAAAGGAGAATTAAAAAGCCATTAAAATATACCAGAGCAGCATGATGACTCAAAATCTGATGACTTAGGTTAAATGGATTAATACTTTGAGATAATACTTTAAGGGGCAAATTTCACTGTATGCAAATTATATTTGGGTAAGCCTGTCTAAAAAAAAAGGAGAGATTGGTTTATTCAGGAAAGGAAACAAAAGGTACAACTGCTATCACGAACACTGATATGTTCTTTTTCTTTAAAATGTTTTTATTTAACATTAATGTGTTTATTTTCATAGCTCAGACTAACATTTTAGGCCAACACAAAGATTATATGGAGGTGTTTAAATTTAGTCTCTTAATATCTACACAGTACACATTTCCACATTTTTTCTTCCATCATTTTTGCTTAACAAATCTTATATTTAACACATTTAATTCATGTCTACTTTTGGATATTTTCTAGTACAAATAGAGCTTTCAATATAAGATACAGAGCTAAGAGTCATTTTGCCTACTTAGATTGTGGCAAATCCATTTGGCTGCATTATTTTTCCTTGATTTGAACTTTAGGAATTTTACGAAACTGAATTGAAGCTAAAGAGTCTACATGGACTGATATTTTGTGGGAGGTTTGAAATTGTTGCATTATTCTTCCCACCACATCTTAGTTGTGAGTTTCATGTGCTGGTAGTCAATCACTAGGAGAAAATAAAAATACTTTCTAACATGAAAATTAAGTTTTCATTAAGTTGTTAATTCTCCAATAGATCCAAGAAGAGAAAAAATAGATCAAAATAGCCTTTATTAGGCAGAGAGATAGTAGTAACATGATAACCATAATTTATTGAACATTTATATGTACCAATGTTTAGGCAATTTTCATTCATTGCTTTAATTAATCCTTAAAACATCATTAAGAAATGAGAATAACCCTTATTGTAACACAAGGACTAATATTAATGATTAAGAAATACTCTGCTAAATAAATTATCAAAGCTTAAGAGGAAAAAAAATCACCAGTGTTGACAGTGGCTGTGGAGAAATATATGCATTCAAACTTGCTTTGTGAATGGAGGTTAGATTGTGCAAATAGCATCTTATTAAGTTATTCCTACTATATGCCAAGAGCCATGAGGATGTTCTATGTTTTGTTTAGCAAAGCTAGAAACATACTGTAAAGGAATAACCCAGGCTATACAGAACAAAAGCAGTAACCTGAGATTAATGATATTAATTTGAACAGTAGTCATAATATTGTTTTATTTATTTAATGATATTTCATAATATTTAATATTGAATATTTATTTAAAATTTATATTTAACAATATGTAATATACAACAATAATTGTTAAATAAAATGCAGTGTAGCCATATGACTGTATATTAAACGCAATATGCTGCATACTCAGCCATATGTATATATGCAGGCATATGCATAAATATAAAAAATATATATGCATACATATGCATGTATATGTGTATAAAAATAAGCACAGTTCTGTATTTACATTTCCTTTGATTAAAACTATTTTCAAAAGTGTGATGCACAGACTAGATTGAACTGGCCAAATTGTAATATCTAATATTTCTCACCACTTAGGTTATATTCCTGCAACAGTGAATTCATTATAGTGCTCCAAATAGAGCTGTGGCATGAGCTTTGATTTATGTATTTCTTTTTCCTGGGATGATATTCTTATACTTCCTGTTTTGAGTCAGCCCAACTTATTCATTAAGAAAACACCCAGAAATTATCTTTGCTGAGACTCTTTCTCTACTTCCTTTCTATATACCGGAGTTTTCTGCTCATGGTTCTGTTCTAGACTCTGACACATTACTCTAAGATGGTCTCTTTGTTGGCTTTGTAGGGGACTTTCAGCTCCACTGGGATCCTTTGTGAGTTCAGAGACTGTTCCATTTCTTTTTTAGACCCCCAAGATCTAGCAAGTTCTGAGTGTGTAAAATCATCATAAGCATTCCAAGAAATGAATCCATATGATCTCAAGTTCAAGCAGTATTTATAGTAAGACAGTATGATTGCATTAGGATAGTAAGCTTTCATTTTTTTAATTTCTCATAATTTTACATGGTTGGTTATATTATTTTTATACTGATGAAAATATATGCATTCAAACAAAATGAAATAGCATGCCAATACAAATTAATGTCTATCTATAATTTTATCGATATGAGTCAACCAGCAAATTTTAGAAATGCCTAGAAAAATAATTGTGATATAATTCAAGCTTTAAGGGTTTACTTGAAATATGGGGTTAAAATTGAAGAAAACCTATATAAAAAAGGAATTGTGTATGTCCATAGAAGTCAGCTCTGTATGTCATTGAAAAGTATATTAAAGGATGAAAATTGCAAATAATTTAGTCAAATATAAATTCATAAGTATTGTTACAAAATACTGTGTGTATGTCTGTGTGTGTGTGTGTGTGTGTGTATAGCTGAGGGTAAACTTTCTCAGCTAATAAGGAAAACTAGACCATGTTTGCACGCTCACCTCAGTCATATACAACTGTTTGTGACCCTGTGGAATGTAGCCCGCTAGGCTCTTCTGTCCATGGAATTTTCCAGGCAAAGATACTAAAATGGGTTGCCATGCTCACCCCCTCCAGGGGATCTTCCCAGCCCAGGGATCAAACCCAGGTCTCTGCGTCTCTAGCACAGGCAGGCGGATTCTTGCTTCTTTATCACTGCACCACCTGGGGAAGCCCAATAAGGAAAACTAGATGTCCCTAAAAAATGAAAACAGAAGGAGGAAATAATAAGGATGGCATTATGCAATATATAGAGATTCCAAATATTTATCTAGAAAGAAGTGTTTCATAAACCTACAATTTGTGTCCATTCTACGCCCATCATGGACATTTAACAGCATCTTGAATTCCAGTTATGTTGTGATTTCTGGGAAGTAAGGAGGCAAGAGCAGGAAATTATTTTAAATTTCCTAAAGACACTAACTTGAGCAGGCTTCTTTGATTCATTGCACAATGTTTAGGTAGCTGTTTCTTGGCTTGAGTGAAAACCTGATTTAGGGAGTATATACCAACTAACTGATTGCTGGGTTTTAGAACAGGAGTAAAAACAGAAAACTTGTGCAGGAATATTGAGCTTCTTTGAGGTGGTATTTTTCTTTCCAAATACCCACAGTAAGCCACAGTCTGATGCATTAAAAGTTCTGGATGCCAAAAAATTTATTTAAAAAAAGATACTATTGTGACACCCTAAAGTAAAAGAATATCTAAGAAGAGAAAGCTTTAAAAAACAAGCCTGAAAAACCCCACAGTACAAAAGGAAATAACTAAGTGAAAGCACAGACATGATAACTAAGCATAGAACAGAACATCTTTGATCCTAAACACATATCCAGAAACCATCAAAGGCAAATGTTACAGGTAAAAGCAATAAAAAGGATTACCTCAAGAGAAGGGAAAGGCACATATTTAGATGCACTGTTAGGAGAGAAAACAAAAGCAGGCAAGCAGTGAAAGATCTGAAAATTGAAAGGGAAAATCAAATCAGCGGCTTTTCTGCCTCATCCATCTGCCTGCACCCAGACAGCACACTTTGGAGTCCAATAGAGTGAAAACAAGATTGGGCAACTTCAGCAGAAACACATCCTCTCCATTTTTAAAATAATGAAAACAGTAACAGAGGCATGACTAGGAACCAAATGGGAGAAACACCCAGGAAATTGCTAAAGGGACATTCAGGAGAGGCAGTGAGAAGGGAGTTTATTCATTGGAATGAAAATTCAGCAAGGCTGGATCAGGCTACATGTTCCAATGGCCTGGAAAAAAAATGGGCTGAGAAAACTGTGAATTGTCTAATGATCACATTTGGTCAAGCAAGAAAAAGGTTCTGGGCTGCTAGGGAAGAGCTGGATCTAGTTTTGAAGTGATAATAGGAGACGGTTTAAATTCCCCATCATGGCACTAAGAGTCCTTACCATCTGCCCACAGGATTCCTCTCACTTCACCTCCTCCACGGCTGCTTGGCACAGGCCCTCTGTCATTATCACAGCTGTTTCTGAGAATAAACCCAGACATTTTGCGTGCATGCTAAGTCACGTCAGTCATGTCTGACTCTTGGCGACCCTATGGACTATAGTCCTCTAGGCTCCTCTATTCAGGGGATTCTCCAGGCAAGAATCTTGGAGTGGTTGCTGTGTCCTTCTCCAGGGGATCTTCCTGACCCAGGTATTGAACCCACATTCCTTCAGTTCAGTTCAGTCACTCAGTCGTGTCTGACTCTTTGCAACCCCATGAATCGCAGCACACCAGGCCTCCCGATCCATCACCAACACCCAGAGTTCACTCAGACTCACGTCCATTGAGTCAGTGATGCTATCCAGCCATCTCATCCTCTGTCGTCCCCTTCTCCTCTCACCTTCAATCTTTCCTGGCATCAGGATCTTTTCCAATGAGTCAACTCTTGACATGAGGTGGCCAAAGTACTGGAGTTGCAGCTTCAGCATCATTCCCTCCAAAGAAATCCCAGGGCTGATCTCCTTTAGAATGGACTGGTTGGATCTCCTTGCAGTCCAAGGGACCCTCAAGAGTCTTCTCCAACACCACAGTTCAAAAGCATCAATTCTTCAGCACTCAGCCTTCTTCACAGTCCAACTCTCACATCCATACATGACCATATGTAAAAACCATAGCCTTGACTAGATGGACCTTAGTCGGCAAAGTAATGTCTCTGCTTTTCAATATGCTATCTAGGTTGGTCTAACTTCCCTTCCAAGGAGTAAGCATCTTTTAATTTCTGTCTCCTGTATTGGCAGATGTGTTCTTAACACTAGCACCACCTGGAAAGCCCCTTTACAGATAATGACTGAGATTTAAAACATTGCAATAACTTGTGTAACTATTAAAAGGGAAAACTTGGTTTCAAATCTGATTCTCAATTCTGTGTTCTAGTGTGGTAAATACTCTTCCTTATTTTGGTCATTTTCTCTCCTAATCAGCTCATTTTGCAACATCTTTGAAGCAGCCTATATATAATAACCTTCTTTCTTGAGTGATATCTTGTTCTGATCATCAGCTGGACTTGTAAGACTAAATATATTGATTCAAGATGCTAGCTATTACTTTTCTGTATCTATTCTGTTTCCCTGACTAAGCAATAAAATCTTTTAGAGCAATAACATTGTCTATGTCTTCTTTGCCTGCCCTGTTTCACCCTTAGCCCTACTATATCCCCATAGTACCTCCCAAACTCCTGACCGCCTGTACACCCTGCCCTTCTTTGTCTTCTACATCCTTATGTGTTATGCCCTACCTTGGACCACAGTTCTCTACACAAGAAAATAAGCTGGATAATAGGTCAGCATAAAGATAAGAGAAATTGCAGTAAATAAACTCTTATTTCCAGATATATGTTCATCATTTTTATAATAATGGCTAGAAGATGAATAGGACAGCAAAACTTTTTAGAGCGAATATTTCAGTTGCTTCATCTGTCTATTCATAGACTCATTCCAGTCTCTGAGCTCATCTTCTTCCTTAAAGCAAAAACTTGTCATGCAGTTTATAAGCTTGTGTTTCAGAGCAAGACAGATCTGAGTTCACATTCTGACTCTGACTCTCTTCCTAGGTTACCTCTTCAGTTTAATTTACCTGTCTAATCTTAGACTATTTATCTCTAAAATGGAGTTGTTTAAATGCCTATTTCAAAAGATTCTTATGAGGAATAACTAATTTGATATGCATAAATATAAATTTCTTACCAAAAGGGCAGGCCCATAGAGAACATTCAATAGCTCTACTGTTCAAAACTTTTAGAAGTTCCACTTCTATCCTTTTGGAGGTTTAAACGATCAGTCTGTAAAAAAATTTCCTTTCCTCTTAGAAAACTGTCTCAGATTTCTCTAAAGTCTCTCAAATTAAAATGTATACTTGTTTTTAGTAGAGATGATACCTTTCTACTTTGGAAGAAGGTATTACTCTTTTTTCAAAAGACTTGATATGACACCTGAGTAAACAAGGGGACAAATTGTATCATTTCAAGGGAAGCTTTTTATCCCTACTATTTCCATTGGTTGGCTGTGTTTTTACATCTAAGTATTTTTTAAAATGATTTACCTGATTATAAACTATATGTATGAACACTTTGTCATTCACAAATTTAACATCTACAGTGTTACTAATTTGCAAATAAGATGGACACCACTAGTTTGCACTGACAACTGGATCTCTGTTCCATCTTGAGTATCAGTTCAGTTCAGTTCAATCACTCAGTCGTGTCCGACTCTTTGCGACCCCATGAACCGCAGCACTCCAGGCATCACTGTCCATCACCAATTCCTGGAGTTTACCTAAACTCATGTCCATTGAGTCGGTGATGCCATCCGGCCATCTCATCCTCTGTCATCCCCTTCTCCTCCTGCCCTCAATCTTTCCCAGCATCAGGGTCTTTTCAAATGAGTCAACCATTCACATCAGGTGGCCAAAGTATGGGAGTTTCAGCTTCAACATCAGTCCTTCCAATGAACACCCAGGGCTGATCTCCTTTAGAATGGACTGGTTGGATCTCCTTGCAGTCCAAGGGACTCTCAAGAGTCTTCTCCAACACCACACTTCAAAAGCATCAATTCTTCGGCACTCAGCTTTCTTTATAGTCCAACTCTCACATCCATACATGACTATGGAAAAACCATAGCCTTGACTAGATGGACCTTTGTTGGTAAAGTAATGTCTCTGCTTTTTAATATGCTGTCTAGGTTGGTCATAACTTTCCTTCCAAGGAGTAAGCGTCTTTTAATTTCATGGCTGCAGTCACCATCTGCAGTGATTTTGGAGTCCCCCAAATTAAAGTCTGACACCATTTCTACTGTTTCCCCATCTATTTGCCATGGAGTGATAGGACCAGATGCCATGATCTTAGTATTCTGAATGTTGAGCTTTAAGCCAACTTTTTCATTCTCCTCTTTCACTTTCATCAAGAGGCTCTTTAGCTCTTTTTCACTGTCTTCCATAAAGGTGGTTTCATCTGCATATCTGAGGTCATTGATATTTCTCTCTGCAATTTTGATTCCAACTTGTGCTTCATCCAGCTCAGCATTTCTCATGATGTATCTGCATATAAGTTAAATAAGCAGGGTGACAATATATAGCCTTGACATACTCCTTTTCCTATTTGGAACCAGTCTGTTGTTTCATGTCCAGTTCTAACTGTTGCTTCCTGACCTGCATATAGGTTTCTCAAGAGGCAGGTCAGGTGGTCTGGTATGCCCATCTCTTTCACAATTTTCCAGTTTATTGTGACACACACAATCAAAGGCTTTGGCATAGTCAATAAAGCAGAAATAGATGTTTTTCTGGAACTCTCTTCCTTTTTCCATGATCCAGCAGATGCTGGCAATTTGATCTCTGTTCCTCTGCCTTTTCTAAAACCAGCTTGAACATCTGGAAGTTCACCATTCATGTATTGCTGAAGCCTGGCTTGGAGAATTTTGAGCATTACTTTACTAGCGTGTGAGATGAGTGCAATTGTGTGGTAGTTTGAGTGTTCTTTGGTATTTTCTTTCTTTGGGATTGGAATGAAAACTGACCTTTTGCAGTCCTGTGGCCACTGCTGAGTTTTCCAAATTTGCTGGCATATTGAGTGTAGCACTTTCACAGCATCATCTTTCAGGATTTGAAATAACTCAACTGGAATTCCATCACCTCCACTAGCTTTGTTCATAGTGATGCTTCTTAATGCCCACTTGACTTCACATTCCCAGATGACTGGCTCTAGGTGAGTGATGACACCATCATGATTATATGAGTCGTGAAGATCTTTTGTATATAGTTCTTCCGTGTATTCTTGCCACCTCTTCTTAAGATCTTCTGCTTCTGTTAGGTCCAGACCATTTCTGTCTTTTATGGAGCCCATGTTTGCATGAAATGTTCCCTTGGTATTTCTATTTTCTTGAAGAGATCTCTAGTCTTTCCTGTTCTATTGTTTTCCTCTATTTCTTTGATCACTGAGGAAGGCTTTCTTATCTCTCCTTGCTATTCTTTGGAACTCTGCATTCAAATGGATTTATCTTTCCTTTTCTCCTTTGCTTTTCACTTCTCTTCTCACAGCTATTTGTAAGGTCTCCTCAGACAGCCATTTTGCTTTTTTGCATTTCTTTTTCTTGGGAAGTGTCTTGATCCCTGTCTCTTGTACAATGTCATGAACCTCTGTCCATATTTCATCAGGCAATCTGTCTATCAGATCTGGTACCTTAAATCTATTTCTCACTTCCACCATATAATCATAAGGGATTTGATTTAGGTCATACCTAAATGGTCTATTGGTTTTCCCCACTTTTTAGGTGTAAAATGCCTGCCCCTTATAGTTAGGTGGAGCCCTGGGTAAACCAATGAAATGAGAGTAGAAATAGCATCTGTTACTAGCTGATGCAGTGAAGAGCACCATGGGATTCTCCATTATCTTCTTCTGCCACTACTATGGCAGACAAAGCCTTGTGCTCACGTGCCAGAACCAAAGACTGAAGCAGCATGGGTTATTGAGCTATTGAGTGGCAATCCAATGCCTTGAAGACTCCTCTAGGTTTTCAATAAAGTCAACATAAATGGAGTAGGTGGTGGTTGTGAAATGCTTTTTCTGTATTAAGTCAATGAAATTACAGGGTTGTTTTGGTTACTACAGTATATTCTAACATGTATTTTTAGGAAATAGTAAATTCATCAGATCTGAATTGCTTAAAACTTGTATATTCCCAGACAGGCTGATTTTCTTGACTAGCCGTTGGTGGGCTATTGGCAACTGAAAGTTTGAAATGCTCTGATAAGTGTGTTTTGCATGTCTGCAGCTCTGAAGGAAATTCTACCAACTTATCCAAGCAGTTTGTGTAAACAATGTGATTTTGGTAGACACCTGCTTTCATTTTGTTAGTCTCTAGTTTTAGTAATTGCAGTCCATCATGAAGCTAGTGTGTGTTTAAATGGTCAATCTCCAGTAAAAACCTGAGACTCTTAAGCTCAAGAAAACTTCTCAGTAGACAACACTTTACATGTTTGTTTCAGTTTATAGCAGGAAGAATTAAGCACGTCTTGGTTGACTCCACTGGGAGAAAACTCTTAGAAGCTTTCTCTTGGTTTTCTCCAGACTGATGAGGCACCCTTGCTGATTTTGCTTTGCGTCTTTTCACTGTGATAAACCATAACCGTGTGTACAATGATTTCTCAATTTTCTCAGTCGTTTAAATGAATCACTTAGCCTTGGGATGATCTTGGAAACCACCAAGACATTTCCCTAACTAATATAGAGAATTAGTACTGAAGGTCGGGTGCAATCATCACAAAAATCTAAAATATGTGAAACTGTGTTATAGGTGCCTGAAAAATATGATGATTTCTATTAAAAAGTGACAGAGCATTTGTCATATATGATAGAGTGGTGAAACTCTTGGTTGAAATAATTTAAGAATTAGATCATATGAATGAGAAACTTATCTTCTTGAACTCAGAGTCTAGGGGAAAATATTGGAAAACAGAATTTAATTAGTGTGTTTTGAATAAAATTGGCCACATTTTATGTGATGGTTCAAGAAAGTGAAAAACTCAGAAAATAATTGGATATGGAAAGGGATGATGGAATAAACATTCTAGGTTTTGCAGTATTGGTGAAGCTGACAGCTTTTGATCCCAAAATATAAATGATGTATATAATAAAAACTTTGAAAGTAACAAATCTGTAAGAACTTAGCCATGTAACAATGAACAAGTGAATGGCTTTCCTACCTATTGTTAAAACTTCTCAAAAGACTTAAATGCCTTAAAATAAAGATCAGATTAAAGGTCAATGCCCAATAAATTAATCTTAATATTTAAAATAGCTTGAGGTAAAGATCAGACTTATTTATAGTGTAGCCTTTCATCTATTATTCAAAATTGATTCAATAAGTCAATTTTGATAGAAAAAAGGAAGATAAAAAACAAATAAAATCAGAGAAAATACTGGCCATGAGAACCTGTAAAGAAATGTATTGTTCCTGACACATCAATCTGTATGGATTCAAATATGTAAGAGCCCTACTCTGTGTGTGTGTGTGTTTACATGTGGTATCATGTTGCTAAAGAAACTTGGCACCTAACTGCAAAAGCCTGTGATTTTTTGAGACTTAAAAATGACCTTTGCATTTGTCAAAAGTATTGACTATGTCCAGCTACCCTAGGAATTACTTTTAACAATTCCTGAAATAATTTGTTTAACTCTGATGTATAAAGACAATAGAGGTAAAGGAAACATAACAGATTGGTATTAGAACAGAGCAGAGTTAGAATCCAAATTCCATTATGGACTAGCTAGGGAACACTGGGCAATTTAAATAAGAATAATCATAGTGCCAATTCTAAAGGCCATTGTGAGCATCAAATGCATATAGTTGCTTTGTGTTATTTCTGTTACACAGAAAGCATCCAATAAAAGCTAATATTCATTGTCAAAATGATTCTTGGGCCTCCATGCTTCTATAGTCAGGTAGTGGGTTGAGAAACTGTTTACGTCCCTATGAAGGACCTATTCCCCAAAATCTACTTCAGATATGGACATGAAGGATAATGAGAGACAGGGGGTGGGGGGGAAGCTTTCAGAAGATGGAGCCAGGAGCCCTCTGAGAACAATGGGAAAGAGAATTTCTTCCGGAAGAGCAAGGTAAGGGCCTTATCAAGGAATATTCTCTACCTTCAAGATAAAAGGTTCAGACTATGTCTGCCTAGTGGGATTTCAGAATTTCTAAAGACCAATGACTGCTATGTAACTTTCATTCTTCTTTTTTTTCAAAATGAGAATTTTTAAAAACCTTAATTTTATATTGGCGTATAGCCAATGAACAAAGCTGTGATAGTTTCAGGTGGACTGGAAAGAGATTCAGCCATACATACACATGTATCCATTTTCCTCCAAACCCCCCTCCCATCCAGGTTGTCACATAATGTTTAGCAGAGTTCCATGTGCCATACAGTAGGATCTTGTTGTTTATCCATTTTAAATATAGCAATGTGTACATGTCTATACCAAACTCCTTAACTATCTCCCCAATTCTTCCCACCCGGCAACCATGAGTTCCATCTCTAAGTCTGTGAGTCTATTTCTGTTTTGTAAGCAAGTTTATTTGTATCATATCTTTTTAAATGCCACATATAAGGGATGCCGTATGATATATCTCCTTCTCTGTCAGACTTGCTTCACTTAGTATGACAATCTCTAGGTCCATCCATGTTGCTACAAATGTCATTATTCCCAGAATGAGAATATTTATGGCAATTATCATAGCTTTGTTCTATCATGATATACATGATATATATTGGGAGGAAGAGGTGGCTGTCATTTGAGTTTATAGGTTTTCAGTCCAAGAGGAACTCTATCCAGATCTGATGAAAAGACCCTTATTGCACAACACCTAAACTTTAGAGCTCTTGTTGGATAAGATTCAGGTGGTCTTCCTTGGCAAGGGGGTATGTATTGGCATAAAGATTCAACTTACTGTATTAGAACTAGGAGGAAAAACTGCAGCAGAATCTACCAGTGATCATCAGTATTCAATCCTCCTTTCTTGTCTCAACTTATAGGAACTGTGCTTCCCAACTTCCTTACAGTGAGATGAGGCCATGGGACTGGTTCTGGCTAGTAAAACACATCACTGTCAGGCAGAGGAAGTGAAAATACTCTGATGAAGTTTCAATTTCATTATTCCACCACTGCAGCTGTTATGACAGAGTTCTCCTTTTGCGATGGCCAAGTCCCAAGAGAGCAGCAGGGTATGTGGAGGAGAGCTGCCACTGAGAGTTTCCTAGACTGAGGGTGAATTTTTATAACTAAAAACTATCATTTTTGTGTGAAGTCTGAAAGATTTATCTGTTAAAGCAGCATGATTTAGCTTATGTTGACTAAAACCATGAAAACTGCTGTGTGTCTATGAGTTGAAATTGTTTTCGATATCTGTAAGGATGAATTTTAATCTTTTCCACAGTAAGGCTATATGCTAGTTATTGTCAGTTTGTGCTCTCAAAGGTCAGAGTGGCTGCAGAATATTAAACATGGAAAAGGGTAGTGTAAGAGAAGTTCTACATTTAGGAAGTTTAGATCATAAAGACTTTTAAAGTCATGGCAATATAAATATGGGTTTTAGTTTCTAAAAGCAATGGAAAGACATTGAAAGATATTAATCAGAGGACTGAGATTTGGTGTACAATTTATAATTATTACATGAAGTGAAGTGAAGTTGCTCAGTCATATCCAACTCTTTGCAACCCCATGGACTGTAGCCTACCAGACTTCTCAGTCCATGGGATTTTCCAGGCAAGAGTAGTAGAGTGGGTTGCCATTCTCTTCTCCAGGGGATCTTCCTGACCCAGGGATGGAACCCCTGTCTCCTGCATTGTAGGCAGACACTTTACCCTCTGAGCCACCACAGAAGCCCATAATTATTATAGTCTGTATAGTTCAAAATTAGAAACATGGATAACAGTTTTAGTGGCTACTGTAGTTCTTCAAGAAAAAGATGACATGGTTTAAACTAGAGTTGTCAGGGACTTCCGGGTGGTCCAGTGGTTAAGACTTCACTCCCAATGCAGGGGGCATAGATTCAATCCCTGGTCATGGAACTAAGACTCCACATGCCATATGGTGAGGCCTAAAACACAAATAAAAAATAAATAACTAAAGTGGTCATAGTGAAGTTTGGAAGGTAAGGATAGAATCTACATATGTGTTGTAGTCAGAAGCAATAAGACTTGCTGATTATGTAAGGAAATGCACTAGAAACTTATTTCTCTGGAAGGAAATACAATTTTTTAGAAAGTCAAGAGACTATACAAATGCCTCTGTATTTGCAGAGCGAGAAATTTGCAAAGATCTTGGGATTTATCCCTTGTAAATGTCAAGGGTCTTATGATATCTGCTTATTGTAGAAAACTTGAAAAATACAGTTGTACCCAAATGTCATTGAGAAGTGGGTATGAATTGCATCTATGCCACAATTTGATTTTTTCTACATCCATCCAATTTCATTTCCTACAACATTTTTCTCCCCATCAGAGGCAGAAACATAAACCTCCAAAGTAGCTCCCACCCAGTGCCCATTATCTCTGGGAACACCCAAACCTGTGCTTCCCACTTCTCTCCAAAGATGTCATTCTCTTATTTTGTCCTCAAAATTCTCAAATTACACCCTTTCTCCAATACCACACACAAAAACTCTCCAAAGAATCTCAAGGTAGTGCTTTTATAAATATTTTCAGGTAAGCTCTAATATCTGTGACATAATATTTTTAAATGACAATTTAAGTTTTTCATGTGAAAAAGCTAGTATTTTCACACCTTCATCCACGTATATCTTATCCAAACTCTCTCAAGGAATCAATTCACTTAAAATTGGGGCCTCACCATTCTATTCGATATCATTACATCTGAAGTCTATGGATTATCATCATTCCTGCATTCCTAAATATAGTAAAAATGTTACTACAATTATAAAGCCCCCATTTTTCCTACAATAATTAGGCCCCTACTGAAGCAACCTCCTAACAGTCATTCCTCTATCCAATCTTATTTACAAACAATCAGCACTCTACAAGGCAACCAGAATAGACCCACTGCAATGCTGACCTGACTACCTCTAACCATCAGCTAGCTTCATTGAAATTTTGCTGCCCTCTGGAGAGACCTCAAATTTCTTTATATGCTTCCAGAAGCTCTTATGACTTGCTACTGCCCACTTCTAAAGCCTCATCTTTTTATACACCTCCCCCCCAAAGACATGTACAATCTTATAGTACAATCGATCAGAACACCATTCAGTTTCTCAAATGTGCCAGGGGTCTTCCATGCCAGGGCCTTCACTTATCCTGATCTTTCTGGACATATATTCCTAACATTCCTTTAGGATCTTTGTCTGAATAGCTCTTATTCTTAAAGTCTTTTGACTTTTTCCTAACCTAGGCTCTATTCTGAATATGCAGTTTCCAAAACACTTGCATTTCCTTGTTTATCTCATGTATCACGTTTGTATTTTTTAAATCATCTATAGACAGTACTTATCTCCATGAAGATAGGGAATCTCCCTTGCTCAGCACATAGTAGGCACTTATGGCAGATGCTTGTTGACTTGTGTTGTTAATTTCTGGTGCCCTGATTTGTCATTTGCCATTTGATTACAAGTCAGCAAGTAACTAATTTTGTGTAGTTTAAAGAGGAGGCAAAATTATCTAACTTAGGAACTAGTGGACCATGAGCTTCCTCATCAAATTTCTCTACCACACTAGGAAGAATATGGAGAAACATAGTTTCATAGTTGTGAAAGGCCGGGGAGACGGGGGCAGGGGGGACGACGGTGGCGAGGCGGGGGGGGGGGGGGAGGGGGACTAATGAATGTGTTTCCTCCTCCCAGTCTCCTTTACATGCCTTCTACATATACAGATTGAAAGAATGATTAGATGGAGAGAAAAACAGATGACGTAGAGCTGGAAGAATGAATAAGTTATAATTATATTTGAAAAGTATTGAGTGTGGCTGTGTTTATAGTTTTTGTTTGTTGTTTTTTCAAGATTTTGTCTGTGTGTGTTTTCTTTTTCTTAGCATTATCCAGTGAATCATTTTCCATTTAATTAAAATTGTTCAGATGCCCACATGATATTGAAATATGTAACACACATTATTTATTTAGCCTTCACATTCAGTAACACATACATTATTTCCATTTTTTCTCATTATAAATAATCCCCTAGCAAACATTTCTGTCAAAATCTTTCCCTGAATCTGGATATAATATTAATCTTTCACATTTCCATTCTTCTTTGCTCCGATGCCTGGTCTTCCTATGGGAACTTAGAAATCTTTTGGTGCACCTACATTGAGACCCATTTTTATAAGCCAGTCTCCCTCTCTGCCAATTCTTCTTAGCAGCCTTCTCTGGCTTGGAGTACTAGCATTCAAGCTACTGAATTAGAAAACATCAATGCAGCGGAATTGTGTGAACTTGAAATTTTACTTAGATGCTTCAAGCCTGGGTTTTGTTATTCTTATAATGATAATCACCCTACTACCTGTCTTAACTTCTGCTTAAGTATTTTCTTGGATATTTTAAAATTACTCTTTGCTTTTGTGTTTTATGTAATGGATAATTACAGGAAGAAGTAAAAATGCATTTTAACTAGTAATACTGTGTGCATATAAAAGTGGTTGATACATTTTATTTTCTTTGAAATGATTTTCATGCCCTTCATATCACTTGGATTAAGTTCAGATGCTTGATTCACACATCGTGTGTTTGGATCTTGTCCAGGGTCTGAGGCTTGACACATAAGGCTCTTCTCAGTTTTACTCCAAGTTTCAGCTACAAACTCATTTTACAGGTTTCTTTTTTCTATACCAGATGTACTTACCTTCACATGTTTTGCAAAATTTCAAGGTCCTTTCTGCTCATGGTGTCCTTCTACAAGCTCATTCCTCAACTTGGAATGTCACCTTCCACTCCTCCACCCCCTGAGGCAACTTGACACAAATCAAAGATTGAACAGTACTGGCAAATCATTTTGAAACAAACTTTTAAAAGACCGTGTGTGTGTGTGTGTGTGTGTGTGTGTGTGTGTGTGTATGTAATGTATTATATTATATAATGTGATTTTTTCAGAGTGTATATGTGTGTGTGAATGCATGCAAATACATGTCCCAAGTGTGTGTGTTTATGTGTTGTTTACATAACTGGCAGTAGTTTAGTTGCTAAGTCACCACGTCCAACTCTTATGACCCCATGGACTGTAGCCTGCCAGGCTTCCCCATCTGTGGGATTTCCTAGGCAAGAATCCTGGAGTGGGTTGCCATTTCCTTCTCCAGGGGATCTTCCCGACTCAGATCAAACCTGATGCATCTCCTGCATTGGCAGGCATATTTTTTGGCACTGAGCCACCAGGGATGTGTATGGGATTATACAGAGATAATTAAAATAAATTTTTTTTCAGAGTTTCTATATGACAAAGTTTTCAGACAGTGAAGTTCTAGTTAATGAAAAATTAAGGATATGATGTGGTTCTCCTTACGATTTTATTCAGAAAGCAAATGGGTGATGGGTTGGTTACCTGAGGGTTGCAACACCAGTACTGTCTATTGCTGTGTGTAACTGTCAACTTCCTGTCAGAGGATGACCTCACATGGGAAGGTGCAGCTGCCTCACTGTATCGTGAGTTATCACAGTACGTGGAAGCGGGGTGAACAGGCACACATTACTGCAAGAAAAATTACCAGCCACTGTCTGCAAGCGAAAGAATTGAAAATGACAGGCCAATTTTAAGAGGGTTTTTGTTTGGGCTTACATTTTTCACCTAGAAATGGACACAATTACTGAAAATTAGAAACGAAGCTGGGCTTTACACAATGAAATGAGATAATTTCATGGCCAAAACAAGTGGGTTTATGTTGAAAGGAAACCCATTAAAATATACCTAAGCAGTAAGTTAATGGGGGAGAAATTCAATTTGAAAATGAGAGAACATTTTCAGATAGAAAGGGCAGGCAGTGGAACAGGGTGCTTAATGAGGTACAGTAGATAGATGCAAGTTTAATCTAGATAATTTTAGATAATTATAGAAAAAACTTAGGCTAGGAATTTTTTTCCTACTTTTTCCCCCACTGCTTGATGCCAAGTATTTGACTGGACTGGAGAAAGAAAAAAACAAAACAAAAAAATCTTTATCATCCTGTTATCTGTTGTTTTGTCTAAAGTCTATTTTCCAAAACTAGAAGTTCAAAAAGTTTTCTTCTCTGAGTGAGAAGATGTCAGTTCCATGAAAGAACTGCACTGTTGTCAAATAGTGGTCAGAGGACGCTCTGAGGATAGTGTCAAAGGACGCTCAGCATTTTCACTGCTCCTGACCCCGACACTTTGTCCAAAGCACAGACTTACATTGGTGGTTCCCCCATCTCACTCCACCTCAGAGACTGTCAGTCTACACTAGGAATAATACACTGTTGAATGAGCACTCTGGCCCTCAAAGGCTGCTTAGGATTTCCTGAAGATGAAACCTTCTGAGTTTCGCTGGTATCTTTGTAGTGGTGTTTGCACTCCTTGTAACACCTTCCTCATTATCTCCCTCAAACCTTTATCCAGGGTTTGCTTTTGCTGCAGGTATTTAGTGAATGTTCTTGAGCTCTCCAGCAGCTTGTAAGATTATTTTCCCTTTACCACCAGTACTATACTGATTTATCAAGGTCTTTGGGAGATATCATGACATAGCTATAGAGTGTGCAGATGGAAAGGAATGTTACACAGGAGGGATGTGGTTTTTGATTCCCTGTCTGCTCAGGCTTCAAACCTCTGGGACATATCTGTGGTCATGGGGAGGCTCAGGTGGGCATCATACTGGTTCTTTGGCTCAGACTTATTTTTCTGCTGAACACTACTAATATTTCTGCTTAAGGGCTGTATGAACTAGGCTACCTGGGTTCTTTTAAGAAGTGCTTTATCAGCTTGTATGCTATGGTCTACTCCATAGAGAAAGTTTCATGAAGTGGTTAAGAATGCAGGTTTAGGAGAGAAAAAAACCAAGCTTCGTTTCTTCTTGTTATTGTTCAATCAGGAAGTTTTATCCAACTCTTTGCAACCCCAAGACTCCAGCATGCCAGCTTTCCAAATCCTTCTCTGTCTCCTGGAGTTTGCTCAAAGTCATGTTCATTGAGTGGGTGATGCCATCTAACCATCTCATTCTCTGTCACCCCCTTCTCCCACCTTCAATCTCCCAGCATTAGGTTCTTTTCCAATGATTTGACTCCTTGCAGCAAACGGCCAAAGTAAAGGAGCTTCTAGTTTCTATTTAGCTTCTTATTTACAGAATGTTTATTTCTCCCTAAGACAAATTTGTCTCTTAAGACATAATATCTTATCCAGTTTTGAGGGATTTAGTAGTAGTGAATGAAAGAGTATACTAATAGCTTTTAAATATAGAATATAAACCACTTTAATTGATAACTAATATTAATAGGCAAATTCAAACTGTGTCTATGGTAATAAAGTGATAGTGCTATCATAATTATTATCATCTCAGGCAAGAAATGTTTAGGGAAGTAACAATTACACATTCTAGTTTAATCTAGCTCCAAAAGTACAAATATGGTATGATTCAACTTATCCATAAAGACAACTCAACAGCTCAAAGACACTATCTCAGAGAGAATACATGTTAGCTTTATAAGTGTAGCCTAGAATCAACTCCTGAGCATTACAACTGAACAGTAAACACCACATCTAGCATGTTCTAGAAAACCCTGGAAACAAAACTAACTGGAAATGACTTTCAAGTCACTGAACCTAATCCATATACCCAGCATGGGCCACCACCCTGACCGTGTGAATGTACTAATCCTTTTCATAATTTTTTAGATGAAAACAACTGTGCCAGCATTCTTTTTTTATAACATAAAGAGATTATTCACTTTAGTTCAGTCGCTCAGTCATGCGCGACTCTTTGCGACCCCATGAATTGCAGCACGCCAGGCCTCCCTGTCCATCACCAACTCCCAGAGTTCACTCAAACTCACATCCATCGAGTCGGTGATGCCATCCAGCCATCTCATCCTCTGTCATCCCCTTTTCCTCCTGCCCCCAATCCCTCCCAGCATCAGAGTCTTTTCCAGTGAGTCAGCTCTTCTCATGAGGTGGCCAAAGTATTGGAGTTTCAGCTTTATCATCAGTCCTTCCAAAGAACACCCAGGGCTGATCTCCTTCAGAATGGACTGGTTGGATCTCCTTGCAGTCTAAGGGACTCTCAAGACTCTTCTCCAACACCACAGTTCAAAAGCATCAATTCTTCAGTGCTCAGCCTTCTTCACAGTCCAACTCTCACATCCATACATGACCACTGGAAAAACCATAGCCTTGACTAGATGGACCTTTGTTGGCAAAGTAATGTCTCTGCTTTTCAATATGCTATCTAGGTTGGTCATAACTTTTCTTCCAAGGAGTAAGCGTCTTTTAATTTCATGGCTGCAATCACCATCTGCAGTGATTTTGGAGCCCCAAAAAATAAAGTCTGACACTGTTTCCCCATCTATTTCCCATGAAGTGATGGGACCAGATGCCATGATCTTCATTTTCTGAATATTGAGCTTTAAGCCAACTTTTTCACTCTCCTCTTTCACTTTCATCAAGAGGCTTTTGAGTTCCTCTTCACTTTCTGCCATAAGGGTGGTGTCATCTGCATATCTGGGGTTATTGATATTTCTCCAGGCAATCTTGAAGAGGTTATTAGCCATACCAAAATAATTCTTATGTATGTTAATTAAGACTATGCTATTCTTTCAGTGTGATAAGCTGTTATTTTAGGTCTTCACCATGAGAAACAAATAACTGTTATGGTTTAACTTTCAGTCTCTACCTTTTATTTCTGGAAATTGGGTAACTGCTGCTGGGATCTCAGAAATTACATAGTATATCTGCTAGTCAAAATAAAGAAAGTTGCTACTAAATCTGTTTATATAATGTCATATTAAGCTTTTATCTAGGAAAAACAAGCCCATCTTCTCAGAGTAGTTGCTCTCTTGCTTGCTTGCAAATAGATATCACTCAACAATGGACAACACAGATCACATTAAAGTTATTTTGTCTACATTCATGCTACAGGCAATGTCAGAAGCAACAGAGATCTGCAATTGACTCCAGCAGGTAAAAAGCATTAGAGTTTGTCTCTTAATGGGTCAAGAAAATTCAGAAGGCAAGAAGACCCTGCACTGGGTTAAGCTAAGAGGACAGCAAGATTGATGGCTATAGATCTTCCTGTTACATTTGGATTTTCATATCTAATATTTCTAAGAATAAAGGTCCAAATGAGTTCTCTGATACAGAGAGCTTGAGTACACAGCAGAGCTTAAGGTGGAAATGTTTTTCATCAGTCAAAAGCATTTCCTTGAAGAACATGTATTGATATGTGTGCTTATACATTTTATAGAAATGGACAGTCCCTCCATGACCCAACCTGATCCTGAAATGTTCATGAGTCCATGTGGCAGGATGGCCACCAGAATGCTACTCCAGGCTGATCTCTAGCCTGTCAATAACTTATCCTGCAAGAGAGGAAAGAGAGCTTAGCTTCACAGTGAGGTTGGAAAAAGGAGACTGACCATGAATGGTCCTCCTTTCTTCCTCCTGCCTGTTGGAGGTTCACAATTGCTCTACTCCCTTGTAAGGTGGAAAGTCATGGATGCTGTCCCTTCAGTGGTGAGACCAGCATGTTTGGTGGGGTAGCATCCTCATATCTCCACAACTCATTAATTGAACAATGAAACTTAAGAATCATGACTTCTGAAGTTGTATGTGAAGAGATTTCAAGGAAACCAGGACCCACAGCACTTTATTGTCATGGCTTTCTTTCAGTTCAGTTCAGTTCGGTTCAGTCGCTCAGTAGTGTCTGATTCTGCGACCCCATAAATCGCAGTACACCCTGTCCATCACCAACTCCCAGTTTACTAAAACTCATGTCCATTGAGTCGGTGATGCCATCCAGCCATCTCATCCTCTGTCGTCCCCTTCTCCTCCTGCCACCAATTCCTCTCAGCATCAGAGTCTTTTCCAATGGGTCAACTCTTTGCATGAGGTGGCCAAAGTATTGGAGTTTCAGCTTCAGCATCAGTCCTTCAAATGAACACCCAGGGCTGATCTCCTTTAGAATGGACTGGTTGGATCTCCTTGCAGTCCAAGGGACTCTCAAGAGTCTTCTCAAATACCACATTTCAAAAGCATCAGTTCTTTGGTGCTCAGCTTTCTTCACAGTCCAACTCTCACATCCATACATGACCACTGGAAAAACCGTAGCCTTGACTAGATGGACCTTTGTTGGTAAAGTAATGTCTCTGCTTTTTAATATGCTGTCTAGGTTGGTCATAACTTTTCTTCCAAGGAGTTAAGCATCTTTAAATTTCATGGCTGCAATCACCATCTGCAGTGATTTTGGAGCCCCAAAAAATAAAGTCTGACACTGTTTCCACTGTTTCCCCATCTATTTCCCATGAAGTAATGGGACCAGATGCCATAATCTTAGGTTTCTGAATGTTGAGCTTTAAGCCAACTTTTGCACTCTCCACTTCACTTTCATCAAGAGGCTGTTTAGTTCCTCTTCACATTCTGCCATAAGAGTGGTGTCATCTGCATATCTGAGGTTATTGATATTTCTTCTGGCAATCTTGATTCTAGCTTCTGCTTCTTCCAGCCCAGCGTTTCTCATGATGTACTCTGCATAGAAGTTAAATAAGTAGGCTGACAATATACAGCCTTGACATACTCCTTTCCCTATTTGGAACCAGTCTGTTGTTCCATGTCCAGTTCTAACTGTTGCTTCCTGACCTGCATATAGGTTTCTCAAGAGGCAGGTCAGGTGGTCTGGTATGCCCATCTGTTTCAGAATTTTCCACAGTTTATTGTGATCCACAGTCAAAGGCTTTGGCATAGTCAATAAAGCAGAAGTAGATGTTTTTCTGGAACTCTCTTGCTTTTTCAGTGATCCAGCAGATGTCAGCAATTTGATCTCTGGTTCTTCTGCCTTTTCTAAAACCAGCTTGAACATCTGGAAGTTCACCGTTCATGTATTGCTGAAGCTTGGCTTGGAGAATTTTGAGCATTACTTTACTAGCATGTGAGATGAGTGCAATTGTGTGGTAGTCTGAGCATTCTTTGGCATTGCCTTTCTTTGGAATTAGAATAAAAACTGACCTTTTCCAGTCCTGTGGCCACTGCTGAGTCTTCCAAATTTGCTGGCATATTGAGTGCAGCACTTTCACAGCATCATCTTTCAGGATTTGAAACAGTTCAACTTGAATTCCATCACCGCCACTAGCTTTGTTCGTAATGATACTTTCTAAGGCCCACTTGACTTCACATTCCAGGATGACTGGCTGTAGGTGAGTGATCACACCATCATGATTATCTTGGCTGTGAAGATCTTTTTTGTACAGTTCTTCTGTATTCTTGCCACCTCTTCTTAATATCTTCTGCTTCTTCTGACAGACTGTGGTCCACTGGAGAAGGAAATGGCAAACCACTTCAGTATTCTTGCCTTGAGAAACCCATGAACAGTATGAAAAGGCAAACTGATAGGATACTGAAAGAGGAACTCCCCAGGTCAGTAGGTGCCCAATATGCTACTGGAGATCAGTGGAGAAATAACTCCAGAAAGAAAGAAGGGATGGAGCCAAAGCACAAACAATACCCAGTTGTGGATGTGACTGGTGATAGAAGCAAGATCCGATGCTGTAAAGAGTAACATTGCATAGGAACTTGGAATGTTAGATCCATGAATCAGGCAACTTGGAAGTGGTCAAACAGGAGATGGCATGAGTGAACATCGACATTCTAGGAGTCAGCGAACTAAAATGGACTGGAATGGGTGAATTTAACTCAGATGACCATTATATCTACTACTGTGGGCAGGAACCCCTCAGAAGAAATGAAGTAGCCATCATGGTCAACAAAAGAGTCTGAAATGCCGTACTTGGATGAAATCTCAAAAACGACAGAATGATCTCTGTTCGTCTCGAAGGCAAACCATTCAATATCACAGTTACCCAAGCCTATGTCACAGCCAGTAATGCTGAAGAAGCTGAACTTGAATGGTTCTATGAAGACCTACAAGACCTTTTAGAACTAACACCCAAAAAAATGTGTCCTTTTCATTATAGGGGACTGGAATGCAAAAGTAGGAATTCAAGAAACACCTGGAGTAACAGGCAAATTTGGCCTTGGAGTACGGAATGAAGCAAGGCAAAGGCTAATAGAGTTTTGCCAAGAGAATGCACTGGTCATAGCAAACACCCTCTTCCAACAACACAAGAGAAGACTCTACACATGGACATCACCAGATGGTCAACACCAAAATCAGATTGATTATATTCTTTGCACCCAAAGATGGAGAAGCTCTATACAGTCAACAAAAACAAGACCAGGAGCTGACTGTGGCTCAGATCATAAACTCCTTATTGCCAAATTCAGACTAAATTGAAGAAAGTAGGGAAAACCACTAGACCATTCAGGTATGACCTAAATCAAATACCTTATGATTATACAGTGGAAGTGAGAAATAGATTTCAGGGACTAGATATAATAGACAGAGTGCCTAATGAACTATGGATGGAGGTTCATGACATTGAACAGCAAATAAGACCATCCCCATGGAAAAGAAATGCAAAAAAGCAAAATGGCTGTCTGGGGAGGCTTTACAAATAGCTGTGAAAAGAAGAGAAGCGAAACGCAAAGGAGAAAAAGAAAGATTAAGGATCTGAATGCAGAGTTCCAACGAATAGCAAGGAGAGATAAGAAAGCCTTCCTTAGCAATCAATGCAAAGAAATAGAGGAAAACAACAGAATGGGAAAGACTAGAGATCTCTTCAAGAAAATTAGAAATACCAAGGGAACATTTCATGCAAAGATGGGCTCCATAAAGGACAGAAATGGTATGGTTTTCTTTAAGGCTTGTTAATACCCAGTTTAGAGTAACTTCTGCGCAGTCACTTATCTCTGTTTTGTTTCTCAGACAGGTCTGTAGATCACTAAGAGATTTTTTATGTAAATTGTGAGAGTATAACTATGTTTCCCCGGCTCTGATGAAAGGCTAGGTAGAAAATTGTATGTCCTATTTTATTATTATTATAGCCTACCCTTAAAATTACACTCATCATTTGATAATTACATTTGTGAATATTGGAAATACAATTACTAGCCCTATATACTGAAATAAGATAGATTGTATAATGAACAGACAAACAGAAATGAAGGCTTCTGCCAGGCTTGACTATATAACCCTCACACGGATACAGTTAGAGAGAGCTGATCACAAATACTTGACATACCTCTTTAATTATTATTATTCAAGAAAGCTTCTACCTGGATGAATTAATCTTGAAAATTAGCCTGGTATAAAAACAGTGTTGGTGCATCGGAAAATGGTAGAGAAAATGAAGCATGGTTTAGATTAATAGGAGATGGTATTTTAAGAAAAGTCTGTCTTTGAAAATGACTGGGGATGATCTAGGAAAACCAAGCAAAAAAGAGTAAAGGCATATTCTTCAAAGAGATTAAAGGTTTCAGAAGCCATGATTCTAATGAAAGGGTTAAAAAATGTACTTAGCACAGAACATACCAAGATTTAACTACTTTTAAGGTTTTGGCTGGACAAAAGGTAAATATTTTTATTGATAAGCAAGCCAGAAAAAGTGATGAGGTCTTGAGAAAGCTAAAAGAAGAATTTAATGAAGATCACAGAGATCAAGAAAGAAAATCCCATGGACGAAGGAGCCTGGTAGGCTAGAGTCCATGAGGTCACAAGAGTTGGACACAACTGAGGGACTCCACTTTCTTTCTTTCTTTAAAGAGATCAAACTGAAATAATTTATTTGGATGGATCTAAGGCTCAGGAAACTATTGAGAAATGCCATTTCAAACCTATACATAGAATACATACTAAGAACTCATAGGAAATTGCATCTTGAAGATTGTGATAATCATAACAGTTTATATACAGCTTGAACAAGCATAATAGGAGAAGACTAGGAGTATCAGTGTAAGATGCTCAAATTACTGTTGAGTGAGTTTCAAGGTAAACTGATCATTCTAAACAGAGGCATTGGTATTAAGCGTTCTGTCGGGAGGAGGTAATTTCCTCCCTCTACCTCTCTTGAGTTCTTGTGGCTGGATTAATAATAAAAGTGACACAAGACAGATTAACAGGAGAAAACCCAATTTAATCTTGTGTGCACAGGAGATCATAAAATGATGCTCAGAAAGTAACCCAAAGCAGACAAAGTTTATATCTTTTTATACAAAGAAACAATAAATGTTTGAGGAGTTGACAGGACAAAGAAATAGGTTTGGGTGTTTAATTAACAAGGGACTCAAGTGAAGTTGGGACTTGGGTAGAAAATTAGTAAAATAACAAGGTTTACTTATATAGTTCTAGACCCTAAATTCCCTATCTCTAATGATAAGGATATTTTTATACCTCTCTCGATGGGGAGGATACCTTTCATATGGAAGATTTATTTCTTGCTTTCAGTAAGACAGAGAAGAGGTCAAAGTATTCTTGCATTGTCCATTTCTTAAGTAACTTTAACTCAAAATTAATGAAATACCTTTGAAATGCATTTTAGGGTGAATGGACATGGACCGCAACAGTTCTCTCAAAGAATATGTTCTGGAAATGTTATAAAATTAAGGCAAGTTAAAGGATGGATGTTACGAACCAGGGGAAAAACAGGAAGATCTCAATAGGTAGAATACAGATCTGGGCTAGATTTGGAGTTCAGAGACTAACTCTTAGACATGACTTCCCGACTCAGGAGAACAGAAACAAAAATGTTTCTACAGAAGCAGAAACGAAAGGCAGCACATTTCATACAACAGAAGATTCCACTAGGGTCTGAGATGTATATTAGAAAGAAAAATGTAAAAGGCCATTCGACAGAGGACATTAAGCACAGCTGTTTTCCTAACAATCTAAACAATGGACACATTTATACATCATGAGGGACTCCAAGGACTATTGTGAGGGCAACAGCCAAGTTGGGAGGATAGACAGAATTAGGTTGATACATGTTTAGGGATATCAGGAAATGGAAGACACCCAAACATGACTGAATGAGGTCAAGCACTGTTTGGAGAGCAAATCACCGAAGTTGTCCGAATTATAAATCAATGTATTTTGCCAGTAGGATTGCCTGTCATCAATATAAACATCCTACTGTCAGGAAAAAAGCAACGTTGGTAGAAAAGTTTTAGCCTCAAATGTAGAAAGGAAACTTGATCATAGAACAGTAGGCACTTAGATGCTCTGAAACATATCAGGACCAGTGACAAGGAAGCCTCGATATTCCACACTTCAATACTCTGTGCCAGAGTGTGGGCTACTAAAAAACCCTTAGAAATTAATTTGATGCTTGTTCTTAATTGGTATGATTGCATTTACTCTTCTGGAGAATTAAGCCATGGAACATGCTTTTCTTCCTTTTCTTTCCCTCTCTTTTTCTTCTCTTCTTCTCCCTATTTCTATTCCCTCTTTTGTCTTTTTTTAGGGAAACATAAGAATATGTGACTTCTTGTTTCCAGGAAGAAATATAAGATAAGACACAATAATATAAGATATACTAAAAATATAGGGCTTCCCAGGTGGCACTAATGGTAAAGAATTCATCTGCCAGTGCAGGAAATAGAAGAGACATGGGTTTGATCCCTGGGTCAGGAAGATTCTCTCGAGGAGAACATGGCAACTGATTCCAGTATTCTTGCCTGGGGAACCCCATGGAAAGAGGAGCCTGATGGGCTACAGACCATAGGGTCACAAAGAGTCTGAGGTGACTTTGCACGCATGCTAATAATATAGATATAAACAGGGGATTTTGATTTATTTTAACATTTTCTTATTTAGATTGATTTGAAGTTTTCGTATTTTATTTTCTTTTGTTTTATACACAATTTATTCTTAAAAATCTGATAATGGCAAATGATTATATTCAAAGTGGACCACATATCTTTCTGGAATTTACATCAGTCTTTATGTTGTCATTTGACCCCATTACAGAATCTCTAAAAGACTATTCTGGGCAAAGTGCTTGAAATAATTTGGGATGGAACACTGGAAAATCCTAACCTTAGATGCATTATGGATAAGGAATGGAATTGATAAATGCACTGTTGGCATACATCTTAGACTGTTGGGTAGCCAAACCTATATTATCTGGTGGTGTTCACAGAGGATAATCAAGAAAAATTGTTATCATTGGGGAGGTAGCCTTGTGAGAGTAAGGCAGCAATGTCAATCTCCTTCACTGTAGAAGAATAACTGCACCTTGTTTGATCATAAACTTAGTGGCTAAACCCAGGGAATTAGGAGATGGAAAAACATAGAATATCTGAGGAAAACACTTCCTCCCATACTGATATTTTATTCAGTTCAGTTCAGTTCAGTCACTCAGTCATGTCCGACTCTTTGTGGCCCCATTAATCGCAGCACGCCAGGCCACCCTGTCCATCACCAACTCCCAGAGTTCACTCAAATCATGTCCATCGAGTTGGTGATGCCATCCAGCCATCTCATCCTCTGTCGTCCCCTTCTCCTCCTGCCCCCAATCCCTCCTAGCATCAGTCTTTTCCAATGAGTTAACTCTTTGCATGCTATCTAGGTTGGTCATAACTTTCCTTCCAAGTAGCAAGCGTCTTTTAATTTCATGGCTGCAATCACCGGGTATTAAAGCACCATTGTTTTAGTAATCTTACCCCTTCCCATTTCCAGCCCCATATAAAGTTTAAGTAAGTTGTCATATTGGTGAATTTGAGAGAGGAACTGGATTCAGGTAGCCAGCTCCTTACTGAGTTACATGCTGACAAGAGAAGACACATGTACTCATAGCTTGTGGCTGTGTAAGTAAATTATGACCAACCAGATAGCATATTCAAAAGCAGAGACATTACTTTGCCAGCAAAGGTCAGTCTAGTCAAGACTATGGTTTTTCCAGTGGTCCTGTATGGATGTGAGAGTTGAACTGTGAAGAAAGCTGAGCACCAAAGAATTGATGCTTTTGAATTGTGGTGTTGGAGAAGACTCTTGAGAGTCCCTTGGACTGCAAGGAGATCCAACCAGTCCTGGGTGTTCTTTGGAAGGACTGATGCTAAAGCTGAAATTCCAATACTTTGGCCACCTCATGCAAAGAGTTGACTCACTGGAAAAGGCTCTGATGCTGGGAGGGATTGGGGGCAGGAGGAGAAGGAGATGACAGAGGATGAGATGGCTGGATGGTGTCACTGACTCAACAGACAAGAGTTTGAGTGAACTCCAGGTGTTGGTGATGGACAGGGAGGCCTGGCATGCTGTGATTCATGGGGTCACAAAGTGTTGGACTCGACTGATCGACGGAACTGAACTGAACTGAGAATAAAGAAAAAGTTAGCTCTTTATCGTGAATGAGAGGATGGTGATGCTGTTCTTAGAAATAAGTTCATTTCAGGAATTGTCAATAGCTGGAAGTTATAGGAAGGTCAAGTTCTCCTTGCAGAGAAGCTCTGCTTATGTTGGAGCAGTATGGTGAACTCTGTCTAGTCAATAAAGGGATAATGGTAGTGGAAAGCAGTGGAGTGTTGTATGATTTAGGAGAAACCAATTCCATAGCCTTAAAGCCAAGATTAAAGTCAGAAACTAAAACAAACACAGGTGACATCCCAATGCTAAGTCAGGCATTCAAAAGTTATTAGAATCACTCAGTAAATGATGACTGAGGCAATATCCATTTCAAGTGCTGAGGGTAATAGTGAGCATGCTGAGTAATTTCAAGCACTCTGTCTGAAAAGAAAGCCAGAGACCTTAGAGGCATAGTATATCCTTAAGGACTCCTGCTTATAGGAAACAGATCAAGAGAGAAGACCAGGTCCCCTAACAGGTACCTTTCTTGGGAACTGGGAGACACAAAGCTACCAATAGAAATTTCATTCCTGAAACTTATGAGACTCTTGCCATAGTTGATGAGTAGCAATAACTAATTGAAACCATCCCCATTTTCAGAGAAACATTATTTTAATATACTTGCCAGTTGTCTATTCACCATATTGAGGAGAGGTACCATTTATAAAGAACTGTATGCTTATTGCAAGTACTGTCTGGATTAGTGCCAAGGCAAAATAAATTATATTTGTATGATTTTAAGTTACTAAGTAATCAATAAAACAAAATTAGTCGTGTTTGCAAAATTTAAAAAGCCATTAAACAACCCAATGTAATTCTATTGAAATTTGACTTCTGATAGTACAAAATATATCTTTAATTGTTTAATTCAATAAAAGGCATACATATTTTACAGATGTTTTCATAATTAAAACATAATACACCAGCCTGTATTTAATAGATAAATAAATTATACCACAGCTTGTATGTAATAAATTAATAAGTAAAATTTCATATTGAAGTCAAGATGAGAAACTTGAAATAATGGATTCCATAGCTAAACAGTTCACCAATTTTCTTAAGTAACTTATTCAGAAACTGACAACAAAAGATTAACTTGGAAGTTGGTTTTTTTAATCCCTAAATGATCCTAAGTTCATAATTAATGAGCCTAAAGAAATGAAGTTGTTTTTTTTTTAGTATCAGTGAATATGTGAAGCATTGAAACATGAACAATCAATCATTTAATTTATCATATTTTTCACATTACGTTCCTAAATCACTGATATGAGATCCTTAACTTGATTTTTAACAAATATGTATTGAATGATGTCCAGGATAAATCTCAGTATTTATAGAGGAATATGTATCAATGTCACAACTTCCTCATCCATGCCCAATTATTCTCCATTCTTAACAATATTCAATGCATTTTTTTTTCTAATGATATTAATTCCCAGGAGTGGAAAGAACTTTACTTTGTTCAACAAACTTGGTGGTTGGGTGTGTTATCTTTCATATTCTCATTTTGCTATAAACAGCAAATTCATTTCTACACATACAATTCATAGATTAATAAGTGAAGAGGCTTTCATTAATAATTAATGACATTTTCTTTATTTGCTGAAGATGGGAATTCAGTGTGCTGAGAACTTTTCTTAATCTTTTTAAACAATATCTAGCAAAATTCTCTGTGAGTTCCATTATACACTACTCCTGTGATATTCTAGGGCTACATATGTCTTATAGTCAAAATATTTTGAATAGGTTAATCATGTTTATCCAATATTTATTGTCTCCACTTCAACAAAATAGTGTAGAATTATAGAAATGGAAAATAGGTGGAATTCTTATTTCTTCTCAGGAATTTTTTCAAGTACCATATTCTGATATATCTGTGTTCATTCCATTAATTTATATGTTCAACAAATAGTTACTTAGCTCTTACCATGTCCAGGACTTGAAGATTGAATGGTGTTGAAAACATTGTTTTTGCCCTCTTCACTCCTAAAATTCAGAAGATAGGTGGGAAATAAACAATTAATAGATCATGCTCATGTGTGTTCAGTAGTGTCCGATTCTCTGTGACCCCATAGACTGTAGCCTATCAGGCTTCTCTGTCCATGGAATTTTCCAGGCAAGAATCCTGGAGTAGGTTGCCATTTCCTACTCCAGGTAACCTTCCCAACCAGTATAGCTTTTGTGTTTGTATATTCTGAATGCATATCTAAAGAATGAGTCAAAACCTGTTTTCTCAGTCGTTTACTGAGTGGAAATAATGTTTTAACTTCCCAAGAAGACCTCAGAGGAGGAAGAGTTTTATAAGCTCCCTGAAAGCAATGACCACATACATCTGGTTCATCAAGTATTCTCAGAAAGCAATAAATGAGTCTAGTATATAAGAGAAAAAAATACTATCTTGTGATTTTAAAAGTCATATTGTTGTGTATTTGCATAAAATCTGTGCAACTTAGTATTTTAATGCTTCCTAGCATTCTTATTACAATTCCTTTGCCCATTCACTTTCCTACTCTTCTGGAAGATATTATATCATTTACTCTCTTTTAAAAATAACCCTATAGACCTCCCCTTTCTCTATGTAGTGTCTTTTATTTTACTGAGAAAGTAAAAGTGATTAGAAAACATTTCAGGAAATTCTATTAATACATCTGACCATCTATCAGCAGCCTTGCTCCAGTGATCTTTCTTCTCTGATGTTGTAATTAACAAATTACCTCTAGTTCTAACAGAAGTTTGTCAACTTGCACATGAGATTTCACAGCTTCTGCCCATTCCAGGGTAATTCTTCCATATCTGCTCTCTTTTATGCCATTATAATTTACTTTCTACTGTATCTTCCTTGTCATTATACGCATATCTCTACTTCCCTCTCTTATTAATGCCTTTACTTTCCTTTCCCTTAGAGAAAAACTCTTCAAGAGTGTTATCTGTATTCTTCTACTGGTTTCTCCCTTCTCTGTTTTGAACCCATTTCATTCAGGATTTCACCTCCACCAGGCTTTTGAAAATTGTCTTTTCAAGTTCATCAATGGCCTCAATTCTTGATCCTTGCCTTGCCTATCAACAGAATTTAACAGCTGATTACTGTCTCCTCGTGAAAATATTTCTTTCTGATTGATTTTCAGGTTACCACTATCCCCTGCTTGCCGTTCTGTCTCACCACCAATCTTCCATCTCCTTGGCTGGCTCTTCCTCTACTCTACAAACATTTAAACTTTAGTGGTCAGTCTTGTTATTGACTTTCTTCATTCCCTGTATTCACTGCCGTCCAGTTACATAAATTCAAATTTTGAATGCCAGATTTCTGTGCAACTACCTTCTCGACACTGCCATTTGCATTCATAACTGGTATTTCAAATTAACATGACAAGAATCTGAATTACTAAACCATCCCCTCATCCGTGAAAAACGAAAGCTCTTCTAGTATTTCCTACATGGATTGATGACACCCTCAGTCATCCATTTGTTCAGACCAAATCTTGAAATGATGATTCACTCTGTCCTTTTCTTCCTCACCACATATACTCCAACAGCAAATCTATAATCTCTCTTCAAAATATATCGATAATTTTACTACATTGCACACCCTGTCCAAGTTACCATCCTCTTTCATATGATGATGCTGAATTGTTTGCTGACATAGTAATGCGTCCACACTTAAGTCTGTAAAATGTTCTACATTCTCTCCACATTTGGTGTTATCATTCTTTTGCAGTAGATATGCAGTAACATTTTATTTTTGTTCAATTTGCATCTCCCTGGTTACTAAGGCATCACATATATCCATATAAACCATTTGGACATCTTGTTTGATGAAGTTCCTTTTTAAACTGTGTTACCTACATTTCAATAGTGTAATTTTTCATATTGATTTGAAGACACTTTCTATATATCCTGGGTGTAAACTCTTTGTTGATTACTTGAGTTTTAAGTATCTTCTACTCAATAAATTTTCCTTTTAATTGTAGCTTTTGATGGAGGTAATTTTTTACTTTTGGTAGTCAGATTTTATCAGTCTTTCTTTTATGGCTCATAGTATCAGTGTCTTTTATTCTATTTTCCTACCCAAGTCATGAATATTATCTTCTCCATGATTTCCTGAAGGTTGTGACATTCACAAATAGATATACAATTTCCCACAATTTGATTTGGTATGTACTGTGACAAAGGGGCCAAACAACTTTTGCTTTTCATAGGGATAGCCAATCTTGTTTTGGAAAAATAGCTTTTGTTTTTGTTTTTTTATTTCCACTGATCTACAAAACCATTCCTATAACAAATTAACACCCAAGTAGGGTGATTTTCTCCCTTGGGCTCTCGGTTCCATTTTACTAAAGATAAAAGGTCATCTAAGTCAGATAAAAGAAACTAGAGGTCATAAATGTAAATCCTGATAAATTTCACTTGGTATTATTAAAATGGCTTCCTGGTAGCTCAGTGGTAAAGAATCTGCCTGCAGTGCAGGAGACATGGCAGGAGCTACAGTTTTGATCCCTGAGTTGGGAAGATCCCAGGAGAATCAAATGGCAACCCACTCCAGTATTACTGTCCAGAAAATACCATGGACAGGCTTCAATCCATGGGGTCACAAAAGAGTCAGATACAACTTAATGACTGAACAAACAAACAAACAAAAGATAATTATTTTAAGTCGTGGCTTAATATAAATACCAAAATAAATGTCAACAGATAAAAGACACTGTGAGAAATATGTCTGCCATAATTAAGATATAGCACCTCCATGAGTTAACATAAAAATGAAAGACAAAATGATGAAATAGGGAGAGGAAAACAGAAATCGAGAGCTCACCAGAAAGTCAGCTAAAAGAATGCAAAACAAGGCTTTCCCTGGTGCTCTAGTGGTTAAGAATCCACCTTCCAAAGCAAGGGATTCAGGTTCAATCCTAGGGTCTGGGAACTAAGATCCCACATGCCAAGGGGCAATTAAGCCTGTGCACCAAAATTAGCAAGCCTACATGCCACAACTACAGAGCCTATGAGCTCTGGAGCTTACATGCTGCAAGGAAGGATCCTGCATGCCCCAACTAAGGATCCTGCATGCCCAAACTAAGACCCAACACAGACAATGGATAAATAAATATTAAAAAAAAAAAAAGAAAGAAAAAACCCAAAAAAACAGTGCAGAACATAAAAGTACCTTTATTTTTCCCCTAGTTGTAAAATAAAATGTATGGGTTTTCCTGGTGGCTCAGTGATGAAGAATGTGCCTGCCAATGGGGAGGCATAGGTTCAATCCCTGGTCCGGGAAGATCTCACATGCTGCAGAGCAATTGAGTCCATCTGCCACATCTACTGAGCCTGTGCTCTAGAGCCCAGGAGCTCCAACTACGGAGCTCATGTGCTGCAACTGCTGAAGCCTGTGAGTCCTAGAACCCGTGGTCTGCAACAATAGGAGCCATCACAATGAGAAGCCTGTGCACAGCAACTAGACAGTAGCCCCAGCTCTCCACAAATAGAGAAAAGCCAGTGTAGCTAAAAAGACACAGCACAGCCAAATAAATAAATTTTAAAAACTGAATAAACATTTAAATAGTAGTGAAAAGTAATTTTCATCCCATCAATTGCGAAGTTTATTTGTATGTTAGGATAGTTTGTTACTGAGAATGAATGAAAACTGGCTCTTTCATATCCTATGGGTGAAAAGAGAAATATGTGATACCTTTCAAAAGGCATATCCATACTGGCCTAAGTATTCTACTCTTGTAAGTACACATTAGCTAATTTTATCCTCACAAAATTTTGTGAAGCCAGTACTATTATTATTACTCTATTTTACTTACAAGGGAACTAAAGCAGATGAAGGTAAAGTGAGTTCCTGAGATCGAAGTATTAAGAAAAGAAAAAAGCTGAATTTTGATTCTGGATAGTTAGACTCCAGCTCTAGACTCTTAACCAAATTTGATCACCTTTTTTTAAATGTGTGAGAATGTTCATTGCAGTAGCTTATTCAAAACAATATTAGTATGACATAAATACCACACAATATAGAAATTTTAGAAAATACCTCATAATACAACAAATACAAAGCAGTCATTAAGAAAAAAATGCTATAAATATATAAATGCTGGTGAAAGGATACCATAGGCATATGACATTATATACTCTTTTTTTTTTTTTTCCCCCACCAAGAAATAAGTGTTAGTCACTCATTTGTGTCAGATTCTTCGCCCTCTTGTGGGCTGACCCTGTGGACTGTGGCCTGCCACTCTCCTCTGTCCATGGGATTTCCCAGGCAAGAACACTGGAGAGGGTTGCCATTCCCTTCTGCAGGGTACCTTCCCCACCCAGGGATCAAATCAGCGTCTCCAGCATTGCAGGCAGATTCTTTACAATCTGAGCCAAAGCAGTATAGTAATTCAAAACCTGTCTTAGTAATGAGAAAATAACATAAAAACGGAAGCAACTCGGTGTGGTTCAGGTCCACCCTGAGGCCTGCACCAGGCACACATGCTTTATAAAGAAAAATTTTCATTCATCATTGCCTACCGTCAATGTGGAAACCTAAGAAATGTGCCCAGAGCCGATCTGGTATCAGAAGCAGGCTGTGGTTTAGCTCTTTACTTACTTATCAAGGAAAAAATGTGAATGTAATTGCAGCCATGACGTTTTTGAGGCAGTCTGCGGAGGTGGCCGGAAGCTGTGGGGCTTCCTGCCGGGCTCCATCTTGCCTTCCAAGAACCCTAATCATTCATTCCTCGGAAGAAATGTCAAGCAGCTCATGCTGTCAACAGAGCAGATGCTCCGCTGACGTCTTTAGGGAACAGTGTCAAGTGACTGGAAAAAAGATGCCAAAAATGACATGAAATTTTTACCCTGGCACTACATTTCATGTTCCCCATGACCTGGTGTTTGGTAGTGGACCCCAGACTTCCCTGTTAAGAGCGACCTCAGCTGGGGGAGACTGGACCACCTGCTCAGAGGGATGCCAGAGGGCTGGTCTCCCTCTCCGCCTTCTTCACAAGAGGCTTCCCCAAAGTACAAAGAAGAATGTGTCTATTTAATTTGCTTTACTCTGTAAAAGTTTCTCTTCTGATCTGACAGTTTTTAATTGGGAGTTCTCCTCTTTCTTTCAGTATGTGTCTTAAAAATGTTATCTTTGTGTCTGTTGTCTTTTTTTTTTTTTTTTACAGTTTCTTCTATATACACACACACAAACATATATTTTCCATTGACAACTTTTACTAAGACACAAAACAAGCAATAAAAATATGAAACTTTTATCTTTTCTGTGATTTCTTTTGCACTACTTTATTTGAAATTAACATACCCACACAAGCGTTTTCAGCTCCATTTTATAAAGGAAGAAAGTGAAACCTGTGAGTTCAAATATGTCCAAAGAAACGGTGGACGTGGGTTGAGAACTCTAGTTGGCTATGTTTTCTCATATACTAAAACCACTAGGAAGTTCCCTTTGACTGACGTTTTCACCCTCATTAAAAGTTTAGCTTTAGTTGAAAAATTCTAAAACCAAAGTCATTAATGTATTGGCAACTGACTGCAGAAAATCTGTAGGACATTGGACAACAGAAGTAAAATGGAGAGGAAGGAGAAAGGGGGAAGTGGATAAAGGTAAAAACAAAAAAATGTATTTGTCATCTGTTGGCTAAGTAGTCTCATACCAGGGGTTATGAATTATAGTTTTATTTTCATTTCCACATTACACGTGTTCATATTTGTACTTCTCTCTCACTGCTCTGTTGTGGCCTCAAGCATACAAAATTTTGACAAACGCTTCTTTAGGGAAAATAATATAAAATTAGTAAACATTTATTCATGATGAGAAAAGATTACAATAAATACTATTGTCATAATAAAATCCAGGGAAACAATATAATGTTTTATTTATAAAGTTTCTAACATAATTATTTATTTTTCCTACTTTTTTCTTATTTTGGCTGCATTTTCTTTAACTGTTCCTTTATTTGAAAATGATTTTGTAATTATAACTTCTAACATGAGAATAGAAAATCAATTCAATCCTTCCTCCAGTGAAATAAATTAATTTCCTTTAATAATTGATAGTTTAGGAAAGATTAGTTCAGTTTCATGATGTGTTATTGGATGTGTTTATTCACATTTTAAGACAAGTCAAATTTGGGGAAAGTAAATTTTCTTTATAGTTGAGATATAAGATTCAGAATATTATTTAATATATATAAAATAACAAATTAAAAACAAAACAGAATAATGAAACATAATTAGTTTAATACAATTTTAACAAAAGCAATATATATATGTATTTTTCTAAATGTATGTATGTGTATCTATATGTATAAGTATTTTAAGTATAGAAGGTTGTTTTTCAATAGGACTTCTTATCATTTTACATAGCTGAAGATTTAAAGAATTAAAACAGAGTAGTTTCTGGTACTATTCCATCAATATTATCTTTCCTTCATTACCCTGCTATTTCTAGTTCCAAAACCCACAGAATATATTCACAATTTAATGCAACCTCTGGCCATGGACTTTAGTTCACAGTGTCAAGAGTCACCCCAGTAGTCATTTCCTGGGTGACCATTTCTATATCAGACTCACTAATAATAATTTGATTAAATATAAAGTGAATCACACATTCATGTCCAAATCAACAAATTGTCCTTTTAATGAATAAGGTGAAATCAAAAATACTTCGTAATAGCCATTTTATGGTTTATTTAATATTTGCCAGTGTGAATTCAGCATATTTTTAATGTATTTTCTAAATCATTATTGTTAATCACTATATTTTGGAATATTTGTTGACATAATGAGGCAACAAATATGGAATCTTGATAAAGAAATTGAAGCTATAAATAAATTCAAACTGAAAATTTACAAGTAAAAAACATAAATCTTTCAGTGAAAACAAAAATGATTGGATATATTTAACAGCAGGTTGAGCACTAGGGGAAAAAAAATTCACTTTATTTGAAGAAGGAAATAGACCCCATAAAAGTTAAATCACAAAGGGAAAACCTAATAAAAATAAATAGTGCCTCAGTGACCTATGATACAATACAAAGATGGTTCAGTTCAGTTCGGTTCAGTTGCTCAGTCGTGTCCGACTCTTTGCGACCCCATGAATCACAGCACGCCAGGCCTCCCTGTCCATCACCATCTCCTGGAGTTCACTCAGACTCATGTCCATAGAGTCCGTGATGCCATCCAGCCATCTCATCCTCTGTCATCCCCTTCTCCTCCTGCCCCCAATCCCTCCCAGCATCAGAGTCTTTTCCAATGAGTCAACTCTTCACATGAGGTGGCCAAAGTACTGGAGCTTCAGCTTTAGCATCATTCCTTCCAAAGAAATTCCAGGGTTGATCTCCTTCAAATGGACTGGTTGGATCTCCTTGCAGTCCAAGGGACTCTCAAGAGTCTTCTCCAACACCACAGTTCAAAAGCATCAATTCTTCAGCGCTCAGCCTTCTTCACAGTCCAACTCTCACATCCATACATGACCACTGGAAAAACCATAGCCTTGACTAGACAGACATTAGTCGGCAAAGTAATGTCTCTGCTTCTGATTATACTATCTAGGTTGGTCATAACTTTCCTTCCAAGGAGTAAGCGTCTTTTAATTTCATGGCTGCAGTTACCATCTGCAGTGATTTTGGAGCCCCAAAAAAATAAAGTCTGACACTGTTTCTACTGTTTCCCCATCTATTTCCCATGAAGTGATGGGACCAGATGCCATGATCTTCGTTTTCTGAATGTTGAGCTTTAAGCCAACTTTTTCACTCTCCTCTTTCACTTTCATCAGGAGGCTTTTTAGCTCCTCTTCACTTTCTGCCATAGGGGTGGTGTCATCTGCATATCTGAGGTGATTGATATTTCTCCCGGCAATCTTGATTCCAGCTTGTGTTTCTTCCAGTCCAGCATTTCTCATGATTAGCATACATGAAAAAGAGTAAAAACATAAATGGAAAAAGATTTGGACAGAAGACATAGTTGATGAAATAATAGTGGAACATGTTCTAAATTAGATGAGAAATAAATACAAAGATCTAAGTAACTCAAAGAGCTTCAAGAGGATAAACATGAAAACCAAAACAGCACTCACACATACATACACCAGTGAAAGTGAAAGTCATTCAGTATTGTCTGAAACTGTTTGCAACCCCCTGGGCTATAGAGTCCATGGAACTATCCAGGCCAGAATAGTGGAGTAGGTCGGCCTTCCCTTCTCCAGGATATCTTCCCAACCCAGGAATCGAACCCAGGTCTCCTGCACTGCAGGGAGATTCTTTACCAGCTGAGCCACCAGGAAAGCCCACACATACACAAAGACACATCTAAATCAAATTGTTAAAAATCAATGATAAGGAAACACTCTTAAAACTAACCAGAGAAATGACTCCTTTCTTATCAGAAACAATTCAAACTAGAAGAAAAAAGAAAGAATAGAGTTTATACTAACATAAAAATCTTGAGTAAATTAAATCTTTAGAAGGCTTGGAGCAAGGAAGCAATGTAAACTACAGCTGACCCTTGAATAACATGGCTTTGGAATGCATTAGTCCACTAATATGTTGATATTTTTTCCTTCCAGTTTTATTTAGATATAACTCACATACTATGCTGTGTAAGTTTCAGGTGTACAACATAGTTATTTGATTTATGTACATCATAAAATGATTGCAACAATAAGTTTAAGAACATCTATCATCTCATATAGATACAAAATTTTAAAAATTAAAATCTTGTCTCCTTGTGATGAGAAGTTTTAAGATCTGCTCTCTCAAAAACTTTCATATATAACATATAGCACTATTAGTTATATTAAACATATTATATATTACATCAATACTACTTATTTTTTTATATACCAAGATTTTTGTACATTTTGACCACCTTCATCCAGTTCCCCTACCCTTAGTCCCTCTTCTCATAGCTGCAAATCTAATCTCTTTTTCTGTGAGTTTGGTTACTTGAGTTTTTTGAAGTGTAACTGATTAACAGTACTATGTTATTTCCTGTTGTACAATGTAGTGATTTGATATTTCTATACGTTAAAAAATGAACATCATGATATTCTAGTTCATTTATTTTGTAACTGGAAATTTGTGCCTCTTAATTTCACCTAGCTATTTCACTCATCCCATCCTTCCTCCCCTCTTGGAAGCACCTGTTTGCTTTCTGTATCTGTGAGTCTGTTTCTGTTTGTTCATTTGTTTATTTTTGGATTCCTGACATTTTATTTAGCATAATATCTCTAGGGCCATCCATGCTGCCACAATGGCAAGAGTTTCATTCTTTTTTTGTGGCTGAGTAAAACATTCTGTAAGTATGTACCACATCTTTTTTATCCATCTATTTATTTATTGATGGAAACTTCAGTTGCTCCCATGGTGAATAATGATGCAATGAACAAAAGGGTACCTTTTGAATACCTTCTTTGAATTAGTGTTTTGTTTTCTTTGGGAAAATACTCAGAAGTCAAATTGCTGCATTGTACAATCGTTTCATTTTTATTCTTTTGAGGAATCTCCATATTGTTTTCCATAGTGGCTATACTGATTAACATTCTCTCCAATAGGGCACAAGCTGTCCCTTGTCTCCATATCCTCACCAATATTTGTTATTTGTTGTCTTTAGGATAATAGCCATTCTGACAGATGTGATGTGACATCTTATTGTGAAACTGATTTTCATTTCTCTGATGATTAGTGGTATTGAACATCTTTTCACATGTCTGTTGGCCATCTGCATGTCCTCTTTGGAAAAATATCTATTCAGATCCTCTGCTCATTTTTTAATCAGATCATAATTTTTTTAAGTTGAGTTGTATGAGTGCTTTGTATATTTAGGATATTAACCCCTTATGGATATATTGTTTATAAAATATCTTCTCCCATTCAGTAGATGGCCTTTTCATTTCAATGCTAGTTTCCTTCACTGTGCAAAGATTTTTGGTGTGATGCAGTTCTATTTGTTTGTTTTTACTTTTGTTTCCTTTGTCTGAGGAGACATATCCAAAAAATATTCCAAAGACCAATGGCAAAGAGAGTACTGCCTATGTTTTCTTCAATGGTATTTTTTATTTCAGGTCTTATATCTAACTCTTGAATCCATTTTGGGTTTATTTTTCTATTATGTATTAGAAAGTATTCCACGTTGATTGTTTCATGTGTATATGTCCAAGTTTTCCAACACCATTTATTGAAATGGCTGTTTTCTCCCCATTGTATATTCTTGCCTCCTTTGTCACAAATTAACTGACCGTATAAGTGTCTGTTCAGTTCTGTTCCATTGAGCTATATGTCTGTCTTTGTGCCAGTACCATACTATTTTAATAACTGTAGCTTTGTATTATAGGTTGAAATCAGGGAACATGATTATTCAAGCTTTGTTCTTTTATCCTCAAGATTGTTTTGTTCTTTGTTTCTTTCGACTTTTTTTCTCTTCCCATGTGATTTGTTAATTATCTTTATTGCTCTATCTAGATCTCTTTCTCTTTTTTGAGTGTGTATCTATTATAGATTTTCTTAATTGGAGCATACCACGAGGTACTGTATATATTTCTTTTTTTTTTTTTTTGTATACTAGAATTTATCAGATACATGACTTGCAAATACCTTCTTTCATTCTGTGGGTTGAGCTTCTATTTTCTTGATAGTATTCTTTGAAATACAAGGTATTTTAGTTTTTTTGAAGTCTTATCTATCTGTCTTCTTAGACTGCTTTACTTTAGATATCATAACTAAGAAATCCAAGATCACAAAATTTTCACCTGTTTTCTTCTAAAAATTTTATGGTTTTAGTCCTTATATTTTTTTTCTTCAAGCTATTTTGAATTAACTTTTGAATATTTTGTGAAATAGGATTCCAATTCATCCTTTGGCAAGTGAGTATCTGGCTACCCCAGCACCAGTTGTTGAAATGACTAATTTTTTCCCAACTGAATTTCCTTGTTATTTTTATCAAAATTCAGTTGATCACAAATGTCTTTTTTATGAGCTCTCAAGTCTCTTAACTTTATCTATACATCTATTTTTAAGCCAGTACCACAGTGTCTTGATTACTATAGATTTGTAGTAAGTTGTAAAAATATGAAATATCTATCTTCCAATTTTATTCCCCTTTTACAAGATGAATTATTCTACACCCCTTGAATTTCTGTAAAATTTTAGAGTCTGCCTGTCAATTTCTGAGTAAAACAAAGCCCACCTGGGAGTTTGATAGGAATTGCATTGGCTCTGTGGATTAACACAGGGAGTATTGCCATCCTAACAATCTTGTCATCTAATCCATGAACACAAGACATCTTTTTGTTTACTTGATTCTTTTACTTATGTCAACCTGTTTTGTAATTTTCAGTATGTCAGTCTTAAAATTCTTTTATTCACGTCATTTACTTCTGGCTATGCAAGGTTTCCTTTCATATGCCACTATACATGGACTTGTTTTCTTAATTTTATTTTGAATTGCTTATTGCTACTATATAAAAATACAGTTGGCTTTTACTCGAGTGTCTTTTATACCAATGGTTAATTACTAGAAACTAAGTAGAACATTCCTCTTTCCTATCAATTTTTAAATAAAAGTTGCATTTAATTAAAGATATATATCTCTTTATTTAATTTCCTTCTAATATGAAAGAGATAGCCTTACCTAATGTTATAGAATACCTGGCTCATTTCCTCACTAAAATGATTTTATTTCCACCACTATCTCCTAAATCTGGCAAGATTAATCCTGTGTTATGGAAGAAACCTTATATTTCAAGTAACTATTTTCTATGTTTTGCTGGCCTGCTTGTCTCTCATCTGGGACAGATCCAAAACCTAATTCCTGTCAAAGGGATTTGAAATGGAAGATGGTGGTGGTTGGCATGGTGTGTGCATGTTTGTGTTTGTGATGTGTGGATGCGTGTGCATGCATGTGCACACCTATGTGTAGGTAAATGTTTAGTGATTTTCTATCTGGATATCAGTAATAATTTTCCATTTGAAATCCTAACATAATTTTTTCAGTAGCTTCTAGGGACATAGCTGATGGAGAAAAAAAGATAGCTTCTATATCAGTTTTTTTTTGAGAAAATTTACTTAAGCTGTGTTGAAGTGAATAAATGAAGAAAGCATTGTTTTATTCAACATACAGCAATGAACTCATTACATTTGATGGATTACAGAAGGAGATTAAAAAGGAAATAAACCTTGTTTTCTTATTCCAAGATGTTACTGGAATTTTTCTCTCTCAGCTTGGTTTTTCTTATTTGTGTGTGTGGTGCATGATGGGCTATTGAATCCTGACAACCTGTTGGATGAGATCCAACAATAACCAGTCAGATCAATTCAGCCCAAACTGCCCTCATGGGACATGACAGGAAATTCTGCTATCCTTTAGGATGCAATTACCCTGCTGGTTGCTGTACAGAGTGACCTCTTTTCCTCTATTATTTATTGAATCCAGACCTGATGTCTGGTCTCATTTCAAAGTCCCTGTCTGCAATGCCTATCCCATAGCCAAGTACAGTAGACAGTGAGCCACCATAGCTGCCAAGAATCAGTACTTTGAAAAGCATCTTTGCCAGGAGATTATCATGCTTGTTCCCGTTAGAATCAACATTGCTTTTTTTCTGGCTCATTTAATGGAAAATGCAATTCAGTTTTACAGATAAGTACTTTAATTCACAAATGGTTGACAGCAGTAGGATCACAGTGTAGGCTCTGAACTTAAAAATAGTTTGGGTCTGCTTACAAGTATTTCTGCACTGAGAAATATTTAACAGGATAGGAACTGAATGGAGGATATTAGTAGTTAACTTTATCAGCTCAGGAATAAAGACATACTGAAGGTATGACAATTGAGTAATGGGATTTGGAACTGAAGTCATGATCTTCTATTTCATATTAAGAAACATTTTGAAGATGTAATGTATAGGTTTCATTAAAATTTATGCTGTGATTTATTTTATCTACAGTGATTTATTAGACATAATCGCAAAGAAGAGGTAGTTCAGTTTTTCCCCATTTGGCTAGAAGTTAAGTACATTTGAATCTAAACTTGGGGGACATGTCCTTATTAAAATGGAACTCATAATTAACATTTCTGTGCATTTCCTATAATCCAAACATGCAAGTGGGAACATTTAAATGACTAGCAATTAAAATGAAAACATTTTACTTTTACTGGCAGCCTTTTAACTTTTCATTTCATCATATTTATAGTTATCATTATTAGACATCTGGAAAAATATAGTTATGCTTGCTATTTATATTACCAACTAAAGACTTTGAATCACTTTGTAGACATGATCTCATTAACACGCTCTACATCTCTGTGAGGTAAGTGCAATTATCTTCACTTTATTGAGTTTAAATTACTTTCCAAGGTGTCAGAGAAAATTGTGGCAGGATATGCAAAAAAAAAAAAAAAAAAATCAAGGTCTTGCAGTGTCCACTTTAATGGTAAATCCTGTTCAATGAAATCAGAGAGAAATGAATCCAGTTTTAAGTGCATGGGGCTTAATTTTCTACAAATAGTCATTTGATGTAACTCTATAAGACATAACATTTTGTAGTTTGCTATTTGCAGTATAATTTATCAGCCTGACCCATATTCTAATGTATTTGTCAAACCAATATTTTATATAATGACATTTCCCTAAGTTTTCCTGGAGAAAGTTTTACAAAGAGTGGAACTAAAACTTACTTTCTCCATTAATGTTTTTACTTATTAAAGAAGTTGTCATTGCCTTCATAATTGTACTTTTTCAGTCTCTAGCATCCACAGCCACATTTATAATCTAGACTTGGTTTTCTTTCAGTTGGTTGCTTAAAATGCATTCTTTATATTTTGGGGAAAGGGTTGGGGGCTTCCCAAGTGGCTTAGCAATGACGAATTTGCCTGAAATGCAGGAGACAGGGTTCAGTCTCTGGGTTTGGAAGATCCCCTGGAGGAAGACACAGCAACCCACCCTGTTATTCTTGACTGGAGAATCTCATGGACAGAGGAGCCTGGTAAGCTACAGTCCATAGGGTCACAAAGAGTTTGACACTAAAGAAACTTACCAGGCAGGCAGGTAGGTAGGGGGCTTCCTGGTACTCAGCTGGTGGGTTTACTGAATTATTATGCAATTGATTATCCTTTCTCTGGGGCTTCCCTGGTGGCTCAGAGGTTAAACTGTCTGCCTCCAATGCAGGAGACCCAGGTTCAATCCCTGGGTTGGGAAGATCCCCTGGAGAAGGAAATGGTAAACTACTCCAGTATTCTTGCCTGGAGAATCCCACGGATGAAGCCTGGTAGGCTACAGTCCATGGGGTCGCAGAGAGTCGGACATGACTGAGCAACTTCACCTTCACCTATCCTTACTCTAAATGCTCCCTTCTCCTAGATGTTTTAAGTTGGGATATAGTTGCTTTACAATGTTGTGTTAGTTTCTTTTATACAATGAAGTGAATCAGCTATATGCATCTCCCTCTCCCCACTCCACATTCCATCCATCTAGGTCACCACAGAGTAACAAGCTGAACTACTTGTGCTATACAGCAGGTTCCTACTAGCTGTGTATTTTACACATAGTAGTGCATATACAAGAAGTCTATGCTTCCAATTCAGTCGACATCCCTTCCACCCCTCTGTGTCCGCACATCCATTCTCTATGCCTGTTTCTCTATTCTTGCCCTGAAAATATGTTCATCTGTACCATTCTTACAATCATTTAATTTATTTACATTATTTTTGTCTGTGCGGGGTCTTCATTCCCACGTGGTCTTTTCTCTAGTTGTGGCAAGCAGAGCCTACTCTCCAGCTGCAGTGCTTGGGCCTCTCGTTGCAGTGGCTTCTCTTGGTGCAGAGTACAGGCTCTGTGGCACGCAGGTTTCAGCAGGTGCAGCATGTGGGTTCAGTAGTTGCCTGTTCTCAGGCTCTAGTATAGTTGTGATGCATAGGCTTAGTTACTCTGCAGCATGTGGGATCTTCCTCGACCAGGCATCAAACTCATGCCTCTTGCATTAGCAGGCAGATTCTTTACCATTGAGCCACCAGAGAAGCCACAACTGTACCATTTTTTAGATTCAACATATATGCATTAATATATGATATTTGTTTTCTCTTTTTCTGACTTCATTCTGTGTGACAGACTCTTATTAATGCTGAATACTTAGGCTAGCATGATTCCCTCTAGATTCTCAGATGTAACAGATGCTATAACTGATTTTGTTTTTTGTTACTATTAATATAAATATTCACCCCCATATATATGGTGACAGTTTTCACTGAGGGCACTAAGATCAGTCAATAGGACAAGAATAGTCTCTCCAACAAATGATACTGGAAAAACTGGATATTCACATTCAAAAATATTATCTTGGATCTTTCGCTTACAACACATAAAAATAGTAACTCAAAATGGATTAAAGACCTAATCTTAAGAACTTCATTATAAAACTTATAGAAGAAAACATAGAGGAGGAAATTTCACAGTCTTAGATTTGGTGATGGTTTCTTTAAAATGACATCTAAAACATCAGCAACAAAAGAAGCAAGATCTTCATCAAAAATTTTTAAATGTTTCCACATCAAAGAACATTATCAATAAGAGACATAGACAATAGATAAAATGAAAACAACAAAATGAAAAAGGAGGAGAGGAAGTAAATAATACATTTGATAAGGGTTTCATATCCAGTGTATATAAAGGACTGCTAAAACTAGAAAGTAAAAAGATCAATTAAAAGCAATTAAAAACTGGACTGAAGACTTGAGTAGATATTTCTCTAAATAAGGTAGGCAAATACCCAGCAAACACATGCAGATATAATTAGCATTAGGGAAATACAAAGCAAAACCATATAGAAGTATGACTTTATACCTACTAGATGGCAATAATAATAGAAATAGTAATCATAACAAAATGAAAAGAACAAATGTCAAAGAGGATGTGGAGAAATTAGACTTCTCATACGTGATTGGTAAGAAAGTAAACTGGTATATCCACTGTGGAAAAAGGTTAGTTCCTCACAAAGCTAAACACAGGGTTACTATTTGACCCAGTAATCCCACTTCTAGAGATATTCACCAAATGATTGAATACAAGGACACAAACAAAATCTTATATGCCAATGACTGTAAAAACATTATTCATAATAGCCAAAAGGTAGAACCAATCCAAGTGTCCTTCTAAAGATAAAATATAAATTTAACAAATATGATATTTAATAGAATATTATTCAACCATAAAAATGAAATTTGGATACATGCAGCAACATGGATACCTTAAAAAGTTGTGCTAAGTGAAATAAACAAAACATAAAAAGACAAATACCTTATTATTCCACTTATATAAAATACTATCAAAAATAAGAAAATTCATGGAGACAGAAAGAAGATTACAGGACATCAAGGGTCACAGGGAGGGAAGAATGGAGAGTTTACTGATTAATGATTATAGAGTGTTGATTTTGAGTGGTTTTAGAAATAATTATATTGTGATTGCACAGCACTATGAATGTAATTAATGCTCTTAATTGTAATTTAAATGATTAAAATGGGAAATTGTATGTTATATATATATTCTACCATAAAGACAGCCACAAACTTACCCTTTGCATTTTCACTTAAACAACACAGCATCCAAATGGAACACACCTATTTAGTTTTCTGTTTTCAAAATTGGGCAGCTCTTTATTGCTTTTTATAGTTAGAATAATGCAGAAAGTCTTGAAAACGTCTCTCCTATTTTAACCCCCTCTAATAAGCATTTAATAGTTGAAAGAAAAGCATTCTAATAGTGAGTGCATTTGGAATCTGGTTAGCCAAATACATGCTGTATATAATAGGAATAACTACATTTATATGTGTGAACTTAAACTCTTTGAAAAACCATATACATAGATTTTAGTGCATGCATTTCTGACAACTGTTTTGGCTGCTCTGAGAACCTATTAAATTCTTTGTTTAGTCTATTCAAAATAAGAAAAGTCACATTGTGGCTATTTTATAGTATTTATTACATGATATTTATTCACAGCAGTAATGATTTCCAGTTTAGGAGGCAAAAACTACTAGACAAATACAAATTTAAGGAAATCTTCTAATAATAAAATATGACGTCCATGGCAAAACATTTTTACAATGAAAATCAAAATAATTATATAAATATCTCAGTTTGAGTGAGTGGAAAATCACACATTTACCCATTTGTAGGAAAAATTCTACATTCTTTTCAAATAATTACCAAACACCTGATGTAGTTTATTTTGAATGTTTTATTGCTAATTGGAATAAAAATAAATATTATAATTGACTCCCATATGTAAATGTATATGTACACATATGTGATCAAGCCAAATTTTTCAGAAAACAGTTCTTAATGTCTCTATATATGAAGGACTCACTAAAATTATGTTTCTAATATATTCTTTTCTGTTTCATCTTTAAAAAAAGATGTCAGCATTAAACCATTAATGGATCATGATTATCAGTTAGAAAACACTGAAAAAAGTGACTATCTGAAAAGAATTCATGGCACAAAGTTTACAAGGAAGTATATTTAATAGGTAGATGTAGTTACTTTGTTTTTCATCAAGAGCCTGAATGATACTTAACCCAAACTTTATAATGATCAACTGATGTTCTTTTTCTGTCTATACAACCTTATGGAAAGGAGAGATTAACTCAGATTCCTAGATATATTTCCTTTCTCTGTGAAAAGTGTTATTCTAATTGGCATTTTAATTAATCAAGCAAAGGGAAATGTCTTTGTTTGAAGAAAAATACCATGCAAGATATTCTAGTTGGCCCAGTTGGGCTTTTATAATTAGCTCACACTGAAGCTTCAGAGAAAAGGTAAAACCAGCCTCTTTCCTCCCTGTACCCACCTCCAAATTTCTCTGTCTGTCTCTGCCCATCATTCTTATTTCTCCCCTGGAGAGGAAGGAGGAAAGGAAAACAGAAGGGATAAAATATTAGAGCAGTTATTCTTTTCCTTGCTCGCTTTAGTTATTTAGGACTTGTAGTCAATATCAAACAGCAGGTGATGAAAGCAAGGATATCTTTGCTTTGTTTCCAGTCTTAAGAGAAAAAAATAAAATATTTCATCTGCAAGTTTCCACAAATAGATCCTTTATCAGCTTGAGGACGTTTACTTCTACTCCTAGTTACTGAGATCTTTTACTAAAAATGGGTGTTGAGATCTAGCAAACATTTTCTATTTTATACACACACACACACACACACACACACACACACACACATACATATTTTTATTTGATATTTTTATTTACCTTCAGTTCAGTTCAGTTCAGTCGCTCAGTGGTGTCTGACTCTTTGCGACCCGATAAATCGCAGCACTCCAGGCCTCCCTGTCCATCACCAACTCCTGGAGTTTACCTAAACTCATGTCCATTGAGTCGGTGATGCCAACTCTCATCCTCTGTCGTCCCCTTCTCCTCCTGCACCCAATCCTTCCCAGCATCAGAGTCTTTTCCAATGAGCCAACTCTTCACATCAGGTGGCCAAAGTACTGGAGTTTCAGCTTCAGCATCATTCCCTCCAAAGAAATCCCCGGGCTGATCTCCTTCAAAATGGACTGGTTGGATCTCCTTGCAGTCCAAGGGACTCTCAAGAGTCTTCTTGAACACCACAGTTCAAAAGCATCAATTCTTCGGCGCTCAGCCTTCTTCACAGTCCAACTCTCACATCCATACATGACCACAGGAAAAACCATATCCTTGACTAGACGGACCTTAGTCGGCAAAGTAATGTCTCCTTTTGAATACACTATCTAGGGTTGGTCATAACTTTCCCTCCAAGGAGTAAGCGTCTTTTAATTTCATGGCTGCAATCACCATCTGCAGTAATTTTGGAGCCCAGAAAAATAAAGTCTGACACTGTTTCCACTGTTTCCCCATCTATTTCCCATGAAGTGATGGGACTGGATGCCATGATCTTTGTTTTCTGAATGTTTAGCTTTAAGCCAACTTTTTCACTTTCCACTTTCACTTTCATCAAGAGGCTTTTTAGCTCCTCTTCACTTTCTGCCATAAGGGTGGTGTCAGCTGCACATCTGAGATTATTGATATTTCTCCCGGCAATCTTGATTCCAGCTTGTGTTTCTTCCAGTCCAGCGTTTCTCTTGATGTACTCTACATATAAGTTAAATAAGGAGGGTGACAATATACAGCCTCGACGTACTCCTTTTCCTATTTGGAACCAGTCTGTTGTTCCATGTCCAGTTCTAATTGTTGCTTCCTGACCTGCATACAGATTTCTCAAGAGGCAAGTCAGGTGGTCTGGTATTCCCATCTCTTTCAGAATTTTCCACATTATATTATTTACCTTAATATAGTGGAATAAGTGTGTACTGATTTTTTAAACCAACGTTGTATGCATGATGCAAATTCATCTTGGTTGCGATGTCCACTTTACATATATTTTGCTGCATTGCTTGCTAAAATGTTGAGAAGAGTATTTGCGTTTGTGAAAGATGTTGATCTGTAGTTTTCTATTCTTTTAATGAAAAAGTGAAAGCGCTAATCGTTCAGGTATGTCCAACTCTTTGCAACCCCATGGACTGAAACCAGTCAGGCTCTTCCGTCATGAAATTCTCCAGGCAAGAATACTGGAATGGGTTGCCATTCCCTCTCCAGGGGATCTTTCCAACTCAGGAATTGAACCTGGATCATCTTCTGCATTGCATGCAGATTCTTTATCGTCTTGGATATCACAGTAATGCTGATCTCATAAAATGAATTGAGAAGTATTTTATCCTTTTATACTTATTTGAATTTTTTTGGCTATTTTTTGGAATAGGTTATATTTTTCCTTTCATGTTTGGTAGATACATATCAGTGGAGCCAAATGAACCTAAATTTTTGTTTTACTTGAAAGTTTTAAACTATGAATTCAGTTTCTTTAACAGATATCACTCTAGTTTATGTGTTACTTCTTAAGTAAGCCTTTGTAGTTTGTGTATTTCAAGGAATTAGTCCATTTTAACTAATTGATACCTATATTAGAAAACTGTCATATTCTCTTTATTTTTAAAATTTAAATAAACTTTAAAGAAAGCTGAATGCTGAAGAATTGATGCTTTTGAACTGTGTTGCTGGAGAAGACTCTTGAGAGTCCCTTGGACTGCAAGGAGATCCAACCAGTCCATCCTAAAGGAAATCAGTCCTGAATAGTCATTGGAAGGACTGATGTTGAAGCTGAAACTCCAATACTTTTGCCACCTGATGTGAAGAGCTGACTCATTTGTAAAGACCCTGATGCTGGGAAAGATTGAAAGCAGGAGGAGAAGGGGACAACAGGGGCTAAGATGGTTGGATGGCATCACTGACTCAATGGGTATGAGTTTGAGTAAACTCTGGGAGTTGGTGATGGACAGGGAGGCCTGGCGTGCTGCAGTCAATGGGGTCGCAAAAATTGGCCATGACTGAGTGACTGGACTGAACTGAACTGAACTGAAACTTTTCAATAGCTTTCTGTTTACAGAAAAGTTGCAAAGATAGCAGAAATTATTTCAATATGTTATATACCATTTATTCCATACATATTTTACATTTACTATTGTATGTTGTCACAAGTGTGAACTAATGAACCAATCAATTATAATACATTATTGTTAATTAAATCCATATTTTATTCAAATTTCACTAGTTTTCCCCTAATGTTCTCTTTTAATTTCAGGATCCAATGTTGAATTCTTCATTACATATACTTATCATGTCTGCTTGGTCTTCCTTGACTGTAACAGTTATCAGACTTCCTTTGTTTTTGATAACTTTGACAGTTTTAAGGAATAATAGTCAGGTATTTCATAGAATATTCCTCAGTTTGAGGTGTTTTGATGTTTTTCTAATGGTAATACTATTCAGTTCAGTCCCTCTGTCATTTCTGACTCTTTGCAACCCCATGGACTGTAACACACCAGGCTTCCCTGTCCATCACCAACTCCCGGAACTTACATGGTTACAAATTTAGTACTGATTAAATCAGTCATGGCTTCCAGGTGGTTCAGTAGTAAAGAATTTGCCAGCCATGCAGGAGATGCCTGTTGGGTCTCCGGGTCAGGAAGATCCTCTGGAAAAGGAAATGGCAACTGACTGCAGTATTTTTGCCTGGGAAATCCCATGGACAGAGGAGCCCTAGAGGGCTGTAGTCCATGGGGTTGCGAAAGAGTTGGACATGACTTAGAAACCAGACAACAGAACATAGTCCCAGGACTAATTATCAGTACAATCATACTGTGATTTCCATAAATTTTCATATTTCCATAGGTGAAAAATGAACTCATTCTGAAGTTAGTTTTTTTGTTTTATAATATTAAGATTCTTTGATTTTCTTTTTTTGCTTGTTTACTAGTTATATAGGTAATTTGGCATTAGGTTAACACATTGGAGAAGGAAATGGCAACCCACTCCAGTGTTCTTGCCTGGACAATCCTAGGGATGGGGGCGTCTGGTGGGCTGCTGTCTATGGAGTTGCACAGAGTCGGACACGACTGAAGTGAGTTAGCAGTGACACTGATTTATGTAAGAAATAAAACTTTACATTTAAGGACTTAGCATAGCTTTTTTTGCTTTGTTTTGTTTGTGTTTTTGCTCATTTACTAATCCATCGCAGGTCTGCTTGTCACCAAACAGATTTCTCCCAGTGATGACTAAAGGAAACAGGTTCTTTCTTTCTCATAACTCCTCTGTTTCCTAGGGCCCCCCTAAAGCCCTTTGCATAGTATATATAAAATAGATTGCCCCAAGGGCCTACTTTATAGCTCAGGGAACTATATTCAATATTTTGTAATACCCTACAATATAAAACAATCTGAAAAAGAACAGATACACGTACGACTGAATCACTTTGCTGTATACCTGAAACTAACACAGCACTGTAAATCAACTCTACTTCAGTAATAAAATAAAATTTAAAACAGAGAACAAGACTGGACAGGGAATGCCCACTTTTAAAAGCATTTTAATATTTATTATCATTTATTTTATTAATATATATTGTTTTTCAGATTCTTTTTTATTTTACATTATTCCAAGATATTGACATACACATTCTTGTCTATTAATTCCAATTTATCTATCTTCTTTTCCTGTTTCTAATGATTGTCTTCCTCGATATTATGGTTCATGTTTTCCTGCTTTATGTGCTTGGTAATTTTCCATTGTATGGCAGACATCATTAACTTTACAGTGTTGGCAGTAACTTTTTACATATTTCTTTAAGTAGTGTTGAACTTGGCTCTGACATGTAGTGGTTAAATTACTTGGAATAATATGGATTTTTTTGAGGTTTTCTTTTAGGCTTGATTGGGACAAATCCAGAGACATTTTTAGCTTAGGAATAATTTATTCTTGCTAATGATGCAATGACATTTTCAGAACTCTAAGCTCTGTATATTATAGGGTCTTTCCAATTTAACTAGATTGAAAACTATTCCTAAGCCTGTGTGACCTCTAGAAATTGTGCTGTTGACTGTTTTCTAGTGGTTCTTTCCTTCTCATGCAGTTTTCTCTTAATAACCCACAGATTGCTATTCAGTCAAAGACTCAAGGGAATAACTCTGCTGCTCACCCAATCTTTTTTTCTTTTTAGCTCCTGCCTCTCCAGGATTTTTCACTGCAGTCTAATCAAGCTGGCTTACCTGACTCTTATTTCTCTATTCTTAAATCAACAAGACTTCTATATTCCTTTGTGTTTCTCCAGTTACACTGTGGCCTGACAGCTTTTTCCAGGAATTAAGCTGGGGCAATCACAGAGGTCATTTTTGTTTGTTTGTTTGTTTGTTTCCCTTCTCCCAGGAAACATAATCTTGCATAGTTTGTTTTCCAGAAATTAAAAGTTTTTTTTTTCTTTTCCATATAATTTTTTCTACTCTCTTAGTTGATTTAGGTAGGAGATTAAATGGTACCTGTTACTCCATTACAGAAGCGATTAGTACGTTTTGTGTATATCTTCAGTTTATCCTTGTTATCTTTCGTATTATTATAATCTGTTCTATTGTATAGTTACACAACACTTTATTTGTCCAAGATTTGTTTGCTTTTGGATTTGGAATATTATTATGAATAGAGCTGTCAGGGACATACTTGTGTTTGTGTTTTTGTGAACATATAAACATTTAGCAAATATCAATGAGTAGAATTGCTGAGTCATAGGTTAGAATACTTAGCAGATATGACCAGTTTTTCAAAATAGTCAAAAAAATTTACATGCAATAATAATGTATCAAAGTTCCAGTTGGTCTACATTTCAACAACATTTAGCAAGGCCTGTATTTTTAAACATTTTTATTGCAGTATAGTTGATTTACAATGTGTTATTTTCAGGTATATTCAAGTATTTTCAAGTGAATCAGTTATACATATATACATATATATTACATATATACACAGGACTTCCCCAATGGCTCAGATGCTAAAGTGTCTGCCTACAATGCAGGAGACCTGGGTTCAATCCCTGGGTCAGGAAGATCTCCTGGAGAAGGAAATGGCAACCCACTCCAGTATTCTTGCCTGGAAAATCTCATGGATGGGGGAGCCTAGTAGGCTACAGTCCATGGAGTCGCAAAGAGTCGGACACGACTGAGCGACTTCACTTTCACTTTCATATAATGTATATACACTCTTTTTTAGATTTTTTTTTTACCATGTAGGCCATTACAGAGTAATGAGTAGAATTCCCTGTGTTACACAGTAGGTCATTATTAGTAATCTGTTTTATACATATTTATGTTAGTCACTCAGCTATGTCTGACTCTTTGCCACCCTTTGAACTATCGCCCACCAGGCTCCTCAGTCCATGGAATTCTCCAGGCAAGAATACTGAAGTGGGTACCCTCCGGGATTTTATGTGCTTATATATGTCAATATATGTCAGTTCAAATCTCCCAATTTATCTCTCCCCCTTTTCCCATCTAATAACTGTAAATTTGTTTTGTACATCTATGATTCTATTTCTGTTTTATAAATAAGTTCATTTGCACCACTTTCTTAGATTCCATGTATAAATGATATTTGTCTTTGTCTGACTTACTTCACTCAGTAAGACAATCTCTAAGTCCATCCATGCTGCTGAAAATGGCATTAACGGTATTTTTAATTTTAGCTACAGTAATGCAGGTGCCTCATTGTGGACTTAATTTCCATCTGCCTGATTACTAATACGTTCGGTTACTTTATACTGTTTTATTGTCCTTCAATTTAGTTCAGTTGCTCAGTCGTGTCTGACTCTTCGCGACCCCATGAACCACAGCACGCCAGGCCTCCCTGTCCATCACCAACTCCTAGAGTTTACTCAAACTAATGTTCATTAAGTTGGTAATGCTATCCAACCATCTCATCCTTTGTTGTCCCCTTCTCCTCCTGCCTTCAATGTTTCCCAACATCAGGGTCTTTTCAAATGAGTCAGCTCTTCACATCAGGTGGCCAAAATATTGTAGTCAGCTTCTACATCGGTCCTTCCAATGAACGCCCAGGCCTGATCTCCTTTAGGATCTCCTTGCAGTCCAAGGGACTCTCAGGAGTCTTCTCCAACACCACAGTTCAAAAGCATCAATTCTTTGGAACTGAGCTTTCTTTATAGTTCAACTCTCACATCCATACATGACTACTGGAAAAACCATAGTCTTGACTAGACAGACCTTTGTTGACAAAGTAATGTCTCTGCTTTTTAATATGCTATCTAGGTTGGTCATAACTTTCCTTCCAAGGAGTAAGTGTCTTAATTTTATGGCTGCAAAAGTGAATGTGAAGTCGTTCAGTCATGTCTGACTCTTTGCGACTGTGTGGAATGTAGCCTACCAGACTCCTCTGTCCATGGGATTCTCCAGGCAAGAATACTGGAGTGGGTTGCCATTCCCTTCTCCTGGGGATCTTCCTGACCCAGAGACCAAACCCATGTCTCCCACATTGCAGGTAGATGATTTACCCTCTGAGCCACCAGGGAAGCCCTGGTATTGTCCTTGATGAGATATATTTTCAAGTTTTATCCCCACTTTTCTTATTTTTATTTCCTTATCAATTTGTGGAATTTTTAAAAGTTTTCTGGATATGAATGATTTATGTATTACAAATATTCTCCTAGTCTGAGGCTTGCCCTTTCACTCTTTTGGTGAGTTGGTTTTTTTTTTTTTTTTCTTTTTTTGATAAACAGAAGTTCTTACTTTTAATGGAGTATAGTTTATTAACAGTCTATTTAATGTGTAGTGCCCTTTATGTCCTGTTTAAGAAATGTTTGCATACACTATGTTTATAAGGTATTCATTTTGGTGTTCTTCTAGAAGCTCGCTTTTTTGGCTTTACATCTAAGTTTAATTTTTGTGTATGGTTTAAGGTAAGAAAATAAAAGAAATAGAAATATTCTGTTGCCCCATATAGATATACATTTGAACGAGCATCATCAAAAACCACCTTTTACCACTCATTACAGTGTCAATTTCTTGTAAATCACCCACCTTCCTAGCTGTGGATAATTATCTGGTCTCTACCATATTGATTTGTGCAGTTTGTCTATCCTTGTGCCAATATCAAAATTCTATTACCATAGTTTTATGGTTATTATTGATGTCCAGTGGATTAAATCCTCTAAACATAGTCTTATCCTCATAATATACTTTGGCTATCCTTACCCCAGTCTTTTTCCAACCAGTTTAACAATTTTCAATAAAATAAAGCACTATAATTTTAGCTGAAATTAGATTGCAGTTATAGATTAATATTAGGAGAACTAACATATTTAAAGTGTTAAAACTTCCAATTTATGAAATTTGCACTTATTCATTTTATTTGGATCCACTTTTGTGGTATTCTAAAATCTAGCATGATTTTGATGCTTTGTGTGTGTGTGTGTGTTTTCTTTTGTTGGAATATAAAAGTGATTGTTTATATTAATCTATACAATAATCTTTCTAGATTTAATTCTTAATTTTTCTTATTCTCTGGTGGATCAGCAGTAAGGCATTTGCCTGCAATGCAGGAGACATAGGTTCGATCCCTGGGTCAGGAAGAGCCCCTGGAGAAGAAAATAGAAATCCACTCCAGTATTCTTGCATGGGAAATATCGTGGACAGAGGAACCTAGTGGATTACAGTCCATGGGATTGCAAAAATACTCAGACATGACTTGACTAACAGCAACAAAGACTGTTTTGAACTTTCATATACATATTAATGAGATCTGAAGTCCTATCAGCTATATTTCTTTAATCATTGTTAATTTTACTTTTGTTTCCTTATCCTACCAGCTAGGATATTGAGTTCAATGCTGAATACAAGTGATGAAAATAGAATTTCTTGCATTATTCTCAAACTCTGAATTTTTCCCCATATTTGAACAGCACATGTGTTGCCTCAAAATTTTTTACATATTCTTCATCAAATTTTGTAAAGTTCCCTTTTATTCCTAGTTTCATAAGAGTTGTTATTGTTTTATTATACATAAGTATTTAGTCATCAAATATATCCTCTGTATCTGCTAAGATAATTCTTGATATACTTTTTCTACTTATTTTAACTTGTGTCTGCATATACACAGCCCCTTGGCAGGGGCTGGGAGTAGGGAGGAGGGGGACGTCTTGTGTTTATCAGCTCACACTGCAAAATTTCTTTGCCTCTAAAATTTAGTTTATCATTTTCCTATTGCATTCCTAGTTTATTCATACTTAAAATATATTATTCTTTAAAAATTAAAGTCTCTTTTTTATAGTGACAGCAGTGACCAGACATAACCTACTCCCCATTACTCTAAATGCATGTTTGTCTTTTAATTGCTATTCCGATCAATTCATTAACTTCACTGTTTTTAATGTTTATTTACTGCCTCATGAATTTAGGTTTTGTCTTCATTATTGGCTAATATGCTTTTTCTATGCCTGTATTCTTTAATTTTAATTTTAAACAATTTTATCAAGTTTATGTAAATCACTCTTCTGATTTTGCCCTGTATGTAATATATATGTATCCTGTATATAAAGATTTCAGCATCATTAGTATTTTAAAAATTCTACATATTGTTTCAATTTCCACTTTTACCATAAGATAGGTGATATTTTTAACATACCTAGACAATGGAATGGTTTCATTATTTTGTTAATTGTATTTTTCCTTCTGTTGCTTTGAGAACAGAAATGTTGGTTATATTCATTCCACTTTATGGAATTTACTGATGCTTTCTTAGTGGCATAATGTAAATTTTTTTTTTTTATTCTCCATGATTCTCAATTTTTATTCTCCATGATTGGTATATTATTAGCACCATATTCCAAAAACATATAAGAACATACTATATTGATTACAATTTCAGGTTGTATTTATTTGTTTGTTCATTGTTCAACAAAGTTGACTTAGGTTGGAAATACATGTTAAAATCTCCCTTTCTTTATTATCTTTGTCACTGTTCATAATCATAATTTCCACTATGTGTTATTTGGTGTTGACTTACTCCTAATAGTAATATTACAAGTATGGGCTTTTCGCATCACAGGGTGTTCCCTTTGGTCTAATTTAGTACTTTCAGTCTGATTCTCTTTTCCATTTTTGCCTTTGCTCATCCCTTTATTGTTAGCACTTCAAAATCACATTATTTTATGTATCTTTTATTCTGCTTAGCATTGGGATATTTACATGACTTAATTTGGAGTTTTCTTGTAGGAGAGAAGTAAAGCATGTTTACATTTATTGATGCATCTGATGTCTTTAGTCTCAATTATATAGTTTCCTTCAATGTTATTTTCCTGTGTTCATTATATTTACTGGGCTCTGGAGGGTCTCTTTGTCTCTGCTTCTGTCTCTCTTGCTCTCTTTGTCTTGCTCTCAGTTTCACTCATTCTCACTCTTGCATGCTTATTGTCTTGCTTTCTCATTCTGTCTTCAAAAAATTATTTTTCACATTTAGGACATTTTCTGTGTATGCATCTTATGTATATATGCACGCTGTGCTGTGCTTAGTCTCTCAGTTATGTCCAACTCTTTGCAGCCCCATGTACTGTAGCATGCCAGGCTCCCATGTCCATGCAACTTTCCAGGCAAGAATCCTGGAGAGGGTTGCCATTTCATACTCCAGAGCATCTTCCTGACCCAGAAATCGAACCTGTGTCTCTTTGCATTTCTTGTGTTGGCAGTCAGATTCTTTACCACTGCATCACCTGGGAAGATGCTTAAAATAGTCTTACTCTCCCTCTTTCCTTGCTTATGCTTTTCCTATTTGATGTGTCAGCTTTAATATTTATCATTGATTTCATTCTCTTACCTATACAGTAATCAATGAGCTTATTCTATTTTCTCCTTTCTTGCTCAGTTCTCCTCCCATTAAAAAAAAATGATCTTTTTTTTACTTGCAAGAACTGATAACTTTATTTTTCTTCTACTCTTGTTTCCATTCTTACTTTAATCTTCTATCTGCAATCATGTCTATTTCTTTGCTTACTGTCAGTTCTTTAGCCAATGGCTCAAAGTCTTCTCTTAATTGAGTGAAGTTCATCCTCTAGTGGTTTCCTGGAAAAAGCTTGCGAGTTCAGTGATCTCTGAGTTCTTGCATTTCTATTACTTAATATTTGTTGACAGCTTGTCTAGTTTGAAAAGCCTAGGTTAACACTCTTTGTTCTGGAAGTTTTGTTTGTTTTAATTTTACTTTATTCTCTCATTTTATATGCTGTTCTCTAGAAATTTGATGTCAATATGATTTTTTTCCTTTATAAGTCACTTGGTCTTTATCTTGGGAGCTCAAATAACTCTCTTTCTCCTATCTTTAGAGTCCATAAAATTTTACTAGGATATATTTTAGGGTTGAATGTACTGTATCTTTTTTTTTCAATAATGGGCCCTTTTATTGTATAGATTCAACTTCCTTTTCTCAGAGTTTTCTTGGATTACTATTTTAATAGTTTCATTGTTTTGTTTTTCTTCCACAAGAAATCCAGTTACATTTATACACTTATCATATTTATCTGACATGCTTTACCTGTTTAATGATTTTATTTTCATTTTCATGGCTCATTTCATGCTACTGTCCAATGTCCCTCAGTACATTTACCATTAAATCAATATTCCCTTAGTCACCATTTAATTTATGCTTTATTACAGAGTTGATTTTTTTTACCCCTTTTCTTCTGAATGGGAAAATTCTCTTTTTTTCCCAAAATTTTCACTTCACATCTGTCTGTTTTTATTTTTTTTCCATTTCTCTTCATGTTAATTAATCATTTCGAAACATCTGCTTCAGAGTACTCATTCAGTTCTATGGATGATTGTTTTAAGTTGCTTAATTTTTCTTGTGCAAGGCTACAAGGTTTTGTTCTTGTATTTTGTTTTATTCTCTTTGTTGTCACTTGGGAAGATATTTTCTTAAGCTGAAATATTTCAATTCTCATTTTCTGTTTTCTTATAATAACTTTGTAAGGATGTTACTACTGTCCATTTTTGTTCATTTTGAAATGCCTTGTATTTCTAAAACTATCGATGTAGAGTGCCTCTATGGTCACTGGGTTGGGAAGATCCCCTGGAGAAGGAAATGGCAACCCACTCCAGTATTCTTCCCTGGAGAATCCCATAGACAGAGGAGCCTGGCAGGCTACAGTCCATGGGGTCGCAAGAGTCGGACACGACTTAGTGCACGGTCTCATGGTAACTGGGGTGAGGGACTTTGTTATGTTACCATGTCTCTTACACTTAAAGTGTCTGTCCTTGTCTGCTAGTGAAGTGAACTAGGCTTCATTCACTGGATTGCACCTTTTACTGGGGTGGGAGGTGTCGATGTGCCTTCTGATTTTTTCTTTCTTTCCTTAATTTCCACCACTTTCTTCCTTGCTTTTTCTTTCAAGCCCTGACTCTAACTGGTGTCTTCTCTTTCTAGGTGACCTCACTCTTTTCAGGGAGCAAGGCTTTTCCAAGACTGCCAACTTTTGACCATCAGTAGCAACAACATTTTGGTCAATGGACTAGTAAACATCAGTATTATAGCTCTTAACTAGTTTCTAAAGTTATATTCTTTATGTATTTAAGCCCATACACTACACATGCTAAAAATAATGTACTTTTTGTTACACTAGTCGGATTTCAAGAGATTATTTACTCAAGTAATAGGCTATGACAATCTACCAGCCCTAATAAGAGATCATAAATAAAATAAGTCCCAAGACATATTCTAAGAACTTCAAAAAAGTAACCCAATGATTGTAGTGTCATAGTATTTGTTTTACAGGTTTAGTTACTTATATAGTTACTTAGTTCACACAACAACTCTGGAGAAACCAAGATACATATTTTGCTACTAAGCTAGGAGGTCAGAGCTAGAATGTCTCAGCCAAGAAAAAACAATTGGTTCTTGCTTCAACATAATTCAAAATGAACATTAGTTTGCTATGTTATTTTTGTTAGATTCTATAATTATACTGCAATTGAATTTTTTGAAGAATACATTATCTTTCCCTAGTTTGTATCACAAAAGAAAGGACCATTTTCAAAAGGATCTAGAATAATAGTTTGAAAAAATTTTTCTCCATAAAATCCAACTGATAAATCAATAATTCTATTTAAATGTTTATACTTCTAACATTCTTACCTTTCATTAGTCAATTTTCTGATTTTGATCTTTTATTTCAGTACCCTATAGATAGAAGCATGCTAGGTATATTTAACTTCTTTTCTATTTTGTAAGAAATGCTTTATACATTGAACACCACTAGTTCTTGGGCATAAGAGATTTTCTTTACTGCCATCATTGCCTATATATTTTGGAATTTTTGCCTAACTTATAGACTTGTTATGAAATATATTTCTTTAATATATTTAATATATTTATAATATTATAAATTTATTATTAATATATTTAATATATTTCTTTCTCTCTATTTTTACAGTAGCATCCGTTCATGTGTGTTGTATACATACTTTATTAATTACCTCTTTAATATTTTGCCCGTTAATTTGTAGGAATTTATCCCTTAAAAAGTTTATTCAAGACACACATTGAGTGCCTTCTCGATATAAGGCATCTAAGTTATAAGGTTACAGCAGCAAATACAATGAAGTTCCTATCCTCACAAAGCTCGCATTTTAGTGGGAAAGCAGAAAATAATAGGATGTTGAGGTGAAAATTGAATTACAGGTACAGGGCATGTGAATTTCTTGGGAATCAACATTTCAGAAAGAGCAAACATTAAGTCTAAGAATTTGAAATGGGGATGTGCTTAGCCTTTCCCAAGAAAAGCAAGGGCTTAGATGGCTGAAGGGCAATGAAAATGCAGTCATTGAAGATGACTTTGGAAAGACAACTGGGAATTGGAGTTGGATAGTGTGAGTGCGGGTTGGACACACGATGATAATGCCATTGAATTTTGTTTTAAGTGTGTTGAGTGTACTATTTTAAGTGTATTTTATTTTAATTGGTGAGTTGAGAAGGAATGTTTGTTCTGTTTGCATTTTAAGAGACTACCTAGATCCGTGGTTTTCAACAGACAGCGATTTTGCCCTCCGGGAGATACTTGGCAATGTCTGGACACATTTTTAAATTGTTTACAACTAGATGAATGCTAGTGTTATCTCATTAGTGGAGGTGAGGGGTGCTGAGGAGTTAAATTTCTTTTCTCCATGAAATTTAATTACTGACATAGAAAAGCAACTTTTAAAACCAACCCAAAATAAATTATAAGAAGATAGCAATGGAAAGTAGCAACAAGATTAAAACCTTTGAGAATCTTCTATGTTGCCACAGAGGATAACTTAGTTCAGAGACTAGGATGCATTCACTGCCACAGGAGCTCATGGAGACAGAAAAGTACCACATACTGCTCAGTGGTGCAGATTTATTCATAAAAGTCACACCAAACTTTTCTTTCACTGAACTCTGAATATTCCTTTTTCTCCTTAAAAAAAGAGATGAGAGACCTTTTAAACAGAGAGGTAAATATATTTTGACCACAGATATAGATATCACTGTTGCTCAGTCTGGGTCATGTCCACGTCGGTGACCCCATAGACTGCAGCACACCAGGCTTCCCTGTCCTTCACTATCTCCCGGAGTTTGCTAAAACTCATGTCCTTTGAGTTGATGACACCATCCAACCACCTCATCTTCTGTCGCCGCCTTCTCCTCCTGTCCTCAGTCTTTCACAACATCTGAGTCTTTTCAGATGAGTCAGCTCTTGGCATCAAGGGACCAAACTATTGGAGCTTCGGCTTCAGCATCAGTCCTTCCAATGAATATTCAGGGTTGATATAGATGTATATCACAAAATAGTGGAGTAGAGACTATAACCTCCATAAATACTCTCATTAGAAAGGGGAATGGAATTCCCTGGTTGTCCAGTGGCTAGGACTCCATGTGCTCTGTGACGAGGGCCCAGGTTCAATCCCTGGTCGGGGAAATAAGTTCCCACCAGCTGCTCAGCATGCCCCCACCCCCCCAAAAAGAATGTACTAGATATTTTTCCAATGTAAAATAAAAAGTCTGGACAAAATAAGAGCTAATGATGGGAGGCTTCTAGCTATCACCAATCCACAGAAATTCTGAAAATCTCATTGGGCAAATGTGCCAGATAGGATTATATTGAATGTAGGAAAGCTTTTTTATTTGTTTGTTTCTGTTTCTTGCTTAGACTCCAATTCTGCTGATTGAGAGGTTTTCTCCAGTTTATTTCTTTTTTATACCTCTTGACTCTGATGCTCTGGAGTTTTCTTACTTTGCTTTCACCCTACTGGAGAGTTCATAGAGAATATTCCCTTATTAATGGTTGAGCAGATACCATAGCCTGCTTCCTGCCTGTTGAAAACTGAAGGATCAGAGATACTTTCATGAGTTTAGTTATCTAGGGTTCTTTAGATCAAGTTGGTAACTGCATTTGTGAATACGGCTTTTTCAAAAAGTTTGTACGTTTTCTAACGAGTTCTTTCTGAGATATGCTTCTTTTTTATATTTAATTACAGCTTATTTGAGTTTATTTAATGGACTACCTACACTAAATTGTTGTCTTGGGAATCACAGAGGCTGAAGAAAACAGACACTTTTCTGCAAGACCATTTCAAGCCTCAGTTTACATTATGTCAATTAGCATCATATTTGCCACATCTAATTACATATCTATGCACAATATCACAGGGCCATAGAAATATATTCATTCTTCCCAAATAGGTCAAAAAGAGATAGAGAATACTTGCTGTAAAGTAATTTAATATACCACAGGTAACATAAGATTGATAAACAGGATATCTTCAGGGTTCCAGAGCTGAAAGGAAGAGCAGACATCTAGTCACTTGAGAGACTCATTGAATTGAAAGGTGAGCAAGTCCCACATTCAGTGATGTCACAGTTAGTGACAGAGATTAATCACTCTATAAAGTTTAGGAATTAGTCATTCCTATTGGCAGTGCAGTAGGTATAATGGAATGAATGGAGTAATACCAAATTTGGATCAAATAGGCTATGTCACCTTATGAACCAGTCATGAACTAATTTCTACTTAGTGTCTGCCAGTTAAAAGAAATAATTATTGTCTAGTTTATATATTATATACACAATCTATCTCTATGAATAGAGCTCTACCTATTTAATCATTATTTAAATTTTACATCCCTCTGATTTCTATTTTCAGCACAGACCACACCTGCATTTGCTTTCTCTTCCTTTTAGCTGACAAAGAGAACTAGATTTCAAAGCAATTTTGTTAACCCCAGTACATCTAGTGAAGTGTTCAGTGATAAAGGAAAGGAAATAATGTTATAAATTAAAGTCTCACATAATTAGAAATAATTATTTAATGTGATGGTAGATAAAATTGAGTACATTCTGGGCTGTGATTGGGAAATACCTCAAGCACCACTGTGCATGTTCAGTCTACATCTACACTGAATATTTATACCAACTTTAATTATCACACTGGAGATTTACAAAGCAGGTTTCAGATTATATTCTTTCTCTAAGGGGAAAAAAAAGATAAATTTGTTAAACTCTGTGATGAAGACAAAACTATAGACCAATTTTCATGCAAAAAGCATAAAATCCTAGTAGAACAACCTGCATAATGCATTTCAAAAATAATCCGCTAAGTTTTTGAGTGAAAAACGGCAGCTTGGGCATAGGTCTAAATCTCCACTTCTTGTTTTGAACACATGGTAATGCTATACAAAATTTATAAGCACACATAGCACATTAAAAGTGTACATTTGCATTTAATAAAAGAAAGAGAAAAGTAGAAAGGAAGCAGTTATGAATGAGTGGGGTCTGATGAGGCTGCCTTGCCCTAACGGTTGGAGATTAAATGCCAAAGGAATATCCACATCAGATCCATGGACAGTATGAAAGTTGAACTCTGGATCCATGTTTATTTCTTATAGTGAAGCAAGAAGTGAACCTCAGAGCCCCAAACCACTAGGAATATCAGTTACATTCAGGAAAATATTCCTTGGTACTGGAGTTATGAATGATTTTCCTAAGACACTACAGAATCCCTAGTAACTAAAGACTTTTTATAATCTGTTTCAGTGTAAGCATTCCTCAGAACTTTAAAAGCAGCAACCAAAAAACTACTCCTAGGATGGTCTTTTATAAGTAAGATTTATTTGCAAGAGATTCCAATGGATTAATATTGTCCAGAACGTATCTGTGACCAGAATGAGAAAAAAAGAAAGGCAATATCAGCAGTAAAATGAAAGCAAAATACACATGTGTAAATACAGCAAAGCAGGATTCCACATAGTCCATGGAGTTAAAGACCAAAGTAAAAACTGTTAGATGTTTGTACTGTCTTTTTTTTTTAATGTTTAACTTATTCAGATTCAGTAAAGTGGAAATTAGAAGGAAACTTATAGCCATAAATGAATCTTAGTATTATATGAATATTTGAAAATGAATTATCTAATCATTATACTTAAAACTAGAAGAATTCGACAGAGTAAATTTTAAGAAAGTAAAATAAAAGAAAATTAAATAAGTTTAAAAAATACTGAAATAAATAGGAATAGATATATAGATAAAAAAGATTTGAAGGGTCCCAAAATAAATCCATACACATATTACCAAAAATTGATATTTTAACAAGTATATCATGATAATTAAATGGGGGAAGGAACACTCTCTTCAGCACATAGTGCTGAGAACTGGATAGTCACATATAAGAGACTAGGTTTGAATTGCTAACCTACACCATATGTAAAGATTAGCTTAAAAAGAATCAAGGACATAAATGTAAATAGAGGCAAAGCAGACTTCACACGTTCTAGGATCTTGTCCTTGTCCTTTAGAATCGTGTGAGTGGTTGAATGATTCACGTTGTCAGAACAAGTGATGTCTACTATCTTTTCACCTCATTCCACTCTCTCAATTATTTTCACTTTTGTTTCCATCGTTATCACTTGGCACATCTTAGCAGTAACAGCTACAGAACTGCTGCTTTCATGCTTGCTTCTGGACATACTGGACTTGAAATAAAAAGACTGTACTACGTTACTCTTTACAGTCCAGCACAGTAATGTACACAAAAGCACAGCCACTTGTAGAGGGTGTACACACATGACAATGTATGCCAGACACGTGAATTAATTTACATGATTGAATATGTGAATGCAGGTTTTCATCTTTGAAAGTTCACAACTTGAAGGTTCATATGTAGAGGACTTAATGTATTTAAAATTATGAGAGTGTTTCAAAAAAGATGTATGGATAGTTTCGATTTGGTTCCAGCTAAATAGCTTTCTTATTTTGTATGGATGTCACTGCAGCTGCAATTAATCACACTAACCGAGTACCATCTCCCTTTGATTACTAAATCCACTCAAATAGGGAGAGTTCTAACTATTTTAAGTCTTCTCTATGTCTCAACATGAAACTTTTACTTTAGAAATATTATAGGAGAACAGCTCCTCTTCTGTTTGACAAAAAACCTGCAAACTTAATAGATAGAGAAATATTTGCAAATGGAAATACTGGCTAAAATGTACTGCAGAATTATTTTTAGAAGTCCCAGAAAATTCTTCAGCATATGATCAAATTATAGCTGATCCTGAAGTCAGTAGACTTATACTATGTATAATTCAAGAAATAACCAAAGAATTAGCTATGGTCCCAGAATCCCTACAAGCAAAAAACTCCAAGGCTTAGGCAGAATATTTGGAGCAGAGCCCAAAAGAGTCCAATTTAATACATGTAAATCGTTACCTAAACTTTCCCAATATTTTAAAACTAAAGCCAAGAAAAGTGTCAACAGTAACCAGAAAAAAAATTTGAGAAAGATACTAGAAAAAATATCACTATACCTTTGTACCAATACTTGTAATACGCTAAGCTAATAAAAAAATTATCTAATTTTCAAGGCAATAGATTTGTCATAGATATGCAAAGCAATTAACAAATACCTTGCGTTTTTGCCTAACCTTAACAATACACTTTGGATCAATCTGTAGCCAAATTCTTTACTACAGTAGATTTATATTTGACTTTCTTTAAGACCTCTATAAATAAGCATATCTAAACAACTTCCCTGTTTTCACTTAGGAAAAAGTCAAGAGTTTACCGAGAAAGTAATGCTTTAAGTTTACAATTTAAGAAATTCTATCCTTTTTCTCCAGAATCTTATACCAAACTCATAGATGTTCTCCAAAATACAGATGACCACTTATGTTCCATTGGTCCGGACAATTTAGCACTAAACTCTATCCACCTACTCACTGATACTGATCATTGAATTTCTCAAAAAATTTTAAAAAAGAAAAGCTCTGATATTTTCAAACAACATTTATTATCTCAGTCTTCATCTATCATTAAAGGGAGGACATTATCTAAAGATATATCCCATATTATTCAAAATTATTCAAGATGAGCAAACTATATATTGTAAAAGTTGGTACCAAACATGTCTGAATCAGCAAGGCTTTTTTTTTTTTTTTTTTAACAAAGTAAATATCTGAGAACTAACCCAATGGAGCCCAGAAGTTAAATTACCACCACTAACCTCAGAATAACTCTTCACATGCACCTAAACTGGCTCCCTGATTATAGACCTTATTTTTTGTAAGTAAATGAAAAGTTAGGTGTTACTTTGGGCATATTTACTTAACAACATGGCACAAACTAAAGACCCATTGTCCATTAGTGGCCTATCCCTAGTTCTAATAGCTAAGGTTCATCCTTCTTTAAGTTTATTGAAAATGCTGTTCTTTTTGCTATGCTATTATATCCTTATAAAATCATTAACCTTCAATGATAAAGAAAAGATCTTCAGTGCCTTAAACCAAAATAGTGATATATCTTCTATAATTAAAAAAAAAAATCAGATGCTGTCCTAATTGCAAATGTTGAACCAGTCCTGAATATCCAGAATAAATTCTACAGGGTCATAGTGTATAATTATCTATGAATTTTTGGATATGACTTGCAGATATTTTGTTGAGAGTATTTGCATGCACGTTCATGAGAGATATTGGCCTACAGTTTTTCTTTCCTGTAACATCTTTATTTATGTTTAGTTTTACAGTGATGCTGCCCTCATAGAATGTATATTAATGTTCTCTCTGTTACTGTATTCTTGAAAAGATTGTGGAGAACTGGAATCATTTATGCTTAAAGTGCTTGTAGAATTCACCACTGAAACTAACTGGGCCTGGGATTTTAATGGAGAAGGTTATTTATATTTGATCCAATTTATTTAATAGGTATATACCTGTTTAGATTATCCATCTTTGCTTCTGTGAGTTTTGATAGTTTGCATCGTTCAAGGAATTGGTTCATTTTATCTAGGTTATTAAATTTGTAGGCAAAGAATTGTTCAAAATATTCCATTACTATCATTTTAAAGTCCATGGCATGAGTCTTGCTGTCTCTTCTTTCCTTTCTGATATTGGTAACCTGTCTTCTCTCTTTTTTATTTTCTTGCTTAGCTTGGCTAGAGTTTCATCATTGTATTGATTACTTAAAAAAAAAAAAAAACAAACTTCTGATTTTTTTGAAAGTCAATGTAATCTACAACATCAAAAAACTAAGGAAAAAATGTCACATGTTCATATTACCATATGAGGGGTGAAAGGGTGGGAGGGGATGACAAAACCTAATATTCATTTATGATAACGCTACTGGCAACTAATAAAAAAAAGAAAAAGAAATGCCCAGGTATAAATCTAACAAAATATATTCAAGATTATATGCTGCAATGCTCTAAAGAAAGATATTAAATAAGATTTATATAAATGGAGATGCAGTCCATGTTCATGGATTCAAAGACTTAATATTGTTAGAATGTCAATTCTTCCCAGCCCGATATAAAGATTTAATACAATCACAATAAAAACTCTGGTAAGTATCAATTAACTGAACTTGAAGAATATATGGAAAGGTAAAAGAAGCAGAATAGCCAATCCTGTACTGAAAAGGGACAACAATGTTGCAGGACACACTACCAGATTCCAAGAATAGAATCTTTATAATAATAAATGGAATTATTACTTCTTACTACAAAGAAATAATAATCAAAAGAGTGTGGTAGTGGGGAAAGAATAGATACACAGATCAATGAAACAGTATAGCTAACTTAGAAATATACTGAAACAAACATATAGTGACTGATCTTTAGAATAAGATCAAAAGAAATTCCATGAAGAAAGGACAGTCTTTTCAACAAATGGTGCTGGAAGGATGAGATGTCCATATGAAAATAACAATGAAACAAAACAAAAAACCTCCTCTTAGTCATGATGCCTTTTTCAAAAATAAACCAAAAATGGATTATAGACCTAATGATGAAGTGCAAAACGATAAAATGTATATAAGAAATGAGAAATGTACATAAATTTGAATTTAACAGTGATTTTCAGGTAAGACATCAAGAGCACAATTTGTTTTTAAAATTGGGGTTTGACTTCATTATAAATTAAAAAAAAAAAAACGTTTTGCAAAAGACACAGCTGAGAAAATGAAAGACAAGCCATAAACTGGGAGAAAATATTTCCAAAACACATTCTGATAAAGGATTTGTATCTAAAACATACAATGAGCTCATAAAACAACAAGAAAACAATTTAGATAAACAATGAGTCAAATATCCAGATATTTTACAAAAAAATATACATAAATACTACATAAATATATGAAAGGATACTCAATATGGTTTCTCATTATGGAGTTCAAAATGAAATAACAGTGAGATCCCACTACACATTTATCAAAATGACTAAAACACGCACACAAACCTTCACATAAACAACAAAAAAACCTGACAATAGCAATTATTGGCAAGGGTAGGTGGCTCAGATGGTAAAGAATCTGCCTGCAAAATGGAAGACCTGGGTTTGATCCCCGGGTTGGGAAGATTCCCTGAAGGAGGGCATGGCAACCCACTCCAGTATTCTTGCCTAGAGAATTCCCATGGACAGAGGAGTCTGGCAGGTTACATACAGTCCACGGGGTTGCTAAGAGGTAGACAGGACTGAGTGACTAAGCGCAGCACAGAACGATAGTGCAGCACTCACTGCTTCCTCAGAGAAGGCAATGGCACCCCACTCCAGAACTCTTGCCTGGAAAATCCCATGGATGGGCTGCAGTCCATGGGGTCGCTAAGAGTCGAGCACGACTGAACGACTTCACTTTCACTTTTCACTTTCCTGCTTTGGAGAAGGAAATGGCAACCCACTCCAGAGTTCTTGCCTGGAGAATCCCAGGGATGGGGGAGCCTGGTGGGTTGCCGTCTATGGGGTCGCACAGAGTCGGACACGACTGAAGCGACTTAGAAGCAGCAGCAGCAGCATTGCTTCCTGGTGGGAATGTAAAACAGAATAAGTAAGCGTCTTTGGAAGACAGTTTGGCAGTTTCTAACAAAGGGAAACGTTTATGTGATCCAATAATACTGATATTTGGCTTTACCCATATGAGTTGAAGGCTTGTGTCCACACAAAAACCTGTGTAAAAATGTTTATTGCAGTTTATTCGTAACCCTCATCCACCACAAACTGGAAGCAATCCAGGTGCCCTGCAATGAGTGAATGGATAAATCAACTGACACATGTCTAGTTAATGAAACATTATTCTGTTTTAAAAAAGAAATGAGCTACTGAGTCATGAAAAACAGGATGAATCTTAATTCCTAAATTCATGTTGCTAAGTGAAGTAACCAGTTTTTAAAGGCTGCATATGGCATTCTGGAAGTGGGAAGACTATAATGCTGGTAGATGTCAGTTATTTTAGGACTTTAGGGTTCAAGGAGAAGGTTGAATTGCTGAAATGCAGGAGATTATTTTAGGGCAATAGCATTCTGTGTGATACTGTAATGTTAAATGTATGTCACTATGTATTTCACAACCTATAGAACTCCACAGTAGAAAGAGTGAAACTTAGTGCATGTAAACTGAAAAGGAAATATATTTCTGTAGTCAGGTGATTCTAAAATGAAATACCAAATGTGACAAAACTCTCTACATTACACATTTATAAAAGAACCTCACTAGAGAGGGTAGAGGGAATAAGCATTGGCCTAAGTAACTTCAGATATAAGTAGATAAGTCTAAAGCCAAAAGGAACTACAAATAATCACTGCATCCTACTTAAAAGTTGTTTCCCAAGGGGGTACAGGCTAACACTTCCAAAACTGCTACATGTGTATATACTGGATTTGAACAATTAAGTATACAGATGGGGAAGCAGTTCCTAGGATTCTCACTGTCAGAACTGGAGATTATGAATAAACAAGGGATAGTGGCTAGAATAATCCATGTGGTAATGGGTTAGTGCTGGAAACATCAGGATGAACTTAGGTTTAGCAGATGATTACATATTGGAGTATTTATAGATATGTGTGTATACAAACATTAGTATATACACATATGGTTCTCTAAGCTAATACACCACAGTAGCCATGAGCACAGGTGCCCAAATTTTGGTCCCTAATAACATCTCCAATACAAGGAGCTAGGATTTTTTGGAGAAATGGCTGATTCTAGAACTGAGACTAGATAGGTAAGTAGAGAGTTAGATGATAGATAGACAGACATAGAAATATCAATGTATATGGATATATAGATGGATGATAGATATGCCTATCTGTATCTCTCTGTATAGATCTATATCTCCATATGTATCTAAAGAGCTCTCAATGGTTAATCCTGGAAAATCTGGGGTATTTAAATAGAATGCTCTTGATTGATAATCCAAAGTATAAAATAATTATGCTTAAGTTCATTCTGATATAAGTAGGTAATAGAGTAATTGGAAAAAACAGGGACACAGCCAAATCACTTACACCAAACAATTCCACAGTATTCATGTAGATATTCTGCCCTTAAGGAGGTAGAGTATAACTCTTCACTCTTCAAGAGTGGGCTCAGTACATTGATTTCCTTCCAAAGAGTACAGTATAGAAACAAGGAGCAAAGAATGAAACTTTAGAGCAGGGAAATGTGACAAACACTATCTCAGCTAGGGGCTCCGGTTAGCATCATTTAAGTTTGTTAAGGCATACTGATACTATGCACTCCTGATATAATGTGAAGAGGGTAGCATTTTGTGATCTTTTCCCTGAGATTGTAAATCAAGTCTAATCATAAGTAGAACATTACAAAAATCCCAGCTGAAAGATATTCTACAAAATGCTGACTTGTACTCCTCAAAACCATCAAAGTCATCAAAAGCAAGGAAAATTTGAGAAACAGTCATAGTCAAGAGGAGCTTGTGTGTACTTAGCCACTCAGTTGTGTCTGTGGGGCTTTGTGGCCCCATGGAGTACAGCCTGCCAGGCTCCTCTGTCCATGGAATTTTCCAGGAAAGAATACTTGAATGGGTAGCCACTTCCTACTCCAGGAGATCTTCCCAAATGGAGGAACTGAACCCATGTCTCTTGCGTCTCCTAACTGGAAGGCGGATTCTTTACCACTACACCACCTGGGAAGCCCCAAGAGGAGCTTAAGATGATAATTACAGGTAATATGACATCTAGACAGGATTCGGGAACACAAAACAGACATTGGGTAAAAGTTAAGAACTAAATTATAGACTTTAGATCATTATAACATGAACATTCATTCATTGTGTAGCCAATGTGTAATACTAATTTAAGGTATTCCAACAGGGAAAACTGGATGCAGTATATATGGAAACTCTCTGCACTATTTTCACAATTTTATGTTTTTCAAAACATATTCAAAATAAGTTTCCATGTAAAAAATTAGCTTTCTGTGTAACTCCTATAATCAATTAGAAGATGAAATGCATTCCTCAAGCATGGACAAAACATTATAACAATTAGAAATAAGCTTTCCTAGAAAGACTTGTGTCCTAAATGAAGAAAACTACGAAAACAAAACAGAAAAGGGGGTGGTGAATAAATAGGCAAATATTACACTTTTTCTGGAACAGTAACAGTGAACATTGTAAATGTGTTTTTTCCTGGTTTTGTTGTTGTTGTCAGTTGACAGTTAAATTCTGAAGTTCCTCTGGGAGGATAAGCAGTTGAGGAATTCTGGGTCAATGTGATGTATTTTACATATATTCAGTGTGTCTGCCATAGGACTAAAGAGAATGAGAGAGAAAGACACAGCATAGCAAGATGTGAACAAAATTCTGGAGCCATACACAGATTTAATGTTGAGAGTAGTGTTGTAGGTACTTCAGGAAACTGGTGCTCAGTTTGTCTGAAGAGGGTGAGAAAAAGGAGTAGAAATCATCTCTGGAAACCTCAAGAAAGTATTGACAATGCATTGGTTGGTTTAGGGACAGAACTCCTGCATAAGCTTTAGTTCAGAGCATATAGAGATTTTTTTTCTAAATGGCATAAAATCAGTTCCCAGCCTCTCTTCATATGTAAAGGATGTCTTTTTTTTTTTTTTTAATAAGAAATCAGTTTGGACAAGATCCAAACAGGGTTATATAAACAATACAATCAGGTAATTCCAATGAAATCGATTTTTTTTCTCTTAGTATACATCACAGGTACAACAATCCCATCATTCTAAGGCCTGTTTTTCAACAGTTAGACTCTGTTTTTTTAGGTTAAAGTTTCCTCCTTTGATATTGCATAGTCTTATGTTTTAAAAGTTAAAATAGGTTTTTCAACATTGATTGGACGGGAATAAAAAAGTAAAATATAGCCTGAAACCAAACATTTAGACTTTTAAGTTATTCTTGTTTTCTTGATTTTTCTCTTTAAAGGTGAATGGAATTGTCACTACAGAACTGTTTTGTTTTTTTTTTTTTCCATCTCTGGAATGAACCTTAGTAATTCCAAAAAGGCTACCGAGAGCTTTTAAAGAACAAGAGAACCATATGCCTCTAGGGACTTGTCAGCACTTAGTATTGCTTGTTTTCTGTTCTCTTTGTTTTCAATAAGAAACAAACTTTAGAATTTAAACAAGAAACGCACTCCTCATTAAGTATGAGCCTGTGTGGGAAACAAAAGAAGCTGGAGACTTCCATGTGGATTTTTAACCAGTGGAGAACAACGCTGGTGTGATAAGCCCCAGGACTGAATGATCTGGCTCTTGAGAGGGCTGTATCCTTTAGGAGACCTTTATAGGGGTGTTAGAAATGGAGGTAAACCTGGAAAATGGGAGCCCTGCTTAATGTCCTATACCTTGTTCACGGCCCTAAATGACACACATGAAGTTAAATAGAAGACATGGAATTTTGGAGTCTTTGGTCAATTCCCATCAGCAAAGGGTGAATTGGCTTCAGTAAGGCTGCCTGCCCTATATAGTGTGTTTATAATTTACAGCACAGCTTCTCATATTTGAGTTTATCTCTTTGTTCTTATTAAAATACCCCTCTTTTTCATTGTGCTATATAAATCTTGAATTTAAACCCCTTGTCATTATTTTTTAAGCTCCAGTTTACCCCACTACCCATTCATCAAGTGAAACTGACATACGAAATGTTAATAAGTCCATTGGCTTCTTTTTCAACTTTCTTACCAGACTCCATTTCCATCTTATTTTCTATTTGAGTCCCATTTTTGCACCTTGAATTTTACTTTTCATGAGCTATCATTCTTTCCCCTCGCTTTTCTACTTTCATTTGGCTTCACATATATTAACACTTAGACACCCATGTTCTGAGTCTTCACCGTGAAGTCAGAATTCTTCCTGTGCCCTAGAATCTTATTTCAACAACCCATGAACATCTCAGATGTCCTGGAGACCCTTCACACACACTGTGGTTGAAACCAATGTCTTCATCTTTTTCACAAACCTGCTCTTTTGATCTCTAAAGACCTAATCCAATCATTCCACTGGAAATCATAAAGTCATCCTAGTCTCTTCCTTACACTACATTTTTTCTATCTAATCGACCACTGAGTCCTCTTACTTTTATAGTGTATACATCTCTCTAATCAGTTCTCCTTTTTCTCATTCATCCTGACACTGCCTCTGATTTAAGTTCTCTTCTTTTAGGGTTTTCTGATCAATCTCCTCACTTCCTCTCAGGTAGTTTTTCTGAAATGAAATATGATGCTGCTTCTTATTTATTTATATTTTGGCTGCATCTGATCTTAGTTGCAGTATGTGGGATCTTCATCGTATCATGCGGCATTTTTTTTGTGGTGTGCAGGCTCTCCAGTCGTGTCACAGGCTCAGTAGTACCCATATGCAGGCTTAGTTGCTCCATTGCTTGTGAAATCTTTGTTCCCAACCAGGGATATAACCCATATCTCTTGCATTGCAAGGCAGTTTCTTAAGCCCTGGACCACCAGGGAGGTTCCTGATTCTGATTCTTAATCATATGTATCTCCTCCATGATTATAAGACAAAGTACCTTCTCTTTGTCTCATGAATTCATTCCATTTATAACCAGATCCTTGGGTAACTTCAGGATTCAGGCTGATCTCCACTGGACTCCAAATTTCACCCTCTGAGTGTCCTCATGTGGCCTAACGGTGTTTGAAGCTGCTGAATGGTGCATTTCAGAACATCACTCTCTTAAGCCTGGGAAAATGAATCTTATTTAAAAGGCCAATTTAAAAATCACTCTATCAATGGAGTCTTGTACAAATATGCTATTTTCAATACTCCTCTGGGGCTTCCCTCGTAGCTCAGTCAGTAAAGAATCTACCTGCAAAGCAGGAGACCCAAGTTCAACTCCTGGGTTGATAGGATTCCCTGGAGAAGGAAATAGCAACCCACTTGAGTATTCCTGCCTGGAGACTCCCATGGACAGAGGAGCTTGGCAAGCTACAGTCCATGAGGTCGGAAGATTCAGACACAACATAGTGACTAAACCACCACAATACTCCCCCTCCTACAATGAATTTAATCATTCACTTCATGTGCTTTAAAGTAAGCATTTTGTACAATCCATTTTCACCCAGCAATCTTCTCCCATGGTAGAGATGTTGGAATTATATTTTCACACATCCCAGCTCTGTAACTAGCTCTGTGGCCTTTCACCCAGTAATTGGGGGAAAAAATTGAGGTCAGAGGCATTCACATATTGTTCATCTTTATATTCCAAGCATCTAGCAGCTTTCTGGTAACTTATAGGCACTCAAATACATCTGAAAAACAAGCACAAACTTAAGAGTCTCCACGTCTACCACCTAGAAGCTAATGATAAGGATGGATATAATTCACAAGGAAAAAAGGTGAATCACATCCAGCCTCATCATTAGCTTCTAGATGGTGAGATTCTAGAAAACATGATTTTCACAAAGGCCCAAAGGGTATGACTCAGGCTCGGTGAAGATCTCCATATCTCATTGCAACTGGACATTTTTTTCCTCAGAGCTTGGAAAATTGGCTTTTCCTATTTTCATCAAAATTAAAAACAAAAAAGTTGCATTCCTGCCAAGCCATCAGGTAAAAAGGATAATCTGTCTCCTTCAGCAATTCAGAATTTGAAATAGAAAATATACCAGTTCAAGGCTATGTTTTACCTGAGTGCAAAGAAAATGACATTAAGAGCTAGAACTATAACAATATGTTATATGAAGTACATTGTGTTATGGTTTCAACCTTAGTCCTTTGATTCTTATATTTTCTTTGTCTACCTTTCCCCTTATTACCTAATTACTTTCTTATTAATAAGGAAATAGCCATAGAAAAGACAAGAAAGCAAGCAAGTCATGTTGCTCAATGTAAAGTGGGGACTAGAATTATTAAGATTGTAACAGCTAAATTATTAAGTACTTATCCCGAGTCAGACTCTGCTCTAAGAACTTACAAAATATTTTTCCTGTATACAACTGTGTATATGTACAGACTTATTTAATATTTGGGCTTCCTTGGAGGGTCAGATAGTAAAAGAGTCTACCTGCAAAGCAAGAGATGAGGGTTTAATCCCTGGGTCAGGAAGATCCCCTGGCGAAGCGAATGGGCTACCCACGTGGCCAGAGGAGCCTGGCAGGCTACACTCCATGCATTGTAAGTCTAATGGATAAGGAATATTATTATTTCTAAGTTACAAATGAGCAACTGAGTCACAACAAAATTTAACAACAGATCTAAGATCAAAAAACAAAATCTGGAGCTGGGATTCTAACCCAGATCTGTGCCTTTAACCACTATGCTATCCTGCTCCTTTGTTGAAAAAAAGGGACAGAGTGTTGAATTAAAGTTAGAACCACTGGGTATGCACACACAGGTATTTGATCACACAGGACATATCAAAAAGGTAAGGATATAAATAACTTGGAACTATTTAAAGACATTTCCCACTTATACAAATTACTTAGAAGAAACTATAATTATCATAGAAATAACCACTTATTAACAAAGACAACTTAATCATAGTTGTTGACCCATGTGTTGTTTTTGAAAAGGACAGCAGGTTTAATTTATTAAAATTCAGTGTGTAATGACCCAGAACCACATTCTAACAACAGGTGATTTAACCTGTATAAAAATAAACCCATTGGTATTAATGAATCAAGGAATCTCAAAGCTGTGGTGTGAGGTGGAGCTCAGAACAAAAGGTTCCTTAACACTAGAGCTTTATGCTCTGTGATTTTTCAACCCAATTTTATCTGATATAAAGGATTTGTAAAAGGGCCAAATTCATCCTTTGGATGTTTCGTGAATCTTATTAATTGTAAGTTACTTTATTTGATCTGACGGGCACTTTTGGTTTGTTTTGTTTCTCTTATTCACTTCCTTTCCCTGACAAATTCATCCAAATAAGATGCTTCTGTATTTGTACAGTTTAAATACCACACTAAACCTCGGTGTCCTTGATTTTGCTTCTCATACTTTGTCATCCTTACCAACTTCAGGCAGATAATTCTCTTTATGGATTAACTGTTGGTCCACAAACATGAGCTCACTTCAGCACATTAAGATCCCTTTTGGCCTTATACCTCTTCTCCATTTTTCTCTGTGGCTTTCTTTTTATCCTGAAATCTCATGTGTACCTGAAATTGCTCTTTCTGCTGTTTCATGGCCTTGGTGACATATAAAAGGAACTTGGTAGTATTCTCCAGGGTCCTGCCCAGAACCCTCTTTCCTTTCTGTGATGTGCTGGGTGATTGTATCCAGACCCATGGTCCAGCACACATGAATACAACTGTTGTTTATAATGATAGATGTTTAGATCCACCCTTCCTAGAAAGAATTTTATGACTTCATCTTCAGTTACCCATTGGACACTCCTACCCTGGGAAATCTGACACTTCAATGGGAAAGAAACAAAAAGAAAAAAAACAACAACAACCTGTAGTTGACAGTAATATGAAAGCACAGAAGAGGGGCATCCAACACTGTCTGGAGGGGTAGGAAGATTCCAGGAGGCTCATATCTTGAGGGAGTCAGCCAAAGAGACAGCAAGATGAATGGTGCAAAATCACTAAAGTTAGCCAAGTGAAACTGCATGATGCTTTGTCTGACAGCAACAGGGTGCATGAGAGGATAATGTAGAGAAATGTAGCTTAAGAGGTAAGCAGGGCCAGATCATCAAAGGCTTACCCTTGGAATACTGTTGGGTAACTGCTTTAGAATTATGACTTTCAGTGTGGGAGGGAGATTTTAAAGTAGCAAGATGGGAGTCCAGAAGACCAGCCATAAGTTAATTGTAGTAGTTTTCATAGTAGAGACAGGTTTAATTAGGGCAGTTGTCTATTAGGTTGGAGATAGGTAAATGGATTCAAGAAATTGTTTAAAAATTAAATCTAACATAACTTTGCAATTGGATGCCAGTTGTATGGAAAAGAAAATCTCAAGAATGACATAGAGGTACATGGCTTGAGTATCAAGATAGATTCACTTATGTGAACATAAGAATTTGGGTTGGAGTTGGAAATTAGTGTTTCATTTCAAATATGCTAAATATGGGTTTTCTCTACAACATCTGGGTGGAGATTCCCTAATGACTGAGGGAATCAGAATAAATTTGAGAGCTCAGGATAAATATTTCAGCTCAAGGTGGTTTTGGATTTGGGAAAGGGATGGCACAAAGGACATCTATAAGATCATTGATTGATCCTGAATAGAGATCCTCTGAAACTAGAAGGAGAAAGATATAAATACATTTATTGTTAATGAGTACATAAGAAATGGCTTCTCTGGTGTCTCAGTGGTAAAGAATCTGCCTGCCAATGCAGGAGCTGCAGATTCGATCCCTGGGTCAGGAAGATCCCCTGGAGAAGAAAATGGCAACCCACTCCAGTATTCTTGCCTGTGAAAGACGATGGACAGCGGAGCCTGTGGGCTCCAGCCCATGGGGTTGCAAAAGAGTCAGACACGAGTGAGCAACTAAACAAGGGCAACAGCACCTAGGAAATTGGTATACGTAAGATCTGATGCCCTAAGTTTCCTCATGATATAGGAACTAATAATATCTACTGGATGTACAATAGATGGAAAATGATCAGCTTGAAGAGTTATATTTTAGAATGGTACTGAATGTGATGGAAAACAAAATTGCTTAAAGGGAAGTTAAAGTTGCTAAGTTATACAGAAGGCTATACTGAGTATTGCGAGTAGGGATTCATTGTGGTGCTTTGGGGTGATAGGCAGTGTTGTAGTGTGGTTTGTGCCCATGGACTTGAAACAGAGATGAATTTTGCCAACATAACTATAAACCTAAACCTAAAGAATTGGCTGATTACTTTGCAGTACGTGCTATCATTTAAGTTTCTAATACAATCCCATAAACTAATACTACTATTATTTCCATTTTAGATAGAAAAAATAATGATGTATATAAAGAATAATTTGCATAGGGAAACCCAGATAATCAGGGTGAAACCATATAATATGTAGACAAATAATCAGTTTCTTAATTTGGTGAGCTTGCTCCCACACAAAGTGGCTTCCAGTCTGTGACCAGCACTGGCCATCCACCTCTAGTCAGAACCAGTATCTGCTCAGAGGTGGTGACACTGGTCTTAAGATTCCAGCAGGGCAGTGTTGGATGTGATGACCTCAGAAATACTCTGTACATTTTAAATTCTCTCATTTCGTTCCTTTTTTAAAATGCCAGTGAGGATTTATTTTTTTAATTTCATTTTGTGATGTAAATTTCCAGAGGTGTCTGAAATTTTAAGTAACTTAATTGCCTTCTTCACTTACTGCTAAGATGAAATATGAGTTTGTTTAGTGTGCTTGTGTGTGTGCGTGTGTGCGTGCACATGGAGCCAGAGACTTGACTTTTGCTCTTTATTGCGTTTCTTAAACCTATCTACACTCGGCAATTCATTTACATCAATAATTGAAAAGCCATCAGTCTTCTCTTGTCTTCAACTCCTTGCTATGCACACTAATGATATGCATGATTGGCTATCGCCATAAAAATGCACCATAAATTTTTTAAAGATAATTCAGCTACAGAGAATGAATCAATATGAACTATAGGGATAACATATGAGACAGTCTCTCCAATGCCACTTAAAAACAGCGAGCACTCCTCTTGATAAGACACCGTTATTGCCTCCACTTGGAGATTTTAGGTGGTGATTTAGCTCTTTCTTCTTTCAAAACTTGACGAATGTGCTGTGTTCTCAACCAGCCAGTTTTGTGGAAGGCATTCACCAGCTAATGCTGCTTCTGTTCCGTGCTTTCTGGTCTCTGCCGTTTTCAGGCAGCCTGCACGTGGAAAAGATTTCTTGTGACTGACATGTGTTGTAAAACTGGACGTGAAATACTGTGTTCTTTCACTCACTCATTCACTCTTTGGTTCATTCCTCTCTTCTTTCATGCACTGGAAAAACTGCTGCTTGTCCTTAAATGGATAGCAGTCTCAAACGTGAGGTGTCAGCCATTAGAAAGCACAGATCATCGTGGGAATCTGGAAGAAAACCAACCCTGAGACCAGTCAGAGCTCAGACAGAGGTGCGAGGTCTGAACTGAATGACGTTATGCTGTGGTCTGGGCATGAGATGAGCTACCAGGGAAGCTTTGGATGGTTTTGCTTATATTGTTGTCGAAAGCTGGGGCAATGCTATTTGCAGTTGACTCATCAGCATAAGAAGCCAGCAAGGAAAAAGTGTCAGAGCGCAGACAAAATTCCTTCTCCTAGCGTTCTGTCCTTGACCAGTGAGAACAAGATTGCTGTAGAGACTGAGCTTTATACTTCAACATTTTAAGTGAGAAAGGAAATTTGATCAGCGCTTAACCCCCTTCTCTACATAGGTGTTTCCATAAAGTCACTGGATGCACTTCAACATCCTGTAATCTAAGTCTTTGTGGAGATGCGGGTACCCTGATACTAATGATCACTGGGGACTGGATGGACTGCAGTTCTGTTTGGGCAGCAAAGATTTCCAGGTTGCTCTCCATTTCACCTCATAATGGGCCTTTCTTTAGAAATGCATATCTGTAGCATACACATATGAGAGTGCATACACTCTCTCTCTCTCTCACACACACACATACACATGCACTTTGGAACTCATGGTTTTGAAGCATATGATTCACTCTCTAGAGCAGTCCTATATGTATTTTTATAGAAATAAATAAAAAATTGTTTGTTGTAGTGAGATCAATAACTTTTATTCAATCTGAAAGTTGTCTCCTTTTTTAATTAAGAAGCTTGCACTTAGTTTATCATATTTTTATCTAGCATTGTTATCATTGATTTAAGAAAGGCTCTGATATTTTACATTTTTTCTCCTGTTCCTGATCACTGTGTTCCTCTTCCTCGTCAATAGATTTCCAGTCAAAGCACTGTTGTTCAGTCACTAAGTCATGCTTGACTCCTTGGATCCTGTGGAGTGCTGCACTCCAGGCTTCCCTGTCCTTGTCTATCTCCTGGAGTTTGCTCAAATTCATGTCCATTGAGTCTATGAAGCTACCTAACCATCTCATCCTCTGCCGCCCTCTCTCCTTTTGCCTTCAGTCTTTCCCAGCAGCAGGATCTTTGCCAATATGTTGACTCTTGAAGTCAAGTGGCCAAAGTACTGGAGCTTCAGCATCAGCATCAGTCCTTCTAATGTGTATTCAGCGTTGATTTCCTTTAGGGTTGACTGGTTTGATCTATTTTCAGTCCAAGGGACTCTCAAGAGTCTTCTCCAGCACCACAATTCAAAACAATCAGTTCTTCGGTGCTTAATATATATATATGAATATATCTATAAATACACATACTGGGTAGTGTTATTTACCTTGTATAGCTTGATTTCCATGCATTTTATTGTACTTTAATCTCTTTTTATTTCTTTACTTTTTAAAGTATATTTAAAATTTATACTGTTTATTATATATGTCCATTCCTTCTGTATTTCATTGGGTCCATAATATTACTAATTTATTATCCTACTGAGTATCCCTCAGCTTTTTCTTACAAAAAGACATACACACACATAGTAATCAACTTCTTTGTATACATTCCCTTACAAACTTCTTTGAACTAGGTGCTCAGAAATGGAAATGGTCAATCATAAGCCATGTGCCTAGTAACTTACATGAAGTACCTTCTGAATAATTTCCAAAATGGCTTGAGGACCCAGAGTTCTTGTCTTGCCACATCTTCACCAATAGCTGGCATCAGGTACCTTTCCAAGTATTGTTCTTATGAGTGTTGCCTGGTAATTTATTATTGTTGAAATTCCATTTTTCTCATTTGAGCTTAGTGTGAATAATTGTTTAAGAAACTTCAGGTATTTTAGCTTACATCCCTGTGGTTTGCTTTTACCATTTTTTCTGTTGGACTTCAAACCTATTTTTCCAGTGTTAGGAACAAGAAGTTTACAGGAGGCAGAAAAGGGCAGTGGTTAAAGGCAGGGACTCTGGAGTCAGACTGAGGTTCAGTTCTTGGATTCGCTGTTTAGAAGCTATGATATTACCAGTTGTTCAAGTTTCTACCCCTTTCTGCTGTGTCAAGAAGATGAAGACTTAGTGAGTGCTCAGTATAGTAATCTGTTTGTTATTACTACTGTACGAGCCACAGCAATCATTTGAAATGCTGACTGATACTATTTTTGTTAAAGAAAGTTCTGTATTCTCTACCCTCCCCGTCTCTACCTAACGGGAAAATTTTGCCAGAGGGTCAAGATAAGTGGTGATAGACTGCCATCTTATTGTTACAGTGACTTTCTTTTTGTGTTTTGATAAAGTAATATCATATTAAGGCATGATTTATACAGGACTTAAATGTTCCTTTGTATTATTTTTGAGAGTTTTCTACATGGGTGTAACTACCACTCATGACATTTCAAATATTCCCATCAAATCTGATCATTCCTTTGTACTACGATCCAACCAACCCTCTTCATGCCCACACTCCTGAGAAATTTTTTTGATTACTACATAGTAGTCTTGCCTGTACTTATCCCCAGTTCTTCTCTCCTTTCTGAAGGTTGGAGGAGTAGAACTGAAAGTTCCAGGCTTCAAATCAAGGCTTGATTTCTCTGGTGACCACCCCCATCGGGAAACTAGGGGCTGGCCAAGAGTATCCACATTTTAACAAAAGACGCGTTTATCAGGACTTGCCTGGCAGTCCAGTGGTTAACATTTCGCCTTCCGAGGCAGAGGGTGCAGGTTCAATTCCCAGCTGGGGAGTGAAGATCCCACATGACTCTTGGCCAAAAACCAGAACATAAACAACAGATGCAATGTTGTAACAGATTCAATAAAGACTTTGGAAATGGTCCACACAAAAAAGAAAAATAAGTATTAAAAAAAAATTTTTTTTAAAGACACATCACCCAGGGAATTCCAGCAGAATTAGGAGCTTTCTGTCAGGAACCAGGGACAAAACCCAAATGTATTTATATGATCCCACAATCTTTTATTCTTTACTAAGTTTATTTACTCATTTCCTATTATCTTTTCTGTAGATTTCATGTTTCTACAGACAAAATGTCATCTTTGAAGAATAATAGCTTTCTTTTTTTATCACATTTGTACATTTCATTTCCTTCTCTTGCTTTAATGCATAGAACTTAAAGTACAAGATTAAACAGAAGTTATGATAATGAATAACTTTCTTCATTCTTCTATCTAAAAGTTTCCAATAATTTGGTATTATCAAATGTGATGTTAAGTCTCTGTTTTATACATATACAACATCAATATTAAGGAAGTTTTCCATTTTTCTCTAGATTCTCATAAATTATAAATAAATATTTAATTTTGTCAAATATTTTTTACATCTATTAGAATGAACATATGATTTTTTACCTTTATTCTGTAAATATAATGACTCATATTGCTTAATTTTTTTAGATTAAATTAGCTTTGCTCTCTTGACAAAATCCCCACTTGGCTATAATATATCACTTTCATTAAATACTTGAAGATTTAGTTGGCTAATATTTAGTTAAGGAATATTGTATCTATTACATAAAATATGGGCCAGTAATTATTTTTTAAAATTTATTTCCAGTGTTAGAATTATATTGGCCCATAAGGCTAATTGGAAATTGTTCCCTCTTTATCTGTTTCCTGAAAAATACTTGTGTAGAATTGATGTTATTCTTCTTTAAATGTTAAATAAAATTCAAAGTGAAACCATCCAGGCCTGGAGAAAAGTTTCAATTATGATTTAATTACTTTAATAATATAAGGCTATTCAAGTTTTTAATTTTGTCTTACATCACTTATTTTGAAGAAATGTTTTACTCTTTAAATTATTGCCATGAAGTCATTCATAATATCTGCTTATTATCATTAGTGTGTATAGGATCTATGTGTATTTCTAATGTTGATAATTTGAATTTTGTCTTATGTTCCTTGATAAGTCATCTTGGGTTTTTATCAGTATTATTAATTTTTTCATAGAAACAACTTCAGTTTTGTTTCAGTCAACTTCAATTGCTGATTTCTATATCACTTGTCCATTTTCTACTTAATTCATTTTTTATTTTATTTTTATTTGTTTTTCTTCTTATTTTTGGACATATTTTATTCTTATTTTGTTACCTTCACACACTGGAATATTAACTACTAATTTTGTACTTTTCTATTTTCTAATATATGCATTTAAAGCTAAAAATACATTGGATTTCCCAGGTGGCACTAATCTGCCTGCCAATGCATGAGGCATAAGAGACTCAGATTTGATCCCTGGGTCAGGAAGATCTGCTAGAGAAGGAAAAGACACCCCACTCCAGTATTCTTGCTGGGAGAGTTCCATAGACAGAGGAGCCTGTTGTGCTACAGTCTATGGGGTCTCAAACAGTCAGACACAACTGAACATCTGAGCGCACAAAGCTATGAAACTCATGATTACTATTTAGCTTTATTTCATACATTTTGATAGTTTATGTTTTCATTATTATTGTGTTTGAAATAATCTCTAATTTCCTTTCTGATGTATGCTTTATTTATAACTTACTTAAGGTTGTATTGTTTCATTTCTCACAATTTAGAGGTTTTTTTTTTCTTCATGATCTTATTGTTGATTTTAAATTTAGTACTGCAGCCAGAAGATATGTTCTGCTTATTTCAGTGATAAAATATTCATTGAATGTGTTCTATGGCTCAAGTTTATTTTAATCAATGTGACATGTTCCTTTAAAGTTAATGTGTAGTTTTCAGTATGGAGTGCAGTGTTCTCTAAACGCCAATCCAGTCAAGTTGGTTGATAATCATTTGTTGTTGTTGTTATTGAAGTTTATTCCTACATTCTCTATCCTTAATGACTGTTTCATCTAAGTTTTATATGCATTATTGAAATTGCATATTTATTTATATTTCTAATACAAAATTTCTTTATGTTTCCCTTTAATTCTATCCACGTTTACTTTATTTTTCCTAAACATTGTAGTGAAATTCACATAACATGAATTTGGCCACTTTAAAATGAACAATTCAGAAGCATTCAGTACATTCACAATGGTGTTCAACTGCCACTTCTATCTAGTTTCAAAACATTTCAGTCACTCCGGAGTAAGACCTTTTACTCATTAATCAATTTTTCTATCCACAGTAAAGTCTCTTACTCATTAAGCAGTTTCTCTCTCCATCCTTCCCTCTCCCAGGTTCTTGCAACCACCTATCTATGTTCTGTCTCTATGAATTTATCTATTCTGAATTGTTGTTTTTTGTTCAGTCACTCAGTCATGTCCGACTCTTTGCAACCCCATGGACTGCAGCATTCCAGGCTTCCCTGTCTTTCACCATCTCCCGGAGTTTGCCCAAACTCATGCCCTTTGAGTCAGTGAAGCCATCCAACCATCCGGTCCTCTGTAGTCCCCTTCTCCTCCTGCCTTCAATCTTTCCCAGCATCAATATCTTTTCTGATGAGCTGGCTCTTCACATCAGGTGGCCAAAGTATTGGAGCTTCAGCTTCAGCATCAGTCCTTCCAAAGAAGGAAGGACTTCCAGTGAATATTCAGGGTTTATTTCTTTTAGGATTGACTGGTTTGATCTTCTTGAAATCCAAGGGACTCTCAAAAGTCTTCTCCAACACCACAGTTCAAAAGCATCAATTTTTTTGTGTGTGTTCAACCTTCTTCCATAGTCCAACTCTCACATCTGTTCATGACTATCGGAAAAACCATAGCTTTTACTATATGAACCTTTGTTGGCAAAGTCCTGTCTGTGCTTTAAAATATACTGTCTAGGTTTGTTATAGCTTTTCTTCCAAGAAGCAAGTGTCTTTTAATTTCATGGCTGCAGTCACCATCCGCAGTGATTTTGGAGCCCGAGAAAATAAAGTCCATCACTGTTTCCATTGTTTCCCCATCTATTTGCTATGAGTGATGGGACTGGATATCATCGTCTTTGTTTTCTGAATGTTGAGTTTTAAGTCAACTTTTTCACTCTCCTCTTTCACCTTCATCAAGGGGTTCTTTAGTTCCTCTTCATTTTCTGCCATAAGGGTGGTGTCATCTGTGTATCTGAGGTTAATGATATTTCCCTGGAAATCTTGATTCCAGCTTGTGCTTCATCCAGCCCAGCATTTTGCATGATGTACTCTGCATATAAGTTAAATACAGCCTTGACATACTCCTTTCCCAAACTGGAACCAGTCTGTTGTTCCATGTCTGGTTCTGAATGTTGCTTCTTGACCTGCATACAGGTTTCTCAGGAGGCAGGTCAGGTGGTCTAGTATTCCCATCTCTTTAAGAATTTTCCACAGCTTGCTGTGATCCACACAGTCAAAGGCTTCGGGGTTGTCAATAAAGCAGAAATAGATGTTCTTTGGAAGTTCTCTTGCTTTCTTTATGATCTAACGGATGTTGGCAATTTGATCTCTGGTTCCTCTTCCTTTTCTAAATCCAGCTTGTAAATCTGGAGAACTGAGAACTACTGTTGAGGTCTAACTTGGAGGACTTTGAACCATTCAGAAGGAACTACTCTGAATAATTCATATAAATGAGACCATGCAATGCTCGCATTTCTTTGTTTGGCTTCTTTCAGTTAGCATAGTGATTCAGAGGTATATCCATACCTGACCCTAACCCTTTGCGGCTTCCCAGGCAGGCCAGTAGTAAAGAATCTGCCTGTCAAAGTAGGAAGGCACAAAAGACACAGGTTTGATCCCTGGGTCCAGGAAGATTCTCTGGAGAAGGGAATGGCAACCCACTCCAGTACTCTTGCCTGAAATTGTTCATGGCCAAGAGGAGCCTGGCGGGTTTCAGTCCATGGGGTTGCAAAGAGTCAGACCCAACTAAGCACACAGCCATCACCCCATGCTGCTAGCATGCACTGCTACTTAATTCCTTTCAAGACTGTTAATAGTCCATTGTATGCATATAGGACTATTTGTTTATCCAATAACCCACCAATTGACATTTCGGCTATTTCTACCTTTTGGGCACAGTGCTGTGAATAGTAATCAGAAGGGGTCTGAGTTTAATTTTTTGACAGTCTGGGTGTGATTGTAGGTTTAACTGATGTAATTGACTCTAAGTTTCAAAATTCTGAGGGCCATATTAGAATTCTTTCCTTTAGAACAGCTTGGAATAAGAACCCTGGAGATATTCCAGAGACCTCTCTATGTTTTACAGATAAGCTTCCAGCTTTCTGAATGTTGAAAACCTCCCATGACTTTGCAGACTAGCACTAAGCTGCTTCGGGGTTGCTGGGAATGCTCTTTGTCCTCCATTCCCGTCACTGCCCCCTGCTTTCTGTGCCTGTAGAGATCTCTATCCCCTTGGCTGCCCCATTCTAACTTTCAGAGGAAAGCTGCAGTCTACTTGCGAAAAAAGGATTTTTCTCAGCTTTCTACCCTGCATGTGGCCTCCGCACATTACCCCTTTGCATTTGTTATAGGAATGAGTTTTTGTGGAGGTTCAAGCAAGTCTGCGACTAGGGCTCTCTAGACTCCTGATCCATTTTTCCAGCCTCCACATACATTTCATACATCTGTAGAAAGTCGACTTTTCCCTCAATATCCCAGCCAATTCTGAGTTTGTTCACCATGTGCTTCTGTGCTGGGGGATTATAGCAACCATGAGTCCTTTTCCCTCCCAACAAGTGCTTGTGACAGTTAGAAATCAAGTCTGTTTAGTTTGTTTAGGCTGTCTGGTGGGTTTCTAAAGAGCTAACTGGTTCTCATTGTCAGGTAGAAGCAATGTTCTCTTGAAAATGACTCCTATTTGTTTTTGGTTTTGTATATATATGCATTGACTTCTATTTTTTATTTTAGCATTTATTTCTAGAATCAAGCCCTCCCACACCATTTGCTCCCCCGAGAAAGCCCAGAGACCCAACATTTTTTTGAGTCTTTAAATACTCACTGTTAAATTTTACAAGTGCCTTGTTCAGAAGATGAAGTACTGAGCATCACGTCTAGTTAGTATGTAAGGGTCTGGGTGCTTTAAACTCTGATGTCACTATCTCTTAGAAGCCTGAAAACCATGTGTAACTGTTCTCTTTCTAGGCTGTGAGATCTCAGAGTTCCCCCTTCTGACTGCTGAATCCTACTGACTGCTTCATCTCCTGTATATCACTGCTCCTATAGGCAGCTTTCTACAATAGACCCTGGCCTCTCTTGTATGAAGCAGGAAATATGAGGGAAATGCTCAAATGAAGGAAGCCTTAAACAGGAGAATCTAAAGGGGTTAGAAAGAGAGACAGAAGTAGGAAGAGGCAGGGAAGGTGGCTGGACCATTCATGGGGACTAGGCGAAAAGGCAGGGAGTCTCTGGGGAGAATTTGGGCAGGCTTCCTGGCAGAGCTGGAGACTGGTGGCAGAACTCAGGATCTCAGCTCCCAAGCATCCTCAGTATCATCTGTGGAGAAAGCCAGCTAGCACAGGAGGGGAGGAGGCTGGCCCTGTTCCTGTAAGTTATTTCTGGATGCATTATTCATATTTGATAAATCATTTAGAGGCAGCTACTTTATTAGCTTATAAAGCACATTATATGGTTTTAAATTGTTAATACAGGCTGTTGTGATGCATATTGTACCTCAGAAAAGCCATGCTTCACTTTAATTCATAGCCTCATTATAAAGCTTGTTACAAAGTACTGCATTATTGCATGAAGGATAGTGGAGTAACGATTCTGCAAGAAACCTGAATGCTTTATTTACATCACTGGTGGCTTGGTATAGCCCATAAGAAATGCACTGAATGATGGAATCGAATCAGATTTTGAGCTTTTTGAGAATAGACCCCTGAATCCACCTCCTTGAGACTTATCTTAACCTGGCTCTAGTTTGGATGCTTACATATCCAGAAAAGCCTTGCTTGAGTGATCAGTTGCTCAGTGTCCCTGGATGAGTTGGCTTGTCTACTTCTCTAAGGCCCCATGAAGCACTGGTACAAAGCAGAGCCTAAGACTTGCTTCTCACTTTTTACATTCATTAATTTTTAAAATTGGAGTATAATTGCTTTAAAATGTTGTGTTAGTTTATGCTGCACTATGAAGTGAATCAGCTATGTGTGTGTGTATGTATATGTGTGTGTGTGTATATATATATTCCCTCCTTCTTTAGCCTTCCTCCCACCTGCCCCAACCCACCCCTCTAAATCATTACAGAGCACCAGGCTGAGCCCCCTGTGCTATGCAGCAGCTTCCCACTGGCCACGTAGTTTACACATGGCAGTGTGTTTATGTCAATGCCACTCTCAGTTCGCCCCACCCTCTCCTTCCCTGCCACTGCCATGGCCGCAAGATCATTCTCTATATCCATGTCTACACCTGCTTCTCATTTATCCCCTTAAGAGATATTGATCACCATCCATGTACCAAGCATTGTGCTAGACACTGAAGGTTAATAATAATAATGATGATAATTAAATAATCAGCAGCATAGTTTTATTTCCTGACTTCATGAAGTTTACCAGTGCCGTAAAAAAGGAGAAATAGGGTGAATTTGTGCTGAAGTATTGAAATCAACTGACTTTTATACAGTATGCAGATGACAAGGGTAGCAAAAGAATAAACTAAGCAAATATTCAGAAGTGTAAATGATAAACAGATCTTCATTTAAACTGAACACCAAACCATCTCCAGGAAGTTTGCCTTGACAAACAAAAGTCAGCCAGATCTAACTTTGAATCATGTTCACTTACCGGTTGTTTGTCCTTGGATAGATCACTTAAGCTTGTTGGTACACAGCTTTCTTATCTCTAAAGTGAGAGTAATTATTGCTTTGACTCACCAACTCACTGTGAGTATTAAATACATAAATAACTACTTAGCTGAGTGAGACATTGCAGGTACTTAGTGAATTGTTGTTGCTTCAATCCTTTACCAGTTGAAAGCAAAATGGAGCAGTACTCCTCAACAGATCCACACTATGGGATTCAAATCTGTGAAGTATCAAGAATGAAGTTGTATTTTAGGTTAGTGTTAAAGTCTCTAAAAGTTAAAGGTTCTCTTCAGAGCATGTGCAATCTAATTCAGTGGAGAAGCAAATGACAGCCCACTCCAGCATTCTTGCATGGGAAATCCCATGGACAGAGGAGCCTAGTGGCATATAGTCCGTGGGGTCGCAGAGAGTCAGGTGTGACTGAACACAAGCAGGATGAACTAACTCAGTACGTGTGCCTTCGCATCTGTCTCCTCTGGTGAACTGCTATGTCATGCTCAGCTTTCTGGAACCTAAAGTAGGGGACTCTCTCATTTGAAATCAGTGGAGATTCTATATAGCTTATGGTGAGAGTTTGTGTTAGAGAGTAACTGGAAATGATGTAGGCTGGAAGAGGGAAAGTCATGAAGAGAGTTGAAATTTAGTCCAAAGAATGCAGGTTAATGAGCAGACAATAGGAGCCAGAGCTAGTCCCAAAGGTTGAGGTAAAGCCCTACACCATCAGAGACTTTGCAGGTCATAAGGATCAGTATATGTGTGGAGAGAGGGTAGTGGCAGATGAGGGTTAAGTTAGAGAAGACTAAGGGTTGCCAGTTTGGATAAGATAGCAGTCTTAGCATCTTCCGGATTCTGTAGTTTCTGCTTCCCCCAATTTCCCTAACATCAGTACCATCTAACTTGTGTGGGGCCCCCTAGAGCCATGCTGATACCATCTTCCATCCATGCTACAGAAAAATATTGCTACCTGTGCTGACCATTAAGATATAGGTGCTCCTGTATGTATCTTGGGGGTAGCTAGGATAATCAGAATTAAGAAAACTTTGAAAAGGAAAGAAAAATCATACCTGAATGATATTATCATACTAAATTTTGGAATTGGAAAAATGCTTCCTTCACCTATATGGAAAATGTGTAATAACATTTGTGTGCTCGGTCATGTCTGGCTCTTTGAGACCTAGTGGGCTATAGCCCGCCAGGCTCCTCTGCCCATGGGAATTTTCTGGCAAGGATATTGGAGTGTGTTGCCATTTCCTCCTCTAGAGGATCTTCCCAGCCCAGGGATAGAACCCGTCTCCTATGTCTCCTGCATTGGCAGGTGGATACTTAACCACCAAACCACCTAACCTTTATGGAATTTTGGAATGATGGAATGTGGATGCCTGTGCCTCAAATCACCTGCATGCTGTGACTTTAGTCTCACTAGAAATAATTTTTTCATAAGTTTTGAAACACTTTTTGAACACTGAAAACAGAAAAAAGGAAAAAAGACAAGGCTCACATATTTTAGAGTTAATGAAGCTCAATGTTAGCAAGTAATTTACATGAAAAATAAGCACAGGAAGAAGGGAAAGAATCTTCACAAATACTTTTTTTTTAGATGAGATCTGTGTTAACAGGTGAATATTCAGACGAAAGAAACTTTTTCATCTGGTACTCTTTGATTTCCAAATCCATGTATGGGAGAGAATGCAAACACCCCAATGGTACCCCAGAAAATAAGTTGTTAACATTGATTGACTTTCTTCTTTTTATTTACAAAGTTAGAAACTGAACATGCTTTCACTCTAATTTTAAAACTCTGGCATTTTCTATTAAAGTAAGAGGCAGATGAGTGATGAATTATTCTATTCACGTTCACTTTGGTGTTAGATATGGGGAGATGGCAGGAAGCCTACAGTCTTAACTGACAGGTGGGAACTCATGGGTTCATACGGAAGCCATCCACAATCCTGTGCTCGAGAATGGATTTCTCCTCTCTCTCTCTTGGATAAAGCTGAAACACTTAGCTAGGAAGCACCCTCGCTCAGGTCCAAGCTGCATTTACCAAGTTAAAGGAAAGCTTCCCAGGGACCACCAGGAAGTGGCTCCCATGGGCCAGCTGGACACTGTTAAAAGAATGAGATCTCCAGATTTTGAAACCTGGACCATTTTTTTAGCCAGCTTTCTGATAACTGTAGCCAAAGGTTATTTTCTGGCAGGTGGCAGTAAAGAGTCTGGAGGCATTTTTCTGCTTCCTGTAAATCTGCCCTTTGAGCTGTGGTGACCCTGGTTTGGCAGTGCAGCCTCAGGTGGGAGTCATGAATCAGCCATTAGGTCTTGGCCCCTGCACATCCAACTTCTTTCACCCAGCCATCTGAATGGTGCATTGTCCTTGTCCGAGATAGAAACCCACAATCCAATTATCACAGGTTAGAGATATATATTGCTGTCTATAGATAACTAAATTCAACACTTTAGTCAAGTCCAAACAAGCAACTTGTTCTTAACAGAACAGATTGCTTTACATTTGTCAAGTCTGCACATTTGCTATATTTCCTTTGCATGGAAAAAATGTTTGTAACATAATAGCTAAAATCTCCAAAGTACTCCCATTAACTCCTTAAAAGAAAAAAGAATATTAACTCCTTAAAAGAAGAAAAAATTGTCTTCATTCCTTGATTACAAATCACTAGCAGTATATTTTTAATCCTTTTCCTGCTTTTTTTCATAATTGGCTATTTAAACAATCATTTTATTTTTCATCTATAATCATTCTTTGGGAACATAAGCTGTTACCTTCCTGTGAATGAGCATTCGGAAATAGAATGACCACACCTGCTAAATTGGACACGTTGAGTGTTTCCATTTTCTTTTTTGCTGTTATATCGTGAGCATCTTTTTGTACATTTAAAGAGTTTTTTTTTTCCCTTTAAAATACATACTGAGAAACAGAATCATTTGGTAAAACAGTAGAAAATGTTTAACGATCTTGAAACACAGAATCAAATTGATTTACAAGGAACACTGTGTTATTTTATTCTCCTAACAGAAACATTTGAAAAAATCCTGCCTCACTGCACTATCACCAACCTTGAAACAATGTGATAACAAATAGAGTATGCATGCATTTTAATATGCACTTCTCTCCTATTTTCTAGCAAAGTTAAACATTCTCTCACATGTTTATTATCTATAGCATATTTATATTTCCTCTTTTTCAGACATTTGTTCATGTTCAGAGTCCATTTGTCTGTTATCATGTTAGTGCTTTATTTTCAAGGGCATATTACTTATTAATGTCATTATTTCTTTATCATATATTTAAAATATATTCCTGAGTTGAGTTCCTGACTTCTGAATTCTCTTTTTTTGCAGCTTAAAGAGTCTACCACCCTCAAGTAACCACAGTGGTGAGTTAAATGTGAATGTATGATTTTAGAATGTTACATTTTTACTGTTTAAAGTAACATTTTAAGTCATCTGGATTTTATGTGTCTATATCACACACATCTATGTCATGTGATACTTGATTATCAAAATTGTCTATTTTTCCAGACACTTTTACTAAATACGTAACTTTTCTCTCTTCATCTGTGACTCTCCCTCAGTTCCTAGGGAGCCAGCTCAATAAATATCCATCTGTTGATTATGCTCAGCATCACCCCAGCCAGACCTTAAGAGGCTCTGCTTTCCCTCCCTTAGATTTGATTTAATCATCCTGATAACCATCTGAATTTTTAAAAAGAGGTTTTTAAACATGTTGTGTACCTAAAGTAAAGTTGTAAAAGTCCTCTTGTTTGTTTAATAATAAAAAAAAAAATCATTGGGTTGCTCTGAACATCTTGATTCTATTATCTTAAAAGAGCAATACAAAACTGTCAGGTAAGACTGATAAACCAGTTGTAATATCCAGGCAGAGTAGGAAGATACAATGGGACAATGGCTGGCCACGTATCTATAGCAAGGGGATGCAAAGGGAAAACTATTCGAGGTAATTGCAGAAATATGGGGATACATTTTTTTGTGTGTCACCTGGAAGCACTGAGTTCTCTAAGTTCTCTGATATTCCCTAAGGAGATAAATTCCATAACCATAAATACAAGAAAAAGGGTTCATTTGGAGGTTTCATAAATGCCAGATAACCATAAAGGGAATAGGAGCATTTAGGAGAATTGACCAAAGAGAATGAAGGCTAGAGGCAGGGTGGCTATAAATCAGGTAAGAACAAATGGAAGTATATATATCAAATAGTATGTGTTATCTCACCTGTAGGCTCAAAAGTGAATCTTAGCTGGTGTTTTGGCATTTAGCCATGTATGTTTTAGCTGTCTTAATGTCTGTATATTCACTTGAGTAGCTCTTTTATGTTTTAAAAAGTCTCGAATCCTACTATACTTCCAGGTATCAGAACTGTTTTACTTGACTAAATCATAGCCACTGCTACCAATTTTGTGATTCAGATCAAGAAATTTCTTTAGTTGATACACAAGTGTGTAACTTACTATGGGAGGTAGTATGTGGACACAAGGAGTTCTGATGGGTCAGAAAATAGGAGTTCAATATATTCTACCACCCACCTGACCAGGCAGTTAAACTCACTGTGCTTCAGGGGAACTTTCTAAAATGAGAGAGGTAATCCTTGTACCAGTTTCAAATTTTGTTGTTGTTGTTTGGCAGGGGTGGTGATTGCTGGTAGGAAGAGGATTGAATGATATCCCTTCTATGTTTCCAGAGAAAGTAATGGCAACCCACTCCAGTACTCTTGCCTGGAAAATCACATGGATGGAGGAACCTGGTAGGCTGCAGTCCATGGGGTCGCGACGAGTCGGTCATGACTGAGTGACCTCACTTTCAATTTTCACTTTCATGCATTGGAGAAGGAAATGGCAACCCACTCCAGTGTTCTTGCCTGGAGAATCCCAGGGATGGGGGAGCCTGGTGGGCTGCCATCTATGGGGTTGCATAGAGTCGTACATGACTGAAGCGACTTAGCAGCAGCAACAGCTTGTATATTTCTTATCCCAGCACTGGGCATGGAGAAGACCCTCACTGTATATTTGCTATTATAATATTAGCATCCTACCTTCTGGAGAATGTTGAGTGTTATCTTACTGAGATGTGGAAGAAAGATGATATGCCTCACAAGGAGTAGCTTTTATCACAACAAGATGAAAAGTTGATGTATAAATTCTTTGAAAGGTAAGATTATTCAGAGCTTCCAGTGTTCAGAACACAGTCCCTTGTCCCAAACAGATGACTAGTGAATATTTGTTCAACTGTGAATCAAATCCCATATGTTTCGAATATAATCAATCTGGGTGGCTCATTGGTAAAGAATTCACCTGAGAAGGCAGGAGACGCTGTTTCGATCCTTGGGTCAGGAAGATCCCCTGGAAGAGGACATGGCAACTCACTCCAGTATTCTTGCCTGAAAAGGTCCATGGACCGAAGAACCTTGTGGACCACAGTCCATGGGGTCACAAAGAGTCAGACACGACTGAGGGACTGAGCGCAAGCACAGGAGCACGAGGGTCTTTGCTGGTTCTATCATGTGGCAAGGGAGGCAGTCAGGACTGTATTTGAGGCTGACTCTTGTGGATCTCATTTTCCATGTGTGTCATTTGGTAGGAAAGGAAAGGACTCCTTTTCTCTAAGCGGCAGACCAGTTCTACCATGCCAAAGTTCTCAGACTCCCTGTCCTATTTATGCCAAAATTGTCCTCTCTAGGAATATAGACGGCAACACCACAATTGGGCTGGGTGCACTGTGGGCTGCATCTGGAGGTGCAGGACAGGGCCATCTTGCCCTAGTGCTTGCAGCTCAATGCGCGGAGTGCTTTGCCTTTTCCCCCTTCCGTGTAGGTGGATTTCTGCTGCATTCCAGCTGCAAGATAAACAAAGCATTTATCCCAGTCAATTTTAACAGCCTTCGCTTTGCACATTTGCATATAGCTTAACTTTCATACAACCATGGGAAGCTCATAAAATCTCAGCCTGGGCTGACCATAAAAAAAAGGTATTTTTGTAGAATGCTGGGTTTGTGTACTCCTTGAAGCACTAGAGGAACTGCAGGAGCCTTTAAAACTAATTAACAACCCCCCATTGGGGACATGGCGCTTTGCAGTGATTTATCCTGGGTGGGAGCGCAGACCTGGGCGGCAAGAACTTCTAAAGCTGTAGGCAGATCTGAGGGGATTTGCGAAGTGGTGTTATTTATGACACACACCTCCCACTACCCACTTTTTGGTGCAGAATGTAATAGAAATATTTAAGCATCTCTACTTTAACAGGAGAGATAAGAACAGATAAGCCTTTACTACCATGTCACGCTACATTTATAAACTTCTAGAACTTCAAGTGAGTTTCCCCCTCCCCTGATAAATGTTACTGTGTATTTTTGAAAGTCACGTCGAAATGCTAGTCTTGTTGCAGCCTGTAGCACTTCTGACATGTTTGAAAACACATGTGACTCTAGGACCTATCATAGTTATTGTTGCCATAATGATTTGGGGCACCAATGGTTTTTCTTTCTCTCAGTAATAGAATGATCTGATGCCAGAACTTACTAGATTTTTAAAGTACTGTTTCCCGCAGCTAATATTGTGGCTGTAGAAGCAGAATGGGTTTGGGTGACTAATTTCTCCCCCAGAAGCCTTGGCCATGGATTCACAAAAGGTTGAGGAGGGGTAGCAGGGAGGATGATTATTTCCATTCCCACCGACTGCCCCCCACCCCCGCACACACACTAATGTTCCCTTCTCAGAGAAGGGAGTTTATTCCTGGCCAGAAGTGGGCGTATAGACTTGAGATCAAGCAAGAAAAATGAAAACGAAAACTAAATCTGGTAGAACAGAAACGTATATAAACATTCTTGGGGATGAACTGAAGAAGATCCATAATGCCTGAAGGAAACTTAGATCTATCTGTGTCCAATGTTCGCTGAGTAGTCACTAGGAGTTACTATAGCTTCCTCATCAGTTTCTTCATCAGGAAAGGCAGAATGGAAATGAGACCATCTTTGAATGAGTCTTAGGCATACTGTGTATCCCGCACATACAAAAAAAAATCCAAAAATGGATTTATTAATGAAATATCTGTAGAATGTCTAGTATCAGAGAACAACCCCGTGCTAAAGCCATCTTGCTCTACTGCTTGCCCATTGAGGGGGCTGCTTGTCAGTGGAAACCAATTCAGGATAGAGGAGTAACAAAGGCAGAAATTCTCAGGTAGACTTCAGGCAGCATGCATTTATTAGCTCTCCCATTTAACACGTTACTGTAAAAGCCAAGTCTCGGTGGCCTTGGGCACTGTTCTGACACAGTAGGTCCTCATGGTGCATCTGAATGAGAGAACCTGTCAGCTTCGTCTTTGTCCCTCCCCATCAATGCCCTGTCACCTGTTCTCTTGCTTCTTTCTTCCTGGGCCCTCAGGGAGCTTCCACCCTTGGCTCCCACTCTGCCTATGGCTTCCGAGAGGTCACAGAAGCCCACCCACCCTTTTAGACCCATTCCTAAATGTACCCATGGTTATCTCAGTCTTGAGTCTTGAATTGTAAACCTTCACTATGTCACTACGACATGGTGACATTGTCCCATGTGAACTGTGCGGTGGCCATTCGACCGTAGTTACCTCGAATGGAGGAACTATCCTGAATTGAAAGACAACAGAGTCGGATTTACTCCTCTCTGTAGAAGAGCATTTTTTTAAAAATGTGTACCATAGCCCCTTTTTTCAATATTTTTGTCATTTCCTTTGTTAAGTCCAAAGGGTGTGAAATAGAAGGAAGAGAGTAAACACAGGGCACAAGCCCAGATAGATCTAAGTGAGATAAATTCTACTAAACCAATCAAAAAAAAAAAATCAAGTTTTATATAGTTTATATAGTTACAATTAGATGTGGTACTTTTCCTTTGAAAAAAATTTAGAAAATATAAATGAAAATATTTAGTAGAACTCCTGAATGCATAAAAAGGAATTAAAACACACACACACACACACATTAACAAGGACTTCCCTGGTTGTCCAGTGGTTAATGCAGGGAGTATGGTTCAATCCCTGGCAAGGGAGCTGAGATCCCACAGGCCTCATGCTTCCTGGCCAAAAAAGAAAAAAAAAAAAAAAAATATTGTAATGAATTCAATAAAGACTTTAAAAATGGTTCACATTAAAAAAAATCTTTAAAAAACACAGATTAACAATGGATAATAACACTACATTTTTACATAATACTCTGCATTTTTTCCAGATTTTTTATGACCAACAAAAAACTGAATCTTAGGTTACTTGTGAAAAGAGAGCAGGGGGATATTTTTATCCCATGTTATGGAGAAAGAAACAGTTTCAGCGTCTAAGGTTGTACCATAAATTAAATAAGTTCTTCTCTGTGGTAATTAGGGTTATGAAAAAAAATGGTCCACTGAGCCTAGAGGGTTGTTGTTTTCTTAGATGAATCCCTTTTGAATTCAATCTGAAAAAATAAATGAGGGTAAAGCAAGTCAGTGGAAGAAGAGAAAAAGCACATTTGTGTTCCCTTGAAGTGAATTAAATGTAATTGTAGTTATCAGAATCTGAATATGTAAAACCAGAAATTAGCCAATACTAGAAACTCACACATCTGAATTTATGACTTAAACAATGAAACTTTTTTTGTACTTTTAGAATAACATATTAACTTTTCCTTTTCAAACATAGAATGATAGACTGATGTTCATTATAGATTTTTAAGGCAAAAGACTATGAAAGATAACATGATTCTATTTCTGTTTAAAACACATATATCTACTTATATGTAATGTTTAACAGTAGGAGAAAATCTGAAAGAGCAGCATGAACATTTTTCTTCAGCTTTCTTGAAGTGAAATTGACAAATAAAATTATAAAACATTTAAAGTGGACATTTAGATGATTTGCTATACAAGTACCCTGTGAAAATAGCACAGACAAATTTAATAGCAGTTATCTTGGAGTGGTTGGATTATGTTTTTTGGTTTTTTTTCTCAGATATTTACCTTTGTATTTGTGTATGTGGACATTTATGCTCTTTTGTTCTAGCAAGTTTCGATTATACAGTACTGTGTCATCAGCTATGCTGCTGCTGCTGCTGCTGCTGCTAAGTCGCTCCAGTCGTGTCCGATTCTGTGCAACCCCATAGATGGCAGCCCACCAGGCTCCCCCATCCCTGGGATTCTCTAGGCAAGAACATTAGATCTTCCGACTTTATTCATCTTACAACTGAAAGTTTGCATCCTTTTACCAACCTCTCTCTATTTCACCCAACTCCCCTCCCTCCAAATCCCTGGAAACTCTTTCCTACTCTGTGCTTATATAAGTTCAATTTTTTAAAGATTTCATATATAAATGATACATACAGTATTTGTCTTTGTTTGGATTATTTGATTTAGCATAACATCTTGTAGTTCCATTCATGTGGTCTATAAATGACAGTGTCCTTTTTCAAGGCATAATTATATACATACATATATATATATATATATATATATATCACATTTTCTTGATCCAGTCATTAAAATAATTTTCTAACCTCATATATTTCACCAACCCAAATAGAATTCTTCCTTTGCCAGATATTTCATTCCTGAGGTGAATATATGTAGAGCAGTATGATTTTAGGGCTAAAGTCCCAACAACTTCAAAGTCATGAGAGTTACACCAGAAGAAAAGTGTTTTCCACTTCCTTTATCGCTGGAAACTCCTTTCTAGGTATCCTTCTATGCAGACCTCCTTTTCCTTTGCAATACATTTCTGAGATCTAGTCCTGCAAAACAGAAGTATCAATGGAACGTAGGAGGTAAAGGGGGAATAATATTGGACCCAGAACTCTGAACCCTTCCTCAAATTCAAAACTCAGCCTTCCCACTTTCTTGTTTTGTGGCTTCAGGCAAGTATTTCAACATTTCTGTGCTTTAACTTACAGAATTGCAATGCCTACTTCCTAGGGTTTGATGAAGAGTCCATGAGATAATAGAGACTAAGCATAAATAAATGTTCAAATTCCTTATCAGGCTCAGGTCTGCTGATCTGATTGTCAGCTTAGGACAATGACAAGTCTGAGGAGAACAGACAAAGATGTTGCATTAATGATTTAAAAGATTAACTTAGTGGTAAATAAAGATGCTCAGTTATCTTCAAGTATAATTTTTGTACCATGAATGATCTATTTTGCAGCTCTAAGCTGAAAGCAGATGGTGGTAGCAAAATTGTTTGTAAGAAAAACATTTTCCTAGGAACAGATCCCACCCCTCACCTCAAAGATTTTAGTTTATGTCTCATTGCACAGAAATAGACTATGCAGCCACCCATAACTGTGACAGAATCCAGAAAACAAAAATTTGGTAAAAGAAAATTGACTGTATGATTCTTTCTTTGAAACTAGGTATAGCTGTCTGAACAAAGTAAAGATGTCTTGAGCATTGGCAGAAGGGGCAGGTGGGGAACCTTGGGTATACAGTGTCTAACACAGAAATATTTAATTAACCTTGGAATCTCTGCCCACCATGCCTGGCACATTGACCCTGGGAGCTTGATATTCAGTGGTGGGCATGGCTGGAGAATGTCTCCTGATTAACACTGTGGCATATTTTGCCCTACCTTCTTGGAAAAGATATTGCAAGTGACACTGTTTACATTATAGTTCAGCATGTGTAGCTGGTCATAAGTTCTGGCTAAGATTTACTTCTAAGTGGCATGGAAAAGTCCCTACAGTGGAATAAATACTTTTAATAATAATGCCACAAAGGCCATGATCAGCTCATCCCTGAGGGTTTTACAAAGAACTTTGTTTTTTATTTGCTTAGTTAGATTTTACAGTGAAGACTAAACTTTCTTAATTGATTTTATTACTTGTTCCACCAAAATCTCTTTTTGCAATGGTTTGCACATTACTGCACAGATTCAGAGCCAGAAATCATCCCTGATTTAGATTTATGGGAAGAGTTTGCATATTTTCCAAACATGGATTTTCTTCTGGTTCTAACAAAGTACATTTATTTTGTGTACAACCAAATTGTATATCTATTTTGCAATGCTTTTATTTAAATCCTAGTGATTTATGGGCACAGTGGTTTGGCTGCCCATGCAGCCTTTTATCAGGCCTCCTCTGAAACCCTAAGCCTTCAGCTGAGCAGGGTCACACTGCAGAAGCTTGTTGATCAGTACCTTTTGTCTTTGACATTCTCTCTCCAGAGCAAAGAGGGGCATGGTTCTATTTAGGTTTTGTTTGCTTTTATTATTTCCTTCAACTCTGGCTGGTTATTACATTCCTGTATCGTTCTGAAATTTATAGTCTATTTAATAGCATTTTTATTTTTTATGATTATGTCAGTCTTACCCATAAGAGGGTCTTAGGGAATATGTTTTGAATTTCTTTCAATAGCAACCACATCCCAGAAACTACCTAACTGAATTATGAGTTTTATTTTTTTTTACCAGAGGGAGCTATGAAACAGAAATGATTTTAGATGTAGATTATAATAATAATTTGGAGGCATCTTTATGATCTGTGAGTTTCATATCACTATCATGCCTTGCACTCCCTTTGATTATTCCTATTCTAACAGAGCACTGCAAAACTTCTGTATGTATCCAATCGCAAGCTCTGCATCAGGGGAAGATGCAAGGGAGCAAGGGTATGTTTAATAGTGAATTGTTCACCAAAATGGGAAGAACAGTTTGTTCAAATTATCTCAAAGGGCAGCCCAAATTGGTGGTTCTCCCTCAAAGATTATGTGTATACAAGGGCTAAAACATTAAACTATCATTACTGGGGGAAAAAGAGATAATTTATGGGGAGGATGGAGGGATGTTTCAGGGAATCCATTTGCACAAATTCCTCTGAGGCAGGACTAGGGTAAGAAATGAGAAAGTTATCTGGGAATAAGGTGTCCTCCTGCTTGTCCCTCTCAGTTGCAGACACGTGATAATGGATTACCCTCACAGAGGGAAACACACATGATAGTGAAGTAAGCAGATGTTTATTATCAGAGGGAACATTATAGAGTGTGTACCACGTCTCAGGCCCCCTTCCAAAGGTCCTGCATATGTTGACTCCCTGAGTCATCACAATGAGCCTAGGAAAGAGGAAACAACAGCAGTAGCTGTTTAACAATGATAGTAGCCAAGTTAGGCCACATAACTGATAAAAGCACAAAGATTGGACCCCAGCAACCTGGCCTCAGACGATTCTGTTTTTCCTCCCTTCCTGTTGACTATCTTCTGCTTTTCTGCTTCAGCCTCTACCCGACCATCCCAGCACCAGTACTGCCCGTCTTCCTACCTCAGATATCTGACAGAGATTGGCTAGATGCTCTGGGTTTTAATTCCAAGTTCCTGGGAAACAGATCTGTTTGGTCAGTCTGGGTGAATAGTTCCCATGGCTGTGGAGAGGGGTATGGGTCATATGGTTCAGACCTAGCTGCCTGCTTTCACAGCTAGTGGGTAGTAACAGTTTGTACAGAGGGAATGTGGCTGAAGCAGTCACTCACAAGAGCTGCCGATTATCAGTTATAACTTGTAATAAAAACAGCCACATCTGGGGAGCTCAGTTCACTTGATCTCCGGTGCTTCTCCATACATCTTCAATTACGAACTTTAAATCAGCTTAATGTCTATTTCCTGAAAAACAATTTCTGAAAGATAAATTAATGGTGATATATATGCTTATTAGGGTTCCATTCTGTCTTTTTTTGTATCTATTGCCCTCCAGATTAGAGTTCGTTTAGACACCAGATAAACACAATAAAGATCTAGCACTCTGAAGTTTCCCTAAAGATAATAGCTAAAATTAATTACCTTCTTTAATCCTCACAACAAAGCTATGAGGCAGAATCAATAGTATTCTCCTTTTCACAATGAAGAAACTGAAGCAAAAAGATTTAAATGAATGCCCCAGGTTACAAAGAAAGTGATGGAATCTGAATCTACACCCAATTCTGAAAGCAGAACCTGACCTTTTTTGATATTTATTTTTGTTTATTTATTTGGCTCCTCCAAGACTTAGTTACAGAATGTGAGATCATTAGTTGTGGCATGCAGAATCTTTCTTTTTTTTTTTTCAGTTGCAGCCTGTGAGCTCTTTAGTTGGTGCTGCTGCTACTGCTGAGTCGCTTCAGTCGTGTCTGACTCTGTGCAACTGCATAGACGGCAGCCCACCAGGCTCCTCTGTCCCTGGGATTCTCCAGGCAAGAATACTGAAGTGGGTTGCCATCTCCTTCTCCAATGCATGAAAGCAAAAAGTGAAAGTGAAGTCACTCAGTCGTGTATGACTCTCAGAGACCCCATGGACTGTAGCCCACCAGGCTCCTCTGTCCATGGGATTTCCCAGGCAAGAGTACTCGAGTGGGGTGCCACTTCCTTCTAGTTGCAGCATGTGACATCTAGTTCCCTGACCAGGGATGAAACCCCAGGCCCCATGCCTTGGGAATGATGAGTCTTAGCCACTGGACCACCAGAGAAGTCTCTGAACTTTAAATAGTTACACTACATTCATGTAGGAGCTTGTTTTTTACTGATTTCAGCCAGTATTCATCCTCATCTAAAAATGCTGTGGCAAATCTCAGCCATAAAAGTGGTTAATAGAGCCAGATTTCCCCACTAGTGTCTGAGTCTGTCAGCTCTTAGAAGCACTCTCTCTCTGAAAATCTTCCCAATTTTTTGGACATCTGGCAGCAGCTGACCCATCGTGCACCTTAGGGCTGAGATGATGGGCTGAATTCAGGTCACCAAGATTGGAATTCTAAGTGCCTTTCTTACAGATTGTATAAATTTGGGCAAAGCACCAAACCACTCTAAACTTTCATCTGTGAAACTCGAGTAATGATGCCTACCTTTTCATTTTTGTGAGGAATAAGTGAAGGATTATTTGGCTGCTAACATGAGAGGATGCTGACAGCTTAGTCTCTACTGCCTCCCTTAGGTCCCTTTTCTCCACCTGCCAGTATTTAACACCATTGTCCTCACTGGCCCTAGCACATTTTAGCACTAGACACCAGCTTAGAAGTGAAAGTGAAAATGTTAGTCACACAGTCATGTCTAATTCTTTGCGACCCCATGGACTATATCCCACCAGGCTTCTCTGTCCATGAAATTCTGCAGGTAAGAATACTGGAGTGGGTAACCATTCCCTTCTGCAGGGAATCTTCCCAATCCAGGAATTGAAGCCGAGTCTCCTGCATTGCTGGCGGACTCTTTACCGTCTGAGCCTCCAGGGAAGTCCAAGAAACCAGCTTAGGACCTCTACTTTGATTGTGCTGCTCTATAGTCTGCTATCCAGTGTATCCTCTGCTGCCAAATTGTAGCTTCTGTCATAAGTGAGTAAAATTCAGGAACCCACACATCTTCCTAAATCCTCTACATAGAAAGGTTGGAGAGGCAATACTGCAATATTTAAACTGGTGCTTGGATTTGCAAAAAGCCAGAGAAAGCAGCTTCTGTTGGAAAAACTTCCAAGGAAAACCAGACAGGATGGAGAGATGTTGAGTCATCTCTGGATTCTTTGAGAGCACTATGAAATATAATCAGCCATCAGTGAATTACCCTGGGTGGAATATTTATGAAATGTTCCACTCAATGTCCTAAAGTCATATTTTATGATCAACAGAACCTGTGAAGTTTTAAATCTGCATTAATAATAATATAGACCTAATTTCTGATACTCTTCAGTTTTTATAGACTACTTTTATATAACCTTTTCTGTTGGCCCTTACAAAAATGAATGAAGTATTTGTTATAATCCCCATTTTATAGATGGAAGAATTGGTTTCCAGAAAGATTAATGGCTTCTCACTTCATTTTCAAACCAAAGGCTCTTATACCTTGCAGCATACAGCTTAGCTGCATCCAATTTGGAATCAAAAGAACTGGTTTTCATCTCAGTTTTATGGGTAGAAAAGATAAAGATAATAATACCTCTCTCATAAATTGCTAATGTGTTTGGATTCCCAGGTGTTACAGTGGTAAAGACTCTGCCTGCCAATGCAGGAGACCCAGGTTCAATCCCTGGGTCAGGAAGATACCCTGGAGTAGGAAATGGTAACCCATTCCAGTAATTCTTGTCTGGAAAATTCCATGGAAAGAGGAACCTGATGGGCCCAACTGAGTACCCAGAGAGAAAAGGATTGGCTGAAAGTACCAGAAAGTTAATTTATAGAGATGTAACTGAGTTGGGGATTATAGATCACACACACACACACACACACACACACACATACACACACACACACACACACACACACTCACTCACATAATACAGACCTTGTCAACTGCCAGCATTGTCTTTCCTCTTTGGTAATGCATTAATAGCCTGTCTGTGATCCCCTTGACTTTCCCCTGGCTTTGCCACCTCTTCTGGAGCTTCAGGCATGGCGCTTGTATCTAGGGTAGAAATAAGGGTGAGAGTTTCAGTCTCTCTGTTTCCTTTCATAGATAAGGCAAAGCCTTCACTTCCTGTACCATCTATGAATTTTGTTACTCTGTTACAGTGTAATCTGTTATGTGACTGCATGTTGCAAGGGACTATGGGAAAGAGAATATTGCGCCTGGGGCTACTAATGTTGCTGCTCAAATAAAACTGGGTCATTCTTAGTTTAAAAAAAAAAATGGTGGGGTTAGATTTTAGCAAGGCCAGCAAGTATGTCTATCTAACATAGCTTTTAGAGATATTTTGTTAGTATAAATTTTGTGTAATAAAATGTGCTTAGTCACTCAGTCGTGTCCAACTCTTGTAGCCTGCCAGGTTCCTGTGTCTATGGGATTCTCCAAGCAAGAATCCTGGAGTGGGTTGTCATTTTCTTCTTCAGGGGATCTTTCCTGACCTAGGAATCGAACCTGGGTCTCCTGCATTGGAGGTAGACTCTTTACCAACTGAGCTATGAGGGAAACCCATGTAATAAAATAGGTATGTAAAAATTGTTGGGATTTCCTTTGCAGTCCAGTGGTTAGGACACCTATGCTTCCAGGGCATGGGGTGAGAGTTTGATCCCTGATCAGGGAACTAAGATCCCACATGTATGGTCAGAATATTTTTTTAAAATTTTAATTGTATCATGTATAATATCTTTAATATTAATATTGATAATATGATGACAGCATTATTTTCCTTTTTGACATAAACCTTTGAAAAAAATAGTAGTAATAATTATTAAAGGTAGAAATGCTACTTTACTTGTATTGTGCCCAATTCTTAGTATCTTTTAACTTATTTTAATCTTATAATATACTTCTAAATTGCCTGGAGAATCCCAGGGACAGGGGAGCCTGGTGGGCTACCGTCTATGGGGTCGCACAGAGTCAGACACGACTGAAGCGACTTGGCAGCAGCAGTGGCAGCAGCAGCAGCAGCAAATAGGGCTGAAGAGTATCGTTATTATATTTCACAAGCAGGAAAACTGAATCTCCATAGAATTGAAAGCAATTACTTACATTAATGTCAGAACATGTAGTTTTACTTCAAATCTTGCAGTATGATTTGAATGTCATGTATTAGTACTCAGTGGTTTGTATAGTTAAAAGTTAACAATAGATTATATTCCCTTGTAATAGGAACCTTTGCAACTTAAAAATATGTTCATGTTCAATATTCAAAAAGCAGGAAGTAGATATGGCCAAGGCAATGGCAACCCACTCAGGTGCTCTTGCCTGGAAAATCCCATGGACAGAGGAGCCTCGTGGGCTGCAGTCCATGGGGTCGCAAAGAGTTGGACACGACTGAGCGACTTCACTTTCACTTTTCACTTTCACGCACTGGAGAAGGAAATGGCAACCCACTCCAGTGTTCTTGCCTGGAGAATCCCAGGGACGGGGGAGCCTGGTGGGCTGCCGTCTATGGGGTCACACAGAGTCAGACATGACTGAAACGACTTAGCAGCAGCAGCAGTTATGGCCAGTGAGACCCTAAAGTAAACAGAAAGAAACTGAGTATTTATATGATTTGCCCAAAGTCACTTAATTTGTAAACAAAAGAGCTGGGGCAGAGCTCTAGTCTTCCCAGTTTTAGCCCAGTGATCATTTCGCTGATCCTTGTTGCCATCCAGGAATAGGCTTTTTCATCTTTACCTCTCATGAGAACAGTGTTTCATAAAAACACTGTTCTTATAAAGAGTAACTTTGAACTCTTTTAAGTTAAAGCTTGCAAAATTGGAGATCCATAACATACAAGTTTTGTTTGACCCCTGTACCACAAGCCCATGCAATGTTGGAAAAATATAAGTAATTGACAATATTTAAACATTAGGTATTAAATAAAACCCTAATCTCCAGTTTTTCTTATAAACAAACAAATTAATTAATAATCTTCTATTCATCCATACCTGGACTGCATTCCTGTATGGAATTAAGGATCTGGACTAAAGATCAAGCAGGAATTCTTCAGTTTCCCACAATCCTCTTAATTCCCTGAGGGGTCCTTAACAAAGAGGGAAGATTGTTCCCTTAGCTCAGGGGATTTGCGTTCCTTTGGGTCAGTTTGTGCCTGTCCCTTCCCTGATTAGCTTACAAAAAATCATTTCCAGATACAATTAGTCCTGCACATTATGAGTTCCATTTAAGAGTGCATTCGTGAGTCCAATTTGTTCCTAAGTCCAACGATGTTAGCCTAGGTACCTAACTAACACAATCGGCTACATAGTACTGAACTGTAATAGGTTTATAATACTTTTCACACAAATAATACCTAATAAAGAACAAACATGAAAAAATAGAGAAAACATTTTTACTCTTATAGTGCGGTACCTTGAGAAGAACAGTAGTACCAGTTACATCACCACAGCGTTTGAGCTTGCTTCTGGACATCCTGAGCTTGAAACAAAGATACTGTACTCTACTCAGTACTGAGCAGTAAAGTACACAGAAGCGTAACCACTTGTAGAGAAGCAGGCATGTGACAATGTACACCAGACACGTGAACTAATTTATGTGATTGGACATGTTCTCATCTTTGGAAGTTTGAGGCTTGAAGGCTCATATGTAGGGGACTTTCTGTACTAGACACTGCAGCAGGTAATATATCACATTTTTCTTTGAGAACTTTGTAGATTCAAAATAGCAAAAGGAAAATCTGGTTGGCTGTTTTCAAGTCAGGTTGGAAAAACGTCTTTGCCTTCAGCCTGCTTGGCGGTGATCAGTATTTGCTAACCATGTTCAGTCACTCTTGCATATGGATTTGATGCCGGTGGCCTAGTGTGGGAAGGAAGAGTGAGTGCAAGGAGGGAGTGAAAAACAAGAAAAGCGCATAGGTTGTTGTATGAAACACAGCCTAATTCAACAGAGGCTCATCTCCCATCAGGGCCTAGATTAAGGCCATTCGAGGACCACCGAATCATGGGAACTCCATACCCACCCCATCATTAAGTTAATGGTAAAGTAAGCCTCCTTCAAGGAGCGGCCTTATCACTTGTTTTCCCCACATAAATATAATTAAATATGAAAGGTGGTGATGGCAGTTGAACATCTGTCTTTAGCTTTCAGCTTTTTCACAGTCTGTTGATTAGGTTATGTTTTGTATTATTCCAATGTCCACAGCTGTCAAGTGAAATGGGAGCGGTCCTGCCTGAGCCTGGGAGCCGAGGTCTGCAGCGGCTCTTCACGTTCCACGTGGTAATAGCCGGTGACAGCTTCTACTCTCAACAAATTGTTTTCTGCGAGTTGATGGGTCTCAGCTGTTCTAACCTGGGAAGTGATGAGTTTTGCTTTCATTTGGAAAGTAGAATCTGTTCAAATAGAGTGGCTGGCTTCATCGGGTGTGAGTGTTTGTTTGATTTTTGTGTTTGTTTTTGTAGCTTTGTGTGTATGCACATGCAGTGGTACTTGGGTCTGTGTTTGACAGCAGGTTCTAAACTTACCAGAGCATACTGTCTGGAATCTTCTAAGGCTTGTGCTGATGTACGGGGTGCAGAGATCAACTCATGGGCAGAGGAGCATTTCATACAGTCTCACATGTACTCAGCTGTCTGAGATTGATTTCGCATCTTGACTCAAGAGCATTTGTTCTCAGGCTGATATCTTTGCCTCATGAGTGGGGTTAGCTCACACCAATATCCTTGGGTAGTGCCAGCAGTGGAGTGCTAATTAAAATGGCAGGATCTGGAGACACGGGAGGGTTTTCTTTCAGAGGTGTTGAATCTACAGACAATTTTCTAAGCTACAAGTGTGCGTGTAGCACAGAAATTGAATATGTTTAAGATGGAAGAGTCTTGAAGATTTCCCCCAGCACCTTTATGTTCCCTTTCCCTATTCTCCATATACAAACATAGTTTTAGAAAAGAATATAAACATACTTTAACTCAAAAGTATAAATAATGAATGATTCCCTGGTTACCTAAACATTAGCAGGACACAAGTAAAGATGTCTGTTGCTGTCCAATGCAACTTTCTGCTGCTGCTGCTGCTAAGTCGCTTCAGTCATGTCCGACTCTGTGTGACCCCATAGAGAGCAGCCCACCAGGCTCCCCCCATCCCTGGGATTCTCCAGGCAAGAACACTGGAGTGGGTTGCCATTTCCTTCTCCAATGCAGGAAAGTGAAAAGTGAAAGTGAAGTCGCTCAGTCGTGTCCAACTCTTAGCGACCTCATGGACTGCAGCCTACCAGGCTGCTGCGTCCATGGGATTTTCCAGGCAAGAATACTGGAGCGGGGTGCCATTGCCTTCTCCAACAACTTTACATGATGATGCAAATGTTCCAGATGCAATGTGGCTGGTATGACAAAAGTATTAATTTTTATTTATTTTTATCTCATTGCCTTAATTTTAAATAATTCTGTGTGGCTAGTAACTATCGTATTGGAAGAACAGAAATTGATGGCTAACACTGAGCATTAAAGTTCTCAACTATTTCAAATGAAGAATTTGTGAGGAGAGCTTAATTATCATGGCATTACTGAAATGGCACTACTACCACTTGGAAAAGTAGAACTGACCATTTCTAGTGTCCAACACAGGAGATTAAGTTCTAGGCAGCAATAAGATATTAAAGAACGAATATAAGAGTGAAGTGAAATGAAGTGAAAGTTGCTCAGTCGTGTCTGATTCTTTGTGACCCCCTGGACTATAGAGTCCATGGAATTCTCTAGGCCAGAATACTGTAGTGGGTAGCCTTTCCCTTCTTCAGGCGATCTTTCCAACTCAGGGATCAAACCCAGGTCTCCCACATTGCAGGCAGACTCTTTACCAGCTGAGCCACAAGGGAAGCCCAGAATATAGAAATGAATGCATAGTAATGATAACAAATGATACACCTAACAGTTTGAATCAAACACTGTCAGAATCAGGATGCTTACATCATCTGTGAAACAATTCTGTGAGAAACACACCATTGCCATCCTTGTTGTGCAGATAAGGACACTTTAGTGTAGAAAAGACTGAAAACCTAGTAAATAACAGAGTTTTGATTTTAACTCAGTTCTGTCTCTGAAGCCACTTTCATCATTGCAGATACTATTTCGACTATGAGCTTTAAAGCACAGCTTACTTTAGGGGCAATTAATGAAGCCTATATCTGAAAGAAGTGCCTTCGATCTCCAGGGCCCCTTTATTTTCATCACTTGATGATGATATTTAACATAAAATAATGTCTAGATGCAGCTCGCATAGAGTAAATACTCCATAAAAAGCAGCTGCATTTTTCACTATCATCATAATTATGTGGCATTTCCATAAACTCTAATTGCACATGTGATATCAATCACAAGGGTCACTGAGTCATGGAGGGATCTCATAAGTGATTCTGCCCTTAATGTCACCAGTGACAAAAGTATCACAAAATTATAGTTCTGAAGATTTAAGGGCCCCAAAGAGAGTAGCTGCAAACATTTTATTCTAGAGATAAGCACTATAACTGGAGGCGACTCTCTTCTCCCCTCAAAATCAGCAGTACTATTTATGAATATCACAGAATATTGGACTTAAAAAAAATCTTGTACCTCACTGTCTAAGTAGCTATTGCATGGTGAAGCTAGGTGAGGTGAGTGTATCTGTAAATTACATTGAATTATTAGTTGAAGAATGGATTGAATCTGTTGTCATTTCCACTGAGTTTTCATGAAATGAAAACTTTCTTTCCACTTTCTTCCATTCATTCTCCCAGAAATGTATTTCCTGCTGTTCATACCCATGAGACCTGTCAGACACTGTGCCAAGCATTGAGATTGGTGGAAACTGATCCACTGATTATATTAACAGGGAAAAAAATAAATCTACCACAAGGCACTTAGCTGTCAGCCAAATGATCTGAAGTAAATTCAATGAAATTGATTTATGTGACTTCTTCAGTATTTCTAATTGCTCCCAAACTTGTTGCCAGTTAATGTTTATAACATTAAATTCAGGTTAACTATTTGATTGCTAATCTTTACATTACCCATAGACTCTGCAATTTCAGGACTCCCAAATTGGACTGTGACTTCTAAGTAGCCACACAGACGTTGTGTGTGTGTGTGTTCCTTTGTGGCACATAGAAGGATTCTGATGGCACAAATGCATTTGGTAGGCTTCTTGTTGATTAGCAATGCAATATCTTTTGGTCCTGTAGCAAAGAAGACTTGCAGGTGTGGTCTATTCTGAACTGAGGTGGAAATAGGAAACTAATAATACAACTAAAGCGCATCAGGTCTGTAAGGCTGGAGAAACCAGGCTCAAGTGTGTAGAATGGTCATTAGGCAAGAGGATTTGTAAACAAAGGGCCAGTACTGGAGGCTGAGTCTCAAGAAATGTCAAAAATCTGAGTGGGGTGAGGAAAACATTTCAAGCCCACCCACTGGTTTGGGATGAAAACTAGAGATGAGACAGCAGGAAGGGGCATATGTAAGCCTTCCTCTGACAGAGAACTGGGCTTTGTCTCTGTAAACTTAGGCACAGCATCTGAAACTGGTTAAGTAGGACACTAGATTCAGTTTATTTAGCACATTTTTTTCCCTTCAGTAAAAATATAAATCTCTATTCACTCATTTCCTTCATTTACATTCACATTTATCTGTTAAGACAAGCAGTTGAGATGGGGATAATTTTCTCATTGAGCATATGTCAGCATCACAAGAAAAGAGAGTTGGTGTACAGCACTCACCCCCAAAGATGTTGGGTATATTTCCTTTTAAGCAAACAGCAGCCAAAAGAGAAGAGATGCTAAGAAGTAGTAAGGAAGGGATAAGAAACATTTAAAACCAACTAAAGGACAGGCTGAGTCCTCAGCATTTCATCCAGAAGGATAATGGGCCTTCCTCCTTCCCTGTTGTAGGTTATTAGGGAAGAAAAACATGTTGACCTGGTTCTAATATTCTTTAAAGGGAAACCTGTTCATCTGAGGCCATATCTTTGATGGCAGTGATTTTTGCAAACAAATGAATTGTAATCAGAAATTAAACGAGGGCAGATAGGGGACAGTTATTAAATAAATTGCAATCAGAAATTAATTGAGCACAGGACAGAGATCAAGTTTTGAATAATGTGACCTTGAGGAGCCTGAAGATGTCAAATATTACAATCACAATTTATTGCTCTGAAGGGTCAGTGAAATTGATAGAGAATTCAAGGCTGGTGCAGAAAACATCCTTTGATGACACTCTCTGTTCTTGGTCTTCATTGTGTTCAAGAAGCAGAATCTTATGCACACTCTCCCAGAAAGCATAAAAGTTTCAAAGAAAGACCATAAGAATCGTAGAAGCACTTTCTTTTACATACATGTATATTTGTGTACGTATGATTCCCCCCAAATAGTATCTTTCTCCTTGTACTGTTTCGTAATATGCTTTTCTCACTTAGCAGTATATTTTCCATATAAAAATTTAAATGTAAATTCATAATAATGGTTCTTGTTTAATAAGAAAAACTTCTGTTTGATTTGTAGACCATTAGTTAATTTGATTGATCCTGTGATATCTGGTAGATCATCACTAAAACTAAAGATACAGTGACGCAAGATTATGGTTTAATGGACTTCGGTATTACAGTTTTTCTCCACTCTAATTCCAATTCTGCCCACATCCCTTGTTGTGACACTTAACTATGTGATGTACAAGTATCAACACTAACAATGGAGGTTGGAAGGAAAGGTCTAAGGTTTGTTGGGTCTGGAACCTCAACTTTTTCTGTTATTACCTATTTGTAGGATCTATTTCTGACTTTATAGGCTTTTACTTAAAGTTTTTATTGAGGTAATTGTAAAAAAAATAATAATAATACAGAGTCAGACTTTGTATATTTTGCCCAGTTTTCCCCCAAAGTGACTTTTTTTTTTTTTACTTTACAATATTGTATTGGTTTTGCCATACATAAAAATGAATCTGCCATGGGTGTACACGTGTTCCCCATCCTGGACCCCCCCTCCCACCTCTGGGTCATCCCAGTGCACCAGCCCCAAGCGTCCTGTATCCAAAATGACATTTTGGAAAAGTGTAGTCAGTTATCACGACCAGGATATTGACATTAAGACAGCTAACTCACTGATCTCTCTCAGACCTCCTAAGATTTACTTTCAGTGGTGTGTTTTGTAAGCAGATGCAATCATAGTTTTCACTAATGAATATGTAGTAAAATATTCCTACTACTATTGGACACATTTTCTGAGTTTCAATATTTATTACATCTTATCCTTTTTTGGCATCAAATATGGGATCTTATTTGTCGGGGCTTCCCAGGTGGCACTAGTAGTAAAGAACCCTCCTGCCAGTGCAGGACACCCAAGGGACACAGGTTCAATCCCTGGGTCGGGAAGATCCCTGGGAGGAGGAAATGGCAACCCACTCCAGTAATTTTGCCTGGAGAACCCCATGGACAAAGGAGCCTGGTGGGATCACAAAGAGTCGAACATGATCAAAGCAACTTTGCTCACACGCACATGGTATCTTATTTAGCTCTTTTTTTTCTCGGTGTTTAGTTTTGTTTTTTGTTTTGTTTTTTTATTTTAATGCCCTTTTCCTTGGGTTTGAAAGATTTAATTGATTATATACTATGATTTTATAGATAATCTTTTCCCTGAATTTTCCAACATATGGCACTAATGCATCTGCTTTTTCTTGGTCTAATACCACATATTTTAGTTATTACAACTTTAAAATGTATTTTACTCTCTGGTAGAGAAAATCTATTCTCATCACTCTTTACTTAAAATAAAAACTTATTTGAAATGTTTACACATTTATCCTTTCATATAAATTGTTCCTATAATTTGACTTATTTTTTCATTTCTTAGGAAATCAAGCCAGGATAGAATTGATTTCCATTAGATTTTACAAATTAATACTTGAAGTTTCTTTTTTTTCTTTTCGCAATTTTATAGTATCAATTCTTGCCATTTAGATTAGTGTTATGGTTTTATTGTATTCAAATATTTTACATGGGCCTCAGTACATTTGCTCATTTTTTATATACATTTTCTGAGAGTCTTGGGGTTAGCTCCCCCAGCTTTTAGGTTGAATTATTAAAAATGAGTCTCCTCCACAGGTTTTAGTATATTGTCACCTCTTCTGACTTCTTCGTAGCAAAGTGGAAATGACTGTTTCAGGGTTAAAGGTGAGTGAAAGGAATGAGGAATAGCATGACTGGTTCTCTCTGATGGAAACTAAGGATATTCTTTGGCCTGAGACCAGGGGTATTACTCAGTGGGCATAAGATCCACTCTTACAGAAGCTAAACGATCTCAGAAGAGATTGCAGAGTCCATGGCTTCTAAGATAGGTTACACCTCCCCCTAGTTGTGTTCTCTCTGCCATCTCCTCTTCCCCAAACCCGTCTGTACCCTGAAGATACAGAAAAGATAGTAAGTATACTATCTCATCCTCAAAGGGAAGCTCAGAGAGGTAGGCAAATGGCTCTCATGTGAGGTGGGAAAGAGTCAAAGACAATTCAGGTTGTATCAAACCATGTCAGTGCAAGCAGAGGATTTGGGAAAAGCTTGCTTGGAATAAAATGGCATTTCCCCACTGCCTTTGGTACTCTGCTGTGATCATATAACTAAATTTTGGCCAACAGGATGTAAGCAAGAAAAGTATGTGCAAATTTTAAGTATTATCAAAGGAAGATGGTTTGCTCATTTCCTGGCATTTCTCTTTATGCTTCCTGGAATGGTAACACAGAGGCTTCCTCAAGATTTCTTGACTATGAGAAGAGAATAAACTATTATCTTCTTAACTCACTGTCTTTTGGGGATGGGGAGGGTTGCTGATAATTGGATTAAACTTGATTTTAACAAATACAGTATTTGTCTTTTGCACAAGAATTCATACAGAGCAGCTACCATCACAACATATCCTCATTAAATTATTGAACTTCATGAATTGGGAAAGGCATTTTCAGTCATCTGAAGCAGAGAAGAAACTAACTCCAAAGTAAAGAAGTTCAGGCTCACTTTCTAATTATCAACAACCATAGTGACTTAAAAAAAAAAAAATGCCAGATGTATTTTTTTCGTTTTTATATAATTTTTAAAGGTTATTTTCCATTTACAGTTACTATAAAATATCAGCTATATTCTCCATGTTATACAATACACCCTTGAACCTGTCTTACACCCAATATTTTGTACCTCCCACTTCCCACCACTATCTTACCCTACCCTCTACTGTTAACCACTCATTTGTTCTCTATATCTATGAATATCACTAGTAAAAAAAAAAATTACATCTGATATTCACAGATATAGAGAACCATAGTGAATTTTTATAAAAAGCCTACCTGTTCATGGGGACCTAGTACATGACCAAACTATCACAACAAGCTGTCGTTTATGTCCAAATGTTAGAAGAAGATATTCTCAAACGAGGATAAAATTAAGGAACTATTCTCCCTGTGAGAGAATCTTACAAAAGAAAATTTGAAAAGAAACAAGGCAAAATAAGTTAAAAAAAAAAAAAAAAACCTGAACATAAATCTAGTCAAAAATCATGAAAGGAAAGACCATGGTAAAAAAGAAATGAAACTTCTAGTGCTCCACACTGATGTCATTTATGTAGTAGAGTACAAAGACACGGTATTGGAAGAAACAACATTTTTATTATTATGCAAAATAAATGAGTAACAAAAATCCCACAGTGAGACAGAGGAAAGGGAGAGAAAGTATAAGCTCTACTTTTAGTTCCAGACTTACACAGCCAACAGCCTACTTAATGTATCTTCTTGGGCATCTTTAAAGTCAAGATGCGTAAAATAGAATTATAGTCTTTTTCCCCAAATTTATATCCCCTTCAGCATCCTCTTGAAGTGAGTAATCATACAACTCACTCATCAACTGGTTCAAAAGACTCCCGTTTCCCGTTTCATAAGGCACCAAGTAACACCCATTCACCATCCCAAGCACATGCTAGCGTTTTCCCTCTTTGTCTTTCTGTCTCTCATCTTACTCCCTTTCTCATCCCCTCCTTCATATGTGGACCTGAAGTAAAGCATGCTTTCACTTTCATTTCTTGTGACAGGTTGCCAGGGCCAGGGTTCTTACAGATGTTTTCCTTGAGTGAATCAGTTCAGTTCAGGGACTGAAGAATGAACCTTGAGTCCAAACCTTGTCCCCAGTGTAATTTTTCCAAAAGAGCCACTGATTCCTCTTCATCCGTGTTCTTGAATTAAGTTCTCAATGTGGTTCAGAAATTACAGAGGGCTTCTTATGATTAATCTCTGTTTCCTTAAATCACATCATTATTTTTAGTTTCCAACTGTGTGGGTGAAGGACATTTTACCAACTCACTATAATTTAAAAACTTTGATAACTTTTCTGAATGATTTAAGTGTGTCTTATATGGAGTATATGAAGTTTTGATTTGTGGTTCAACAGATATTGTTTCATTCAATTGGTGGTTTTAGCCAATCTACACATGCATATATATGACAGATAGGTTTGGCTTTAGATTTTTTGTGACATTTTTCTGTGCTTTTAAAATCTTTTTCTATATAGTAATTTTCTTTGCTGCATTTTGCATTTGAGTTCTGATAATATTGAAAAGCAGAGACATTACTTTGCCAATAAAGGTCTGTCTAGTCAAGGCTATGGTTTCTCCAGTGGTCATGTATGGATGTGAGAGTTGGACTGTGAAGAAGGCTGAGTGCTGAAGAATTGATGCGTTTGAACTGTGGTGTTGGAGAAGACTCTTGAGAGTCCCTTGGACTGCAAGGAGATCCAACCAGTCCATTCTGAACGAGATCAGCCCTGGGATTTCTTTGGAAGGAATGATGCTAAAACTGAAACTCCAGTACTTTGGCCACCTCATGCGAAGAGTTGACTCATTGGAAAAGACTCTGATGCTGGGAGGGATTGGGGCAGGAGAAGAAGGGGACGGCCGAGGATGAGATGGCTGGATGGCATCACTGACTCGATGCATGTGAATCTGAGTGAACTCCAGGAGTTGGTGATGGACAGAGAGGCCTGGTGTGCTGCGATTCATGGGGTCGCAGAGTCGAACATGACTGAGCGACTGAACTGAACTGAATTTTGAAAGTTTGTATGCTTTCTTCCAGTAGTTAAAGGCAACTTTCACATTATATAATCAACCATTAGGTTTTTTGAAAAGTAGTATCTACTTAGCAAAGAAAAAATTAGTAATATTTACTTTTTATGTTTTTTGTTCTCTTAACAACCTATTTTTCACTTCTAGGTTACAAGAGATGAAAAAAATTAGTTACTCTATTTCCTAGTATCTGTTTAGTTATAGCATTCCTACTCTCAGTGTTTATGACTAAATACTCTGTTCTTTAAACTTAAGCCCAATATTTGTTCCACTTCAGTTGTACAATTTAATGAATTTCAGGCTAGCTATCACTACAATGGCAATCATATTACAATATGTAAATGTATCAAATCAACATTTTGCACATCTTAAATTTCAACAATGTCATATGTCAAATATATTATAATATTCATATTTGCATAATTATTTAAATATGTATAGTAGAATATGTTATAATATACAATTTTACTTTTTTAAAAAGGTCCATGAGGAGTTGCCTTTAAATTAGTTTTTGGAAACTTGTGCTCAGTTCCCTAACAGGGAAAAGTATTAAAGTAGCAACTTTAATAACCACTGTTATGGAATTAATATATAATTTTAAAAATCCTCTCATTCCTCTTGTCTAGTTTATGAATCAGAAAATATCAAGGAGGAAAGATGTTCATTACTAACACTCAAAATTCCAATAGAGATGCAACAGGAAAAGATAGTTTAATTAATGGGTTTTGAGGTCAGACTGCCTGATTTACAGACCAATTTTATCACCTTTTTGTTGTTTCTGTTCAGTCACTAAATCATGTCTGAAACTTTATCACTTACTATAGGAGAAAAGTACTATTATTTTCTCTCATGTAGAGATTAAAAATCAGACCACAAGTTAAATGAGGATTATTCCCAGTTGGCTCGGTGGTAAAGAATCTGCCTGCCAATGCAGGAAACCCAAGAGATGTGGGTTCTATCCCTGGATCAGAAAGATCCGCTGGAGCAGGAACTGGCAATCTGCTCCAGTATGTTGCCTGGGAAATCCCATGGACAGAGGAGCCTGGTGGGCTTCATTCCACAGGGTGGCAAAAGTGCTGGACACATCTTACCAACTAAATAACATAAGAATAAAATAGAGCATATTGAAGAGTATCATCCCATAGCATGTACACAGTAAAGGCTTCCACTGTGGCATTATCCATCTTCATAATGTTTGCTAAGTGCTAGATGAAAAACAGTAACTAGTATTTGTCTGATTCTGTACCTTCCAGATCAATAATGAAATATAAACCTTAAAAAAGACATGCTTATTAGTCATTTGTATGCCTTCTAGGAATTTCTTCTTATTATTCTTTGACCATTTTTTTCCTGGGTTATTTGTCTTTTTTTGAATAAATTGGTTGGAGCACTTTTAACATCACACACAGTAACCTTTCTGTGCATTACATATCTGTGTATACTTTATGCTCACGCTCACTTATACATTTTAAATTGTTTTATTTAAGTGAAATACATCCAAAAAAAGGTACAATTTGATATACTTTCATAATCTGTGTAGCTAGCACTTATGATACATTTTCATAATCTGTGTAGCTAGAACACATCTGTGTAGCTAGCACTTAAATTGTAAAGAGAAAAGAAAGAAAGAGAGAGAGAATAATTTGGCAGTCCAAAGCTCTCTTCCTGGTCCATCCTCATCTCCACCACATCCAATAGTGTAAACTTCTATCCTGATGGCTGACAACACAGATCAGTGTGTTTTCATGATTTTGTACTTCAAAGAAATGGAATCATATGGAACTGTACTCTTTTGTGTCTGGCTTCTGTCATTTGTAATTTAATATTAAGTATGGCATTTTTTTTCATTTTAGAATAGGTTTGTTTTTTTGAGATTTTAAATAATTTAACTCCTCAAGAATTCAGCTAAGTGAATAAAGAAAATAATTTTACATATGGTTGTAGAAAACAGTTGACTGGTAAATGTCTTAATGTGATGTTAATTTTTTTTTTTTTTAGTAATTTCATCTCCTAAGCTGTTTTTCATACGAGAATGAAGGCCTTTTAATCATTGGAATTATTAATTTCTGTAATATCTGAGCTCCATTATAGGAGTTTTAAAATTTTCCTGATCTTTGTAACCATATTGTGTCCTACTCTCTGAAGCAGTTTATCAAGGCAAGTCTGTCATTATCTTCCAAACCTAAGTCTCTTTGCATCTTTCTTTCTCTCGGAATTGGTCTCTTGGTGCCCCTTCCCTGTTCAAATCTACATTATCCCTAATGCCTAACCCTACAACCACCATGTCTTCAGGCCAATGAGTGCTGAGAAAATCCTGTGCTTCACACAATATCTAGGTCCTGAGAATAAAGAGAAAAAAAAGTGCTAGGCAGTCATTGTTATTAATGTGATCCAAACTGAGTTGGAGAAACATTATTTAAATGCATAATTACAATAAAAAAAGTTTGGAAATACAGACAGGTTATAAAATTTGTATAAGGAAAAGAGTGATTCACTTTGCATATATCAAAATTCATTGAAATTATGAAGTGAGAGCTTGACAGTCAGAGTGATATATGATGACTGTTGGGAACAGTGACTCTCAATCCCCAGGTGGGGGAAGGGGGAAGAAGTTTTAAGAAGGAACAGATTGTGCAAAACCACAGAGAACTGAAACATTCTAGCAGGTATGTGTAAGGCAGAAATCGGTCCCCATTTGAAGAAGAATCCACAAGACCCTGAGATGGATTTGACAGAGAGACATGAAAGATAAAGGGCTTTCCTGGTGGCTCAGCTGCTAAAGAATCCACCTGGAATGCAGCAGACCTGGGTTGATCCCCTGGAGAAGGGAACAGCTACCCACTCCAGTATTCTGGCCTGGAGAATTCCATGGGGTCAGAAACAGTCGGACACAACTGAACAACTTTCACTTTTCATTTTCATTAAAGGTATAAAGTTGAGGAGGCAGGCAGGGCCATATCATGAAGAGACATGTCAAACAGCGGCTATGGAAAATGGTGTGGATTTCTTCTGCTGTTGGCAAGGTGCCTGAAGAATCTGAGAGATGATTCTGTCCTCTAGGTGTGAAGTGACTGGGGCCAGGGGACTTAGTTGTGCCACCACCTGAGGGAGGTGATGCAACCAAACTCCTTTCTCACTAGAACTGTCGGGTACCGTCCACCCCTCTCTAGGTGGATGAGGCCAGGGTGGATGCCATGACGTATACGCTCTGTTTGCATAGCTGGGTGACTGGGAATTTTGAAGAAGACGCCATCCTCATGCCTGTGAGTGACACAGTAAATCCATGTCCGTCCACTACCCTAAGAGTTTCAGTGCGTGCCCATGCTCAACCACTAGGTTGTATCCAACTCTTTGTGACCCCAAGGACTGTAACCCGCCAGGCTCCCCTGCTCATGGGTTTCTCCAGGAAGAATACTGGAGCAGGCTGCCATTTTATTCTCCAGGGGATCTTCCTAACCCAGGGATCAAACCCGTGTCTCCTTCCATGTCTCCTGCATTGCAGGCAGTTTCTTTACCGCTGAGCCACCAGAGAAACCCTAAGGATCTCAGGGAAGTGAAGTGAAAGTCACTCAGTCCTGTCTGACTCTTTGCGACCCCATGGACTATACAGTCCATGGAATTCTCCAGGCCAGAGTACTGGAGTGGGTTGCCTTTCCCTTCTCCAGGGGATCTTCCCAACCCAGGGATCCAACCCAGGTCTCCAGCACTGTGGGCAGATTCTTTACCAGCTGAGCTACAAGGAAAGCCCAGTATCACTCAGCAATTGTTTGGGATTTTCTTCCCAGGTAGGATTGCTCTGAATCTTCTCAATTACCATTTTAAAACCTCAATAGTCTCTCTAAAATGTTATCCAAGTGCATACTTTTATTCTCAGCAGATAAGTTTGCCTTTTAGTTCTTGAAGAATGTTGGAGAAGCCATGAATAATTTCTCTAAATACATCCTCTCTCCCTCTGAGCTGCTGCTGCTGCTGCTGCTAAGTCGCTTCAGTTGTGTCCAACTCTGTGAGACCCCATAGACGGCAGCCCACTAGGCTCCTCTGTCTCTGAGATTCTCCAGGCTAGAATACTGGAGTGGGTTGCCATTTCCTTCTCCAATGCATGAAAGTGAAAAGCAAAAGTGAAGTCGTTCAGTCGTGCCCGACTCTTAGCGACCCCACGGACTGCAGTCTACCAGGCTCCTCCGTCCATGGGACTTTCCAGGCAAGAGTGCTGGAGTGGGGTGTCACTGCCTTTGCCCACTGAGCTAGAAAGCATGATTTATTCGTAACTATCTTTACCTCCTGTCCCAAGAGGTCAGAGAACAAATGTCTTCTCTGCTTGTGAGAAAATGCTACCCACTTTCACCTCTGACCCCAGATTCCCCTCATTTGCTCATGTTCTCTCTCAAAATTTCAGTTTCTTATTTCCTTTTTACTCACTTTAGCTTGTATTATTGAGACGATATCTTAAAATTAAACCAGATTTTAGTTGCTTTGCTAGACAAATATTCTTACCTTATGCAGGGAGAAAGTGGTGAGCTGTTTTCCTCAGTTAAAGAGACATTTTCAGTTTTTCCTTTGCTCCCATTACTGTTGGATGCCACCACAGAAATGCATCACTTTAATTCACATATCACGAATGTTTGTTAAAAGTACCCCGTGTGTGAGGACTACCACTTGCTGCTTCATTTATAAGCATTTGATTAATTTCCATAAGTTATCCAAAATTTCCCTGTCAGTGTGTCACAGCTCAATCTTGACTTCCAGTCTTGCCACTTGGAGCCTGAGGGTTCAGATGGGATAACATTAAGTAACTCTATTTATTTATTTTGGGGATTCCCAGGTGGCTTAGTGGTAAAGAGTCTGCCTGCAATGCAGGAGACATGAGAGATTAGGGTTTGATTCCTGGGTTGGGAAAATCCCCAGGGGAAGGATATAGCAACCTGATCCAGTATTCTCGCCTGTAAACTTCCATGGATAGAGGAGCCTGGTGGGCTACAGTCCATAGGGTCATAGAGAGTCAGACACTTCTGAGTATTTACACACATTTATTTACCCCAAGAATGTTCTTCCTTTCTTTCTTTGCTGTGGGGACTCTTGGGTCAACTGACCCTTTTTTCCTTTCTTTTCTTCCTTCCTTTTTTTTTCCAGTTGCCCCATGTGGTTTGCAGGGATCTTAGTTCCCCCACCAGGGATTGAACCCACACTCTCGGCAGTGAAAGACAGAGTCCTAATCACTGGACCACAAGGGAATTCCCTTAACTCGCCCTTTTCTTTCTCAAGCTGAAACTCCTTGCACTTTATTTTCTTTCAATTTCAAGGGCCAAAAAGAATATTTCTCACTCTTTGTATATTGTTGATCAAATCATCCAAATATAGTTCCTCAAAATCTACTTCATTCCATGTACTGTTCTAGATTCTGAAAATAAAATATGAATGAGAGAAAACAATGTTCCTGAACTTGTGGGGCTTTCACTAGGGAGAATGGGGCAGGAGTGAGTAGCATAGAAACAGGCAATATGCAATTGTTTAAAAAATTAACAAATAGAACAAACAGATGTTTTTAAAGGACCTAAGGCTAGGTAGGAAGAGCTAAAATCATTTTGTCTTCCATATTTCATTCTGCCTGAGCAGAGTGTTCATACCTCTGTGCTTCCAGTCTTTTCATCTGCGTAGGTATGTTTTGCAGACCTCAGCACAGCTCATTTGTACGGCCAAGGTTGTGTAGAACAATGTGATCATCTTCCACCCTGAGAAGCTCTTCTCTGAGATCCAGAGTCTATACCACTTCAAAAGCTGTCTTTCTTTTCTCATGTCCATTTGTCAATGGAGGTTTCAAAATGTTGACACTCTATTTCATTAAGCTAAGTTGGGGTAAAAGCCCTTTCTCATATGAGCATCACCCCACCCATTCTTGGCATAAACCTTTGGTTTCCCACTCATGCCCCGTGTCTGGAGGAGGGACTGTACCTATGCTGTCCTGTCTTCACAGCGCAGTGGCAAACCAGATCTGGTGACAGACTAGGCAGAGGCTTCTTTCAAAGAACACACCTTTTGAAGAGAAAGGACTTCTCCCTGGAAGAATGCAGTATCTGTATCACTCACATGGTTAATTTGGCAAATTCAAAAATCAGTCAGATCAATTATGCAGCAACATGAGGATCAAATCTCTAGCTCGTTCAGTCCCATCTTGTCTTCCTACCATCTGTGTTAGCCTCCTGTGCTCTGTCAATGGGAAAGATTTGAGTGCTTTCAGAAAGCTATTTTTTTCATCTCTTATTTTGCTAATAGTGAATGAAAGTATTTTGGCAAAGACATCAGGATGATCACAATATGCTCAGACGTAGACGTGCAGCCCTCTTTTCTCATCTCACTGGCTCTGTTATGAGCCAGGTCCACACAGAGGAAGAAGAAAACCTTTCAGCAGAGATAACATGTGAACCCCGATAGATGACAATCCCAAAACTAAGCATTGAAAAGCATTTTCTGGACATTTCTCTCTGAGCCTTAATGAGCCACTGCTGAGACGGGTTTCAGCTTTTCTACCCGATGCTCACAATAGGCATTAAGTGGTCAGAAAAAGATTAATAAGACACAAGATGAGAATATTGAGTATTTAGCTAAGCCCCATATCCAGACTTATGAACAAGAATAGTTGGAAATAAAAATAGGATTGTAGGGAAGAAATATTTCACAAACATCAATTCTTCCCTGGGCTTTTCTCAGAACACATGTGACCTGGGGCAAACATCTCTGGAGATAGTGGCATAAAGTAGACCCTGAAGGAGTAGGATTTCTTCCTCCCCCATTCAGAGCACTTCCATCACTCACTACTGATTGTCTGATGTCCAAACCTCTTTATACCTGTGAGAGATCACCTTTTGTGTCCACTCGACTAGACCCTGGGGTGGCCCAGACATCTGGTATAAGCATTACTCTGGGAATGGCTGTGAAGGTGTTATAAATATTTGAATCCACAGACTAGGTAAAGCAGATTGCCCTTTCTCATGTGGGTGGGTGGGCCTTATCAAGTCAGTTGAAGCCCTGCATAAAACAGAAAAGCTGCCCCTCCTGCAAGTAAAAGGAAACACCCCTGATTCCTGCCTGGAAAGGGAATATCATTTCTTTCCTGTTTTTGGACTCACACTGAAACATCAGCTCTTTCCAGGTCTCCAGCTGCTGACTCCAGGTCTTAGAAGTTGTCAGTCTCCATAATCATGGGAGCTACTTCTTTCTAATAAATATTATCTATCCATCATCTATCTATTTATCTACCTATCTATCCACTATCATCTATTGACCTATCATCTGTCTATTCTCCCTCTCCTTTTGGTTCTGTTTCACACAAGCCCTTATTAAGACAGCACACCAGAAACTCTGTCTGAGGTCTGATCTATACATTCTTGAGGGAGTGGACAGGGGACATGAGACAGGCACATTTCTCAGCTTTCAGAAGGCTCTTTCCTTCCTCTGCTGCTTCTTAGGTCTTCTCTGCCCTGACAAAGGGCCTTTGTTCACCTGCATAATGATCTCAGGGGTATCTGTTCACTCATCATAAAGCTAGAGTTTTTATATAGTCTTCCAGACTCTATAATCAATCTCCTGCTATTGCTCCAAATACCTAACATTATTACACACAGAATAATGACAAGTGTGTCCAGAAATAATCCCATAGAAGATTTATGTACATAGAAGCCCTCATCCTTTCATCCAGAAGAACAGTGAAACCCAAACATTTCAATAGGTAAACAGTAATGTGATGGGGTTTGAGTCAGTAAGAATTGAAAAGGGAAGAAAGGAAGATGGGAAGGCTGGTAGGCAGAAGGAGATGGAGAGAGAAAGACTGTCTTGTTGTACACATCAATATTTCAGTGAAATAATGTCACTAAAATAAGAATAGGATCTACCTTCAGGAGTTAAGAAGCCAGTGAAGGATGGAAACTTGTGTACAATTAACTGCATCAGCAAGTAGTACTTTTAAGGAACTCTCACAGCCAGTGCTTGCAAGTGTATCTAGACCATACTTGGTTTTCATTAAGTGAAGCGTTCTAAACTTTTCAGCAAAACTCTTCTTCCCTAATGCAAGTCAATGTTTGACTCTGACTCAACAAATAGCTTTCATGCTGTGTATTATTTCCGGTAATAAAGCCAACAATTCTGGAAAACTGCACTGCATTCCAGGTTTGCTAAAAAGAAGTGTAGTCAGAAGATAGAATATTTAAGAAAAAGTGCTTTGATGGTGCTCCCTTTTGTTCTAAAAGTGTGTGTGTGTGTGTGTGTGTGTGTGTGTGCATGTATGTGTGTTTTTGTCATGCTACTTGGCATGTGGGATCTTAGTTCCCTGATGAGGGATCGAACCCCCACACCCTGGATTAGAAGTGCAGAGTCTTAACCACTGGGACCACCAGGGGAGTCAGCTCTACACATTTAGACATGATGACAAAAACAACATGAGCACTGATGTCTCAGGAGCTTAGAAAGAATACAAAAGCTGTCTTCCAGGATATCCCAGTGAGGACAATCAGAATCCAATATCAATTATTCCCATAAACAAGGATCTATAATAAAATAAATTAAACTTATTAATAAAGCTCACTTTTGGTTAGACATTTTTCCTAGCATCATTGTCTTTCCTGGTATGTATATGTTTAATATCAAATTATAATGTCTCAAGCCCTAGAGTTAGCCCTTTATCCATTGTTTTTTATTTGGGCTTCACAGTAAATTGGTTAGGTGAGTTATAGTGTCTTTATTTTACTGATAAGAAAAAAATGAGGCTAGTGTGTGAAAATGAATTACCTAAGATCACCCAGCTGGTAGTCAGAAAACCTAGAATATTATGTCAGATTTGCTGGACTCTGGGACATGGTTCTTGATATCCAGCCATGAATCCTAAAGTTTTAATTATGCAGCATTGATGTCCTTTAAAAGGTGATGTAATAGACAAATCAAGATGATATAAAGTCCAGCTCACATTTCATTCAATCATAAATTATTTCATTTGTTCATTCACCATGTATATCTGGGGCTTCCCTGATAGCTCAGATGATAATCTGCCTGCAATGTGGGAGACCCAGATTCGATCCCTGGGTTGGGAAGATTCTATGGAGAAAGAGATGGCAACCCACTACAGTATTCTTGCCAGAGAATTCCATGGACAGCTGAGCCTGGTGGGCTACAGTCCATGGGGTCATAAAGAGCCAGACACGACTGACTGACTAACACTTTCATGTATATTTAGATTCACTTTGTAATAGTCGTTGAACAGGTGGTCACAGACATGTACATTAATCACAGTTCAGACTTCAAATAATACAGAATGCATCCTTTGAATTGTTCAATTCAGTTCATTTGCTCAGTCATGTCCGACTCTTTGCAACCTCATGGACTGCAGCACACCAGGCTTCCCTGTCCATCACCACCTCCTGGAGCTTGCTCAAACTCATGTCCTTCGAGTCAGTGACGCCATCCAAGCATCTCATCCTCTGTCATCCCCCCTCCTCCCACCTTCAATCTTTCCCAGCATCAGGGTCTTTTCAAATGAGTCAGTGCTTTGCATCAGGTGGCCAAAATATTGTAGTTTCAGCTTCAGCATCAGTCCTTCCAATGAATATTCAGGACTGATTTCCTTTGGAATGGACTGGTTGGATCTCCTTGCAGTCCAAGGAACTCTCGAGAGTCTTCTCTAACATTACAATTCAAAAGCATCAATTCTTCAACGCTCAGGTTTCTTTATAGTCCAACTCTCACATTCATACATGACTAGTGGAAAAATCATAGTTCTGACTAGCCAGACCTTTGTCAGAAAAGTAATGTCTCTGCTTTTTAATATGCTGTCTAGGTTAGTCATAGCTTTTCTTCCAAGGAGCAAGTGTCTTTTAATTTCATGACTGCAGTTACCATCTGGCACTGTGCTTTTACAGTTCTCTCTCCTCCCCCTCCTCAATGTCTTGACGGCTGTTCCTGTTTCTTGCCCACTGGACTGAACTACTTGCCTCCCTTCTCCCTAATGCTTAGCCTCCAACTGGAGTTCAAGCTACATCTCCTCCAGAAAACCTGCCCTGAGCACACCTGCCCTCCTCAGAGACTCAACATGAGATACAGTTCAGTGATCTACTCTTCCGTAAATATTCTGTTTGATTTTTCCAAATGGACCATAAGCTTATGGACAACAAGATCTGTGGGTGAAACATTTTTCTCTTTTATTAAAAACTGTGTGTGCTCAGTCGTGTCTGACTCTGTGTGACCCTGTGGACTGTTGCCCACCAGCCTCTTCTGTCCATGGAATTTTCCAGGCAAAGATACTGGAGCGAGTTGTCGTTTCCTACTCCAAGGGATCTTCCTGACTCAGGGATTGAGCCCGCATCTCCTGTGTCTCCTTCACTGGTAGATGGATTCTTTACCACTGCTCCACCTGGGAAGCATTAAAAACATAATAAGTGCCAAATAAATTCAGAGTAATTTTTAGCTAGATGTTCAGCCCTATATTACTGGAGCATCACTTAAATTGCCCCCTCTTAAAATCAGTCCTTTGTTCAAAAAACACATATAACTAGTGTCCTCCCAGTTACATGGGTCCTCCCTCACCTCCTGGTAAACATTTAGTCTCCCATCTTAAACAGCACCTCCCAGTATCAGGAAGAAAATTTCCATTAATTTGCGATCTCATTTGTTCCCCCTAATAATGAGAATGAATTCTGAAATTCCATTGTGAAACAGGTAGCTAATCGTCTAAAGGGTTTTCATGAACAATGACATAATTTTTCATTTGCATTTTTTAAAACTGCAAAACACAGTACTCGACTCACAAAACTGTCAGGGTACATTTTTGTTTGTTTGTTTAATTTTGCCAAATGGAGTGGGCTCAATTTTGGGAGATAATTCCGGTTTTTTTATCAGCCAAGTTTTTTTCTTTTTTTTTCTTTTTCCCATTGCTAACACTCTGGAACCTTGTCTCTTGTTGAGATTTGATGGTGACCTCACAGGTACCTTATTAATAATAAACCAGAGGGGCTCAGCATAGCTCAGGTTTGGTGTAATAAATCATACTGTAAGTAAGTGCCGTGTTTGCAGTTTTGAAATTTAGAGGCATATAATAACCGAGATTGAGGGTCTGGCAGGTGGTCAAATTGAGTAGGGGTGGGGCCTGGCCTTTCATGGGTCTGACACGTGCTTATGGTTATTAATTACTTTTACATTTTACATTGCTAATTAATGTTATTCTTTCCCGTTACAATGTAATTGAATTTTTAAAAGTGAAGCCTCAAATGTCAGGTCCAGATATTACGTTGTACCTCTGCCTGAAGGAGGAAGTATATATGCAATTTGAGTTACTTGAAATGATGGATAATAAGACAAACCTCAAGGTGACTAATGAGATCCAGGGAAGCAAATATGCAATACTGGAGATTCAGGGGACTCTAAAGGAGAAATAGGATCATGGAAAGTTACCATGTGGATTTCTGCTAGTCAATTAACCAGCATGGAATTCAGCTATTCTGTTTATCAGACAACTCCTTTGAGTCACTAAGAAAGGTAACTCTAGTGGAGTTACAAGTCCATATTTTTAAAGATATTTTATTTGTTTTTTGTTTGGTTTTTTAATTTTTTTGGAATATAGTTGCTTTACTATGTTGTGTGTTAGTTTCTACTGTATACCAAAATGAATCAGACATACACATATCTCTCCCCTTTTGTACTTCCTTCCCATTCAGGTCATTTCTAAAAATAATCTATTTTACTTGCATTTTGTGCTTAGCATCTTACTAGCAAATGAAGGTGATAGCATTGGTTTAATAGGTTCTTAGTTAAATATAAAAATTGTTATCTGGGCCACTTAGCATAGTTCAGTGTTTCCTAATAACTTGGATGCAGACCTCTTGAAAAGTCCAAGGAAAATGTGGAATCCTTTCTCATGCGTATCTTGTTTGCTCCTGCTTAGTAGTCATTGAGTTGTGTCTGACTCTTTGTGACTCTATGGACTATTGCCTGCCAGGCTCTTCTGCCCATGGAATTCTCCAGGCAAAAATCGTGGAGGGAATTGCGATTTTCATCTCCAGGGGCATCTTCCCAACCCAGGGATCAAACCTGCATCTCCTCCTTGGCAGGCAGATTCTGTACATTAGAACCTGTGAACAAGTTATAGAGCAGAGGTAGAGGATCCTTGGGTCTCTGCTTTGAAGAATCCCAGAATAGGAGTGCCTGGTGCAGGGGCAAACTGCCTGGTGACCCAACTACACTGCCAGCCATCGCTGTAGTGGATGTTTGTAATGATGATCCCTGGCTAGTGAGCAAGACTAAACCATGTCATTTATCTATTCTTGAGAAAGCGGGGATCTTCCCTGGTCGGCCAGTGGTTATGAATTCTCCTGTCAATGCAGAAACACAGGTTCAATCTCTGGTCAGGGAGCTAAGATCCCACATGCAGTGGAGCAACTAAGCCTGTGCACCGCACCTGGAGGGGAGCCCCTGCTCAGCACAACTGGAGAACGTCTCACATAGCAATGAAGAGCCTATGTGCTGTTAGAAAGCCCCGGTGCAGCCAAAGAGAAACAAATAGGTAGATAAATAAGGAAATACTTTTTTAAAAACAGGTAGATGAATGATTCGGTGTTTAATTTTTTTTCAGTCAAAATAACTGTCTTTATTACGCTTTATAGAGCAAGTTTTAATAGTAGAAATGCTTTTATATAATAACAGTTCATTTCTTGGCAGTGAGATGGATAAGGAATTTCTGTAAATGAAAAGACCACCTGCCAGAGTTCCCTTCTGTCCTTGGGAAGCTTAAAAGCAATGAGCTCTTCTGCCAACTCTACCAGCCCTTCTCATTCAGTTAGAACCCTGTGTGTAGTCAGTGCTTTATAAATTTCTGAGGAAGACTAAATTTCCCCCAGTGTGTTAGCTGCTCAATCATGTCTAATTCTTTGCAACCCTATGGACTGCAGCATGCCAGGCTCCTCTGCCTGTGGAATTCTCCAGGCAATAGTACTGGAGTGGGTTGCCATTTCCTTCTCAAGGGGATCTTCCTGACCCAGAGATCGAGCCCAGGTCTCCTGCATTGCGGGCAGATTCTGTAAGGTCTGAACTACCAAGCAAGGCTAAATTGCCCCAAACTCTACCATTAACATCTTGAGACATCATACTTTTCTACCACCCACCTCCTCATCACACATACTACCCAAGACTTCACACTTATCCAAGAGGAATTTAATTGGGAGTCCAACTGTCAACTGATCATGTGGTTCTCTCTCTCTCTCTCTTTTTTTTAAAGATGAGAAAACACAGCCCCTGAGAAGGATAGGGATTCTTCCCAGTTTTAAGTTAGCGTTGGAATTGGAAATGAAAGCTATTCAGTGCTCTCAGAATCAGGCTCCATGTAACCACTGGGAATACAGTTCCTTGGGATTTAGCAAAGCTGTTGTAACTGCTTTCAGGCAGAAAGCAGCCTGGAAACAACATTATTGACCTCTGTTAGAGAGAAGCCTGCTCATAGATCTAACAAAAGTTCATGTCTAATGGATGTGTTCTTCAGTGCCTCTCTGTAAGGCAAGATGCCTTTAACAGCATCTTTGAAATTATAGTACTTTGTTCTAGTTTCACAGTAAATGCTCCGATGGCTGTGTGGACTCTCTTGGGTTTCTTCTTTCTTTGCTGTGCTGTGAAAACACACTCTGCATCTACATTGCTATTATCATTGTTGCTAAGAAGTAAGAGAGCATAAGTTTCTACCCCCATCATCTGCACAGAGCAGAGCCAGTGAATCCTGCTGGAGCGTAATAACAATCTATACGTAAACCAGTCATGGTAAAAATCTATCAAAAATGTGGCAATTTACAAAAATATGTCCCTCAAGCACACCGAAGTTGTCATCAAAGTGAGTTAGCTGCCAATTAACTTCTACATCTTGCACAAAGGGCACAGAATTCCAGTGTAAAAATAAAACCAGTTAATGCATAACTACTGTCTGTGAACAACAAATCAGAAACAAAAAAACGAACACACTACTTGGTGCTTTGCCATGTCTGCTACCGTCTTCTGGGAGGTTGTTGTTCAGGCTTCTGACTTAGGAACATGGCTTTCAAAGGAAACAGTAATAAGGCTATTTTTTACCTACAGATTTGAACTCCAAATTTTAGTCCTTGAGCACAAGTTGGGTGTCAGCTAGGTTCTCAGCACTGGGTCAGCTATGTTCTAGGCACAAAAAGCAGGACAGTTTTTTAAACACTGTTAGTACTGCTCTACATTCCTGTTATAGATTATAATCAGCATATTTGTACTTTAAACAAATCATTCACTTCTTACATTGAGTACTCAGTTAATTAATTTTTTGGCAAATTTATCTATACCCTAAACAGAAGTACATGGACTATGCTACACATGCCTCAGGAAGAGAGACAATGAACTGATCAAACAAGGAGGGGATATATTTATGCTGGCTCTTGAAGGACGCTTAGGTTTTTATCATTTTCAGCCATCCTATTAGTGTGTTTTTGTTCTGCTTCACTTACTCAGCTGAGTTCTCACAAAAACAAAGAGATAAACAAAAATAACAACAATCACCCTCATAACCTGCTTCTTGACCTTGAGCTTGCTCACTCGGGTGAATTCCTGCAGCAGTTGTTTCTGCAGAAGTGAAGGGGGCACGTTTTTCAGTCTCCCTGGGATCTTGGAGAATTTCTTGAAGCTTTATGATTGATGCTAATGTAAGAATTTCATGTCACACTTGAGCTGGTGAGCAAAGTATGAAGTCATTGAGGCTCCAGAGTAACTTTCCTCTGCCCACACTCATCCACCAACCACTTGGTCACTCATCCTGATGGCCACCATGTTTTGATGGGCACTTCCTGGAAAGTCTTTATGCATACCAATACACCTGCTTTCCAGCAAACCTTGCTTGACCTCCAGGCCTTTGAAAGTAAAGCTCTCTCCTAACTTCTGATCTTTCCTCACTTCTACTTCTCTTATATTAGGTTCATTTTCTTCACCCATTGTTGCTGTTCAGTCACTCCGTTGTGTCTGACTCTTAGGGACTCTGTGGATGGCAGCAGGCCAGGCTTCCCTGTCCTTCGCTATCTCCTGGAGTTTTCTCAAACTCATGTCCATTGAGTCGATGATGCCATCCAACCATCTCATCCTCTGTCATCCCCTTCTCCTCCTGCCCCCAATCCCTCCCAGCATCAGAGTCTTTTCCAATGAGTTGGCTCTTTGCATCAGGTGGCCAAAGTCTTCTTCACTCACTTAACAATAAATCTTTATTGAGCCTAGTGAAGTCTAGGTATTATGGGAGTTTTGAAATAGCACTGAATTCAAAAAGCAAATACCCTTGTATTCTTTAAGTGCATTGTGGGGAATGAGACAATAGGCAAGTATCAGAGTAATATGTACTTTGGAGAAAACTAAATTGTAACAAAGAGAAGAAGGGATTGAGAACTGTGTAGTTTAAAATAGGATGATCAGGGAATGCTTTGTGGAGAAGGAAATATTTGAGCAAAAATCTGAAGGAAGTATGATTAGATAGCATTTATCAAACAGCTGTTGTTTTACTACCCCCTGGGATTGTTAAACAAACAAACAAATAGAAACAGATCTCAGACTTCCCCAGCAGTCCAGTGGTTAAGTCTGTGCTTCCAATTGAGGGGATACAGGTTGGATCCCTGTTCAGGAAACTAGGATCCCACATGCCACCCTCCACGGCCAAAAAAAAAAGAGAGGAAGAAATAGATCTCTTTCCTCTCAATGATTTCAATCCTATGAAATTAGTGTTGCTACGCATTAAACAACTTAAAAAGGAAACCTAATTAGTGTATTTATCTTCCACACCCTATGTAAAATCAGACACTTAATGCTGAGAGGAGAATAAATGGAGTTGAAGACGTGAGCAAGTGAATGCTCTTCTATACTTTACACAACTTTTAAGTCTTAGTTCCCACCTAAAATAATGGTATGGAATAGACAGTCATGTAAACCAGATATTTCATGAGCTCCTCCATCGCTCTCAGCCCCCTTTACAGTCATCAGGGACAGATGATGAGTTTTAGCCAGTAAAACACAAGCAGAAGTGACATTTCTGAGCCAAGGCATTTAAGAGACAATGCATGACCCTCCAGTTTTCTTTCCCTCTAGTGTGACAACCTTGAAGACCGTGTGCTGAAATGGAAATGTCAAAATAGGGTGCCCAAGATCACTGCACAGAGAAAGAGTTCCATGACCTCGTAGCAGAATTTAGGAGAGAAAAATAAATTTGGTTAAGTTACTATGATTTTAGAAATTATTTGTCAGCATAATATCATTTAGTCTGTTCTTTTTAAGTGAGACTGGGAGCATGTAACTGTGGGTAGTGCATCATCAGTCTTTTTAGGCCCCAATTATTTTTTTATTTTTTTAATTTTTTTTTTATTTTTAGGCCCCAATTATTAAAGAATAGCAGAACTAGGGCTGAGTACAGTGGAAGGTCTCAGTAATTACACTGAGAGTCTGGTTCATTGAAAAGTCATATCAGTGTCAGGTCAGTTCTAGGAAGTTAGGGGCCTTTTCCAAAGATACCCAGTGTCGCTTCCGGAGATCTTAAGGTAGAGAGCTCCTAAAACAGTTTCTTTGAGGTTTTAGTTGTTATTCCCTCTACCTTGGGGACTTCCCTGGTGGCTCAGATGGTAAAGCGTCGGCCTACAATGCGAGAGACCCGGGTTCAATCCCTGGGTCAGGAAGATCTCCTGGAGAAGGAAATGGCAACCCACTCCATGGGAAATCCCATGGATGGAAGAGCCTGGTAGGCTACAGTCCAAGGGGTCGCAAGAGTCTGGACACGACTGAGCGACTTCACTTGGGTGTGTAGTAGAGAGAGTAGAGGAGCAGAAGCTTCAGCTTGCTCAGGATCCTCAAGAGCTCCTAAGGAACTGAGTGGACATCGTGCACAGGAACCCTTCCTGCCCTGGAAGGACTCATGGTGAGCATACACACTGCAGCTGAGGGTTTATGCTCGTTATTTTAAGTAGCCTACCTGACTTCAAACTCCTGGATAATGGAAAAAAGACACTGTTACTCCCCCACATTCCTCACAGCCATGAGCAAGAGAAGGAGAAACATATTACTGATAAGTACATTTGGTTGGTTAATTCATTGGTTGATTACACAAGCAGTTGAAAAGTAGTGAAATAAACAAAGGAAAGCAACCCAGACTGATAAGAACAAAGATTTCCTTTTGAATTTCTTAGATCTCAGAGTTTGAATTTGGAGTTCTCAAATCCTAAATTAACCCCTGCTTTAGCTTTCCGTGGTCTAGACACTGAAGACCAAAGTATCAGTGGTGTGTGTGTGTGTGTGTGTGTGTGTGTGTGTGTGTGTGTATGCTCAGTCATTCAGTTGAGCCCGACCCTTTGCCACCCCATGGACTGTAGCTCACCAGGCTCCTCTGTCCATGGGATTCTCCAGGCAAGAATACTGGAGGGGGTTGCCATTTCCTTCTCCAGGGGATCTTCCTGACCCAGGGATCAAACCCACATCTCTTGCATCTTCTGCACTGGTGGGAAGATTCTTTACCACTGTGCCACCTGGGAAGCCCAAACTATCAGTAGGTATATTCATTTGTAAATGAAATAAGTGAATACTGAATGATTTATGCAGAAAAGACAGGTGAATTAACAACCAGAGTCGGGGTTATGGAACCAAGGACATACTCACATCTCCTTTTCATTGACATCTATTTTCATGCTCCTGCTTTAAATACTAGAATCCCAAGAGCTAAATCCAGAATCTACAGGCCTATATGCTCTCCAATCCTCAGAGACAGAATTGATTCTTCTGACTTTAATATCACCTACATGGTAATGACACCTATTATCAGTATTTCTAGCCCTAACTAATTTGTCTTCTCAGCTTCAGACTTGTTTATAAATTGCTGGTAATTGTTTCTAATTGGATATGCCACACGAACTTTAAAATGAACATAGTTTAAATTCAACTTTCCATTCATCCCCAAATGTGATTTTCTTTCTTTTTTTTTTTTTTTCTTCATTCAGTGAGCAACACCATTATACATCTAAACTCCCTATCAGAAGCCAAGTAGTCATCCTTTAACTTTTATCTTGTTCACTCTCAAAAACTAAATCAGAAGAAACTTATGGATTGCAATTCTCTGTTTTCTTGAGATTATTCAGTGATAACCAATAACCTCTTATGGCTCAGATGGTAAAGCGTCTGTCTACAATGCAGGAGACCTGGGTTCAATCCCTGGGTTGGGAAGATCCCCTGGAGAGGGAAATGGCAATCCACTCTAGACTATTGCCTGGAAAATCCCATGGACAGAAGAGCCTGGTAGGGTCACAAAGAGTCGGACATGACTGAGCGACTTCACTATAGTTTTAAATTTTACCGTAGTGTTCTATTACTTGTGATATACTCTCTAGTCTAGTAAACCGTCACCTTTGGCGGTACCCTTGAGCGCTTCTCTTCCTACTTCCCCTTGGTCCAGTTCCTGATGTAGTTTCCCTTTCAAACAGTTAATTGCGTCATATATCTTTGGCTGCTCCGGGCCCTCACTGCTGGGTGTGGGCTTTCTCCAGTCGCAGCGAGAGGCAGCTGCTCCCTGGTTGTGGTGCACGGGCCTCTCGCTGCAGTGGCTTCTCTCGTTCCGGAGTTTGGGCTCTAGGCATGTGGGTTTCAGTAGCTGCAGCACAAGGGCTTCGCGTTTGGGGCTCAAGGGCTCTAGAGCACAGGCTCAGTAGTTGTGACGCTTGGGCTTAATATCTCTGAGGGTATGGGGTCTTGCTTGATGCAGCGACTGAACACACACATACACACATGGGGTCCTCCTGCACAAGGGATCGAACCCATGTCCCCTACATTGGCAGATGGAGTCTTAACCATTGGGCCACCAGGGAAGTCCGTGACACATTTTATTTACACAGTTGCCAAGATGGTTCATTAAAAATGATGTCACACAATATTTCTCTCTCACATTTATAACCATTCGATGATCCCTATCTCTTCAGGCACTTATGTATAACCCATCTCCTCCCACTGCACTTCAATAATATGGAACCAGTGTGCCTGCCTGCAGACTCCGTATGGTCTCCCATTATAGCCATTCTGCTCAGATGCCTACTCTTCCCCTTTCAAGACACAGCTTAAATAGCACTTCCTATGAGAAGTCTCGGAGAAGGCAATGGCACCCCACTCCAGTACTCTTGCCTGGAAAATCCCATGGACAGAGGAGCCTGGTGGGCTGCAGTCCATGGGGTTGCTAAGAGTTGGGCATGACTGAGCGACTTCATTTTCACTTTCATGCATTGGAGAAGGAAATGGCAACCCACTCCAGTGTTCTTGCCTGGAGAATCCCAGGGACACAGGAGCCTGATGGGCTGCCGTCTATGGGGTCGCACAGAGTCGGACATGACTGAAGTGACTTAGCAGCAGTTGCAGCAGCTTGAGAAGTCTACCTGGAATTTTCCAAAGTGAGTATATATTTTTCTTTGTTAAGCGTTTTACCCTATGTGTATCTTCCTTTTTTTAACTTTTTATTTTGTATTGGGGTGTAGCCAATGAACGATGTTGTGATAGTTTCAGGTAAACACCAAAAGGATTCAACCATACACTGTATTTACTCACCATTGTTCACCACCTGACTATTAACTAAGGCCAAAATGTCCAGATATAGTACAACCCCACACTGTAAATCACCTAATTTTTACATTTTCAGAAAATCTGTTCTGGGCACTGTTTATGTACTATGACCTATGAACATTGAAGCCAGCACCTAGGTCAATGAGCCTGCTCCAGGTAGCCCTTAAATTTTGGCCTGTTTGTCCATTTACCTGAATAGGTAATCTGGTATAAATGATAATTGTGAGTTATTAATAGAATTCCCAGACTCCCATAAATACATTATAATAAAAAAGAATCAAACATACAAATTAAAATATTAAATTTGAGAACAGGTTACAGAGTTGGGGGAACAAGGGGCCAATTAATGGAGACATCCTAGAGTGTTCTACAATCATCTTCATTTTCACAGCTACTTTTTTTACTCACTTCATCTTTTCTCTTGCTGCCAGCTCTTTCTTCCTGCTTCTTAGTCCACATGAAATAACTTAGTACCATGAGTCTATTAGTCCATTTGGGTTGATAAACAGAATACCATAGACTGGTTGGCTTACTAGCAGCAGAAATTTATTTTTCAAGGTTCCAGAGGCTGGAAGTCTGAGATCAAGTTGCCAGCAGATTCAGTAGCTTTTGAGAGCCCACTTACCAGTTTATAGGTGACTATCTTCTCTCTGTGTCCTCTCTGTGTCTCTCTGTGTCCTTCTGCATGGCAGAAGGGGTGAGGAAGGTCTCTGAGGTCTCCTTTATAGGAGCCCAAATTCCATTCATAGGGGCATTACCCTCATTACCTAATTAACTCCCAAAGACCCATATCCAAATAACATTACATTGGGTATTAGTCCTTTTAAAAAAAAAAAAAACAACAACAACATTGTTTTGGGTGGTTTTTTTTTGCTTGTTCTTATTTTTTGGCTACTCTGCATCATGCAGTATCTCAGTTTCCTGACCAGGGATCAAATCCAAGCCCCTTGCACTGGAAGCACAGAGTTTTAACCACTGGGTCACCAGCAAAGTCCCTGAATATCAGTTTTAAAATATTAATTTGCAAGAGGGTCACAAATATCTCATCTATAGCAGATCCCAAATTCAAATAACCTGAGTTTTAATAATCTGCTACAGCAAAACACACCTGTTTTCCTTTAATTTTCTGTACAAAATCCAGAGGAAGAAATCCTGGGGAAGAATGTTGACTGTTAATTTAAGAGTCAAGAATCTCTCTTCAGCAAAAAATAAGTAAATAAAATTTTAGAATTCTGGAGGCAGAAGCAAAAGTAAATTGCACTATTGTGGCAGATCAGAGGCAACATTGGGTGTTGAAGGGGCAGATTTATTTACCAGATTAAAGAGGAAGGGGGTTGTGCTAGCAGAGAGAGAAGAGCAGTCTGCTACAATGATAATTCTGCATATATGTGTGGTATACTTCATAGCATACAGAGCTATTTTTGCAAAAGAAATTCACAAGTATTTTCTAATTTATTCCATGCATAATCATCATAATTGTTGGGACATTATTCTCACTTTATAGATGAGGAAACTAAGGCTAAGAGAGAATTTAAAAACCTAAAATGATTTGTATAGCTAGTAAAGACTAGAGCCAGGGTATGAAAAATTGCTTTCATTCTTTAAAACAAACGCCTTGAAGTGTTGATTATCTTGTTGTGTACACTAACAGTGCTGTGTCCATTGATCTGAAAAATCAATGGTGACTCTATATCTGGGCTCAGCACTCTGCTAGGTGAGACATGTTGCTGAATGGAGAACCACTGTCTCTTCTAAAAGTGAAATCTTGTTGAAGGAGACATTGTTGCCGAAATCTTTGCCAGTGTGAAACTGATTTCTCTGTTTGTAACTTGAGTTTACTCTTGAAGTTAGGTCTGCCATGTTTATTAATTTTTATTAAGACAAGTTATACCTCTGGAATCATTCGTTTATTTGGTGTTTTTTGAGCACTTCCAATGGACAAGACTGTATGCTTGACTGATGGGGGAACCATGAGACAGTCCCTGCCATCAAATAATTTCTTATCAATTGTGTGTAACTAATTAAACATAATTAGGCCATAAAAGAGGTACAAGCAAGACAATTTGGGATTACTAAGAAAGGAAATGTTACCCTAAAACCATAAAATAGCCAGTAATTTTACCAGCAAAAAAAAAAAAAATTTTTTTTTTCAGGAGCAGCAAAGAATTACAATTGGGACATACATCTATGGTAAACCACACTCAAGTTCAGTAAAGCCTAAGGATAGGAAACTTTTTTTTTTTATACAGGAGAAGGGTAAGTTAGGAGATGCTGTCTGTTGTAAGCAAAAGGTCCATTGCAGGAAACTTGTGAGTTCAGTGTATAGTGGCTTTTTATTGGCTGAGTTGTGATAGTCTCTCATTGGCTAAATGTTACCAGGCAAGGAGAAAATCTTTCTTCTTCCGGCTAGGGGTAGTACACTGTCACTTCTTGCTGGAGATGCAAGGCTTGTTTGTCTCTTCCTGTTGAACTCTTTACTGTATGTGTGTGAGAGCTCCCCTTTCTGGTCTCCTCAAGAAATGTAGTGATGTTTCCGTTTATCTTCCCTGAAGCTCACTGGGAGAATCTGGGAGAACACTTCTGTTAAGCATCACTTTAGTGGCTGCACTCTTGCCTGGAAAATCCCGTGGACAGAGGAGCCTGGTGGCTGCAGTCCATGGGGTCGCTAAGAGTGCACACGACTGAGCATCTTCACTTTCACTTTTCACTTTCCTGCATTGGAGAAGGAAATGGCAACCCACTCCAGTGTTCTTGCCTGGAGAATCCCAGGGCCAGGGGAGCCTGGTAGGCTGCCGTCTATGGGGTCGCACAGAGTTGGACACGACTGAAGCGACTTAGCAGCAGCAGCAGGAAGATAACACTGAGTGACTTTGGTGGTAAACAGACAAGCTTGTATGGAGTAGGCTTAGCAAAGCTTGACTCAAACCTTGGTCCTGACAATGTCTGTCAGCTCAGGTTTTTACAGTCCATCCCCACCAAAGCGGTGTGACTGTTCACAGTCTCCCTGATTTTTCCTCCGCTTCTCTCTTATACAACTGCCCTCCCAGAAATGCCCACAAATGCTGTGTGCTGTCTATACAAGCCTATAATCCTATCTCACTCACTAATAATCATACACATACCCCAAGATTTTGCATTTATTATTACAAATGATATAATAGTAGAACTTACTGCTCTTGGCCTCAGTAAACATGTCCTTATAAATAAGAAAATTATTTCAGTCCAATAGGATAGAATTATGGAGTAGTGTGGAAAAGCAAGACAGGAAAAAAGACACAGCGGTGTATAATGGACTTTTGGACTCAGAGGGAGAGGGAGAGGGTGGGATGATTTTGGAGAATGGCATTCTATCATGTATACTATCATGTAAGAATTGAATCGCCAGTCTATGTCTGACGCAGGATACAGAATGCTTGGGGCTGGTGCATGGGGATGACCCACAGAGATGTTATGGGAAGGGAGGTGGGAGGGGGGTTCATGTTTGGGAACACATGTAAGAATTAAAGATTTTAAAATTAAAAAAATTAAAATTAAAATTAAAAAAAACAGATGTATAGTTTCCTGAAATAGTCTGGGTTTTAAGTTGTTGTTTTTCTTTTCCAGCTTCTCTAGGACAAACGTAGCAGTAGGGGAGGATATCTGAGCCCAGTTCTGACCAAACTGATGCTGGATTAAAATGTATTGTTGCAGAAAATATCTTGTAAATATATATATAAATCACTAGACATGCAAAATTATGTCATTTAGTCAGTGAAAAATATATTTAGAGCAGCTACTATTTACTGACTTATGTGGTTCAGCACACACACACACACACAAATGTCCTTGATTGAGCTTGTCTTGTAATTGAGAAACAGCCCTTAAATATAGAGTATGATTTGATATATGATATAATTTCAAAAGGTAATATCAAAAAACCTGAAAGATTGTTTTAAAATTGAGGAAGCTGAGAAAGACCCAGAGGTAACATTTGGGAAGGGATATGAATACAGAGGTAGAGCGTGATCCAAAGGAAACCCGAGGGCAAAGCATTGCAGGCAGAAGACAAGTGACAACAGCATGAAACTGGGATAACCTTGGTGTTGTTGAAAAACAGCAAGGTGGCCACTGGGGTGAAAGTAAAATAAGTGAAGAGAAAAGTAAAAATGAGTTCTTAGAGATAGGAAAGTGCCAGATCCCCTGAGCCCTAGGAAGTCAAGGATCAGAAGTTTAAAATCTATTATGAGCACAACAGCCAACAGATCTTTTAAAAGACAATAGTTACTTTAAAAGGGCTGGGAAGGAATCTTTCCTGATGATCCAGTGGTTAAGACTTCACTTTCCAATGCAGAGAGTACAAGTTCGATCCCTTTTTGGGGAACTAAGGTAAACTCTGGGAGTTGGTGATGGACAGGGAGGCCTGGCGTGCTGCGATTCATGGGGTCGCAAAGAGTTGGACACGACTGAGTGACTGAACTGAACTGAAGATCCTACATGTGTCATGACCAAAAGACCGAAACATAAAACAGAAATAACATTGTAACAAATTTAATAATACTTTTTAAATGGTCCATGTCAAAAAAAATCTTGAAAAAATAAAAGACAACAGTTACCAATCTATGAAGAAATAACTCTGCCGGGTGTGGGAGAGAACAAAATAGAGCAGAGAGAGAAGTTTGGAGGCATGTGCCATGGGCTAATCTTGAACTTGGTCATTGTATCATAGGGAAGATGTAGTTAAATTTAGGGTATATTTTGAATGTAGTCTTGCAAATGACTTGAAAATGAGGAGTAAGAAAAAGAATGTAAGGATGACTCACTGGTGTTTGACGTGAGCCTCTGGTGGAATAATGTTAATACTTCCTGAAATAAGGAACGAGGAAGGATGAGTCAGCCAGATGTTGGTGGAGCTGGTGTGATATATTTGATTCCTGTTGCGACTGGGTGACTTTTGAGACCTCTTCATAGCAATGTCAAGTTCACAGCTGGAACTCAGGAAAAGGTCAGGGAAAATTTGAGAGTCATCAAAATATAGATGGTATTTAAAGCCAAGAGATTGGATGACGCATCTAGGAAATGAGCATAGAAAAAGAAATTTGAGGATTGAGATTCACAGTTAATATATAATTGATATATATCAACATTTTTTAAATCATCCTATTTCATGAAGCCTTTCGAAGACCTGTGGGGTGTGGGTGCTGTGTTAGTTTGCCAGGCTTCACTCGTTTTGGTCCCTCCCTGAATTCCAAGAGGCTAATGTCTAAGGATAGTGTCTAGATACAAACTAGATAGCATATTGAAAAGCAGAGACATTATTTTGCCAACAAAGGTCCATCTAGTCAAGGCTATGGTTTTTCCAGTGGTCATGTATGGATGTGAGAGTTGGACTGTGAAGAAAGCTGAGCACCGAAAAATTGATGCTTTTGAACTGTGGTGTTGGAGAAGACTCTTGAGAGTTCCTTGGACTGCACGGAGATCCAACCAGTCCATCCTAAAGGTGATCAGTCCTGGGTGTTCATTGGAAGGACTGATGTTGAAGCTGGAACTCCAATACTTTGGCCACCTCGTGTGAAGAGTTGACTCATTGGAAAAGACTCTGATGCTGGGAGGGATTGGGGGCAGGAGGAGAAGGGGACGACAGAGGATGAGATGTCTGGATGGCATCACTGACTCGATGGACGTGAGTTTGAGTGAACTCCAGGAGTTGGTGATGGACAGGGAGGCCTGGAGTGCTGCAATTCATGGGGTCCCAAACAGTCAGACACGACTGAGCAACTGAACTGAACTGAATGTCTAAGGAATGCTTCGACTAGAACCCATGCTCTCTTGTTCCTCTTTGAATGGAACCACTAGTTGGAATCAGCAAGAGGCTGGAGATTAAGAGGAAACAGAGGTTGTACTTTCCCCTGCTCCCTCAGTGCAGGGTTCTTGACTATGATTAATGGCTGTTGGAGAAATAGAATTGGAGGTAGCTTTATAATTCCCGTGTTTGCTACAATATTAACTAATTCCATTTAATTCCAAAGTCACATGTGAGAATAGTTTAAAAATCACAGCATTTGTCCCTGCTTAGAAGATGAAGGGGAAGAAATGACTCAGGGCTATAGCATGGTCCATAGATCTTGGTGTGGGTTTCCACCTACTTCTGGACTCTTCAGTGTCTTATGGGAAAAGAATGCTAGGATCTCTGGTTATTTTGTTTTGAATCTGATTGTCTAAGCACAAAAGCAATCTAAAATCATGGACTTCGATATCTTCTGCTTCCTATTCTGCTCACACAATCCCCCTGAGCCATGTGGGCCATGTTCCTGTGGCAGGTCCAAAATGTTAGCTAAACTGACAAAGCCAGTTAGAGCAAAAGAACATCCAAAGCAAAGAGATGGGCAAACAATGTCTCTTCTGTTCAATCTCATGTACCTCTCCTGTGATGGGATAATACAAACTCGTCTAAGTGGGAAAGGTTGGTAGACATTCCCATGTGTATTCTCCACCAGATCTTGTGCTGACATAGCCCTGCAGCTCTCTCATGTTCTGGGATGTGATCAAGACCTTCTCTAAAGGGTGCTCAACATGTGGGATCAAACCACTGGGCCATGAATTTGCCCTAACAGACTCATGCTGATAGGGTCTGGCCTCCAGGTCAGAAGCTCTTCAAAGCAACACTGACTCCATTTCATTTTCTGATAGCTCCAAGGAGTCCCAGCTGTGTCTGTGATTGGTTTTATACAACCTGACTCTCTAGCCACATTCGTTTCAGTCAGAAGCTGAAGTTCTTGTTCACCATAGCTGTGTCAAATTCTCAGCACCATAGAGGATGCTGTCTAAATGCACAAAATAAGTTGAAATTCTGAATTAAAGTCATTTTGCAAAACTGTTGCTTAAGAGGACCATCGCTGAAATCATAAAAACTAGGTATCTTTTCAGTGATGAGTTTGCCCCAGGCTATCTCTCTGAGATGTTGCTATCTAGCAAACAAACCAGTCCAGTGTAAATTGAGTGAGGTGGCATTGATCTATGTGTAAAATTTTCTCTCTTCCCAGTTTATAGAAGCTATGATATAGATAGCATCTGTAACAATCTGGCAGGCTTTGGTTCATGTATTTTATATATATATATATACACATATGTTGAATATTCACTTTTGACAAACAACAAGTATTATTTATTTTCTTAATGGTAAGCATGTAACAGTATTTTTTCAGCTTTACTGAGGCATAATTGACAAAACTGTATGATATTTAAAGTGACATTGTGATGCCTGATATACACTGTAAAAAGATTCCTGAGCTCTTGTTAATTAACAAGGCCATCACCTTACGTATTTACTTTCTTTTCTTTTTTTACTTTTTTGGGTGAGAACATTTAAGTTTGACACTTAAAATTTCAGTTATGGAATTCAATGTTATCAACTATAGTCTTCATGTTATACATTATGTCCTCAGTCTTACTCATCTTATAGCTGAACATTTGTACCCTTTTACCAGCCTTTTCCTAATTCCCTCCCCTGCCATCCCTGGCAACTATTTTTTTACTGTATCTATGAGTTTGAATTTTTATTGAAGATTCCAGGCATTCTTTGTTTTCCTCTGATTGGCTTATTTTACTTAGCATAATATCCTCCAGGTCAAGGCATGCACATTTTCATAAATGGCAGGACTTCCTTCTTTCCCAAGGCTGAATTTTATGTGTGTGTGTGTGTGTGTGTGTGTGTGTACACACATGTATATAAAATAGAATATTATATACCATACACAATAGAATATTATATACTATATATATATATATATATATATATATATATATATATATATATATATATCCATCCATTCAGTTCAGTTCAGATCAGTCACTCATTCGTGTCCGACTCTTTGCGACCCCATGAATCGCAGCACGCCAGGCCTCCCTGTCCATCACCAACTCCTGGAGTTTACCCAAACTGATGTTCATCAAGTCGATCATGCCATCCAGCTGTCTCATCCTCTGTCGTCCCCTTCTCCTCCTGCCCCCAATCCCTCCCAGCATCAGGGTCTTTTCCAGTGAGTCAGCTCTTCGCATGAGGTGGCCAGAGTACTGGAGTTTCCATTATGGATGGGCAATTAGGTTGTTTTCACGTCATGGCTATTGTGAATGACACTGCAGTGAACATGGGAGTCCAGATACCTCTTTGATATCCTGTTTCATTTCTGTTGGATTTATACCCAGAAGCAAGATTGCTGGATTGTATAGTAGTTACATTTTTAATTTTTTGAGGAACCTCTGTACTGTTCTCCATAGTGCCTGCTCCAAGAATATTATTTATTTTTAATTTTAATTTCTATAAGGTTCTATTTGGTTATTTGAAGAAATTAATCAAAACGCCTGAGAACCCATTAAAGAAACACATAGACAGACTGAGAGCTGGGTTAGAGTCCTGCCTCCACTGTTGACTGGCATTGAAAGCTGATTTAAAGTATTCACTGTCCTCATCTATCAAATGGTTATAATAATATGTATTATTTATGTTAATTCATCCTGTAGTGTCTGTGAAATGAGATATTCATGGGAAAGCACTGTTTAATGCTTTTTTTGCAAACATTAAACCCTTACTTATACTTTAAAAAAACTATTATGACAGTAGCCGTTTTAGATAAATCATTAGGCTACAAAATACCAGCAGGCATCCTTTGTTCAATATTCAGAACAGAGTAATACATAAATAGAGGCAAGTTGAAGGGATTTTGATGTTGATGGACTAGGAAAAATAGTCATTTAAGCATTTTTTGGGTGATTGGATAAACGGAATTCAAATTATTCTAAGTTTCTCTAGGAGTTGTGGATGGGGTGGGACTCTTCCCCTAGTCTCAGCATGTAGATTAAGAGCTTCTAGTCAGCAAAGAGGAAATTCAAGGTTTCTTTTATTTTTTTTTTAATCTTGACTTTTAATCTCTGCCCGAAATGTTACAAGAAAGACAGCTTTTGCATTGACATTACATTCCAACTAGATGGCAGTGGTCTCTTGGGCAGGGGTCATTTCATCATTCTGAAAGCAAATGAAACAGTAGAGGGCACAAGGCAGGTGTTTGATAACAGCCTGTTGATTGATTTGCTTGCTTCATTTCAGTTCCATCTCTAACTAGAATGCAAAGTGCCATTTGATGCCTAAAACGGCCACATTAAATATTTTTATGGATGTGGTACCATGTATCTTGTGAAATGAGGGACAAGTAAATTGCTCTCAGGACACGTTTCCATGCAGGGCAGTGGCTCTGACCTGCTCTGCGTGCTCACATTAGACCAGACCCCATTCTCCGGCACCTACATTTATTTGAGATGGAAGAAATAACTCTGAGTGCTTCCACCTAAACCTAAAATTGCTGCTGCACTGCACAATAACTGTCTAGCATTCCTTATCCCTCTTCTTCCATTAATAATACATTAAACCTCAGTTATATAAAACTCAGAGAAAAAAGAAAAAGAAAAGATGATAATGATTTCTTGACAGATCTTGAATGAAAGGCTTTAGCATAGCTTTAACTGAGCTTGACACACCATTTTTAATGTGCAGGTTGCTGCTATTTCCCAATCTCTTCATCCTTAATTGAGAAGTCCCACTTAGGGATGAAGCAAAGAGTTTAATGAACCTCCTCCCTAAAATCATTAATTCAAAATATCTGATGTTGATTATGCATTTTTGGGTGATAAGTGCTCTCCCTGGTGATGTCTGCATAGAAATGGACTGAATAACCATGTTTTGTGAATAGAACCCACACTGTTCAAATTGGAATGTTTTATTAATCACAGTTCTTAAAGGATATTGAACATTGGAGGGGGTAGATCAGGAAATAAATAATACATACTCTTGAAATGGCCCTGAGATGAGTAGCTGTTCTCTTTATAAATATTACAAACCTCACATAATCCCTTAGGTAAAGACACAATATTCAACACACATAATGATGAACAACAACCAAACAGCATTTTAATTTGAACCAGAGCAGCCCTGGTTATGGTTTACTCATCTTGTTAATACAATATTCCCTCAGGTCTTATAAACCAGGCTTAAATTAGTAGCCCCAATAATAGGTGATTATACTTAAGGCCACAATCAACCCACATAGTAATACCTGTGGCCACTATCAGTGACCAAATGATATGAACTAGAAAAGATAACTCATATTTAGGAAGAGCAAATGAGGGAATCATTGTAGTATCTTGGCTGGCAGGCAGGTGTTTATAACTTCTTTAGTCATTTACCTATGAAAACAGAACCTGGGTGTTGCAGAAATTTGGAAAATACCTTCAATGCATTTATTCTTTAGTAAGAATTATTGTGGCATACATTAGCACTGTAAAACTAACTGCTCTAATTAACAAATGTTATCAGTGACAAACACAGAGCATTTTATTTTCTACAACTCTCATTAATAATTTTTAACTAAGAAAAAGATGTTTTTAAAAATTTTATCTTAATTTTTATTCTTTCATGTATTTTTAAATAATTTATTGAATTTGTTACAATATTGCATGTTTTATGTTTTCGTTTTTTGACCCCGAGGCATGTGGGATCTTAGCTCCCAACTAGGGATCAAACCCACAGCCCCTACATTAGATGGCAAAGTTTAAACCACTGGACCACCAGGGAGATCCCAGAAGGAGTTTTCAAATAGCTGTGTGTATGTCCATCAGGTTCTCTTGGACCAGAATGATGGCTTATACTTCTTTCCCCCTGACTTTTGACTCCAACTTTTGAGATCAGGGATTGTAACTGGGGTTCCTCAAGTCCCTAGATCCCCATCTTCCCAGCAGCTCTGACATTTCTGGCTGCAGTACACTGATCTCCCCCTATCTTTAGAACTAAGTATTTATTGACATGGTTTAGGTTTATCTTTTTAGTAGAATGAGGCAGGAAAGTATGTCTAAGTCATCTGCATATGACCAGTATCTAAGCCTGAGATGGCATCTTTTTGCAATGTCTTACAATAGCAGGTTCACAAAAAAAGACAAGTTGATTGATTGGTATTTGAATGACAAATCAATTTAAGGACAAGCCATCAGAGTTTCTTTGTTTTTAAGGATTTTTTTTCTTAGTTTCTCTCTGCAAAGCCTGAAAATAAAAAGCACACCTGCTTACATTATGTTTAGGTAGAAATGATGTATCATATATTTCCAGTTTCTGATTTTGTTCAGAATGTAGAAGTGGTGGCTCAGACGGTAAAAGCATCTGCCTGCAATGCGGGAGACCTGGGTTCGATCCCTGGGTCAGGAAGATCCCATGGAAAAGGAAATGGCAACCTAAGTACTCTAGTACTCTTGCCTGGAAGATTCCATGGATGGAAGAACCTGGTGGGCTACAGTCCATGGGGTCTCAAAGAGTCAGACTAAGCGACTTCACTTTCACTTTCCTAGAAAATTATACTCATCAGAAGACAGATTTTACTAAGCATTTATTTTTGAGGACCTACTGTGATCAAGTCATTGAAGATGCAAAAATATGTGTGATAAAGCACTGGCCTCAAGGTACACTTGGTGAAACCAGATACAGATTTATGCTGGAATGAACAACAGAAACAGGACAGAATGAAAAGAATTTTAAATACATTCACAATAGGCTTGGTTGTTGTCTGAAATTTAGGGCTGTTATACACCTTGTTGAATTCACAAGCTCTTTGAGTACAAAAACTATGTTTTTATTTCCGCTTATGTTTCAATTCCCAACAAGTTCTACAAAGAAAATCGTATTATCAGACGTTTATCCAAAAAGGATGTTCTCCAGAAAATTCTCTTCTGATATTCTTTGTTGTAGTTCTACAAGTTAGTAAGTGGTTCATAGAGCCAACCTATATGGTGGGATTAACAGATTTATATCTGTGTTTTTCTTCTCATTGTGTGACTGGTACATCAGTGGGAATAACACACAGAGGTCAGGAGGCAGCTGTTCTCTTACAAATTGTTCAGTTTGTTCAAAGGCAACAAGGTGTTTGGCAAGGGAAGGAGTCAACTCAGCAATTTAATAATACCCTGAATATTTTATATCTTTGAATACTTTATTTTTGAATAAACTGAGAGCTCCACAGTAGTAAAATATAGTCATGTATTGAGTGAGTGATTGAAAAGATCAACACTCCACATTATATATTAAAGACAACAGTAGCAATAGGCATGAAATAATTGCAAAAATGAAGTGGACTTTAATTTGCTGCTAACTTTGCATATCTGTCTTGCTCTTTTATTGGCATGGGGAAGAGAGGCTTGTATGTTGGAAAAGGTGGGGCTGTAAATGCAGTTAGAGTAGAATTGCAAACATCATGAATCACAGTGCTTTCTTCTAAAAGTGTTACATTTTTACATGTAATGTGTACATTTGTAACATTTCATGGTTTAGTAGGAGAAGGCAATGGCAACCCACTCCAGTACTCTTGCCTGGGAAATCTGATGGATGGAGCAGCCTGGTAGGCTTCCATGGGGTCACAAAGGGTCAGACACGACTGAGCAACTTCACTTTCACTTTTCACTTTCATGAACTGGAGAAGGAAATCGCAACCCACTCCAGTGTTCTTGCCTGGAGAATCCCAGGGATGGGAGCCTGGTGGGCTGCTGTCTATGGGGTTGCACAGAGTTGGACACGACTGATGTGACTTAGCAGTAGCAGTGTTTAGTAAGGTAAGTCCTGTATTATTATTTCTGAGTCCTTTGTGTTGAGCTCTGTGGGAGTTCACTGAAATCCTTCTCCCATCTCTTTTGTGTGTGTGTGTGAGTGTTAGTGTGAGTGTGAGTATGTGGGACTTAGGGTGAGAAAAGCCTCCAAGGGGGTAGGCCAAAAGAACTGCGCAAAGAAGCAGCAGTAGAGGTTCTGGAAAGTACTGTGTCTTATAGTAAGCTGGAATTCACAGCAGCAACTGTCACCCTAACAAATCCCCCCATGACTTGCTCTTTTATAAAGTGAGTGCTCACTGGGTCAGAAAATGTGTCCCCAAATCTTTCATTAAACTCTTCTTCGATTGTGCTGAAAAAGGATGATCTGGTGCCTATTCTTGGTTTTTTCTTGATATGTGTATCGGGCTGAGAAAATAGATCTTGGCAAGTCATGCTCCTCCCCACCTCACCAAGCCCTATTTCATTTTCATGTGAAGTTTTTGGCTGAGCCCCCACAGTAAAGAAGTCAAGAATTTGACTTAGAACTCTGAGTTTGCCTGGATTCCTGAATCCAAATGTTCAGAGACCTTCAAATATACCCGTGCAGCTAGCAGGTTACAAAACCTCACTGTACCTCAGTTTACTCTTATTTTTTTACTTGACTGAGTTGGGTCTTAGTTGCAGCTCTCAGGATCTCTCCCTGCAGTGCATGGACTCTCTAGTTGTGATGGGTGTGCTCGGTAGTTACGACATGTAGGCTTAGTTGCCCCTCAGCATGTGGGATCCTCTTTTTTCAGTCAAGGATGGAACCCATGTCCCCTGCATTACAAGGCGTATTCTTAACCACTGGACCACCAGGGTCTCTATTCATCTTTAAAATGGTGCCAATGAGCTAGCAATCTTCGAGAACTGTTGTGAAGATTAAATGAGTAAGCCTATGGTAAGGGCTTCATCTTTAAAATGGTGCCAGTGAGGTAGCAATCGTCAGGGAGTGTTGTTAAGATTAAATGAGTAAGCCTATTTGGGCTTCCCAGGTGGTGCTAGTGGTAAAGAACACACCTGCCAAGGCAGGAGATTTAAGAGACTCCGTATGGATCCCTGGGTTGGGAAGATCCCTTGGAGGAGGATATGGCAACCCACTCCAGTACTCTTGCCTGGAGAATACCATGGACAGAGGAGCCTGGAGTTCACAGGGTTGCAAAGAGTCAGACGTGACTGAAGAGACTTAGCATGCACATGCTAAGGGATTAGAACATGCCCTGACAAACATGTAGCATCTGATATAAATATTCAAGTCATTCTGTTCACACTATTTACTGGGAACCCAACATGGAATTTGCTGGAGTCTCCCACTGAGATAGTGAGGTGCTATGGGTCCTTTTATGTAACCTGAAATTCCTTCCTGTTGTGGTTCATGCATGCAGGGTAGATGAAGGCTGGTTAAGGCAGCACCTGGTGGGAAGTATATGTGGGTGTGAGGAGGTGCTGCTTTGGGGGGAGCATATTAATTCTCCTCCTAATTAATTCTCCCAGATTAATTAAATCTGGGCACCAGAATTCAATGATAATTGCATGCTGTATCCTCCTTACCCTAAAACCTATATTTAGCCATCTCTGAAGGGGTGCTTAGAACTGTATATAAAGGCAATAAAGATTAAGCAACAATAGCTAAACCCAGCTTATAGAAATATTGCTATGTAGTTTTCTAACTTAAGCATAATTATGTATTTAGCAAACTATAAATTGAAGTTGGAAGCACACACAGAGATGTTTCTTCCATCGTTAAGGCACTGCAGAGGCTTTCAAACAACTTTATTTTATTCTATTTTTAATATATTATTCCTTTTTTACCTACGTTCCTCTTTCCTCTGACAAAATGTTATGCTTAGAGCCACGTACATAAGCAAGAGTCAGAGAGAGAAAAGACTGTATGCAGAAGAGGGAGTGGCTAAAGCTGATCCATGAGGGGGATGGTCCTAAGATTTAGTCAATCCTTTTCTGTCCACTCCTTGACAACTTCAGTGGACATTAGGGAACAGTGAGACCTATTGACTTGAAAGAGAATGAGCTGTAGGATGAGACAGGTTGGCTTTCAAGTCTTGGTTCTGCCACTTACGTGCAAAAAAATAACAAGCAAGTCTTTTGATATCTGTGAACCAAAAGATAAAGATCATAATAGTTAATCTATTACTGTGAAGAGTAGTGAGAAATTAGCAAATATGTGGTCCAAGACAGAACAAGTAGATACTTTGTCACACTGGGTGCCTTGTGCCAGCTTGGATGACAATAGCTGCTTCCTTGGGCAACATGATTGTCGCAGGCTCTCGTGGGGAAGACAGAAATAGACCCATCACTCTTTGTATTTGATACTCACTGTTGCCAATGCCAGGCTTCCCAGGTGGCACAAGTGGTAAAGAACCCACCTGCCAATGCAGGAGACATGAGAGATGTGGGTTTGGTCCCTGGGTTGGGAAGATCCCCTAGAGGAAGGCAAGGCAATCGACTCCAGTATTCTTACCTGGAGAATACCCATGGACTGGGGAGCCTGGTGGGTTATAGTCCATAGGGTCGCAAAGAGCCAGACACAACTTAGCAACTAAGCACACACACATGCATGTTACAAATGACCTGCCTGCTTTACTGAGGAAGTGCAGAGAACCAAGACGTGCCCTCTGTTACTCACAGCTGTCACTGAAGCCCCATGTCCTGAGGGCGCTTCCATCGTCTGGGGAAGGTCTGTCTACTCAGTCATCTTTTCTATTTTCCTTCACCCTCACATCTCCCAGAAAATACTCCTAAGTTGATGATGAAAACACCCTGCAAATAGACCTTGATATAGTAGAAAGCTTTCACTACCTAGACAAATTGAGGTAATGGTTTTCCATGACTACTCGTAGGTGTGGCTCCACAGAAAGAGTTTCCTAAATTGGAAGAATTACAGTGGTTATTGACATAGTGCTGACACCTGATGATCCCAGGTAGCCCAGGGATTCCTGGTCATGCTGCATGAGACCCAAGCAGGTCAGAAACTTGCATCCATCATCACTGCTGCCTCGAGACACCCACAGGCACTGCTGATTTCAGGAAGTGAATGGAGCAGTGTGTCTTGGCTGGACTCAGATGGCAATCACTACAAAGTTCTTTGCACTTCAAAGCACAGCTCTTTCGAATCAAAACTGCAATGGTGTCACTCTGATCAGAATGGCCATCACCAAAAAGTCTACAAATAATAAATTCTGGAGAAGGTGTGGAAAAAAAGGAACACTCCTACTCTTTTTGTGGGAATTTAAATTGATGCAGCCACTATGGAGAATAGAACTGTTTGTTATTTAGTTGTTAGGTCATGCCTGACTCTTCTGTGACCTCAGGTTCCTCTGTCCGTGAAATTTTCCAGGCAAGAATACTAGAGTGGGTTGCAGTTTCCTTCTCTAGGGAATCTTCTCTACCCAGGGATCAAACCTGTGTCTCCTGCTTGGTAGGGAGACTCTTTACCACTGAGCTACCAGGGTGGCCCAGAATAGTATGGACGGTCCTTAAGCTAAAAATAGAATTGTCATATGATCCAGCAATCTTACTCCTGGGCATGTATCTGGAAAAGATGAAAACTCTGATTATAGAAGATATATGCACCCCAGCGTTCACAGCAGCACTATCTACAATAGCCTAGACTTGGAAGCAACCTGTGTCCAGAGATAGATGATGTACGGATAAAGAAGATGTGGTATGTCTATTCAATGGAATATTATTCATCCATAAAAAGAATAAAATAATGTCATTAGCAGCAACATGGATGGATCTATTAAATGAATTAAGCCAGGCAAAGACAAATAACATATACTTTCACTTAATGTGGAGTCTAATAAAATTATGGAAATGAAGTCATTTACAAAACAGTAGCAGACTTACAGACATAGAAAACAGTCTTAGGGTTGCCAAGGAGGAAGGCAGGGAAGGATAAATTAGGAGTTTTGGATTAACAGATATATGCTGCTGCTGCTGCTGCCAAGTTGCTTCAGTCGTGTCCGACTCTGTGCGACCCCATAGACAGCAGCCCACCAGGCTCCCCCATCCCTGGGATTCTCAAGGCAAGAATACTGGAGTGGGTTGCCATTTCCTTCTCCAATGAATGAAAGTGAAGAGTGAAAGTGAAGTCGCTCAGTTGTGTCCGACTCTTAGCAACCCCATGGACTGCAGCCCACCAGGCTCCTGCGTCCATGGGATTTTCCAGGCAAGAATACTGGAGTGGGGTGCTACTATCTGTAAAATAGCTAAACAACAAGGTCCTACTATATGGCAGTATCTTGTAATAACCTATAATTGAAAAGAATCTGAAAAAGAATATGTATATGTTGGTATAATGGAATCACTTTGCTGTACACCTAAAACTGACACAACATTGTAAATCAACTGAACTTCAATTATATATATATAATATATATATATATATATATATATATATATTTTAAGAACGAAGGACAGCTCTTTCAATGGCCATGTCCAGCTCGCCCCTACATACACAGCTGGAGGGATCTGAATGAGCTGCAGCACTATTATTATAGGGACTGTATCATTGTTCAATACTTTTCATAAATGGAGCACATGAATAGCTTTTGTGTTTACTCTTGCAGAGTTCAGGAGTCCTGAGCAGGGCACACATTAAAACTCACTTAGGACTGATTAATGGATGAACCATTTTATATATGACTCTCTTGTGTGCATTACCTGCAATTAGAAATGCTTCAAGTGAAACAGATCCCTTCTCCCTTTCACAGGTGAAAAGGACTTTGGGGTGTCTTACAAACAGCCTATGTCCTTTCTCCTATCTCCTGATAAACTCTTTAAATGGAAGTTTTCCACCTTTGGACCTGTTTGTTGCCCTAGGGCTCTGCTAGGTTGGAAAGAGAGGGAGATTAGCTCAGTGGTGAAAGGATGGACAGAAAGCCATCCTGTGCCCAGTAGTCCATCCTATTCCATCGGTCCCTTCACTTCTGACTGCAATTTTCACCTCACCCAGGTGTGAAAACCTTTCCTGGGGAGAGGAAGATGCAAGCCTCTCTCTCAGCAGCAGGTTGAAGTCACTATCCTCCTTATTGCTGAGGAAGTGGGTCTGTGGCTTGGCCTCTGATTTCGCTCAGACACTTGAACTCTTCATACTCTGTTAGATACACATGAAGGAAGGAAATTGGACTTTCTCAGGTTGCAGATGTATCAGCAGGGATGTATGGCTGAAAATTAATTCCCTGACACAGACTGATGAAGCCAGCAGTTTCCTGTAGTACTGAGAGTTTTTAAAATATTTTTTTATAACACATGATCTCAATGTTACATATTTTCCCTAGTTCAAAATGCTATTGATGTCTTGACGATGAGACCTGGAACCCTCCATTTTCATAAAGAATGTTCTTGTCAATTAGTCAGAATGTCAAGAAATTGGTCAGTAAGTGTGTCTTGCAGTGAAAATGCTCTAAAGAAATCTACATATCTTGTAATGATGCATTGCCATTTAATTGTCAAGTATGCCATGAATTGGCACACTATTAAATTTAGAGTTTAGTTAACACTTTAAAAAGGCCCCCTTTCTTAAAGTTTTTATTTATCTCTGAAGTTCATGTCTTTACCCGTGACCTTTCTTTTCCTTCCCTCCTTATGCAAGTAATATATTACACATTGCTAATCATTCAAGGTCCATTCATGATGCATTGGTGGAGGTCATTCTTAAGCCAACCTTGCTTATTTGAAAATATGATCTGTTTTTTTCTTTTTACTTTACTATAATAAAGTCTCATATAAAATCTCTGGCCATTAAAGTTTACATGTCACTTATCATCTATGGCTTCAGAAGTAGGTCCCTTTATTTTTATGATTCCTTGTCCTCTTTCTTAAAAGAAGGCAGCAGCTGATTTATCTCATGTAGTTGTTTTGATGAATACATGGCTGATAGATGTTAGGGAACTTCAAAACCTAAGAAATATTATACAAATTTGTAAGACTATTGCTATTACCATGTGATTATACTAACCCATATTGTCCTTTGGAGCAGAAGCAATAATCTAATCAAGATGATTAAAATCTATAACAGGAATAGCATCCAGAGGATGCTCAATATATTGACTGAAAGATAAGACTGAAGGATTTAACGAGAGTTGGCAGGATTCTCTTGACTGCGTGTTGAAGCCAAATAATTGGGATCTTTCTATGCTACAAACACTGACATCAGAGAATGCTTTTAGAAACTAAGAACCATGCTGAAGCAAAAAGGCAGAAACAAAGACTTGAAAAGATCCAAAGGTTACAGTCATCCCCAAAATGCATCCAAGACCAGCTTCTCTTCTGCTGCAGCAGCAGTTCATGCCAGGGGTGAGTTAAGAGATGAACAGCAGTACTCATTTTTGTATTTTAAAATACTGAGTAGTATTAGAAAGATGAGGCTTGTGGTCACTTATCAGTCAAATCTCTGCATCTCTCTGGGTTTTAAACAAATCACTTTGTAGAGTAAGTCTTGAAAGGGATTTGAGTAGACCAACCAAACTTACTACAAACTTATGAAGGAGCTCATTGCACCCAGTGAATGGCTTTTTTAGTATTGAGTTTGGATGTATGTATGTGTGTGTGTTTTCCTTCTGGAAAACCAGAGACAGTATAACCAGATGCTAGTGTTTCTGGACTAGCAAGCAATCAAACATCCTATAGGTTTTGGAAAGAGGACAGGTGATTTGCATTGGGCTTATTGATGAATGGGATTGATCTCATGTGGATAGATACACAGGCAAGCTCAGAGAGAGAGAGTTGCTGAGTCATGCCCTGTGGGCAGTTTGAATTACTTTTAGTGGGTATTTCTTCAGAGTTTCCTTTGGCCAATAATTTTGATTTACCTGGTTCATAGTCCATATTTGGTATATCACAGAATTCTCTCGTGTGTGCACGCATCTCTTAGCCAGGATGGATCTCTTAACCAAAGAGGCCTGTGGGTAAAGCTTCCTTTGACATTACTCCCCTTTGACCTTCAAGGAACCTTTCTATGCTAGTGGGGTCCAAGAGGTCTCCTGACTTTAAGAATGAGAATATGTGGTCTGGGCAGGGCCCAGCCTCTTCCCTTAATTGTCCTGCTGTTGTAGTCTTGCCTCAGTTCAGTTCAGTCAGCTCAGTCACTCAGTTGTGTCTGACTCTTTGCGACCCCATGAATCGCAGCACGCCAGACCTCCCTGTTCATCACCATCTCCCGGAGTTCACTCAGACTCATGTCCATCGAGTCCGTGATGCCATCCAGCCGTCTCATCCTCGGTCGTCCCCTTCTCCTCCTGCCCTCAATCCCTCCCAGCATCAGAGTCTTTTCCAATGGGTCAATTATTCGCATCAGGTGGCCAAAGTACTGGAGTTTCAGCTTTAGCATCATTCCTTCCAAAGAAATCCCAGGGTTGATCTCCTTCAGAATGGACTGGTTGGATCTCCTTGCAGTCCAAGGGACTCTCAAGAGTCTTCTCCAACACTACAGTTCAAAAGCATCAATTCTTTGGCGCTCAGCCTTCTTCACAGTCCAACTCTCACATCCATACATGACCACTGGAAAAGCCATAGCCTTGACTAGATGGACCTTAGTCGGCAAAGTAATGTCTCTCCTTTCAAATATACTATCTAGGTTGGTCATAACTTTTCTTCCAAGGAGTAAACGTCTTTTAATTTCATGGCTGCAGTCACCATCTGCAGTGATTTTGGAGCCCCCCAAAGTAAAGTCTGACACTGTTTCCACTGTTTCCCCATCTATTTCCCATGAAGTGAAGGGACCAGATGCCAAGATCTTCGTTTTCTAAATGTTGAGCTTTAAGCCAACTTTTTCACTTTCCACTTTCACTTTCATCAAGAGGCTTTTTAGTTCCTCTTCACTTTCTGCCATAAGGGTGGTGCCATCTGTATATCTGAGGTTCTTGATATTTCTCCCGGCAATCTTGATTCCAGCCTGTGTTTCTTCCAATCCAGCGTTTCTCATGATGTACTCTGCATAGAAGTTAAATAAGCAGGCTGACAATATACAGCCTTGACGTACTCCTTCTCCTATTTGGAACCAGTCTGTTGTTCCATGTCCAGTTCTAACTGTTGCTTCTTGACCTGCATATAGGTTTCTCAAGAGGCAGGTCAGGTGGTCTGGTATGCCCATCTCTTTCAGAATTTTCCACAGTTTATTGTGATCCACACAGTCAAAGGCTATAGCATAGTGAATAAAGCAGAAATCGATGTTTTTCTGGAACTCTCTTGCTTTTTCCATGATCCAGCAGATGTTGGCCATTTTATCTCTGGTTCCTCTGCCTTTTCTAAAACCAGCTTGAACATCTGGAAGTTCACGGTTCACGTATTGCTGAAGCCTGGCTTGGAGAATTTTGAGCATTACTTTACTAGCATGTGAGATGAGTGCAATTGTGCGGTAGTTTGAGCATTCTTTGGCATTGCCTTTCTTTGGAATTTGAATGAAAACTGACCTTTTGCAGTCCTGTGGCAACTGCTGAGTTTTCCAGATTTGCTGGCATATTGAGTGCAGCACTTTCACAGCATCATCTTTCAGGATTTGAAATAGCTCAACTGGAATTCCATCACCTCCACTAGCTTTGTTCATAGCGATGCTTTCTAAGGTCCACTTGCCTTCACTTTCCAAGATGTCTGGCTCTAGATGAGTGATCACATCATCATGATTATCTGGGTTGTGAAGATCTTTTTTGTACGGTTCTTCTGTGTATTCTTGCAACCTCTTCTTAATATCTTCTGTTTCTGTTAGGTTCATAACATTTCTGTCCTTTATCGAGCCCATTTTGCATGAAATGTTCCCTTGGTGTCTCTAATTTTCTTGAAGAGATCTCTAGTCTTTCCCATTCTGTTGTTTTCCTCTATTTCTTTGCATTGCAGGGAATGAATCTCTAATCACTTTACCCTGAGGAGAGGGAGCATATTTCTTTCCCTCAGGAGAGAAAATATGGGTTAAAAAAGCAGGAATGAGAAAGAAGAAAGGAAGCAATTGACTTCATTCTGACTTTCAGTTCAGTTCAGTCACTCAGTCATATCCGACTCATTGCGACCCCATGAATTGCAGCACGCCAGGCCTCCCTGTCCATCACCAACTCCCAGAGTTTACCCAAACTTATGTCCATCAAGTCAGTGATGCCATCCAGCCATCTCATCCTCTGTCATCCCCTTCTCCTCATTCCCCCAATCCCTCCCAGCATCAGAGTCTTTTCCAGTGAGTCAACCCTTCACATGAGGTGGCCAAAGTATTGGAGTTTCAGCTTCAACATCAGTCCTTCCAAAGAACACCCAGGACTGATCTCCTTTAGAATGGATTGGTTGGATCTCCTTGCAGTCCAAGGGACTCTCAAGAGTCTTCTCCAACACCACAGTTCAAAAGCATCAATTCTTTGGTGCTCAGCTTTCTTCACAGTCCAACTTTCACATCCATGCATGACCACTAGAGAAACCATAGCCTTGACTAGATGGACCTTTGTTGGCAAAGTGATGACCTGCATATAGGTTTCTCAAGAGGCAGATCAGGTGGTCTGGTATGCCCATCTCTTTCAGAATTTTCCACAGTTTATTGTGATCCACACAGTCAAAGGCTATAGCATAGTGAATAAAGCAGAAATCGATGTTTTTCTGGAACTCTCTTGCTTTTTCCATGATCCAGCAGATGTTGGCCATTTTATCTCTGGTTCCTCTGCCTTTTCTAAAACCAGCTTGAACATCTGGAAGTTCACGGTTCACGTATTGCTGAAGCCTGGCTTGGAGAATTTTGAGCATTACTTTACTAGCATGTGAGATGAGTGCAATTGTGCGGTAGTTTGAGCATTCTTTGGCATTGCCTTTCTTTGGAATTTGAATGAAAACTGACCTTTTGCAGTCCTGTGGCAACTGCTGAGTTTTCCAGATTTGCTGGCATATTGAGTGCAGCACTTTCACAGCATCATCTTTCAGGATTTGAAACAGCTCAACTGGAATTCCATCACCTCTACTAGCTTTGTTTGTAGTGATGTGTCCTAAGGCCCACTTGACTTCACATTCTAGGATGTCTGGCTCTAGGTGAGTGATCACACCATCATGATCATATTCTGACTTTAGGTTGTATTATTTCTAGGCTAAAAGACAAAATAAAACACTGGTAGAACTCTAGAAAAGAGTAGTGAATGGTTACAGTGGAATCCTAAGAAGAAGGTAATTTTCTTTTTTTTTTTTTTCAGATTGGAAGGTACTTATTTTCAGATAATGAGGTACCTAGCTAAGCTTTTAGCTCAGCTGTAAAGAACCCACCTACTAATGCAGGAGATGAAGGTTCAATCTTTGAATCAGGAAGATCCCCTGGAAAAGGAAATGGCAACCCACTCCAAGATTCTTGCCTGGAAAACCCCATATACTGTAGATAAGGTATTTATTTATTTGTGAGAATGTGGAGACTTGGAGTGCAATGGCCACTGAATCTTTTCAGAGTCCCTGACTCCTTCAAGCTTCAGAATACATTTACCTTGATCTTTGAGTGTTCTGGCGGGAGGTTCTTTATTTTTGGCTGTTCTACAGGAAAGAGCCATTCAGAAGTTCTCAAAAACATATAGGCGACTCTTTGATTGTTGTTCTCTTCCTCTGTTCAGCTTAATATGAAAATAGATACAAATATATAATACTTTAATACTGTCTATAAACACTAAGCTCTCTTGAGTCTGACTGTTTTGTGCTAGGCGTGATGCACTGTACTTGGAGGTGTATGCTACAATAACAGTATAAGGATAAATCCTCATCTTGAGCTTGAGGAATTAATGTTATGCTGAGGTGCACTGTAAAAATAAAAAAGAAATGCTGCAGAATCTATCACAAAGGTAGTGCACTGTAAATTACCTAAAGGTTTGCAGCTCTAAGTGCCAAGTGTATAAGGGGAGCCTGATGATGGAGACTTCAATTCAATGAATATTTATCAAATACCTCTCCTGTCTCTTTCTGAATAGTTAGGACACCAAGACAAGTCGATCACAGCCCTGTTCTCTGCTTGCTTATAAGTCTTTAAGGAAAAAATGGACAAACAGAAAAGATAAAAAGATAGGTTAGAAGGTGGGCTATTATTTTTTATTATGGGGGAGTTGGAAGTGGATTCGTTAACTCCATTGTGTAAATAGCCTGCATGCAACATTTTAACCTTAATACCATTGCTTTCCTAATTGAAAGGTCCAAATACCCCAATATTTCTAGATAACTCCATATGGAAAGTTGGGAAAGAGATAGATTGAGTCAGCTTGACCTGATGTATGACTTGGTTTTCTCTCCCAGGCACTCAAGTCTTTTTGAAATCTCATTCTAATGAGAAATGTGATTTTTTTTTTCTCTCCTTTATTATCAAAAGAACTTTGGTTCACAAAGGATGAGAACTGGAAAGAGCTTGGAAACTTTGAAATGCAAACAAAATACTATTAAGTACTCCTTTTTAAATTTAAATTTATTTATTTTAATTGGAGGCTAATTACTTTACAATATTTATTGGTATTCTATCTCAGAGAAGTCAGAAATAATGCTTGGATCCAGGGCTTCCCAGGTGGCGCTAGTGGTAAAGCTGAAGGAAGGAGAAGGGGAAGGAAAGTCACTCAGTCGTGTCCAACTCTTTGCGACCCCATGGACTGTAGCCTACCAAGCTCCTCCATCCATGGGATTTTCCAGGCAATAGTACTCGAGTGGGTTGCCATTTCCTACCTGCCTGCTAATACAGGAGACTTCAGAGAAATGGTTTCAATCATTGGGTCAGAAAGATCCTCTGGAGGAGGTCAGGGCAACCCACTCCAGTATGCTTGCCTGGAGAATACTATGGACAGAGGAGCCTGGCGGGTGACAGTCCTTTGGGTTGTAAAGAGTCAGATATGACTGAAGTGACTTAGCACACACAAGGGTTTCCCAGGTGGCCCTAGTGATAAAGAATCCACCTGCTGATGCAGGAGCCTCAGGAGATGCAGGTTCAGTCCCTGCGTCTGGAAGATCATCTGGAGGAAGAAATAGTACCCATTCCAGTATTCTTGCCTGGAGAATCATACAGACAGAGGATCCTGCAGGCTGCAGTCCATGGGATCACAAAGAGTCAGACAATACTGAGCATCTGAGCACACTTACACACATGCTTGAATCAGGAAATACTTTCAAGGAGTAGTTGGAATTTGAAAAGAAATCTAAATACAGATGAAGAATTTTATGTGGAAGACAGTTGAGGAAGGAAATTCCACTTGCAGAGACTGAATGGAGACACAAAAATCAGTGTGAGACTTGATAGGGACAGTTTATAGTGATATTTTGTGAGAGCTTAGCAGGTATTAATGAAAAAAGTGTGAAGTAAATCCTGGAATGTAGGTGTCAACCACATTTTGGAACGCTTTAAATACTAAAACTTATGTAAAACCCAGTAGACTGTGGGAGAGTCATATAGAGGCTTTGTTGGAGATAACAATGCGGTTGAAGTTTATGTTAGCAAAATTAGTACGGTTGTCATATGTGAATTATCTAGAATAAGACAAGTAAGTGTTAGAGAAACCAATTAATGAGTTATTAAAAGAGTCAGGGCAAGATATAAAAAATAGTCTGAATTAATTAGATGGCAATGGGCAGGGAAAGGAGTGGGCAAATGAGATCCTTATCATGAAGGTAGAATCCTGCAGGATTTGGAATATATCACATGGAATAAAGTGAGTGGCTCTGATGAATATAAGGGAAATCTGAAGAGTGAGGGAATATGGCTCTAAGAATATGTGTCTCGTTGATTAGGATCGTGAGAATGTCACTATCTGAAACTAATCAAGAAGAGAAGCTGGTTGTTCCAGATGATAGATGCCTAGCCACTTGAAGGTCTAAATATTTTAGGAAGAGGAGTGTATTACTTGCAAAGCCATATTTTAAAATAATGGATTTGGTGGGAGTAAGGGAATGGATTGAAGGAGCTAAGTGCTTTGAATAGCAGTTGGTTGATCATTATTAGAACCTTCAAAAGGACAACCACAAAATATCAGGATACCTTGTTATCATTCATGTTCAGTCGTATCTGAATCTTTGTGACCACATGGACTGCAGCACACCAGGTTTCCCTGTCCCTCACTATGTCCTGGGATTTGCTCAAAGTCATATGCATGGAGTCAATGATGCCATCCAACCATCTCATCTTCCATTGCCCCCTTCTCCTCTTGTTCTCAATCTTTTCTAGCATGTTTTTTCCAATGAGTGGGCTCTTTGCATCAGGTGGCCAAAGTACTGGAGCTTCAGCTTTAGGATACCTAGGTAGAAACTAGCAGGGCATCATAGTAAATAGTGATGTTTTGTGATTTAACTTTGTGGGACTTCCCTGGCAGTCCAGTGGTTGGGGCATGGGGCACTTCCACTGCCAGGGGCATGGGTCCAATCCCTGGTTGGGGTACTGAGATCCTGCATACTATGTAGCACAGCCAGAAGATAGGGCAAAAGAATAAACAAATAAAAATAAGTGGGCTCTGTGTCTAGAAAGTGATTATGTGCATTGATTTTTAAGAAGAGGAATTTTCAGGGGCAGAGACCCTACATAATTTAAATATGGAAGTCAATTTTCTCCAAAGGAGCAGCCCTTACTAACCCTTCTGGGAAGCACACACACATTGACAGGAAAGGAGGGGAGAAATCCACATATTTTCATTGAGGGCCCCCTGTAGTCAAAAGGATAAAGACAAGAAAGACACATATTGATAAAGAAATTTTAATAACTGGAAGGAAAGGATAACACTTTTCAGCTTACAGAACTTGAGTACAATTACCTGACATCTATTTTTTAAGAAAGAGAAGGAAATTTAATTGAATGCACAGTTAGACATCTATCAAAATGAATTTTCTTTAAAAATCTCATATAACAATATCCCATTTCTTTCTCAGCATAATGATTTCTTACCAACAAAGCCTGTCAGTGTTTCCTAGAAGCAATATTGAAGTGACTTCTTGCTGGAAATTCAGCAAATGAACTTTTTTTGCTCCCAGAATCTCTCTCCTCATTAGGCTAGTTAGAAATTCGCCCGGGGCTCCCAGCCCTTTTTCTCTCTGACGGATGCTAAGTGTAGAGGAGCTAATGGACACTTTAACTGTTAGGGGCTTTCGATTCAATCCCTTGCAGCCTGGCAGCTCATTCCAAGTCCTTTCAGAAGAGCTGCAATCATATGCACAAATATGATGGTTAAATATGGGCTGGAAGGGAAATAGGTTGTTTTTTGTTTTTTTCCCTTCATGACTAAAGGAAAAACTTGTTAAAAACAGGAAATAATTTCTGAAGGTTTCCAGCAGCCTGGGACCCTTACTCCTTTAAAAGGTACCCCCTGGTGGACTTGTTCCTTTAGCACTTTGTGCCTAACAAGGAGAAAGGTGGGGAGGGAAGCCTTTTCTCTAGTTTCTCTGTTGACACAGCCTCCTCCTGTAGGCCATCGTGTCATTTTTTCTTTTAAACTGCCATCTAATAGCAATTGCTTATAGAATAAAATAGCCTTAAAACAGCTTGGATTTCAAATAAAGAAAAATAAGAACCCTGAAACATGAACATGGAACATGTTTACATGTAAATGTGTATCATCTGACAATAGGTGCAATTAGCTGTTTTCCCAGTTACTTAAACTTTCTCTGATTTTCCCATCTCTCCTCCGTGCTTATCTCACACTAATATCAGCAACAATATATTGGTCAGTGCTTATTCGCTGATTGTCTGTGTTTCCTTTGTTCTTCTATCTAGTTGGAAGGTTTTTAAGAGATCATCTCTTTTCTTCCGCTTCTCAGCTTCCTCCCTGTGGGTCTGGCAATAAGACTCTGATTTTACAGTTCTTGATTGCATTCTTAATCTATAGGTTAAATTTGGTTTGGGGAATATTGGCTTGATGTTTCAGATGGTTTAGATCCAATAATCCACAAATGTCTAGACATTTAAATGAGGTCAGGAAAAAAAAAATCTATTCTTTGAAATTTATTTAGCAATTCCAGACATCGATTTGGAGAATGTGTCTTCCACAGGCAACAGAAAGAGAAATTTGTTCTGGTTCTAAATACCACAAGTGGCAAGACCCAGGCTGTCCTATCTTTCTAAATGTAAGCTCTTTTTGAAATCTATAAAGATGCTCCTGTGAATCTGTCTGGTGCTGAAGCATCAAGGCACAATTTATCCAAGATGACTGCCATTGCTAGAAGTCAAGAGCTGAATGTAAAGAGATGCTGCTTTGCCAAGGCATTGGTGCATAAGCGTCAGTACTGATGATGGTGTTTTCTCCAGAATGTTCTCTTGTGATTTCTTTAAGTCAACTTACTATTTTGTTTTCTTGGAAAAAAAATATATATTTTGTATGATGACTGTAGGACTTGATGGAACAGCATCCAAAGCTCACGTGTCTCAGTAAAAAAACAAGGGCTTTTGAATCTGTGGCAGTCCATAGGCTGCCGCTCTGGCAACAGCGTGTCTCATTGCTGATGGCATGACCTAACATAATGTGACACGCACCAGAAGAAGTAATGTGACAAAATGGATCAAGCAGGCAATGCCATCCTTGAAAAATATGACATCTCTTCTGAAACCATGCCTGCCTTCAGCAAAGATACTACCTCAAAGGGCACCTTGCTGTTGTCTACATCCTTGAAGCTTCAAATGATACCATCAGGGCCATATCATTATGGGCACAGAAGTAAGTAGCATTCAGACAGTGACAAAAGGCAACCTTGGAGATCTACTGTGCTCCGGAACTCAGTCAGAGAAGGTGTAATTAGGCAGTGAGAAGAAGATGAGCTGTCTGTCTTTTCTACCACTGGTCCCCAGTACTCTTATCTACAAAGAAAGCAGTCAAGTTATTCCTCAAGTGGATCAAGTGGGGCTGAGAAAGCTCTAATCTGTACCACCAAGATTCCACTGCAGAGAGTTTCACAACTTGGCCCAAGTTCATTTTCTCCTTTAATTAATAGAGTTCATGTATTTATTATGGGTATTGGCCAGGGGCCAATCAGAAATAGAGAAACCACTCTAAGAATTTCAAATAGAAGAAAACTTAGTATGGAAACAGAGTTAAATTTTGTTGGAAAGGATTATAGGGAACTATAGGGAATGGTGATGCTGCCTGGACATCAGAAACTAGAAGAGTCAACTACCCCTCTCCCACCCAGGGCTAGAGAATGAACAGTGAAAAGGTGGAGTCAGTACCTTAGCTCAACCTACAAATGCTACTGCAGCCCAGTTTTGTTTGTTTATTTGTTTTTTATTCTTTTTAAAAATGTTGTTGTTTATTTATTTATTTATTTTTTGGCTGTACTGGGTCTTAGTTGCAGACCACGGGATCTTCTCTGGGTCATGTGGGATCTTTCCTTGTGATGCATGGAATGTCTAGTTGTGGTGCAAGGCTTTTGTCACCCCACAGCATGTAGGATTTTAGTTCCTTGACTAGGAATTGAATCCATGTCCCCTGCATTTGGAAGATGGATTGTTTACTGCTGGAGCACCAGGGAAGTCCCAGAGCCCAGGTTTGTTTTTTGTTTTTTTTTTTTTACCCTCTATCTGCTACTTCTGTTGCTAGAATCCAACCCCAGGATCCAACTGGACAAGGAGTCCAACAAATGTAGTTTCCAGTCTTCCAATCCCTGAAATACAGAGCTTAGGATAGGGAGAGGAGGTTGAGCAGTGTAAGAATGGGACTTAGTACAAGAAGACAATGTTGAACATATTCTGCTTCTTAAGCTATTGTAATGAAAGGTGAGCAAAACAAAGATACAGTGGAAATAAGTCTCAGGTAAAAGCACGAATATTGTTAGCTATCTTCATGCATCTGAAGCTGGACAATAACGATTGATATGTATTATCCTTAGTGAGACCCAGAGGCTGCAACATTATCTAAAGATATGACCTGTTTAGTTACCGTGTACTTAGTTGCTCAGTCATGTTAGATTCTGCGGTACCGTGGACTGTAGCCCACCAGGAATTCCACCAGTTCTCTGTGGAATTTCCCAGACGAAAATACTGGAGTAGATTGTCATTTCCTTCTTCTGGGTATCTTCCCAACCCAGGGATTCAACATGCATCTCCTGAAGTGGCAGGAAGATTCTTAACCATTAGTGCCACCTCGCAAACGCCTATTTAGCTATAGTGCACATCAAATGATTGAACTTTAACGCTAATTGCCAAAGTTTTTGAAAGTAATTTTAGCACTTAGAGTTCTCAAAGTCTGGAATCGATTTACAATAGTGGATTGGAACTGATGCTTTGCTAGTTACTGTCTTCTTAAGAACAATAAATGTTCCATATTTAATTAAAGATTGACACTAATACGCATGGAAGAGAGACACATGTTTAATACATTGCTACAAATCTTATAGAGTACCACATTTCTCTTTTCAGAGTAGCATAAAGTAGGAAGAAATTTATAAAAAATTAAAGAATTTACATTTGAGTCTCAAAAAGAATTTTCTAAAGTAAACTTTTTTTTTAACTTGGCACAGAAATGCCTCATTATCTTGATCATTACAGAGAAAATGAGGTGTTCCATTTAGCTGGTTTTTTCACATAAGCAGAGACTATCTTTTTAATTTATTTTTAATCATTGTAATATTTAAGAGTAACGTTTATTGTTTTCTTGCATACAAAATTAATATCTGATGGAGAAGTTGAATCAAGATTACAAACTGAAGTCATTTTTCTACCTCCTTTCCCACTGAAAGTTAACTGAAATGACAGAAATGCTATTAAGAAAGAATAATTTTATATAAACACTAGAAAATAAGAAAGTGTTCAAGCATAAACTTTTAGGATATTCTGGAAGAAAAAAAGGAGTTGGGATAAATTTTCAGAGGAATAACATGGAAAATTGCCTAATGCCAATAAAAGAACCCCTCCTTAATGCAAGTTTGAAAAAATCCAAGCTTTATGACCATCAATGCCAGACTAATAGAGACACATGTGAGTGCCATGCTCAGTCACTTCAGTCATGTCTAACTCTTTTTGACCCCATGGACTTTAGCCTGCCAGGCTTCTCCGTGGGATTCTCCACGGAGTGGGTTGCATTTCCATCTTAAGTGGATCTTCCCAACCCAGGGTTCGAACCTGTGTCTCCTGCATTGCAGGCAGATTCTTTACCAACTGAGCTACTAGGGAAGCCCGGTAGAAACACATGAGAAAACAAAATTACTATATTTGGATTAGGTGAGAAAGCTGGATTCTTCCAGCTCTCCTACTTACATATTTGGTTTCCTTTTTCCTATATATTGTGTGTATGCATGTCTTAATTTTATTTGAAAACAAACATTGATGCTGAGATTTCTTCTGCTTCTTAATGTATATGTATTTTAAAGTGGATTATCCTTTATAATTTGAGTACAATTATATATTATCAAATATTTTCTTATGTATTTATATTTTAATTTAGTCATCAGCTGAAAGAGATCAATCTGGGTTAATATTTGGCAGTGCATGGTTGAGTAGGGCATGGATTTGACTGGGTCTTTTTTAATTTGTCCAAATTCTAAGATCATTGGCTGGAGGGTGAGTGGATAGGCATAAGGCTTACCAAATATCTGTGTACTGTAACCCTGCTGGGAATGGTTCTTGCTATATGGTTTTATTTTTATTGTTGTATGCTTTCTTTTTGTCTGCTTGGTTTTTTAAATTTTTAATTATTTAACTTTTGGCTGCACTGGGTCTTCATCGCTGTGAGCAGGCTTTCTCTCGTGGCAGTGAGCAAGGGCTGCTCTCTCGTTGTGGTGCACAGGCTTCTCATTGCAGTGGCTTCTCTTGTTGTGGAGCACAGGTTCTAGATGCTCAGACTTCAGTACTTGTGGAGCACAGGCTTAGTTGCCCCACGGCATGTGAGATCTTCCCAGACGAGGGATTGTACAGATGTCCCTTGCATTGCAAGGAAGATTCTTAACCACTGGACCATCAGGGAATCCCTGCGTGTTTTGTAATATACAGAAGGGAACTTATGGAATATGTATTTAGTTCCTTGGCAGAATTAACATGTCTAAATCTAAAACTGCCAAAATGCATCACTCCCACATCACTCCTACAACAACTCCCTACTTTCAGCCATCAGCCATCAGCCAAGACTTTAACTTGAATTTTTTGTCCCAGAATAAATTTATAAGTTGATGTCTAAGTTAGAGGGTGAAAGAGGGGTGATATTCAGGAGTGAAATGGCTTTGGGTACTCTAGAAATTACTTTTCCCATGTAGTAGGGGTGGAAATATACAGTTTGATTACTAGCCTACTGGTTTGTAAATTTATCAAGTCACAATGAAGGGCAGTGAAAATATACAAACATTTCTGTGTGGACAGACTCTTCTTTCTCAGGACCATGTTCATGCCTGAAATGGTTTAATTGTATCCTGGATTCTGGTAAATTTTTAACCAGTGATTTCCTAAGTTTCAGGATGGTTGAACTCCAGCATTCCTTGTGCATTTTCATACTTATTTTAATCAAATCGTGCTATTTACCCACCTTCTTCATTTCAAAGTCCAAGGGAAGATTACTTTCAGTTTGAAGAGAGAATTTTCCCCCCTTAGAGCAGTGTCACAATTTAAAGTAATTTGTCAATGATCAAACAGCATGTAAAGTGGTGGATCCAAGATTTAATTCAAGTCTCTATGTTACCAAAGGCCATCCTCTTTATATCTTTTCTTTTAAATTTATTTTCATTGCAGCATACATCATCAAGAAGGTTGATTTAAACTATGGCTTAAAAGTTAGAAAGATTTTTAACACCTGGAATGACAGAAGCAGGCATACCACAAAGGGTGAGAAAAGTTGGAGAAAAATTTAGAAGCAAGAAATTACATAACATTCAGGAAGACATCCAGTTTCTTCATAGGGTAGAACAAGTGTACAACATTAGTGGCAATTAAGGCCATGAGAGTACTTTGGCCACCTCATGTGAAGAGTTGACTCATTGGAAAAGACTCTGATGCTGGGAGGGATTGGGGGCAGGAGGAGAAGGGGACGACCGAGGATGAGATTGCTGGATGGTATCACCGACTTGATGGACATGAGTCTGAGTGAACTCTGGGAGTTGGTGATGGACAGGGAGGCCTGGCGTGCTGCGATTCATGGGGTCGCAAAGAGTTGGACACGACTGAGCGACTGAACTGAACTGAACTGAGTGAAGGTATTGCATCCTAAGCTATTATACCCCAAACTGAAGAAATTACACCTGCTTCTCTAAGAGTTCAGCATCGTTAAAGGTGACTTATTTTGGTAACTTAGCAAAGTATGCTGTGTAGGTTGGAATGCAAGAGCATGTAAAAGTAATCAAGACAAGTTCAGGCATTTCGTGATTGAAGATGAACTATATTTGGAATAAAATTAAGCTTGATCCAAGGAAATTTTGAAGAATTAGTTAACTACAACATGGAGATTTGTGTATTAGTGGCTAAAACAATATTCAAATTATTAATATCATATTCACATAAGAAGTAAGTAGATTCCCATTTTCAGAATAAAATGCTAAGTTTAATTTTAGATATGCTTAGAATAAGCAGATCAAAGGTTACCTGTGAGATGGTGTCCAATAGACAACGTAGGTTTAGATCCATCAGATAGCTGAAGGGTGAATTTTAGAGTATTCTAAATAGAGGTGATAAATTGTATCCAGCACATAGTAACTGCTCAAATATTAATAAAACTGAATTAGCTTGCTTTGGAACTGAATGGAATTGAACAGAATTATCAAGTTCAACAGAGAAAAAGTAGTCAAACAATGAGAAGGAAAATAGTGAAGTTTTAGTGTTACAGAAGGGATCATACAGGCTAAGGGAGGACAAGGGCTGGAAAGAAGATGCTGGTGGCAATGCAGAGTGGTCTGTCTCATAGCCAGCTTCGAGGAATTCTGTAATATACAAGCATTTACATTCAAAAAAGCCACATGTATTGAATGTCTCCTAGTGAATACAGGCTCCTCTGGTGGCTCAATGGTAAAGAACCTGTCTGCCAGTGCAGGAGACACAAGAAACTGAGGTTCGATCTCTGGGTCAGAAAGATCCCCTAGAGGAGGAAATGGCAACCTGCTCTAGTGTTTTTGCCTGAAAAATCCCATGGACAGAGGAGCCTGACGAGCTACAGTCCATGGGGTTGCAAAGAGTCAGACACATGCACACACATATAGTGAGTACAGCAAAAAAAAACAGTGAGAAGCCATTCCACGGATGTAGGTGTTGCCGTTCACAAGGCAGGAAACGTCACCAGGTGCTAAAGTCGTACTGAAGTGAACCCTAGATACTACTGTTCTTGAGGAGTCTGCATTTTTCTGAGGAAGATCAAACAAGTGGAGGAGTAGAAAAGTGTCCTATGAGAAAAGCAATTCTACCTTTTCTGCAAAGACATTCACATTTCAGTGACACTGGGTGCTTCCTCATTAATTTCTAATGAATTAATGAAAGCATAAATAATACACCCTTCCTTAGGTAGACTGAAGCTCTACAAGGTCAGAGATCATGTAGGCTTTGTTCATGATACTTCCTCAGCACCTAGAAAGAACCTGAGCAAGAGTTCCTCAATAGGATATTAAAAATAATAATTAATGGATGGATCGATGGGTGAATCGGTGAGTGGACAGACAGATGAATAGATGAAGGCATCCCTGACCAGTCTTCATATGTGAATACACTGCTTTCCATCACTGCCTTTCTTTTTTCAATTGTACTTACTCACCTATGTGTTTCAGCTATTATTCCAAGCTGAACCACAACAGAACAGGTAATGAAGTACTCAGTAGAGCTGCTGTTTGAAGTCGGCCACATTGTATCCCTCACTCTTATGTCAGTTGATTTTCCCTCAACATCACAGCAGCAACGAGGGCACCTTAAAAATACAATAAAAGATACTGTTAGATTTTTTTGAAAGATAGAAAAACGCAATTTTCTTCACTTTCTCAAAATGATATAGCTTTTGAAAATATTAGACTTTTGACCAACTTCTGCATTCAGAACTAAAGAGTCGCCTTTCAATTACTTCCTACATGAACATAATGTGATTTGATGTTGTCGCCCAGTTCGAATAAATGGGAAGTTATTTGCAGTTATTCTGAGAGGTTCTGAAGGAGTCTTTATGGAGAGTTGATCAGATTTTGCTAGACTCTGAAGTCCTTGAGATCCGTGCAACCACCCAAGGACATAAAATTATTTGAGGAGGAGATGAGAAAACTTGTTCTGATTCAACTGAGACTATTCTCTGACTTTCTAAAGCTTCAGACAACTTAGGAATGAATGCACACTGCACATGTCTCTTTCTGAAATGTTCTCCACCTTAGCTTTGACATGAGAGTGAAAGCACAATTCTATAATATATGAAAATATCTGTGGGTTCTATAGACATAGGAGATTTGTCATATGTCTCAGGAAGGCATCTTATTTCATTACATTCCTGGTCAATTCCTGTTATTGTGTGAGGTTGGGCTCTTCTCTATTAAAATCAGTCTGTAAGCATTCTGAAATGACTTCATGAGAAGCTAACACTCTTGCAGATTGGACCACAGAGGCCATAGGTATTTCTGTGTCTTAAATTATACTTCTAACTTGCATGGCTAGATTTGTACATAGAGTATTTGTTTTGGGTACTAATGGGCTTCCTGAAACAAAGGACACTGGGCTCACACTTGGGATATTTTAGGGAAGTCTATGTTAAGGGCCAATTCCACTGTATAGTCACAAGGGATTTGATTTAGGTCATAACTGAGTAGTATAGAGGTTTTCCCTACTTTCTTCAATTTAAGTCTGAATTTGGCAATAGAGAGTTCATGATCTGAGCCACAGTCAGCTCCCAGTCTTGTTTTTGCTGACTGTATAGAGCTTCTCCATCTTTGGCTGCAAAGGGTATAATCAATCTGATTTTGGTATTGATTATCTGGTGATGTTCATGTGTAGAGTATTCTCTTATGTTGTTGGAAAAACGTGTTTGCTATGACCAGTGCATTCTCTTGGCAAAACTCTATTAGTCTTTGCCCTGCTTCATTCCATATTCCAAGGCCAAATTTTCCCATTACTCCAGGTGTGTCTTGACTTCCTACTTTTTCATTCCAGTCCCCTATGATGAAAAGGACATCTTTTTTGGGTGTTAGTTCTAGAAGGTCTTATAGGTCTTCATAGAACCATTCAACTTCAGCATTATTGGTCAGGGCATAAACTTGGATTACTGTGATATTGAATGGTTTGCCTTGGAAATGAACAAAATCATTCTGTCGTTTTTGAGATTCCATCCAAGTATTGCATTTTGGACTCTTTTGTTAACTGTGGTGGCTACGCCATTTCTTCTAAGGGATTCTTGCCCACAGTACTAGATGTAATGGTCATCTGAGTTAAATTCACCCATTCCAGTCCATTTTAGTTCGTTGACTCCTAAAATGTTGGTGTTCACTCTTGCCATCTCCTGTTTGACCACTTCTAATTTGCGTTGATTCATGGATCTAACAGTCCAGATTACTATGAAATATTGCTCTTTACAGCATTGGACTTTACTTCTATCACCAGTCACATCCACAACTGGGTGATATTTTTGCTTTAGCTCTGTCTCTTCATTCTTTCTGGAGTTATTTCTCCACTGATCTCCAGTAGCATATTGGGCACCTACTGACCTGAGGAGTTCCTCTTTCAGTGTCCTATCATTTTGCCTTTTCATACTGTTCATGGGGTTCTCAAGGCAAGAATACGGAAGTGGTTTGCCATTCCCTTCTCCAGTGGGCCACATTTTGTCAGAACTCTCCACTGTGACCAGAATCAAATCCCTTATGACTATACAGTGGAAGTAACAAACATATTCAAGGGATTAGATCTGATAGAATGCCAGATAAACTATGGATGAAGGTTCGTGACTTTGTACAGGAAGCAGTGATCAAGACAATCCCCAAGAAAAAGAAATGCAAATGGGCAAAGTGGTTGTCTGAGGAGACCTCACAAACAGCTATGAAAAGAAAAGAAGTGAAAGGCAAAGGAGAAAAGGAAAGATACACCCATCTGAATGCAGAGTTCCAAAGAAAAGCAAGGAGAGAAAAGAAAACTTTCCTCAGTGATCAATGCAAAGAAATAGAGGAAAACAACAGAATTGGAAAGACTAGCGATCTCTTCAAGAAAACTAGAGATACCAAGGGACATTTTCATGCAAAGATGGGCAAAATAAAGGACGGAAATGACATGGACCTAATAGAAAAAGAAGATATTAAGAAGAGGTGGCAAGAATACATAGAAGAACTATACAAAAAGATCTTCACCACCAAGATAATCACGATGGTGTAATCGCTCATCTAGAGCCAAACATCGTGGAATGTGAAGTCAAGTGGGCCTTAGGAAGCATCACTACAAACAAAGCTAGTGGAGGTGATGGAATTCCAGTTGAGCTATTTCAAATCCTAAAAGATGATGCTGTGAAAGTGCTGCGCTCAATATGCCAACAAATTTGGAAAACTCAGCAGTGACCACAGGACTGGAGAATGTCAGTTTTCCTTCCAATCCCAAAGAAAGGCAATGCCAAAGAATGCTCAAACTACTACACAATCACACTCATCTCACACGCTAGTAAAGTAATGCTCAAAATTCTCCAAGCGACATTTCAGTGGTACATGAACCATGAACTTCCAGATGTTCAAGCTGGATTTAGGAAAGTCAGGGGAACCAGAGATCAAATTGCCAACATCCATTGGATCATCAAAAAAGCAAGAGAGTTCCGGAAAAACATCTACTTCTGCTCTATTGACTGTGCCAAAGCCTTTGGCTGTGTGGAACACAACAAACTGGAAAATTCTGAAAGAGATGGGAATACCAGACCACCTGACCTGCCTGCTGAGAAATCTGTATGCAGGTCAGCAAGCAACAGTTAGAACTGGACATGGAATAGCAAACTGGTTCCAAACAGGTACAGCAGTACATCAAGGCTGTATATTGTCATCTTGCTTATCTAATTTATATGCAGAGTACATAATAAGAAATACTGGACTGGATAAAGCACAAGCTGGAATTAAGATTGCTTGGAGAAATGTCAATAACCTCAGATATGCAGATGACACCACTCTTATGACAGAAAGTGAAGAAGAACTAAAGAGTCTCTTGATGAGAGTGAAAATGTTGGCTTAAAACTCAACATCCTGAAAAGTAAGATCATGGCATCTGGTCCCATCAATTCATGGCAAATAGATGGGGAAACAGTGAAAACAGTAGCTGACTTTATATTTTTGGGCTCCAAAATCACTGCAGATGGTGACTGCAGGCATGGAATTTAAAAGACGCGTGGTCCTTGGAAGAAAAGCTGTGACCAACCTAGGCAACTAATTAAAGAGAAGAGATATTATTTGACAAAAAATTTCCATCTAGTCAAAGCTATCGTTTTTCCAGTAGTCATGTATGGATGTGAGAGTTGGACTATAAAGAAAGCTGAGTGCTGACGAATTGATGCTTTTGAACTGTGGTGTTGGAGGAGACTCTTGAGAGTCCCTTGGACTTCAGGGAGATCCAACCAGTCCTTCCTAAAGGAAATCTGTCCTGAATATTCACTGGAAGGACTGATGCTGAAGCTGAAACTCCAATACTTTGGCCACCTGATGTGAAGGACTGACTCATCGGAAAAGACCCTGATGCTGGAAAAGATAGAAGGCAGGAGGAGAAGGGGACAACAGAGGATGAGATTGTTGGATGGCATCACCGACTCAATGGACATGAGTTTGAGTAAACTCCAGGAATTGGTGATGGACAGGGAGGCCTGGTGTGTTGCTGTACTTGGGGTCGCAAAGAGTCGGATAGGACTGAACGAGTGAATGAACTGAACTGAACTGAACTGATATTAAGGGCCAGAAAAATTGATATAGGGTTGACATGTCAGAATTTTTTTTCTGATAGTTCAACAGGCTGGTAAGGGGAAAGAAAGATGTTCACAGGATGCTGGTTTGTGTAGAAGGCCAGCTGTATTTTAGATGAATAGAGGAAGGGCTGTGGTGAGAGAGTATTCTGAACTGGGGTAGCGATTGAAGAAGGATGAGAAGGCAGTTGAGGAACCAGTAAAAAGTGCCCATGAGAAGCACTACAAAGGAGGCAGAAACTTCTGGATGTGTTCATACACAAGGAATTCTCTGTGTACTTTTTACAACGTGTGTGTTCAATTCTTCAGTTGTGTCAGATTCTGTGACTCCAGGAACTGTAGCCTTCTAGGCTCTTCTCTCCAGTGGATTTCCCAGGCAAGAATACTGGAGGGTGTTGGCATTTCCTTCCCCAGGGGATCTTCTCAACCTAGGGATTGAACCCATGTCTCTTGCATTGACAGGTGGATTCTTTACCACTGAGCCACCTAGGAAACCTCTTTTTACAATAGGGCCAATTTTCTGCTAAGTGAAAATGCTTAGACTTAATCTCTACACCTTTTAAAGTCATTCTTTGTCCTTGATATGGAAGAGAATTATGATAAAAGTAATGTTTTAAATTAAGCTCACGATACTCATTGATGTCAGCTTTTTTTAAAGCACTTAGTTTATGCCAAGCACTGTTCCTTCATATTTATGAACTAATTTAAACCACAGAACAATTCAATGAAATTGCTACTATTACTTGTTTTTCAGATGAGTAAACTGAGAATTAGAAATGTCAAATAACTTCCCCAAGAATGCACAGGAAATAAAAGGCAGAGTAGGGAACCAGATCTGGACATTTGAACTCCAGAGTCTGTTCAATCACTTCTGCAATGATTTCTGTTTGCTTATTAGCTGTTTAGGGCTTCCCTGGTGGCTCAGACAGTAAAGAGTCTGCCTGCAATGTGGGAGACCTGGGTTCTATCCCTGGATCTGAAAGATTCCCTGGAGAAGGAAACCACTCCAGTATTCTTGTCTGGAAAATCCCATGAATGGAGGAGTCTGGCAGACTATAGTCCATGGGGTTGCAAAGAATCAGACACAACTGAGCAACTAACACTTTCTCACTTTCAATAGCTGTTTGTCATCTATCTTAAAAGAACAATAAACTTTTACAATGAAATAACTTTTAAGGGTTTTGTATCATTGTTTGGTCAGAATACATCAAAAGACATTTATTCAGTTCCCTTTTTGGTAAACAGTTAGTTTGTTTTTCATTTTTGAAAAATGCTATGATAAACAGAGCTGTGTAGATTTTTATCTTTGCAAACAAACCCCCCTGAAAAATCAGCTCTTAGCAGTGAAATGACTGGATCAAAGGATATGCATATTTTTAAGGATTTTGACATAGCTTTCATAAATCACTCTCCAGAAAGACTTCTCAGTTTGCATTGCACTGTCAGAGATTGAGATGATCAGTATCCCTACACCCTCATCAGAAGTTATTATTATCTTTTCTTTAGCTTTGACAGTTCAATAATCTCAGCATAACTCAAGGTACTTTTAATTTGAATTTTTGATTGCTAATCAAAAAGTTGACTGTTTTCATACATTTAATACTGATTTACATTTCTTTTGTGAATTAAATGATCCCATTGTTTAATTTATAAGTAATATTTTATAGAGTACAATTTTTACTCCTTTTATTGTATTTATTGAAAATATTTCCCCTAGAGATCTAATTTTATACTTTTTAGATGTAAGTAAGCTTTTAAAATTCACACAAATATATCAGTGCGTGCTAAGTCACTTCAGCCAGGTCCGACTGTTTGCCACCCTATGGACTGTAGCCTGCCAGGCTCCTCTGACCAGGGGACTCTCCAGGCAAGAACACTGGAGTGGGTTGCCATGTCCTCCTCCAGGGAGCGTCCCGACCCAGGGATGGAATTCACGTCTCTTACGTCTCCTGCACTGGCAGGCATGTTCTTTACCACTAGTGACGCCTGGTTTTCCTTAAATCAACATTTAGTTTGATCCTTAGAACATTTCCCTACCTTCAATATTATATTTTTTTCCTCTTATTTTGTATTGGTATTTATGGTTTTCATTTTTTTAAGATATTGATTGATTTTGGATGAATGATCTGAAGTAGGTAGATTGCTTTTTGTTTTTCCTCAAATAACCACTTGTCTCAAGTTTATCAAGTTAGTTTGTCAGCCACTGGTGTCATTATGATCAAAATTTTATGCATCCCATTAACATGAATTATTGTACTATTAACATATAATATTAATAGATTAATTTCATACAACTGCATCAATTTATGTGCTAATGTGGTCAGCTCTTTTCCTTAAGATATTCATCTTAGTTATCATGGTGTTTTCTATTTTATGAGAAAATAACTTGTTTTTAATTATACAAATGATACAGACTTATTGTAGAAACAAATCAAACACACAGTAGGAAAAAGCAGGTAATAATTGCCATTAAGTGTTTAGGTTAGATCCTTTCATCTCTGTTGGTGGTTGTTTTCGAAATGTATTTTTCAAGATACTGTACATCTTGATTTGTAATCTATTTTTAAACTCAATAACAACAGAAAGTTTTCTCTACCTACATATTCATCTATAATATCAAGTGTAATGACTACATAGTTTGATAGCTAAAAAGTTGTGCTGAATTTTGTGTGCTTAATCACAAATTGTCATATTCAACTACTTTTCAAAGTTGCTACAAATAACATAATATTGATATACTTAAATCTTTGGAGAAAGATGTATTTGATTGTAAGAGAGCTAAAACATAGGTTTTCTGGGGAGTTCTAACATTTTTTCCTCTTCATGCTGCATAACATACCACAATCAAAATCCTCTTTCTGAAGAAGCATTGGGATTTTTTTTTTTTTTTTTTTTTTTTTTGCCACACCACACAGCATATTGGGGAAGGAACTGGCAATCCCCTCCAGTGTTCTTGCCTGGAGAATCCCATGGATGGAGGAGTCTGGTGAGCTGCAGTCCATGGGATCTCAGAGAGTCACTCAGACTGAACGACTGAGCTTACTTGCACAGTATATGGGATCTTAGTTTCCTGGGGATCAAACCTGCATGCCCTGCATTGGAAGCTTGGAGTCTTAACCACTGGACTGCCAGGGAAGTCCCTGAAGCAGTGTTTTAAATTAAGGAATAACTTATAGACAGTGAAGTACCTACATCTTAAATGTACTGCCTTTGAGATTCTACTTACATATACGTCTGTGTAACAATCGCACAGGAGACTCCATCCCGCCTGTGTCACTTAGGGTCTGTCTACTCTCAGATTTGTCTCTCAGCTTCCCTGCATATGTCCAGCACCCATTTGTCTTAGCTGAAGGTCTGCAGTGTAGGGGCTGCACCTGCAGCCCCTCTGCTCCACCCTCAATCTCAGAAGGTTCAAGGTTCGCAACAGGCTTCTTTTAGCTGCACCTCTCCCCGTTACTCTACAAAAGAAGGGCCTTCCAGCCCACTCTTCCAACTGCTCCCTACCTCCAGCATGCTCTTCGGTTGCTCCATGAAGGCATATAGAAGTGTGTTGGTAATGTGATGGACTTCTACTTGGTGACCTGCCCTTTTGGGATTCTACACTGTCAAAGAGTGTCAGCTCTTAGATGGTTAGTTCAAAGCCGAGTGAGTGCTCTGCTGGTTTACCCCTTCTTAGCAGATTCCTCCTCCTTCCACATTGGCAAGCATGACAGAAATGTTCTCAATGTTCTTATAAGAAGAAACTCACTTTCTATTGTTTAGTTCATTTCCGTTTGTGTCTTTAACCCTGGAGGGTTTTTCAAAAACCATAATGTAATAGCTTCTCAAGCTTGATTTGATGTTTGGGGTGAGATCTATAGTTTTTTTTTGTTTGTTTGTTTTTGTTTTTTTGCTATTTTCTACATTGGAACCAAGTGCAGGACTCCTATCCCAGTGTTTTCAATCTTGGGATATATGTCTCTGTAGCTGTGGTTATAGCTTCTTTCTCATTTATAGTACTAGGAACAATATATTCTCTCTCTCATTTCACGGATGATCCTTGATAGAATTCATTTTGTTATATAAGTCTTTTAAAATTTTACTTATTGACTAAATCAATTATACTATGACTTCTTTTTTCTAATTGCAATCATGTTTCTTTCCTTAGCTAATTTCTTCTAGTGCTATAAGATTTACTGTGTTGCTCTTTTATAACCTTAATTAAGTTTAAATATGTTATAAGCTTTAAAAATTAGAGTATGTAAATCTATAAAATCTCCCCTGGTTATACCTTTGTTTTATCTCATAAATTTTTGTAAAAGATTTTCATAGTGATTATTGATACATAGATTTTTACCAGGGTTTTGTTTATTTTTTGATGAAACTATTATTTAGCAGAGTTGTTTTTTTTTTTCTTTTCCCCTAGTGATTTGACATTGAGCTATCTGCTAGTAAATAACTACTATTAGTATTTCACTGTGTGTTAAATAAGTAGTTTACAATTTATTTAATTATTCTTTATTGTGTAGGATATGATCAGTGTTATTTATAAATATTTCAAAAGCAATTGAAAAGCAAGTTTAGTCTTTGTTTATGACATAGAGTTGAACATTTACCAATTTAATCAAGTCCGGTCATTGATTCCAATTCTCTATATTTTATTTATCACATTTCTCAACAGAAGGAAATTATTATAAATATTAACTTGTTGACTAGGTGATTTAGAGACTGAAAAAACATGGAAGTAGAGCTAACATTTAGAACTCTCCCTTAGAAGAGATTATGGCTCAGATGGTAAAGAATTTGCCTGCAACACAGGAGACTTGGGTTTTATCCCTGGGTCAGGAAGATCCCCTGGAGAAGGAAATGGCTACCCACTCCAGTATTCTTTCCTGCAGAATTCCATGGCCAGAGGAGCCTGGCAGGCTACAGTCCATGGGGTTGCAAAGCATTAGGCATGATTGAGTAACTAATGCTTAACTTATAGTCCTAAACGAGTCCTAAACAAACATTGGAAAAGTGACTCAAGCAATCAATAAGTCATCAAACTCAAAAGACAAAATATTAATTTTATATTGATACAATGTTTTACCCTATCAAAGTTATTTTGTGTGCATTTTATCCTGTATTTAGAACAACTAAGTGTGTAATATAGTCCCTTATTCAATGATGCAGAAATTGATAGAAACAAAGTAGTTTCTCTAATGTCACACAACTTTTAAGGAGCAGAGCAGAGGCTTGAATTACATTGTAATGAATATTAATTGTCTTCCCACAGCACTGGAATTGTCTACATAATTAAAGGTCTTGTTACTAAATTAATTGAGGGAAAAAAATGAGTCAAAATTATGCAAAGGTTTGCTTAATTTGGTAGCTCATACAAGGTTCAACTTTTTTTCCATTTTTCCCCTTTGTCATCCTCAGCAAAGGTGAACATTTTTGTCGCCAGGCTTAACCCCATATGTTCTCAATACTGCTGTCATGGCTATAAGTATCATATTCTCATACAATAATATCTATGAAGTCTCCTTCCCCACAAAGAAAGAAACAGTGTCCCTTATTTGTGTCATTTTTCATTTTTTGATGCAGACCATTTTTAAAGTCTTTATTGAATTTGTTACAATATTGCTTCTGTTTTATGTTTTCGTTTCTTGGCCATGAGACATGTGGGGTCTTAGCTCCTCAGCCAGGGGTCAAACCCACACCCTCTGCACTGGAAGGTGAAGTTTTAACCACTGGATCACCAGGGAAGTCCCCATGTCACTTTTTAAGACTGAAGAAAGCTTTTTTAGGATACTCCTCAGCAAATATCCCCTTAGAACTTAGTTCCAGAATTGTATCATATGCTCAGTCCTAACCACTAATAGCGAGAAAAGTAAAATCAGCAAATATCCCCTTAGAACTAACTAATAGCGAGAAAAGTAAAATCCCTGAATTACTTTATACTTTTTAAGATTTAGAAATTGAGGCTTGAGAAGGTGACTCTGTTGCTGCAAAAAAAAAAAAAAGCCATTTCTATTGTCAAAAATAAGGAAAGGGGGTGGCTTTGGGTAGGTGACAGCGTCTGTGATACAGATATAGAGATTGGAGATCAGAGTGAGAGAGGATGAGTCAAAAACTATTACAGACCATACATTCTGTGAAATGGGGAAAATAGATTACTATTGAGAGAAATAGGAAAAGAACAAAGAGATGTCAGTCTTGATGGAAAGATGATAGCTCTGGTTTGGCACAAGTTGGTCAAAAAGATGGGATTTTCAAAAGGAATTGCAGGCACGTAGTTACAAAGATCTGAAGCATAAAAGAACAGCCAGAGTGCAGGCTGAATCTTGAAAACTTTTTCATAAATATGGCAGCCATTGTCATGAAACTGAGTACCATTACTGAGGGAGACACTGGGAAAGAACAAATATGGAGCATTAAGAATCATGTCTAATGAAGAGTACAGAAGATAAGCATAAATGGAGAAGGTACAAGTGGAAACAAAATAAATAGTATTTTTTATAAAGCCAATGCCACTCCATTGCAAACATAGACTATTAAACTCAACATTGAATTATTAACACTCTTCATCCTTTTCCTTCTTCTTAAGTAAATAGCATTTAAAAATCTTTAAATGTTCCCTCAGGTAGCTGTACCATTATTTACTTAATCATTCCTTTGTGATGGATATTTACTTACTTTCTGTTATTTTTCTTTTTAATCTGGTAGTCTAACCTAGTCTCAGCATACAACTTCAGATCTGAACATAAGAGATGTTCTTATATTCCCTAGAGTCTGTGATTCCATTCCCTTTAAATATGAATCTCTTTTGGCACCTGCTTGACCAATAGAATGGAGTAAAAGTAATGTTTGGGATTACTGAGGCTAAATCATTGAAAGCCTCAGTTCAGTCTCTCAGTTGTGTCTGACTCCTTGAGGCTCCATGGACTGTAGCACACCAGGCTTCCCTGTCCATCACCAACTCTTGAAGCTTGCTCAAACTCATGTCTATCAAATCAGTGATGCCATCCAACCATCTCATCCTCTGTCATCCCTTTCCCCTCCTGCCTTCAATCTTGCCTTCAATCTTCATTTAAAAGCCTAGATGTTCTTATATTCTCAGAATATAACTCCTGGAGCTTGCTGAAACTCATGTTCATTGAATCAGTGATGCCGTCCAACCATCTCAGCCTCTGTCATCCCCTTCTCCTCCTGCCTTCAAGCTTCAATTAAAAGCCTAGATGTTTTTATATTCCCAGAATAAGAAAGCCATGATATTTTAGCATGTCAATTGGCAAGAAATGTTTAATGTAGAAAGAAGATGCTTGAAATTCTTCTGATTTATTGATTTATGAGGTCATATATATCCCCTCACTTAGATCAGAGATGATACACTTACCTTCACCAACACTTAACCACGAAGATGGATTCAGGAAGGAAAGTTGTTTGCATTGTGCATATGAGCTCAGTCTTGTCTGACTCTTTGTGACCCTGTGGACTGTAGCCTGCTAGGCTCCTCTGAACATGGAATTCTCCACACAAGAATACAGGGGTGGGGTGCCATTTCCCACCCGAGTCAGGGAGGAGAACATGATGTAAAGAAAGCAAAAGAGAGAACAAGACAAGCAATTGTCTTGTCCTCAATTATTATGGAATGATAAGAAGGCCATGGAAGAAGTGTGTGATTACATGAGTGTTCTCATATTTCTTTATCAGACATTAATTCAAAGAGATCAAAATGTGTCCTATTAACTTTTTAAAATGGGGGACTCGGAACACAACTATTATGCATTTGGTCCTATAAAAACACCAAAGCTTCCCAGGTGGCTTCCCAGGTGTTGAAGTGGTAAAGAATCTGCCGGCCAATGCAGGAAACACAACAGACAACGGTTTGATCCCTGGATTGAGAAGATCCCCTGGAGAAAGAAATGGCAAGCTGCTTCAGTATTCTTGACTGGAAAATTCCATGGACAAGGAGCCTGGCAGACTACAGTCCAAGGGGTCGCGAAGTGTCAGACACGACTTAGCGACTCAACAACAACAAAAATGAAGAAGGCCCGTGTAAATAATGGATGATGTTTTGTGTCCAAAAGTGAGGGTTCTGGTTTGTTTTTCTCTTTGGTTCTTAAGTGGCATGGACACTGCGTCATAGTGTTAAGGTGACCTTACAACATAAACTGGGAATGAACTTCTGTGGTAGATTGCATGGTGGAGGCAATGGCATGGAATCAGGAATGGAACCTGAATGAGAGCAGAATGGCCATTGAGTTAGCAAAGAGAGACTGTTAGGATTTCATTGAAATAAGAAGGAACAAGTATCAGCAGCAGATGCCAGCAGAATCCAATGTATATGCAATAGCTATGTTCCAAGTGGCCATAACCTATGTCTTTTTCATGCACGACATTCCTCTTTTGAGAAGTAGAGTCTGTGATTCTATTCCCTTTGAATCTGAACTCCTCTTGGCATCTGCTTGACCAATAGCACAGAGTAAAAGTAATATCTGGGATTTCTGAGGCTAAATCACTAAAAGCCTAAAGGTTCCCATGAAGGTCTCTTGGAGGCCAGGGCACATGGAGAGGTTACATGTGGGCTCTTCATCTGATAACATGAAATGAACTCTCATCCATGGGTAGCATCAGCTGCTATCTTGAATATCTAGCCCAGACCAATCTTTAGATGATTCTAGCAGTACACCTGCAACCCTGAGAGATCTGAACACAGAACCACTGCCTGAGCTCAATTCATCCACAGAGCTATTAAAATTAACTTTCAATTTTTGTTTCAAGTCACTGAATTTTGGAATGGTCTGTCCAAACACATCCAAACTGATGTGGCTGAAGCCAACCTCATAGCAGATCTGGGGAGTCACATTTAAGTCTGAGCATTCTTTCACCATATAGGTAAGAGATCACGTAAGCCACTTTCCAAAATGCATTTTCAAGTAAATTAGGAGTATGGGATAGGCAAAGAAAATGGAAACTTCTTTAGCATTTTTCCCGAATTCTAAACATTATTTAAAAGTAATATTTGATTTGCTATAGAAGGCTTAATATTAAAACAGATTGAATATACTAAGTGGAGGCTTCTTAAGGAGACTAGATCATCCACAGGCAAATTTTCTTAAAAAAAAAAAAAAAAAAAACCTCTTTTTTTTTTTTTTTAGGTCTACCTCTGTTTTATACAGTTTACGTTGTAATTAAATAGAGCTATGAACAGCCCATCATAGACTGCTTTTTAAAATAAAATTTTACTGTAACACAGCCATGCCTATTTGTTTACAGATCACCTGTAATCATTTTTGAGCGACAACAGTTGCAGCAAAATTATATAGTCTATAAAGCCAGTGGTCTCTATTCTATAGTGCTTTAAAACAAAAGTGTACCAACTCCTCTATAGAGTGAAAATTGGAACCATGATTCATATTTTCATATACAAATTAAGATAATTTTTTTTTTTGCAATTATACTTTCAGGGTAAATTCCTAGAAGTAGATTTCCTAAGTCATAGAGTTGGTACAACATTAAAGAGTTTCACATATTTGGCCCCAATTTATCTCCAGAAAAACTCTGTCAATATATAATAATTTTAATAAAGGTGACTAAATTCCCTGTATCTTTCAGTTCAGTTCAGTCACTCAGTCGTGTCCAACTCATTGCGATTCCATGAATCGCAGCACACCAGGCCTCCCTGTCCATCAGCAACTCCCGAGGTTCACTCAGACTTACGACCATAGAGTCAGTGATGCCATCCAGCCATCTCATCCTGTTGTCCCCTTCTCCTCCTGCCCCCAATCCCTCCCAGCATCAAAATCTTTTCCAGTGAGTCAACTCTTAGCATGAGGTGGCCAAAGTACTGGAGTTTCAGCTTTAGGATCATTCCTTTGAAAGAAATCCCAGGGTTGATCTCCTTCAGAATGGACTGGTTGGATCCCCTTGCAGTCCAAGGGACTCTCAAGAGTCTTCTCCAACACCACAGTTCAAATGCATCAATTCTTCAGTGCTCAGCCTTCATCACAGTCCAACTCTCACATCCATACATGACCACTGGAAAAGCCATAGCCTTGACTAGACGGACCTTAGTCGGCAAAGTAATGTCTCTGCTTTTGAATATGCTATCTACGTTGGTCATAACTTTTTTTCCAAGGAGTAAGTGTCTTTTAATTTCATGGCTGCAGTCACCATCTGCAGTGATTTTAGAACCCCCAAAAATAAAGTCTGACACTGTTTCCACTGTTTTCTCATCTATTTCCCATGAAGTGATGGGACCGGATGCCATGATCTTCATTTTCTGAATGTTGAGCTTTAAGCCAACTTTTTCACTTTCCTCTTTCACTTTTATCAAGAGGCTTTTTAGTTCCTCTTCACTTTCTGCCATAAGGGTGGTGTCATCTGCATATCTGAGGTTCTTAATATTTCTCCCGGCAATCTTGATTCCAGCTTGTGTTTCTTCCAGTCCAGCGTTTCTCATGATGTACTCTGCATATAAGTTAAATAAGCAGGGTGACAATATACAGCCTTGACATACTCCTTTTCCTATTTGGAACCAGTCTGTTGTTCCATGTCCAGTTCTAACTGTTGCTTCCTGACCTGCATACAGATTTCTCAAGAGGCAGGCCAGGTGGTCTGGTATTCCCATCACTTTCAGAATTTTCCATAGTTTATTGTGATCCCCACAGTCAAAGGCTTTGGCATAGTCAATGAAGCAGAAATAGATGTTTTTCTGGAACTCTCTTGCTTTTTCCATGATCCAGTGGATGTTGGCCATTTGATCTCTGGTTCCTCTGCCTTTTCTAAAATGACCTTGAATATCAGGAAGTTCATAGTTCACATATTGTTGAAGCCTGGCTTGGAGATTTTGAGCATTACTTTACTAGCATGTGAGATGAGTGCAATTGTGTGGTAGTTTGAGCATTCTTTGGCATTGCCTTTCTTTGAGATTACAATGATAACTGACCTTTTCCAGTCCTGTGGCCACTGCTGAGTTTTCCAAATTTGCTGGCATACTGAATGCAACTCTTTCACAGCATCATCTTTCAGGATTTGAAACAGCTCAACTGGAATTCCATCACCTCCACTAGCTTTGCTGATAGTGATGCTTCCTAAGGCCCACTTGACTTCACATTCCAAGATGTCTGGCTTTAGATTAGTGATCACACCATTGTGATTATCCGGGTCATGAAGATCCTTTTTGTACAGTTCTTCTGTGTATCTTGCTACCTCTTCTTAATATCTTCTGCTTCTGTTATGTCCATATCATTTCTGTCCTTTATCGAGCCCATCTTTGCATGAAATGTTCCCTTGGTATCTCTAGTTTTCTTGAAGAGATCTCTAGTATTTCCCATTCTGTTGTTTTCCTCAATTTCTCTGCATTGATCGCTAAAGAAGGCATTCTTATCTCTTCTTGCTATTCTTTGGAACTCTGCATTCGAATGCTTATATCTTTCCTTTTCTCCTTTGCTTTTTGCCTCTCTTCTTTTCACAGCTATTTGTAAGGCCTCCCCAGACAGCCATTTTGCTTTTTTGCATTTCTTTTCCATGCGGATGGTCTTGATCCCTGTCTCCTGTACAATGTCACAAACCTCATTCAATAGTTCATCAGGCACTCTATCGATCAGATCTAGACCCTTAAATCTATTTCTCACTTCCACTGTATAATCATAAGGGATAAGATTTAGGTCATACCTAAATGGTCTGGTGGTTTTCCCTACTTTCTTCAATTTAAGTCTGAATTTGGCAATAAGGAGTTCATGATCTAAGCCACAGTCAGCTCCCGGTCTTGTTTTTGCTGATTGTATAGAGCTTCTCCATCTTTGGCTGCAAAGAATATAGTCAATCTGATTTTGGTGTTGACCATCTGGTGATGTCCATGTGTAGAGTCTTCTCTTGTGTTGTTGGAAGAGGGTGTTTGCTATGACCAGTGCATTTTCTTGGCAAAACTCTATTAGTCTTTGCCCTGCTTCATTCTGCATTCCAAGGCCAAATTTGCCTGTTAATCCAGGTGTTTCTTGACTTCCTATTTTTGCATTCCAGTCCCCTATAATGAAAAGGACATCTTTTTTGGGTGTTAGTTCTAAAAGGTCTTGTAGGTCTTCATAGAATCATCCAACTTCAGTTTCTTCAGCATTACTGGTGGGGGCATAGACTTGGATAACTGTGATATTGAATGGTTTGCCTTGGAAACGAACAGAGATCATTCTGTAATTTTTGAGATTGCATCCAATGTATGGATGTGAGAGTTGGACTGTGAAGAAGGCTGAGCGCTGAAGAATTGATCTGTTTGAACTGTGGTGTTGGAGAAGACTCTTGAGAATCCCTTGGACTGCAAGGAGATCCAACCAGTCCATTCTGAAGGAGATCAACCCTGGGATTTCTTTGGAAGGAATGATCCTAAAGCTGAAACTCCAGTACTTTGGCCACCTCATGCGAAAGTTGACTCATTGGAAAATACTCTGATGCTGGGAGGGATTGGGGGCCGGAGGAGAAGGGGATGACCCAGGATGAGATGGCTGGATGGTATCGCGGACTCGATGGACGTGAGTCTGAGTGAACTCCAGGAGATGGTGATGGACAGGGAGGCCTGGTGAGCTGCAATTCATGGGGCCGCAAAGAGTCAGACACGACTGAGTACTGAACTGAACTGAACTGAACTGAACTGTATTTCAGACTCTTTTGCTGACCATGATGGCTACTCCATTTCTTCTGAGGGGTTCCTGCCCACAGTAGTAGACATAATGGTCATCTGAGTTAAATTCACCCATTCCAGTCCATTTTAGTTCACTGATTCCTAGAATGTCGACGTTCACTCTTGCCATCTCTTGTTTGACCACTTCCAATTTGCCTTGATTCATGGACCTGACATTCCAGTTTCCTATGCAATATTGCTCTTTACAGCATTGGACTTTTTGTTTCTATCACCAGTCACATCCACAGCTGGGTATTGTTTTTGCTTTGGCTCCATCCCTTCTTTCTTTCTGGAGTTATTTCTCTACTGATCTCCAGTGGCATATTGGACACCTACTGACCTGGGGAGTTCCTCATTCAGTATCCTATTATTTTGCCTTTTCATACTGTTCATGGGGTTCTCAAGGCAAGAATACTGAAGTGGTTTACCATTCCCTTCTCCAGTGGACCACATTCTGTCAGGCCTCTCCACCATGACCCTCCCATCTTGGGTTGCCCCGCGGCCATGGCTTGGTTTCATTGAGTTAGAGGAGGCTGTGGTCCTAGTGTGATAAGATCGACTAGTTTTCTGTGAGTATGGTTTCAGTGTGTCTGTCCTCTGATGCCCTCTTGCAACACCTACCATCTTACTTGGGTTTCTCTTATCTTGGGCATGGGGTATCTCTTCACGGCTTTTCCAGCAAAACACAGCTGCTGCTCCTTACCTTGGACGAAGGGTATCTCCTCACCACTGCCCTTCCTGACCTTCAACATGGGAGAGCTACTCTATGCCCTCCTGTGCCAGCACAGCCACTGCTTCTTGGATGTGGGTTGATCTTCCTGGCTGCCACCCCTGGCCTCAGGCGCAGGGTGGCTCCTCCCGGCTGCTGCCCCTGGCCTTGGGCACGTGGTGGCTCCTCCCAGCCCCTGACTCTGGCCTCCTACACAGGATGGCTCCTCCAGACCGTTGCCCCTGACCTTGGATGCAGGGTGGCTCCTCTTGGCCGTTCCTGCACCATCGCAGCCTGGCACTGTTGGCTGCTGCCCCTGACCTCGGATGTGGGGTAGCTCCTCTCGGCCACGCTGAGTGTGCCAGCCGTCTCAGCCGCTTGTGAAATCTTTGTACACAATACTTTACCTGTAGTTTTGATCATTGTTTAAGATATTAACACATCAGCAAAATTACAGAACTACAGAAAAGTGTATTAAAACTATATTAAATATTTTGTTCAGTTTAGTTCAGTCACTCAGTCACATCTGACTCTTTGTGATCCCTTGGACTGCAATGCACCAGGCTTTCCTGTCCATCACCAACTCCTAGAGTTTACACAAACTCAAGTCCATTGAGTCGGTGATGCCATCCAACCATCTCTTCCTCTGTCCTCCCCTTCTCCTCCTGCCCTCAGTCTTTCCCAGCATCAGGGTCTTTTCAAATGAGTCACATCTTTGCATCAGGTGGCCAAAGTAATGGAGTTTCAGCTTCAGCATCAGTTCTTCCAATGAATATTCAGGACTGATTGCCTTTAGGATAGACTGATTTGGTCTCCTTGCAGTCCAAGGGACTCTCAAGAGTCTTCATCAACACCACAGTTCAAAAGCATCAGTTCTTAAGCACTCACCTTTCTTTATAGTCCAACCTCACATCCATACATGACTACTAGAAAAACCATAGCTTTGACTAGATGGATCTTTGTTGGCAAAGTAATGTCTTTGCTTTTTAATATGCTGTCTAGGTTGGTTATAACTTTTCTTCCAAGGATTAAGCATCTTTTAATTTCATGGCTGCAGCACCACCTGCAGATTTTGGAGGCCCCAAGTCTGTCACCCTTTCCACTGTTTCCCCATCTATTTGCCATAAAGTGATGAGGCCAAATGCCATGATCTTAGTTTTCAGAATACTGAGTTTTAGGACAACTCTTTCACTCTCCTCTTTCACTTTTATCAAGAGGCTCTTTAGTTTCCTCTTTGCTTTCTGCCATAGGGTGGTGTCATCTGCGTATCTGAGGTTATTGATATTTCTCCTGGCAATCTTGATTCCAGCTTGTGCTTCTTCCAGTCCAGCGTTTCTCATGATGTACTCTGCATATAAGTTAAATAAGCAGGGTGACAATATACAGCCTTGCCATACTCCTTTCCCAATTTGGAACCAGTCTGTTCCATATCCAGTTCTAACTGTTGCTTCTTAACCTGCACACAGATTTCTCACGAGGCAGGTCAGGTGGTCTGGTATTCCCATCTCTTTCATAATTTTCCACAGTTTGTTGAGATCCACAAAGCCAAAGCCTTTGGCATAGTCAATAAAGCAGAAGTAGGTGTTTTTCTGGAACTCTCTTGCTTTTTCAATGATCCAATGGTGATACTCTTTTTATATGAAATTGACATAGTTCTTTTACTTAACAAATGACTATCAGATAAATTGACATTTATTTCATTTAACAGGGTCAGTTTTTCACATGTTGGGCAAAAATTGTATTCCGTGCTTTTTGTTTTGGGGGCTGTGCTGTGTCTTCATTGCTGTGTGCAGACTTTCTCTAGTTGTGGAGAACGGGGGCTGCTCTCTAGTTGTAGTGCACAGGCTTCTCATTATGGAGGCTTCTCTTGTCACAGACCACAGGCTCTAGGTGTGCAGGCTCAATAGTTTCAGCACATGGGCTTTAATAGTTGTGCCACATGGGATTAGTTGTTCTGCGACATGTGACATCTTCCTGGACTAGGGATTGAACCCATGTCCCCCACATTGGCAGGCGTATTCTTAACCTCTAGACCACCAAGGAAGTCCTCCACATTTGTTTTAATTCACTCTTTATTCTTTAAGAAATGTAAGTATTTCCTGCTGGTGCTGCTGCTAAGTCACTTCATCATGTCCGACTCTGTGTGACCCCATAGATGGCAGCCCACCAGGCTCCTCCATCCCTGGGATTCTCCAGGCAAGAATACTGGAATGGGTTGCCATTTCCTTCTCCAATGCATGCATGCATGCTAAGTCACTTCAGTCATATCTGACTCTATGTGACCCTATGGATAGCAGCCCACCAGGCTCCTCTGTTCACAGGTTTCTCAAGGCAAGAATACTGGAGTGGGTTGCCGTTTCCTTCTCCAAATATTTCCTATAAAGGTATTAACAATTTTGATTAATAGAAAAGACATCTTATGATTTTCAAGGGTTTTTGTTGTTGTTGTTGTTCTCCTGATTGTGCTTATATATCCCAAATTCAGGGAATGCCTTTTTAAAAAATACATATATGGATCTACTGCTGAAATTTCTGTTCTATTTCTTTGCTGATCTCCTTCTATACTGGTACTATTCAAAAGTAACTATTACAGATTATGATATGTTTTAACATCTGGGAAGGTTTAGATGCATTTATTGTTCTTCTTTAAGTATTGGTTATTTATAATGCATTTTCTCTTTTAGATTATTTTAGAACACCCTGTCAAAGTCCATAAAAATCCTTTTGAGATTTCTGTTGAAATTCACTTGGTATGTTTGAAATTCCTTCCAATTTTCTACTGAGATGTCACTAAAAACTATCTTGAGTTGATGATAAGTTAAACAATTTTTAATATTTGTGAGAATTACAATTACCTATTAATTCTCATAATAGTTTTTTTGCACAATGATTAATTTCATTTTGATTCTCCCATTGTATTGATCTTTTAAAATTTGTTTCCTTTGTTGATATATTTTAAATGGCATTCTCTAGGTACATGATTAAATTGAAGTTTTACCTCCAAAGAAGAAAATCATGGTAAATTAGCCTTCTGTGTGCTCAGTTGTGTCCGACTCTTTGCAACCCCATGAACTGTACCCTGACAGGCTCCTCTGTCCATGGGATTATTCCAGCAAAAATACTTTGGTGGGTTGTCATTTTCTCCTCCAGGGGATCTTCCTGACCCAGAGATCAAATCTGTGTCTCCTGTGTCCTGCCTTGGCAGGAAGATTCTTGACAACTAAGTCACCTGGGAAACCCTTATTAGCTTCTGGTTACATCAAAAGATTCTGATTTTTCTTATGTAACAGTGGTCATGTATTTCTGTCTATAGAATGTTTGCATGGCTTCTTTAATTGACATGGTTATCTTACTATATAAAAATTACTTTGATTTGAGTTCTATGTCTTCCATTGCCTCTTCCTTAGTCTGATTTTTAGACCTATTTCACCTCAGTAGCTAAGAGGAGTAGGCTAGTCCATGGGACTCATGACTATGAGAGTAGGATGCTGCGAAAGTCAGAGTAACAGCCGACCTGAGCACCACTCATGAAAAATAATAGCAATAGTGGGCCCCCCAGTTGATTCAATGGGGATTAGGCCACAACCAGTGAATGTTCATCTTATTTCTTTCTAAAATAGGATAGCCAGTGAGGATGATATCAAGATCCCTAAAAGTTTCTGTGAAGACAATCCAAAGTTAAGCACAAGTTAATATTAGACTTTATACTAAGCAAACAACAACAATAGAGATGCCTTTGCTGTGCAGCTTGAGATGCGAGGGCTTATGCCACTTGACCTATCACTTGCTAACTTTGTTGCTTTTCCAAACTACCATCCTTGCCATGGATGAAAGGCAGCCATCTTTGATGACAATCTTGACACACTATATTATAAAAGTGAATAAATTTATGACAAATATAAAGCACACATTGGAGAATCATTTGACTCTCAACCATAATTCTAAGATTTCAATGCACTTAGCCTCTGAGCACTGGAAAACTTTACTGGAGAAAAGCAGAACATTGCTACTTTTCCCAATTTTAGGTCAAAATCAGCGTCCTATCCTGGTTACAAGCTGGAAACTTAATGCTCTGTATTTTGGAAATGTCATAGTATGCTTAAAGATTGTCTTCACAGGGTGCTGACCTGCATTCAGGCATGCAAGCAGCCATGTCCTTTGCTCCAAAATCTCCCATGATAACTTTCCTCTCATCTTCTCAATAATTTCTAACTCAGTTTTCAGTTTGCTTCAGTTTCTCATTCCCTTAAGTTTCTCTCAGAATCTGATTCCAAACTATTCTGGCTCTAGTTTTGCTGTCTTCCCAGGCATAACACACCCACCATGAAGATCATCATTTTTTAAAAACTGAGGCGCTGGATCTTTGTTACACTGGGTCTTTGCTGCTGTGCTTGGGTTTTCTCTAGTTGTGGTGAACAAGGGCTGCTTGCTAGTTGCAGTTCGCAGGCTTCTCACTGTGGTGGCCTCTCTGGTTGCAGCACGTGGGCCCTAGGGCATGTGGGCTTCAGTAGTTGTGGCGCATGGGCCCAGCTGCTCTGTGGCATGTGGAATCCTCCCAGACAAAAGATTAAACCCACGTCCCCTGCACTGGCAGATGGATTCCTAACTACTGGACCACCAGGGAAGTCCAAGATTATTTTTTTTCTTAACCAGCTTATAAACACGATATTGGAGGTGCAGACATCAAAGAAACTTTCTTTTCTCCCATAGCTGTTCCCAACTATGTTATGGAAATATTCTCCTATGGGCAAAAATATATCCTAATTTGCGATATTAGGATAATATATATCCTAATATTTGGGGCAGTTCCCAAACTATCTTCCACTTAGTTATTAAAAGTCAGTGCATTTGAGTTTAAAACTAAAATTTCATGTCGGCATCAAAGGTGTCTCTTTTTCATTGCTAGCCACAGTGGTGCCTCACGAGATCTGAAGTAGGAAAGGGGTGTAGCCTCACCCAGGTATACATTCATTCAACTTATTTATTGAGTAATTACTCTGTGCAAAGATAGGATCTAAGCAATTAGAATTCATCAGTCACCCTTCCAGCCTAGCAGAGTCTGCTATATAATTTGTGTGGCCCAGTGCAAAATAAAAATGCAGGACTGGTCAGGGTCCCCATGGCTTATGAACCACGGCACCAACTCATTACAGACAGGTGGGCTGAGGGCTTTATTTACGTTTGGCTGTGCTGGGTCTTCATTGCTGTGTGGCCTTTTCTCTAGTTGCGGGGCGTGGGGGCTACTCTCCAGTTGTGGGCCTCTTATTGCAGTGGCATCTCTTGTTGCAGAGTATGGGCTCTGGGGTGCATGGGCTTCAGTAGTTGTGGCTCCCAGGCTCTAAAGCACAGGCTCACTAGTTGTGGCACACAGGCTTAGTTGCTCCAAGGCACATGGGCTCTTCCCAGATAAGGGATGGAAACTATGACTCCTGCATTGGCAGACAGATTTTTTTTTTTTTTATCACTGAGCCAGCACAGAAGGCCCTGATCAAGGGCTTTAAACCTCTGCTCAGTAACGTACCAGGACCTGGATTCATGGTGATCAAGACAGCGCTACCTCAACACTTGATGCATATACTTTGCATCCCTGGCAACCTGTGCTGCTTGAACTACTTTGAGACTCTGCCGAGTTTGCATCTGAACCCTCCTGGCACCAAGGGCCCCATTGGTGGGAGGGCAATGTCAGAATGCAGGCTTCAGTGTGACCACCATACCCCAAGGACAAGGAAGCCAAGCAGGATCCCGGATGCCAGAGAGTGAGAAACAGGCAACCTAAAACCCCTCCTAAGCAGGCTGGGAGGTAACAGGAGTCAGGGCAGCATAAGAGGTTAAGAACATGAAGTCTAGAGCCAGAAATCCCTGGGATTTTAATGCATTCCCTCACAAACAGGCGAGTGGCCATCAGCACGTCCCAGAACCTTTCTCAGTCTGTTGCGAGAATGACAATAAGAATACTGTCAAGTTACATCCTTTAGGATTGTTGTGAGAAAGAAGTGAGCTTGTATATGAATGGCTCATTATAGTACCTGCATGCATGTGTACTAAATCACTTCAGTTGTATCCAACTCTTTGCGACCCTATGGACTGTAGCCCTACCCTATCTGTCCATGGGATTTTCCGGGCAAGAATACAGGAGTGCGTTGCCATGCCTTCCACTACGATATCTTTCCAACCCAAGGATGCAATCTGTGTTTCTTACATCTCCTGCATTGGCAGGCATGCTCTTTACCACTAGTGCTACCTGGAAAGCCCCAGTATAGCACTAGGCTGGAGTAAATGCCATACCAAGATTACTGCCTTATTATTATTATTCACCTACCCTCCATTGCCTTGCGTCATAGAGATTTGTCAATATTTAATGATCTTAAGCTTCTTGAAGGAAGAAACTATTTTTCACTTTCATTTGAGTAATTATAACAATCCACTTATTCAACAAATGTTTACTGGGAACTGTGCTAGGCATAAGAGAGACAATGGTGAATAAGGCAGGCATTGTCTTTACTGCATAATGCTTATAGTCCAGGAGAAGGATGTTTTAAAAGTAACTATGATTGTTATTAATAACTCTAATAGGAAACACAGCACTCTGTGAGGGCACACAGCAATGGTATCCAGCCAAGGGATGGTCATTCAGGGGTGCTTCCCATGGGAAGTAATATTTAAACTGAAAAGAGTGGGATTTGGCAAGATGAGTAAGTAAATAGTGTAGGTATTAACTGGGGAAAAGGTAGTCCGGGGAGGGAGAAAAGATGAACAAAGTCTTTCAGGTGAGAAAAAGCAGGATATATTGGGGGAAACAGAAAGAATATCATGTAATTGAAAGTCAAGGACAGTCTTAGGAGACATTTTAATGGGCTTAGACTTTATCTTAAAGGTAAGGAAGAAACCAGGGAATGATTTAAAGTAAAAATGAAAGGGTCCTATTTGCATCATAAAAGGATCATTCTGTACTCTTTGTTAAAAAAATGGATTAAAGGAATTCGGAACTGAAGACAGAGACAAGGAACAGTAATCTAGTCAGTAGAATTGGGCTGCAAAGATAAATAATAAGAAAGAAGGGATAGATTCAAGATAAAGTTAAGTAGTAGAATTGATAGTAATTCTTGATTCACTGAATGTGATTATTGTGGAAAAGTGAATACCCCAAGATTGCTTCTGGGTTTCTGTGCACAGTGCCAGGTACCATAATAAGAAGCACAGAGAGGAAGAAAGTTTGGAGAAGGAAGGATGAGTTCTGAGTAAACTTTGAAAAAGCTCCACTGCCTATAAGTGGTAATGTCCAGTAGGGAATTCGGTATAAAAACTTAGCAATATATAAACCATCTCATATGTGTGGTACTACGTGGCAGTGGTGGGCCGGCGCACTAAGCGCAGGCGGCGGCGGCGGTGGGCCGGCTAACTAAGCGTGGCTGAGAGCTACCCCACGTCCGAAGTCAGGGACAGCAGCCCAGAGTGCCAGGCTGCAACAGCGCAGGAACGGCCAGGAGGAGCTACCCCGCATCCAAGGTCAGGGGCTGTGGCCGAGAGGAGCTACCCAGTGTCCGAGGTCAGTGGCGGCCAGGAGGAGACACCTCGAGTCCGAGGTCAGGGTGGCGGCCGGGAGGAGCTACCCAGCGTCCCAGGCCAGTGGCGGCCTGGAGGAGACACCCCATGTCCGAAGTCAGGGGCGCCTGAGGCCAGGGGTGATGACCCTGAGGAGCCACCCTGAGCCCGAGGCAGGGGTGGCAGCTGGGAGGAGCCACCCACGCCCAAGGCCAGGGCCAGCGGCCTGGAAGAGCAAACTGAGGAGCAGTGGCTGAGCAGGCACAGGAGGGCCTAGAGGAGCTATCGTACACTGAAGGTCAGGAACTGCAGCAGTGAGGAGATACAATCGTCCAAGATAAGGAGCAGTGGCTGTGCTTTGCTGGAGTAGCCGTGAAGAGATACCCCACGCCCAAGGTAAGAGAAACCCAAGTAAGATGGTAGGTGTTGCAAGAGGGCATCCGAGGGCAGACAAACTGAAACCATACTCACAGAAAAATAGTCAATCTTATCACACTAGGACCACAGCCTTGTCTAACTCAATGAAACTAAGCCATGCCTGTGGGGCACCCAAGATGGGTGGGTCATGGTGGAGAGGTCTGACAGAATGTGGCCCACTGGAGAAGGGAATGGCAAGCCACTTCAGTATTGCCTTGAGAACCCTATGAACAGTATGAAAAGGCAAAATGATACTGAAAGAGGAACTCCCCAGGTCATTAGGTGCCCAATATGCTATTGGAGATCAGTGGAGAAATAACTCCAGAAAGAAAGAAGGGATGGAGCCAAAGCAAAAACAATACACAGTTGTGGATGTGACTGGTGATAGAAGCAAGATCCGATGCTATAAAGAGCAATATTGCATAGGAACCTGGAATGTCAGGTCCATGAATCAAGGCAAATTGGAAGTGGTCAAACAAGAGATGGCAAGGGTGAACATTGATATTCTAGGAATCAGTGAACTAAAATGGACCGGAATGGGTGAATTTAACTCAGATGACCATTATATCTACTACTGCGGGCAGGAATCCCTCAAAAGAAATGGAGTAGCCATCATGGTCAACAAAAGAGTCCAAAATGCAGTACTTGGATGCAATCTCAAAAATTACAGAATGATCTCTGTTCGTCTCCAAGGCAAACCATTCAATATCTCAGTTATCCAAGTCTATGCCCCAACCAGTAACACTGAAGAAACTGAAGTTGAATGGTTTTATGAAGACCTACAAGACCTTTTAGAACTAACACCCAAAAAAGATGTCCTTTTCATTATAGGGGACTGGAATGCAAAAGTAGGAAGTCAAGAAACACCTGGAGTAATGGGAAAATTTGGCCTTGGAATGCAGAATGAAGCAGGGCAAAGACTAATAGAGTTTTGCCAAGAAAATGCACTGGTCATAGCAAACACCCTCTTCCAACAACACAAGAGAAGACTCTACACAGGGACATCACCAGATGGTCAACACCAAAATCAGATTGATTATATTCTTTGCAGCCAAAGATGGAGAAGCTCTATACAGTCAGCAAAAATAAGACCGGGAGCTGACTGTGGCTTAGATCATGAACTCCTTATTACCAAATTCAGACTCAAATTGAAGAAAGTAGGGAAAACTGCTAGACCATTCAGGTATGAACTAATTCAAATCCGTTATGATTATACAGTGGAAGTGAGAAATAGATTTAAGGGCCTAGATCTGATAGATAGAGTGCCTGATGAACTTTGGAATGAGGTTCGTGACATTGTACAGGAGACAGAGATCAAGACCATCCTCATGGAAAAGAAATGCAAAAAAGCAAAATGGCTGTCTGGGGAGGCCTTACAAATAGCTGTGGAAAGAAGAGAGGCGAAAAGCAAAGGAGAAAAGGAAAGATAGAAGCATCTGAATGCACAGTTCCAAAGAATAGCAAGAAGAGATAAGAAAGCCTTCTTCAGCGATCAATGCAAAGAAATAGAGGAAAACAACAGAATGGGAAATACTAGAGATCTCTTCAAGAAAATTAGAGATACCAAGGGAACATTTCATGCAAAGATGGGCTAGATAAAGAACAGAAATGTTCTGGACCTAACAGAAGCAGAAGATATTAAGAAGAGGTGGCAAGAATACACGGAAAAACTGTCCAAAGAGATCTTCACAACCCAGATAATCACAATGGTGTGATCACTAATCTAGAGCCAGACATCTTGGAATGTGAAGTCAAGTGGGCCTTAGAAAGCATCACTACGAACAAAGCTAGTGGAGGTGATGGAATTCCAGTTGAGCTGTTTCAAATCCTGAAAGATGATGATGTGAAAGAGTTGCACTTCATATGCCAGCAAATTTGGAAAACTCAGTAGTGGCCACAGGACTGGAAAAGGTCAGTTTTCGTTCAAATTCCAAAGAAAGGCAATGCCAAAGAATGCTCAAACTACCGCACAATTGCACTCATCTCACATGCTAGTAAAGTAATGCTCAAAATTCTCCAAGCCAGGCTTCAGCAATACATGAACCACGAACTCCCTGATGTTCAAGCTGGTTTTAGAAAAGGCAGAGGAACCAGAGATCAAATTGCCAACATCCGCTGGATCATCGAAAAAGCAAGAGAGTTCCAGAAAAACATCGATTTCTGCTTTATTGATGCCAAAGCCTTTGACTGTGTGGATGACAATAAACTGTGGAAAATTCTGAAAGAGATGGGAATACCAGACCACCTAACCTGCCTCTTGAGAAATCTGTATGCAGGTCAGGAAGCAACAGTTAGAACTGGACATGGAACAACAGACTGGTTCCAAATAGGAAAAGGAGTGCATCAAGGCTGTATATTGTCACCCTGCTTATTTAACTTACATGCAGAGTACATCATGAGAAATGATGGGCTGGAAGAAACACAAGCTGGAATCAAGATTGCCAGGAGAAATATCAATAACCTCAGACATGCAGATGACACCACCCTTATGGCAGAAAGTGAAGAGGAACTAAAAAGCCTCTTGATGAAAGTGAAAGAGGAGAGTGAAAAAGTTGGCTTAAAGCTCAACATTCAGAAAATGAAGATCATGGCATCCAGTCTCATCACTTCATGGGAAATAGATGGGAACACAGTGGAAACAGTGTCAGACTTTATTTTTGGGGGCTCCAAAATCACTGCAGATGGTGACTGCAGCCATGAAATTAAAAGACACTTACTCCTTGGAAAAAAAGTTATGACCAACCTAGACAGCATATTAAAAAGCAGAGACATTACTTTGCCGACTAAGGTCTGTCTAGTCAAGGCTATGGTTTTTCCTGTGGTCATGTATGGATGTGAGATTTGGACTGTGAAGTAGGCTGAGTGCTGAAGAATTGATGCTTTTGAACTGTGGTGTTGGAGAAGACTCTTGAGAGTCCCTTGGACTGCAAGGAGATCCAACCAGTCCATTCTGAAGGAGATCAACCCTGGGATTTCTTTGGAAGGAAGGATGCTAAAGCTGAAGCTCCAGTACTTTGGCCACCTCATGCGAAGAGTTGACTCATTGGAAAAGACTCTGATGCATGGAGGGATTGGGGGCAGGAGGAGAAGGGGACGACCCAGGATGAGATGGCTGGAAGGCATCGCGGACTCGATGGACGTGAGTCTGAGTGAACTCCGGGAGATGGTGGACAGGAAGGCCTGGCATGCTGCGATTCATAGGGTCCCAAAGAGTAGGACACAACTGAGCGACTGAACGACTGGACTGAACCTGATTCTTAGAGTCTTGGAATTAGGATTGACATAACATTTTAGGGAATAAAATTGAAATTCAGACAGATCAATTACTCAAATACATCCAGAAAATAAAAGGGAAAGAAATGTTGCCCCATAATTTCTTGTCTAGTCATCTCTGCCCTATAGTTCATGGTATCTCAAGTCACAAGAGCTTGCAGAATGAATTCTAATTCTCTATGAAGAATGTAATGAACTGTTTTACTGCATAGTATGTTCACGGTAATTTGTAGATTTTGAAGGATGAAGTAAGCAGACCATGAAAAATGAATGAAATTATAAAGGACCTGAAAATAAAACTTCTACTTCAGTGGAAAGTCCCCTCCATCACTTGGCTTCAACCATGTATATATATTTATTTTTTAATAATTGCATTTATGTTTCTGTTTAGTTTTTTCTGACTCTTTTTGGCTCTGCTGGGTATTCATTGGTGTGTGCGATACTGTCGAGTTGTGATGCACAGGCTTTTCACTGCAGGGGCTTCTCTTGTTGTGGAGCATGGGCTTTAGGGCACATGGGCTTCCGTAGTTGTGGTATGTGGGCTCAGTAGTTGCGGCTCCCTGGATCTAGAGCACAGGTTCAATCTCGGGGCATAGTTGCTCTGTGACATGTGGGATCTTCCTGGATTATGGATCCAACCAGTGTCTCCTTCATTGGCGGGTGGACTCTTTACCACTGAGCTACCAGGAAAGCCCAACCATATTAATTCTTTAAGAGTGTAAATCAGTGCAAAATGATTTAAAGTTGTATTTTTCTTTTTGTGTTAGAGATGGAATGCTGCTTTTAAAATTGCTGGTTACAGATTAATCAACATTATGTAGAAATAATTTGTGGGAGGTGGTCAAAGAGAAGCAGAAAAAATATTTCCTGAATGGTTGCTCTTAGTATTTTCACAGAAATGACATTTCATATAAGGGTAGCACATTTGAAGAATAAATTATAAATAAGATTAAATGAAATAGCAGTAAGGAAACTCAGGAGGATTAGAACACCATGGAAAGAAAAATGTTGGGAGAAAAAATGAAAAATTATAAATGGTTACCCATAAAAATTGCAGGTTAGGACAGGGAAACTATTTGATATAGACAACAAGATTAGGAAATAGATGGAGAAATAAATCCCAGGCAGAGACAGAAGAGAGCTATTGAACAGGGTCAGTCTTACTTTCTTCTGGAAGAAATTTTCCCCAACAGGCACATGGCACTGAAGGAGACACAGCCAGAGTTGTGGGACACTTTGACTTGTTTCCATCCTTTCTGCAGTATCTTCCCCCAGGTTGTATCCTTGGGTCAAGAAAATCCCCTGAAGAAGGGAATGGCTACCCACTCCAGTTTTCATGCCTGGAAAATTCCACAGACAGAGGAGCCTTGTGGGCTACAGTCCATGAGTTTGCCAAGAGTCAGACACAACTGAGCAACTAACATTTGCAATATCTTCCAAGATCTGTCAGTTCTTTGTTTAGTCGCTAAGTTGTGCCCCACTCTTCTGTGACTCAAAGGAGTATTTTCTCTTCGTACATAAAAAGGGGGTTTAAACTCTGTAAGTGTTAACTTAAATTCTTGTTTGTACTATTTCAGTTTTTAAAGTCTAATATGGATTAATCTAATTCCCAATTACTAGAATATAGATGTGTGATCTGAATGGGGGAAGTATTGATCTTAGTCCCACTGACTGCTTGCTGGATCGAGACAGTGAAGTTTGAAAATACCTGCTTGATAGCTCCCAGAAAGGCAAAAGAAAGGAAGACCTTTCTATTGATACCTTGTAACTGGAAATCCCTCACTCTAGCTAATCACAGAGATTCTAAAGATTGGTATCATTTTCCCTGCAAAGAAGGAAAAAGATGTTCCCCAAAACCTGAGAATATGTTTTCCACGTATTCCCTTTCAGATTCTGAGCCCTGATTACCAGTCACTTTGCCCTGTGTGGAGCTCTAAATGCAGTAGAAAGACATCGATTCCAGGAAATAGATGACAAGACCTGTTTTTATCTGTGGCTGAAATCAGGAGCTCCTTGATTTCACATTGATAGAACACATGATGACCTGTGAACACAGCACACATAAAAAATATCAGTGCAGATTCACCAATGCTCATCACTTTGGAAAGTTCTCAACTTCCACTATGCAACAGAACCACCTGCAAGGTTTATTAAAGCAGTTTGCTGGGTCCCTCCTCCAAGTGTGCCTCATCTGTAGGTCTAGTGTGAGTCCTAAAAATTGTATTTCTTTTTTATTTTTTTGACATATGCACATTGCTACATTCATTTATTAATTAGTGTATTTATTGTTGACTGCACTGGGTCTTTGTTGCTGTGCATCAGCTTTCTCTACTTGTAGAGGTTACTTTCTCAACAGCAGAGGTTACTCTCTAGTCGCAGTGCTTGGATTCTCTTTTCAGTGGTTTCTCTTGCTGCAGAGCGTGAGCTCTAAGCACATGGGCTTCAGCAGTTGCAGCACACAGGCTCAGTAGTTGCGACTTGCTGGCTCTACCGCGCAGAGGCTTCCGCAGTTGTGACTCGCAGGCCCTAGGGCAGGCAGGCTTCAGTAGTTGTGGTGCCCAGGCTTCGTTGCTCTGCAGCATGTGGAATCTTCCTGAACCAGGGATTGAACCCATGTCTCCCATGTTGGCAAGCTGATTCTTATCCACTGTGCCACCAGGGAAGTCCTGAAAATTGTATTTCTAACAAATTCCAATTTGTTAGGTGCTAATGCCTCTGGTCCAGGACTGCCTTTGAGAGGAACTTTGCAGTACTGTACAGTGATGAGTGCAGGGCCAGGGTTGAAGCTGGGGTACTCTTAGAGCCAGCAGAGAGCTCTCCTCATGGACATTTCCCCCTTCCCCCTCCTTGCCTCATGACTAGCACTCTCATAGGCTCATCCTGTTCCAGCCTTTCCTAGTTGGGATTAGCTGAGCTATTATCACACAAGACAGAGGAAGTCCTATGACCTCTTGCTAATTCTGTTTGCCTGGTTTTCAGCATCTCAGTCTCCAAATGAACCATTCATACACACACACTATTTAAACTGGCTGAACTGTGCAAGCAGATTACTCTTAAACTTCCTCAACTTTGGGGTCAGAGAAATTCAAAGGTTCAGAGTGACAGAGTATGGTCAACCCCTTTGGGTACTCAACCCACTGTAACCTATAGCCAGGAACATGTGGAAAGGAAATTGTCATCACACACAATCACTTCCACAGTCCACCCAAGGTGCAGTTCACCCCAACTGCCCTGTTATTCTGTGACCTCATCTTCTGTAATTCAGTGAAACTATGAGCCATGCCATGCCAGACCACCCGAAATAGACGGGTCACGGTGGAGAGTTCCGACAAAACGTGGTCCACTGGAGAAGGGAATGGCAAACCACTTCAATATTCCTGCCTTGAGAACACCATGAACAGTATGTTTTACTAATAACTCCCTATAATTTCAGTATGTTTGCCTTCATATGTGCTTAGTCTTTTTGAAAAGGATTTTGGCATATACCTTCTGGACTCACCCACTGCCATGTGAGTAACAAAACTAACAACAGGGAGAGTGCTGGCCACCCACCTGTCACAACCGTCTTTCTGAAGATGGGTGCAGGTTAGAGACAAGGATCAGAAACACGTTGTGCCTAAAAGACAAGACATTGAAGTTAAAAGACAAGATTCCCTTGAGAATACAGTTTAAGCCTCATCACATTTACTGCTGTTACCATAGAGAAACTCGTCAAAATATCCAGGTAAATCTAAGTAATTGAAGCTGCTCTGTATCTATTTTTTCCAGGAAGCTGTAAAGGGCTGCAACCCAGAAATCTCTCATCTGAACTCCTAATAAAGATCATAATAGCTGCTGATAGTTGAGCCCTTGCCAAGTCCTGGGGGAAGCACTTTACATGTATTATTCCATTTAATAATTACAAAATCTTTAAGAGAGAATACTGGTTTTCTACATTTCACATGTGAGGAAATGAAGACTTTGAGAAGTTAAGTAACCTGTCCAAAGTTACACTTGTAATCTGGGTCAGAACTAGTATTTCAACCCTGTCAGGTGGATGCCAGACATCACACTTGTACTGGTGTGATGTCTGCTTTTTTATGGAACAGAAAGACAGCCTCAGCCAATCAGACAACACTTCACGGTTGCTGTTTGACAGGTCTGAGATGAATATCTTATGAGCAAATGGACCTCAATTCCACAGAGACACAAGATGGACCACTTGGGCTTCCAGCCAGTGGTGTCCAAGGATCCATCATGATGGGGTAGGTGGTGGGAAGCAGAAACCATTGAACTTGGTCCCTACCTAGGGAGAATTTTTATACGCAAGTAAGCTGTGGAAAATTGGGCAGGAGAACATATGGCTGAGGGGCCAAATGTGTGAAAAGCAAAGTATAAAATGTATTTTAGCTAAAACCAAGAACTAAAAAAGGCTAAGGAGGCTAGATAGTGTAGAGGAATACCTTCCAAAATCGGTCACAGAGCTGCCGTTAGCTCACATGGTGACAGGCTGGCTGCCGAATGTCCTAGGGACTTCGGCATGGATCCGTTGCACTGGGGGTTATTTACAATGCCCTCTCATTTTAATATTTATTTAGAAGTTAATTACTGTCACTGTCAGCTCTTTTATCTCAGCAACATTTCAGAGAAATGTATTCAGGCATTATGTGACTTGTAAGTAAGATTAACAAGAAAGTTCAGAGAAGTGTAATAATCAAGGGATTTGGCTGTTAATAAAGAACTTAATGAAAAACAAATGAGTTAACACCACATAGAATTTGAATTTGGCTAAAGCAAATTCTAGAATTGCATATCGTACACTTCCTTAAGCATACGTCATTGTGCCTCTAGAATCAACATTAATGATCAAGGACCACGTTCATGTGCAAGTGAGCAATGAGAATAGCCAAGGTGGAGGGTTATTTCACACCCACAAGCCATGGCTTTGCCCTGCCTTATTTAAATATTTAAATAAAACAATGTTTACTTATGTGGGCTTTATTGGGTGCATTGTCTGCATTATGCCCTCATACACACAGGCATGCATGCAGACACACATACACATACACACACACACTCACTACTGATGAGTTGATAGAGTGTATTACACCTGCTTTACAGATGGCTAAAGGGATTAAGCAAATATCTTTGCTGTAGCATGTGGCTGAGCCTTTGTATTCATTTATAAAGTTAGAGAAGTCACTGAAGAGAAAGAGAAATCATGCAACTGGAATGGAGAAGAAAAGCTCCAATTATAGTTCCAGAATTGGCTGCCACCTTTAGTGTTAACAGAGTGTGCACGTTTCTCAGAAGTGACACCTGCATTGTCTATGGGGAAACATTTAATGCATGAAGCTGTGTTAAGGAGGCCAGTGAGCATACAAGTGAATAGAAATGATGTCAGTTCCTTCTGTGCCAGGAGAAGCTGCACTAATTTAAGTAGGAGCATATCAGTGGTTCTGTGGACCTCTCTCAATTTGATTCCAGTTGCCATGGACCATTCTGCCCCTGCCGAGTAACTGGAAATTGCAAAGCCATGTGACGGTTTGAATGTAGATGCAGTTTTGTTTTTTCCACTGCCCTTTGTGTCTCTGTCCATGGTTTCATTAGCATATGTCTCTCTTGTTAAAACAATGCCTGACTCTTTTGTAACCCTATGGACTGTAGCCCACCAGTCTCTTCTGTCCATGGGGTTTCCCAGGCAAGACTATATTGGAGTGGGTTGCCATTTCCTTCTCCAGGGGATCTCCCTGACCCAGGGATTGAACCCATGTCTCCTGAGTTGTCAGGCAGATTCTTTACCACTGAGCCTCCATGGAAGCCCATAGCATAGTATAGCCAGGGATTAAAGTGTGCTGTATGCTTATGGCTGGATGTGGGGATAGGTGGGAAACGTTTGTGGAATGAATGGCAGTGTACTTACAAAAACACCCTCAAGGTCACTTATCCAAAACCCTCATTTATATAGGCCACAGCTGAGAGAGAGGAAAAGCAAAGTTCCTCTGAATTGCCAGAGTGGAGGTAGCTATGAGACCCCCCAAATTAAAATCTATGCTTTATCTAAAGAATTCCTGAGCCTTCACATAACATAACTTTGTATCCTTATTTTTGTCCTGAATTGTCATGGTACTTGGACACAGTTGGTGCCCAGTACATAAATGCTGCATCAAGAAAGCATGTCCTGGGACTTACCTTGAGGTCCAGTGGCTAAGACTCCGAGTTCCCAAAGCAGAGGGCCGGGGTTTGATCCCTGGTCAGGGAACTAGAGCCCTCATGCTGCAACTAAAAATCCTGCATTCTGAAGCAAAGATCAAAGATCCTGCAAACCACAGCTAAGACCCAGAACAGCCAAACAAATAATTTTTTTTTAAGAAAGAAAGCATTTCATGCATATTGGGAGATTTTAATCTGAAAATGCTGCATGTGCTTAATGTTTGGGAATTGGAAAACATGTGTTGATAACCCAATGAAGTTGCTCATGGCTGATTTTTCTTGTGATTCCAGAAAAATGAAGAGGTTTTGTATTTTCCAGGCTGCATCATTAACTCATCCAGATCAAGAGATGATCTGGGTTGCTCAGCCTGCTGTTGAGTTTGCTAGGAGAATGTAAAGTCAAGAAAGGTGCAGATGCTAACAGGACACTGACCGGTTACCTTTGCAGATAACTGGCTTCATCTGTCTGCCTGGGTATGGAGTGAGCCAGTTTTCAACCATGTGCAAATACAGGGGAACTGATCTGATCGCTGTGATGTTTCACACCGCAGGCAGAGGCATCTTTCTAGCTAACATTCACTTTGCAAGGCAGGGAATGTAATTAGTTTCATACATATTCTCGCAGAACCCTGCACAGTCATCCAAACACTAAAAGCAGAAGAAGAAGAAAATAACTCAGAGTCACCAATGCTTGCTTGTTGGAGGACACTATAACTTAAGAACTCTGGGAGGCAGGAGATGGGCTGTTAGCAAAGTGAGGTGTGGCTATAGACAGTATGTTTCTTAGGGCAGTCATAGAGGGGCTGAAAGGCAATTGTGGACAATGACTTCAGTGCACACAAAGTCTGCAATACAATACAAAGTGTATTTACTCAGATAAACAGTAATCAGAGAGATTTTAATTGGAAAATTTAACCTCAACATTAAATTGTTTAAAAAAGTGCAAATACTTGGAAGTGGTCAGTATTGCTGTAGTATGGTAACTGCTGGTTAGACTCTACCTGGAGGGGCAAGGGACTTTACTTAGAAAATCTGAGAGGCTGTTGACACAAAGAGGTGTCGCTGAATTAACAATCATAGACCTGATTTGAATTCCAGTTCTGTATTTATTGTGTGAACTTAACCAAGTTGAGTAGTAGAGCATCAATTTCCTCATTTATAAGATGCATATGCTAATTCCTATCATAATATTGTTGTGTGGATCCAATGTATTTAAAGAAACACATAGGCAGGCTAGACTTCAGAATAAGCTGTTCTTGGCTTTGTCGACTTTCAGTAGTTGTTGTTCCCAGAATGTGCTCCATGAAACACTACTTCTACCAAATGTAAACAAAAAACAACAACAACAAAAAATAAGCAATGATATAAAGTTAGAAAGTGCTACAGACTAGATCCTCATTTTGGTAGAAACAACACAGGCTAGAATGGTAAAGACTCTTAAGAGTCCCAAAGTTAAAACAGTAACAACAACAACAAACACCTATGTGGTTACTCAGCAATTATATAAATGTAACTGACAATGGGACTTGTATTTCTGATATTCAAGTTTTAGTAATATGTCTAATTAATAGCTAATTGTGACATAAATTACAGAGTATATTTTGGGAAGAATCACCTTTGTCCAAATTCTTCATTTTCAGGGTATCTATTGTCTCAGAATAAATCTCTACCCGATGGCCGGTTATGATTGTTGTCAGAGAACTCTTCATATCATGTTGCACTGGAGTTTGGCTCCACACTGCAATCAGCTTGGGTTCTTAAGAAATTAATGATGCTCAGGTGCTTGGGTACCATTTCTGGAGATTCTCCAATAATTGGTATAGACTGTGGCTGAGCCCACTGTTTGGAACACCCTAAGTAATTCCAAAATGCAGCTGAATTTAATAACTAAATAATCCCAGTGGTATCATTTCTAACACTGTTGATAAATTTTTTCATTCAAATTTGAGAGTTAGCCTGCAACCTTTCTTACAAAGCTCAGGGCTATACAAACCCTTAATGATCATGAGCAATGTCCTTCATTCTTTAATTCATTCATTTAATAATTATATCCTCATCACAAGGGCAGTATCCGTGTTCAATGGATTCTGTTCAACTTTTACTCCCGACCACTCCAGTTCTCAAAGTTCTTTTGTTTCTCTAAAGTAAGACTCACCTCATTGTTTTTTACCATGCAGAATAGCATATGCATATGTGTTCTGCCTGGAGTATTTACCTTTTTATGTGTCTAGCTCACTTCTCCCTCCACTTAAGCTGAAGCCATGAACTCATAAATATCATAGGTGCCAGCTGTGGAAATGTAAAGGCAGAGAATGTCACATGGAAGACAGAAATAGAGCTTGGGAGTAAGACAGACATGAGTGTAAACACTGATTCTACCTCTAAGCAATGGTGTGGTCTTAGACATGTTCTTTCATTTCTCTGAGCTCAATGTTTATCTATAAAATAGGAGCAATTAATACTGACCTAGAAGAGTTGTTATGAAGATCCAGCGGAGTAAGTTCCATAAAGTTCGTAGACCAAAGCACAGCACAGAGATAATCTAATAAGGAGAAAAGGAAAGATATACCCATCTAACTGCAGAGTTCCGAAGCATAGCAAGGAGAGATAGGAAAGCCTTCCTCAGTGACCAATGCAAAGAAATAGAGGGAAACGATAGAATGGGAAAGACTAGAGATCTCTTCAAGAAAATTAGAGATACCAAGGGAACATTTCACGCAAAGATGGGCACAATAAAGGACAAAAGTAATATGGACCTAACAGAAGCAAAAGATATTACAAAGAGGTCAGAAGAATACACAGAAGAACTATACAAAAAGGATCTTCACAACCCAGATAATCACAATGATGTGATCACTCACCTAGAGCCAGACATTCTGGAATGTGAAGTCAAGTGGGCCTTACAAAGTATCACTACAAACAAAGCTAGTGAAGGTGATGGAATTCCAGTGAAGCTATTTCAAATCCTAAATTTGGAAAACTCAGCAGTGGCCACAGGACTGGAAAAGGTCAGTTTTCATTCCATTCCCAAAGGAAGGCAACGTCAAAGAATGCTCAAACTACCACACAATTGCATTCATCTCACAGGCTAGCAAAGTAATGCTCAAAATTCTCCAAGCCAGGCTTCAACAGTATGTGAACTGTGAACTTCTAGATGTTCAAGCTGGATTTAGAAAAGGCAGAGGAACCAGGAATCAAGTTGCCAACATCTGCTGGATCATTGAAAAAGCAAGAGAATTCCAGAAAAACATCTACTTCTTCTTTATTGACTATGCCAAAGCCTTTGACTGTGTGGACCACAACAAACTGTGGGAAATTCTGAAAGAGATGGGAATACCAGACCACTTGACCTGCCTCCTGAGAAATCTGTATGCAGGTCAGGAAGCAACAGTTGAAACTAGGTATGGAACAACACAGTGGTTCCAAATTGGGCAAGGAGTATGTCAAGGCTGTGTATTGTCACCCTGCTTATTTAACTTACATGCAGTGTACATCATAAGAAATGCTGAGCTGGATGAAGCACAAGCTGGAATCAAGATTGCTGGGAGAAATATCAAGAACCTCAGATATGCAGATGACACCACCCTTATGGCAGAAAGCGAAGAACTAAAGAGCCTCTTGATGAAAGTGAAAGAGGAGAGTGAAAAAGTTGGCTTAAAGCTCAACATTCAGAAAACGAAGATCATGGCATCTGGTTTCATCACTTCATAGCAAATAGATGGGGAAGCAATGGAAACAGTGATAGACTTTATTTTGGGGGGCTCCAAAATCACTGCAGATGGTGACTGCAGCCATGAAATTAAAAGACGCTTACTCCTTGGAAGAAAAGTTATGACCAACGTAGATAGCATATTAAAAAGCAGAGACATTACTTTGTCAACAAATGTCCGTCTATTCAAAGCTATGGTTTTTCCAGTAGTCATGTATGAAGGTGAGAGTTGGACTATAAAGAAAGCTGAGTGCCCCAACATTGATGCTTTTGTACTGTTGGCGAAGACTGTTGAGCATCCCTTGGACAGCAAGGAGATCCAAGCAATCCATCCTAAAGGAAATCAGTCCTGAATATTCATTGGAAGGACTGATGTTGGAATTTCAGCTTCAACCTAATACATTGACCACCTGATGAGAAGAACTGACTCATTTAAAAGACCCTGATGCTGGGAAAGATTGAAGGCAGGAGGAAAAGGGGACAACAGAGGATAAGATGGTTGGATGGCATCACCAACTCAATGGACATGAGTTTGAGTAAACTCCGGGAGTTGGTGATGGACAGGGAGGCCTGGCGTGCTGCAGTCCATGAGGTTGCACCGAGTTGGACACAAGCTGGAATCCTGAACGACTGAACTGAACTGAACTGAATTGAATCTAATAAGGAAGCTTTCAACACCATCCATGTTGCCCATCTTGAGACTTTTCCTGGATTGCACCCACTTGTGTACTGAATTGGAATGTCCACTCCTCAGAGTGTAATCTTGCTAAATTCGTATCTCTGGGCCCAGCAAAAGGACTCATTGAATGTCATGCAAAGTGGATTTTTTCTTCATTTGTTGTTGTTGTTCAGCTGCTAAGTTGTATCCAACTCTTTGTGATCCCACGGGCTGCAGGATGCCAGGCTTCCCTATCTTTCATTCTCTTGAAGTTTTCTCAGACTCATGTCCATTGAGTCAGTGATGGCATCCAACCATCTTATTCTCTGCTGCCTCTTCTCCTTTTGCCTTCAATCTTTCCCAGCATTAGGGTCTTTTCCAGTGAGTCAGCTCTTCCCATCAGGTGGCCAAAGTATTGGAGCTTCAGCGTCAGTCCTTACAATGAATATTCAGGGTTGATTTCTTTAGGATTGACTAGTCCTTGCTGTCCAAGGGACTCTTAAGAGTCTCCTACAGCACCAGTTTGAAAGTATCAATTCTTCAGTGCTCAGCATGATTTATGGTCCCACTCTCACATCCGTATATGACTACTGGGAAAACCACAGCTTTGACTATACGAACCTTTGTCAGTAAAGTGATGTCTTTGCTTTTTAATAGGCTCTGTAGATTTGTCAAAGCTTTTCTTCCAAGAAGGAAAAAATGTCTTTTAATTTTATGGCTGCTGTCACCCATCACAGTGATTTTGGAGCCCTGGAAAATAAAATCTGTCACTGTTTCCACTTTTTCCCTATTTGTCATAAAGTGATGGGACCAGATGCCATAATCTTAGTTTTAAGGCAACTTTTTCACTCTCCTCTTTCACTTTCATCAAGAGGTTCTTTAGTGTCTCTTCACTTTCTGCCATTAGAGTGGCATCAGTTACGTATCTGAAGTTGTTTCCATTTCTCCTGGCAATCTTGATTCCAGCTTGTGATTCATCCAGCCCAGCATTTTGCATGATGTACTCTGTACATAAATTAAATAAGCAAGGTGACATATACAGCCTTCTCATACTCTTTTCCCAATCTTGAACTAGTCAGATGTTCCATGTAAGGTTCTAACTGTTGCTTCTTGACCCACATACAGGTTTCTCAGGAAACAGGTAAGATGGTTGGGTATTCCCATCTCTTTAAGAATTTTCCACAGTTTGTTGTGATCCACAAAGTCAAAAGCTTCTGCATAGTCAATGAAGCAGAAGTAGATGTTTTCCTGGAATTCCCTTGCTTTCTCTATGACCCAAAAAACACTGGCAATTTAATCTCTGGTTCCTCTGCCTTTTCTAAACCCAACTTGTACATCTGCAAGTTCTCAGTTCAGTTACTGCTGAAGTATAGCTTGAAGGATTTTGAGCATAACCTTGCTAGCATGAGAAATGAGTGCAGTTGTTTGATAGTTCGAACACTGTTTGCCCCAGCCCTTCATTATTTTTCTGCTATTAAAAAAAGAATTGAGGAAGGAAAGATAACATACATGGTCACACTAATATACGAATGTAGAGAGAAAATATATTACCCTTCTATGTAAGTAACATTTTCATTTTATGATTTTTCAGTTTTTTGTTTTGGGCTGTGCTTGATGTTTGTTACTGCAGGCAGACTTTCTCTGGTTGCAGCGGGCAAGGGTTACTTTTCATTGCAGTGTGTGGGCTTCTCATTGTGGTTTCATCCCTTGTTGCTGAGCACAGGCTCTAGGGTGCACAGGCTTCAGTGGTTGTGGCTCCTGGGCTCCAGGACACAGGCACAGTAGTTGGGTCCCACAGGCTTAGTTGCTCCACAGCATGTGGGCTCCTCCTGGACCAGCGACCAAGCCTGTGTCCCCTGTAAGAGCAGGCAGGTTCTTTACCACTGAGCCACCAGGGAAGCCCCAGGAATGTCTTTAAATAGAGATAAATCTGAGGAAATTTTATTTCAGTTGGACTTGAAGGTAAATATCATTAGAAGCCAAGAGAGAGAGCTGGCAACTTAGTTTCCATGCTAATGAAAACTTTAAAGAAACTGCCTTTAATGACAGAGGGGAACTCTAGAGCACGTGGGGAACCAAGTGTGGCTGACATACTGTTACTGAACCAAGGTCTGGCTGCTGACTGCACAAAAGCCATTAAAGAGGCCAGGCTGGTGGAAAGGAAAGTTTTTCTTTATTTTGGATGCTGACAACCCAGGGTGAAGGGAGAGCAGACTCCTATCCAAAGGCCAACTCTACCCCTGACAATCAGGGAGCAAGGGCTTTTATAGACAGAGGGAGCAGGCGACCTGTAGAAATAGCACAGGCAGCTTTGATGCTCATCTTGAAAATCAGTAGTCTGATCAACATAATCTTGATTGTTTTAAGTACAGTTAATCACTCCTTCCAGGGTCGGTCTATGTCCATTTCTTAAAGGCAGTTCTCAGAATTGTGGCAACTATGTCATGGCTATAGTCTGGTCATCATGTAGTTAACTTGTTCCACCTGGTGGGGGTTTAGTAGCAGTACTGAGTTAAGTCTTCACAGGACATGGTTCAGAATAAGAGAGCTTATAGGATATGGTTCAGAATATTATCTATAGCCCTCAAGAATGAACTAATGGTCTTTAACTCTGCTTAATGACTAAACTATTATTATTTGATCTCCTTTGACTGTTTTCCTTTGTTTCTGCATGTTCTTGCTTCTCTGATTAAGCTTATTCTTTGGCTTAAGTTTTTCCACAGAGAAAACACAGGCAGAAGATGTGGGGAGCAAAGACTATAGGGATTTGTTCCATTCCAGTCTGACCTCAGAGCATTAGGGCTGCAGCTTCATGTCTGTGCCAGAGCAGAGAATATCACCATTGGCATCCATACTCATCATACATCAGTCGTCATCTTCTCTTCTATTGCTGGCCGAACAAACATTCCATTTCTGTTTTCTTTGGTCCTCGTTGACTTACTGCTGGAATATCTGTATGGCCCTTGCTCCCTAGAATAAAACCAAAGTTGTGTGTAATGTGGTTGCCTTATGATCTTAGGTCTCTTAGCTGCCCACACAGAAGAGACCTGAGGCCATGGAAAGTACAGAGCCTAAGTTATTAGGGAGAGAAGTAGAATGGCAGTCACCAAATAAACCTCAGGCCATGGGCGTGTCCCAGCATGCCTGCATCTGTCAATCTTTTATTGCCTGATGAGTTAATCCTGGCTTCTCTGAGGACTTTATCTCATTCTTTTCTCAGGCTGGATGGCTCTAGCTCCTTCCCAAAGCCATCCAGAGAAGAGAGTGAGATCAGAGTCTCAGCATCACCAGCAAAGGAGGTTTGGAATCTTCCACTGGGCATCCAGGATTGGCAGTCCCTAGGTCCACAGAGTCCCAATAGGACCCTATACTCTGCTTCTGCTATATAACATAGATGCTGGGAAAGATTGAGGGCAGGAGGAGAAAGGGGAGACAGAGGATGAGATGGCTGGATGATATCACTGACTCAGTGGACATGAGTTTGAGCAAACTCCTGGATATAGTGAGAGACACGGAAGCCTGGCATGCTGCAGTCCATGGGTTACAAAGAGTTGGACAAGACTTAGCAACCTAACAACAACTAGTCTGTTCACCAGGGAATATGCCACATTTGCATTTCAGAAAAAAAAAGAGTGTTAATGCATGTTTAACACAATGTCTGGAAAGTATTTAACATTTAATAATATTAGCGGTTATCATGAAACAAAAGGGGAAAGGGTAACATCAAGTGACACAGAAAGGTCTAATAGATGAAAAAAAGTTTAAAAGGTCATTGACTTTGGCAATCTGAAGGTCACTGGTACCCAGATAAGAGCACTTCTGGCAAACTGCATTGAGTGGTGAATAAAAGGGGGAGAAACTAAGCAGAGAATAGTAAAACTTTTCAAGAAATTAGCATCTAAAGGATTGGCAAAGGACTAGGCTCCAGCTAGAGAGTGCACCCCAGGTCAGTAAAATCATTTTTTACTTCTTCTCACCTGGGATGGGGAGCATCATGTCGTGATGCTAGAGTCTGCATGGGTCCTGCTCTCGTGCATCCCCCACTTTTGCCTCCTTGATATCCCTCCAGCATGCATGACTTTCCCGGTATCTAGGCAACTTCCAAAAGCAAGACCTTCAGGACCATGGGATATGCTTGTTTAAATTGCTTGTCCACAGGAAGGATTATAAAAAATCAATGGCTAATGTTTTCTCCGCATATTAGCTGTGATCTCCAACTGAAATATTAGCATCCTTTCTTTCTTAAGCTATGACTCATTTAATCATCCTTTTGGAGACCTAGCTTGGACTCCAAGAGGGAGTGGGTGGACTGATTTAGCAGAGGTTTGATGGCCATAACTGGAGGAGGGCATGACAACCCACTCCAGTATTCTTGCCAGGGGAATCCCATGGACTTAGGAGCCTGACAGTCTGCAGTCCAGAGGGCTGCAAAGAGTTGGACGTGACTGAAGTGACTAAGCACACACACACAATGGCCATGAAACTGTTGTGTGTCATTTCAGTGGATTCGAAGAGCTCCATTACCGCAGTCCTTTATGTCTCAGTGTAGAAAAGAATTCAGCAAGAGGCAAAGTGATAGACAAGAAGTGATTTACTGGAACAGGACGCTTGTGGAGCCTACAAGCAGGCAGGTGAGAAATGCTGTGCCCCAAGAACTCGCTGGGCTACAGTTTTATAATCAGAAGGAAAGTGCACAGGAGGAGAAGAACTTCTTTGTCTTTCTTCAGTAGATGTTATGCTTCCATCATCAGCTTCTCCTCCAGGTTGAGCAGGGGAGTTTTCTTGTCCATACAAGGTCAGGTAAGGTCCACAAATGGTTGTTTTCTATGTGTGCAGAGGGCAGGTCCTAGGGATCATTAGTCTACTGAACTCACGGGCAAGATGTGGGGCTCCTGCCACCATTGTTTTATTGTCTGGGGGCATGCCTCATCCTTCTGTTATACGCTTTTGCTGCTAAGCAAACTTACTTGGTTTTGTGGTTAAGGAAAACAGTTCTCTTTAGTAACCATTAATATACAAGGGTCTCCCATGTTTTTTCTACCTAAAATCTCCTATTGGGATTAACAATTTAATCACCTACTTTGCCCCTTTATCTCTATCAGCCAGAGTCTGAAGAAAGTCCCAGAGCTGATTAGAAGGCATCTGTTCTAGGGGTGGCCAAAGAGAGGGTACCTGAGTCTAAGAGGAATCCAGTTCATTTCCCTGGAAAATGATTCAACTGCCATCTTCTGTTAGATTTGGTCATTCCAGAGGCTACCTTGTCTTTGTGTGAGGTTCTCAGTCTTCTCATAAAAAAGGCTTTCTGAGAGCCTTTAAAGCTCTGGGTGCAAAAACATTACATCTTCAAATCTTTTCTACCCTGTATCGTAGCTTTGACTTTGTGAATTTTTGAGAGTATTACAAATTGACAGCTGGTCAGTAAAAATCAGCCTGATCATCTCTTCTCCCTGAAATCCCTTAAATGCATTCATTTCTCAGATTTCTGTAGGGTTTATTTCCTCATATTCTCTCCCTTAACTGTGTTAGTGATTCTTTCCTCCTTTCATGAGTCATGTTTGCAATGTTTCTTATTGACAAAATAAATGGTGAAAGCAACTGAGCAACTGGTCTTAATATCGTATACTTGAATCCTTGTATTCTATGATAATCCAAACCTGGTTGGGACACTTGGCAGTACATCCTCTATCTCTGTTTTGAGAAGATAACATGACCTAGACTTCAGAAACTGCACAGATGTTGATAAAGGAATAAATTCTATGAAAAAGTGCTTTTGTTGTTGTTTTTAATTAAGGTGGTATTTTCACAAAACTGCTATCGCTCTATCACCAGGTAAATGCTCTGGCATAACAAGAACAAAAAAGTGTCTTACAACCCAGTTCTACTGGGTTGATACTTCTCTAGAATCATTTTTTTGAGGTTTTTCCGAATCTGTGTTCTAAGCTGTGCATGCATGCTGAGTCACTTCAGTCGTGTCCGACTCTTTATGACCCTATGGACCATAGCCGGCCAGGCTCCTCTGTCTGTGGGATTCTCCAGGCGAGAATGCTGGAGTGGATTGCCCTTTCCTCCTTTAGGGGACCTTTCCGACCTTGGTATCGAACCTGCATCTCTTATGTCTCCTGCATAGGCAGGCAGGTTCTTTACCACCAGCTCCACCTGGGAGGTTGTTCTAAGCTATGATCATACATATTTTCCATTGCATCTGTACATACTAATTCCTCTGCCTAGGGATCCCAAGTTTCCACACACCTTTATGAAATTGGACATCATTTTATGTCCAATTCAAACATTAACTCTTTTCTAAAAGTTTCAGCCAATCCCTGCATGGAAATCTGAAGTACACATTCCTATACCATGAACTGTGTCACATTCATTTTAATTGGCTGGTTTCACTCCCTGGGGGCATCTTACATTAATATCTGATTCTAAATGTCCAGTTCAGTTTCTTGTAAGCAATAATTAATAAATAGTGAAATGTTTACATTGCTTATTGCCTACCTCAAGTAAATTGGTCACATTATTTCTAAATTTTCAAAGTTTGTTTAAAATGTGATAGCTTTCAATTAATTCTGGATCAGCTGGTGATGCCCTATATTCTCCCAGTGGAACTTCATCTCATTTTAAGTCTGATGCATATTAGAGACTCCATTGTCTTAAAAGAAATCAGAATTTGAATGGTTAGATTTAAGTTTCTTGGTGGTATGTGGGTGTATATGTGTGCTTAGTCACTCAGTGGTGTCCAGTTCTTTGTGACCCCATGGACTGTGGCCCACCAGGCTCCTCTGACCATGGGATTCTTCAGGCAAGAATACTGCAGTGGGTTGCCATTTACCTCTCCAGGGGATCTTCTCAACCCAGGCATCAAACCTGGGTCTCCTGCATTGCAGGTAGATTCTTTACTGTCTGAACCACCAGGGAAGCCCTCCTGGTAGTACAGGTGATCCCAGATGGAAACTTGGAAGAAAAAAAAAAAAAAAAAGTAGTGCTTATCTGTTTCATCTTATTTTGCTAAATATAGGAAGAATCAAAAAATGGTAAGTGGCTGGTACCAAGCCAAACAGTGATGTGGAATCAGATCCAGGACTAGAATGTAGGTCTCCTGATCTACATTTCTAGAATTACTGAAAATAAAATTAGATTAAGATATCTGAGTCTCGTTTTTGGCTTTGCCATCGATAAACTGGGTGATTTAAAGCACAGTCCCCGTACTCTGGGAATTAAATGTGAAAAAAGAGAGGCAAGGAACATTGTGTCAATCACTTCACAATATGTTTATCATAATTTTTATTACAAAATTAATTGTAGTGAATGGTTTTGTGGCAGATGAAGACCCCTGTAGGTCACAGCTCTGGCTGAACTCTCCCTGGCTTTGCTACCTCCATAATGGGAGAATTTTCTCACAGAGTAACGATTGGCAGCTTGTCAGGAATATGCCTTCACGTTCCTCGGGCTGCACCATGCACCACTCCAAGGAGAGGTATTTTATGGTGGGATTTGAGGCCTTTCAAGGGAGAAGAAAGAAAGGTCTGGGAGGCAGTGGTAGAGTGTTGTTCAGGAAGCTCATTATTCACAGTGGTCTCGTACCTTCCCAGCAAGCAGTGTATGCCTAATCCAGGTTGCACCGCTCACACCCAGCCAAGCCTCCTCTCTAACTGCTAGGATTGTTTAGTCACTCTGTGGTGAATAAAGACCTGTACAAAAATGGTCACAATGGTAGAACAGATACCTTCACAGCTTTCTATGCTCTGGAATGAGGTTGGTGGAGTGGGGTGATTGGAAGGGAAGGATAAAGATGTGCCCATGCACAGAACCTAGTTCTCAAACCTCTCTGTAGAGCCCTTAAATCTTCTATTCCTTTGTACCTAGGATAGTATTTACTATATAGATCATATACCTATATGTGATCAGTAAATGGTCTCCCTTATGGGCAGCATTTTATTTGCCTTAGCACACAGCACGCAGGGGTGCCAAGCCCCTCCACACCCTGAGAATATAAGTAGTTACTAATCACCTCTTGTCTAGCTAGTTAGTATTGGCAAATGTATATATGCTATGTGTGTGCATATGTATTAGGTAAAACGTCCTCAGTCATTGCCTGATAGAGACAGACATCACTTGGTGGATACCTTGATATCTTCTTCTTAATAAGATGCCCAAAGCTCAGATTAACTCCCTAAGACTTTCAATAGGCTTTTCTGAAAATCAGCATTATAACCACTGGTTACCCTTTAGCCACCCATTTTGAAATTTGGATATAAAAGTGATTCCATTTTCTTGCCCTGTTTCATTTCCCCTCATGGCTCTATTATCACCAAGGGACACCCAGACTTATCTGCCTTAATAGTACATTTCATTGTTTTCCATAGGACTAGAGATAAATGGATTTGTAAAGAAAAAATGGAATTGGATTTTTCTCCTCCTTTTGATAACTTAGTAGGAATTCCAAAATTATTACTTGAGAGATTTTCCTCACTGTGACTAGATTATTGTCCATGCTACAATTTAATTTCTCTTGCCTATATCAACATTAAAAAAAAAAAAAAGATATGACTATAAGGATAGACTGTGTTCACTCTCTCTGAATTTGAAGAAAAAGAGGTGAACAAGTTTCTGTTCATGCAAGGTATATGCTGGAGGGGGTGAAATGTTTGTGGGTCATTCTGGTGGTTAATTTTATGGTAAGTAAGCTATATCTGACTCACAGTCACTTTGGATATTTAAATGTAAGTTGTCTTGCTGTTTAAAATCATTGTATGTGACTTTCCATGCCCAGTGCCCTAGACACTATAAGCCATTTCTGAGCTTGTGTTCCTGAGGATCTTACAGCTCCTATTTCCTGCCTGATGGTAGGATGTAGACTTCACAGGGAATCATGAACAGCTGACTGATAGTGTTTTCCAATCTGGTGGGTTATTAGAGGAAGAAGCTGTAGTGTGAAGAGAGGAGAGGAAACTTGTATGTGACAAGGCAGGAAAATAAGGGCCAGAGTTGGGGTGAGGAAGCACAGAAAGAGCCAGAGGGAAGTTGATGTGTTAGATTCTGGCTAAGACAGCTGAGTTCATGAGGGCAGGGAATGGGCTGGAAGGCTGGCTGGCACAGCAAAACACATTCCCACGATTGCCTTCTTGCTAAGGAATCTGAACTGACTTTCCTCCACTTTGTATGTGTTTCATGACTTATTAAATAGATTAGTTACATTGATTTTTACTTTGAGATTTCCAGGCAATCACACAATACTTGAATTTTTCAATCCTGTTGCTACATTATATGTTAATAAAAGCCAATAGCAAACATTTAAAAAGTTTTCCTAGATTAGGACCCTTCCAAGAATCAATAATCTCATTGACATGGTTCAAAAAGCTATCAATTCTATGAGGACCACTAATGGCTGGCAGAAAGCAGGCATGTAAACACCACCAGAAAAATCAATGTTCTCTCTAAGTCATTGACAATTCTTGATGGCAGCTGGAATTATGAAAAGCATAACATGTGTCTCATGCCTTAAGCATTTGAAAAAGATCCATGTCAGGCTAGCTGGTGTCCTATTGTCCAGGGTAAGGCAACTACAGGTAGGCATTGTTGATCTGATAACTTCTACCGGAAAATATTTTATGTGTTCTAAGGTATAACGTAATATATATTACTCATTTGACAACCAGCACCACCCACACTGTGAAGTGGAGAGGAAGGTACACTAGCCTTATGCTGTGAATTCACAGAGAAACTAAGAGAAGTTGTACATTGGCCAACCTACCTTGGAAAGAGTTGGGAGTGAAGCTTTTTTTGTTTTTTTTTTTTTAGAATTTCATTTACTTGTCTATTTATTTTTGGCTGTGCTGGGTCTTCGTTACTGTGCAGGCTCGTCTCTCCTTGCTATATGAAGGCTTCTCATTGCTTCTCATTGCTTCTCCTTCTCAAGGCTTCTCAGTGACTTTTCTTGTTGTGGATTTCAGGCTCTAGGATGAACAGGGTTCAGTAGTTATGTCGCATGGGCTCAGTAGTTGTGGCTTCCAGGCTCCAGAGCACAGGCTCAATAGTTGTGGTGCACAGGCTTAGTTGCTCCAAGGCGTGTGGGATCTTCTTGCACCAGGGATCAAACCTGTGTCTCCTGCATTGGCATGCAGATTCTTTACCTCTGAACCACCAGGGAATCCCTAGAACTTTTCTGATGTCTATTCTTTCATCCTCGGTGATGATGGCTATCCGCACCAGTACAATTACAAATGCAATGATTACTTTTTATTTACCAATTCTCACTGGGCTATAGTTAAGAAATAGTTTCCAGGGCAACGTAAAAGCTAGTAAAGGATTCAGAAGGGTCAACTACTTAGAGCGCCTCACCTACATTTGTATAATTAACATAAAAGAGTACTCATAGAAAAATAAGAACTATACTTTTTCATGCTCTTCAACTGTCTCACTAATTACTGGAGCCTCTCTACTCTCTCAAGTGGATGGTATTTGGCATTTCTTCCTATATGTCCCCATTTTAGAGCGAGATAATGACAAATAGAACTGAACTTACGAGATATTCAGCTCCTAACTTTGCTTCTTGTTTTATCCTCTAACAGTGTAACTTCTTTTCTGTAGCCGAATCTTTGGTTGAATGTTTTAAAAATACACATTTTTATTAAAATAAAAAACATGTTTACAAGTGAATTGAAGGTTTGTCCTTAAAGAAACAGCACTAATAGAAAGGAATGATCCTGGGAGTTCCTCGATGCAGAAATGAATTAACATTCTTCAATCAAATTTAAAATTTAATTATACGTTAATTGTTCTTTTTTAATGAAGTACTTTTGACATAATGCTCTATTATTATATAATTAGATAACTAACTCCATTAATCACCTTGCAGCTTATTTTTTCTGTATGTTTTCTTTAAATATTTATATACTGTGCCCATTTTTATAGCCACAAAGCTCAACCATAATCAGGAATGTGAGTCAAGGCAGGGAGTGAAGAGCTTAGTGAAGGATAGTCACCGTTATTTCCCCAAGGGTACCTCGCACGCTCTTTGATTTATTAGAAAATCAAATGTTGCAAAATACTTTCTATATTCTTGAATGCATGAGAGGCGTCAAAACTTAATCTCCCATTTGCTGACCACCTATTATGTGCCATTCAAGCACGTTGCTAGGACTGGATTCGAAGGAAAGGGCTGGAAAGAGATGACTAAAATGTAACTTTTGACTGAGAGGAGTTTGTAATTTTCTTAAAGAGAATCCAGGAAGGATGCTCATAGCTCTTTCTCTTAAGACATTCATGGTGCAAAATAGAAAATCCAATGAAATATCTATCACAGATGTGAGAATGTGTATTAGAGTGAGTGGCCAATGATGGCGGGAGAGTTTTTCTGGCTGCATCCAATCTTCTGGTGACCTTAATCTGGTTAGGTTTTACATGTTAAGTCTGCATTAAGGGTGAGTCTTTACAGGAGACAGTTCATGTCCTAACTCATATCTTTGTTTCTAAGTTGAAATACTAGCATGGATTGATACTCATTCTCTACATCTGCAAATGGCCAGAGAACTGTATTTAAATTCCGTTTATCTTGCCGGATACATTTATGAAAACCCAACTCTGCAGTCTGTGTATTCTTAGGCAGATTGCTTAACCTTGCGGTTTCTCAGTTTCCTTACTTGTAAAATGGAATATTTATAGAGTAGTGAGAATTTTAAAAGTTAATAAATATAAATCACTCAGAACAATTCCTAACACACAATACAAATGCAAAATTATAGGTATTATTTTCGTTCTAATTTTATTTTCCTATTGTCTTTAGAGATGAAATGAAAATGGACTTTGTCAATGTCTTTTTTCCTGTCTAAAACACATCTGAATATCCATGAGCAGTTTTCATGGGAGTGTTTGGAGGCTTTTTGTTTCGTTTTTTAAATTAATTAACTTGGCTGCACTGGACCTTTGTTGCTGTGTGCCTACTTTTTTCTCTAATTGTAGTGAGCGGGGGCTACTCTAGTTGTGGTGAATGGGCTTCTCATTGTGGTGGCTTCTCTTGTTGCAGAGCACAGGCTCTAGGGCACGTGAGCTTCCGTAGCTGCAACTCAGGCTATAGAGCGCAGGCTCAGTAGTGTGGTGCAGGGGCCTAACTGTCCTGAAGCATGTGGAATCTACCCAGACCAGGGATCAAACTCATGTCCCCTGTATTGGCAGGTAGATTCTTAAGCACTGAACCACCACCCTAACCCTAACCCTTGTGTTTTGAAGGCAAAAAAAAAAAAAAAAAAGACATTTGAATTGATTGTTACTGTCACGTATCTTAGGCTTCCCTTGTGGCTCAGCTGGTAAAGAATCCGCCTGCAGTGTGAGAGACCTAGGTTCGACCCCTGGGTTGGGAAGGTCCCCTAGAGAAGGGAAAGGCTACCTACTCCAGTAGTCTGTTCTGGAGAATTCTATGGACTGTATAGTCTATAGGGTTGCAAAGAGTTGGACATGACTGAGCGACTTCCACTTCACTTCATGTATCTTCTCCGTTGTTTTGATGTCCTAATGGCTCTTTCCTCTGGATATTACATTAGTGAACATTCCATTGGCTAAAATGGTCATCTCACCAAAAAATATATTATATTAATAAAAGAAAAGAAAATGAAAAGGATACAAGAAAAATAATCTACTTTATTGCTAACTTACTAGAACTTTATTAAGTTGTAGTACAACTGAATTCTGTACAATTGGATTCTGTACAACTGATTTGTTGTCATTTAGACCATCTAAATCATGGAAATGTATCTAAAGCCTGGAGATTGAGAGTCTCTTATGGAGGAGCTGTCTGCTTTGGGAGGAAGTTCCTTAAGGAAGCTTTAGGAATGTCAACATTAGTTGACAAATTGATAATTAAAAATTGCAGTAACACATATTTTCTCTTGGAACTGTCCCAGAGTCATTTTTTTCTTTTCTATAATTAATAAAAAAAAAGTAAGCAGCATATGCTAAAATAAACACTATATTGAACACCCAGCAGAGTAGACTATGAGCTTCATGCTAGGTTTCCATGATGTGCTGAACTTACCGCAGAAGGATTTGTCTGAGCCTGGTCTCTACAGGTCTCACTGGGAAAAGTAAAGACACCCACACATCAACTCTTCCTTCACAGCAGTGGAAAGAAGCTATGTTTGCACAAATAGATACAGCTCATTGAGGGTGAGAGGTAGAACTGAATATTTCACAGAGATACTGAGAAATATGGGACAGAAACTGACCCATAAATTTTTACTTTTCTGTGTTCCTTATCTTGTTTCTCTTCAAAGTTGAGATTCATATATTCTTTTCTCTTTCATCTAAGCACCTAGCTTGCCAGTGCTTGGTTCAGGAAGTGAAGTGAAAGTCGCTCAGTCATGTCCAACTCTTTGCAACCCTATGGACTATACAGTCCATAGTATTCTCCAGAACAGAATACTGGAGGAGGTAGCCTTTCCCTTCTCTAGGGGATCTTCCCAACCCAGGGATCAGATCTAGGTCTCCCACATTGCAGGCAGATTCTTTACCAGCTGAGCCACAAGGGAAGCCCCTGGTTCAGCAAAGAACTGTTCATCTGTTGACTGGTCATGGGTGGGATCTAAGGTGATAGGTGCTTACATTTAATGAATTATGAGTATAGTAGCAAGAACTTCAGAAGAGTATATATATATACATATATATAATTTTATTTAATTTGCACAATTATTCTCTAAGGTCAATGGTATCAGTCCCAATTTATAGATAAGAAAACTGAGGCTGAGATAAGCTAAACAATTTTCCATAATCAAAATCCTGTTTCTATCTCAGCTCCATCTTTGTACATTTCTTGAAAGAAACCAAGTTGATGGCACCTTTTACCCACTTATTACTTAGTTCCCACTTTAACCACAAATATTAGAACCCTGTGTCTTTTTCTTACAATTATTTACTAAGGCAGTAGAATTTTTTGAGGATTCATAAGAAAGAATGAAGGGCTATGATTTGAAATAAAAGTAAAAAGGCTAAGAAAATCTCCAAAGACAAAAAACATACAAATAGTATTCTTCTGGAAGTATTCTTCCAACAAATCACCTGGAAAATAAATTTACATTTAAATCCAGCTCTTGTCAATGCAAAGTTATGTGCAGTTAACTCCACTAGTACCAATGGTTGTCCAAGCTCTTAAGTGTGGCTCTTTTAAATTGTATAATGACCCTCAGGGACTTCTTGGAGGATGGGGAAAAATGAAAGTGGGTGTGGATTAAAAGTAATCATGGGTAACTCATCAGGTGACTAGATGAAAAGCTATTGAGAGAAACTGAGACCACAGAAGATAGACACGTTTTCACAGTCATTTACAATCTAACTGAAAGAGAGACACCCCGAGGGCTCTGAAGCAACACCAATCTCTCTGAATCACAGTTTTATAACCTGTAAAGTTGGAAAGCAAAGGCCTGCTGTCCCTCTTACAAAAGGAAAAAAGGGCAGGTGGCAGTCATATGGAGCAACTCGGCAGCAGGACCCTTCTATATTTGGCTTCCATCCTCCACGCTTGCAGCTTCAGAGCACAGAGTCCTTCCTCTTCTTTCCCCTCCTGGCCACATCCCTATTCCCTGGTTGAGGTGCCTTTTGCAATGCTGTGCTGATTGTCTGTGAAGGTTGCATCAAGGAATGGTGCATTACTGCTTTGTACTCCAAGAGCGAGCAAAACATGGCTATATTTACTTATTTTTTAAAAATAATTTTTATTTTTAAATTAATTTTTATTGGAGTATAGTTGCTTAACAATGTTGTGTAAGTCTCTACTGTAAAGTGAATCAGCTATATGTATACATAAATCCCCTCTTTTTTGGATTTCCTTCCCATTTAGGTCACCACAGAGCACTGAGTAGAGTTCCTTGACACATACAGTAGGGTCTCATTAGTTATCTATGTCATGACTTGCATCAACAGGGTATATATGTAGAATCTAGAAAAGTGGTATGTGCTATGTGTGCTGTGCTTAGTCGTACAGTTGTGTCTGACTCTTTGCAACCCCATGGGTGTAGCCTGTCAGGTTCTTCTGTCCATGGGGATTCTCCAGGCAAGAATACTGGAGTGGGTTGCCATGCCCTCCTCCAGGGAATCTTCCCACCCCAGGGATCAAACCCAGGTATCCCGCACTGCAAGCACATTCATTACCATCTGGGCCACCACGGAAGCCCAGAAAAGTGGTATAGATGATCTTATTTGCAAAATAGGACTTTTACATGTATATGCGTGCATGCTAAGTCACTTCAGTCATGTCTGACTCTTTGCAACTCCATGGACTGTAGCCCACCAGGCTCCTCTGTCCATGATATTCCCTAGGCAAGAATACTGGAGTGGTTGCCATTTCCTCCTCCAAGGGAATCTTCCCAACCCAGGGATCGAACCCGAGTCTCTTGCCTCTCCTGCATTGGCAGGCAGGGGCTTTATAGTATCACCTGGGAAGCCCTTTACGTATAGAGCTCCTACCAATTTCAAAGAGCAGCTTTTAGAAATGGATAGCACTTAAGGTACAGATTAAGGCCAGTGGGCCAGATTGTTCAACAAAATCCCTCTGGGCTAGGGAGTCATGGTGTTATGCTGCTACTGCTAAGTCACTTCAGTCGTGTCCGACTCTGTGCGACCCCATAGACGGCAGCCCACCAGGCTCCCCCAACCCTGGGATTCTTCAGGCAAGAACACTGGAGTGGGTTGCCATTTCCTTCTCCAATGCATGAAAGTGAAAAGGGAAAGTGAAGTTGCTCAGTGATGTCCGACTTAGCGACCCCATGGACTGCAGCCTACCAGGCTCCTCCGTCCATGGGATTTTCCAGGCAAGAGTACTGGAGTGGGGTGCCATTGCCTTCTCCGCATGGTGCTATACCTAGGGTTTAATAAGGAAGTCTAAACACCATCTGACAGTTCTGTCCTGGCTATGTCAAGTGTACCCCAGACCGCCTTGCCAGGGACCCTTATATTGTACCAGTTAGTAGATGAGCAGGAGGAAGTTCGTGACGACAAAGGCCATTTTCTCTGCGTTTTGTGGATTCAAATGCACTGAAAGTACCAGGTCAAAAGTTCAGAGTGGCGCTTGTTCATTCTTCTGGCAGAAGTGCGATCACAAGGGAGAAGGAGTTACACTCTGCAAGAACTGAAAGAGAGGGGATTCTGAAGACATTATCAACCAACTCCAGTGAAAGGGCAGCTTACACTGCATTTGATTCCTAAGACTACAAAAAGTTTCAGGCTGACGCTGTAAATGCATTCTGAAGGGAAAAATAAAAAGTATTTCCTCCAGTTCTGGCAGTTCCGCAAGGAAAAAGAGGTATTAGCAGAAGTCTGAGCCTTCAGGGGTCTGGCCCACATCCCAGCCAGATCCTGAGAAAATGGCAGGACTTCCAAAAATTCTTGTGGCAGGGATCTGCATTTCCTGTCCTAAATGGTTAGGCCATCTGGAATGTCTGTTAGGGAAGCATTACACTGTCCTCACAGGCTCCCAAAACCACTTCAAGTATTCTACAGAATAAAAATAAGTGGAGTAAAAGCAAACCAACTCTTCCAGAGGCAAGAGGCACAAACATACCGTAGTCAGATGGAAAGATCAAAATATGCAGAACTAAGAATGTTAAATGTACATTTCACTGAGCTTCGCTGAGCGGCATCGAAGAGTCAATTTAAGATGCAGAACTGAATTTAATGTCAGGCCATTTGGGCCACGATTTCCTCCTGTAGTTCTTCAGCTACTTCCTTTAGGTAGGCAAATGGTCTCCATACAGGTGGGACCTCAGAAGGCAGGCAGCTCCTTGCAACAACCCCCAGCTCCCAAAAAAGCAACCAAAGTGCTTTAATGATGGAGAGACAGGCATTTCATCTGTCTATATACAAGACAGCATTATTCTTCTTTAGCTGTCACTGTCATTTTAGAATGTATATGCAAAGGAACTGACAAGTTAAAATGCTTAACAGAGAATCTAGGCATAATGCAAACATGCCCACATATGGTGTATTAGTTTTCTGTTACTGTGTAAGGAGTTACCATAAACTCAGTGACCTTAAACAATAGCTATTTATTATCTCCCAATTATGTAGGTCAGAAGTCCAAGCAGGCAACTGAGCTCTCTGCTTTGGGTATCATAAGGCTAAAATCAAGGTATCTGCTAGACTGGACTAACCTGGATGCTCTGAGTAAGAATCCACTTATAGATTCATTCCAGCTGCTGGCATAATTCAGTTATGTGGGCTATATAAGACTAAGGTTCCCATTTCCTCACTGGCTATCAGCAAGGGCACATCTCAGCTCCTTAAGGTCATCTATATTCCTTCTCACGTGGCCTATCTTCAAACCAGTAAAGCCCATTGATTCCCGCTTACCATTGGAATCTCTCTGATTTTCCTTCTGCCTGCAGCCTGAGAAAAATCTCTGCTTTTAAAGGACTCACATGGGCTTCCCTTGCGGCTCAGTGGTAAAGAATCTGCCTGTCAATGCAGGAGACATGGGTTCGATCGCTGATCCAGGAAGATCCCACATGCTGAGATAGCCATAACTATTGAGCCTATGCTCTAGCGCCCAAGAGCCACAACCACTGAGGCCCACAAGCTCTAGAACCCATGCTTCACAACAAGGGAAACCACTGCAATGAGAAGCCCGTGCACCATAACTAGAGACTATGCCCTACTCGACACAACTAAAGAAAAGCCAGCACAGCAGCAAAGATCCAGCACAGCTGAAAATAAATAAGTAAACAAAATTAAAAAGGTATACAGGCTTAATCTCCCCGTGGCATGTGGGATATTAATTCCCTGACCAGGGATCAAGTGCTCCCGTGAGTAGATTAGGTTCACCTGGATAGTCTCCCTTTCGATATATAATAAGGAACCTGATCACAGGAGCAACAACAAGGAGCAAATATCTTGGAGAGCATCTTGAAGGTCTGCCTACCATGTATAGAGCATGACTCCTCCCAAAGACAGAAACAGCAGAGTGCTTTCCAAAGAGATGATGACTTGAGAAAAAGTGGCCTGCATTTTTGTGTATGTGTGAAATGTACAACCACAAAGAGTGTGGTGGCAGCTGTGGTTGTCACATCTCACGTGGATGTTGCTAAGTATCCTTTAAAATGACCTCAGGCATGAAGTCTACCTCTGCCCATACAGTTGTTCCCCTTTTTGACTTCCTGCCTTATCCCATTTCCCATCATAGAAGTCTCAGCCCTGGGAATTCCCTGGCAGTCCAGTGGTTAGGATTCTGTGTTTTTACTCCTGAGGGTCTGGGTTCAATTCCTAGCTGGGGACTAAGATCCCACAAGTCAAAAAAAAAAAAAAAAAAAAGAAGAAGAAGAAGAATATATTCAGTGCTGTTACTCATGCTCTGTCCACACAGATCTCATTATATACACCTTTCCTTCCTCAGGTCACTCTGAGCTCCTGAAGGGCAGTTAAAGAACCAGAGGGGATTCTACTTACCAGTAAAACCCCTGCTACTCTCTGCATGAAACCTGACCCAGTACAGGTACCTAGTGACTGACTGTAAGATTGAGACAGGTGGTGCCATTACCCTGCACTGTGTTATGTATAGGCAGTAAATTATATGCCCAACAGCTTTGCATGCTGTTATGTTAGCAAAACAGATTAAGGTTTTAAGTCCCACAATAGCCAATCAATATATATTGCAACACAGAATCCATACACTTCTAAATGAGTTTGTACAGTTCAGTTACCTTCTTTCTCCATTCAGGTAATACAATTCTCATGTTTAATCTGCCAGGTGATACGTGAGCTCTCAGAAGCCAGGGGATTATCTTCTTTCCTCCTGCAAATGATATCAGAATTAGCTAAATATGTCATTGCCACTTCTGCTCCAGGTAAACACGTGATTTGGGAAATAGGCAGTGATGGTTAATGAATTAGCTCTTCTTCATTCAGAGTATTCCAATCTCAGATCATCACCTCATACCAATGTCTTATCAACCCAAGGAACATAGGAAGCCCAGTGCCAAGGATCCCAATGTGATGTGGAGGTCTGATAGGTACTGCCGGGTCTGTGAGGAAGGGCCAGAAAAGGAAGGGACCTACAAGGGCCATGCCTGACAGCTCTCAGATGTGGAGACACTGCCACTCAGAAAATGGCATGTTTAACCACTGTCCACCCAGCATATGGAGCTACTGTTCAGATGTGCAGAGTCAGAGTGGCAAGATGAGTATGCATCACTGGGGCAGCTCTAAGGAAACCCCTGATTGTAGAAATTGAATGCCTCCAGTGACACGAATTTAAATGTTGTCCTGAGGCTAACATAGATCCAGTGACTTTTCCTGAATAAAATATAATTGGAGAGCAGCCAAGTGAAAGAGGCGGTAGGGGAAAACTGTTGTGACTCTGAATCTTCAATGATATGTTCATGGAACATCCCTGAGGCAGGCTGGCCAGCCCCTACAATGTCCTGCCTCTCTGCACTTTCCATAGATTAAACTCTGGACAAGTGTCCCACAGAATCAGGAACAAGAGCCAGATTTGGATACTTAAAAATATTATCCGTACTCTCAATGGCCTTACTGGTGCCTCAGCAAGATCTCTGCCGGCAGTGTTAATAATTTAACCCCATGTATTGTTCCCGTCTACATACTGGTTAAGCCTTAGAGTTTGCAAGGCTAAAAACATAAAGAAAATAGACGAGCTGTGTACAAATTGACTTTATAAGAAAAAAAATCAGAAAATGAAGACTATTGTAAGATTATGTCTTTAGTGCTTACCATATATGATGTGTTAACCATATATTCTAACAATAATCTTCTGGCTCTATGCTTTAAAAGTTATGGACTAAATAAGGTCTTGGTAGTTTAGCATAAGTCCCTTTAGATAAGGTTCAAACATTGCCCATAATATATCACAAGCATATTTTACAGTGAACAAGTACATCATTGAGGTTGTTCTAAATAGATCAAGCTTTGTAATATTTTGATTTGAGTTGTTTTTGTTTTTTTTCCAGGGAGCCCTCTTGTGGGTGACAGGCATATTACTGATACAGATGTTCGTTGACTTGGTTGGAAATGAGTTGGGGAAAATGCTTCATGTTTCATTCATGATAAGCCAGAATATGTATGCATGTTTTAACCCTTATATTGTTTCTTCATTTTTAACTTCCTAAGTTCAGTTATAGAATCCTAGTCTTCTAAGCTTTCAGAGGATGTGAAAAGCCATCTGGTCTGATGTTTCCCAAACTTATCATCATTATTATCCAGGGAGCATTTAATTTAATTTCTTTTTTTTTTTCTTTTACACTTTATTTTTTGGCTGTGCTGGGTCTTTGTTGCAGCACGTGGGCTTTCTCTACTTGTGGTATGTGGGCTTTTCTTGTTGTGTCACACAGGTTGTAGAGTGCAAGGGCTCTGTACTTGTGGTATACAGGCTTAATCTCTCCATGGCATGTGGGATATTAATTCCCTGACCAGGGATCAAACTCGTGTCCCCGGCATTGGAAATCAGATTCTTAACCACTGGACCACCACCAGAGAGGTTCCTCCAGGGAGCATTTTAAGTGTACATGCTGCTGCTGCTGCTAAGTCGCTTCAGCCGTCTCTGACTCTGTGGGACCCCATAGACGGCAGCCCACCAGGCTCCCCCGTCCCTGGGATTCTCCAGGCAAGAACACTGGAGTGGGTTACCATTTCCTTCCCCAACGCATGAAGGTGAAAAGTGAAAATGAAGTTGCTCAGTTGTGTCCAACTTGTAGCGACCCCATGGAATGCAGCCCACCAGACTTCTCTGTCCATGGGATGTTCCAGGCAAGAGTACTGGAGTGGGGTGCCATTGCCTTCTCCTAAGTGTACATATCCTTGGGTAATACTCAAAATATTCTAGATTAGTAAATCTGGAATGGGGATAACAATCTTTATTCTTTTAAATATCCCCAATTCATTCTGATTATGAATCACACTTAACCCTAAAATTATCCAAACCCCTCTTCTAGCTAAACTTGTTGCAACCCATGGGAATTTTAAATTTATTCATTCTCTTTCCAACTCAACTGTGAAATTGACAGGGATAGGACCCTGCTTGACTTCCTGTCCCCCCAAAACCTAGTGTGGTGATCCGAAAGAGTAGGTACCCAATAAATATTTGCTTAACTGAGCAAGGTAATTCCAGTATACTAATTTGCATTGTTAAGAATATACAAATTACAGTCCAAATGGATTTACACTCTGGAAAACTCCCAACAAAGAGATTTCAGTATAAAATCTCATACCATTCTCTCAATACAATGACCTTACAGATTCAAGGAGCATTCAAACAAGTATTGTGTGTATTTGTAATTCTTCTATTGAATAGTAGGAATAAAGTTGATATTTGTTTTCCCCTACTTGCATTTAAAAAGAATCTGCTGTTACATTTCAGTTAGGGTTAATAAAGTTTTTCAGCCCTTCTCACTATTCAGTGTAATGTACTCATATGAGAGCAGTAACTGAAAAAGACAATCTGTGTGGAATTGTACAACATGGGTTCTCTTATTTATATGCACAATTTTGAATTCCAAGAAAAAAGAAGCAAGTTACTATGCATTTACCTTTACAAATGCTAGGATGAGGCAAGATTGGACATAAGCAATCGGATCTGACGATAATATATTCCATTTGCAATTGTTAGAGATTTATGCAAGATAGCAGGTAACACCTTCCTTTTGAATTTCAAATGCTGTATAACCTTTTGAAGATAACAAGGGATATTCATCCGAAATAGTGGTAGGAAATTTATAACGGAAACCACATAATTAGTTGTTATTTTCTGCAAGTACCATATACTCTGATAGGAACATGGGTAGGAAAAAATAATCCCTCAGGAAAAAGTCAGCTCCTTTTCTTTTCCTTTTTTTTCCCCCCCTTTTTTACAGTCAAACAGCTTGGCACATTGGTACCTAATAATTTAGAAGAATATAAATAAAATGTAAGACAGCATCCTGAAATGCTCATGAACTCTACTGGATTTTCAGGTTTATTTCTAATGTATGTCCTTATCAAAGCAGCAAATAATATGGGTCTGGGTTAAATTCTTCAGCACGATAGACATTCTTTAGTCTGCTGCTGCTGCTGCTGCTGCTGCTAAGTCACTTCAGTCTTGTCCGACTCTGTGCAACCCCATAGACGGCAGCCCACCAGGCTCCACCATCCCTGGGATTCTCCAGGCAAGAATACTGGAGTGGGTTGCCATTTCCTTCTCCAATGCATGAAAGTGAAAAGTGACAGTGAAGTCGCTCAGTCGTGTCGGACTCTTTGCGACCCCATGGACTGCAGCCCACCAGGCTCCTTCGTCCATGGGACTCTCCAGGCAAGAGTACTGGAGTGGGTTGCTATTGCTGTCTCCAATCCTTTAGTCTAGAACCTAGTCATTCAATATAAGAAGAAAGAAGCATGAATTTCATTACCTTAGGGTAATTCTTTATATGTGTTTTCCAAAATTCAACACCTCAGCTTTAGGCTTACTCAACTTAAATAGCTTTACTCCAACACGCGTAACTCAGCAGGTTACCCTGTGGAGGCTTTCCTCAGTCATTCTGGAACATGTAACCATTTCATTTACTGAATTACCATAGACATGGTTGTCTACAATATATTTTTGTTATTACTTTTTATAAGAACTTGTAAGAATTCTGATACAAGTGGGTACACTTGCTCTCATGTCTCTCCTTATATTAGAACTTATCATCTGTCAACTTTAAGATGGCAAAGATTTAGTTGAAAATAATTAAGCATGTACTACCAAATGGGAATTGTATACTGTTTGCTAAACATATAGCTTGGGAATATAGACACTTTTCAATCAGAAATCATTACATTGTGACTCTTGTATTAAATCTAATACTAATGTTCTGTAATGAGTTGATTTTGATATGGATTTTGCTCGTGTCTCTAGTCCTGATTCTTTAACTCTCCAGTCGGAAGATCATTTATGTGAGAGCCCTTGTCATTCTTCTTCTTCCTCTTCCCTTTTCCCTCCCTCTGCCTTTTCCTCCTCTTCCTCCTTTTTTTTCTGCTTTGTTTCAGAGCATTGTATTACTATTAAAGAACTCAGGATTTAAAGAACAAACACTTTGGTTTCCATTAAGAGAACTCATTGACATTACTTCCATTGTTCTGACCATTTCTGGTAGTATTTATTGCTATGTAAGAAAGAGGGCTTCCCTGGTGGCTCACTGGTAGAGAATCTACCTGCAATGCAGGAGATGTGGGTTTGACCCCTGGGTCAGGAAGATCCCCTGGAGAAAGAAAGAGCAACCCACTCCAGCATTCTTGCCTGGGAAATCCTATGAACAGAGGAGCCTGGCAGGCCTCAGTCCTTGGGGTCGCAAGAGTTGGACCCGACTTAGCAACTAAACAACAGGGACAACAACAAGAAAGAGAACAGTCAGGGCCCTGCTCTTCCAGGGCAAACATTCTGCTACTGCTATCCACCGATTGCTTGTATGTGGGTTTCTGCAGAACACTTTCTGCTGCCGTAGCAGGAGCAATATTGAAAGGCTTCCTGGTTTTGTTGTTCGGTCACTAAGTCCTGTCCAGCTCTTTGTGACCTCATGGACTGCAGCATGCCAGGCTTCCCTATCCTTCACTATCTCTTGGAGTTTGCTCAAACTCATGCCTATTGAGTCAGTGATGCCCTCCAACCATCTCATTGTCTGTCGCTCCCTTCTCCTCCTGCCCTCAATCTTTCCCAGCATTAGAGTCTTTTCCAATCAGTCAGCTCTTCACATCCTGGCTTTAGGTAGAACAAAAATTGCATTTTGAGTACCCAAGGAAAGATTTGTTTTTCTCTTTGTAATAACTGAGCTGTTGAAGTCTCCAAGGATCAAATCCTCCTGTGATACATAGTTAGGGAGTTCCTGCATGGATATGAAGGATTGGTTCATATCTTCTCAGAATATGAGATTATATCACCTCAGTTAAAAGAAAATGAAAATGTTTAGAGTATCAACACAGAAACAGTATAGTGTTAAGTGGCTTGTCACGAGTCATCTACCACCGACACTTTCAAAGAGTGTCTTTATGGATCACTCTTCAATATGGCTCACCCCCTGAGCAGAATTTTTTTTAATTTATTTTAATTGGAGGCTAATTACTTTTTTTTCTTTTTTTTTGTTTATTTATTTATTTATTTATTTTTTAATCTTTAATTCTTACATGTGTTCCCAAACATGAACCCCCCTCCCACCTCCCTCCCCATAACATCTCTGTGGGTCATCCCCATGCACCAGCCCCAAGCATGCTGTATCCTGCGTCAGACATAGACTGGCAATTCAATTCTTACATGATAGTATACATGATAGAATGCCATTCTCCCAAATCATCCCACCCTCTCCCTCTCCCTCTGAGTCCAAAAGTCCATTATACACAGCTGTGTCTTTTTTCCTGTCTTCCATACAGGGTCGTCATTGCCATCTTTCTAAATTCCATATATATGTGTTAGTATACTGTATTGGTGTTTTTCTTTCTGGCTTACTTCACTCTGTATAATCGGCTCCAGTTTCATCCATCTCATCAGAACTGATTCAAATGAATTCTTTTTAACGGCTGAGTAATACTCCATTGTGTATATGTACCACAGCTTTCTTATCCATTCCTCTGCTGATGGACATCTAGGTTGTTTCCATGTCCTGGCTATTATAAACAGTGCTGCGATGAACATTGGGGTACATGTGTCTCTTTCAATTCTGGTTTCCTCAGTGTGTATGCCCAGCAGTGGGATTGCTGGGTCATAAGGTAGTTCTATTTGCAATTTTAATACTATGGTTTTTGCCATACATTCACATGAATCAGCCATAGGTGTACATGTATTCCCCATCCTGACCCTCCCTCCCACCTCCTTCCCCATCCCAGCCCTCAGGGTCATCCAGTGCACCAGCCCTGAGCACCCTGTCTCATGCATCAAACCTGGACTGGTGATCTATTTCACATACATGTTTCAATACTATTCTCTTAAATGATCCTACCCCTGCCTTCTCCCACAGAGTCCAAAAGTCTGTTCTTTACATCTGTGTCTTTTTGCTGTCTCACATATAGGGTCATCATTACCATCTTTCTAAATTCCATATATATATGTTAATGTATTGTATTGGTGTTTTTCTTTCCGACTTACTTTGCTCTGTATAATAGGCTCCAGTTTCATCCACCTCATTAGAACTGACTCAAATGGATTATTTTTAATAGCTGAGTAATATTCCATTGTATATATGTACCAGAAGAATTTTTTAAAATTATTTTTATTTATTTATTTGGCTGTGTTGGCTCTTAGTTGCTGTAGGTGGGATCTTTGATGTTCATTGTAGCATGCAAGATCTTTAGTTGCGGCATGCAAACTTTTAGTTGTAGCATGTAAGAACTTGTTCCTTGATCAAGGATTAAACCCAGGCCCCCTATACTGGGAGCATAGAGTCTTAGCCACTTGACCAGCAGGGAATTTTTCACCAGAACTTTTTTTTTTGCATTAAGCTAACAACCTATTTGTACCCAACACTATTCTAGGTATTAGGGTTCCATTGTTCTTTGAACAATATCCTACCTTCTTTGACCTTACATTATAGTAATTTTTCATTTAAAAGAAATTTAGTCTTTTTATTTGTTTTTTTTTTTTTTTTTGCAGCTAGTCCAAACACTCTTGACTTTGGCTTAAGCAATAATAACCAGAATAGCACAACCAGCTTCACTTGACCCAAGTGGCAGTAGCCACTACAGTGTTATATAGACAAGGCCCCCTAGAGGTATTTTTTTAATTGGAGGGGATTTAAGCTTTATGCGCTACATGAGCATCACTCCTGGACATGCTATACTTTGGAATTCTTTCACCTATGGCCTCTCCTACCCTCAATCTTAAATGATTCTCTGAGAGGAGCTAGAAGTCTGTCCCTTTTCTGAAAAATAGTTCAGTTGTTTCTTATAAGTTTTATTCCTACTTTTGTGTTAGTCACAAGTAGTCAGTTCAGTTCAGTTCAGTCACTCAGTCGTGTCCGACTCTTTGCAACCCATGAATCGCAGCACACCAGGCCTCCCTGTCCATCACCAACTCCCGGAGTTCACCCAAACCCATGTCCATTGTGTCGGTGATGCCATCCTACCATCTCATCCTCTGTCATCCCCTGTTCCTCCTGCCCTCAATCTTTCCCAGCATCAGGGTCTTTTCAAATGAATTAGCTCTTCTCATCATATGGCCAAAGTATTGGAGTTTCAGCTTTAACACCAGTCCCTCTAATGAACACCCAGGACTAATCTCCTTTAGGATGGACTGGTTGGATCTCCTTGCAGTCCAAAGGACTCTCAAGAGTCTTCTCCAACACCACAGTTCAAAAGCATCAATTCTTTGGTGCTCAGCTTTCTTTATAGTCCAACTCTCACATCCATACATGACTACTGGAAAAACCATAGCCTTGACTAGGTGGACCTTTGTTGGCAAAGAAATGTCTCTGCTTAAGCAATCTAAAACTATATAGTAGGGATATAAAATAAGCAATGATTTAATAATGTAACATGTGACTAATATGATTTTACTGAAAAGAAAGGAATTATTCTGACACACAGACATATACTTTTTAGAAAATAAGTTTATATGCATTAAATTTAACCTTCAAAACAGTTTGTGAGATTGGTTCTGAAGGCATAACTACTCCCATTTTACAGATGAATAAACACGGTCACATATTTTTAAAGTAGGAGATAGAATTTAATCGCCATTTGTCTGGCTATAAATCCAGTTCTGTTTCCATGTTACATCCTGCCTCTCTTAAAACTACTAATTTGATTCAGCAAATATTTATTAAATGCATGATTGAGTTTTATTTCTCCCATGCTTGCTACTTGATTGACTAGTGGTTGGAACTGATTGGTATAAGTGGCAAATTCTACCAGGCAGCTACACATAGGAATGGGGCATTTTTGTGCATAATTTTAAGTGATGATGTTTAAGGAGCCACAGGCTTGCCAATATGTTCAAACACAGAGATAAGTACCCCATCATAAATTTATTAAAGTATTAAAGTTTATGCCTGGCATTATTTGAACAATTTTTTTGATTAGTATAGATGCAATTTCAATGTGCAGAATAATTGTTAAGTGACTTACACGAAGCTACCCAGGAAAGAGGAAGTAATACTAACAAAGTTGTAACTGAAATCTGTAATTGCCACCTCCACCCTTCCCCCTAAGATTCTTGAATTCTGCTGGTTTCTCCATTTGGCTCACTTAAATTTCTCAACTTCTATGTAATAAATTATGTGTCACTCATTTAACCTTTTTATCACATTGCATTTTTCCATGATTTGTGAAAGGAAGACGTATGCACAGCATAATTTGGGGTAAAGAGCGTTTTTCTACTTCTTGAGGTACACCCTTAGTTTTTATACCAGTGCTAGTGTTCACTACATTTGTAGAATGAAATTAAAACATCACCAAGCAATAGAAATACCCATTATGGAAGTAATATAAAAATGCCAAAATCCAAGTTCTCAATTTACTTCTTTGCCACTAGAGTCTATTAATTTGGCTGATTAGATTCTAAACATGTGCACCCATGTTACTAAGGAAAAAAAACATGGAAAGAATTTGTAGTCCTTTTAAAGAAAACATCCTACTTATTGATTCACTAAAATACTCCTTTTCCCAGAACACTTTCCCATGTTTGTTCTAAGGGAGAAACGCGGTACAAAGTCTTCAGGCAGAAATTAAAGAGAGAAATATGCTTCCACTGGGATCCATTGACTATACATTTGAATAATTCTGAAATGGAAAGAAAAGTGTTCATTATTATCCTAACTCTCAAGTGTTATATTTCTTCCCTTCAGGGTTATGATAGGAGCTATTTCTTATGGGTCATGAAACAGTAGCCTAAGTTTTAGGAATAAGTTGCCATGGGCTCAAGGGTGAATAGCCTTGATATGGAATTAGAGAAATTTTACATGTGACATCTAAAGAAAATCTGGGAAATCCAGTGGAGATGAATATTAAATGGGCAATATTTATGGAGTATTTTCTATGTGTCAGGCACAATCCTAGTTGCTGTATATATTATTTTACACAACTTAACAAAAAGCCCTTGCAAGTTAGTTATTGTGATCCTATTTTCACAGCTGAAGAAAATATGTTCTGATGAGTCCAGTTATTGGGGCATGAATATGGGAGCTCATTATAAGCTGTGCATCTACAAACTGTCTTAACACGAACTTCCCTTTCAGTCTGATTCAACTGAACAAGGCTTATACACCCCTTAGTTCACTGTCTTATTTGCTTTCAGCAGTCTTTTAATTCTTTAACTTAGTTGGAATTTTTCATGCCTTATTGTGATGGAATCTAGTCAGACACATAATGTGCATGATTTTGGAAAGCTGCAAGGACAGTATAAGAAACTCATGCATAACCTTTACTCCAATTATCCAAGCATTTTTATTCTGACCCATTTATTTTATCATTCTCTCTCTCCTCTCCCGTATATTATTTAACACGCATATATGCATGTTATTTTTTCTCATTCATTCGAGGGTAAGCTCAAGACATTGTGTCCCCTTTCCCCCCAAATATTTCAGTATAAAAATCAGAAAATTTAGAATTGAGGTAATACTATTATCTAAGAGTCCACATTTAAATATCACTAATTTCCCCCATTAATTTCCTTTTAACTGCTTTTCCCAGTTCAGGGTCTAATTCAGAATCTTGTCTCTTTGTTCTCCCTTAATCTGGAACAGTTACACAGCCTTTCTATTTTCTTTCTTGACCTAGAACTTTTGAAGAGCACGTGCTAGTTATTTTGTAGCATTGCTCTTGGTTGTTGCTTGTCCAATATTTTATTCTCTTTAGATTATCCATTTTGGCAGAAGTATTATATATGCAATTGGATGTCTGCATGTGTCACAGCAAGAGACACATGTTAGTGAGTCATCCCAGTATTGGTATGTTGGTGATATTAGCTTTGAATCACTTGGTTAAATTGTTGTCCTTCACTGTAAGATTACTATTTTCCCTTTAAAAATAATGTAACTTATGAAGAGATGCTAAGTAATTTGTGGTTGAGATGATGTAATCACTCTATGTCTCAACAAGCATTCACCTGCTAATTTTAGCATCCAATACTAATTTTCTAACTCCACCACTTCTCTAAGAACTATTAGGTAGAATTCCATGGAAAGGAAGACTTTTCTCTTTTTTATTTATTTATAGATTCATTCATTTATTACTCTAAGCTCAACATTCAGAAAACTAAGATCATGGCATCTGGTCCCATCACTTCATGGGAAATAGATGGGGAAACAGTGGAAACAGTGTCAGACTTTATTTTTTGGGGCTCCAAAATCACTGCAGATGGTGACTGCAGTGATGAAATTAAAAGACGCTTACTCCTTGGAAGAAAAGTTATGACCAACCTAGATACCATATTCAAAAGCAGAGACATTACTTTGCCAACAAAGGTCTGTCTAGCCAAGGCTATGGTTTTTCCAGTAGTCATGTATGGATGTGAGAATTGGACTGTGAAGAAGGCTGAGCGCTGAAGAATTGATGCTTTTGAACTGTGGTGTTGGAGAAGACTCTTGAGAGTCCCTTGGACTGCAAGGAGATCCAACTAGTCCATTCTAGAGGAGATCAACCCTGGGTGTTCTTTGGAAGGATGATGCTGAAGCTGAGACTCCATTACTTTGGCCACCTCATGTGAAGAGTTGACTCATTGGAAAAGACTCTGATGCTGGGAGGGATTGAGGGCAGGAGGAGAAGGGGACGACAGAGGATGAGAAGGCTGGATGGCATCACTGACTCGATGGACCTGAGTTTGAGTGAACTCCAGGAGATGGTGATGGACAGGGAGGCCTGGCGTGCTGCGATTCATGGGTCACAAAGAGTCGGACACGGCTGAGCGACTGAACTGAACTGAACTGATGCACTTATTAATTCTTGTTTTATTCATTAGATTATAGAAGGCTGTTATCATTCAGAGAAGGCAATGGCAACCCACTCCAGTACTCTTGCCTGGAAAATCCCATGGATGGAGGAGCCTGGTAGGCTGAAGTCCATGGGGTTGCTAAGAGTCGGACACGACTGAGCGACTTCATTTTCACTCTTCACTTTCATGCATTGGAGAAGGAAATGGTAACCCACTCCAGGGTTTTTGCCTGGAGAATCCCAGGGATGGGGGAGCCTCGTGAGCTGCCGTCTGTTGGGTCACAGAGTCAGACACAACTGAAGCGACTTAGCAGCAGCAGCAGCTATCATTACTTTTGAGGCCCAGTTTTGATCACTGCAAGTCCCTGCAAGCTGGTTCCTATGTCCTTTGACACACCCCATGAATCCTTGAGCATCCCTCACTTTCTGGTCCAGGATGTTACATACACTATCTTTTAAAGGGACTGTATCAGGCTTCCTCTACTTACCCTAGCTGTACCTCCTCTTTATTGCTCTCTGGTCTCAGTTTGCTACCTATGGACACTTTGGAAACATACTCCAGCCTCTGGACTGCTCTTTCTCTCAGTGCTTGAGGTTAAGCATACTCCCAGTTGCTTCGTTCCGTAATCGGGTACTTCCTGTTCTGTACACTCTAAAACATGAGTGTCAGCATTTAGACAGTTCCTTCCATTTCTAATTTGTGTCCTTGCCTTTATAACCCCCTGGCTTCCAGTGGCAGATGTAGTGCTATTTGGCTCAGAAATTAATCCTTTTGAGTTAGTTAAAAGACATGGAGAGGTGACTGTGTACCTTCACCAACCATACGTATACTAGGAAAAACTTGAGCAACCCTAGGGCCAAAAAAAGGGTTGCAGGGTATCACATAGTCAGTGACTGATTAGTGGAAATGAGAAAAGGAGTCCTGATCTTGCACATGCTCAGTTGCTAAATCATGTCTGATTCTGTGACTCCGTGGACTGTATCTTGATACCTACCAATAATAGCTATGTGACTTCGGGAAAGTCATTAGCCATCTCTGATTTTCAGTTTCTTCATCTACAAAAAATGGAATATGGGACACTTGGTCCATCAAATTTTTAATGTAACTCTGAAGGAAAATAATGTCTCACTAAGACTCAGTTTATTGAGTTTATTTTTATACTCATGTTGTCAAGTTAAATACAATGTACAAGCACTGGATAGGGTTGTCTAGAAACATGCATAACAAAATGGTAAACCCATCAGTGATCTTTATATTGCAACAGCTTCTTTTATCTCTTTATAGGACAGAGAGAATTGTTGCAGTGATACATACTATAGGCAGTGGAGTACAGCTATTTAGTGTGAAACTATATCGACAGCTCTTCAAGTATTCAGATCTCAGTGCTCTGGAGACTCAAGCCAGAACAGAAACTCAGTACCACTATGGCCCTGACAATTGTTCCGCTTCCTCACTGTTCATCTAGAAGTAATGCGTCCACTAAGAGAGGAATTCGCTGGAATTGGGTTTTCAGAGGCCAACGTAAAGAAAACGTATTGAATAGAATTCAATTCCAGATACCTCAGAGGCTGATACCATCCACTCCACCTACATCACATGTCACCTTTGCACTTTAGCCGGAATAGAAGGGGTAGCTTTACTAGACATCGCGGTAGGTCACGTAACCTAAGGAGAAACCAACTTCCTTGGTTTACTTTCCTCACAGGGAAATGGAACGCGAATGGAGCAACGTGGAGTGTGAAAAACACTAGGGTATTGCTCCATATTGGTTCATAAGCACAGAAAAGTGTTTCCCAGAAGACAAACAGACAGAACCCACCATCCTGCCAAGTTCCTTGGCTCTGGTTTGTGCCTTATTTTAATGATCTCCTCTCGCACAACTCCTTCCTTGAAACGGAAATAACTTTGCTTTTTGGATATTGTTGCCATCATGTGAATAATGAAATGTTGATAATACAGCAATGGGAGGATCAATAACAAATGATTTGCACCATACCCGATAAATATTTATTGCTGGTGTAACCAACTAGCTCAGTGCGTGCCATATAGCAGATGCTCAAAGACGCTGGAGCCTTTCTTGAACACATAGTTTTACATATGTGTGTTGCCTAAAATGATGTTTACATATGTGTGTTGCCTAAGATGATGTTTTCCAGTTCTGGGAAAATCAAATTAGCGGGATCAATTGTCCCATGATGTAGTATGTTTTTTTCTGAATTGATCATGTTACATGAGTTAAGGAAGTCAGAATTCTGAATTTTCTACAGTCAGCTACTTAGTGCAAAGTGCTGTTGACAATCTGAGTAAATCATACAAAGATTCACTTATCAGTGCATGCAAGGATTCATGCTATCTGACCTCAATTCTGAAACAAATAAAACTCAACTATAATTTGTTTTCTACCTATACCAAGCTAATAAGAATAATGACCCAAAGAAAGTATAGAAGGCAAGCACTCTGCCAATGGCAAACTTCCAGGATTACAGGCATCTTGACTAGATCAGTATCCAGTCACGAGCAGCCAAGCATTAACTATGCAGCCGAATAAGCTATTCACTTTTTACCCAAAACATCATTAATCTCAGACTTTCTATCCACTCCTCCTGAGAAGGGCACTGCAAAACAGAGTGCCTTCAATAAGAAATCTCATGTCTGTCTCATATTAGGTACCAGAACACAGTTTGATAAAAATTCAGTAAATTACTTATACTAATGACAGTATGTGGGTGATAAAAAATAATAACTTTTATGTTTGAAAAAATATTCCACAAATAAACCTGCTACTTAAGCACACAATCCTCAGCTTTATGATCTTCTCTCACTAGTCAAAATAAATACACATATGAAAGTGCTAAAATCTCCATTTCTAGAGACATATAAGGGAATATGTCATCATAAAATATAAAATGAATAATCTATCAACATTAGACTTCAGTCTCTCTAATAATGCTGAAACAGAGCTAGTTATTTTTTTTTAATAATCTGTAGGTCAAAGCCCATAATAAAGTCAAAACAATGTATCAAAGTAAAATTAAAAGAACTTAAACTCAGTTGTATTTATTGTCATTACATTCCAGACTTTTTTATACAAAAAAAATAACATCTTTGTGGAAGCAGAATCAAATTATACTTTTTTTTTAATTACCAGCCCTGTTTTAAAATTTCTCATCTTACAGCTAATTTGCTTCAACTGATTTTTATGCAAAAAGTGTATTTTTAGACCTTCCCATCAAACCACATTGAGCCTTCATACTGGGGAAATGATTACTAAAATATATATATATATATATAATTTTTCAAGTATAACCTAAATTTGCTAATTTTGATACAGTTGCTAATGGTAACTAATGTATTTTGTCTGTGTTTACCATTCTGCCATTTTAATGAAGAAAGCATATGCTTGCTTTCATTAGGAAAGATGACATGAATATAATTTTTATGGTCTCACCCAAGGTTTTATGTTGGAAAGGGTAAATGTCTCTAGGTATTCTTATATGCTGCTGCTAAGTCACATCAGTCATGTCCAACTCTGTGCAACCCCATAGATGGCAGCCCACCAAGGCTCCCCCATTCCTGGGATTCTCCAGGCAAGAACACTGGAATAGGTTGCCATTTCCTTCTCCAATGCGTGTAAGTGAAAAGTCAAAGTGAAGTCGCTCAGTCGTGTCCGACCCTCAGTGACCCCATGGACTGCAGCCTTCCAGGCACCTCCGTCCATGGGATTTTCCAGGCAAGAGTACTGAGTGGGGTGCCATTGCCTTCTCCATATATATATATAAGCTCCCACAAATGCCAAAAAGACAGATCAGTGGAAGGCTGTCTTGATATGCCCTGGTGAAACTGGGCTTTTATTCTTGGCAATGGGGGGATGGCCATGCTGGAGTTACTCTTTTTCATGTAAAAATACAAACAGCAAGACTATAGCAACCAATGCCATTTCCAGTAAGCAATGCTGTGATTCAGTAATTGAGGGCTGCTGCTGCTGCTAAATCGCTTCAGTCATGTCCGACTCTGCGACCCCAGAGACTGCAGCCCACCAGGCTCCCCCGTCCCTGGGATTCTCCAGGCAAGAACACTGGAGTGGGTTGCCATTTCTTTCTCCAGTGCATGAAAGTGAAAAGTGAAAGTGAAGTCGCTCAGTCATGTCCGATTCTTCGAGACCCCATGGACTTCAGCCTATCAGGCTCCTCCATCCATGGGATTTTCCAGGCAAGAGTACTGGAGTGGGGTGCCATTGCCTTCTCCGAATTGAGGGCTAAACAGTATCAAATTGAGCTACTTTTCCTATCCCTGTCACAAAATATTATAATTGAGCCTTTAAGGTTAACGTTGACAAAACAGACACATAATACACATATATTCCTGGGAATAAATTACAAGGGATAGATAAGGAAAAAGATACATCCTAGTTAGGGTTCAGAATGACTCAGGAGTACTGGACATGTGGGACTTACAATAGCTTTGAGTCACCTGAAGGATGCAGAGCCTCTTAATGGTGTCTTTGCTTCTGTCTTGCTAGGAGTCTATTATTCACACAGAAGCTGGAAAAATCCTTTGAAAACATAAACTAGTGTATACCACTCCCCTGCTCTGGGATTTTTCATTAGTTTTTCTCTCTGTATGAGACACTCCTCCCGAATTCATATAGTTTACCATCTCATTCCATTTTGCTATCTACTCAGATGCCAACTCCTCAAAAAGCTTGTCCCTAAATACCCTAAGAAACAACTGATTTTCCCCCCATTTTATTTTTCCTAGCAGGTTTTAGTACCAGATACTTTAATATTTATTTATCAGTTTATCTGAGTGTAACATGTTTGGGAACCAGGGATTTGTCTCTCATGCCCATCACTGTGTTCCTGACACCCAGGACAGGGGTTAACACTGTCTGGATAACTAACAAATGCGTGCTGAATAAATGAATGACTGAGTATTCAGAATAGACCAGTCTAAGATCATAAAAGTCATTAACAGGGTGCCTTGAATAAGGAGGAATATCTATACTGAGACCAATACTTGGAGGGACTCAAGGAAACGGTCAAGATAAATCTAAAGTTGAAATGCTTCTAACTGATCAGAGCAATCCAGACTACTCAAGAAGTAAGAAAATTTGCAAATATTCCTTTTTAATTTTATTTATTTAACTTTTGTTTGTGCTAGGTCTTCATTCTGCATGTGGGTTTTTTCTAGTTTGAGTAGGGACTACTCTTCATTGCGGTGCACGGGCTTCTCATCACAGTGGCTTTTCACATGGAGCACAGGCTTTAAGCATGTGGGCTTCAGTATCTGTGGCACACAGGCTTAGTTGCTCTGTGGCAAGTGGGATCTTTCTAGACCAGTGATCAAACCCGTGATGCCTGCCTTGGCAGGTGGATTCTCAACCACTAGACCACCAAGGAAACCCTGCAAATATTCTTTTCCTCAGTCATAATTTTTCTATTTTTTAAAAAAACCATAAATATATGAAAACCAGAATCTCACAAAGATAACTAACTTTGTGAAGTTTTTGTTATTTCCATCTTTTTGTTTAATGGCCTCCTTCTCATTTCTGAACCAGTCTTTCTGTTTATGACAGAAGTAAATTTGTGATCAGTGATTTGCTTCTTCTAAGCTTTACTTATATTCTGAACATGATCTCTTACAGCAGAAAGAAAGGCTTCTTTCCATGTCAAAGAATTTCATGTCATAATTACATAGTGATCTCCTTAAGGAAAGGTTTCATTCCTCTCTGGATATTCTCTTGTTGTAGTGCTGTGCTCAAGACATAGGAGCTTTTGATGTTGTTCGATGAATGATTTAAGACTTAGATGTAAGGCATATTATCCTGGCAGTTCCTGGGACTGGAAGAAGAGAGGAAGGGAGAACCCTGAAAAAGGTCTTCCCACAAATATAGTCTAAGACCATGGGAGAAGATTGGGTCAAAGAACTTGGATTCTACAAGTGGCAGTCAAGTCGAAGTTCAAGGAAATTCATTTAAATTCAGGTACTTTGTGGGGATAAATATTTATGCCTGCAAGCCTGGAGTCTTGAGGACAACATTAATTGGTAAGTATACCTTTGAAGGAAGCCAGAGGAAAGTTTCTCCTACAAAGAATATAAATTACATTCAGATGGGAGATGTGATTGGAACCAGGAATATTATAAATAAATGTGAGGTCCAGGGATGAGGCAGTCCTGAGAGGCTGAGAACAGGGTTGGGAACAACAGTGAGATAATGAATAATGGGAAGATGAATAGGTTACTATTAAGTGGAATTAAATTCTGAAATGCTTCCCAGGTGGTGCAGTAGTAGAGAATTCACCTGCCAATGCAGAAGACGCAAGAGACGTGGATTCAGTCCCTGGGTTGGGACGGTCTATCTGCTGGAGTAGGGAAATATGGCAGCTCACCCCAGGATCCTTGCCTGGAAAATTCCTTGGACAGAGGAACCTGGTGGGCTACATTCCATGAGGTCACAAAGAGTCAGACACATACACACACTCACTCACTTTCTAAAGTAGAGAGTGGTCCAAACTGCCTTCAAGATCTGCACATGGCACACTCAGCCACTGTTCAAAAGTTGGTGCCCATTTAAAATGCAAGGTGGGAAGAACAGAGTGAAAATGTGGCCTGAGTGTCTCGTGAACATCGTCGCTTCGCAGTGTTCACCTGAGTATTTCACTACCCTGATGAAATCTGGGCTATTAGGGAAGAGCCTAGATCTGAGAAGACAGACTAGACAACAGGATTCAGAAGCACAGGTGGGGGTTGTGGAAAGTTTCTACTTAACAAACAAATAATGCAAATCCAAGTACAACTATTGAGCAGTGCCACCCAACAGACCTTTCACAATGATGTTTCTGTGTTTGCCCTCCCCAATACAATGGCCCCAGCCATGTGGTAATTGATTCTTTGAATGGTGGCTAATTTGAGAACTGAACTTCTGAATTAATTGTAATGTGAATTTAAATAGCCACCATGTGTAGCTAGTGGCTACCATATTCACCAGCACTGTTCTATTGGCATCAGATTTAGGGTTTGATTGGTAGGATGTAGTCTTTGAAAGTAATGCTGACCACAAATGAGGTTGGGATAGTCTTATCACAGGAGCAGTTAGGAGTGTGCTTTAATTTTCAGCAAAAAATATGTGCATATCCATTATAGTCCTATTTCATATCTAGATTGTTCTGGAAACTTTGAAGAAGCTAAGAAACCACTCTATGAGGTTTTGGGAGGCCTGGGAAGAGGAGAGGGAGGGGGAATGCCAGGTTCAGTTACACTAGATTGTGAGCTCCCTGGAGTCATAAACTTAGGTTTTGTTGTTTTTCACTGCTGTTATCACCAGCAACTGTGAAAGGATGTGCTTAACGTGCATTTGCTTCAATAATGAGTGAAAGGATGTGACGCCTCTTAGTCCCTGTATCCGTGAATCCACGGAGATGGATTTGGGGAATCTGTGGGGACTTTGTTGACCCTACAAAGGACATAGGTGACCAAAGCAGGCATCAGATTCCCCTTCGGGTAAAGTTATTTCTGGTTATTGTGGCATTTTACTGTTTTTATTACTAGGAACTGTAATGGCGATGTCACAACTATCGCCACTTGTAGTATGGGGGAGATCTGACAGTCTTGACAAGATTAGTGAAGGAGGAACTTCAAACAGAACTTGCTTTTTGAAGGAATGATGTGCTGCCTCTACCTGTTTCACAGAGGTGTCGTGAGAATTTGTAAATATTTGGTCATTAAATGCTCATAAAAATGCCTGTTAAATGCCTCCCGAATCTGTCAGAATTGCCTGTTTAGTGGATGCAGGGCTGCCAGCAAAAGCGAAGAAACTCACTGAGGAAAGGCATGTGTGCTTTGTTTATTTTTAATGCCTGTTTTTCTTTTTCTGATGGTGAAAACAGTGGATGCTCACTAAGAAGAAAAACACTGAAGAGCAGAAGAGTTTAATGAAGAAAATGAATAATAACTTTAAATCAATTATATATAATTACATATAAATAACCAAAATATATACTGCTTTATCTCCATGTCTACACATACTTGATTTAGGTCATACCTGAATGGTCTAGGGGTTTTCCCTACTTTCTTCAATTTGAGTCTGAATTTGGTAATAAGGAGTTCATGATCTGAGCCACAGTCAGCTCCCGGTCTTGTTTTTGTTGACTGTATAGAACTTCTCCATCTTTGGGTGCAAAGAATATAATCAATCTGATTTTGGTGTTGACCATCTGGTGATGTCCATGTGTAGAGTCTTCTCTTGTGTGTTGTAAGAGGGTGTTTGCTATGACCAGTGCATTTTCTTGGCAAAACTCTATTAGCCTTTGCCCTGCTTCATTCCGCATTCCAAGGCCAAATTTACCTGTTACTCCAGGTGTTTCTTGACTTCCTACTTTTGCATTTCAGTCCTCTATAATGAAAAGGACATCTTTTTTGGGCGTTAGTTCTAAAAGGTCTTGTAGGTCTTTATAGAACCGTTCAACTTCAGCTTCTTCAGTGTTACTGTAGAAGGGGCATAGACTTGGATAACTGTGATATTGAATGGTTTGCCTTGGAGACGAACAGAGATCATTCTGTCGTTTTAGAGATTGCATCCAAGTACTGCATTTTGGACTCTTTTGATGACCGTGATGGCTACTCCATTTCTTCTGAGGGATTCCTGCCCGCAGTAGTAGATGTAATGGTCATCTGAGTTAAATTCACCCATTCCAGTCCATTTTAGATCACTGATTCCTAGAATGTCGACATTCACCCTTGAATCTCTTGTTTGACCACTTACAATTTGCCTTGATTCATGGACCTGACATTCCAGGATCCTATGCAATATTGCTCTTTACAGCATCGGATCTTGCTTCTATCACCAGTCACATCTACAACTGGGTATTGTTTTTGCTTTGGCTCCATCCTTTCATTCTTTCTGGAGTTATTTCTCCACTGGTCTCCAGTAGCATATTGGGCACCTAATGACCTGGGGAGTTCTTCTTTTGGTATCCTATCATTTTGCCTTTTCATACTGTTCATGGGGTTCTCAAGGCAAGAATATTGAAGTGGCTTGCCATTCCCTTCTCCAGTGGACCACATTCTGTCAGTCTTCTCCACCATGACCCACCCATCTTGGGTTGCCCCGTAGGCATGGCTTGGTTTCATTGAGTTAGACAAGGCTGTGGTCCTAGTGTGATTAGATTGACTAGTTTTCTGTGAGTATGGTTTCAGTGTGTTGCCCTCTGATGCCCTTTTGCAACACTTACCATCTTACTTGGGTTTCTCTTACCTTGGTGTGAGGTATCTCTTCACGGCTGCTCCAGCAAAGCACAGCCTCTGCTCCTTACCATGGATGAGGACCTAAATCAAATCCCTTATGATTATACAGTGGAAGTGAGAAATAGATTTAAGGGTTGAGATCTGATAGATAGAGTGCCTGATGAACTATTGAATGAGGTTCGTGACATTGTACAAGAGACAGGGATCAAGACCATCCGCATGGAAAAGAAATGCAAAAAAGCAAAATGGCTGTCTGGGGAGGCCTTACAAATAGCTGTGAAAAGAGGAGAAGTGAAAAGCAAAGGAGAAAAGGAAAGATAGAAGCATCTGAATGCAGAGTTCCAAAGAATAGCAAGAAGAGATAAGAATGCCTTCTTCAGCAATCAATGCAAAAAATAGAGGAAAACAACAGAATGGGAAAGACTAGAGATCTCTTCAAGAAAATTAGAGATAGCAAGGGAAATTTTTATGCAAACATGGGCTCCATAAAGGACAGAAATGGTCTGGACCTAACAGAAGCAGAAGATATTAAGAAGAGGTGGCAAGAATACACGGAAAAACTGTACAAAAAAGATCTTCACAACAAAGATAATCATGATAATGTGATCACTAATCTAGAGCCAGGCATCTTTGAATGTGAAGTCAAGTGGGCCTTAGAAAACATCACTATGAACAAAGCTAGTGGAGGTGATGGAATTCCAGTTGAGCTGTTTCAAATCCTGAAAGATGATGCTGTGAAAGTGCTGCACTCAATAGGCCAGCAAATTTGGAAAACTCAGCAGTGGCCACAGGACTGGAAAAGGGCAGTTTTCATTCCAATTCTAAATAAAGGCAATGCCAAAGAATGCTCAAACTACCGCACAATTGCACTCATCTCACATGCTAGTAAAGTAATGCTCAAAATCTCCAAGCCAGGCTTCAGCAATATGTGAACCGTGAACTCCCTGATGTTCAAGCTGGTTTTCAAAGAGTCCGAGGAACCAGAGATCAAATTGCCAACATCTGCTGAATCATCGAAAAAGCAAGAGAGTTCCAGAAAAACCTATTTCTGCTTTATTGACTATGCCAAAGCCTTTGACTGTGTGGATCACAATAAACTGTGGAAAATTCTGAAAGAGATGGGAATACCAGACCACCTGACCTGCCTCTTGAGAAATCTGTATGCAGGTCAGGAAGCAACAGTTAGAACTGGACATGGAACAACAGACTGGTTCCAAATAGGAAAAGGAGTACATCAAGGCTGTATATTGTCACCCTGCTTATTTAACTTCTATGCAGAGTACATCATGAGAAACACTGGGCTGGAAGAAGCACAAGCTGGAATCAAGATTGTCAGGAGAAATATCGAGAACCTCAGATATGCAGATGACACCACCCTTATGGCAGAAAGTGAAGAGGAGCTAAAAAGCCTCTTGATGAAAGTGAAAGAGGAGAGTGAAAAAGTTGGCTTAAAGCTCAACATTCAGAAAACGAAGATCATGGCATCCGGTCCCATCACTTCATGGGAAATAGATGGGGAAACAGTAGAAACAGTGTCAGACTTTATTTTTTGGCGCTCCAAAATCACTGCAGATGGTGACTGCAGCCATGAAATTAAAAGATGCATACTCCTTGGAAGAAAAGTTATGACCAACCTAGATAGTATATTCAAAAGCAGAGACATTACTTTGCCGACTAAGGTCCGTCTAATCAAGGCTATGGTTTTTCCTGTGGTCATGTATGGATGTGAGAGTTGGACTGTGAAGAAGGCTGAGCGCTGAAGAATTGATGCTTTTGAACTGTGGTGTTGGAGAAGACTCTTGAGAGTCCCTTGGACTGCAAGGAGATCCAACCAGTCCATTCTGAAGGAGATCAACCCTGGGATTTCTTTGGAAGGAATGATGCTAAAGCTGAAGCTCCAGTACTTTGGCCACCTCATGCAAAGAGATGACCCATTGGAAAAGACTCTGATGCTGGGAGGGATTGGGGGCAGGAGGAGAAGGGGATGACCGAGGATGAGATGGCTGGATGGCATCACGGACTCGATGGATGTGAGTCTGAGTGAACTCCGGGAGATGGTGATGGACAAGGAGGCCTGGTTTGCTGTGATTCATGGGGTCTCAAAGAGTCGGACACGACTGATCGGCTGAACTGAACTGAACTGAACTACACATACTTGGGCACATATGTGCACTTTGATTACCTGATGCTATTTTGTGCAAGGATTTTAATGAGCATTCAATGTATGCCTATTAAATAAAGAGCTTCCCTCGTGGCTCAGACAGTAAAGAATCTGCCTGCAATGTGGAAGGCTTGGATTTTTCCCTGGTTTGGGAAGATCCCCTGGAAAAGGGAATGACCACCCACTCCAGTATTCTTGATAGAGAATTCCATAGACAGAGGAGCCTAAAACAAAAACTGATTAACAGTTTTGTATTCTACTTTCTCACTTATTATGATGATGAAGCATAGTCTTCTACGACATGATTTTTAATTAGTGCCTTTCAGGTCCTCATGCAGATATTCTGCATTTTAAAGTCCTCTATTGTTTGGAACTTGAATTGCTTTCATTTTTTTATACTATGATAAATTTTGATACAATAATCATTTTGTACAAAACTTGCCGGTTGCTCTCTCTCTTAAAAATTTAATAGATAACTGAAAGTAATACTTATTTGAAAGACCCTGATCCTGGGAAAGATTGAAGGAGGGAGGAGACAGGGACGACAGAAGATGAGATAGTTGGTTGGCATCACGGACTCAATGGAGATGAGTTTGAGTAAACTCCAGAGTTGGTGATGGACAGAGAGGCCTGGTATGCTGCAGTCCATGGGGTCACAAAGAGTTGGACATGACTGAGTGACTGAACTGAACTGAACTGAAAAGTAATACTGTTGGAGCAAAGGGTAAATTTCCATTAAGGATTTTGGTAAATTAAAAACAAACAAACAAACAAACCAAAAACCATAAACTGTTTCATAGTAAACTTACCCAAATTCACACTCACATTAGGAGTTTATAAAACTGCTCATAAAATTCATTCTCTCTAGTATTGAAATACATTTAAAAAATCTATTTCAATGTGGTGAGTGAAAAATCAATATTACTTTCATTTGCATCCCTGATTACTTGCAGAATTGATCTTTTCAATGCATTTTCTGGCCTCTGTAAATTGTTCATATCAAGTGGCCACTTCTATATTGAAGCATTTTTTTAAAGGTTTCTTAATGACATTTTCAATGTGAAAATATATATTGCAATAATATCTCAGTTTTTCATTTGATTCATAAATTTTTGCTCTGCTTTTTAAATTGTGTAATGTGCATTAATACAATGATTTTTGTATGAAGTTACCATGGATTTAATTTTTATCTTTAAAACTAATTAATTTTAATTACACAAACAAAATTGATTCTCCTCCTTATAAAACACTGAAAAACAAAAATTAAGCAGAAACCCACCTTGACCTTTTCCTGATCCCACTCTCATCCCCCTAAATTTTTTCATTCACAATTATGTATCACTGAAATTGTGATATGTATAAGTAATCTACATATACATACAAAAAGGATGTTTCCTGGTTGTACATTCTTCAAAAAGCTAGAATATTTATCTTGCGTTTTACATTTTTACTAAAGTACATGTTTTAGATATCTTTTGACTGATTTGTACTCAGAAAAATCATTCTTCCAGAATATGCACACATGAACATGCTCAGGTTGGGTATGTTTGGTGGTGGTGGTTTAGTCACTAAGTTGTATCTAACTCTATTGCGACACCATGGAGTATAGCCCACCAGACTTTCCAGGGATCAAACCAGGGTCTCCTGCACTGCAGGCAGTCTCTCACATTGCAAGTGGATTTTTACCAATTGAGTCACCAGGGAAACCCCTTTAAGTAGAGTTCTTTGCAGAATATCTTTATTTCTACCAGTTCTTTAAATACATGGAATACATACTAATGGACTATATAAGGAAAAAACCTTACCTCATTATTCTCATACATTTATTCTCCCAATACCATATCTTGAATAATTAATTTCCTATTGGTATATGTTGCTTTCTTTATCATATTTAGATTCAAATAAATTCTGTAGTGTAGTTTAAGGCCAACTATTCCATTCAATTAACATGCGTTTTGATCCTTACATCAATTCAACTATCTCTTCAGTTCAGTCGCTCAGTCATGTCCAACTCTTCGCGACCCCATGGACTGCATCATGTCAGGCTTCCATGTACATCACCAACTCCCAGAATCCATCCAAACCCATGTCCATTGAGTTGGTGATGCCATCCCACCATCTCACCCTCTGTCGTCCCTTTCTCCTCCTGCCCTCAATTTTTCACAGCATAAGGGTCTTTTCAAATGAGTCAGCCCTTTGCATCAGGTAACCAAAGTATTGGAGTTTCAGCTTCAACATCAGCCCTTCCAATGAATATTCAGGACTGATTTCCTTTAGATTGACTGGTTTGATTTCTTTGCAGTTCAAGGGACTCTCAAGAGTCTTCTCCAACACCACAGTTCAAAAGCATCAAATCTTCGACACTCAGCTTTCTTTATAGTCCAATTCTCTCATCCATATGTGACTACTGGAAAAACCATAGCCTTGACTAGTGGACCTTTGTTGGCAAAGTAATGTCTCTGCTTTTTAATATGCTGTCTAGGTTGGTCATAGCTTTTCTTCCAAGGAGCAAGTGTCTTTTAATTTCATGGCTGTAGTCACCATCTTCAGTGATTTTGGAGCCCAAGAAAATAAAGTCTGTCACTGTTTCCATTGTTCCTCCATCTATTTGCCATGGAGTGATGGGACCAGATGCCATTATCTTAGTTTTTTGAATGCTGAGTTTTAAGTCAGCTTTTGCACTCTCATCTTTCACTCTCATTAAGAGGCTATTTAGTTCCTCTTCACTTTCTGCCATAAAGGTAGTGTCATTTGCATATCTGCGGTTATTGATATTTCTCCCAGCAATCTTGATTCCAGCTTGTACTTCACTGAGCCTGGCATTTCACATGATGTACTCTGCATATATTAAATAAGCAGGGTGACAATGCACAGCCTTGACGTGCTCCTTTCCCAATTTGGAACCAGTGTGTTGTTGCATGTCTGGTTCTGACTGTTGCTTCTTGACCTGCATGCAGATCTCTCAGGAGGCAGGTTGGGTGGTTTGGTATTCCCATCACTTGAAGAACTTTCCACAGTTTATTGTTATCTACACAGTCAAAGGATTTGGTGTAATCAATAAAGCAGAAGTAGCTGTTTTTCTGGAATTCTCTTGCTTTTTCAATTTTCCAACGGATGTTGGCAATTTGATCTCTGGTTCCTCTGACTTTTCTAAATCCAGCTTGAATATCTTGAAGTTCATGGTTCATGAAGCCTGGCTTGGAAAAGTTTGAGCATTACTTTGCTAGTGAGTGAGATGAGTGCAAGGTGTGGTAGTTTGAACATTCTTTGACATTGCCCTTCTTTGGGATTGGAATGAAAACTGACATTTTCTAGTCCTGTGGCCACTGCTGAGTTTTCCAAATTTGCTGGCATATTGAGTGCAGCAGTTTAACAGCATCATCATCAACTATCTCTTGGTTGTTCTAATTTCATATCCATTAAAAACTGGATTATTTTTTACCACTTGTGTCATTCTATTTCAACATTATCAGTTCTTTATTTACCTTTACAAGTCTTCCATTTCCTTGCCAAAAAGAACAAAACAGTCTAATTTAAATCTTGAATGGGATTATCTTGATTTAGGGAGCTATACTACCCTTACAATGTTTGATATTTCCATCTATAAATATGACATATATAATCATGCTTTATAAGCTAATAGTTTAATTTTTAAAAAATTTCTATAGTTTTCCACATTTCTTATCAAGGTGTTCCATTTGGTCTGTGTTTTGTTGTTATCATAAACACCTTATTTTCCCATTCCATCTTTCAATTTGCTACTCCCAGTGCATTGGGAAGGGTTTGATTCATTTTATATTATCTTAAATCATATTTCAGTTAATTGTGTTTTCACAGAAGCAGCTCATAAATATTGATAGTCTGTTCTCATTACCAGTAGCTGCACATTTTATTTGTGTTTCACGTTTCCTTATCTTGGTCAGTGTTTTAAAGCAATGTGAAATAGCACTGGGGACAGTAGGCAATTTTGTCATAATCTACATTTAAGAAACAATGCTTTTTCCAGTATTTTTCAGTAATCATAACATTCGCTTTCATAACTGAGAGTTTATATTATGTTAGCTTAGAATAGAAGTCATGTTGAAGAAATATGTTTATCCATGATTATTTTAATAATTAATTTCCTAACATAAATAATGATTTTTATAATTCTCCCATGAACATACTATTTTCAGTAATATATTTATAATTTTTGTCCTGCATTCATAAATTTTATTGGTCTACTTGTGAGACATGCTAATTATGGTCAACTTCTCAGGGCAATATTTATATCACAAAATAAATTGATAGACTTTTATATTTTACTAAGTTATAAAATAATTGACATGACATTGGAATTTTTAAATTAATAATCTAAAATAAATCCTTAGTAAATCTATCAGACCCTAGTAAGCCTTGATTTTTTCATTCTTTCCAATAGGTGTTAGGCATTTATTTTTTGTTTTCTAAGATTTCTGGAATCACTTTTCATCAGCTAAAAATAACTTGAGAAGGTTTTTTTTTCATTAAGGTTTTCAAATTTGGGGGCATAAATTTTTACATAAAATTTTCTTATACTTTTAAAAATTCCACTACTTTGAAATAGTCCTTTCATTCTAACAACATATATTTGTGGGTTTATTCATGTTTTTCTTAATTAAAAAAAGCAAGCTACTTTCCTAATATTTAATTATTATGTTCCTTATTACACCACGGAGTAAATTTTCCAATTTATTTTGTAAATATACTGAGTTAATAAATTTCAATATTATTTATTCTGCTGCTATCCTTCAGCTTGTATTATTTTATAGAAGTTGAAAGCTTAGCTTAATATTTGTTAATGAATAATGAAAGTCTTTAAGGATGTACATTTGCCTCTGAGCATAACTTTGGATACATTCTACAAATATTGATAAGAATTTTTTGGTTTCTGAATAAAAAAGAAAGATTTTCCCCCTCATTTAACTGAGTTATTTGTAAGATTCTGTTTTTTCTTCTTAATTTGTTCTGTTCAAGAAACATTTTCTTTTACTTTCAAGTAATGTGCTTCAATAGCTTTGAATTTGGAGCATTCTGTATGTATATTTTCATATATTTGTAATGTTTTATTGCTTAATTTATACTCTAAAATGCAATTTTTAAAGTAAATATTTCATCAGTTCTTTAAATTGTATTTTTGTGTTTCTAGGATACATATTTCTATACAAGCAATTTTAATTGTACATTATTAATGATTATGTTTTGTGTTTATGGATGCAAACTTTGAAAATATTTTTCTAGTTTTTACAAATGTATTTCTTTTAAAACTACTTATCTATGAATATCTGAACATTTCTATCAATTTAGCTTTGCATTCATAATAGGCTTTATATATTTGATGAAAAAATTATGTAATACACAGAGATTTATCTTCATTATGGGATTATTATTGTTTTTAACAGAAAGCTCATCTCTTTATCCAGTGTAATCTGAAGGTTAAAAATACATTGATGATTTTGGTCCTATTTATGTCACATAGTTTATGAATTTTAAAAATATTGCATTTGTGCTGTGCTGTTCTTTCTCTTGATACATATGCTAAATTATTCAATTTAAAATTATTAGTGATCACAAAAGAATGAAACATTTAAAAATAGAACTCTAAAGACAATTTTATTTGTAAGAAGTCATTCCTAATATAAGTTTCTAAAATTACAAACATCATGAATAAGATATTACCTTTTGTATTTATCATTTCAGGTAAGTCACCTTGGCTTTTATTATTTCATTTGGAGGTATTAGATATAGATTACTGCTCATAAGCAATGTATGAACCAAATACTATTCATTTAACTTTTAAGTATAATTTTAATATTTGAATTTGACTTTGTTACCAAAATTTAAATAACTATTGTTGTTTCACCTGTTTCTATTTCTCAACCAGGCTTTTCATATCACGGCTATCCTAAGTTATTACTTTTCAATTTTGCTGTTATTAACTGGGATATTAATATTTTTTAGTTGAAAGCATGGAATCTAAGTGTCTTTCTTTGCATATGTAAGATGGCTATTGATTAAGTACATATTTATTTAATTGAAGTCTTTGTCCTTAAATTTCTATGGATTTTGTTCTGGAGATTTTTGTTTGTCTGTCTGTGGAATATTGGTTTGTTCTTTTGTTTTGGCGTTTTACCTTGGACAGGAGAAATTTGAGACTAGCTTGGGTTTTGTTTAAACCAAAAGAAGAAACCATTCTTCTTTTACACCTAGATTTTTTTTTAACATGGTTTATTACAAATGGGAGGATGTCTTTTTTACCTAAACCAAACTGATGCTTCCATTTAGGTAAACTTTAATTTATGATGCACCTCTGTTTTTCCGTCTTCGTTTTTTTTCTCTATATATACCTATTTTTCATTGGTTGGGTCTCACCTCTTCTAGTCTGTATGTAACATATTCTTTCTAGCATATTTTATTTTTCTTTTGAATTAGCAAAAAGCCTTTCAGTAGCATTTAATGGGTGATTCAGTTTCCTGTAGGGTCACTTCCAATGATCAAAACCCCTGGTTTCTACTGTCAACCTTCCTTTAGAGTAGAGCTTCTCAACCTCAGCACTAAGTGCACTTGAGCCAGATGATGCCTGGTTTAAAGGAGTGCCCTGTGTAGTTTATAGCAGCATATATAATATATTGCATAATATTTAGTAGCATTCCCAACTGGTACCCAGTAATGGCAGCAGAAAATCATGACTATCCAACTGCCCCTGATATTGCCACATATTCCCAGAGGCGGTGGCCAGGAGGGGTGGGGGGGTTGTTGCAAAATCACCTTCAATCAAGAACTACTACTTAAGAGTTTGTTTTTGTGTCCTGCCTCCTTTTTGTATCAGTCTTCACCTAAATCCTTGCTTCCCTATGACTCCTAGTCTTTGTTTTATTGATCCAGTAACCCTGTAACTACCTGTTTGTTTGTTTGTTTGTTTTGCATAGCCAGTATTTTTGTGGTGGATTTTTTCTTAGGCTCCAATATCTGTGTCTTTCCACAGTGTGGCAAAGAGGTGTGGCCAATCTGTAACTCTTAGTTCCTGTAATATATTCAGCAGAGCAACCGTAGCATCTCATACTTTAAGACATTGCCACGAATGATGCCTCCTTTGTGTTGTTATTAAGGACAAACAGGACAATGCAGGCCAAGAAGCGCATGTCCCATTTCTCAGACCACAGTCCGCCCATGGTACCTCAGTCCAATGGCAGGTTATAGAATCTCTACCTCCGCCATCATCACTCCTCCTCCCTTGTATGTGTACCTTATGGTGTCAGGAAGCACACTAATAGTTTGATAGATGATAAGTAAGAACAACTACTGAGTACTTAATATATGGGAACTCTTGGGCTTTTTTTTTTAATTTTTTGGCTGCGCTGGATCTTGGTTGCTGTGCTTGGGCTTTCTCTAGCTACAGCAAGCAGGGTCTACTCTTTGTGGTGGTGTGCAGGCTTCTCATGGCGGTGGCTTCTTTTTTGCAGAGCACAGGCTCTAGGCACACAGGCTTCAGTGGCTGTAGCACGTGGGCTCAGTAGTTGCGGCAGACGGGCTTAGCTGCCCTGTGGCATCTGGAATCTTCCGGGACCAGGGATCGAATCTGTGGTCCCCTGCATTGGCAGGTGGATTCTTATCCACAGTATCACCAGGAAAGTCTCCTCTAGGACTAACTGTGCTGTGCAAACCACCTCAAACAAGTATCATAACTCTTGGAAGTAGCTGCTGTTATTACTCCCATTCCACAGATGAAAAAATGAATATTTAGCCTAAGTACAGTGCCCAAGCTAGTCAAGGACCTAGGGTTTAACTCAGGTTCTGCTGAGCCCAGACACTGCACCACTTTATTCTCCATGATGAATTCTTAAGGTCCAGGAAACAGTCACTATGATGTGGAGGTGAAAGGGATAAGGAGGAGTAGCTGCTTAGTTTTCTACTTAACTAGTCTTCTGTGACCTTGAGCAAGGGATAGACAACACAATGAATCAAAGGCTTTTGTTACCACTTTCCTGGCTGGAAAAGTTTTAGTTCAAGGCGTAGACTATACAAAATATGATCTGTTTCCCAAGTCAGATTTACTAGTCTCATCGTCAATGATTCTTATTGATATTTTTTGGCCTGAGCTCAATTTTTGTTTTGTTCTCAAATTCTAGGGGCTCATAAGATTATTCTAAATTATATAATTTTGTTGATATTTGTATGGGATCTTGGAGAAATTATCAGTCATTGATAGCATGAACGTTAAAATTTTTACTAGAAATCTAATATTTAAAAGTTTTTTTTAAGATCAATGTTTTGAGCACCAATAAAAATATTAGTGGTCCATGAAATAAATGCATGTATTAAATGTATGCATTGAATTAATAAAATTAATTTTTATTAATTTAAACCTGCCACATTTTAATAAAATACTATGTAATTTTTAAAGGGCTTAGAATAATGTGGGAATATTTCTCAAAAATCTGGTTGGGAAATTCTTGTTTTTGAGACTTTTACATTGTCATAGAGCAACCCTTATATCCTACTTTGGCTCAAGAGTTATAAATACACATGGGAAACTGAATGAAGATTTTCAACTTCTCATCCTCTGACTGACATTTTTATTTGAAAATGTCTCTTCTCTTATTTTTAACAAGATACTCAACTTGCAGAAATAATTCTTCACGTTTGTATCCATGCAGCAGACTTACATTCTTTCCAGAGAATAAAATATTTCACCAAATAGTCACAAAGGAAGCTCGTGAGCTGTAGTGGGATGAAGGATCAGTTGAGTCTCAATCCTGGAGAGCCAGTTTTTCATTTTACGGTACAGGGTTAAAGCCAGGGAACATCTCTGCACCTGAGCTACCTACCAGAATAGATACCACATTAGAAATTCAAATGAGGCTCCAGTCTGCTTGTATCCAGATATTGTGTTCAATTCCATTTAGTCCCTAGAATACCAATGCCTGTGACCTCTTCTTCATGGTTTATCAAAACTTGATTTCATTGGGGATAGCAACATGACCAGGTCACACTAAAAATTAGAACATCTAATTGGTCTTAAATAGCCATAAAGCACATTTCTGGCCAATGAGACTGATGAAAAAATTATGGGGAGTCATTTCTGGTAAAATTCTTTTCTAATCCTAATAAAGGACAGATTGAATAATGTTCTATGTGCTATTCCTTACCCTCCCTTCCCATGAGGTCTGGTGGTTGTGTAGCCATTTTATGTCTGAGAGGCAAAAACATGATGAGAGCCAGTACTGAGGATGATAGAGTGGGAGGGTGGCAACAGCCTTGGTTTCTACCGTGAGCAGCTAAACCAACACCGGCATCTCAATCCTCAAATATCTTGTTATGTTTGAATAACAAATCTCCATTTTCAAGTCCATTCACTCCGATTTGCATTACTAGCAGCAAAATAAATTCCTAACTTGTAGTTTCAAAGATTTCTTCTCTATCTTTTGAAACTTAGGAATGACCTCTACCTATAAGACTGTATGTATTAAGAAAGAAGGAAATTTGAAGAGAGTTGTCATTATTTCATAGGATAAATTGTCCACAGAAAGTTTATTGTATGAAAAAGTCTCCTCCTTCTTCCCTATCACAGTCAACAATATCTATAATGTATAGTTGATTCTCATTATTCACCATAGCTACGTTCTCTAAAGAACACAGAATTAGTGAATAGTGTGTGAACCAGTACCCCTAGAGGAAACAAATAGTAAAGAAAGAAAGAGACAGAGAACCAGAGGAAGACAAGAGAGAGAGAGGGAGAGATTCCCATAGACCATAATCTTAAATCTTAAACTCATTCATGTAGATTCTACCCTCTTTATTTTACTTTATTTTACAAATGAATAAGTCAGGTCAGAGATTTTAACTTACTCGCCTAACGCTGCTCCACTAACAGGTGCCAAAGTTGGAGTCAAAACCCATCCAACTGGCCAAAGAGCTGAAGCTTCCTGCATCATACTGCACTGTCCTAACCTTCTCCATCTGCCCTGATCTCGTTTGAGAGCTTAAACAAGATGGCAAAGCGTCCCCTTGATTGATCTCAGCTAGGAGCATGAGAGAAGAAAGTAAGTGAAGGATCTCAAACTTTTGTTGCTGTTCTACGCATGTCTGAAAATGACTGCAAATCATGAATAGTTGATGCTGGGGTTACAAATAAATTTTAGAAAGATGACCTGCAATTACAGAATCTCCAAATAATGAGAATCCACTATAATTGTAGTTTTGCTCTCTTCTCTGTAAAATGCCTCTTGTTATATTAAATATCTCTGCTGACAGCTTTGCTATCAAAGTATAAGCTATCTTCCAACCTCTGCTTCTCTTCAGGAATGATTTCTTGTTATTTCTGTTTCGCCTGTTTATACGGACATATGAATACAGATGCTCATACATACATACACACACACACACACACACACACACACGCACGCACACATACTGCCATGGTAATAGTCATACCATATCATGTTTTCCAATGAATACAAGTGCCATTCAATTATTCACTAGCCCAATACACAAAGCAGCAAGCATATGAAACAGTTCATACCTTCTATACTACAATATAAAAATGAAGCATCAGAGTAGTTGTCTAGAACTGAAGTTGAGGGGGATGTTGAATAAGGAATAACTGTAAATGGCATGAAATTTCTTTTGGGGGTGGTGGAAATGTTCTAAAATTAGATTCTAGTGATGGCTGCACTGCTCTGCAAATATATTAACCTTACTGAATTGTACACTTTCGATGGGAGGATTACACGCGATGTAAATTACACCTCAATGAATCTGTTAATAAAAACAAAGTGATACATAAGCTACATGTGCAGGGCCCTGCAGAACAATGGGCGACCTAGTGCCTCTACTTAGGAATTTATACTCGCTGAGGATTTTCTGTGTATGGTTGCCATGTTCTTGTGCAGCTTTATTATTCACCTGTCACAAGAAAGCTGCAAAACTCCATGTGCTGGCTTGAGTTGGAAATGTCTATTAACTTGTCAGCAAATGAAAAGGGTGAAGGGTTTTCATCTCTGCAGATGAATTGGAACAGGTGCAGCGTGTCTCCAAGATCGCTAATTAAAACTACTCAGGACTTGTATTTATTTCACATGAAAAAGAGTTTTACACGTGTTTGAAAACTGTATGGAAATATAGCTTTTTAAAAATTTGACTATAGAGTCAAGCTTTACTTCTGCTTTATATCACTTCATGAATGGAAGCTTTGCTGGGGCATTTCTCAGGTTTGGATTCACAGGCTGGCATGTTTTAGATTGCACATACTCATAGAGCAAATTGACGCTGTTTTTGTTAGCAGAGGGATTTGAGTTAGCTGGGGCATGAATATATGCTTTCAGTTTGTACCTTTTGTACTTGACTCCATGGAATGACACTACTATATTTTTATACATAATCTTTGAAGAATCTGAGGCTCTTGTCCTTCTAAATTCTGCCTATTTCTTTGTAGCTCAAGGAAAGGGAGAAAAGGTCTACAGAGAAGGAAGGGAACAGCTAGATAAGGCTAGGGAATACATTCTTTAAAAACAGTCTGAATCTGAGTTTAAGAAAACCTGTATTTGAAGAAATTATGAAATTTTAAACAAGCCACTAAGCCTGTCTGTTCCTTAGATACTTAATCTCTTAAGGCTCAGCTCAAACGTCACTTCTTTCATAAAGCTTTTGGAGATCTCTTTAGCTGAAATCAATATTTCCTTCTTCTATCCCTCCATGGAACTGTGCACCTCAAGTATATTATGCCACACACAGGAAGAGCTGTGAAGGTTTGGATTCTACAGTCAGAATCAGAGTAACTGGGATGAAAGCCCAGTCTTGCCACTCACTAGCTGTGTAACCTTGGAGTGTAGTCTTTAAATTACTTGTCTGCAAAATTAGAGTAACAATGGTACAGCTCACCTAGTTTTGTTGTGAGGGTTAAGTGGGAGAAGCCAGGGAAAATGTTTTGTGTAGTGTCTGAGAGGAAGTAATTGCTCCATAAAAAGTGGCTGTTGATGCTGTTTATCAAAGAAGCAGAGTAAAATAGGAAAAAGAATTTTCAAAAGGAAGATTTGAAAAGGACGGAGTTTTGACTCTCCCAGTTGCTAGCCTTGGGATCTGGGAAAAATCAGTTAACTATTTGAATCTCATTCCCTCATCTATCACATTGCCCAGCTCCTACAGGGGTGATAGGAATCTGGTGCAATGGAGTATATGAATATGGTTTACAAGTGATAGAGCACTAAGTACTGTTAGATATTATTTGGAACCAATTGGGTATAGCCAATAAGACCTGGATTTAATTCTGGCATCATCATTCACTAACTTGGTGAAATTAGTAAATGACAACAGTTGTCTGTGTGCACTGGTTTCCTCATATCAGTGAGGACAGAATTGTTACTACAAGCATCAAACAATATTTTAGGTACTGGATCTACCATGGAGCACATGGCAAAGTCAGTCGTACAATTTCATCCCTTACCCCATTTGTTTTGTTTCTTGTACATATGTCTATGTGATCCTCTGGACTCAAAAACTACATGGTGCTGTATTTTGCACATTCCAAAGCCCTTTGAATGAGCCCACATAATGTAAGAACAGTTCAGCCAAGTCTTGAGTTGCTGGACAAATACTAGGCTTTGGCTCACCTTCCAGGTTTTAGACAGAAAACCAATAGATTCTGGGTTAAGTTTCCCTTGTCATACTGAAGTCTTTGTGCAGGACTGAAATGAATCAACAAATACAAAAGGACTTTGACAATTTCCAAGTCCTCTAATATAAAGATATTTTATTGCACAAAGGCTGTTACTATGTCAGGATCCTTCACTCTTGCCTGTTATCTGGTTGGCCCTGCACTTTCCTTTAGCCTGGCCAGCAGCTGCACTGATGTGTGGCATTCTGCATAGAATTCCCTGCATTGTGTGAGTCATGGCAGGCATGGACTGTCAGCCTCATTTATCCTCAAGAAAGCAGACTATCTTGAAGAAAGAATACACCCAAACCCCAGGAGGTTGATTCAGTGTAACCACCAGCCCACCAGCTTTTAGGGAATCTGGAGTTTAAGATTATCAGTGCCACTCTTTTTTGCTCCTCAGCCCTAGTGGTTGAGAAACTTGGTGCAGAGCAAAGCCTGGACTGAAATGGTTGACACTTGGTTTTGGATGGAGGAATAAGGAAAAAATATGCAAATCATATTTCAATCAGAAAAAAAATATTTAGTTTTTCAACATAGTTTCCATGACACCACACAGAAACTGAGACGTCTTGACTGACAGTGGAATATTCCTGGGCCTGACATAAAACAACCACTGGTGGCCTCCTGTGGACGACTATGTAAAACCAAAGATCACTTCTGCCTGCCTTTCTGACAGCCATCCCAGGGTTACTCTTCCTTCCAAACCTTTTACGGTGCCAGTTAGCCTCAGCCCCCAACACTCAGCTCAAATTAAAAACAAATGCAAGACTCATTAAACAGTAGCAGAAACAATTCAGTGACCATGGCTCTTTGTGGCAATGCCTTGATCCCAGCCCCTGTGACTGCTGGCTGATGTTCATAGAACTAAACAGTCAAGTAAGTCAAAAAGAAAGTAAAGGAAAAGGAGAGGAAAAGCACAAGAAAAAAATGCTATAGTCAGTAATATGTAAGAATCATGCAATCAATTCAAACTCAACTGGTAAATCCACATCTTTCTGGAGGAAGAGAGCTGGACCATTTTCAAAGTCTTGTTTATGCATGCCCACAGGAAGCCATGTTATAAATATCCCCTGATGTACCTTTTTGAGCAGCTGGCCAGTCCCAGGGAATTTCAAACATTAAACATTCATTTCCCCACCTTCTGGCTCTTTCTACTCTGCGTCTTCTGCTCTCATTCTCAAGGCAGAAAGAAACTGGGGTCTGAGTTGCGCTGTGGACAGACAAAAGACTTTCTGCAGCTTGCATCATATTCTGTCCAGGGAAGCGGCACAGACTTCAGGTGCTTGGGGAAGCCATCTGTAGCTCTCGAGGCGATGAAACTGGGCTGAGAACGCAGTGCTTTCTGGCCGCTCTGCTTCCAGCTGGAAAGACCACTGAGGAAGCCGATCTCACAGCACTTGCTGCAAAATTGCCTCCATCCATCCCATCTGGTGTTTTCCAGTGATGGAGAGCTGCCTGAAACATCCCTGAAACTGAGGAAAGAGCTGCCAGACTTCCCCCAAGAGAGGTGTGAGTGACTTGTGTGTTCCAGTGAATCAGGAATGCTTGCTTCATGCCTGCCGTGAATGGGCAGGGGACCTGAGCCTAGGGCCTGAGCAGGGGCACAAATGTGAGCAGCCTGGGAGGGGAAACGGATGGACTGTCACATTTCTACCAGGAGAGGAGAAGCTGAAATGCACAGGGCTGCTTTTGAAGTATGCCAACCACATACCAAACTCTCTTCCAGAAATCACAAAACAAATCACAGCAACTTTTAGCTAAAAACTTGGATGTCATCGAACCGAGATGAAATAGCAATCTCAAAAGTGTACAAAAAAAAAAAAAAAGAAGCCTAAAGATGCCGTGGAAAATGTTAAAGGGAAATGAACGGGCACTAAGGGCTGAGAAAGGAAGGCAGCAAGGAAGCCAGGGAGAGGCTCTTGTCCTGGGTGGTACTGTCAGGGGAACAGGCGCCTTCATCTCCCCGTGTTCTTGGTTTATCAAGGCACGTGGGGGAGCACAGCAGAGGCACGGTGTGCTCTTTGTGTGTTTTTTCATCATTTTTTTTTTCCAGCGTGTTCCCATTGAACCAAAGCCTCTGCGTGGCACGCTGACAATGTCCTTTACCCTCCTTTCATCTGGCCCGTTCTCCAGACTTGTCATTATTTCTCAGGCCCCATGGGTTTGGGTCTCTTTCATCTTTCCTCAGAAATTATTATCTTCAGACCTGTTATGTGAAAAGCTATGACATAGCACATCATCCCCAAGCCCTTTCAAATGGACCTCCTTGAAAAATTCTTGTTAACACGAGACAGGGCCCTTCTGGATTAATGGTCGTTCTGAGTTATTATCACAAGATGAGTAGGAAGGAGCCTCCAGGGACACTTCCCTGTGGGACCCCAGAGAAAAGGAGGCAAGGAGAGATCTGAATGTGAAATTCCCATACATTCCAGCTTTTAAGCATTCTTAGAGAATAAATGCCCATTTTTTCTTTTTAGTAAATTATTTACATATAATCATCTTCTAATAATGACAGAAATGTCTTACACAAAAGACCTTGTTTGACAGTAGGCACAGATCATCAGAAGAACAAAAATGGGAAAGGATATAAATAAATTTGCCAAAAATCTGAACTATGATAATAACAAAGCATTGAATATAGCTTCCTGGTGGTCAAAGCAAAAACATTAGAGGATGCTAGGTATTAATAGGAACAAAAGCGTAACAGTTAATTAAGAGGGATGGATTTTTTTTTCCCTTGGAAGTGAATTCTAAAATATGTTTCAATATATTTAAGATATGTCTAGCTAAATAAGTGAGTATAGGAAGTGAACAATCATAAGAACTATATGTGTGTGTATGTGTGGCTCAGAGAACTAACATCACTTCAAACATATTCTTCATACATTTGTGCATCTATGTAAATGCTCTTAAAACACAGTGATGTCCAGGTGAAGCAAATTATGTTTCAGAATTAGTATGAGAGATTTTTAAAAACTTTTCTGTTCTTCCCATCTCCCAGAAAATTCTGATTCAGGGGATATAAGCGTAAGGGATCCATTCTCAGGAATATGACTGAAATAAACCTTTCCCTTCTATCCGTCTCCCTGGTAGAGGATTCTTTCGAACATCAGGGAAACTTGGAGAGAAGATGGCAATCAGTGGGGATAGCTTTGCTATTTCTTAAGCTGGGCAGGTGTGATTTGTAGGCTAGATCTGATTTTAGCTTTCTTAGAGGACTTTCAAATATAACCTATACCTTGCATTTGCTTTGCCCCTTTAAGATGTGAAATCTAACTTCTACTTCATTGCCCTGACCACTAAATAATGATTTTTTTGTTTTTGTTTTTCTGAGCTGTACATTGCTGCTGCTGCGGCTAAGTCACTTCAGTCGTGTCCGACTCTGTGCGACCCCATAGATGGCAGCCCAACAGGCTCCCCGTCCCTGGTATTCTCCAGGCAAGAACACTGGAGTGGGTTGCCATTGCCTTCTCCAATGCGTGAAAGTGAAAAGTGAAAGGGAAGTTGCTCAGTCGTGTCCGACTCTTTGCGACCCCATGGACTGCAGCCTACCATGCTCCTCCTCCCATGGGATTTTCCAGGCAAGAGTACTGGAGTGGGGTGTACATTGCTAGTTTGACTCAAAATATTCTTCTTTTGTTTTTTAGAGAATCAAAGAGTAGAAGAGGTTTCTTGCCTTTGTAGAGGGTCGTTTAAGGTACGTCTTCTTGGCTTAAGGTGATGCTCCACCCTATCCCTGCAGGCTTTCAAGTATGCTCTGCGAATCTAATCCTGGAACAGGGAACCCACAAGCAAAGGATGTGACAACAGACCGAAATCTAATGCCTGTCATTTGTTGATGTTTACTGAAGGCCAAGAATATACACTTTCACCAACATACCCTATACCACTGGTGTTATCATCTTGCTAGTGCTAGTGGTAAAGAGTCTGCATGCCAGTGCAGGAAACGCGAGACACGGGTTCAGTCCCTGGGTCAGGAATATTCCCTGGAGTTGGAAATGGCACCCCAATTCAGTATTCTTGCCTGGAAAATTCCATGGGCAAGGGAGCTTGGTGGGCTACAATCCGTGAGGTCGCAAAGAGTCAGACAGGACTGATCTCATTAGTCTCCATAGTCAACTAAACTAAGAAGGGGAGTGGCTTCCCATATAACTCGCACCAGATAGATGAGAAAGCACACTTAAAACAGAGCCACAGATCCTCTTGGCCATGATTAGACTGAACTTGGGCTACTCCGTGTACCTTTAAGAATCATGATCCACTCTATCCCCTTCACGATTTCACACCAGATAGAAGCTATTTTAGAAAGTACTTTAAAGCAAGGTCAAGAGCCTTATCGATTCTGAGCCCACATTCTAATATCCACACTGGTCATCAAAGAAAGTCAGGGTCCTATTCAGGGATTTCATTTCTCAACTTGAGACTATCTGTGGTTAAATGATAGGTTTGCTGCTAGAGAGGCATGGACCCTGAAGCCATGCTGTCCATGTTCAGATCCTGCCTGACACATATCGGCCATGTGTCTCTATCCAAGTGATTTAATGATATCTCTATGCCTCAGTTTCCTTTTCTATATAAAGACACAACTCTGGTGCCTATCTTAGAGGCTTCACCTTAGAGGTTGACTGCATTCTTACAGGTACTGTGTTTAGAAAGTTCCCAGCACAGAATAAGTACTCAATAGAATAAAGTTATCACAATTCTTAGTATTTTTTCCATTGAAATTAATCCATTTGTCACTTTCTTTGGATATCACAGTAGTCAGCTGTTTGTTTGTTTTTTTTAACCTCTGTCAAGAACATGCATTTTAGGGTGAACCAGTGAGTCCAGTGATTCCTGAGGCCACATCAGAAAGCCTCCTCCCAGGGGTCACAAAATGCAAACCTGTACCAAGCTACCTAGAAAAACTGTCTTTTTATTTCTCCTCCAAGCATTGCTATGCCTTCTGCCTCATAACTCAGAGCAGCTGAATGAAGGGAATTTTCTCTCTGGCTCAATCTCTCTCTTTCTCTCACTCTTCCAAACAAACACACAGAATTTTTTAAGACATTTTTTAATTTCCTTATCACAGCCTCCGTTTTTATGTTTCCTAATTTTAAATTTAAAAGACTACCTAAGCTGGGAATTGTTCTGTGATGTTGATTTATGAGACTAATGCAAAAAAGGACAGTCTTACCAATGCACGTATCTATTTGGCAAGGCAGGCGTGATTTATAAAAAGACAGTCTGGTGACATGCATATAAAGGCAGCTTTCATGTGGCAAGTATAAAGGCAAAAAGAAAACCTGATACTGGTGGAATGACAAACTCTTCTGCTATTTTCAGAGGAGTGTAAATGCCACCTTAGCTTCAGCTTCAAGTCCAGCTGTGGAGAGTGTGCTATCTCAGATGGGACACCCAAGGTGAGCTTGTATTAATTTTCCTTGATCTCTGAAGCTCGGTTTAAGGTTAGGCTGGCCTGTTTTTGTCTAATCACTGTTTATAGTGCTGTCATCCATAAAATTTTCACAACTTCAATGAAGCTTTAATACATTTTATAGATTTTTTTTCACCTAGATGGTCCACTGGGGAGATAGTATATATAATAACAAGTTTCTTTTATTAATCCTTGAAGAATTTACTTCATGTTCTTTAAGGTGCATTCTATGAAAACTAGACTTGGGAAATTAGACAAAATTCATTAGATTTTATGGACTGTTTCCCAATGCTCTAGCTTCAGTCATTAACGCTTTGGTTTTACACGGAGGCTCTCGATGCCTTCTTTCAAGTTAGCTACTGGCTTCCCAAATAGCTCAGGTGGTAAAGAATCTGCCTGCAATGTAGGAGATCCAGATTTGATACCTGAGTTGGGAAGATCCCCTGGAGCAGGGTTGGCAACCCACTCTAGCATTGTTGCCTGGAAATCCCCATGGACAGAGGAGCCTGAAGGGTTACAGTCCATGGGGTTGCAAAGAGTCAGACAGAGCTGAGCAATCAAGCACATATATGTCACACCAGTGAAGAGTCCACCCTTCCATTTTCCCTGCCTGTAGCTGTTAAGTTATGCTTGGCACTATATACTGAATGTTTCAGTTCAGTTCAGTTCAGTTCATTTCAGTAGCTCAGTCCTGTCTGACGATTTGCAACCCCATGAACTGCAGCACACCAGGATTCTCTGTCCATCACCAACTCCTGGAGTCCACCCAAACACATGTCCATTGATTCGGTGATGCCATTTAACCATCTCATCCTCTGTCATCCCCTTCTCCTGCCTTCAGTCTTTCCCAACATCAGGGTCTTTTCAAATGAGTCAGTTCTTCACATCATGTGGCCAAAGTATTGGGATTTCAGCTTCAACATCAGTCCTTCCAATGAACACTCAGGGCTGATTTCCTTTCAGATGGACTTGTTGAATCTCCTTGAAGTCCAAGGGACTCTCAAGAGTCTTCTCCAACACCACAATTCAAAAGCATCAATTCTTTGGCACTCAGCTTTCTTTATAGTCCAACTCTCACATCCATACATGACTACCGGAAACACTATAGCTTTGACTAGACAGATCTTTGTTGACAAAGTAATGTCTCTGCTTTTTAATATGCTATCTAGGTTGGTCATAACTTTCCTCCCAAGGAGTAAGCATCTTTTAATTTCATGGCTGCAATCACCATCGGCAGTGATTTTGGAGCCCCCCAAAATAAAGTCTGACACTGTTTCCACTGTTTTCCCATCTATTTCCCATGAAGTGATGGGACCAGATGCCATGATCTTCCTTTTCTGAATGTTAAGCTTTAAGTCAAGTTTATCACTTTCCTCTTTCACTTTCATCAAGAGACTCTTTAGTTCTTCATTTTCTGCCATAAAGGTGGTATCATCTGCATATCTGAGATTCTTGATGTTTCTCCCAGCAATCTTGATTCCAGCTTGTGCTTCTTCCAGCCCAGTGTTTCTCATGATGTACTCTTCAGTTCAGTTCAGTTCAGTTGCTCAGTTGTGTCCGACTCTTTGTGACCCCATGAATCACAGCACGCCAGGCCTCCCTGTCCATCACCATCTCCCGAGTTCACTCAGACTCACGTCCATCGAGTCCGTGATGCTATCCACCCATCTCATCCTCAGTCGTCCCCTTCTCCTCCTGCCCCCAATCCCTCCCAGCATCAGAGTCTTTTCCAATGAGTCAACTCATCTCATGAGGTGGCCAAAGTACTGGAGCTTCAGCTTTAGCATCATTCCTTCCAAAGAAATCCCAGGGTTGATCTCCTTCAGAATGGACTGGTTGGATCTCCTTGCAGTCCAACGGACTCTCAAGAGTCTTCTCCAACACCACAGTTCAAACGCATCAATTCTTGGGCACTCAGCCTATTTCACAGTCCAACTCTCACATCCATACATGACCACAGGAAAAACCATAGCCTTGACTAAATGGACCTCAGTCAGCAAAGTAATGTCTCGGCTTTTGAATATGCTATCTAGGTTGGTCATAACTTTTCTTCCAAGGAGTATGCATCTTTTAATTTCATGGCTGCAGTCACCATCTGCAGTGATTTTGGAGCCCCCAAAAATAAAGTCTGACACTGTTTCTACTGTTTCCCCATCTATTTCCCATGAAGTGATGGGACCAGATGCCATGATCTTCGTTTTCTGAATGTTGAGCTTTAAGCCAACTTTTTCACTCTCCTCTTTCACTTTCATCAAGAGGCTTTTTAGCTCCTCTTCACTTTCTGCCATAAGGATGGTGTCATCTGCATATCTGAGGTTATTGATATTTCTCATATAAGTTAAATAAGCAGGGTGACAATATACAGCCTTGATGTACTCCTGTTCCTATATGGAACAAGTCTGTTGTTCCATGTCCAGTTCTAACTGTTGCTTTTTGACCTGCATATAGATTTCTCAGGAGGCAGGTCAGGTGGTCTGGTATTCTCATCTCTTTCAGAATTTTCCACAGTTTATTGTGATCCACACAGTCAAAGGCTTTGGCATAGTCAATAAAGCAGAAATAGATGTTTTTCTGAACTCTCTTGCTTTTTTGATGATCCAGCGGATGTTGGCAATTTGATCTCTGGTCCCTCTGCCTTTTCTAAAACTAGCTTGAACATCTGGAAGTTCACGGTTCACGTATTGCTGAAGCCTGGCTTGGAGAATTTTGAGCATTACTTTACTAGCATGTAAGATGAGTACAATTGTACAGTAGTTTGAGCATTATTTGGCATTGCCTTGCTTTGAGATTGGAGTGAAAACTGACCTTTTCCAGTCCTGTGGCCACTGCTGCGTTTTCCAAATTTGCTGGCATATTGAGTGTAGCACTTTCACAGCATCATCTTTCAGGATTTGAAATAGCTCCACTGGAATTCCATCACCTCCACTAGCTTTGTTTGTAGTGATGCTTCTTAAGGTCCACTTGACTTCCCATTCCAGGATGTCTGCCTGTAGGTGAGTGATCACACCACTGTGGTTATCTGGGTCATGAAGATATTTTTTGTACAGTTCTTCTGTGTATTCTTGCCACCTCTTATCAATATCTTCTGCTTCTGTCAGGTCCATACCATTTCTGTATTTTATTGAGTCCATCTTTGCATGAAATGTTCCCTTGGTATATCTAATTTTCTTGAAGAGATCTCTAGTCTTTCCCATTCTATTGTTTGGAATACATTCTATTGTTTGGAATTTCTATCTATTGGAAGCAGGGCAAAGGCTAATAGAGTTCTGCCAAGAGAACTCACTGGTCAGAGCAAACACCCTCTTCCAACAACACAAGAGAAGACTCTACACATGGACATTACCAGATGGTCACCATGAAATCAGACTGATTATATTCTTTGCATCCAAAGATGGAGAAGTTCTATACAGTCAGCAAAAACAAGACTGGGAGCTGACTGTGGCTCAGATCATGAACTCCTTATTGCCAAATTCAGACTTAAATTGAAGAAAGTGTGGAAAACCACTAGACCATTCAGGTATGACCTAAATCAAATCCCTTTCTACAGTGGAAGTGGGAAATAGATTTAAGGGACTAGATCTGACAGACAGAGTGCCTGATGAACTATGGACAGAGGTTCATGACATTGTATAGGAGACAGGAATCAAGACCATCCCCAAGAAAAAGAAATCCAAAAAAGCAAAATGGCTCTCTGAGGAGGCCTTACAAATAGCTGTGAAAAGACGAGAAGTGAAAAGCTAAGGAGGAAAGGAAAGGTATACGCACTGAATGTTTGGGTCCCCTGAAAATTCATGTGTTGAGACATTTGGTTATAACCACCACCCCAGTAGCTTATCAACAGATGTTATTTCTTGCTCAGGTTACCTGCTTGCAATGTGTCAGCTGAAGCTCTATAGTATCATCTTTACTGCTAGGACCTTGTTAATAGAATAACTTCTATCTTCAGTGGCAGAATGAAAACGAATTACTATAAACTCTGAAAGTATCTACCCAGGAGTGATATACAATTATGTTTCTCTATTCAAAGCAAGTCCTATAGTATAATCCTCCTTGAAGGTGGGATACTGCTAGAAAGGAAAATGGATTTTTTTCAATGACAGGGAATTTAAATATTAGAAAATGATTGCTCAAACTATAATGAAAACTCAAAGAAGCAGGAGTAAGGAGGTCACTGAATCATCCTAAAACCTGGTTTTTAGGATAAAATGTGTGGTGGGCTGACTGGAAAGTTATTTTGTCATGAACATAAACACTGGGCATGTCCAGACAAGTCTAAAAAGAAGGAGGTACACTGTAGTACCTGATGCCACAAATCTTCATTGGGTTAACAGGTCAAGAATTTTAGCAGAGCAGGAGAGATAATGACTGGTTTAAACTGTTAGACCCTCAGAGAATCTTCCTAAAATAGCTTTTGGAGAGGGAGGCAGATATCAATAAAGTCAGAGCCTGTGCATTGCTTGAAGTCCACTCTTCCAGCCTGAGGGTCTGAAAGTACAGGATAACCTCCCTCTTGAGCAGGAAGCCGCCCTACATGGTAAGGGAGCGATATGACTGGGAGAGGTGCCAACTGGGGGAAAATGTTTTGCAGTGAAGAGAATCACTAGACATTCCCACATAGAACAGAAATGTAATTTCCTTCCAAAAAAGGAAAGCAGTAGCTATGCATGAGGGGATGTGAACTGCAGGGAGAGAAGCACAGTAAGCACTGAGAAAAGGAAAAGGAAAGAAACTGAGAAGCTGAAATGGAGAAAGGCACAGGGAATTTCAGTCAGGGCGAGAGCAGCCTGGAGAAGAACCAGCACAGAGTCAGAAACCAAAGTGAACGAGGATATATTTTTTTACTCACAAAGCTTAGTAGTGCTAAAAGGGGCTTAAGAGAAGTAGGAGGGAGATTAGCAGCCTTAATTTCTCAGTCCAAAAAAAAAAAATTAAATCCTTCTGTGGCAGGCTCTATGCCAGATCTTGAGAATCGAAAGTGAATAATGCACAGACCCTGACCCCTAGAAGCTACTATTCTAGTAGGGAGTGATGGTTAATAAACAGGCAAATTCAATACAGATACTATGTGATTAGGTACAAATAGAAACTAAACTCAGGTGCTAACAGAACACAGGACTAGAGCCCCTGAGACAGACAGAGGGACAGAAGTGGTGGAGAAAGATGAAGAAAGATGTTCCAGGAAGGCAATGCTTGACTATCATAATTTATCTCTTAATAACTCCTGCATTGGCGGGAGGATTCTTTACTACTAGCACCACATGGGAAACCCAACGAAGAATAAAACTTAACTCTACAGGGGAAGTTGGAAAAGTTGTACCTGGCAGGGCAAAGAGCAGATGTAAGTGTGTGGCAGTGACAAGAACCATAAAATCAAAGCTCACATTCAGGGAACTCACCACGAGATGTTTTGTGCGGCTGGAGCTGATGGGATGAATGGGAAGCACTAGAGAATGCGTCATAGACGAGGGCCTTTTTGTCCACTCTGCCACAGATGAGGTTAAGCCAGGACTTAATTTCTCTGGGTCTTGGTTTTATTTCTAATGAAAATGATGGTGTTGAAAGAAGGGCTAAGACCCCATTGACACCTGCCGTTATAATAGGTCAAGGTCAAAGTCAAGAGTTTTCAGTGGAGAGCTAGATATTCAGCAGTACTTTATTCTTTTTTAAATATATAAGAAGAGATGCTTTGTTTTGCTTTTTTTACATTTTATTTTTATTATTTAACCACCAATGTGCAGCATGTGGGATCTTAGTATCCCTACCAGGGAGAGATTGTTAGGAAATGGGAAAAGATAGGAAGTTGGGAATCTGATGTTGAGAAAAATATAGAAGGGGCTCCAATCAATGTAAGGGTAGCAGAGATAATAAAGCCTAGAGAAGAGCTGGTGGGTGAGAAGGAACCAAGGTGAAGGAGAACGTATTTTTCACCCATAAAGTTCAGTAGTGCTTTTAGAATTGCAAATATGCATTTAAATTTAATAATACAATTATGGTATATTAAATGTCAAATGACTGTTACAGAAAAGCACTTAAAATTAATACATATGCATGAGATAAATCCTGTCTAGTTGTCAAGGTCTGAATTCAAAGTTATATAAGCCAGGATTTTGCACTGAATTTTCTTACAGCTTAAGGTGGCAAAGATTTATGAATTTCATTGGTATTTAACAAAGAAGCATGAGCAAAGCTTAGTTAGAACTGAGAGAAAAAGCAGGGCATCCAGGCAGTGAACTGCAAAGCCCAAATACTATTCAAATCCAAAGTAAAATGAAAGGCAATAGTGGCAATCATCATTGCTGTCAGCATCATCATCGCTGTTGACAAACTACTGAGGTGTCTAAGTCCTCATCACTATTGACTATTGAGGTATCTAAATGTAGCTCTGCATTATCAAGGAATTCTCCCTTTTTCTCTCCTTCCTTCCTTCCTTCCATCCATCCTACATTCCTTCTTTTCTATCTTTTGCTGAAAAATATACCACAATGTTAAATTTCTCTGTATAATTATTTTAGATTTAATAATAAATATATGCTATTGTGTAAACATATTATATGCAGGAAAGAACAGAATTTTCCTGTCACCATCTGTATCCCCCACCAATTCTCCTTTTCAAAGGTAAGTACTTTGTGTCCTTCTGAACCTTTAAGAAATCTTTCTCAACAAGTGTGTGGAATACTTCTAGAAGGTCATGTTGTTAAGAAGCAAATAATTGGCAGTAGGCAGACACAAGCACGCTTCATATAGACATACTCTGCGCAGAACGGGACTCTGAAGGAGGGCTGCCATCTCCCTATGACCGGGGGCAAATCTATTGAAAGTCTCTTTGCTCTTTAAACGTTGAAGTCAAACATGCGGTAAAACATGGGAGACTGAACAAATGCATTTCCTTTACCTCTCCCTGAAACGCCAGCACAGTCTTGGTAAATGGATTTTTTAAAAGGCATAAACCCACAAAGACAAAGAGTGACAAAACAATAGCAGCACGGTTTTAGAAAATGCAGGGCAAACAGACAGGAATAACTGACTAGCAGATGGTAAACACCTCCAGTCTAAGACTGTCATAGGGAAAACTCAGAGCAGGCTGATTTAAACCAGAGAACCCAGACAAGTTAAATGTTTAGGTTCTAAATCGTTATAAAAACCAGGATATACTTGTGTTTTTAAATAGCAAAACTGGTTGACAGTGTTGGGGGACTTATTGTTGTAGCAGACTCAACTAAAAAACAGTGTGAGAATTAGAATAGAAGTTCCTCCCAGTCTGGCCTGATACCAGGTAGGTTTGCAGCTCTGGTTTAGTTCTCCCTATTTATATTTGGAGTTCACAGAGAATTATCTTGTTATTTGGTTTTCTTGTAAATGCTGTTGATGGGTTTTGGTTTTACATTCTCAGTTTTTTTGTTTTTAGAGGGGAATTTGCAGAGATTCAAAAATTATGTTATCACCCCCTATTATCCCAGAATCTTCTTTTTTTGTAGAGATTTTGATTTCTTAAAGATTATCCACATGTAGGTAAAGCGTCTGTCTACAATGCGGGAGACCTGGGTTCAAGCCCTGGGTTGGGAAGATCCCCTGGAGAAGGAAATGGCAATCCACTCCAGTACTGTTGCCTGGAAAATCCCATGGACGGAGGAGCCTGGTATGCTACAGTCTATGGGTCGCAAAGAGCTGGACACGACTGAGCGACTTCACTTCACTTCAAATGAGTAGTTTAACATAACACTCACACATTAACTCCTAGTTTTATAGGTCAGAAATCCGACACAGAAGGGCTGGGATCTCTGCTTAGATTCTCACAAGCTGAAACCAAGGGCTGTATTTTCATATGGACACTCTTAGAGAAAATCCCTTTTAAGCCCATTCTTTGGTTGGCATAACTCATTTGTGAGACCATCCCTACTTCCTTGCTGGTGGCCAGCCAGTGGTTTCTCTCAATCCCTGAACACCTCCTCTGTACCTTCATACAAAGTCCCCTTATCGCCTAATCTAAGGTAAACTGTGCCACATTACAAAGGAAGTGAGTGGGAAATCTTGGAGGTCAGCTTAGAATTCTGCCCACCACAAACCCTCTTCTGCCTCTGAAACCAATGGAAAAAGAAAATACAGGATATGTGGAATCTAGAAAAATGGTGAGTGAGTGAGTGAAAGTCACTCAGTCGTCTCCAATTCTTTGCGACCCCATGGCCTGTAGCCCACCCGGCTCCTCTGTCCATGGGATTCTCCAGGCAAGAATATCGGAGTGGGTTGCCATTCCCTTCCCTAGGGGATCTTCCCAAACCAGGGATTGGACCCAGCTCTCCTGTTTTATCTTCTCTTAGTTTTGCTTCCTTTTGATCTTTACCCTACTGGGGTCTTTAGGAACTGTGTGTATGTGTAACAGCATCTATCATACCTCTTCATTTTAGCTTAGGCCGGATTTGAAGAGCCAAAACAGGAAAACACTTAAGGAGACCTGAGACTCTCACAGAGAAATAAATTAGAGTTGCTGTTTCTTTTAGCTTTGCTTTCCTGCACTTTATTATTTATCTTTTAAAAAAATGCAATCTGAGAAATGGCACTGATGAGCTTGTTTGAAGGGGGAGAATAGAGACACAGAGGGAGAGAATGGGCATGTGACATGAGGTGGGAGGTGTGGGGGGATCAAGTGGGGGATTGGAATTGACATATATACAGTACCTTGTGTTAAACAAGTAGCTAGTGGGAACTTGCACAGTGCAGGGGCTCGGTGCTCTGCTTGGTGCTCTGTGATGACCTAGATGGGTGGGATGGGGGTGGGGTGAAGGGGAGGCCCAAGAGGGAAGGGATATATGTAAACATATAAGTGATTTGCTTTGTTGTTCAGCAGAAACTGAACAGCAACTGAAAAGCAACTATACCCTAATAGAAAGACAGACAATAACAGGAGATTATTATGAAAATGACCACCTCAATTCTGATGAAGCTGATGAGAGAACTGGTCTTTGGATTATGACAAAACAGGCCCAGAAACACTCCCTCACCAAATCAGACTATACTCTTCCCATCCCGAAAGCCATGTACAACTCCAGGCCTCCCCGAAGCCAAAGATCCTGACTCAATAAACATATTCCACGGAAGGAGAGCAAATCAGAAAGTAGATTCTCTGGGGCCAGGTATATCTGAGAGTCAGAGACCGACAAACAAAAACAAGAAACCAAGCATATTGAGACTGAATTATTCAAACTCATTTCATTTTTTTCAAAATCCACTAACTGGATAACATGCTTCTCTCAGCCAGAAGAAACGTGTAAGAAGCAAAAAGAGATTGTTTACTCCATGAGAAGTATGCTAACATGGAAACAGAAGACTAAGAAGATGTAATCTCCCACCTACCTTCAACTACCCATCACTTTTGCCTAATTGGCTTTTCTTTAGTCTCAGCTGAACCTGCCTTCTAGGCGATAAATTCCTGAACAATTTAGGTGAATTCCAAATATAATCATTGAGGCACATCACGTTTTTCGTATAGTGTATATTCCGATAGATAGAGCAAGCTATACCTAGTTAAGCAATAATTTCTCCCTTAAAAAGGCAATAGACAAAAAAAAAAAAAACCGTTTATGATCTCCTAGTAGGAATAGGCAAGCCCATAAATATCTAGACTGCAAAGTAAAATCATAGATCTTGGTGGCTTAGATGGTAAAGATCCTCCTGCAATGCGGGAGACCTAGGTTCAATCCCTGGGTCGGGAAGATCCCCTGGAGGAGGGCATGCAACCCACTCCACTATTCTTGCCTGGAGAATCCCCAAGGACAGGGGAGACTGGCGTGCTACAGTCCATGCTCTTGCAAAGAGTCGGACACGACTGAGTGAGTAAGCACAGCACAGAGCAGGCAGTACAGAAGGGCTAACAAAGAGCTAAGGGACTGAGAGAGGGAGTGAGCACATTGGATTCAGGATGAGAATCGGTGAGGGGGAGGGAGATTAGGCAATATGAGAAGTAGGAGTGGGTAGAGACAGAGATTGGCAAAAGGAAGAAAGCAGTATGGAAAAAGATCACACACAATGGGCTAGCAAATAAAAACTCCCCCCATCTAGTTCTAGAGGACTAGAGGGGAGCATTGAAATGCAGCCTGATAAGCTTCTTAACATGCCTGCTCTAAACCCCTTCTCCACTCATCTCCACTCTTCAAAGGGGCCATGAACCATAGCTCCCCTCTAGAGTTTAGAATTCCTCTTTCAAACCAATGTATTTAAAAATTTGAGGAAGCTTTTCATATTGAAGTGGAGGAAATATATTACGAGTCATTATGATAATAGTTCTTCTCTTTGGTTTACAAAGAACCACACAGACTTTACAACATGAAGATCATAGAAACTACCGTGCATTATTCTGTAGGGATATCAAGCTCAGCATGACCCGAACTGAGCTCATTACTCGTACTTTTCCGTTCAAACTCACACATCCTCCTGTGTTCTCTATGTTGCTGCTATCAAATGCAACTAGTCCTACAAACTAGAAATCTAAGTCATTCTTCATTCTGAATCACCAATCAGTGAGGAATCCTCTTTACTCAAACTCCAGAAACTTTTTTGTTTCTGCTCCCTCTTTTCATCTCCATGATCTTTTAATTAAGACCTTTAACATACTTAATTTAGATTACTAAAAATTACTTCCTAACTAATATTCTTGCTTCCAGTCTTGCCAACTTTCTGGTCAATCCTTCCTTCAGTTTGATAATAGAAGAACCTTTGTATAATAAAACAGATAAAATAATATCATGCTTTATATATATATATTTTTTTAATATTCATCTATTTGGCTGTGCCAAATCTTAGTTGCAGCATGTGGCATCCATTTGCAACATGGAGTCTTAGCCACTGGACCACCAGGGAAATCCCCATGCTTAATATGTTAATTAATTCAGCTTACCAACATTTATTAAAAGTTTTCTAGGCATCAAATACTGTACTATTAGATGGTGTTGTAAAAATGAGAGACTTAGATTTTGATAGTTTAGTGGGAAAGTTACGTGCTATGGTGGCTCAGACAGTAAAAGCATCTGTTTGCAATGCAGGAGACCTGGATTCTAGTGGGAAAGTTAGATATGTAAAAAAGTACATATAGCAGAGGGTATCAAGTGCTTTAATAAAACAACAAAAACAGCAACAACAACAAAGTTATGTAAACACAAGAATCCTGAATAAATTTGTCATGCTAAGCTTTTCAGATTGTACTACTTAGGCAACAGTTTCCCAGAAAGGGACATTAAGCAAGGAATACAATAAATTTGATTTAAATTAATTGGAACTCCATAGCAGGAATGGATGAGATGCCCACCAATCTATTTCATTTTTCTAACATCAGGAGAAACCATTTCCGAACCTTTCTTGCATTTAGGCTGAGATGATGTCATTGTGTTCTGGACAATAGGCCAAAAGAGTACATGCCAACACCACTGTAAGGGCAGTCTGTGGCACACTGTCTGCCCATTGTTTCTTACTGGTCCACAGTGATATAAATATAGACATTGAAAGTAGGAATTTAAAACCTTTATCTCAATTTGACAAAGTATTTAAAATCTACTGATATTGACACTTTAAAACCGTACTTACAATCTGTGTGCCTTCTACTTTCATTGTGTTGTTTCTATTAAATCTTTAAGAATCGTATGTGCATTTAAACTTTTCTGGTGGTCTAGCAGTTAAGAATCCACCTCCCAATGTAGGGAACCACCAGTAGCATATTGGGCACCTACCGATCTGGGGAGTTCATCTTTCAGTGTCCTATCTTTTTGCCTTTTCATACTGTTCATGGGGTTCTCAAGGCAAGAATACTGAAGTGGTTTGCCATTCCCTTCTCCAGTGGACCACATTCTATCAGACCTCTCCACCAGGACCCCTTGGGTGTCCCCACGCAGCATAGCTTAGTTTCATTGAGTTATACAAGCTGTGGTCCATGTGATCAGATTGGCTAGCTGTCTGTGATTGTGGTTTAGTCTGCCTGCCCTCTGATGCCCTCTCTCAGCGCCTACCATCCTACTTGGGTGTCTCTTCCCTTGGATGTGGGGTATCTCTTCACAGCTGCTCCATCAAAGCACAGGTGCTGCTCTGTACCTTGGACGTGGGGTATGTCCTCTCAGCTGCCTCCTCTGACTTTGGACGTGGGGTAGCTCCTCTTAGCTGCTCCTGTGTTTTATTTCTGCTTTATTGATTATGCCAAAGCCTTTGACTGTCTGGATCACAATAAACTGTGGAAAATTCTGAAAGAGATGGGAATACCAGACCACCTGACCTGCCTCTTGAGAAATCTGTATGCAGGTCAGGAAGCAACAGTTAAAACTGGACATGGAACAACAGACTGGTTCCAAAATGGAAAAGAAGTACATCAAGGCTGCATATTGTCACCCTGCTTATTTAAGTTCTATGCAGAGTACATCATGAGAAACACTGGGCTGGAAGAAGCACAAGCTGGAATCAAGATTGCTGGGAGAAATCTCAATAACCTCAGATATGCAGATGACACCACACTTAGGGCAGAAAGTGAAGAAGAACTAAAGAGTCTCTTGATGAGAGTAAAAGAGGAGAGTGAAAAACTTGGCTTAAAGCTCAACATTCAGAAAACGAAGATCATGGCATCTGGTCCCATCACTTCATGGGAAATAGATGGGGAAACAGTGGCTGACTTTATATTTGGGGGCTCCAAAATCACTGCAGATAGTGATTGCAGCCATGAAATTAAAAGATGCTTACTCCTTGGAAGGAAAGTTATGACCAACCTAGACAGCATATTCAAAAGCAGAAACATTACTTTGTCAACAAAGGTCCGTCTAGTTAAGGCTATGGTTTTTCCAGTGGTCCTGTATGGATGTGAGAGTTGGACTATAAAGAAAGCTGAGCACTGAAGAATCGATGCTTTTGAACTGTGATGTTGGAGAAGACTCTTGGACTGCAAGGAGAGCCAACCAGTCCATCCTAAAGGAGATCAGTCTTGGGTGTTCATTGGAAGGACTGATGTTGAAGCTGAAACTCCAGTACTTTGGCCACCTGATGCAAAGAGCTGACTCACTTGAAAAGACCCTGATACTGGGAAAGATTGAAGGTAGGAGGAGAAGGGGACAACAGAGGATAAGGTGGTTAGATGGCATCACCGACTCAATGGACATGAGTTTGGGTAGACTCCGGGAGTTGGTGATGGACAGAGAGGCCTGGCACGCTGCGATTCATGGGATCACAAAAAATCGGACATGACTGAGTGACTGAACTGAACTGAATCGAATGTAGGGGACACAGTTCAATACCTGGTCTGGAGGATTCCACATGCCTCCAGGGCAACTAAGCCCGCGAGCCACAATTACTGAGCCCACATGCTCTTGAGCCTGTGATCCACAACAAGATATGTTACTGCAACAAGAAGCCCATGCACCCCAACTAGAGAGTAATCCTTGCTCGCTGCAACTACAGAAAGCCCATGGACAGCAATAAAGACCCAGCATAGTCAAAAATAAATACATGAATGAATTAATTTTTAAAAAAAGAGTCACAGGGATGGGTTTCTTCTGATCCCTAAAATACTCACTGTATTCCTCCATATACTCTCTCTTTCACCATAACCGAACAGAGTCAGAGCCTGGAATCAGAAAATGGAAGAAGCCTGGATGCCAAGCTCACCAGTCAGGAGAGAACCAGCTGACCCGCAGTTCCAAAGGACTCACACTGGAATTTTCCTCAATGAGAATTAAACTGTTATTGTTTTCAGTCATTAAAATTTGGGATAGTTTGTAATAGTGACTGAGTTATCTGACAAAGGGCAAAAAAGAGATTCTTCTCTCTATAATATGTCATACTATTCCAGTTTGATCTCCAGTCACACAGGCCATGCCTTTTCACACCTCTATTTCCTTACTCGTGTTGTTAGCTTAATCATCACTTGAAAAATCTCAGCCAGTGACACCTAGAAAATGTCCACAGTTTCCATTCCACATTCTCCTTTTTGTCTCTTTCTGTATCTATCATTCTGAATCAAATACAGTATCATTCCAGATATTTAAATCTATGGTAATCTAAATATATGAAAAGATCCTAAAAAATAGACATAAAAAGAACAGGTATGCATCAAAATTTAGTATATGGTAATAATAAAGGCATTTCAAGTCAGTGAGTAAAAGTAATACAGTTAACACATTATGTTGGGATAACTGGTTAGCCATTTGGGTGGGGAGAGAAATCTGGATCATTATCATAATTATGCCTAAGTATTCAAATACAAGATTTAAACATAAAAGCAACAGCAGTAAAGATAGGTGCTTGGCATTTTTAATCTTTGCATATAGAAGATCTTTTAAAGCATAATCCCTAAACAGAATGGAGAAATAATTCACAAAGACTTCACATATATCATAAATCACTAGAAAAGATGAAGAACCTAGTAGCAAAGTGAAAAAGATATACAAAGAGTAATTCACATATTAAAACAGCCAAAAGACATGTGAAAATATATTTGTTATCTCATCAGAACTTAAACTTCATGAAGGAAGAATTCTTTTCAAGTTTGCTCATCAAGATACTCTACAACTTAGGTCAGCCTCTGTGTCTATTCATTTGTTAAGTGAAAGACCTACTGACTGACTGAATGAAGGAAGGAATAAATCATTAAACAAATACCAATCTGCTCTCTTCTGATCATTAGGTTAGCTTTACTAAGGATGTGTTCATATACAATGCAACTTAAGTTGTATAAAAATTCCTCGTACTCATTTACATGTATGAGTCATGTGTTTTTCAGTCCAAAATTCCAATTAGAAGCATTAACCTAGAGAATAAATAATCTAACAATGTAAAAGTATATATTTGTTTTACAAGCCTAGGTAAATATTAAATACACTATACTTTTAAAGGTATCCGTTTATGGTTTGTGAAAGCAATAAGAACTAGGTGAACTAAAACTCTAGAATGAGACTATCTTAAAATAAGCTGGTAATGATTGCCATTCATCTTGTTTCTTGGGGCATTTGTCAGATCTGGATGTGTATTAAGTATTGAGTCAAGGAGAAGAATAACACTACGGGAAAGAATAACTAGCAAAGCTTTTAGTGGTGGCACAAGGGTAGGAACCTAGATTGGTGACTGAAGAGGATTCAGAGGCATGATTAGTTTTCTCTACAAAATATTTTCTAAATATTAGGGTTGAACGGAGGGTGGGAGTATAAGGTCAACAGTTTAAAAGGCAGAATGAAATTATCCACATATTATTTTACTAAGAAAAACACAGTTTTCTAAAGGAAGGAATTTACCGCAAATATTGCCACTCTACTTCTTAAGACATTACCAAACTTTGAAGCTGTTTTGAGGTGGGAGGCTAAAGAGATAAGATATAAATCCCTGAAGGTGAAGAATAAATCTCTGCGGTTTTCAAGACAAAGGAGACAAATACCCACAAGGCTTTCAATAAAAATCTTAGGGTAATAAATCCATAGGAACAACAGCAGACCAGAACTAGACTGAATCTCTTTAAAGCTAAAATCAAACACTTCTCCAACACTGGAGAAGGAAATGGCAACCCACTCCAGTATTCTTGCCTGGAGAATCCCAGCGATGGGAGAGCCTGGTGGGCTGCCATCTGTGGGGTCGTACAGAGTCAGACATGACTGCTGCAACTTAGCAGCAGCAGCAAACCCAACACAGCTCAACTCAAACCTTGGCTGAACTGAAGCAATCAGATCCTCTCTGTCTGCAAAAGAAGGAAACAATCTCTGATGAAACATGATTATAGAAGGCCTTTGCAGTTCCTTTATTCACAATGTCTGGCATATCATCAAAAATTATTAGATATATAAAGAGGCAAGACCAGTCAACAAAGACAAATATAACAGAAACCAACCCAAAGATGAAGCAGATCAAAGATAGATAAATTATGGCCTATGGGCCATATATTGACAATGTCTCTTTTTTTATAAAAATGTCTTATTGAAATGTAGCCATATTCATTTATGTATGCATCATATATAACTGCTTCTATGTCATAACAGTGGGTTGAGTAACAAAGAGAGAGATCATGTAAGTGAACAAGCCTAAAGTTTTTACTGTCTGGCCCTTTACAAAACAAGTATTCTAGTCTCTGAAAGAGATAACAGAGTTGACAAGTGGGGATTATAAAATGAGTGTTAATAATATTTTAAAGATACTAATGGAAAAGAAGGACAAAATAAGTAAGTTTGGAGAAGGCAATGGCACCCCACTCCAGTACTCTTGCCTGGAAAAATCCCATGGACAGAGGAGCCTGGTGGGTTGCAGTCCATGGGGGTCGCCAAGAATCAGACACGACTGAGCGACTTCACTTTCACTTTTCACTTTCATGCATTGGAGAAGGAACTGGCAACCCACTCCAGTGTTCTTGCCTGGAGAATCCTAGGGACGGGGGAGCCTGGTGGGCAGCCGTCTATGGTGTCGCATAGAGTCGGACACGACTGAAGTGACTTAGCAGTAGCAGTAGCAACCAGAAAGTTGAAATTTATTTTAAAGATGGATTAAATATCTATTCTAGAACTTACAAATACGGTATCTGAATTTAATGAAAGATAAGTTTATGAGCAGACTCTTCACAGAAAAATACAGGATTAAGGAACTTAAAAACAGGTCATAGAAAAATATAAATTGAAGTGTGGAATGAATAAAACATGTAAATATCAGATAAGAGCACAGGAGATGTGTGTCAAAAATATGTGTAATTGAAATTCCATAAGAAGAAGAAAGAGAAGGCAAAAGCAGTATCTAAAGCCATATCATTTGAAAATTTTCTAAAACTATTGAAAGATATCAACCTGCAGACTCAATAAGTTCTGAACAACCTCAGCAGAATAAATGAAAAGAAAACCACATATTGGTACATTATAGAAAAGTTTCTGAAACCAAAGACAAAGCAAAACAACAACAACCAAAAAAAAAACACCTTAAAGGCAGGCAGAGAAAAAAGGACATTACCTGACAAAAACGTAAGGCTTCTCAAAAGAATTAATGGAACTCAGAAAACAATGACAAATCATCTTTAAAGTGATGAAAGAAAACAACTGTCAACTCAGTATTGGTTACCTAGCAAAATGTAACCTTCAAAAATGAAGGCAGAGTAAAAACTATTTTCAAACAAAAAAATAAAAGTTGAGTGACTTTTCCATCAGAAGACATGCCCTAAAAGAAACATAAAAGGGAATTTTTCAGTAGAAAGAAAATATTCCCAGATGAAAACAGGGAAAATGTGAGAAGGAAAGAACACCAGAAAGGATAAAAAGGATAAAACATGACTAAATATAAATGAATATTGATGGCACAAAACAATAAATACAATACCATGTGAAGTGTCTGATATATTTAGAACTACAATGCATAGCTAATGCCAAACAGAAATAACAATAAAGTTAGAAAAGTATAAATGGTGAAAATTTTATAGAATTTTTAGATGAATCAAGAAATGATAAAATCCAATGACTTTTATTATATTCTAATAAGTCAAAGATGTATGTTGTTACTGTTGCAGTGAGAAGGAGAAAAAGAGGAATGAGTTTTTTTCTTTCTTGTTCTTGAGAACAAAGAAGATAAAGAGAACAGTGAGCAGGCCTGAACAGTCCTGGTTTTTTTGTAACTAAGTTTGCTTTTCTGCCCCCTAACACTGCAGGAGCTACACTTCACACCTATTTACCTTTGACTCTATACTCATTGGAAAAGACCCTGATGCTGGGAAAGATTGAGGGCAGAAGGAGAAGAGGGTGACAGAGGATGAGATGGCTGGATGGCATCATTGACTCAATGAACATGAGTCTGAGCAAACTCCGGGAGACAGCGAAGGAAGCCTGGGGTTCAGCAGTCCATAAGGAAATGACTGAATGAACAGCAACTATGCTAAACACATCCTGTATCTGGTGTTTATCATTTCAACACCATTACCCTTGTAGTGACATATCAGAAAGAAGGCCAAAGAGCCACTGAACTGCCAGACTCAGTTACTGGGTTTCTGATTCCAGCCTATGACTGTCTTTGAAACAGTGCAAGAGGAAGAAATCAAGACCCTAACACCTTTGTTCCTCATCACCAACTCCAGACTGTGAACCCTTATCTTATATAGCCCCTAGACTCCTCATAGAGGCGGGGGGAGGCAGAGGGGTCACAATTCTTGAGGCATGGACCTACTGTGTTCTCCTCTTCTCTGAGAATTCAAGCCACCTTTCTATTTCTTGCAAACTGTCTCCGTATTTTTTATTCAGCTTCGGTGTGAAGAGGAAACATTAAAATTTTACATAACCTCCTGTTCCTTCTGCCTCTGTAACTCAGCTTGCTCCTTGCGAAGTCTGGATCACATAGGTCTCAGAAAGTGGGGACTCACAATACTAGGAACTGGAGCTTATCTCACTCACCCTTGTCCTGCTCTTTGCAATTGCCCAGCCTCTGCAAACCCACAAACTCAGGCCTGTCTGTGTATTAAAACTCTTTAACCCCTTTGTTTGGGGCTCAGAGCTTGGAGTGTTAACTCCTCTGGGCCTGCTGGCGTAATAAACCTGAGTTCTCTAACTCTCTGAATGTGCTGCTTGGTTTCTCGAGTACTGGTTTTTGCAACAGGTGGGCAAAGAAAACCAAGATTTTGGCCAGCAACATTACCCCTAAGGTAACAATTAAAATAGTATGAAAATAATGTAAACTAAGAAATGGCAACCCACTCCAGTATTCTTGCCTAGAGAATTCCATGGACAGAGCAGCCTGGCAGGCTACAGACCATGGGGTTGCAAGGAGTCGGACATGGCTGAGCAACTAACACTTTCACTTTTCATTAAAGTAATAAACTGTCCATAATTCCATAAAGTTCAAATGGTTTACTTCACGGAATACTCCACTGGAATATTAAAATTGTCATATTGTATTAAAAATCAAACATTTAACTATAATGTACTTAAAAAACACATGCATTAAGTTATATATATATATATATATATATATATATATATATATATATACATACACATACACAAAAAAGAAGAAGGTTAAGGCAAAATAACATTCCTGGAGATACAGATTATCATAAGTATAAATGGATCAATCCCACAGAAATAACACAATTCTAAATCTATTTATCTCTAAAATACAGCTTTAATAAAATCAAAGCAAGAATTGCTACAACTAAAAGGAGAATTAGGGACTTTCATGGTGGTCCAGTGGTTAATACTCTGGACTTCCACTGCAGGGGAGCATAAATTCAGTCCCTGGTCAGGAAACATGCTGTGTAGCATGGCCAAGAAAAAAGAGAGAGAGAGAATTGGACCCATTAGCAGTGCAATAAGAGAGTTTAACACACCTCCTGCAATAGCTGATAAAAGAAGAGACAGGAATTGGCAAGAACATAGAAAATCTGAACAAAAGAGTTAATGAGCTGGACCTAATTAATACACATATAACACTGCACCCAAAACCAGAATTTTTTAAAAATTTTTTTAAGTACAGGTAGAGCATTTGCCAAAGTCCACAATGCATTGGACAATATGGACAATAAAGAGCTCTACATTTCAAAATATTGAAATCATTCACAGTAAAATTTGTGACTATTAATGGGATTAAGCCAGAAATTAGTAACAGATACCCAAAGTGCAAACCAAAGCCACAGTGGTATGCCAGCACAGTGGGTGGTGGGAGGAGAAAAGAAATACATATGAAGATGTAATGAAAATGTAAAGCAACTGGAGATTCTCCCATGAATTAGTGCACCTCTTTATCAGTTTCTAAACAGGTTGAATATGCACATACTAAGCACATGCATACGTGCATGCATGCTCAGTCATGTCTGACTCTGCAACCCCATGGACTGTAGCCTGCCAGGCTCTTCTGTCCACAGAATTTTTCAAGCAAGAATACTGGAATGGGTTGCCATTTCCTCCTCCAGGGGATCTTTCTGACCCAGGGATCCAACTCAAGTCTCTTGCATCTCCTGTGTTGGCAGGGGTATTCTTTACTGCTAGCATCACCTGGGAAACTACATGAATACTACATGTAGTACATGAATACTACATGAATCACTCCCAAATATACAGCCAACGGAATACGTGTTCAGCAAAACAAATGTATCTAACTGTTCACATCAACACTATCTGAAATAGACAATTGAAACCAATAGACAATTGAAATAGACAATTGAAACCCAACTGACCAGTAGAATAGATAAACATATTTTGGTATTTTCATATAATGGAACACTATAGAGCAATAAGAGTTAATTACATGCAATGATATCAATGTTCAACAAAAATAGTCAGCCACAAAAATATTGATTTTATAAGAACTAGAAAATTTTCCAAACCAATTCTACATGGATTATGGTTATTCTCAGGAATGTAGTGACTGGAAGGATATCTTGGATGCTAGTAATGTTTTTTTATCTTATGCTGGTCATACAGTTGTGTGTAGCTCAGGAAACTCATCAAGACTATACATGTATGATATATATGTACACATTGTGTGTGTATATTATATCTCCATAAAATGCTTAAAAATAATTGCAATTGTAGGAATTGAAAAAGTACAATTTTGACCATAGGAGTAGATAACTGAATTAGAATAGAGGTAAAATTTAGGGAAGATGAGAATGTCAAGAATATAAGCAGCCTAAATCCTGGATACATTGTCTAAATGCACGCTGGGTGTCCACATAAAGGCAGAACTTGAGGAAGGCTGTAAGTCAGTTGCTAAAATGGATAAGAGAGTGGAATGTAGAGATGGGAAGATAACACTCCTGAAAAAGTTCATAGGATGGGAGTTTTTAACAGAATAGTGAAAAAGAAATTATTTAGAATGAAAATCGTGGGGAAAAAAAAAAAAACAAAACAAAAAACCAGAGTCCATTTCCCCAAAACATGACACATGGATTATAAGAAATAAGAATCCCCTACTTTGGAAGAAGGCAAGTCAAACAAAAGACTCAGGATAGAGCTGTATATTTGTTACTGAAGGAACCAGAGGAGATACCTAGTCAAACATTTAGGAATATAGAAACTGCAGAAATGAGGTTCCAGAGAGAATGCTAGAAAGATTTGAGCAGGGGAGGGTAAAAGGAAGCAGGGTGAGAGGAGAAGGAATAAGGACATAGGAAGTGTGAACAGACAGAGGACCAAAACACGATATGTAACCAAGAGTAACTTGTTTCTGAGGATGTCTCAATCTGCATGAGTGAACTTCCAACTCAATTACCCGGGTCATAGGGTTCTTTCAGTGTACTTGAAAATTGTGACATATGTTGACTGTGAGATGCCTGAGGAAAGAGAGAAACAGACACAAGTGGTGCCCCTACTTACACTGCACTCCCCAATTTCATATGGTCTCAGTTACTTTGACCTGGAAGCTGCACTGGAGATTATGCACTCCAAGCAAGTATATGATATAAGAACTCTTCTAAAGCAGCAAGGAAATCTACTTTCTTCCTTAAGACTGCAAGCAATGGAGAAGTGATAGCCTCAGTCAATCGCCTTCTTCAATTTTAAGCAACTTGAATGATTAGAAAGTTCTTCCTAATCTGGAAACCACATCTGCCTCCATGTAATTCCCATATATTATTTCTAGTTCTGCCTGCTGGAGCCAAACAGAGAAAGCCTGCTTCCTGTTCCACATGACAGCACATCAAATATTTATTGACAGTTCTCATGTCACCAGTGTTTTCTCCAGGCCAAACTCCCTTAGGTCCTAGCTGTCTCAGAATCGATGGACTATGGAAGCACAGATGATGTATCCTTCATTTCCAAACCACTAACACCTGTTCCAGATACTAAATGGTAGAAGAATAAATAAATTCCTGGTCAGCATTTACACCTGGGGCTCCACTGACATATAATAAGACAAGTCTGCATATGGAAAACCAAATGATTCACCTTCAAAGCAATACTGCTGTATGGATAAATGCATGTTCTCTCTCTACTCTTCAAACAGCAAAAATACTTGAGACTCCACAAGTATATTGGTTTTAAAGAATCACAATTACAGTTCCATGGTTGGTAACTACTAGCTATAAAACACTGATTTTATGAGAATTGTAGGTCAAGTGAACTGAACCATGAAATAGCAAATGTGTCTAAAGATCACATTCTGTCACAAAGTTAAGTTACATTTGTACTCCAAAACTCTACCTTGGAAAACTTGGGAATAAAGAATTGTTTTAGGAGACTCAAATAATATCTCCTTTTTGCAGTCAATGTCTGCTTGTTTCAGAAGTGGCCTCTGGACACACTGGAAGCAGGAAAGGGCCAGGGAAACATATTTTCTCTCTAGTGAGAAGAAATATCCATGAGTCGAGTAGTATGGCAATTACTGACTATCACTCTTTTTGCCTCTATTTCTAGCATGGTGTATCACCACAAATGACAACTCTTGCCCAACCTACTGCAAACTCCAAGCACCTTCTTTGAGCAGAGTCCTGTGTTAGATGCGAAGGTGAGCTCACTGAGTATGTATCTCTCTTCTCTAAGTCGCTCAGTGGTGTCCAAATCTTTGCTATCCCATGGACTGTAGCTTACCAGGCTCCTCTGTCCATGGGATTTTCCAGGCAATAGTAGTGGAGTGGATTGCTATTTCCTTCTCCAGGGGAATCTTCCAGACCCAGGGATCAAAGCCAGGTCTCCTGCATTGTAGACAGACGCTTTACTGCCTGAGCCACCAGGGAAGTTCATTCTCTTCTCTAAAGAACTTCCAATTTAGTCCAGGATATAAGGGTAAAGCTTCATGATTAACATAGAGTGATCAATCATGGCATGTGTGAAGGCATGGGTGATTAGTGAACATAAACATATACACACCTATAATAACAGAGTTGCACATAATTCCTGGCTTTACCATCAATTGACACCATGACCTTTGACCAATCCTTAAAGCTTTATGGCTGACATCAGAGCGAAAATAGCTACTTTTCTATTACATGGCTCTACTTCTCCAGTCTTCTTACTTCACATGGCGTGGAATATCACTGACGTCTCCCTCCTCACTGAAATGGGTTCTCCAGCTTTTTCATAACACTATACTCTACTGATTCTTCTTCTCCATTGGCTGCCACCCTACAGTCTGTTCTGTTTTCTATTATGTCTATAATTTTCAAAATTGGATTTGTAAAACTCAACATTCAAAAAACTAATATCACGGCACCCAGTCCTATCACTTCATGGCAAATAGATGAGGAAACAGCGGAAACAGTGACAGACTTTATTTTCTTGGGCTCCAAAATTACTGCAGATGGTGACTGCAGCCATGAAATTAAAAGACATGTGTTCCTTGGAAGAAAAGCTATGACAAACCTTTACAGTGTATGAAAAAGTAGAGACGTTACTTTGCCAACAAAGGTCCGTATAGTCAAAGCTATGGTTTTTCCAGTAGTCGTATATGGATGTGAGCGTTGGACCATAAAGAAGGCTAAATGTGAAGAATTGATGCTTTTGAACTGTGGTGTTGGAGAAAACTCTTGCAAATCCCTTGGACTGCAAGGAGACCAAACTAGTAAATTCTAAAGAAAATCAATCCTGAATATGCACTGAAGGGACTGATGCTAAGGCTGAAGCTCCAATACTTTGGCCACCTGATGTAACGGTCGACTCATTGGAAAAGACGCTGATTTTGGAAAAGATTGAGGCAAGAGGAGAAGGGGACGACAGAGGATGAGATAGTTGGATGGCATCACTGACTCAATGGCCATGATTTTGAGCAAGCTCCAGGAGATGGTGATGGACAAGGAAGCCTGGCATGCTGCAGTTCATGGGGTCTCAAAGAGTCGGACACAATTGAGTGACTGAACAACAACAAAGTTGGACTGCTCCAAGATTTGGTCCTATAACACCTTCCCTTTTCTACTTGTATTTATTCTATATGGAATCTTATCTAATACCAAAGATTTAAATATTGTCCCTCTTTCGCTGACTCCCAAAATTGAATCTCCAGGTCTCATCTTCCCTCTAAGTTCCAAACTATAGTTCTAGTTACCTTAACACATTTTTACAAATGCTATGAGTGTGCCTATTAAGTGTCTCAAGCTAAACATTTCCAATTCAAAAAATGTGGCTTTCCCTCTTTTAAAATCTGTTCTTCCAATACAGTATTGTAAAGTAAAATAAAGTAAAAATAAAAATTAAAAATAAAATCTGTTCTTCCTTTACTCTGCCATTCTTAATAAACATAATTCTATTCACAAAGGTCCTAAAGCCAAAGATAAGGCATAACCCTTGAATAACAGTTTCCTCCTCTAGGAAATCTACCAGAAAGTCATTTTGACCAGACTTCCAGAATATATCCCAGGTCAGTTACCTCCCTTCCACTTTCCCTGTTGCTGCTGTTGCTGCTGCCAAGTCACTTCAGTCGTGTCCGACTCTGTGCGACCCCAGAGACAGCAGTCCACCAGGCTCCACCGTCCCTGGGATTCTCCAGGCAAGAACGCTGGAGTGGGTTGCCATTTCCCTCTCCAAAGCATGAAAGTGAAAAGTGAAAGTGAAGTCGCTCAGTCGTGTCTGACTCTGTGCGACCCCATGGACTGCAGCCTACCAGGCTCCTCCGTCCATGGGATTTTCCAGGGCTCTTTCCCTGTTGCTATCCTAGTCCAAGTCCTGGCCTAGCTTCTTTCACCTGGACTAGGTCTTCTAATTAGCCTCCTTTCCGCCACTCTACACATGTCAGACTGACTAATCCTTACAATTTTTTTTAACTAGGATCGGGCTATTTAGCTGCCTAAAAAACACTCTAATGGCTTTGTATTTTATGCTAAAAAACTCAGACTCATCACCTGACCTATGAGGCCTTTACCCAGTCTCCAGTCACTTCTCTGACATCAGCTCCTACAACTCTTCCCTGCTCCTTGCAGGTCTATGGCCCTAATGGCCTCCTTGAACATGGGAAGGGCTCATTGGACCTGGAATCTCTATAGTACCTATCCGCTCTGCCTACAACTGTGCCCCACATCGCTTCATGGCTGGTATCTTCCTATCATCCAGGTATAGTCTTCTGAGAAAATTCCTTGAATGTAAAGTACCCACAGCACCCATGAGACTGCTCTTGGATGGCCAAACAGAAGCACAGCTGACACAGCTGTTGAGCTTTGGTAATCATTGCTGTCTCTGCCTCAAAGCTAAGTCTCCCTCAGTCAATGACTGAGTTTGGCCAAGACATTAAGGCAGACTCACTCCTAGTGTTACTGAATCCAAGCTCTGTCTGCTCCCTGCACACGTGTTCAGGCAAGGAACGAAAGAAAGTGAAAGTGAAAGTGAAGTCCTGTCTGACTCTTTGTGACCCCATGGACTGTAGCCTACCAGGCTTCTCTGTCCATGGGATTTTCCAGGAAAGAATACTGGAGTGGATTGCTATTTCCTTCTCCAGGAGATCTTCCTGACTCAGGGATTGAACCCAGGTCTCCCTCATTGTAGCAGACGCTTTACTGTCTGAGCCACCAGGCAAGTAATAACGACTTAAGAAAGCTGGGTGTCTGAGAAGATGGCGGGCTAGCACCCCAGAGTACCATCTCACTGGGGTTTGGATGCCAGTTTCTTTTATATAACAGACACAGGGAAGAGGTAGGAAAGTAAAGTAAAAAGGCCATTGGTCTTGCAAAATACCTGCTGGCTTGGCCAGCATGGGGATGGGATGTGTTCTTCTTTTCTGCAGCCATTCACAGGTGGGCAGGGTCAGACTTTCTCCCTCTGAGCTGAGCAAAGGCGTTTTAGTTTAACTTTCAGGTAGAGGGGGCAGGGTTCCCCAAGGCAGCTTATTATATATGCTTGCAGCTATAGACAGCATCCTTTCCATGACTACAGAAGCAACAGCAATGAAAAACCAAAGCTAAAGAAACAGATTCAACATAGAGTCAGACTCTGTTCTTCCTTGTTACGCCAGGAGCTGCAGGTCTTTCCTCACAGCCATGGTTTATCTTGAAGACTTGTGGATGGATTTGCAAAAACGTAGACTGTGCACCAATCTATGACACATTCACCCAAACTTCCTCTGCACCTCTCTCTCCACTGAAGGTCACCTTGCATTAAGGTGTGTCAGTTCTCCTCAACTCCCTCCCTACCTGCCCTTGCACAGACATTTCCACTAGTAAATCACATGCATATGTAAACCCTTCCTTGTGCCGGCTTCTCAGAAGACTCCAATTAAAACAGCATAAACAATTGATCCTGTGACATTAATGATTTTTAAAATCTGTGCATCATAATTTAAAATATATGTTTATATTGTTACATTATTCATCCCACATACAACATTGTCCCCATTTTATACATTAGGAGCTGAGACTCAGAAAGAACAAATGACATATCCCAAGAATCATAATAACCAAATGTAAAAGTACAATTTGCCTTTTTATTCCAAACTCTTCCCACCATAGCAGTAGCTATCAGTTTCCTTCCTCTGTACCAAGGAGGGCATCCAAGATTCCTAAAAGACTGAAAACTGCCACAACATGCAAGCGCGTGTAACAAGTTGCTTCTATCGTGTCCAGCTCTTTGCAGCCCAATGGACTGTACCCCATCAGGCTCCCCTGTCCATGGGATTCTCCAGGCAAGAATACCGGAGTGGGTTGCCATGCCCTCCACCAGAGGATCTTCCTGACCCAGGGATGGAACCTGCATCTCCTTTGTCTCCAGCATTGGCAAGCGGGTACTCTACCACACATCTGCATCTAAATGATGCTCTGAGAGTTTTGTACCTTGGTTTTGACTTACCCTAGGGTCATGCATTTAGTCAGGAAGGACAGAATGCTTCGCATTTTTATTCTACATGACATCCTTCTTGGGCAGTAACACAGACACTCTTTACATTATGCAAATGCATTTTCTCCTGGCCCCTCATTATTTTAGAGAATCAAGTCTACCAAAGGTCAATGTCTTTGTCAGCAACGGGGTGGATGCTGGCAGTGTGACGTGACAAAGCTGCAGCCTGTTAGCAGTCTTTGTCAGCAGCAGCCTGTGAGCCTACTTCTCCTGCCCTAGCAAGGCAATTTCACTTTCCCTTCAGACCAGCCTAGAAAAAAAAAATTTCCTTTTCTTTTGATGTTTAAAAGTCAGATCCACCCACTTCTCCAAATGCCCAGCAGAGTTGATGCTGGCTGTTTGGAAGGGTCACTTTTTATTGAAACTTTATTGCAAAAAATTTCCGCTTCTTCACTCAGCTATCATGTTGGCACCGATTCTCCTGCTTTATGCTTCTCAAGGAGACTTAACCAACCCAAGACCAGATAGAAAGTGCAGCCATCAACTTTCAACTCCTGGGATATTCAAACCAACAGTTCTCAGTGATACCCTGCATTGTGTAAGAGTCCTCCATCATATTTGAATGAAATGCCATCATTTCCTTCGGAAAAGCCCCGATCTACCAACACGAGTGCATGCTAAGTCACTTCAGTTGTGTCTGAATCTTTGCAACCCTTTAGACTATAGCCCACCAGTCTCCTCTGTCCATGGAATTCTCCGAGCAAGAATACTGGAGTGGGTTGCCTTGCCCTCCTCCAGGGGATCTTCCCAACCCAGGGAGTGAACCCATGATTCTTATGTCTCCTACACTGGCAGGTGGGTTTTTTACCACTAGCGCCACCTGGGAAGCCCTTACTAACGACACCCACAAATTTTTTGTACTGAATCTTCCAATACAAGTTTCCTGGTAAATTTTATATTTAAGTGCACTTTCATTTTGATATACAGGCATAGCAGGAAACTATTCATTGAAAACAAAACTATAAGGACAGAAAAGTTGTTTGCTGTCAGAATAATAGAGAAAGTGCCATATTTAAAGGATGGTTCTAAAATAATAAGAATGGCTTTCAAGTGTAGTTTATACATACTTCCTTGCCAATCTTTTTTTTTTTAATTTGCATCAACTAATAGCTTTATTATGTTTATCAAAGTTAAGGACACAACTGTGATTTTTAATCAAAGTCTGGTTAGTAATATAAAAATGCCATTATTCTGACATTATAAAAAATGAATTTTGCTAATAGCAACTTTATATGACAGTTCACTCATATAGCCCCCCTATTTTGCAGAAAAGTAAAACTGAAATGCACAGGAGAATTAAGGTTCCCAAGGTCATACATCCAGTTAGTTACTAAAGAGGGATTAGAATCCAGATTTGCTAGTACATAATTCATTTCCTGATCTGAGCTTATCCTGTAAATGCTTGAACCCTCTGATACACTCTGGTTCTTAACAATGTAGTGAAGGTGGTGGTTTAGTCACTAAATCATGTCCTACTCTTGTGACCTCATGGACTGTAGCCTGCCAGGCTCTACTGTTCATGGGATTTCCCAGACAAGAATACTGGAGTGGCTTGCCATTTCCCTTACAGGGGATGTTCCCAACCCAAGGATCAAACCTGAGTCTCCTGCTTTGCAAGTGGATTCTTTACTGACTGAGCCACTAGGGAATCCCTCTTAACAATGTAGTGATGAGTATATCTTGGTTCTATATTCCTAGATGTGTCCCCAGAGTAGCCGGGAACCACTTGTCAGGAGGTTTCACTGGTTTGGAGAGGGTGGGGCTTGAAGTGAACTTTGAAGATTCAGGCAACCAAGAGAAGAAAAGCAACCAAGTGAATGGTCCCAGAAGAGAAAAAAGTGGGAACATTTGGAGAGTAGTAAGTATATTCAGGTCAGCTGCTCAGTCATGTTTGACTCTTCGTGACCCCACGGAGTAAGTATATTACTATGTACAGAAAAAAATACTGCACAACAAATCAGGAGAAAGAATTGTGGGGCTCTTGGAAACTTACTGGAGGGGAAACACTGGCTAAGTGTAACTGACTCAAGTGAAAGCTAGCCTGGATAAATATATAAGGCACAAAAATGGATGGCAATGAAAGAGATCTTGGAATTTTTCAAGAATCTGAATTTCCATCCAGCCTCATGTCTGACACATACTTGCAATAGGGATTTATAGCCTCCTGCTGTACTCAAAAGTGGACGCACATTCCCCGTGACTTCTAAAAAAAGCTTGAATGTGGTTATTCTGAGAGCCAATCTGCACTGAGCAGTAGCACACAGTGCTGACTCTGGGACCATGGATTCGACCTCACAGCTCTGATCTGGACTATGGTCACAGGAGAAAGAGGAAGTAACATCATGGATCAATGCAAGGAAATGCCAAGGGCCACGAAAACAAGCAGGACCACTCTTAGCAAGGAAAAGAACCAGTGATATGCTTAGAGAGAGGGAACTAGAGGGGTCCAACACTACAGATGAATACAAAGAGAAGTTTAAAAAAAAACATCTTATCTTCCTCCTCCCCGAGGCTCTATTTTCCATTTCCATATAAAAGGCATCAGCCAGTGCTCAGATACCATCATTAAATTACAAATGTCTTTAAAAACAGGTATAGACCCATCTGAAACTTCCATCTCTGAAGCAAATGTATCTTCACAGATTGCTGCTGCTGCTGCTGCTGCTGCTGCTGCTGCTGCGTCGCTTCAGTCGTGTCCAACTCTGTGAGACCCCATAGATGGCAGCCCACCAGGCTCCCCTGTCCCTGGGATTCTCCAGGCAAGAACACTGGAGTGGGTTGCCATTGCCTTCTCCAATGCAAGAAAGTGAAAAGGGAAAGTGAAGTCGCTCAGTCGTGTCCGACTCTTAGCGACCCCATGGACTACAGCCTACATGGCTCCTCCATCCATGGGGTTTTCCAGGCAAGAGTACTGGAGTGGGGTTAGGAGCAATCAAATGACAAAACAGAAGGTCTGTTGCCTGCATAAAGCATGTGGACAAGGATCAGAACTCAGGGAAGAAACCTAAGTCTTCCTTTCACGCAAAAAGTAGGCCGTTAACTTAGGTATTTAAATTGGTGCATGAACCCCACAGGGCAGAAAAAAAATCCAATGTACTCCAGAACCAAATTACAAGGTAGAAAAAGTTCAATTCACATAAATACATGGATTAACTGATCTGAGAATTGGGTTCAATTGTCACCTTTGGGAAAATCAAATCTGTCATATTAATAACAAGAGTATTAAGATGATCCTCCTATTCAAATGCTAATCACAATAAGGGCTTTTCTACATGTTATCGAGCAAAATAAAACATTTTTCAAATATAAAGATTCGGCAAACTTCGTAATACCTCGAGAGCCTTATTAAAAGTGTTCGCACATTTAAATAAAATTAAATTCCAGCCTAATCACCTCAGGCAGATATCTTTCCCAGTGAGGTGGCTTTCCCCCAGGGTCCCATCTGAACAGCCACGCACGGGGGATTTCACAGTCATTTATCTCTCACGGCATTACAGATATTGAGTTCAGATTATTCATGTTGCAAAACTGGTGGTTTAATGATCTGGAGGCCATGTCCACACTCCTAACACCTAATCACTTTGGCCATGTAACAGCACTGAAGAGTGCTGATATTAAAGGAAAAAAGACACTTCCTAGAATAAGACTTATTTCTGAACAAGGCTGCCAAGTCTTTTTCCCTAAGCAGAATTGTCCATTTATATTCAAAATACTACAGCCCAGATTCGTCAGGTAGTTTGAAAATAAATGACAACCTCATTAGGCAAAGAAGCTTACAGTCCTGTGCCCTCCACACTCACAGCAACAAAGCCAGAGTCTCAATTCCAGACTCTGTGTCCCTTAAAGACTGTGTTCAACTATCCAGTCTAATGATGAGAATCATGAGGTGCTCAGTAAAATCCTGTGGATTTATTATCATCGTTATGGAAAGTGTATTCGTTAGGACAGCGAATACCCGGCTACAGAAACTACCAACTTCTCAACCTCTGCAGTGTAACACAATGCAGGCACATTCCCACTCATACTGTTGCAGAAACCAGTCATCGAGAAACCAAGCACCACACTTGAGGGTTGGAGAACTCAGGTTTATTATGCCAGTGGGCCCAGAGGAGTTAACACTCCAAGCTCTCAGCACCGAACAAAGGGCTTACAGAGTGTTTATAGACAGGCTATTTTGGGCAACACTAGCTGTTAACAGGCTGGTTAAAACTAAGGGGTTTCGTGCACATGTGATCAGCAATCAAGAAGGGGAAGGGGATGCCTGACCTTTACACAGACAGGCATGATTAAGCAGGTTTGCAGGGGCTGGGTAATTGCAAAGAGCAGGACAAGGGTGAGTGAGATAAGCTCCAGTTCCTAGCATTTTAAGTCCCCACTTTCTGAGACTATGTGACCTACGTGATCCAGATTTTGCAAGGAGCAAGCTGAGTTACAGAGGCAGAACGAGCAGGAAGCCATGTAAAATTTTAACTTTTCCTCTTCAATAAACAATCCAATTGGCTTTTCATTAGGCAGAATTCCAGTTCTTTCCATCTTGCGGCACCACCATATTTGAGGTATCCTCTCAGTCCTTCGCTGAAGTATTTACATTCACTCAGCCAACTAATAAAGAGTATGCACTGATACTATCTTGGGACAAGGGAAAACAGATTGATGGGTAGGTCTCTGCTAAGATACATAGACTGATTGATTGTGTTTTAGTTAAAAGAGGGGATTACATAGGAGAACAGAGGGATAATGGTAGAATAAGTGACAAAATTCCCAAAGGAAATCATAGTTTCAACAAGGATATTTCAAAAGTAAAAGGTTTTGCCCCATCCATCCAGTCTCCACCATCCACTGACTTACACATTGTGCACCTACTCTCTTTCACATCCTCAGAGCTAGAGTTGAGCCTCGGCATCCCCCTCTCCTGTCCAAGAGCACCTAGGTTACTGGACAGGTGTGTGTGGAAGGGGAAACAATAAACAGAGGAATGCATTATAGTGGGAGCAAGAGCACGAAAGAGTGCAACTTCTTCTAGATTCTTCTTCATTTCTGTTTTAGTTTCAGAATGTCTTTTGTGACAATTTGCCTTTGAAATTTCATCCCTTGGTCTTGCACAAGAGGTATATATTGTGGATCTGCCCAAGAGCAAATAAAAGAGGGAAGAATGCTTAAAATACACTGAATGAAAAGTTAAACCTAAGTGCTTAGTTTGTAGCAGAAACAATCCAATCATCATCATCATTTTCACGAGAATTCATCCTAAAGAAATCATTCAGTGGAAGCAGAATGTTATAGAAATCAATATGTTTATTGCAGAATCAGCTACAATAGTTAAAAAAATTAGAAATAGCCAAAATGTTCAATACTAACCTTACATTTACTGATGGGGTGTGACAGAATCATTAAAATTACAGTAAGTTGGAAGATGGAAATATTTATGTCACTGTTTTAATACAAGTAGACAGGGAGCTGTTTCTTTCACATAGACTATATATAATACACATAACAAATGAAAGTAATTGCTTTATTGGGGTGGTGAAGTGACAGGTAATTTTTAAAAGTCAAACATCTTTAATATTGCTACATCAACTTCTCAGTAATTAAAACAGTTATACCATCTGCATGTGGGAGGCAAAACATACAATTTATTATTCATTCTGAAAAAACTGTCACTTCACAAACTCACTAGCATTTGTTATCTAGAAGTTTTTATGTTGGTTTGGCTGCATGCTCTTCCCCTCACAACTGTATTATTTTCCTTTTCGCAAGCTGTTGTTGTTCAGTTGCTAATTTGTATCTGATTTTTTGCGACCCCATGAACTGCAGCACACCAGGCTCCTTTGTCCTCCATGATATCCCATTGTTTGCTCAAATTCATGTCCATCGAGTCAGTGATGCGATCCAACCATCTCATCCTCTGTCATCCTCTTCTCCTGCCCTCAACCTTTCCCAGAATCGGGGTCTCTTCTAATGAATTGGTGCTTCTCATCAGATGACCAAAGTATTGGAATTTCAGCATCAGTCTTGCAATGAATATTTAGGGTTGATTTCCTTTAGGATTTACTGGCTTGATCTCTTTGCAGTCCAAGGGCCTCTCAAGTGTCTTCTCCAGCACAGTTTGAATGTAACAGTTCTTCTTTGCTTAGCCTTCTTTATGGTCCAACTCTCACATCCATACATGACTACTGGAAAAACCATAGCTTTGACTATACGGACCTTTGTTGGCAAAGTAATGTCTCTGCTTTTTAATATGCTGTCTAGGTTTGTCATAGCTTTCCTTATAAGGAGTAAGCATTTTTTAATTTCATGGCTGCAGTCACTGTCTGCAGTGATGTGGGAATCCAAGAATATAAAATCTGTCACTGCTCCCACTTTTTTCCTTACTATTTGCCATGAAATTTTTTTATTTTTTATAAGTTCAGTTCAGTTCAGTTGTTCAGTCATGTCTGATTCTTTGTGACCCCATGAATCGCAGCACACCAGGCCTCCCTGTCCATCACCAACTCCCCGAGTTCACTCAAACTCACGTCCATCTAGTCAGTGATGCCATCCAGCCATCTCATCCTCTGTCATGCCCTTCTCTTCCTGCCCCCAATCCCTCCCAGCATCAGAGTCTTTTCCAATGAGTCAACTCTTCTCATGAGGTGGCCAAAGTACTGGAGTTTCAGCTTTAGCATCATTCCTTCCAAAGAAATCCCAGGGCTGATCTCCTTTAGAATGGACTGGTTAGCTGTCCTTGCAATCCTCTCCCAAATCCTAGCTTTTCCTTGCTCTCTTCCAGCATATTCTCTCCAGAATTATAAGATTCCCTTTGCCCCTCAGAAAGCTGGATTTCTGCATTGTAGAAACATCTCATGGGCATATCCATTCCCAGTAGTCATGATTTCAGTCTCCTCCCTAAAATTCAGAAAGTCTCTAAACTCAGGGGCACAAGCAATTGTGAGTTGTTCTGAGCCATACTTGAGGCAGGACATAGACAGTGGTTTGAAGACAATGATAAATATCCTCTAGGGCTAAAAATTAAATCAGGTAAAATATGTAAGTAAACTCTCAAATAAGGAGTACTAGCTCTGGAGTACATTGCTTCAGGCCAAATTTGGATTCTTCTCTTACAGTGACCTTGGACAATTTTATTATATATTTCTGTGTAAGCAGAGCTGGCATATTAATGGGTTGAAACCACTGTGTATCTACTTAAGTTTTAAAATTTTATTTTTGATGAATTTTATCCAAATTTATTTTGATTTACAAATTACATTGCTGAGAGGATCTCTGTTAAAAAATATTTCTGTGCCTCAGCTATTTCATCATGTGAAAAAAGCAGAAGAGAAGTAGGATGAAAAGGAGCTGTGACTACACAGAGGTGGGATATGGATTAAATGAGATAATGAATGTACTTGCTTAGAACCGTACTTGGCATCTATGTATATTCAAATATGTTAGCTATTTTTTTCAGTAATGGTTATGAGAATGGAAAATATTTTTTCATACATGAAAGCGAAAGTTGCTCAGTCATGTCCAACTCTGCGACCTCATGGACTATACAGTCCATGAAATTCCCCAGACCAGAATACTGGTGTGGGTAGCATTTCCCTTCTCCAGGGGAAATTCCCAACCTAGGGATCGAACCCAGGTCTCCCACATTGCAGGCAGATTCTTCACCAGTTGAGCCACAAGGGAAGCCCGTTTGTTTTCATATATGCATAGGTGAATTAAGTAGAACTGATCTTGAGTATATAACAGTAAATAACATAAAGAGGCTATTCTATTCAATTACAAATATTACTGAACACCTAAGATGTATACAGCATTCTGTTTGGCACCAGACATAAGATTGAATTATGTGGGGAAACTTATTCTTACAGATATTTTGAATAGCTATCAAGGTTTCTCTTTTTTCACTGCCTCTGAACAGAACCTACAATGATGCTTTGAACAGGTTCTGTGCTCAATGAAAGTGTGCTTAGAGGATTTTGGCAGCTGTGTATATGGAGAAGAAGTTGGTAAACAGTTTCTGATATTAGAATATTTCTGGTATTAGAATGGCTTTAGAATTGCATAGAGCAAAGGCAAGATTTTATGTATATATTATGCATATTTATTTAAGCAGATTATGACTAATGCTTCTAGGGCATTGTTGTCCACTATCTACTGAACTCAGACTCCTTCTATTAGCCTGAATTCAGATGTTTCTGGACATGCTATTGGGCTGAATTAGCATGAAGTAGACCACCAGTCAGAATTGCCCTACGAGGACCACCAACCATGCCTGGATCACTATCGAAAGAATTGCATTAGGGCTAAGAGACCAGATGTGGAAAAACAGAAGAGGAGGGAATAGGATACTTTCCTGCAGTTTTCTCAGAATGCACAGGGCTTAGTGGATAATCATAGTAGAGTCTTTCAGCTCTCAATCATCTTTACTACAGAAAACCCAACATACTGTTTCCTTCCTTTCCTGCCAGTGGCTCAGCTAGTAAGGAATCACTCTGCAGTGTGGGAGACCTGGATTCGATCTCTGGGTTGGGAAGGTCCCCTGGAGAAGGAAATGGCAACCCACTCCAGTATTCTTGACTGGAGAATTTCATGGACAGAGGAGTCTGGAGGCTACAGTCCATGGGGTTGCAAAGAGTCGGACACGATTGGACAACTAATACTTTCACTTCACTTTTAAGTTCCTCCATACAGCAGTCAATTCTCTTTTATAATAACTCTCTATCCTTTCAATGATCTCTGCTACATCCAGGAGATGAAAACTGATTTAATACACCTTGAAAGATCTTGCTTTTCAGAGACTCAATATTTTTCATTCAAAGGCTCAGTCTTTCAGCTTCATGCTCTTTTCCATCAGTGATGGAAAAATGGAAAAATAAACAAAAGGCTAGGTAGGTATCTTTGGGTATCTACCATAAGGATCAAGCAGGGCTAGTTGTTTATAGATGTTATCTAGAATAATCCTCACAAAACTGAATCAGCTGTTATTCTCCTTATGTGCAGATAACGGATCAGAGTTTCAGAGAGATTAAGTGATTGCCCAAACAATTCTGAATGAAACCAACCATTCAAGCTTTCAACCAAATTGTATCAAACCCAACAGTATTTTGTTTACATTAAACCTACCCCTCCCAGACCCTTTGTTCCTCATGGAAAGATGAAACTGTCACTCTTGGGTATGGCAGAATCAATTCTCTTAAAGAAAATCTATGAGATTTTATTGTGAGAATTTTGCTAGGGAATCAACAAATATTTTATAGGGGAAAAAAAGGTTTGAGGTTTGTACGTGTATAGGCATGTGCTAAATCTGAGGTCCCTATAAATTACTGTCCCTCTTATATTATAAATAATTTGAAAATATTTGTGTACTTTTTAAAATAGATTTTAAGATTTTTATTGCTTTTATATCCTTAGGAATTGAGGGAAAGAAAATGGTCTCTACAGTGTTGACTTCTTTAGTAATCCTCCAAAGAAACATAAAATGTGACCTATACTTCCTTAGCCAAAACTAAATATAAAATCTGCCACCCTGAGCTGAGTAGTCCTTATGCTAACTCTTGGAAAGGAATAGCCCATTTCCTCTCTATTCCATCTGGATCTTTCTATTCAGCTGAGATTAATGGATTCCTATAATGAGTCACCCTGTCAGTGTCTTGTTATTTAGCAGTAGAGTTTAAAAAAAATCCTTCCACTTCTTCTTATAACAATTAAATTCTTTAACTGGAAAATACATTGAAGAGGAAGATATGAAGTTATGAAAATTAGAAGATTTTTTCTCTTCCAGTTTAACAGTAGGGATATTTGATGAGGTGTGATTCCAAAATGGCCACATTTTAAAGGGTTCAGATACGACTGAGTGTCTATGAATTGAACTTGGTGTTTACTACAGCAGTTGACTAAGATATTATGACCTTTCCTTTACATAGTTGGCTAATGCATTATGTATGTGATTAATGTGACTGAGTTGTGTATACAGGGATGTGTGTTTTTCAACTCTTTCCATTTTCTTTTTTGAAACACAATGGGCGATGACAATAAAAATATTATTTATGGACTACAAGAAATTAGACCCCCTAAAATACAGGGATCCCAAATTTATGCCCTATAGTTTTTAATGTTTCTAATTGACTCTCCAAAGAATTAGACTCAAGATGAAAGAAAAGGAGGACTAAGTCTTCTCTGAGTGCCTATGAGTCATAGGAATAGATCTTTTATGTTGGCTGTAATAATGTCATTTCAGGTGATGACCAGAAAGAAAGGAAAGAGGCAAGAAGGGCCACAGGCAACCTTTCAGGATTGGTGTGTTGGTGAGTCCAAGCAGTGGACTAGAAATAAGAATACCTAGAAGGAAAAACTCATGGTGATGCACTGAGACAAACTGGAGACAAATCTTCCACAGAAAAGAAAGTTATATCATTTAAAGCATGTTACCTGGAAAAAAAATACATCAGTGTACAACCCACAAGAATGCATGATACAAAAGATGGAAGCCCAGCATGTTATTCTGGAGCAATTTCAAGAATATTCAACACTAAATGTCTCAGCAAGTTTAATAAATGTTACATGTGTTAGGCTAAGATATTCAGAGTCAGTTTTTGGAAAGTTGAATATTTAAAAAATAATGACTTATCTCCAGAGGAAGAACACAGAGAGTTAGTCTGAGATGCTGATATCAGAAGAATGGTAAAACTCATAAATCTTTGCGTGTGACACTGGCAAGTCTATTTCCAAGGAAATAGGCATAGTCCCTAAGAAATGAATTAGCTCCAAGAAGGCTAGACTGATAGTGACATAGAAGAGAGCCCATGACAATTGATTCCCACTCTTTTGGAAATGAAGAAAGTTGTTGGGTGTCTAATACTTAAAGGATCTTCTGTGGTAGAGGGAAGTGTAGTGGAAAAGTGATGATGTTTATGTAAGCCTCGTATCAAACAAAGTGTAATCTTATAGACACAGAATCAGGATATTAAAAAACAATATGATGGTTGTCTTTCCAACCAGAGTTGAATGACACACTGGGTCATGATGTGTGATGTGTTATTCATTTTATATACTGTTAAATTCAGTATGCTGATTTTTTAAAATAATATTTGCATCATTATCACAAAGAATATTGGTTGACAGCTTTATTTTCTTGTAATATCTTTGTTTGGTCTTTTTATCAGGGTAATTCTGGCCTTAAAACATGAGTTAAGAGCTGTTCTCTCTTCTTTTTGGAAGAGTTTTGTAGAATTGGCAGTATTTCTTCCTTATAAATGTTCAGTGGAATTCACCAATGAGTCCAGCTGGGAGTAGAATTTTCTGTGCAGGAAGATGTTTTTAGTAGAAATCACATTACTGTGGTTGAGATAGAGCTATTATATTTCTTTTTAAATTAGGTTTTCTAGATTGAGTCATTTAAGGAATGTGTCCATTTCTTCTAAGTTGTAGAAATCATTGGCATGAAGTTGTTCAAAATATTATTGGATCAGCATTTTAATATGTGTAGAATGTGTGCCAATGTCACCTCTCTTAAGTCCAATATTGACAATTTTGTGTCCTTTCTTTTACTTTTCTGATTAGTCTGGTTAAAGATTTGTCAATTTAAATTTTTTTTTTCAAGGACCAGAAAAAAAGAAACATTTGGCTTTAATTCCTTTCTCTATTTTTCTCTGTATTCTAGTATACTGACTTCTGCTCCAATATGTATTTCATCCTTTTTATTTTTTAACTTACTCTGCACTTTGTTTGCTCTTAATTTCCTAGTTCCTTAAGGCTGAAATTAAGGTCATTGACCTAATACATCTCTCTTTCTCAACAGAGATATTAACACTATAAATTCCCTTCTATTGCTTAAACTTTATATATAAATTACATGTTTATTTATTTATATACATTTTGATATGTTGTACTTTTATTTGCATTTAGGTCAAAAATGTTTTCTAATTTCTTTTTCGCTTCTTTTCTGACATACCTTATAAAAACATGGTATTGAGTTTCCAAATATTTAGATATTTTCTAGAGATCTTTCTATTTCTGAAATCTGATTTAGTTTCTTTAGTCAGAGACCATATTTTGTATGACTTTAATTCTTTTAAATTAATCAGACCTATCTAAAACCAGAATGTGCTTTTCCCTAATAAATGCTCCATGTGTATCTGTAAACAAAGCATGTTCTGTTGTTGTAAGGTGGAGTGTTCTGTAAAGTTCAAGTTGGTTGACTGTTGTAATGGTTAATTTTATTCATCAACTTGACTGGGTTAAGAGATGTCCAGAGAACTGGTAAAGCATTATCTACTTCAAGGTGTATCTGTGAGGGTGTTTCAGGAAAACTTTCAAAACCGACAGGCTAAAGATAGACTTCTCAATGCAGGTAAGCATCAACCAATCCACTGACAGCCTGAACAGAACAAAAAATTGAAGAAAAGAACAAAGCTGCTCTCTGCCTGAACCAGGACATCCAGCTTCTCCTGTTCTTGAACTTCAGCACTTCTGTTTCTCTGGCCTTTCGACTTCAGAATGGAACTTGCGCCATTAGCAACTCCCCTGGTTCGTAAGCCTTTAGATTCAGACTGAAACTACACTACTGGCTTTCCCAGGCCTCCATCCTGAAGATGGCAGATTATGGGACTTCCAGCCTCCATAACTGTGTGAGCCAATCACTCACAGTAAGTCTTTTCTATATATCTACACATACATATTGCTTCTATTTCCATGGAGAATTCTGACTAATATAATTGCATTATTGAAATCGTTTGTGTACACAATGTTTTCTTTTTACTTTTAAAAATCTACTATTGAAGTAGGAATACTGAAACATTTAAAAAGAGTCCTGGCATGTCTATTTCCTCTCTGTTCTCTCATGTTTACACGTGCATTTTGAAGCTCTATTTCTTGGAACATAAATGTTTGGGATTGTTATGATCTCTCAATGAGTTGACTGATCCCTTTGCCATTATGAAATAACCTCTGTTCCCCCAATAATATTTGTTTGGCTCTATGGTCAAATTCATGTGATAGTAATACAGCTACTAGAGCTATCTTTTGGTTAATGTTATTATGATATACCTTATTCTATCCTTTTATTTTCAACTTATTTATGTCATTATATTTAAAGTGTAATGGGTCTTGTTCTTTATTCAAACTGATAATCTCTGCATTTTAATTGGGATTTTTCAACCATTCACATTCAACATGACTTTGATATGATTAGGTTTAAGTCTAATGCCTTGAAAAAATAATTCTTGCATACACTTTATTTACCTTTTGAGTATTTGGAAGATAAATTCAGTTTCCTTTTATTCCATCTTGACCAGATGTGGAAGTTATTTCACTGGATTTTAATTACATGTTTATATTCCTATCTCATACTTGAAGTCATTAACACATTAAGAGCAGAAAATGCCTTATTCATCTTTCTTGCACTTTTGATATTATTAGAACTTCATAACTAGAATCTAAAAAGTGGCTACAATTGTTAGCCACTTATGTTAGCAAATAATGGAATGAATACATTAATTTATTCATTTTTAACCTGGGAGTATCTGTTCCAAATGAATGCTTTATCCTAAAGTTAACTTCTCATTGAGAGACCATAGACATCATCTGGGTTTGAAAGTGTGCTTCTATTCTATGGTCTTAGACTCTACTTTTAACTTTAAAGCCATACTGGAGGGGGGGCGCAGTGAGATGGTAGCAGGGATACTTGAATTTGAATTGAAGTAATATTAGAGCTACCAGGGAAGTCTATTATTAGAAGAGATTTTTTAATCAAATGGACCACAGGTATTCCAGTGAGAGTGTTAGGGCATCAAGTGTATTTTTCAACAGGATGTAAGAGAAAACTGGCATCAGTTACTTGTCTGATTACTTCTTCTCTTACAGAATAAGATGCTTACTATAAGCTGCATAAATACTATTGCTACTGGAGAGAAAAAAGAAGTATCTGCCATGCATAGTTATTGCACTGGATTCTGAAATACTGGTCTTAGCCTTTCCAAATCCCAAACATGGCACAGTATAGAATCAGATGAGCAACTTGACCTGTCTCAATTAGTCAGGATTTTTAAAACAGTAACATTAATCTTAAAAATACCTTCAAAGATTAAACAGCAATTGAATCAAATTAAGTTAAAATGATTACAAACTTCTGAATTCAGGTATTAAAATTAATTGAACTGTATAAATATTAATGCAGTTAACATGCTTTTAATTCTTTTAATTAACACTTTTTTGTGTTCACTGTAGTAGAACAAAATATTAGATGCTTGGACTTATTCATTAAGTCTCAAATCAAATTTTACTGTAAATCTGGACTGGTACTGATTAGAAATTCACCTCATATTTTGAAGAAGTTGTGGAAAACACATCCTTAAAGAGCACTTTTTATAAAAGACAAAAGAAGGTGAATTTCCCTCCTTGAAAACTTGGAGAATTTGAGCAAAAGATGAAAAATGTTTTTTTCTCCATACACTGAAACCACTGGCAAGATAGAATAGTTGAGCCATCTTCGGAGCTGTAGAGTGAAAAAAATGAGTTCCTAAAAGTAAATGATTCTAGTTTGGTCGTTCGGTTAAAGCAACTTAAGGGAAATGGATGGATGGATGGATAGACAGATGACAGATATAGACAGAAGGAAATAAAGAGACACACATACACATATTTGAAGCATTAGGAATTGGCTAACATGTAGTTAAATTTTTATAATTCAATGTATGTGAAAGGCAAAATTATAATTGGACATCTTTTATCGCAAATTACTTAGAAGTAAGATTGAGTTCTGTAGAACATGAGGCCATGTGAACACGTACTCTGTTATATCAGCTTGGTGAGCTACTGCCACTGCTGCTCTAGCATGTAATTTATTAATAGTAATATTGACCAATATGCCTTGATTTCCATAACTGTAGTTTCCCAGGACAGTGTGATGCCGTGAATAAGCTAGGATAATGATAGTTGTCATTTGTATTCATCACTTTGGAAGCTGTTCCCAAAATAGAACTACTGGAAATAGTTACCATGTCTGACTGTGTGTTCAAGATGGTATAATTTTGAGAAATTCTGGCGCTATTATGGACCACAGTCTGTTGGTCTCCTACCAACAACACTGAAACTTACCTAAACCAAGCTTTCAAGGGACTCTTCCCAAAGGCTTGAAATCACTCAAAGGCACCCTTCCTGATTTCCCTGGAGTGAAGCTGCCCTGCAAAGCACATTTTTCCAACTAGCCACACACACTGGCAGTATAGTTTACATGCACAAGAACTCTGAGTCCCAGAGTTTCCTTTCCTGAGGGATATGTTTCAGGTTTTACTTTAACCACATCATGCTGCTCCCTCCCGTTTGAAGGTCCTGGCCTCCAACTGTGGTATACTAGCATGTCACTGCGGAGAAAAGTGACACTCGGAGAGCAGCTCTTGAATGAGGAAGACCTGGGGGACTGTGGCAGGAAGGGCAGTTTACAAATGTCAAAGATGACTGTTCCCTAGGACATAGAATCAAGGTCAATAGAGAGCATAAATCTTGTTTTTCTACACTGAGAGTTTTATTGTGCTTCCCACTAGTTACTGCAAATCAAATTTTGATTGGAATCCCATTGGGAGTGTGGCTCACCCTAATTTCTGAGCTTGAGAATTATCAGGGAACAAAATCATTGTACTCCTTTTGGGCTCAGATGCAAATACAGTATGCATGTGGAAGAGGCATTTCAGTACAATGAGACAGTCTGTTTCTTTTCAACTTAAAAAACAATCTACAAGAAGACATATTTCTCTCCGAACACTACGAAACAACTGAGCTGAGCTGCAAAATACCTTTTCTCTTCTCTTTCCAGAACATGAAAAACTACAGTGGTTTCAGGCCCAGAGCCAACATTTTTCAGGACTCGGGGGGGTGGGGGAAACCCAGTCTGGGCACACTGTCCCTGTAAACGGCTATGGGTGCACGCTACAATGCTTGAACTGAAAAGAGAATGCCTCTGCACCTTGCCAACCCCACGTTTAAAGGGCCACCTCCAGCCTTCCCTTCATTCGGTTTCCTCTGATCATCTGTACAGATTGCATCCAGACACCGTGTATACACACATTTCCTAAACACTGTCAAATGAAGTGGTCAGTTTCTCAATTAAAAGAAAAAAGAAATTTGTATCAGACACATTGTATGCTTGAATTGATAACATCTGAATCAACAAACGATTTTATAACAGCCCTGGCTTTCTACCTGTGTTTTGTCTCAGACACTATTTATCAGTTAAAGCCAGCGTGACGTGAATAAACCAGGGGCTCTGTCTGAAATGCTCTTGGAGATCGTTAAGCAGACCTTCCACCACCTACATGCTTCCCTTCTGCTCAGTATTGCTATAACTTAAAACTTATCCAAAAAGTAAAGTATATTAAGAAAATCAAACTGGTCCTAAGATAATAGAAACATTTGAAATAAAATAAATTTAAAAAATAACCTTTTCTCTCTGAATACTATTCTGATTTAAATTTTTTTTTCCATTGCTTTAATCTGGTAAATTTTTTAAAAATTTTACCAACTTAACTGTTTTTTAAAAATTTTACCACCTTAACTGTTTTTTAAGTGTACAGCTCTACTGTCTGTTGGGCTGTCCTGGTGGTTTAGACTGTAACAAATGTGCTTGCAATTCGTGGGCAGATTTGTGGAGCCAAGTTCCATCCTTGGGTCAGGAAGATCTGCTGGAGAAGGGAATGGCAACCCACTCCAGTACTCTTCCATGAAGAATTCCATGGACAAAGGAGTCTGGTGGGCTATTGGGTCACAAAGAGTTGGACACAACTGAGCCACTAACAGACAGACACACGCACACACACAGTTCTACAGCATTAAGTGTATTCACGTTGTTGTGCAACCATTACCATATCCATCTCCAGAATGCTGTAATCTTCCACAAGTGAACTCTGTACCCATCCATCCTCCCCCAGCCTCTGACAACCACCCTTCTACTTTCTGTCTTTGTGAATTTGTCTATTTGGAAATGGCAACCCACTCCAGTATTCTTGCCTGGGAAATTCCATGGGCAGAGAAATTTGGTGGGCTACAGTCCCTGGGGTTGCCAAAGAGTCTGACACAAGTTAGTGACTAAACAACTTTCCAGGTACCTCATGTAAGTAGCATCATATAATATTGTCCTTTTGTGACTTTTTTTTTTTTTTTGTTCACCTACCATGCTGGAAAATCCCATGGATGGAGGAGCCTGGTAGGCTGCAGTCCGTGGGGTTGCTAAGAGTCAGACACAACTGAGCGACTTCACTTTCACTTTTCACTTTCATGTATTGGAGAAGGAAATGGCAACCCACTCCAGTATTCTTGCCTGGAGAATCCCAGGGATGGGGGAGCCTGGTGGGCTGCCGTCTATGGGGTCTCACAGAGTCGGACACGACTGAATCGACTTAGCAGCAGCAGCAGCAGCAGCAGCAGCAGCAGCATGCTGTCAAGGTTAACTCATTTTGTAGTATGTCAGAATTTACTTTCTTTTTTATAAAATGCTGAACAACATTTCATTGTATGTATATACCACATTTTGTTTATCCTTTGGTCCATCAATGAACGCTTCAGGTGCTTCATTCTGATTTTTTTAACCATATGTAACTTTAAAATAATATACAATAAAGATGAAAGAACCTTATATCATCAACATTTCTTTTTTAAAAAAGACTGCATTCTGGGCCATAAATCATACCTTAATAAAAGGAGAGAGACAGAAAAGAGATAAAAAGAAAAAAAGAAATGACCATATTTTACCAGCATGAAAAGACTTAGTTATTCATTCAAATATCAAAGTGGAGGAGATATGACTTAAAGATTCTAGGAGGTTATTATGTGACTATTGTAAACTTAATGGAGCTTTATACAATGTCTATATTCTAATAATGGATGATATTATTCCCACATTTTCCACCTTTCTCCTCTCTAAACTCTCTTCTTGCTTTTATGTCTGTACTTCACTTAGGATGCCTGCCCTTTCCCCCATGTATTTTGAAAATATCTCAGATCATATCTCTTGTAAAAAGCCTGACACAGGCACAAATATCTGCCTACCCTGATCTTGCCTTCTTTATTCTACAAATATGTGTTGATGACTGCATGTGACAAGCTGTTGAGTAAGTGATCAGGGTTAAGAGCTATACCTTGTTTGACTTTCTTGTACATGTCACATACATTGAGAAACATGATTTCTCATATACATATTCACTAATTGCTTCATGAGTCTTATGCCCTTTTAGTCTCCTCTACAATGCTTCACATAAGACTGGGCCAGAGTTAGTACTCAATACACATTTTTAAATTAAATTTTTGTTTGCAGTATAATTAATTGGCAATGTTGTGCTAATTTCTGCTGTATATCATAGTGAGTCAGTTACACATACACATATATCCACTTTTTTTTTTTTAGATTCTATTCCCATATAGGTCATCAGAGAGTTTTTGTTTTGTTTTAACATACACACACACACACATACATGAAAGTTGAAGCTGAAAGTGTTAGTCAGTCAGTTTTGTCCAACTCTTTGCAACCCCATGAACTATAAACCACCAGGCTCCTTTGTCTAATGAATTCTCTCCAGGCAAGAATACTGGAGTGGGTAGCCATTCTCTCCTCCAGGAGATCTTCCGGACACAGGGATTGGATCCAGGACTCTTGCATTGCAGGTGGATTCTTTATTGTCTGAGCCACCGAGGAAATATATATTCTTTTTCAAATTATTTTACCAATTATCTTGTTACACAATATTGAAACAAGTTCCCTGTGTTATACAATAGGCCCTTTGCTGGTTATCCACTGAAATAGAGCAATGCATATATGTCAACCCCAAACTCCCCAACTATCCCTCCCCCTACTGGGATAGTTGCTGGGAACCACAGGTTTGTTCTCTAAGTCTGTTGTTGTTCAGATGCTAAGTCATGTCCAACTCTTTATGATACCATGCACTGCAGCACACCAGACTTCCCTGTCCTTCACTATTTCCCTGAGTTTGCTGAAACTCATATCCATGGAGTCAGTGATGCGATACAACCATCTCATACTCTGTCTCCTCTTTTCCTCTTCAATCTTTTCCAGCATCAGTCTTTTCTAATGAGTCTGTCTCCATCCTATAAATAATTTATTTGCATCACTTTTCTTTTGGAAGATTATGTATATAAGTGGAATCATATGACATTTCTCTTTCTCTGACCCACTTCATGCAGCATGACAATCTCTAGGTCCATCCATGTTGCTGCAAATGATATTCCATTCATTTTAATGGCTGAATAATATTCCATTGTATATATGTACCACCTCTTCTTGTCACAAGTATGTTTCCTTGGCCTAAGTTCACAAGCTACCTCTCTAGTAAACAGATGGAACACTCTATTGTGAACTGTGAATAAAATCTAATAGGTTAACTTACATGATAGTAACAGAATGGTTTAGGTCTGAGGACCCATTCCTATTATCTGACAAACTGTAAATTCAAGCATCCATTTCCCAAAACTCCTGAAAAGTATTGGACAGCATACTGTAAGTGATTCACATCAGGGATGACACCTTTAGATGCTTTGGTCAGAGCTTGAACTACAGGAAGAGACTCTGAAACCTGATGCTCTTTGTGGTGCCCAGCACCAACTCCAATCAGCGAAGGGTAAATAAAAGCATAAGGCGGCCTCTTCACCAAAAAGGTAGGGTGTACCATGACCCCAGGCTCAATGTATGATGGGATAGGATAAAATCATGAATATCTAAAATCCCACTCAGTTTTATTTATATATCCACTTCCTGAAGAAATCCTAGGTTTCTGTTTTTCCTGGGCCCCTCTGTAAACTGTGGGGAGGGGGTGCTGTGCTAAAAGAAGCTAGAACAACTGGGCTGACTTCAGGTTCACCATACTAAACCTGTTGGAATTTTGTTCCTATTCTCCTCCAGTTTGAGAATTGTTTTCCTCTTGAAAATAGGTTCAGTGTTTCTTATCTTTTTTGAAGTCATGCAAAATTAAATGTGATAATGAATGTAAAGCTTCTGTAAAATCTGTGAATGTCTGTGTGCATACAAGAGAAGTCAGTTCACATATTGTCTATGAGGCAAAGACTTAAAGGATGGAAATAATGGATATAAGATACTACAGATTTTAAATATTGTTTCCATTCTATCAACATTTGATCTCATACTCTTGCCTAAATAGTGCTCCCTGTAAAAAAAATCCCAGAGCACTAAGATGGAAAGAGGTGTAGGTCATGGCAGGAAGCACACAGGAATCCTCGAATTTGAAGTATGGGTACATTTTGATAGTAACCTGTGCAAAGATTCAGATAGGGCTCTGTGGATACATGTAACTAGAACACAGTAATAGGTGGCATTTGCTGAACATATACAAGTGCTAGACACTGTAATGATATAGATGGCAAAAATTTATTAGGCCCTACCTTGTATCAGTTACTGTCTTAATCACTTTATACACATTATTTCATCAAAATATCATGGCAATGGTAGCAGTCAGTGGATAATAATAGACTACATTACATATATGGATTCCAAAGCCTAGAGAAGCTGAGAAACTTGTCCAAGTTCCCTCAGCTAGAATGTGGCAGAGCTAGACTTCCAAACCAGGCTCTTGGATTGCAGAAACTATGCTAAGCATTTTTCTGTTCCCAAGATAACAGGGCAAAGCAGAAGCCTGGCTGAGTGAGGAGTGGATTAAAAAGTCTCTGTAAAATGGCAGCTGCTGAGTATTTCCATCTTCTGCTCTAAACCCTAAGTATAGAAAGTTATAGCCAAGAGAAAGAAATACTAAGAAAAGCCCTGGGTTTTCCTGAAAGGAATAAAAGATTGGTAGTGACACAGCAAATCAGGCTATCCAGCATTACATTCACCAGGATGAACAGAAGCTCTTATCCTCTGGTAAACATGGCAAGCTAAGGTATATGAGCTTAAAGAGAAACTAAGAAGTCATCTAAGTTCAGTTTTTAAAACAGGATGTGTTGATGACATTATGCTTCAATAAATAGTTATAAATAAGAAGTAATTATTGGCTATAATAATATAAATATATTTTTAAAATCACAAAAAGTAGACAAATTAACAGAATTGATAGACCCACAAAATAAATGAGTGAACAGAAAGATCAGACCCAGGGACTTATTTAGAAGGCATCAGAGAGTCATTAAGTAATGGAAAACACAGAAGTTAATAAACATTGATGATAAAAATACAGCATCATCAACCATTCGTAACAGTACAACAAAGAAAACAAATGATAAAGTGGAAATACATAAAATAATGCACAAGAATTTCTCAGGATTTAAAAATATAAAGACTTAAGAGAAAGGACTTTAAAATTTACAAAACAGTATAAATATGGAAGATCCACACACATGTGATAGGGAATATTTTAAGAATATTCTAAATACTTCCAGTGAGTGAAGATATGTTAAAGAAAAAAGTTTCAGATTGTTACTGAATTTCTCACTATCAACAGAAGGCTAACATTTTCAAAGTGTTTAAAGAGAAGAGCTCTATATCTACAGTGTTTTTTTTTTTAATTAGAGTGCAGATTATTTCTTGAGTAATAAAATTCTTCTTTGAAAATACCAAGAAACTAATCCTATACTATGCTATGTGAAATCTGGGAAATAAGTGTAATCAAATATTTTAGTAAAGCTGAATATTTGTCCATAAAGGAAGAATATGATGGAAACTTAGAAGAGGTAAAAGTGAAAATAGATAGCTCAATTCAGTCTCTCAGTCACATCCGACTCTTTGTGACTCCATGAACCCAGCACGCCAGGCATCCCTGTCCATCACTAACTCCTGGAATCCATCCAAACCCATGTCCATTGAGTCGGTGATGCCATCCAACCATCTCATCCTCTGTCGTCCCTTTCTCCTCCTGCCCTCAATCTTTCCCAGCATAAGGGTCTTTTCAAATGAGTCAGCTCTTTGCATCAGGTGACCAAAGTATTGGAGTTTTAGCTTCAACATCAGTCCTTCCAATGAACACCCAGGACTGATCTCCTTTAGGATGGACTGGTTGGATCTCCTTGCAGTCCAAGGGACTCTCAAGAGTCTTCTCCAATACCACAGTTCAAAAGCATCAATTCTTTGGCGCTCAGCTTTCTTTATAGTCCAACTCTCACATCCATACATGACCACTGGAAAAACCATAGCCTTAACTAGACGGATCTTTATTGACAAAGTGATGTCTCTGGTTTTTAATATGCTGTCTAGGTTGGTCATAACTTTCCTTCCAAGGAGTAAGCATCTTTTAATTTCATGGCTGCAATCACCATCTGCAGTGATTTTGGAGCCCCAAAAAATAAAGTCTGACACTGTTTCCACTGTTTCCCCATCTATTTGCCATGAAGTGATGGGACTGGATGCCATGATCTTCGTTTTCTGAATGTTGAGCTTTAAGTCAACTTTTTCACTCTCCTCTTTCACTTTCATCAAGAGGCCCTTTAGTTCTTCTTCACTTTCTGCCGTAAGGATGGTGTCATCTGCATATCTGAGGTTATTGATATTTCTTCTGGAAGTCTTGATTCCAGCTTCTGCTTCTTCCAGCCCAGCGTTTCTCATGATGTACTCTGCATATAAGTTAAATAACCAGGGTGACAATATACAGCCTTGACATACTCCTTTTCCTATTTGGAACCAGTCTGTTGTTCCATGTCCAGTTCTAACTGTTGCTTCCTGACCTGCATACAGGGTTCTCAAGAGGCAGGTCAGGTGGTAGGGTATTCTCATCTCTTTCAGAATTTTCCACAGTTTATTGTGATCCACACAGTCAAAGGCTTTGGCATAGTCAATAAAGCTGAAATAGATATTTTTCTGAAAATAGATAGGAGGTTACTAATTATGTGGGGACATCTATTACATCTCTCTCAAATTTTGTCAGCTATTGAATAATAATCTAAACCAATTGCTTCCTCCCAATGCTTATATCCTGTAACCATTTAAAGGCAAAATCTATCCAGTAGTGTTGCCAGGTGGTATGGGAGCCAACAGCAGTACTCAACAGAGAATTGAAGATATACTAGTTTTCCTATTGCTATAGAACCAATTGCCACGAATTTAGATGCTTAAAACAGCAAGCATTTATCACTTTCCAATTTTGGTCAGAAAGCCCATAGCTTAACCGGACCCTTTGCTGTAGATTCTCATCAGGCAGCAAACCAGGGCTAACTGGGATTACAGCCTCATCAGTGGCTTGACTAGGGAAAGGTATGCTTCCAGTCTCCCTCAGGTTGTTTCAGATAATCTCCTGAAGGTTGTAGGACTGAGGTTCCCATTTTCTTGCTGGCTGTCAGGAAGGGCTGCTTTCCATTCCTAGAGGTTGCCTGTTGATTCCTTGTCACGTGACCTTTTCCAGAGGCAATTACACAGGTTTGCTTGCTTTTCAAGACCAACAGATGAATCTCTCCTTCTAGCCAGCAAAGATGAGGTTATGTATAATGAAACATAGTCCACCACCTTCACCAAGGTCTATTACTTAGAATTAAGTCAGAGGCTTTGCTGGCACTATAAAAGAAAAAGACTTATTATAGGTGACCTAAAAGTGTGTCCACCACAGGTGCCTAGGGTTTTCACCTCTCTCATTAGATTGCCAAGGTAGGCTCAAACTTCAGCCTGTCTGTGGGAGGAAACAGACAGAACAGGCTCCATCTTGAAAGCAGGACTCCATCTTGGGCTGGAATGTGGACTTTGAGCTATATGTCCAGTATCTATGGAAATGACATACCAACTGGAAAATCAGACTTCCCAGATGGAAGAACCCCAGGGCTCATACCTAGGCTCTCCATTGCCTAAAAGAGTACCCTAATTACCTGTGTAACCAAATAGAATCATAAATTCTATTATGCTTATTGGGGTATGACCACAGGCCTATTGATAATTGTCCACTGTTAACTACCTAGGCTTAAGGCATATGAATCACGGGTTAACTTTGATTGTATCTTTCTCTTCATTTGTTCAGACTAGATTCAGGGAATTTGGGGAGGTGGGTTTGGGTACGTACACTTAGGGTATATAAGGTTTTCACAAAAACTGGTTGGGGTCCTTGGCTAAGAGGAGACTCTGCCTTGGGCCCACTGGTGTAATAAATGGCACTTCACTGTCTGCATCGTCCTTCTAAGTGAGTTTGTTTCCTGGAATATGTGGCTACAACATGTCATTATCACAAGAGATAACTGACATTCAGGAAAATATGAACTGACATGCCCAATTTTCACATACCTACAGGGTAAAATCATTATTTCAAGAAAGACTACAAACCAAAGAGCATATGCTATATGAAGCAAAATTATTGAAGTAGATGATCTCCAATTATAAAATAAGTGCATACATGTTCTCAAAATAGAAGGGAATGTACTATAACAGGAAGCAGGAGCAAGAAGTTATAAGAAAGTTAGAAATATTAAGTATGCAAAATACAGCAGCTAAAAAATTTTTTAAATGACCAAAATGAGATGAGTACAGCTAAAGAGTGAGTGAACAAGCTGAAAGATCAAAGAGTTCTCTCAGAAGACAACAAAAATGGACAAAGAAATAGAAGATGTAAGAGAAAAGCTGGGGAATACAGAGGCTAGAAATAGAAGTGACAATATCTGGAATAGTTTCAAAAGACAAAAATAATCAACTAAAGAAAGGAGATATTTGCAAAAGAATGGAGACAAATTTCCTAAAATTATCCGTGAGAGACCTTGGACTGGCACAGCGCAGAGTGGCAGATGGGCAAGGTAACAGAACACGCACACCTACACCCGTTAGAGACACTCAACAGGCAGAAACTGACATCAGACCCTAACATTCTTTGTTTAACAGAATTGCCATTAAAATACAAGGGTGAAAAAAATATCCCCAGGCATATCAGCGTCAGAAGATTTGCCATACAAACATTCACTTAGAAAACACTCTTGGATGAAACGATCAAACAGGAAGAAAAGTATATCCAGGGGCTGCAGCAACCCATGTGAGAAGTAAGGGTGATTAACTTTTCCAGCAGAGATTAAAGTTACCTCTTGAAACAAGGATAAAAGGGCAAAATCTATAGTGCTCTACATTTTGCAATAAACTCAGAAGTAAAATTCCATGAAGATAAAGGGGCAGAAAAGGCCAAAAGGCCCTGAAGATGTTAAAAATTTGCCAATTTCTTAGGGAAACAAAGAGGTAATAATAAATTTAAGAAATCAATATGGATATAAACATGAGAAGGATTTTTTATTTAAAGATTTCAAATATAAAAACAAAAGTAAGAATGTGTAATTTTGAAATTAGGACAAGAAAACTTAAAGTAAAAAATGTTTACCAAAGTAAACAAAAAGAAAGGATATTAGAGGGAAAATAAATAGTAAATCATATCACCAAAAAATTCCTAATATAATCACAATAATATTGGATTAAATTCACCAATGAGAAACTCAGATTGAAAATAAAATTGTATAACAATACAACATCTGTAATATTTGCAAATAAAATAAGAATTGAGAATAAAGGATGGAAAAAAAGATATATTATGAAAATATTAACCAAAAGAAATCTGAGGAAGTATTCTTAATATCCAGAATACAATTAAGACAAAAAACTCCACAGAGATAACACAGGCTGATTATATTGGTAAAGAGTACAGTTGATCAAGAAAATAAAACCATTAGAAACAGCTATCACTTCTACAATAAAATCACAAAATATATAAACCCAAAATGGGAAAGACTGAAGAGAGAAAAAGATAAATTATCAATTGGTGCTGAAGATTTTATCACACCACTCTTAGAAATAGATCTAGAAGGCAAAATAAACAAAAATATGAAAAACCTAGATGATAAAACAAATAAATTTATTAATCTATGGGATAATTTGGAGTTCAGCATCCAACAACAGAGCACATATTCTTTATGAGTGTAGATATAATATTTGAATAACTATGTGTCTAAAAAAATAGGAAAACTAAAACTCTTAAAGTAATAAGTAGATAAAGAAAAGAATAAAATGAAAAGAAAGAAGAATGAAGGTGAGAACAAAAGAAAATGGAAATAAATATCATGTATACTAGATTTTACACCCAAAATTCAAGAAAAAATTAATTAATAACAAAAATAACTTAAAAAATTCCACATGTTTGGAAGCAAAATCTCATGCTGGTAAATAACCTTATATATAGAGAGGCTATTACAAAAAAATTTAGAACTGGACAATGAAAACTAAATGGATTTTTAGGATTTTACATGCTAGATTTAATTACAAGGATCAGAAAGCACGTTTTATAAATGCTGCTAGGAGATCCAACCAGGTCATTCTAAAGGAGATCAGTCCTGGGTGTCCTTTGGAAGGAATGATGCTAAAGCTGAAACTCCAGTACTTTGGCTACCTTATGCGAAGAGTTGACTCATTGGAAAAGACTCTGATGCTGGGAGGGATTGGGGATGAGAAGGAGGAGAAGGGGATGACAGAGGATGAGATGGCTGGATGGCATCACCGACCTGATGGACGTAAGTCTGAGTGAACTCTGGGAGTTGGTGATGGACAGGGAGGCCTGGCATGCTGTGATTCATGAGGTCGCAAAGAGTCAGACACGACTGAGCGACTGAACTGAACTGAACTGAAGCTAAGATTAAAACTCAAAAAGTTTGAACAAAGAGATAAAGTCAAAGAAATCAGAAAAAAAAGACATGTAAGGATAGATCTCAATGAAACAGGGCATTTATAAACACAGAAAAGTTAAATAATATTCCAAATTGATTTTTGGAAAACATTCATAATGCGCAGCTCTAATATGATGACTCAATTAAAAAGATAGTTTAAAAATATATACATATTGAAAAGAATGAATCATGAAGGACAAAGATAATAATATATTAAAAAATAACATAGTAGTTAAAAAATAATCTTAGATGAAATAAACTCCTAGAATGAATATCTAAATTAGAAAAAAAATGAAAACCTTCAGCATATTATAAACATTTTAAAAATGAAATAGTAGCTAAATACAGTTCAGTCCAACTAGTTTTATAGGTAAACTCTATCAAACATCTATAAAAAAAGTTAATTCTTATTTTAAACAAATAGTCTCACAAAATGGAAAAGTGCTCCAAATTAAGCTACAAGTATTAATACAAAAGCAGTTCTATTAAAATGTTTAGGTAGATTTTTTTAGGGATTTTTGAAACTTACTCAAAAAATGTTCTGGAAGAATAAAATCCCATAAATAGCTATTTCAATAAGAGAATACTTATTATACCAGTTACTAAGACTTACTAAAAAAACATAAATAAATAAACTTATGTTAGCCCAGAGAGAAAGAAATAGACCAATGGGTTAAAACTGGACACTCGGAAATAGCATTTTTAATCAATAAAAAGTAAAATTGAAAACATATTGTTTATAGAAATGATGTAATAGAAACTCACAATAAGGAAAAATAGAATCATGTACCCTAACTCACATCACATACAAAGGTGGAATCAGATGAATTAAAAATCTAAATATGAGATAATACAAGTTCACACACACACATATACATGATAATTATATGAGGTGATGGATTGGTTTACCTTATTGTTCTAATCATTTTGCAATATATACCTATATTGAATCATAATATTATACTTCTTAAACTTACACAGCATTTAATGCCAAAAAATTTTATCTCCAAAAAAGCTAGAAAAATAAATAGAGCTAATTTAAACTAATTAAAAAAAAAAAAGAACTAAATGCTGAGTGGGGATCTAAGCAGATAATAGAAAAATGTTGAAAAATAATTGCGATACCTAGGAGTGGGGGAAAAACATATTTAAAAAGATATCATTACTCTAGGAGACAAATTCAAAAAGTTATTACTGAGATTTATGTTAAAAGTGTTCTGCTTATCTCTTCCTCTAGGAGTTCTATAGTATCTGGTCACTCATCAGTTCAGTTCAGTCGCTCAGTTGTGTCCGACTCTTTGAGACCCCATGAATCACAGCACGCCAGGCCTCCCCGTCCATCACCAACTCCCGGAGTTCACTCAGACTCACGTCCATGAAGTCGGTGATGCCATCTAGCCATCTCATTTTCTGCCATCCCCTTCTCCTCCTGCCTTCAATCCCTCCCAGCATCAGGGTCTTTTCCAGTGAGTCAACTCTCCACATGAGGTGGCCAAAGTATTGGAGTTTCAGCTTCAGCATCAGTCCTTCCAATGAACACACAGGACTGATCTTCAGAATGGACTGGTTGGATCTCCTTGCAGTCCAAGGGACTCTCAAGAGTCTTCTCCAACACCACAGTTCAAAAGCAGCAATTATTCGGTGCTCAGCTTTCTTCACAGTCCAACTCACATCCATACACGACCACTGGAAAAACCATAGCCTTGACTAGACGGACTTTTGTTAGCAAAGTAACATCTCTGCTTTTGAATATGCCGTCTAGGTTATAACTATATAACTAGGCTATAACTATAATATGCTGTTAGGTCATAACTTTCCTTCCAAGGAGTAAGTGTCTTTTAATTTCATGGCTGCAATCACCATCTGCAGTGATTTTGGAGCCCAGAAAAATAAAGTCTGACACTGTTTCCACTGTTTCCCCATCCATTTCCCATGAAGTGATGAGATTAGATTCCATGATCATCGTTTTCTGAATGTTGAGCTTAAGCCAACTTTTTCACTCTCCTCTTTCACTTTCATCAAGAGGCTCTTTAGTTCCTCTTCACTTTCTGCCATAAGAGTGGTGTCATCTGCATATCTGAGGTTATTGATATTTCTCCCAGCAATCTTGATTCCAGCTTGTGCTTCTTCCAGCCTAGTGTTTCTCATGATGTACTCTAGAGGTCTTTAATAAATTTTTAATTTATTACTGTATATGGTGTTAGAGAATGTTCTAATTTCATTCTTTTACATGTAGCTGTCCAGTTTTCCCAATACTACTGATTAAAGGATTGTCTTTTCTCCATTGTATATTCTTGCTCCCTTTGTCATAGATTAATTGATCATGGGTGTGTGGGTTTATTTCTGGGCTTTCTAGTCTGTTCCATTGATCTATATGCCTCTTCTTGTGCCAGCACCATACTGTTTTAATTACTATAGCTTTGTAGAACAAGGGAATGTTACTCAGCCATAAACAAGAATGAAACAATGTCATTTGCAGCAACATGGATGGACCTAGAGTATCATAGTAAGTGAAGTAAGCTGCTCCTGCTAAGTAGCTTCAGTCATGTCCGACTCTGTGCGACCTCAGAGACGGCAGCCCACCAGGCTCCCCCATCCCTTGGATTCTCCAGGAAAAAACACTGGAGTGGGTTACCATTTCCTTCTCCAATACATGAAAGTGAAAAGTGAAAGTGAAGTCGCTCAGTCATGTCCGACTCCCAGCGACCCCATGGACTGCAGCCTACCAGGTTCCTCCGTCCATGGGATTTTCCAGGCAAGAGTACTGGAGTGGGTTGCCATTGCCTTCTAGACAGAAACAAATATGATATTGCTACATGTGGAATCTTAAAAAACAAACAAAGACAAACTTATTTACAAACAGAAATAGACCCACAGACATAGAAAACAAACTTATGGTTACCAAAGAGGAAAGGCAGGGGAGGCATAAATTAGGAGGTTGAGATTAACATATACACAATACTATATATAAAACAGATAACAAACAAGGAGTCATTGTATAACACAGGGAACTATACTCCACATTTTTAATAACCAATAAGAGAAAAGAATCTGAAAATGAATATATATATACACATACACATACACACACACGTGTATGTGTATATAACTGAATCACTGTGCTGTGCACTTGAAACTAACATGACATTGTACATCAATTATATTTCAGTTTAAAAAGATATCAGAAGCATATGCAATGTGGGGATATTAATGGAGTGGTTATACAGGAATTAAGAACTTCAGTTCATTGAAGGACAACATTGGCACAAATTAGAGAAATATAGCAGGGAGAGAATAGGTGTCATGTTTAAAACTTTTAAGACAATGTCTATAATGTTAGGAAAACCAATAGAAATTGTGAAACTGTTAACATTAACTGTTAACATTAACAGCGAAAACATTAACAGTTTATAGAAGAAGAAGAAAAGATAACTAATAATCATAAGAAGCTGTCAGACTCACTAGCAAACAGAGAAATGCAAATGAAAATAATGAGATACTATTTTGTATCCATAAGAAAGACCAAGAAATAAAATTTTAATGACTATGACACATCAGAAAAGATGTGCACACTTTGGACCTCAAGTGGCAAAGCAATGTCCCAAAGAGACCCAGGCTCCCTTGGCACTAGCAGCAGTCTCTAATGAGGGCATGGTCTCAGCCAGAAGCTATGCCAGCAGAAAGTAAGTGTACAAATCTCCAAAGCAGTTTGTCCTGGGCAATCTGGGCTGGCATTCAGACTGTGCTTTACTTTAAATCTAGAAAAAAACAAAGAGGACAAGAAGAGAGAAAAGATACAAGTGCCACTCCCTGCAGGAGAGAGATTACTGCACTCCCCCTTTGCTCACCCCATGGTTGCCCCAGGGGCTCAGAGTATCTTCAGTATCTCAGGACCTGTCCTCCTGGGAGTCTTCACTCTCCAGGGCTGTCCAGCAATGCCCTAGGGGTGACTGGCCTGTTCTCCCCCTGTTTCATTTCCTATGACGACAGTAAACCCTGAAGATGGTGGTTCCTCTCTTCCTAAGCAGCAAATATCCAGCTCAAGATAACCACACGCATCATGTAACTAAATAGAACATATCAACAATGATAATCTCTTACAAGAAATTAACTGCTGATTAAACACAACATAACTATGACCTGGTAGCAGTTACTTATTATTTGATTGGCTAAGTGCTAACACATCATAATGATTAGTTAAACCTGATTCTTACAAAACCTCAGCAAGTACCTCTTCATGTGGTACCTTTCCAACTCTGTTATGATCAGTCAGCAGTTTCCCCACGTGCATTAGCCTTGCCTGGTGACGTTCACATAGATGCACATCCTTTCTGCCACATATTCATGACACTTTGTGATTACTGCTGCCACATAAAATTCAAAACCTTCAGTTAAATCTGCATTTCAGATAAGGAACCTTTGAAAGTCTATCCCTAAAACTGCATGAGATATATTTATACCAACTGGCAATTCTGCTTGTATTTCTGCATTAACCTGGACTTGAACATCATGGTTGTTTCTATTTAGCATTCTCTTCTTTCTACTCACTTTTGCTTGAACTGAGTCTCATTTTTCTGCTAATTATTTCATTGCCCATAGTCCGAAATCTGCTGCCAAGATGAAAGAAACAAACATGCCATTTTCTTAATTCCAGTAAAATTATGATGTAGGTACTACCCCAATTTATAGAGAAGAAAACTGAGGTTCACATATGTTTAAAATTGCACCTAGGATCACATAGCTAGCAAGTGGAGTCTGGAAATCAGGGTAGCCTGGGTCACAAGTCATTTACTTTCCACTTAACCATACTGCCTACTAGGAAGAATCAAGGAGAAAAAGTCAGAGACGTGGTAGTGCATTGGGCTGGGGGCAGGGGGCAGTATTTTTGCACTGATTAAAGGATTTTGACCCAAGGGGGACATGTTCTCAAAGAAACTCAGATTATGACCCAGGGATCCCAGGCTGCCTCACAGGAATGGTGCTGGTACCTCTGTAAGTTGCACAGCTCAGCTCACTGGGCTGCTTCTAGTCCTAGCATTCCAACACTGAAGACCCACCTCCAGCAGGCAGAGAGAAGAAAAACTCAAAGCAGTAACTTGAAACCCTGTTTAATTTCCCTCTACCCAGAGGCCCACAATAAGTCATCTACGTCTTCTTGCTTTAATCACCCTATATAGAACAAAACAAGGCCCAGATTCTAAAGTGAAGTATCCATTTACAAAACCCAGTGCCCTTTCTTCCACCTGCCCTCCTTCACTGAAAAGACTCAAGCTACCCACCTTTAGGAAAATCACCCAAATTACAGGAGCTAATTATCTGTGTTTTTTCTCTTTCTTTTCTCCCTAAATTATAGCTATCTTTAGAGAATCCGATTGCTTTTTTAAACAGAAGATTGAACCATCTATTAGAATGTAAAAGAATGTGCTAATTGGAGTTCAAATCAAATAAGACGCAGTTTAAATTTATACTTGTAAAATGAATTATCCTTACCTTTGCACCCCTAACTCCGCAGGCTCGAAACAACAGAATGACCCAAAGTCACCTTGAATTTATCCACCCTTACAACCTGACAGTGATTGTTTTTTTTGTTTTTAGTCTCTTTCAACCAGAAGTAACTGCTCTTAACTGTGAGATTATGCAGCTCTGTTTGGAAAGCTTTTGTGAGTCCCTGTAGTATAATGATTTTCCTTTAGAGAGCATGTAATTTTAGGTTCTTGCATAACAGCACAGATTTTTATGGTATTACTAAACTTTGTAATTTTATTTCTCTCTGACAATTAAGTGCACATTGATGTTATGGAATTTTTTCTTCCTTCCATCACAGTTGGATGAAATTGCAAAGGCAGACTATGCTGCGTTGGGAGTGCTCATGTCTAGAAGTGTAAACGTTTTGTGATTCCCTTGTTGAAGATCCATTTCACACATAGGCAAATCCATCACACCACTACTGTTTGCTTTCAGTTACAAACAAGTGGTAACCCAAAACACACAATGTACCGACCAAAAACAATCAATGTGCCATTCATGCACTCCCTTTGTTTAGGAAATAGTTTACCAGTTTACAATACATTAACTTAGATGTTTAACCTTTCTGCAGAAAGTGAGCATTTTCCAAATAAATACTTTTTTTTTTTTAATTTTAGAATTCATCATTTCTCATCACTAGCCACATCTCTTCCTTGTCTATTGTACTCAGATCTGGGCAGTAACTCCAGTCTCCTATAGACACTTCCACTGTTTCCCACTGCTGTGTAAATGAGTCACATCTCTCATTCTAATCCAGGCAGATGAAAGCAGACAAATGTACTGCTTGTGAACTGCACAGCCCCATTTGGACATACATGTTTACTCTGTCCCTTGGAGGCAAGCTGAAGTCTCCCTTACCACAAAGATGAGTGCTCAGTACCCTATAGGCATATGACAATCCTCCCCTGAATCCCTCAGAATCGAATTTTGTAATTTATCAAGAATCTGTAAGAATGATAATGCTCTCTTTTAGGCTTCATCTGTTGCCTTTAATACATTCCCTGATGATTAGAGTTTTGCAGACTTGCTAGGACTTAATGATGCTTCTCCTAGAAAGGTTTACATGATCAATAAGACATGATCCCAAGACAGAGTGGAGAGAAAGTCTGAAATCCAGTCTGAAGCAGCCTTTTCTCTGTGGTCAGATGGAAGCATTTCCCACTGGAAATCACTTGCCATAGTCAGCAGATCTCATGTTGTTATACTTCATCACCCAGATTTGTGAAACTGTGGCACCAGATAAATGTTTATTATCATCATTCTATGGAATAATGCTCCCTTCACATCTACCTGCAGCTCACCACTTGGATATACTCTATTCCGAACTGTGTCCCCAACTCCAATGCGTATGGTGAAGATGTAACCCAGAGTGTGACTGTATTTGGAGATGGGATCTTTGTGGTATGAGTACTTGGAATCTACTCTCTTAATAAATTTCTAGTACATAATATAGTATTATTAATGCCAGTCACCATACTGTACACAATAATATCATGTTACACTCCGTAAATGTGTGCAATTCTTATCTTAAAACTTTTATACAGCTCTAAAAATTTGTAATTGATAAAAAGAAGTAATTAAGGTTAAAGGGGGCATAACGATGGCCTGATCCTATAGGTTTAGCATCCTTATAAGAAAATACGCCAGAGAATTCTCTCTCCCAGCACACAGGCAACAGACGACGGAGCATGTGAGGATACAGGGAATACATAGAACAGAGCCCCAGACGTTGTGGTTGAGGATGATCCTCTTGTGGCCACTTGGCCCACAGTCATTCAAGAAGTCATCCATTCAAGTCATCCATCTTCTCCAGCAGAGGTGACTCATGTTGGCTAAAAAATAATTTCATTTTCAGGAAAATAACTGGGAAATTTTGCCTAACAGATGAATAATATAGCTTCAGACTTCCTTGCTGGTCCAGTGGTTAAGAATCCATCTGCCAATGCATGGGACACGTGTTTGACCGCTGGTCTGGGAGGATTCCATGTGCCGCAGGGCAACTTAGCCTGAGAGCACAGCTTTTGCGCCGGAGAGCTACAGCTACTAAAGCCTGTGTGCCCTGGAGCCTGCGTTTAGCAACAAGAGAGGCCCATTCACCACAGCTAGAGAGTAGCCCCCGCTCACCACAATCAGAGAAAGCCCACACACAGCAACAAAGACCCAGTGCAGTCAAAAATAAATCAATTAGTGGGAAAAAAAAGACATATAGCTTCACGTCTTTTTTAGGGGCGTGTGTCTGTGTGTCTCTCTGGGTGTGTTTCACATGGTCTAGGAGGCTTTTCATGGATTTATAATTTTTAGGCACACATGAAACATCCTGTATCCTGAAAACTGAGGAGAGTCGAAGATCCAAAACAGAGTGAAGGGAGCCCCCCAAACACTCTAGGAGCTCAGTCAGTGTGAGATTTCTCCCTTCCCACAGATGTCTCCTTCTGCTCAGTGCCCTTATCCCTCACTCCTCTCTCCTTCCCAAATTTAGCACTTTCAGCTAAACCTCTGGACATGCCCTGAACTATGAGAATTTTAATCAAGAAAACCCAGATAAAAACAGCTGTGGAGCAGGGGGTGAATGTCGCCGGCTCTCAGCCTGCGGCACCTGGCCAGTGAAGGCTTATCGAGTAAGAACCCAGTGATCCTTGTTCTCAGACTGGGGCAGCCTTTCACCCTCTGACTTGCATTTCCTTCACTTAATGACTATGGATTGTGATTAATACCTCTCTTCCCACTCATCTTGTCCAAGAGCCCTCGGCATCCTTCCCTGGGCTGGTGAGGGGATGAGGTATGGCTTTCTCTTCCCCAAACTCCATCTCCCTTCCAACTGGACAGGGCTGAGGGGGTAGGCTGTGTCTAAACTGGCCCAGTGTAAGGCGGGATTTAGGAATCCTGAGCTGGATTTTCATGCTGTCTATACCACCGTGAAATTATCTGCTGATTCCATTTAGTAAATAAGGCAGCAGGTTGAAGGCAGCCATTCCCAAGCCCAGCAGAGACTGTGGCCGCCATGCTAATGTGCTGGTGCAAAGACTGAAGGGACTTCTGTGGGGCCGATGGGCTTGTCTATCCTGGAATCACTTCCCTCGTGTGTAAATGGGAGGCAACTGAAGAAATGAATGTTTGCTCACTGTACTCCACTCATTACTTATGCACAGTATATATTATTCAAAATAAGCAATTATCCCAAAGTAAACAAAACTGTTTGCGTTTACAAGGAGACAGTCTGCCCCTTTGAGGAAGCTAGTGTCAGGCAGAGAGCAAGAAACTATTGACTAGAATGGAAATAGTACCACATTCTTTGCAGGACAGATTCTAAAAGCTTTGACCTGGTACGCCCATCCTTCCATGTGTGACCCTGTCCAATTTCACTCACTTCACAAATGCCCAAGATGTTCTTTGCCCTTGCATGCATGCTAAGTCACTTCAGTCGTGTCTGACTCTTTTGTAACCCCTAGGACTGTAGTCTTCCAGGCTCCTCTGTCCTTGGGATTCCTCAGGCAAGAGTACTGGAGTGGATTGTCATGCCCTCCTCCAGGGGTTTTTCCTGACCTAGGGAATCAAACCAGTGTCTCTTATGTCTCCTGCATTGGCAAGTGGGTTCTTTACCGCTATTGGGAAGCCCTCTTTGCTCTTGAGTTGGACTTAATTCTCATTCAAAACAGAGACCCATGCTGTAGCACCAATATTTTAAAAATTATGGGTGGAAGAGGATTAACATGAAAAAATGCTATTATTAATTCCATTTGTTTTTCTGTAAATTATGAAGCACCTCCATTATTTACTTGTTTTAGTGGAATATATACACAGTGAGGCAATACGATATGGAAATAGTTTGTCCCCATAAACCTTTCTTAAGCACTCTACACACAATGGTTTTTCCTCAGTTTTTAGAGCAGTGGTTTTCAAATTTTCACAAGTAATCACAAGTCCATGGGAGTTTTATAAAAACACAGATTGCTGGGCCCCACCTCTGAAGTTTCTTATTCAGTGGGTTGGGGGCTACTAACATGTATTTACAAAGCACTCCCAAGTGATTCTGATGTTGCTAGTTCAGGCACCAAGTTTGACAGCCATTGTTGTAAAGTTTTGCTATTCAATAACGTAGCCGCTAATCACATCTACATGTGGCTACCGAGGGTGTGAAAATGTGGCTGGTATGAACTGAGATATGCCATGAGTGTAAAAATACATATAGGATTTCTAAGACTTTTAAGAGTAGTAAAACATACAATGAACATGGGTTTGGGTGGACTTTGGGAGTTGGTGATGGATAGGGAGGCCTGGCGTGCTGCAGTTCCTGGGGTCGCAAAGAGTCAGACACAACTGAGTGACTGAACTGAACTGAACTGAAAATATACAATATTAATTTGCATAGGATTATATTACGAAATTATAACATTATTAGATATTTTAAGTACAGTAGTCGTTGTGGTGGTTTAATTGCTAAGTTGTGTCCAACGCTTGTGACTCCATGGACTGTAGCCCACCAGGCTCCTCTGTCAGTGTGATTTCCCAGGCAAGAATACTGGAGTGGGTTGACATATTCTTCTCCACGGATCTTCCTGACTCAGGGATCAAACCCGGGTCTCCTGCATTGCAGACAGATTCTTTACCAACTGAGCCACCAGGGAAGCCTATTTTAAGTGTAGCACACTATTAAAATTAACTTCAATTGTTTCATTTTTAAATATGGCTCCTAGAAAGTTTAAAATGACACGCATGGCTCACATTCTATTTCTATCTGACAGCACTGTTCCTGAGGATCAAGCACAGGCTACAGATGGGACACTGCCCATACAAGACAGAGGGTAAAGACAGATTCAAAGTGTAAAGATAGATTCAAATTGTAAAACCAAATTTGACTACTTGAGTAATGATTGACTATTGTAAAACATTAGGGAAGCGTATATCAGCATATACCCAGCCCTGAATATATTCTTTTGCTGGGCTGACCACCGAGTCCAACGGAGCTCTTGACCAGTATCTGATAGGCCTGAGCAGCTGTCTGGCCAGGAGAGGGAGCAGACAGACACCAGGAAGGAATGGAGGAGAGCAAGACTGTTCAGGGGCCAGAGACTCTTTGTTTCTAGCAAATCCCTTTAAAATATCTTGAATGGTCTTGAAAACGTCTGGTCAGGACATGTACTGTTTCTCAGAAAGGCCTACAGAGTTTCCTTTGGACAAAATGGGTTTGGATCCTTTCATTATGGATGAGGCTAAAACAATTCTGAAGGCAAATATTTCAAGTAAAAATATGCTGTTTGTCTTAGTTCCAAATCACAAACATTCATCCTTTCTCTTTTAAAATTGATTTGGGATTCTCTATGACAGCATTTTTACTGTGGCTGGACTTTATTCCCCAAACTCCAGTCTGCCCTGGAGTTGATTGAGCAGGACCGAATTACTATTATTTTTGTTTTTCTTTCTGAACACTATCTAAGGTTGTGTGGCTCGGTTATGTGGAAGCATACCATGCAGCTACACCCCTTAGGGGATGGCTATGTAAGTAAAAGGCGTTGTTGGAATTTTCTTTGTTTTATTATTCTGCCCTGCTATTCCCCAAGACTAAACAGAGGGTTTTTCTCTACTGATGTGGAACCAGAATACAGTTCTTACAAAGTTATTTGGCAAAGATATGCTTCAACTGGAGGGTCAAGAAACGATTCCTATTGTATTCTTGTGTTGGAGAATCAAGCTTAAGCTAAATCACTTTTCCTTAATTTAATAAATATTCATTTCATTGGAAGGAATTTATCCAAGTCAAACTATGTTGCACTCTTGCATGTGACACAGGACAGGGGATAAGCAGGATTGGCTTCCTCAAATCCCAAGGTTTCTACTCTGTCAAATGATGACACGTCATTTTACTGAGGCAGTTTCTCCTTTCTGCTTGGCTGTATGGTGGGTAGCTAAGAGAAAGTTATTCACTTAACATAAAATATTAGCATTCATCAGAATTTTTTCACTCTATGTGATTAAAGCACTGTGGAAACAAATGTAGTTCCTTAAATGAGGTGTGACTATGTTAGCCCCAAGTAAAACCCTAGGCATGGTGATGGAGAAGGGGTGAAAACCAAGTAGACATGGAAAATCTTTCTCATTACTTGACTATAAGAATTTTAATTAGTCCCAAAGGTTTCTCTCTCACTTATTTTAAAGCAAACCCGGGTAGATCAGACAATGAAATACGTGTCAATCAATCTCTGCTAGAGTCAGCTACATTACTTACACAGTTTGACCCTCTATGCTCGGAATTCTGAGTTGGCTAGGATTTTGCTCCATTTGAAATAGCAGGTAGGTAAGTGGAATTGTGCCAATAACTGAGCTCTTCTAATTGAGTTCATCCTGGTAAATTAATAAAAATTCCTGCCAATCAAACATGTGCATGTTTGCAGGAATATTACCAGTAGGTAATGGAGATAATTAATACTTCATGACATCAAGGTCTGAAATTAAAATCAAATCTGAGACTTAACTGCGATTATTAAATCTGAGGAAAATTATCTTTCAGATGACAAGTGTCACAACCTTCAACACCTGAATTAATAACAGGGAGTGTGCCTCCAAAAACACAGTGCACTTCTTTTTTTTTCCTATGTTGCAATAATTACCACTTCATGACATCAAGGACCTATATCTGGCTCAAGACAATACTGAAGATCAGTGAAGTATTACCTCAACACAAAACACAAATTTCAGGCTACTTATCTAGCAACAAAATAGAATTGAAAGAATACAGGACTGGTGATGGGAGATACCGAGACTTGGGTCTAGCCCACAGTCTTGCTCATGATTTTCCCTTTTACTCTAGCTAAGCAAATCATTTCACCTACCTGGGTCTTAGTTCTGTCATCATGTGAAGCTAATTTCTGTTCTATTGAAAAAATTCCTATAAAGATCACACAGATATTTTTAAAAAATATTTATTATGTGTTTGATTTTACTCATTCATTCTCATATATTGCACACCAGCCATGATGTGGGGTGTTTGAAAAACAGATTAGAAAATATACAGTCCTTGATTTAAAAGGACTTCAATACCTGCCGAAGAAATGGTCCAGATTAAGAGTATGGAAGCGGGACTTCATTGGTAGTCCAGTGGTTAAGAGTTCACCTTCTAATGCAGGGGGTTTAGGTTTAGTCCCTGGCCCGGGAGCTAAGATCCTACATGCTTTGTAGAAGAAAGATCAAAACATGAAACAGAAGCAATATTGTAACAAATTCAATAAAGACATTTTGAAAATGGTCCACATCAAAAAAAATCTTTAAAAAAAGGAAAAAGAGCATGGAGACAGGGTAAAGTTCAAGGTTTCTACAAGGCATGTCCTGTGTGGTGGAAATGGGGAGGGTGACTTGCTGGCAAGGAGATTCCCAAAGGAGAGGATGCTGGGGCTGAGTCTTAGAAGATAAACATCTCAACAGATAGATGAACATTCAAGGGAACAAGGTTCATAAATTTATTTTTTCTACCATAACTAGATTGGAGTGGTTGATTTCTAGGGAATAGTTACTAATGTGTGACAATCCTAGATACATGCTGAAAACAAAACACTGTTTCCCAAATCACAGCTGCATTCTGGAACTGAAGTGGTATGGATTATAAAAAGAATAAAAAAGGTAACTTGCCTGAGGACAGCCAACTAGAAAGGACTGGAACTAGGACTTCAACCATGTGGCTTCATCAGTATATGTATGACCTCATTTTGTCACTGTTAAGACCAAGGATTGCTCAGGTGAGGTGAGAAGGGGCCTTTTTCATAGGGGTCAGGATAGTAGAGCATTTGGACTGAGAACAGATTCCAGTCTCAGAGAGGAGATGCAATGCCTTGAGGGGAGTGAAGTCATAAAGACTTCATAAGACCAAGGATTGCAAGGCTGAGAAGAGGGATGGGCTGACCAGGAGGCCATTGAACCCTGCACTGAGGGCTGAAGAACAGGCTTATTTCATTTATTCTTATCCTGAGATTACCTTAGCATCTCTGAGCTGACGCTGGTCCTAGCTTCCTACATTAGGACTGACCCATGGAAAGCTATAGCTTCTTGCAATGGAGAAAAGGGAGAGACAGGTCCTAACAACACCCAGGAGTAACAGAGGCAGGGAGAGGAGAAAAGCTGAGTTCATATAAATCAGCTGAAGCTCTCCCTGTCCAGCACCAGATGTAAGAGCAACAACTGTCCCGCTGCTCTTTTGAGCTTTGCCTTCTGAAATTCAGACCCCGAGGCTTCCCTTCCGTACAAGCTGCACTGAAACTCAGGCGGCATGGCCCAAACTGATGGCTAAAACCTGAGGAATCTTTTCTCTTGCTCTGTCAGTAACCAGTGTCTGAACTCCCACCTCCCTAGCCCCATTCCAGGTTCCTCCTCAAGGATCTTGCAGACCTCCCTGGGGGCACCCTCAGGGCCTCTCTCCAACACTAGGGCTGGTGTCTGTCCTGTGCCTGGGCCCTATGCCATAGACATTCTCAAATATGTTGAACATCACCAATAAGTGCAAGATCAGTGGTACCTGCCTCCCCTTCCCCCATCCTGTGCCCTAGGGGACACAGTTCCCCTGTCCCTGGTCCCACTTTCCATTTATGAGAAGTTTCTTCTCAGTTCAGATATGACTGACTAGAAACAGTTGGGAAACTGACTGCACAGACACCACAAAAGCACTGGGACCGACTGTAAAATCTGGGTCTCCTGAGAACCCACAGAAGAGGGGATTTAGAATGAATTTGCAAAGAGGCAAGTGTACAGTGGTACTAGTGGTAAAGAACCTGCATGTCAGTGCAGGAGGCATAAGAGATACAGGTTTGATCCCTGGGTCGGGAAGATCCCCTGGAGAAGAGCATGGCAACCCACTCCAGTATTCTTGTCTGGAGAATCCCATGGACAGAGGAGCCTGGTGGGCTACAGTCTATGGGGTTGTGGAAGAGTCAGAAATGACAGAAGTGACTTAGCATGCAAATGTATGCTGCAGTTGAAAGGTAGCTGAATTTCCAGGACACATCTAGTCTCCAGGGTATCTGGTGTATATTAACATAATGAGAGAATCATCTTTACAGCATCCACCCAGTGGTCAGAGTTGCAGTGGAGTCCTTATTAGCTCAGGGAGCCCTGGTGGGCTTCATGTCCTCTGTGTGTGCTCCAGAGAGATGGATCTGGAGAAGCCTACCCCCTACCCTACTTGTCTTGGAACAATGTTTATTCCCTGCTTCATCCTTCAAAAGAAGGTCCGTGTTTCTTCGATTTGTTGCTTGAAGCAAGGTGCAGCTTAGAAGAGAGTGTGGATGTGCTGGTGTTTGCCATGAAATTAAATAAGAGCAATGATACACAGCCAATGTGCACCCATAAATTTCAAGAAAGAAAATTCCAGTGTGGCATGAGGATAGAAGTGGCTGATATATTAGACAGGAACAGCACTGAATCTTGTGCAAAACGAGAGAAATATAATTTCCCTGCATTATCTTGTCCCTTTCTTAATTGCCTACCAGGATGCATTCATCAACTAGCTTCCCTAGGCCCAAGCTTTTGACTTGCATGCATTTTTATATAAAACCAGCTTGTGTTTTAAGTATAAAATGCACTGCTTGTGCTATCACACCAGACACAGCAAATGGATAAAAATCTTCACTTGTCAGTTTCTAGATATAATGCACTTTGCATTTCAAGACTGGGAAGTCGGCAGCAAACACCAAGCATTGACAATAAATACGGGGGTTAGAAGCTTTAGCTGGGCTACATTTACTGCAGAGCAGGCTCATACAGCTCCATGGGAGTTTGTGCCATCTTGGAGCTGATAGCAAGCAAGCGTGGCTGGCCATTCAGGCAATTCCCATCCCAGTGGCAGGCTCAATGCCTCCATTCCAGTCCTGGAATTAGCTGCTGAGATAAGAGTTGAACTCAAGCTCCTTTCAATCCTAAAGGCCTACAAGGAAGGCCAATTTGGAGAATGTGATAACTGACATTAAGATTGCACAAAGGGGGCACATATAAAAGCCATAACAACTCCTCCTAAGAATAAGGCCTTCTGGCATATGCCCTCCAAACAGCAACATATAGAAGCTGATGATGGGACTTCCCTGGGGGTTCTGTGGTTAAGACTCCACCTTCCAACGTAGTAGGTGTGGGTGCGATCCCTAGTTGAGAAGCTAAAATCCCACGTCTCATCACGGAAAAAACAACAATTGCTAAAACAAAACAAAACAAAATGAAAGCAATATTGTAAAAAATTCAATAAAGACTTTAAAAATGGTCCACATTGAAAAAAACAACAACAACAACAACAATGAAGGAGAAGCTGATGGTGATTCCCAAACCAGAGTCAAACAGGAGGAATGCTAATCAGTCATAAGCCCAGTGATCCCGGAGGTGGCAGAAGGCACACTTCCATCTGTTCCTGCTTTACAAGGGGCCTATTGCATCTCCTGCCAGCCTGACTCACCATGCAAATGGGGTACAATAAGAATTTGGCCCATAAAGCCAGAAACATAGGGAAGCAATTCCTGGCTCTGAGACACTGTGGTTTTGGGCATATTATATCGTCTCTTTTAGCCTCAGTTTCTTAATTTGTAATTTGAGGCTAATAATAATATCAACCTCACTGAGTTATTGTGATTATGGAATTAGATATTGCATGTTAACAGCTGAGCCTGGTGCCTGCTCTATAGTAAGCAACAATTAACCCTAAGTATCATTATCAGCTCTTACAGAAGTTGCACAAAAGCAGTGCATAGGCATAGAACTGCAGGGGACTGTGTTTAATAGTTTTGGTTTTTGAGGTCAAAGAAGAGTCAGTGACATTACCCAAAGCTACACAACTAGTGTAGCTTTTAATCTCTTCGATCCCTTTCAGCATGATGTGTGGTTTTCAGCATGTAAATCTTGCACATATTTAATTCGACATATTTATTTCATTTATTTTGATGTTACTATAAATGGTATTTTAAAAAATTTTAAGTTCCAACTGTTCATTGTTAGAATATAAAATACAATTAATTTTTTTATGTTATTTGTATGCTGCAACCTTGGAAAATGCATGTATTCATTCTAGAGGGGTCTTTCATAAATTTTTTGAAAATTTCTATGAAGACAATTATATCTTCTATGAATAGATTTATGTCTTCATTTTTATATGTATGCTTTTTATTTTTCTTTCTTTATTGCACTGGTTAGGTCTTCCAGTACAATGTTGAAAGGCTTAGTGGAAAAGGAAATTCTTGCCCTGATCCCAGTATTATGGGAAAAGCATTCACTCTTTCATATTAGATATTGTGTTTGCTGTTGTTTAGTCACTAAGTTGTGTCCAACACTTTTGTGACTCCATGGACTATAGCCCACCAGGTTCCCCTGTCCATGGGATTTCCCAGGCAGAATACTGGAGTGGGTTGCCATGTCCTTCTCTAGGGAATCTTCTTGGCCAGGGATCAAACCCATGTCTCCTGCATTGCAGGTGGATTCTTTACCACTAAGCCACCAGGGAAGCCCATAAATTAGCTGTAGGTTTTTGGTAGATGCCTTTATAGAAGGTCTATTTCTGTCATGCTGAAAATTTTTATCATGAATGGGGATGGTGAACTTTTTCAAATGCTTATTTTTGTATCTATTGAGGTAACTTTTCTCCTTTTTTGATAATATAAATTACATTTATTTTCAGATTTTTAAAATTGGAAGAAGCATAACTCTAGCGAAATGATTTTTTTTTCTCCCAATGACAGACATTCTGATTTAGAGAATTTCAGCAGGGAAACTGGGGAATGCTCCTTTACATCAGTGGAGTAAATTTATCTCTTGTAAGTCCAGAAACTACTTCTGAGCTCAGAGAGTGCTTGTGGATTTGTCTAGGATATTCTATGTGAATCTGGTTTATGCCATTACTTTAAAAAATAAACTCATTTCAACATGTCATTCTTTCCCTAAGCTTAAAATTAAGTGGTATATGATTCAGTGGAAAAGGGCCATATAGAGACCAGTCAGGTCTGTCACAATTGAGGACCGGGGAAGCTGCAGAAAAGGCTGAACCAGTCTACACAGGGCACAGGAACTACCACCTGCTCTAAGAGTCCCAAGTCAGAGGAGATAAGAGATGGATAAAATGAGTTAAAATCCAGCCATTGCCCCAGCCTCCAATGAAAATTTGATGTGTGGGCACTTGGATGTGTGCATTAGTAAAACACTGATTAATTTGAGTCCTGATTTTTATAAACCAATGTACCTTATGTCCCTTAAAACAGTAATTGTTATTGCCAAAATGGTGTCCATCCTAACTTATATTTTACTTTCATCATTCAAGTTTGATTTGTTTTAGACTTTAATGAATCCTTTTGGTATTTTTCTTGGTTCCTTTGCCCACTGTCCTCCTTGTCTTATATCCCTGTATAAATGGCTAGTCCATGCAGTGAGAGTCCAAAAAGAAGAAAAATTGCAATACTTAAAATATTTTAACAAATAAAAATGATTGAAACTTCTTTCACTATTTAATTTTCTTCTTCCTTGCAGTCTGCTGGGGAGAAGAACCCTCACAGTCCAGGTCTCCAGCAGATATTCTAGTTCGCATGCTCCATACGAAGGAAGCCATGTATTAAATTGGGATGAGCCCTTGCATTTCATCACAGAAAGTGAGTGTTGGCTTGAAATTGAGGATCAGCTCATGTGGGCATGAGATGGTGGCTGGGATCATAAACTGCTGCTCCTGGGCAAAGGACCGAATGATTAAAACTGTTGTTTATAGCCCTTATCATTTACAAACAGGTGAACACAGAAAAAAGACTTTCAATTTCCCTAAATTAATTTTCAGTTGAAGGTTCTCTTGTGTCAAAAAGATAAGAAACTTGTATAGAATTACAGTACAAGAAGTTTACAGCTGTTTAAAGGACCTACAAGTCTAAGGTTATCTAGAAAATATGGGTAAAATGACATTTGTCAGTGTGACTCTTATTCTTTATGACACATTTGAGAAATTGAAATGACTTTGAGACAAATGACACCCTTATTTGGGACCCCATCACCTGTGAATAGCTACTGGGGTAAGTTCAGTAAAGTTGGCTCTAAGATATTAATTGTTGGCAGAAAGAGGTAGTCAGGACCTTGGGAAACCCAAGTCTGGTGCTGTGACTGTAGTTTAATATCAAGGAATCCTTATCCCAAGCCAATGTTATCTGCTAAATGAAGGACTTCTCAGCATTTCTTTTTTTTTTTTTTTTCAAGATTTTGAAGATGTGGACCATTTTTAAAGCCATTTTTGAAACTGTTACAATATTGTTTCTGTTCTGTGTTTCAGTGTTTTGGCCACAAGGCATGTGGGATCTTAGCTCCTCCACCAGGGATCAAATCTCACACCCCTTGCACCGGAAGGAAAAGTCTTAACCACTGGACCCCCAGGAAGTTCCTCAGCATTTCAATGTGAAGAGGTATCAGCTTTTTATCCCCTCATTTACCAACTGGTGCTACTACCATGTTGCACTTAATTACCCCCCTCTCTGCTGCTGCTGCTAAGTCACTTCAGTCATGTCCAACTCTGTGAGACCCCATGGACAGCAGCCCACCAGGTTCTGCCATCCCTGGGATTCTCCAGGCAAGAACACTGGAGTGGGTTGCCATTTCCTTCTCCAATGCATGAAAGCACTCATTTCCATCACACTCATTTCCATAGTAGTCTGTTTATATACTTCTCTCTCCAACCTTATCGATTTTCCAACACATATACACTTACAAATCTTTGCATCTGTGTAACAATAACAACATATTTGGTGCTTACAATGTCTAAGCAACATGCCAAGAATTTTATATGCACTTATTCATTTCTACCTCACAAAACCCCTACTTATTATCACTCCAATAACTTCACCCATTTTACTCATGAGAAAGTTGAACCTTATAGGTTGGGCAATCTGCTCAAGTTGTAGCAGAGAATATCTTCAAAGTATAACCTTTCTGATTCCAAGGTCCATGCATTTAGCTAGTCAAAAGTACTACCTGATACACTCATTTCAATAACTATTTACAGAGTGTATCAAGCACTATACTCAATGCATTTTTAAGTATTTGCACTTCCAACCACCCACACAGTCCTCTTCCCACCTTAAATTTATTCTCATTCATATTTCATCAATAACACCAAAGTATGTTTCTTATAGAAACTGTCCCAGTTCTTGTGTTTTTAATGTAAGGCAGACCTTTGCATACTCTTCCCATTTACTCACCCATTATGCCAGGACAAATCACTATTGAGAAACTCAAATCACACTTCAGTCTCATGTTTTTCCGTGCTGTGCTTAGTCTCTCGGTCGTGTCCAACTCTTTGTGACCCCATGGACTGGAACCTGTCAGGCTACTCTGTCCATGGGGATTCTCCAGGCAAGAGCACTGGAGTGGGTTGCCATGCCGTCCCCCAGGGGATCTTCCCAACCAAGGCGTTGAACCCAGGTCTCTCGCACTGCAGGCAGATTCTTTATGGTCTGAGCCATGGGGGAAGATTTTCCTCACTAACTCAGCCTATAGAAATTACTCCCACATTTGAGATTTTGCTTCTTCACTTAGCAATCCTCGATTTGAGCCATGTGTCTTTTTGTTCATTCTGAGCTATAATACTCTACAGACCTATTTTAATGTCTTCTTGAGCACAGAACTGGGAGCCCATTTTAAGCTTGGTGATTCCTATTGAATAATCAAATGATTAAACAAGTAACCCAAAGAAGCATGTCCCAACAGCAATGATACCAATTGAAAATAAAATGCAGTAACAATCTTAAAAGCAAGTTAAGATGCCTTTTGGGAAAACAGTACCATATATCAAAGCCAAAGGAATGATTCCTACAAAAACATAGGGAGTCAGAAAAGGTACAGGGGAGAATAAAGTCAGTGATTCCACTTTTACATTAGGAAAAAAATCCACTAACTGGAGGCTGTAGCTTGAACTGAGAAAGAGGCCACTCAGTCTTTTACACAAAGTGAAGGAAAACAGCTCTGCTCAATGTCAACTATGTGCTCTGGGTTCATACAGATCTACAATATGACTCCCAGATCACAATTCATTCATTAATTCTCAAAGAGCAGATGCCCCACAACAGTGTGAAGATAGACCTGTCTGGATCAGATGTTCAGAATACTTTTGAACAGGACACAGGATTGGCATCCATTAAATACTTTCCTTCAACCATTTTACTCTCATTATGCACAACAAGGGCTTAGGTTAGCAGGGATTAAAGCATGAATTATTCTAAACCAAGAAGCTTTAGCCTTAAGACATAAAAGTAGAGAAAAACTGGCTTAAAGGAAAAAAAAAAAAGAACAATGTAGGATTAGATTATGAACTTGTTCACTGAACAGTTACATAGCAATTTGCTAAGGTAATTATTACCATTAATTTGAGAGCCAATAATTATCATAGCAATTTTACCATTTCATCTCTCATTTATTTTGAAATCCTTAAAGTAGGGTTTTTTGTTGTTGTTTTTTTTCCAGATACCTGGTTTGCTTGGCTGCTCTAAAAGCCTCCTTTTTAATGACTTTTATAATCGTAAGCATTTTTTGGTGGGACTCACAAACTTCTCAGATAGCCTTCTTACATTAGTGCAACAATGCACTGAAATCCAAGAGGTAATTCATCTTGGTCACCCTGTCTTCTGCAGAGCACTCCAGCCCAAAGGTTAATAGAAAAGAAGGCTGTGTCTGCCATCTTGGATCTCATTCCATTTCAATTTTCTAGTCACAACACCATGATTTTCTAGCCAAGAGGGGTGAACAGGAGCATATAACTCTCCCCTTGATGCCTTTCCCTCAGGCCCTTCAGTCTTTGGAGTTCAGGCCTTAGTGCTAGTTTAATTGAACCGCTGTGCTTGGCTTCTCCTCTGAGAGAGAGAGATAGATAGTCCCTCTGGTGACTTGTTGCAACAGATTTCAAACTCAGCTGGATTTAACTCTGGGAATTAAAAATACTGCCTGAGACCAGGAGTCCAGTGAAAAGAGACTGGCATGCAAGACGGCACTTTACAAGAGGTGTACAAAAGTTCTGGCTTTTCTTCCACTTGGCTACCACCAGCTTGCATGGCTCAATTCCCTTTCTTAGGCCATAATAACGGCTGGTTTGGGGCATGTGTGGTGATGTTTGTCTTAGAGGAGCATCTGAGAAACCTGTGCTTGAGGCAATAAAATACCAATATCCTTGGCTTAGAGAAGATATTAGCTTCATAGTCCTGAAAGGAGAAAATTGTCAGCACTAAGACATTTGCCAATATGTGTTAAAATCAGCTCATTTAAATCCAAACAAACTAATGAAGGTGATAGTTTTAGAAGAGCTAGAATCAGAGGTTCACAGAACCTGGAACTCTATAGAGTGTGATATGAATGAATAACCGAACGCAACAACATGAATATAAATAATGAAAAAAACTGAGGCCCAGGGAGTGAAGTGACTTGTTCAATTGCTTAGCAGTTTGGGGGAAGGATGAAGCCAACATTCAAAAGCTTTTAGGTCTTCCCTGTGCAAAGACTTTTCTCTCTGCTATACACCACTGCCTCAAAACACTCAGAGAAGCTCTGAAGTCAGTTTCCTAATGATATTAGGTAAGAGAAGGATGAGGGAGATAGGGCTTTTCAAAGTCCCAGGAAAACAGGACTCTTGACTGAGTTAGAAATGACAAAAAACAGCCAGAGAAATACTCACGTATTCCTTTCTATACTTGGTCTCAGTGTTCAGTTTTCCCCAGTGTTACTCTTGGGCTTGGTTAATGATGCAAACAGCTAGATAAGGATGGGTGTCCAGAACCAAAGTTTCCACAAGGTCTGCATGGGGGACTCACAACCAGTGAAAATCTCTCAACAGACAAAGAGGCGGCAGTTCAGGAGATGGGAGATTCCTGGTCTGGCTGGGGATTGTTATTAGCAAGGCCTTGAAGATGGGGGCGCAGTGTGCCTTTAAAATCCATCATTTACTTTCTCCAGTCCCTCTAGACCCAGGACTGAAGGAATAGGATGCAGAATATTATAAGGGAGAGTCTTAATGCAATATGAATTTTTTTCCCCTATCTAATTCACAGGAATGAAATCCAGTCACCTACAAAATCTCCTAATGTCTACCCTTCCCTGTGCTTGTGACCGATGCACAGAGATTAATGGGTAACACTCCTTGCCCATAAGAAAGAGACAGATATGTACAACGAGAACTTCAGAGCAAGGTGGCTCCATGACAGAAAAAGCATGTGAGTGATCCTGAAGAAGCAACTAAGAGGGATTCAGTACAGGACAACAAGACAGAGATCTCATTCCTGACTGCAATTAAGCCTCCCGGATGATCCCAGAGCTTTTGTGCAAGAAGAACTCATTCCAAGGATGAGAATAGCTAAAAAGACAGAAGTGTTACTACAGGGGGGTCAAGCAGTCTTTCCTTCAAAGACATCAGCAGGAAAATAGGAGGATGTTCTCTAGCCATGATCACCTCTCAGGGTGAGTATAGTCCAGGAACTAGCTGCAGGGTAATACAGCTCTGCCATGCCCTCCCCACAAAAAAACCTACATTATTGAAACAGTTGAGCTGTGGCATAGGATACTAAGGCCCTCCTCTCAAAGGGACACAAATGAAACAGGACTCCTTGGTGCTGGGAGCAATAGAGCTATCAGTAACAAGTGGCCATCAAACAGATTTGCTACATTGTTGATGTTTTCAGTCCATGTTTAAAAATAGGTATGATGCCTGCAAAGAAAGGCAGTTCAATTTCATAGACACCTGCTTCTGCTTATGAGCTGCTACTCTGCTTTTACCTGGGCCCTCTTGTGGCCAATCACTTCCCCCATGTGCTCTGTATGGTGAACCACTGGGAGTCAAGACCCTTGAGAGGTGAAGCAGTTTTAGTCGGTGAATGATCTTGACTCTGTTTCTTGAACCCGGGCAAAGACTCTTCCCTTGGGCCTTAGTTTCTACCTGAGATCCCCTAAGAGCATGGCAGATGGAGTAAGATCCTGGCCAAGGAAGCTATAAAGAAATATTGATTCAAAGACAGCGTCTGACTTTATGATTATACAATGGAGGGGTGCAGCCCAGTAAGAGTGCTTCATGAGAGTGAGAGGGAAGAGAAAAGAGGCAGTAAACGTGTAGTGTGTCCTGAAGCCGCTGGATGTCCTCGGTGCAGCCTAGCAGAGAAAACAAAGGAGAGGCTGACTGCGTCCTCATGTGTCTGGGCTCCACAGCAAGCATGAGATCATCATCATTAGCCTGCTCTACCTCAATGAAGATGAGTCCCTGTAACAGAAGGGATAATGCATGCTGGAAGCACAGTCTCCCCTGTTCAGGGAGTTCTGTGTCTCAGAATGCACCTCAGTGATGAATGTCTGCTGTCTGGAGATTCTGGGCCCACACAGCTACTGGCCTGGCATTGCAGCGGGGCCGGCTGCCTGGCCAGGTCTGAAATGCCTGAGGACGTAGATAATTCTGAGTTATTTTTCTCCAGGGAAATCCCTCTGGCAGTATCTACATCCAGAAATCATAACACATGTTCAGAGATACAGATGTGGACCTTACCCCCTGAGTGCTGACACCTGTCCTAGATACAAAATAGATTTAACCTAATGTGAGCCCGGGCATCCCTAGTGGCTCAGACGATAGTCTGCCTACGATGCAGGAGATCAGGGTTTGATCTGTGGATCAGGAAGGTCCCTGGAGAACAGGGTGGCTACCCACTCCAGTATTCTTGCCTGGAGAATCCCAGGGACAAAGAAGCTTATTATTGGGCTTCCCAGGTGGTGCTACTGGTAAAGAACTTGCCTGCCAAAGAAAGAGTCACAAGAGGCATTGATTTGATCCCTGTAAAGATCCCCTGGAGGCAGGCGCGGAACCCACTCCAGTATTCTTGCCTGGACAATTCCATGGACAGAGGAGCCTGGCAGGTTACAGTCCATAGGGTCACAAAGAGGCAGACACGACTGAAGCAACTTAGCAAGCAAGTAGTATGAGCCCAGAGTTGCTGAATGCAACAACAGGCAATTCCTGGTGGGAAGACCTCTGAAAAGTGTCATTCTCAGTGCCTCTGCCAGGGGTCTCCTTCATGTGCTTCCCAAGAAACATGATCTGCAACTTTTCACGTGGTGATACCCATGCATTCCCTAACACATGTGGGGTTCCCGATGTTGAACACCAACACAGCATCTGTCTCATTGACCTTGATGTGCTTCTTCCTGTCATACATATTCCATCCATTTTCTCAACACACATCCTTTCCAGTTTCCCCACCTTATTATTCTCTGCACCACTTCATCTACCCTCTGTTCCTGTGATTTCATCTGCTCCGTTGTGATGTCATTGTGTCAGCTCCATCACTGTGTTCATCTGCTCCTCTCATGGCTAAAGCTTTGCTTATTCCTAACCTGCCTGGAAAAATTGCTTCCTTTTTGAAATATTCCCACTGCTACCAGATAAATGTGATCTCTTTTAGTCTCTCAAACTCTCTAATGCTGGAGTCGAGTGATGTGCTGGCAACTGTGTGTATCTGTTGCCAATTCTACGTTCAGGCAAGTCAAGGCTGATAGTTCAGAATCAGCCCTGGTTGGGGGAGTATCATATTTACACCATGGTTAACAGCAAGTGCTACAAATCAGAGCTTCCCATTGCCCCCAACACCAGTGGGTTTGTGAAGAGCACAGAGCACAGGAGATGACATATGTGTGGTACTCAATAAATTTTTGCTGGATGGATTTTCACATACTAAAGACATTACCTTTTGGTCTCCAATACAGAAAATATGGGCTTCCCTAGTGACTCATCGGTAAAGAATCTGCCTGCCAATGCAGCCAACAGCAACCCACTCCAGTACTCTTGCCTGGAAAATCCCATGGACAGAGGAGCCTGGTAGGCTGCAGTCCATGGGGTCGTGAAGAGTCGGATACGATTGACTGATCAGATACACTTTTCACTTTCATGCATTGGAGAAGGAAATGGCAACCCACTCCAGTGTTCTTGCCTGGAGAATCCCAGGGATGGGGGAGCCTGGTGGGCTGCCATCTGTGGGGTCTCACAGAGTTGGACACGACTGAAGTGACTTAGCAGCAGCAGCAGCCAATGCAAGAGACACAGAAGATGCAGGTTCGATCCCTGGATCAGGAAAATCCAATGCGGTATTCCTGCCTGGGAAATCCCATGGACAGAGGAGCCTGGAGGGCTACAGTCCATAGGGTCGCAAAGAGTCAGACACAACTAAGCAACTGAGCACGCATGAACAGAAGGCATGTTTTCATGTACTTGTTTTTTGAAGAGTAAAATATTGATCCATTGTGGGTAAAAGAACTTTGTAAAATAATAAAGAGCATGCTTAGTAAGAATGCTGCTTTGTGTACAAACAGAACATATGACTTTCAATAGGACAAAGCATTATCGCCCTCTGCGAAGCCAGAAGGCTTCTTGCTCTCCTCCAGCAGCCAAGTTTGTTCATCTGAGGCTAAAGGTCTCTCTTGCCAAGAACAGACTTCTGAAAACAATTGTTGGAGCCACAATATAACTGTGGTTCTTTATCTTTCCTTTATTTCTTTTTCTTTCCCAGAGCAAGAATAACCTTCAAAGAAGTTTTTGATCTGAGATACCCATTTTCTTGGACCGTAATCTTAACCCATATGCCATCTAGCTATGAACTTCTTTTTGATGAGAAAAGCTGAAAAGGGAGAGAAATGGTCTGGATCTAATCTGGCAGGCAGAAGGTATGTGGTTCAAAAATAGTCAGGATTTTTTAGAGTCTTCAGGGAGTGAAAGAGGCAACCATGTGACATTAAATTCCAGTTCTAAACATCCCCCAGCCTCTTATTTATGAAGCAAGCTGTATTAACAAGCATGGGTAAGCACACAAACAAAATCTGGCTCATTCAAGGAACAAAGGATGTGAGTAGCTCACAGATTCAACAAAAGTCTGGTGAACCAGACTCAGAAAACAAGCAGGAATCAAGAAAACATGGCTGCAGGATTCAGCCTGGGTCATGCCCCTGACAACTCACGGGTTAGCGTCTTTACACCTCTGTTACATACGGATAACTTCCCAACTGTGCCTGGGAGTTTCAGTTTCTTCCTCCAGATTTGAGGCGTAAGCTGAGCCCAGATCACATTTTACTCTGTTAGCCTACTGTAAGCTAACAACCTGCATCAGGCTTCTGTAAGGGGAAATAGGTAGTTCCTCCCATAAGAATTCCACTCTAGGGGATGACTTCAAATAAAGAGGTGTCTAGATCCTGCGGAGCTAAAACACAAAATGAGAACTACACATGCAAGGACAAAAAGAATGGAGATGGAAGAACAAAACAAGACAGCTCCTGACCTGCTTGTGCATTTGTCTTTCCAGGTAAAAAGAAACACCAAAAGTAATTCACAGTTTAAATTGCTTTTAAGGTATTGATATATCTTGAATATGTCTAAACAGTGAAACACTATAAAAAATGTCTTCCATTTACCTATATATCAAGCCAGGTAAAGTGTTTGCTCCAGCATTTGTTTATGACATGGAAAAAAAAAAAAAAAATTGAAACTAGAGATGCCTGATTTGCTCCTGGAAAGCCTAAGCCAATCCTTGTTCGGCTGCTGCATTAAAAACAATGAATTTACTCTATATCCATTTTCCCATTATATTATCAAAGAACAATGACTCCCATTTTAAAGTTGTTGAAAGTCATTTTGACATTCAGAAAGAACACAGAGTCACCACCAGAGTCATCACTATTGGTTATCTGACCCCTATACTTGTATATATTCGATTCTAACAGCAAATTCCTAGGACTTCCCAGGCAGCCCAGTGCTCAGTGGTGAGGATTCCATGCTTCCACTGCAGGAAGCATCAGGACTTTGATCCCTGATCTGGGAATTAAGATCCTTACAGGCAGCATGTCGAAACAAAAACAAAAAACGGAAACCAGAAACTCTTTTGCTTCATGTATCCATCTTTACTTCATACAGTATGTGCCTCAGGTGTGCAGCCAGACTGACCTATACTTCCACCCTTCTCCTTGCCATGGACTGGCTTAGAGTGAGTGTATCACCTGACTCTGGCCAATGAGATCTGAAAGAAAGACTGTGGAGTCCTTGGAAGACACAGAAAAGAGACATGCTCACCTCTTCACCTCCTGGTTGTTATTAGGACAAAATATGATACCTGAAATTGTGCTAGTCACCATGCTACTCAAGAATGATGCTATCACTTTGGAAAATAACCAAGTGAAACAGATTTGAGAGCCATATACATGAGCCACCTTGCACAGAACCTGCCCCACTGCTGGACTTCTTACTATTTGAGACCAAGTTATCTTTGTTGTAAAAGCCAATTTAAGATGGGATTTCTTGTTATTTGCTACTAAATGCTTCCTGAGGTAGCTAGTTAGAAAAATATATTCTCTCTCTCTATTTTTTTTTTTTTTTTTTTTTTGAGAAACTGAAGGGCTACTCTGCTCACAGCTTCTATTAAGAGGCAAACCAAAACACAGGCAGGGAGACAAGTGAATTGTTTTGCCTTTAGGAAAGAGTTAGTAACAGCATATCCTTATTAAAAGATCCTCCTAATTCTTTAGAATTAACTCAACCTGAAGAGCCACACAATGTTCTTCCTGTTTTCCCATGAAAAGGGTCCATATTAGAGTCTAATGATAACATACACTTGTAGGGGCAGACAAATTCTCCCTTCTTTCCTTCGAGGTCCTTTGTCTGGTCTAATAATTAAATTGGCATACCAGAGATTAACAAGAGAAAACAAAGTTAATATCATATGTATGGGAGCTAGGCTTCCCGGGTAGCTCAGTGGGAAAGAATCTACCTGCCAATGGCAGGAGACACAGGTGATGTGGGTTCAATCCCTGGGTCAGGCAGATCTCCTGGAGAAGAAAATGGCAACCCACTCCACTATTCTTGCCTGTAAAATTTCATGGTCAGAGGAGCCTGGAGGGCTGCAGTCCACAGGGTTGCAAAGAGGCGGACACAACTGAGTGACTGAGTATGCATGCATGCATGCATGTTGGGAGTTCCATAAAAATATGAGATACAGAGACTATAAGGGAGTTGATGCTTACATGCCATCCTGAGCTAAGAAATAGGAAGGGGTCTGGAGGTCTCTATCAAAGGGGAAGAAATTTCATAGGAAGATAAGAACAGGTGCTTAGTAATCACATATATGTTTTGTCATGCAGGTAACTCTTTTGGATTAAAAAAATAAATAAAAAGGTATGTATGTTAATAGTGCCCTTTCTGGGCCAGACCCTCTATCTAAATTCTTTTAGATAATTAAAGGAGAGGTAAATGTTTGTTACTGTTGTTTTTTTAACTTTCTGAATCTGCTGGTTCTTGATTGCGTTCAGCTCAAAACAGCCCACGTGTCAAAGCAGCACATTGTGGTATTACATATTCTGCTCCCCTCATATTAAATGTGACATTAAAGTTGTTTTTCAGTATTGTGAAAAACACGATACCAAAAACAACTTACTGCATTTGTCTTGTATGTTATAATACAAGTATGTACAATCCTAGTTTCTTAGTAATAGGAGCTGGTAAAGCCCTTTCTATTAAAAAGGTATGCTTTAGAGAAAGAATAAATGAACTCAATGAGTTAGTTTGATAAGAAGCAGGTCCACTGAGAAAGGGTTAATGCAATATACTTCCCATTTATTGCCTGCTAACTATATGTCCTATGTGATTCATAATGGACTAGAATCCCGTAATCTTTAAACAACCCCACAACTCACACTTTATTAAATTCATTTCTCTACGAAAGAAACTACATTTCAAAGAGGTTAAGTATATTGTCCAAGATCACACACCTAGTAATTAACATTAGAGTAGGAATCCGGCATGCCTGACTTAGGATACTTGTCTATATCTACGTCTTCTTTCCTGGGCTAATTAACCCAGAGAAAAGAATGCTGAGAGAGGCTTCTTTCCTTTTACTTACCTTTCTTTTTCTTTTCCTTTCTCGTCTTTTTTACTTTCAAGACTTCTTCATTCCTCACAACATATTTAGAGCAACTATGAGGGATAAAAAGCTGACTCAGGATGGATACTATTCTTGCTGTCTCCAACAGAAGCTAATCCACACACACAATTACTTATAACTCAAGATGGAAACTGATAGACATTGTTGGAGAGATGAATGAAGGATGATAGGGGTTTAGGGAGAAATGATTGATGTCATAACAATGAAAAATGTGTATAAGAGGACTACAGGAGAGTAGTTCTCTATAAAGACCAGAAATAACAATGCACATTGTAATTAGGTATCAGTGAGACCTCGACTTTTAGAGATGACAAATCTTGGGAAGGGAACAAAAGGAGGTGGATATGTCCAAAGTTCTGGAAATAGTCAATTGTCCCAATGGTTATGAGTATCTTAAAAGCATCTTCAGTCACCGCAAGGTGTACCAGGCTGGATTCATGTGGCTTGATTGAACAGAGGAGCAGCCTCTGCCTCCATTGCACCAGGGGTGGGGTTACCTTCCATCTTTGAAGACTCATGATCCTCAGTTGAATACTCACACATTTCCCCTAGGCTATATGCAAGCAATGGCTGCCACTGAATAGGCACAGGGTTTTCCTTCTATCTCCACCCCTATAGGAGAACATATTTCAAATGAACTTTTTTCCCCTCTTGGGAAGAATATGCTGTGTATTAGAGTGAAATATTGGTTAAACTCTTGACGTGTGAGGGAACTAGAGGGTGTGAGTAATAATACTTCCATACTAATAATTCTCCTCAGGGCAGAAAAGTAATTTATTATACTCCATATAATATATGAGACTGGGAGATGGGAAGAAAAAAAAGACTTAAATGCTTCAGTCAAGATAACCTTCCCTTACCCCTGAAAGGTAAGTCACCATTTGTCTTCCTTCTACCCACATAGCTGTAACTAAGTACTTTTATATGAATGAAGAGTGTAGATTTTAAATAGGAGGGGATAATATTATATTTAACATGGCTTTATATCATCTGTGCTTACAGGAAGCTCTTGCAACATCTACCTATTCATTTAAAATCATGTTTGAAAAGATCCTCTTACTGGTTTCACTACTTCCTGTCACACGGCACCAAGAGACCTGGGTGATTCATGAGCTTTATACAGAAAAGGGTTCCCTAAAGTGATTGACTCCATATTTTTCTCAGCACTGTCATCAAGTTATATACATGGAGCCATTGGGATAAATTTTATAATCGCTACTTAAGGCAGAGGAGCAGGTTATAAACATTCAAATCTAAAACCTAATAAGCAACAAAAGCAACAAAACCACAAGCCACAAAAAACTGCCAGATTCTCTAACTGGAGTCAATTTAAAATACATTTAGCACAACTTAATTGTAGGTGTTCTAGGAAAGCAGAGGCAAAGAAGAATAAAATATAGTTCCTCCAGGAAGTTATGGCCTACTATGGAGTATAAGGCCATAGTTGAATGACTGGTTCAAGGTGGGCTGTAGTCATGACATGATAAGTGCCATGTAACTGAGAAGAGATGAAGTTCTTATGTAATTCAAGAATGAAGAGAAGCTTTGAAAACAGTTGATATTTCAGCTGTCCCCCAGATAAATGGATAGAAAGAACTTCAACATAGAAAGGCAGGGAGAAAGCAGTTTAGAATGAGTAAAAGTAAGGCTGTGGATAGGTTCATTCAGTGTGAATGGTGACAATATAGTGGTGGAAAAAAAAAAAAAAAAAATTGACAACTGGCATCAGACCAAAATGGACTCACATCCGGGCTCTCCAACTATCCAACAACGTGACTAACTAAACTTGTTTAATTCCTTTAGACCCTCATTTTTTTTTTCTATGTGAAATGAGAATTTTCACATAATAAAATCAACTTACTAGTTTGCATTCCCACCAACAGTGTAGGAGGGTTCCCTTTTCTCCACACCCTCTCCAGCATTTATTGCTTGCAGATTTTTGGATCGCAGCCATTCTGACTGGTGTGAAGTGGTACCTCATTGTGGTTTTGATTTGCATTTCTCTGATAATGAGTGATGTTGAGCATCTTTTCATGTGTTTGTTAGCCATCTGTATGTCTTCTTTGGAGAAATGTCTATTTAGTTCTTTGGCCCATTTTTTGATTGGGTCGTTTATTTTTCTGGAATTGAGCTGCAGGAGTTGCTTGTATATTTTTGAGATTAGTTGTTTGTCAGTTGCTTCATTTGCTATTATTTTCTCCCATTCAGAAGGCTGTCTTTTCACCTTGCTTATAGTTTCCTTTGTTGTGCAGAAGCTTTTAATTTTAATTAGATCCCATTTGTTTATTTTTGCTTTTATTTCCAGAATTCTGGGAGGTGGGTCATAGAGGATCCTGCTGTGATTTATGTCGGAGAGTGTTTTGCCTATGTTCTCCTCTAGGAGTTTTATAGTTTCTGGTCTTACATTTAGATCTTTAATCCATTTTGAGTTTATTTTTGTGTGTGGTGTTAGAAAGTGATCTAGTCTCATTCTTTTACAAGTGGTTGACCAGTTTTCCCAGCACCACTTGTTAAAGAGATTGTCTTTACTCCATTGTATATTCTTGCCTCCTTTGTCAAAGATAAGGTGTCCATGACCCAGCAATCCCACTGCTGGGCATACACACCGAGGAAACCAGAATTGAAAGAGACACATGTACCCCAATGTTCATCGCAGCACTGTTTATAATAGCCAGGACATGGAAACAACCTAGATGTCCATCAGCAGATGAATGGATAAGAAAGCTTTGGTACATATACACAATGGAGTATTACTCAGCCGTTAAAAAGAATTCATTTGAATCAGTTCTGATGAGATGGATGAAACTGGAGCCGATTATACAGAGTGAAGTAAGCCAGAAAGAAAAACACCAATACAGTATACTAACACATATATATGGAATTTAGAAAGATGGCAATGACGACCCTGTATGGAAGACAGGAAAAAAGACACAGCTGTGTATAATGGACTTTTGGACTCAGAGGGAGAGGGAGAGGGTGGGATGATTTGGGAGAATGGCATTCTATCATGTATACTATCATGTAAGAATTGAATCGCCAGTCTATGTCTGATGCAGGATACAGCATGCTTGGGGTTGGTGCATGGGGATGACCCACAGAGATGTTATGGGAAGGGAGGTGGGAGGGGGGTTCATGTTTGGGAACACATGTAAGAATTAAAGATTTTAAAATTAAAAAAAAATAAATAAAAATAATAATAAAATAATAATAAAATAAAATAACTGAAGCTTAAAAAAAAAAAAATCAACTTAAATTGGTTTGTCCTGAAGATTAAATGAAGTGATGCATGCAAGTTGTTAGCACAGAGGCTGGCCAATGGGAACTTCTATTATTTCCCTTCTGTAGTCTCTTCCACTTACCTCTGCTTAACATGCTCCACTCTACCATCTCTAGAAAGATGTACAGCTTATCTTCATTTATTTATTCTTCAAATATTTATTGAGCACCTTCTATATCACTGACTTTCTGCTCCTAAAAGCTACTGAAGTTAAATTCAGTGCAGGGATTACCTTTAGCACAGCAGGAAGTGTTCATGTTTTCTGTCTACCCTGGTGCTGAGAGTCTCTGTGGTCCCAGGTTAGGACTCGCTGTTGAGCTATGGAAGAAGTACAAGAGAGTGACCACCAGGTGCAAACAAGAGAACCCAGGCAGGAAGCCCGCTCTGGGAAGAGTGGTTACTCTCTGTCCCTCTGAGCCCTGTGGGGCTGGAAGAGTTTCGACTTCGCCAGCTCTGAGCTGATGCAGACAACAAACCCTGACGGCAGGATTTAATCTACCATTTTTATGTGTCACTCGAAAATGCTGGCATAATCCAGCTCTGGTTCCAAGAAAAACACACCCTGCCACAGTGCGACAGTGTCATCAGGAGTTCACAGCCCTGGAAGACCATTTAGAACAGAAGGAAGAATATGAATAAAAGAAACCAAGTGCATTAGCAACTCATTTTTCTCCATATGTTTACATAATCGCAGCTTCCCATTTTTTACCCCACACGGCCTTTAGATGCTCTAAAATGCAACATCTCACTGTTGTTGTTTTTCTTTTTTTCCCTTCAGTATATGATACAAAGAAAGGAGAAAGCAGGGCCATTTTCACCAGACAGAAAGAAGAAAGGAATGCAGTGGAAGAGTCAGGGAGTCAGTGAACATGTTTGAAAAACAAAGCTATTGCTGAGAGGTCCCTGTGAGAATCCTTTTCCTCTGTGTATCAAAAGGTCAGATCCTGAGCCCATTTCACTGAATCAGCATCCTCAGAACTAAAGTCTTAATCATCATGCATGGAGATCATCATAAATATGGTTTTATTTTTGATGATATTTTGGTTTACTTTTACAATGTTATCCTCTTTCTCCTCCATCCCTCCCCTATAAATAAAACTTCTATATTTTATAGTTTCTCTGAGACAAGAAGGAGAAAACCAACCATTGAACCCCACTGCCACAGAATCAGTGATGAGAAAGTCAATGCATGCCCTTGGTCTGGAGCCCACTTCATGGAAAGACTATTATGTTTGCCCGCCAGCCTTTAGAGAGGTTCCCCCAAAGCAAATGAATACCCACATAAAAACAACTGATAACTATCACATGGGAACTAATATATCACCTTCTCCCTATTGTGTCTGTCTCCCTACATGACCCCAATAAGTCACTTGGGTGATGTATTTAAGAAGAGATTATCTCAAGTTTATTTCTTCATCTTGCCTTTAATATCCCCTAAATTCATCCACTGCAGATTCATAAGGTAGTATAATTTACTTTTTTAAAAAGTCCAGATACTATTGAAGAAGGAAGAATGGCCAGAGTGTGAATTTAACTCAGCAGATTGCTTTTCTCCTAACCCTTACAAAAGCACCATGCAGACAGAGGTTATGAATGGCTGGAGGAAAGAATATTGTGGTGTGTGGGTTATCTTGGAGATTTTTGGACTTAGATGTAACACTGGAGCCTAGGAATTTAGCCAAGGGAAAAAAGAGAAAGAAAGAGAGCCAGATCTGCCAGTGATAAAGTAGGGTCAGGTAGTGAGGAAAGAATGTAAAGAAAGGGGGAAGTACCAAAAGGCAGCTTCTCAGATGCTAGTTACTCAATACAGTAAAAATACTTTCAGAGGGTGGCAACATTCTAATTATTGTGTTTCTTTAGAATAATGTTGTTTATTATTAACAAAGTAAGTGTCTGGAAACACTTTCTAGCCAAGAAGATTCTTGGCTAGAGTAACCTTTTCAAATTTATCATTGGATTTTTGTTGTTGTTGCTTTTTAAATCATTAAAATGTGCCCAGTTTGAATGCATTTTGATTTCCACACAGGAGATACATCCAAAGACTAGAGTCTTCCTCAAAATTTTGCTCAACAGCATTGGGTTACACTATAGGAAATGATATCATGCCTGCAGGGCTGGCATAGCTCTGAACCAGGAGGTGTTCTCAGGCTTCAGTTCACCCAGCTCAAATGCACATTTTTGTGCTCTCTGTCTTTTTCCTTTTCTTGCCCCGTATGACTTTTAGTTCATGGTTCCTTTGGTGTCTGGCATGATGCTACTTAGCATACCTTCAGTAAATAAAGACTTGGCGCGTTACAGGGTATTTTTTTGCACTGCTGCACTCAATGAGAACTTTCCTTTGGTTCTTTTTTTCAGTCAGATGTCTTAAAGACTGCAGGTTAATCCTCTCTTCTTGTTAGATGCTTTATTCAAGAGCATCCTGATTCTGGAAGATTCAGTTTTCACTGGTTATTTTTAGCACTCAATTGATTCAAGCATCTTCCAAATTCTGAGGAAAAAATCACTTCAACCAAGAGATCCTATCAATCACAGCGTGGTTTGCATGCTTATTTAGCTGGTTAGTAATTAAAGGCAGCTAAAAATACCAGGCATGCATGAATGGTGTGATTTTTATATCTTAGCTCTTTTCCAGAGAAGATGCAAGTTCCATCAATCAAACAGTTGGTAGCTGAAGTCATTATCACTGAAATTAAGGCAATTATATACAAATGAATATTAATGAAGTATCTACTCAAAATTAGGGTCAGTTCTTAACACTTAAAAAGAAATTGTAGAGAATCTAGGTTCAGTGTAAAATAACTTAGGGACACACCTTCCATATTAAACTGCCTTTCCAATGAAGGGGGCTCGATCACATTTACGGTATTTCTTATTTCAGAGACCACTGATCTATCAATATTCCTAAATGGCCCATAAACCTACATATAATGTAACTATACAACATCTTAATGAGAAAGAGGGATATCGGTCCCAGACACTGTGATTTTATAAAAACAACAACAACAAAATTTACACAATACTCACTGCAAATTATAACATTTTTATTTATCAAATAGGAAGACTATCTCAGATGATCTCCAAGAATGTTTAATCTTACAACATTTTATTGTTGAATAAGGATGTATCATTTTAAACACTTCAGAAAATCTGATGTTAGTACAATTTGATTCTTTAGGTAGCTATGAATAGTAAATAAATAGTGAGAATGCAAGGGGTTTGAATTTTCTGTTGATAGATGTGCTTGCAGACAGTTCAGTTCAGTTCAGTCTCTCAGTCGTGTCCGACTCTTTGCGACCCCATGAATTGCAGCATGCCAGGCCTCACTGTCTATCACCAACTCCAGGAGTTCACTCAAACTCATGTGCATCAAGTCGGTGATGCCATCCAGCCGTCTCATCCTCTGTCATCCCGTTCTCCTCCTGTCCTCAATACCTCCCAGCATCAGGGTCTTTTCCAATGAGTCAACTCTTCACATGAGGTGGCCAAAGTATGAGAGTTTCAGCTTCAGCATCAGTCCTTCCAAAGAACACCTAAGACTGATCTCCTTCAGGATGGACTGCTTGGATCTCCTTGCAGTCCAAGGGTCTCTCAAGAGTCTTCTCCAACACCACAGTTCAAAAGCATCAATTCTTCGGCGCTCAGCCTTCACAGTCCAACTCTTATCCAAACATGACCACTGGAAAACCATACCCTTGACTAGATGGACCTTTGTTGCAAAGTAATGTCTCTGCTTTTGAATATGCTATCTAGGTTGGTCCAAGGAGTAAGCTTCTTTTAATTTCATGGCTGCAATCACCATCTGCAGTGATTTTGAAGCCCAAAAAAATAGTCTGACACTGTTTCCACTGTTTCCCCATCTATTTGCCATGAAGTGATGGGACCAGATGTCATGATCTTGGTTTTCTGAATATTGAGCTTTAAGCCAACTTTTTCACTCTCCTCTTTCACTTTCATCAAGAGGCTCTTTAGTTCTTCTTCACTTTCTGCCATAAGGGTGGTGTCATCTGCATATCTGAGGTTATTGATATTTCTACCAGCAATCTTGATTCCAGCTTGTGTTTCTTCCAGCCCAGCATTTCTCATGATGTACTCTGTATATAAGTTAAATAAGCCGGGTGACAATATGCAGCCTTGACGTATTCCTTTTCCTATTTGGAACCAGTCTGTTGTTCCATGTCCTATTCTAACTGTTGCTTCTTGACCTGCATATAGGTTTCTCAAAAAGCAGGTCAGGTGGTCGGGTATTCCCATCTCTTTCAGAATTTTCCACAGTTTATTGTGATCCACACAGTCAAAGTCTTTGGTATAGTCAATAAAGCAGAAATAGATGTTTTTGTGGAACTCTCTTGCTTTTGTAATGATCCAGCGGATGTTGGCAATTTGATCTCTGGTTCCTCTGCCTTTTTAAAATCCAGCTTGAACATCTGGAAGTTCAGGGCTCATGTATTGCTGAAACCTGGATTGAGAATTTTGAGCATTACTTTACTAGCGTGTAAGATAATTGCATTTGTGCAGTAGTTTGAGCATTCTTTGGGATTCCCTTTCTTTGGGATTGGAATGAAAACTGATCTTTTCCAGTCCTGTGGCCACTGCTGAGTTTTCCAAATTTGCTGGCATATTGAGTGCAGCACTTTCACAGCATCATCTTTCAGGATTTGAAACAGCTCCACTGGAATTCCATCACCTCCACTAGCTTTGTTCAAGTGATTCTTCCTAAGGCCCACTTGACTTCACATTCCAGGATGTTTGGCTCTAGGGGCGTGATCACATAATCATGATTATCTGGGTCGTGAAGATCTTTTTTGTACAGTTCTTCTGTGTATTCTTGCCACCTCTTCTTAATGTCTTCTACTTCTGTTAGGTCCAGACCATTTCTGTCCTTTACTGAGTCCATCTTTGCATGAAATCTTCCCTTGGTATCTCTAATTTTCTTGAAGAGATCTCTAGTCTTTCCCATTCTGTTGTTTTCCTCTATTTCTTTGCATTGATCTTGAGGGAGACTTTCTTTATCTCTCCTTCCTATTCTTTGGAATTCTGCATTCAGATGCTTATATCTTTCCTTTTCTCCTTTGTTTTTCACTTCTCTTCTTTTCACAGCTATTTGTAAGGCCTCCACAGACAGCCATTTTGCTCTTTTGCATTTCTTTTCCATGGGGATGGTCTTGATACCTATCTCCTGTACAATGCCATGAACCTCCATCCATAGTTCATCAGGCACTCTGTCTATCAGATCTAGTCCATTAAGTCTATTTCTCACTTCCACTGTATAATCATAAGGGATTTGGTTTAGGTCATACCTGAATGGTCTAGTGGTTTTCCCTACTTTCTTCAATTTAAGCCTGAATTTGGCAATAAGGAGTTCATGATCTGAGCCACAGTCAACTCCTGGTCTTTTTTTTTCGCTGACTGTATAGAGCTTCTCTCGGGGAAGGCAATGGCACCGCACTCCAGTACTCTTGCCTGGAAAATCCCATGGACAGAGCAGCCTGTAGGCTGTGATCCATGGGGTTGCGAAGAGTCAGACATGATGGAGCCACTTCCCTTTCACTTTTCACTTTTGTGCATTGGAGAAGGAAATGGCAGCCCACTCCAGTGTTCTTACCTGGAGAATCCCAGGGATGGGGGAGCCTGGTGGGCTGCTGTCTATGGGGTCACACAGAGTCAGACACGACTGAAGTGACTTAGCAGCAGCAGCATAGAGCTTCTCCATCTTTGGCTGTAAATAATATAATCAATCTGATTTTGGTGTTGACCATCTGGTGATGTCCATGTGTAGAGTCTTCTCTTGTGTTGTTGGAAGAGGGTGTTTGCTATGACCAGTGTGTTGTCTTGGCAAAACTCTATTAGCCTTTGCCCTGCTTCATTCCATACTCCAAGGCCAAATTTGCCTGTTACTCCAGGTGTTTCTTGACTTCCTACTTTTGCACTCCAGACCCTATAATGAAAAGGACATCTTTTTTGGGTGCTAGTTCTAAAAGGTCTTGTAGGCATTCATAGAACCATTCAACTTCAGCTTCTTCAGCGTTACTGCTTAGGGTATAGGCTTAGATTACCCAATATGAATGGTTTTCCTTGCAAACGAAGAGAGATCATACTGTCGCTTTTGATATTGCATCCAAGTAAAGCAAAGGAGAAAAGAAAGATATAAGCATTAGAATGCAGAGTTCCAAAGAATAGCAAGAAGAGATAAGAAAGCCTTCTTCAGCGATCAATGCAAAGAAATAGAGGAAAACAACAGAATGGGAAAGACTAGAGATCTCTTCAAGAAAATTAGAGATACCAAGGGAACATTTCATGCAAGGATGGGCTTGATAAAGGACAGAAATGGTATGGACCTAACAGAAGCAGAACATATTAAGAAGAGGTGGCAAGAATACACAGAAGAACTGTACAAAAAAGATCTTCACAACCCAGATAATCATGATTATGTGATCACTCATCTAGAGCCAGACATCTTTGAATGTGAAGTCACGTGGGCCTTAGAAAGCATCACTACAAACAAAGCTAGTGGAGGTGGTAGAATTCCAGTGGAGCTGTTTCAAATCCTGAAAGATGATGCTGTGAAAGTGCTGCACTCAATATGCCAGCAAATTTGGAAAACTCAGCAGTGGCCACAGGACTGGAAAAGGTCAGTTTTCATTCCAATTCCAAAAAAGGCAATCCCAAAGAATGCTCAAACTACTGCACAGTTTCACTCATCTCACATGCTAGTAAAGTAATGCTCAAAATTCTCCAAGCCAGGCTTCAGCAATACGTGAACCGTGAACTCCCTGATGTTCAAGCTGGTTTTCAAAAGTCAGAGGAACCAGAGATAAAATTTCCAGCATCCACTGGATCATGCAAAAAGCAAGAGAGTTCCAGAAAAACATCTATTTCTGCTTTATTGACTATGCCAAAGACATTGACTGTGTGGATCACAATAAACTGTGGAAAATTCTGAGAGAGATGGGAATACCAGACCACCTAACCTGCCTCTTGAGAAATCTGTATGCAGGTCAGGAAGCATCAGTTAGAACTGGACATGGAACAACAGACTGGTTCCAAATAGGAAAAGGAGTGCGTCAAGGCTGTATATTGTCACCCTGCTTATTTAACTTGTATGCAGAGTACATCATGAGGAACGCTGGGCTGGAAGAAACACAAGCTGGAATCAAGATTGCCAGGAGAAATATCAATAACCTCAGATATGCAGATGACACCACCCTTATGGCAGAAAGTGAAGAGGAGCTTAAAAGCCTCTTGATGAAAGTGAAAAAGGAGAGTGAAAAAGTTGGCTTAAAGCTCAACATTCAGAAAACGAAGATAATGGCATCTGGTCCCATCACTTCATGGGAAATAGATGGGGAAACAGTAGAAACAGTGTCAGACTTTATTTTGGGGGGCTCCAAAATCACTGTAGATGGTGATTGCACCCATGAAATTAAAAGATGCTTCTTGGAAGAAAAGTTATGACCAACCTAGATAGTATATTCAAAAGCAGACATTACTCTGCCGACTAAGGTCTGTCCAGTCAAGGCTATGGTTATTCCTGTGGTCATGTATGGATGTGAGAGTTGGACTGTGAAGAAAGTTAAGCACTGAAGAATTGATGCTTTTTAACTGTGGTGTTGGAGAAGACTCTTGAGAGTCCCTTGGACTGCAAGGAGATCCAACCAGTCCATTCAGAAGGAGATCAATCCTGGGATTTCTTTGGAAGGAATGATGCTAAAGCTGAAGCTCCAGTACTTTGGCCACCTCATGCAAAGAGTTGACTCATTGGAAAAGACTCTGATGCTGGGAGGGATTGGGGGCAGGAGAAGAAGGGGGATGACAGAGGATGTAATGGCTTGATGGCATCACGGACTCGATGGACGTGAGTCTGAGTGAACTCCAGGAGATGGTGATGGACAGGGAGGCCTGGCGTGCCTGCAATTCATGGGGTTGCAACGAGTTGGACATGACCGAGTGACTGAACTGACTGAACTGAACTGCATTTCAGACTCTTTTGTTGACCATGATGGCTACTCCATTTCTTCTAAGGGATTCCTGCTTGCAGTAGTAGATATAATGGTCATCTGAGTTAAATTCACCCATTCCAGTCCATTTTATTTTGCTGAATCCTAGAAATTCGACGTTCACTCTTGCCATCTCCTGTTTGACCACTCCCAATTTGCCTTGATTCATGGACCTGACATTCCAGGTTCCTATGCAATATTGCTCTTTACAGCATCGGACCTTGCTTCTATCACCAGTCACATCCACAGCTGGGTATTGTTTTTGCTTTGGCTCCATCCCTTCATTCTTTCTGGAGTTATTTCTCCACTGATCTCCAGTAGCATGTTGGGCACCTACTGACCTGGGGAGTTCCTCTTTCAGTATCCTATCATTTTGCCTTTTCATACTGTTCAATGGTAAGAATACTGAAGTGGTTTTCCATTCCCTTCTCCAGGGGACCACATTCTGTCTGACCTCTCCACCATGACCCATCTGTCTTGGGTGGCCCTACACAGCATGGCTTAGTTTCATTGAGTTATACAAAGCTATGGTCCATGTGATCAGATTGGCTAGTTTTCTGTGATTCTGCAGACAATTAAAGGTCCCCAATGGTAATATTCTTAATTAAAAACTGGTAGAAACTCCCAAGCAGCCAGTTTATGCTTCAAGCATGGCACTCACATCCCACAACTAGCAAATACCACTCATATCAGGGTGGAGAATGGACATTTTAATTTATTATATTACTGTGGTTTTTGTAGGTTTATGCTACCCATTTAGTACTCAGGAGGAAGGAAACAAGAAAGAGAAAGGAAGGAAAGATGAAAAAGGAAGGAAGAGGTGGTGGCAGGGGAGAAGGAAGAAGAGAGACACTGGTCCATGCCTGAACACTGAAAGTGGTGGGAACCTGGACTCAAGGGGTCTTTGGGTCAGCCTTCCTGTAGCCAGAAGAATCGGTGGTCTCTAAAAGCAGCCCAAGGAGTCACTCCTCCTACAAAACATGCAGAATTTCGGGACTGGAAAAAGAGAAATGAGGATAAGAGGCAGGAAGGCTAACTTTGCTGGAAGAATTCTAGAAGGATGGATCTGGAGGACAACAGGGCAAAGTAAAAATGATCAGGCAATACGGGGAAGACAGGAACAAAGCAGGGGGGATCTTGTATCCCACAGTTGTGTGAAAAGATACAGCTGTTCTGGCTGAATCTGCTGGCACATTTTTCAGGTTCTTGCTTTCTCCCAGAAATCTCAGCTGCATGACATGACAGAGACCGCTACAGAACCACAAGGCCTGTAATAAAAATCATTGGTCTGGGGTGTTTGAAAAACTGCCACACTTGGAAGCAGGTGTATAGAGTAGATGTCCTCTAATTCCTTAGAATCCTAAGCAGCACTACAGTATACACTATCTTTTCAACATTGTACTGAAAGTTCTTGCTTGAGGCAGTAAGAGGCAATAAATGTACACAGATTGGAAAGGAAGACATTAAGCTGTGTTTGTCTGCAGATGACATTACTGTCTATGTAAAAAATCATAATGAATCTATGAAAAAGGCTCCTGGAACTAATAAGTGATTATCACAAGGTTGCAGGATATAAGACCATTATAAAAAGTCGATTGCTTTCCTTGGTCCAGCAAAGAGCAAGTGGAATTTAAAATTAAAATCATAATACTGTTTACATTAGCAACCCCAAAATAAAATACTTAGGTATAAATATAACAAAACATGTACAAGATCTATATGAGGAAAACTACAAAACACTTATTATATAAATTGAAGAATTAAGTAAATTGAGAGATAATCTATGTTCATGAATAGAAAGGCTCAATACTGTCAAGATGTCAGTTCTTCCCACTTTGTTCTCTAACTTCACTACAAACCCAGTCAAAATCCCGGAAAGTTATTTTGTGGATATTGACAAATGGATTCTGAAGTTTATGTAGAGAGGCAAAAGACTCAGAATAGCCAAGACAATTTTGAAGGAGAAGAACAAAGTTGGAGACTGAAACTACCCAAGTTCAAGACTTACTGTGCAGCTATAGTGATCAAGACAGTGCAGTATTGGCAAAAGAAGAGAAAAAAGAAAATCAATAGGACAGAATAGAGAGCCAAGGAGAAGGAAATGGCAACCCACTCCAGTATTCTTGCCTAGAGAATCCCATGAACAGAGGAGCCTGGCAGGCAACAGTCCATGGGGTTGCAAGAGTCGGACACAAATTAGCAACTAAACCACTAAACCAAATAAAGCCAAAGGGACAAAGATAATATAATGAAGCAAAAACAGTCTTTTCAACTGATGGTGCTGGAACAATTGGATATCTAGATGCAAAAAATTTGCATCTAGATATAGATCTTACTCCATTCACAAAAGTTAACTTAAGAAGGCTCATAGACCTACACATAAACTGTAAGCCATGAACCTACTAGAAGATGACAGCAGAAGATCTAGATGATCTTGGGTATGGTGATATCTTTTTAGATACAACAGTGAAGACAATCACTGAAAGAAATCATTGATAAGCTGGACTTCATTAAAATTAAAATTTTCTTCTTTGCAAAATATAATGTTAAGAGAATTAGAAAACAGGACATAGACTTGGAGAAAATATCTGCAAAAGACACATCTGATAAAGTATTATAATCTAAAACATACAAAGATCTCTTAAAATGCAACAATAAGAAAAAAAAAAAAAACCTGATTAAAACATTGACCAAAGACCTTGACAGACACATCATCAAAGAAGAAATACAGATGGCAATTATGCCTATATTTCTCCAAACCCATAGACTTTATAACACCAAGATTGAACCCTAAGGTAAACTATAGGCTCTGAGTGATTATGATGTGTAAATGTAAGTTCATCCTTGGCAATAAATATGTACCATCTTGGTTCAGTTCAGTTCAGTCTCTCAGTCGTGTCCGACTCTTTGCGACCCCATGAATTGCAGGCACGCCAGGCCTCCCTGTCCATCACCATCTCCCGGAGTTCACTCACACTCAACGTTCATCGAGTCCATGATGCCATCCAGCCATTACATCCTCTGTCGTCCCCTTCTCCTCCTGCCCCCAATCCCTCCCAGCATCAGAGTCTTTTCCAATGAGTCAACTCTTCACATGAGGTGGCCAAAGTACTGGAGCTTCAGCTTTAGCATCCTTCCTTCCAAAGAAATCCCAGGGTTGATCTCCTTCAGAATGGACTGGTTGGATCTCCTTGCAGTCCAAGGGACTCTCAAGAGTCTTCTCCAACACCACAGTTAAAAAGCATCAATTTTTCAGTGCTCAGCCTTCTTCACCAACTCTCACATCCATACATGACCACTATGCTGATAATGGGGGAGGCTATGCATGTGTAGAGGCAGGGGTGTATATGAGAATCTCTACGTTCCACTGAATTTTGCTGTAAACCTAAAATTACTCTAAAAAATTGCCTTTAAAAAATCACATGCATTGGTAGAGTCAGCATAACTGAAAGGAACCTTCAATGTACAGTCTACTTCAATGAAGATGGACAAACCCATGGACAAACCCTGTCAATTATTTCTTGTATACAATTATAACTTGCATAGCTCAATTGGTAAAGAATCCGCCTGCAATGCAGGAGACCCCAGTTGGATTCCTGGGTTGGGAAGATCCGCTAGAGAAGGGATAGGCTACCCACTCCAGTATTCTTGGACTTCCCTTGTAGCTCAGCTGGTAAAGAATCCACCCACAATGCAGGAGACCTGGGTTTTATCCTTGGGTTTGGAAGATCCTCTGGAGAAGGGAAAGGCTACCCACTCTAGTATTTTGGCCTGAAGAATTCCATGGACTGCATAGTCCATGGGGTCACAAAGAGTCGAACGGGACTGAGCGACTTTCACTTCACTTAGAGAGGTGGAAAAAACCTGCATATACACACGCTCCTCCTGCAAGGTTTTCAGTTGGCAGTGATGAGTGAGAATGATTGTACTAACCTGTAAGTTGCTAGTGAGGAAATGGCTCATCTGTGTCCCTAGCCCACATACTGTGAATTCTAGATACATATTTATTTTTTTAAAGTTTGTTAAAAAATAATGCATTACACAATGAACAAAAGAATCAGATACATGAGTCACATTCATAGCATTTGTGGTCAGTTCTAATCGAGCTATTTTCAGGGTGCTTTGAAGCTCACACTAAGCATATGGTTGTCCTAACCCAAGGCCTGTGTACTTGTCCTTTCTTTTCATTAAGAATCTAGTCAGGACAGGGAGATGCTAGGATAATTAACAAATATGAGATTGTGGCTATGGGTTTAGCACAAACCTCACATTCTTCTCATTCCTCTTCCAAATAGACACTTAGGAAGAGTTTGGTTCATTCAATAGTACACCTCATCAGAATATTTTAAAATGTACTCTTTGGGAACTAACCCACATATACACACATACATGATATTAAAAAAGATTCAGCCTCAGGTGTCTCTTAATATCACATGTTAGCAAAGAATGCTGTTAGCACTCAGAAAATTGTATGTCTCCAAATTCTAAATTCCAGGAATAATTTGCTGTTCTGTTGGGAGCATCTACAATGAGCCTTCCTAAGTCATATATATAGAGACACCTTAGTATGAAGAATAATACGGAAAAAGGAAGTATCATTAGACAGGATTAATTTTAATTATACTATTGTGAAAAGTGGACTAAATATATAATTTACATGGCTCTAAGGATGCTAATTCTTCTCACGAATCTATCTTTCATTCCCTATTGTATTCTCTTAATTTAAAATAATGAATTGTTTGAAAACTATAGAAAACCATAGGAAAATTCTATAACAGCCATTTGTATATTCAACACCAAGATAAGGAAAGACATTTACATTGTGCCAAATGGCTTCAGCTCTCCTTTTTGTTTTAACATAAAGATCATTGTATAGATTCCGCAAAATACCTCCCTCCGTATCTCTTCCCTCTCCTTCCTCTCTTTCTAGACAGACTTGGTTTTGTATGGCTGAGGTGTTTATCATTCATTGTTTTATACTTTTATACTAATGCTTATGCCACCTCCAAATTATGTTTCCGTTGGATTGTACAAATATAGGTCATGCATTTTAATGACAATAGACTCCTCCAACATATAAACAAATCAGTTTATCCATCTGTTTTGCTGCAAATCAGTTAGTCTGCTTCAAGTTTTCTACCCTCGTAACACTTCTACAATGCATACTATTGCAGCATATATTTCGTGGATGTGTGAGAGTTTTTCTAGAGGACACACTTATGGAAATTTTGAAACTGCTGGGTTACCAGGTATGTTTATTTTTATCTTTACTAGGTACTGACAATTTACTCTCTAATGATTGTGTGAATTTATTCTCCCATTAACAATGCATAAAGTTGCCTATTTCCACATAATTTTCCCCAAATTCTGTTTTATTAGGTTTGTAAATTTCTATTAATTTGATGGATGAACTATTATATCACAGTGATTCTAACTGGTATTTATTGTTTTTGTTCAAAATTCAAGTTTGTCTTTACATTTTTACAGATGATTTTAATATGCCAAACTTGTTTTATATATAAATGTATATATACAAAATCATTAATATATATATATGTGTGTGTTTCTGAATGAAATCTATTCCGTCTTATTTTCTGCTATTCATTTACTATGATTTTTCTTTCTTCAATTTTGCCTCAATTTTGTATTTCTATTGGATTATATTTTCTTTAGCTGCTTTGTTCCCATTCACTAATTTAAAAGTTATATATTCTTTATATATATGTATATATACACATATATACGTGTGTATGTGTGCAGCTATATAAGTATTTCTATATACATATATCTATATCTATACACTGAACTGTGCACACTTATCAAAAGCCAAAATTAATCACATTATTATCCTCCTCCTATATGATGCATTCATGGATGCTTTACCTCATCAATCTCCCAGTCTCATTGCAATCATTTTGGATAACTTCAGTTTGCTTTTATATCATAAAATAAGTTAAATATACTCTTCATTAAAAAAATAACTCACATATATTAAAATAATGCTTACTAGTTTGTTTCCATTTTTATTTTTGCATTCTGCTTCATTCACTTATCTTACAAAGTTATTATTTCTAAAGTGCATTCATTTAAAAATTGTTTCCATAACAGTTTGTGAGTGGGAAATGCTCTCAGACTTTATTTTTCTAAAAAAATATATAATTCTCCTTTACTTTATCCTAACCCCTTCTTTTTCTGTTACTTTTTTTTTTTAATTCCCTGAATGCAATATTCTCTCATCTCTTTGAGGACATTAATGACAGTTTCTTTTTTATTTTTTTCCCCTATAGTCTCTCTTTTCTCCAAGTTGATTTTTTTTCTTTATTCTGGTGACAATGTTCCTTACTGAAGGATCTGCTCAATGCCTGGTGATCCTTCATTCTCATTATTAAGAGAGGACTGAAAAGCTACAAAGAGGATAAAAGCACTGATGGGGGAGGGCAGGATGGTGACTCCAATTTCATGCTGGGTGATCTGGGTGACCAGGCTGGAGATTAGCTCCCTACCCAGAGGAACTCCAAGTGTCTCCTCTTGGGTTAGCTAAGAGATCTAGGGGGAAATCTCCTAATTGTATGCCTTGGTAAGGGCACAGCTTCCAGGATTCCAGAAGCCAGGCTGGGAGGGGGCTGGGGACTCAGGTTCAGCATTCATGTACATGCCCCTTTTCTTCCCCTGATTGTACCTGGAACCTCTACTTCAGAAACCAACCACTTTAGTATCCTTGGAGAATAAACCCCGAACTTCATCTGGATTGAGGATGAGTTACTGCCCAGAGTTAAAGGAACAGCAAGGACATTATTATACAGATTCTACCAAATCTTCATTTTCTTAGCCATTCTTCATTCACTTCCAGTTTCAGACATATGTGGTGTGTATTTGTCCTATCCCTTGCAGGTTGCTGGATTTTTTTTTTTTTTTATCCTTTTCTATTTTACACAGCATAAGGCCTGTAAGGGAGACTGGATCTATGAAGGGGCCTGAGTGTGTGACTCCCTGTTTCTCACAAACCTGGGTCCCTTCAACCTTTCCATTAGAGACTTCAAGAGCCAAAACTGACCCTTGCCCTCTGCCTCATAGCTGCTTCTTCCATCCTTCCCACTGATGGCCAAAGCAACAATTCAGACACTCGCTGCTCTTAATTTCATTTCCCTCTTCATTTCTGGATGAAATTCTCAGTCATTTAACTTTTAAGAGTTTATCTATGTATTGCAAATATTTAAGCATTTTTGTTCAATTTTATCTAGCTGTTGAAAGTCTAGATGAATTTAATAGTTAACTGTTAGTCTGTCGCATTCCTAGAAACATGTCTCTCCATCCACCTAATATAATGGTGACCATTTGTTGAGTGCCAATTGGGGGGCCAGAACATCATCCACATGCTATTCCTATGAACTGGTAGAGCTGGGATTTAAAGCTAGGTCTGTCCATCTCCTAAGCCCACTTATAGTAAATCGAACAATCTCTCATGATCAATAATAAAACCTATAGAGACATGTCAGCTGCTTTCAGGGGAAGGAAATGCAAATCCATGTGTGTGGGTGGGCACATGTGTGTGTCTGCTTATACGTGTAGGCTGAGGTATGCGCAGAGAGCATCTAAAACATGGTGTTATCATGATACTCGGTTCACACAGTGCTAGTTGCCACGGATTCTCTTTCTTTTTCTTTGCTCGTTCAACAGTGTCTAATAAATACCTTATTTCCCTTCTCACTGACTTTCTATTTATTTCCTATTTTCTGCTGAAAATACCTATTGTGTTCAAGCAGATGAATGTCACAGCAGGCACACTGCCTTGTAACATCAGGGACTGTGAACAAGAATTCTACTTTGAAGTGAAAAAGTAGTGGGGACGGGGAAGATAAGGAGGTTATAGAGAGACAACACAGAAAATAAATGCATGTGTGAATCTGTAATTTCCCAAGAAAAGCTACAATCTGTGTAATATTGTACTTTTGCAGAATAAATTGTTAACAGGAAAGTACCTCTATATAACTTTCAAAGAAACATCATTTTAAATATGTTCTTATTTGAAGAGGCTATAGGTGCAGAGTAGCCAGCTAACAAACGTGTATTGCTCTGAAAGGATTACCCACTGGGGAACCATAAATTCATGCTAATATTGTCTATTTTATCACATTTCCATCAGGGATGTGGTCTTAGGAAAGCACCTTAATGTATTCTTTAGCTAGAATGAATCAGAGATTTTAGTTCTCCAAAATATCCTGGCTCCCCTCTCCTGCTTGGATGGAATAATCAAAATCATTTCTTGATATCAGGATCTGCCTTTTACACTTTTACTGCATTTATCAGCGTGCCCAGCTCAGTGACTTGTACACAGTAGCAGCACAGTATGTACATCAGTAATGACATGGACTTTTTGCCTCTTTGGGAAAAAATAGATGCACACTTAGTTACAAGGCCTTGGCTGTGGAGCAGCTGGCCTAACAGATGGGGCAGCAGACAGGGCACACAGCAGACAGCTACCAGGAGGTCCTAGAGGAATCTACATTAAATGGTTCCTTCCCCAGCCTCAAAGGACGATTTAGACCACCTAACACTAAGGTTCTTCATAAGACTGCTGTTTTCTGTGATTCATCTGTATGTCACCCTCTTTTAGAAACTGGCCATGGAGATTTGAACCAAGCGAGGATCCCCTTCCTTCTTCATCTTCAAAGTTATACTGTCTTCAAATCTGCTTCAAACTGATAAGAATTTATATTCATTTTATTTAATTGTCTCTTTTAGTTGTTTTTTCGATTCTTCTTTTTTTCTAGGCTGTAGGCACAGTGAGGTCAGGGATCAGGTCGTTTTCACATATTCCAAACATGAGTAGTGACTTGCTGTTTTTTTAAATGAACACATCATTCAATAAATCACTCTTCCTGCTTCCTCTTCTTTAATCTGGAAATGAGAACTGTCATTCAGAACACTGAGCAGCCACTTAACTTGGCACCACTCACTTCCACGCTTAGCACAAGCTTTCCAGGCGGAACATCCCAGGAATCGTGTTTCAGAGAGCTGCGGAGCCCTTCTGCAGTTGAAATGCTCTTTCCATGTAAAAATCCTCCTGTGCTCTCTCTACTGCTCAGCAGCAGTTGAGAAGCAAGTCACTTGTGCAAACTCTGAAAGGCTATTGATAAAAGAAAAGGGATGACATTTGCTTCTGGCAGTTTTACTCAAAGGTATGCGCCTGGAAGTCAGAGAAAGATATGAGCCGTGGGAAGTACGAGAGATCTCTGAAAAGAATGCAGGAAAAGGATCTTCACGGGGTAGGAGCACTTTTCCACTATGCTTGGCAAGAAAGGGCAACTCGGAGACTGAAAGGAGAGTGAATGGGCAAGGCCAGGGGAGAGACCGCAGTACACTGACTCTCATCTCTCGTGTGTCGTGACCTTGAGCCCTATCGGAGCTGCCGTGTGAGTTACAGTCCAGTGGCAAATAGAACTAAGGCCAGGAATCATTGCAAACACTTGCACTGATGGTTTATGAAGGAGTCAAACAGGATGTGGATAGATAAATCTGATCAAGCACATATCTAGTTTGGCAACAGATATATAAAAATAGGTAAATAAAATATTTCTAGGAAGGATATTAATTGAAGGAAAGGAAGAAAACTGTCTTACATGTTGTTATATTTCAGCTGAGAGTTCAAGGAAAAATTCATCCAAGAAATCAGCTGACTCCTAATCAGAGTTCTAATGCAGCCATTTATAGCTCTGCATGCTGCTTCATCACCCAGGTAATTACCCTTCATCAACCTAAAATTCTCCAGTACTTTCAGTTGGAGAAGCTAGTCTTCATTTTCCCATGTTAGAAGTCAGCGGCAAACTGTTATTGACCCAGATCTGCTGTCATCTTCCACTTGAGTTCAGATGCACATGTAAGAGAGTCCTTTGCATTATTTACAGTTGTTTCCTTGAAAACTTAAAGCCAGTACTTAGCCTTATGGATGGAAATAGGAATACGGAATAAATGGATGGATATAGAAGAGGCTGTATTATAGATGAGTAAATAAATGAGTGTGTAAGGATAACTTCATTTATCACACTGATTCATTAACTCAACAAACATTGAAAGTAAAATATTATTAGTTTTAACTATAACATGGTCAATGTATCAAACTGGGTTTAATTAGAGACTTAAAACCTCTTGGGTGATTACAGAGAGTTGAACAGGAGGTTGTAGAAACTGGTTAATTAGTTTATGTATGACAGTTGTTTTTGTTTATGATGCTGAGCCCTAAAGTCCACACATCAGACAGTCTGAAAGGAAAGATGGGAATGAAGCTCTAGAGAGAAAGGACGGACAGGAGCCGTGAGATGGCGTAGACCCCTTGATGATAAAGGGACCCTCATCAATTTCTCACTGACTCTAAGCATTTGGCTTTGATGATTTGAGTTGCTTACACAAAATGGTGTCTTTCTTCATGAATTCAAACATGTACCTGACCCAGGAGTTACAGAAGCTGAAGAGGTTGCTGGAGGCTGTGCGCCTGGTGATTAACTGTTGCCAACAAGGTGAGTCAGCAGGTCCACAATAATATGTGTTCATTTAAATAGCACCTGAAACTACACTCACCTTCTGAACACGAAAATGGCTTGCAGAAATGTCTTTGGTGGTAAATTTATTTACCACATGCAGAGAATTCTGGTAATGAAATGATGACACCTAGAGTAAAGCCTTGGTGAGAGCGGTATGGGGAAGGGCTTGGGAAATGTATCTTGGAAGGTGTTGAGCCTCTGATTCCTATTTGTCTCAGCCAGGAGGGTTTATTTTTTAATAATATGTGTGCCAACACACCTTTTTGTCTGCTTTAGCCAACTCTTCTTGAATTTCTTCTCCTTGTAACTTGAAGAGATCTGATCAGTGCATATACTGCATGATAGGCTGGAGTTAATAGGTGGGGGAGGTAATTGGGGAAGGTAATTCAATTATGAAAATCAGTGTCTAATGTATTTACATGCTCAAAACAATGAATTAATGAATAAATGAAGGGTTCAAAAATGAGAAACATGGTGTAGGAAAGTACAAGGTGATTCATATTGACTTTTCCCCAGAAAATCCCATTTGCATGAAAAGAGCCTCCCAATGAGTTGAGCTTCATCACAGTTCCAAAATAGACTTTAGGGCACAGTTCTCCCATCACTTATCCTCATAATGATTTACAAAAATTTCCAATGGTACTAAGACCGAGGTATCTGGCATCCAGTTTACATTTCTGTTTTCCTTTGAACGTTAGCAAAGTGCTGAGCATCATTGTGGACCAGTAATTATATAAATCAAGGTAAATCAATGTAATGAAATAATTCAGAAGTTAAAATTGATTCCTCATATGCTATCAGATCTGGGATTCCAGGATTCTAGAAGGCTGGGATAAAAATGAAGTCCCAGCGATTACTGAGTTCTTATATTTATTTATTTTCCTGAATTCAATTTCTCTCTTCTTAAATGCTAGTGTTTAGTCAGGATTCCTTATGTTCCCTAATGAAACCGTCTGGAGTCACACTCTCTAGCAGTTCTGACCATTTGTGTTTCACTCTGGTAATTCATTAGAGAAAAGGAAGATCTCTCAATGTACTCTCTTGAAAGGCTGAAAGAGAAAAAAATTCTTACCACCCTGTAGCAGGTGCTGCCCACCCCAATTCTAGTTTTGCTGGCTAGAGAACACATTTAATTGCCTTGCAGTCCCTGTTTCTAAAAAAAAAAAAAGAGAAAGCAAGTGGCTTTGAATAGGGAGATAAGTGAATAGATTTTTTTATCAAAGGTGCAGACCAACTGCATGTGGTTGGAAGTCCAAGTATGCAGGAGCCCAGGGCCAACAGCTTTTCTCAGAGCTGCATAAAGACGACCCGGCACGTAAAGAAGCCAGGGGAAAACAACCATTTTTTGCTATACTACACATGTGGCTCTTCACTATGACTTTTCTTGTGTGGCTATTTACATTAATTTTCTCTGATGTCTCAGTTAAGTGCACATACTGAAAACTTTATTTATAGTGGCGTAAGCAAGTTGAGCTCATTTCCTTATATAACAAGAAGTCTTTTGAAAGGGGTTGTGAGTATTTGTTTATAAGCACAACATTTTCAGGACTGGCTCTCACAATATTCTTGACATTTTTTTTCACTGTTGGTCCATGCTGCAACTTCAAAACTCTTGTTCATGTCAGGAAAGAAAGAGGTGGGAAAGCCACACCAAATGCATTCATTTACATGGATTATTAAAAGCAAACTTCTTCCCAGGATACCCCACAGATTTAGCTATAAGACAATGAAAAGATTATGTCACATGGCTACTCGTTCTGCACTGCAGGCTTCTCCATAAAGAAGAGGGGTAAATGGGTACTGGGTGGGCAACCAATGTTTTTGTCTTCATTTGTGTAAATGGTTTTGAGTACTTTGAAAGCAGCAACTAAGTTCTATACTTGGTTCATAGTATCTTTCACTTTAAAAAGTTTTTTATATTCTCATTTCCCTTCTTTGACCATAATTATGAGAGAGAATTGATCTGTAACAATTACGACGACTCATTTAAACTAAAGATGATTCAGTGTCACACATAAAGGCACTTACATATAAGATGACTTGATATTTTAAATTGACAATTAGGTTAATAAAGACTTTCTCCAGTATAAGATTAGTGAAGGAAGCTGGGAAAACTAAAGGAAACAAATAGACAAAGAGCAACAAAATCAAAGGCCTAGATCTATGAAAAACTGTAGAAAAACTTATATCAGCATCAAGGCAGAGAAAACAAATCTTACCTTACAAAGAAAAAAAAGATCTCTTGGCAAAAATTATTTTAAACACAATGGGAAAATACCAAGATAATTTTGCAGGAGTAAAGGGAGTTAAGTTCTATAGATGTTCTTTTTAATGACACCAATGTAGAAATATAAGCTTAAGCGTTTAAAATATAAAAGAGGGGCTGCCACTAGAATCAAACTGTGCTGTGCAATGTTCAAATTAGGAGAAGAAATAAAGAAGAATAAAAGTTTAAACAGTAGTAAAAAAGATGGTGAACTTCCAAAGAAAAAACATAACATAGGTTGAACTTGGGCTTCTAATTTTAATTAGTTGCTTCTGTCAAGGGCATCTAGTAAGATGTGATAAAAAAAGAAAAGAAAAAAATCATCCATACACCTGAGAGCTCTGAAGCTATTAGCACTTAAAGACATAAGAGAAGCGAGACGTAGAGCACATGAGGTAACATTCTGTAAACCGCTTTTCTTCTTAGGGTCTTTTCTCATTCTTGAGGGAAAGTGGGTTACTGCTAAGTGATTAATATTCACACATCTTAGAGAACAGTAGAGATAATTATTGGAAGAGTTGTGACCACAAAGGACGACAAAATGTGAGAGGCCAAGATTCCAGAGGAATGGGAGGTGCAGACAGACTTGCCAGACCATGCTGGTTGTCTTTCATGAAGCGTTTTCTGAATTCCAAGTTGTGGAGGATTAAGTTAAAAGACTAAACAGAAAGCCACTGAAATGGAGGCCGAGTTATCTGCAGGCTCATTGTACTGAGGAGGCAAAATTAAAGTCTAGGTCCTGCCAAGAACAGAGGCCCTAATAAACGTTCTGGTCCATCAGGCAGAAACCTTGCGGAGCTACATCCTAGGAGCATCGATGAACCGAAGGGAGACTCAGACTTACAAACCAGCCACAATCAATGGTTGGAGAGAATGAGGGGATGTGTTGCCACGTATGTCTAGAGCAGAAAACAGAAGACCCACTCTGTACAAAAATGCAGTGTCAAGAATTTGATAAAAATTTAACAAGCCCACTAAGGAAATATATAGATACATATGCATACACTATATATATAACTAACTCTCCGTATGTGTGTATATATGTATCCCCTATGACTCATCCATTACATTTATGTCTTATACTTGAACAAGATATACAATAATGTTTATACATGTTTTATAACAAGCCCAAACAAGGAGGAAAAGCAAACAAAAGAAACCTAAAATGGCTGTCAGTCAGTTCAATCACTCAGTCATGTCTGACTCTTTGTGACCCCATGAACTGCAGCACGCCAGGCTTCCCTATCTATCACCAACTCCCGGAGTTTACTCAAACTCATGTCCACTGAGTCAGTGATGCCATCCAACCATCTCATCCTCTGTCATCCCCTTCTCCCACCTTCAATCTTTCCCAGCATCAGGTGGCCAAAGTATTGGATTTTCATAGAAAGAATAAATATTTTTGTGATAGTCAGAAAATGAAACACTCTACAGCAATGAAATTAGAAACTTGCTTCTTGTAATACCAAAGACAATTTTCACAAAAAAAAGAAAATGAATTTAAAAAGCCAGATCCAAAGATTACGTAGGTTTCCTATTATACAAACTTCAGAAATCAGGGAAACAGCTATAGACTGAAGAGTTGTGGCTCCCTTAAATTCATCTTCCCTGGTGGCTCAGAGGTTACAGCGTCTGCCTCCAATGCGGGAGACCTGGGTTCGATTCCTGGGTTGGGAAGATCCCCTGGAGAAGGGAATGGTAACCCACTCCAGTATTCTTGCCTGGAGAATCCCATGCATGGAGGAGCCTGGTGGGCTACAGTCCATGGGGTCACAAAGAGTCGGACACGACTGAGCGGCTTCACTTACTCACTCACTCACTTACTAAATTCATCTGTTCAAAGCTAAGCCTCAACGTGATGGTATTTGGAGGTAAGCCCTTTGGGAGGTGATTAGGATATGAAGGGGGAGCCCTCAGGAATGGGGTTATGCCCTTATAAAAGTGACCCCAGAGAGCTTGGACATGTATCCCCTTCCACCATGTGAGGACACAGTGGAATGGAAGACATGAACCCAGAAGTGGAGCCTCAGCAGACACATAATCTGCTGACACCTTGATGCTGGCATCCCACGCCTTCAGAACTATGGGAAATACATTTCTGTTGTTTGCAGGCCACCCAGTCTGTGGGGGTGCTATTACAGTTCACACTAATCTGTGGTGTTAACAGTCTGAACGGTGACATTCAGGAAATTAATGACTGGGATAGGGCTTGAGAGAGGTTCTCTTAAGTCCTTTACTTTACTCTGGGTGGTTGTTACATGGACATATTCACTATGAAATATGTCACTGAGTTTTGTGCCTATGATTTGTCAAATTTTCTATAGTTTTTTTTCATTAATAATTTACGAAGTGTTTACCCCCCAAAAAATAAATAAATAAACAGCAACATATATATTATCAAAATAAATAAGAAGAGGTTAAATCCTTGTAAAGAAGGCCACAATTGAGATAGGTTTTGGTTTTAAAACAATTCAATTTACCACTTCTGTAAGAATCACAACCAAATCAAAATAACAAAGGATACTAATAAAGAGATGGGCAAATAGGGGGAAATGCCAGTGTGTAGGCATTTTTTATACAAAGCAGAGTATTCTTAGTATTGAAAGTAAAATCATACAAAAAGCATATATCTGCAAAATGCAATTATTTAATATAAAGGGCAAGTCACAATGAAGATGCAGCTATCATGGATCTGTGTTCCAAATTCACTAAGTTCAAGGTATACAAGAAAAAACTTTGGAATATAACCAGCAAGATGAAAAATAATAATGGTCATTCTTGAACTTACATATATTGTCATATTTTTACAGCTAAAATAGAACAAGATAATATAGTGTTAGAATAATGCAACTAATACTCAATATATTAAATCAAATAGATGATATCAAAATGTGTCCCTTATATAGAAAAAGCATTTTTTAACATCATTCTAATACATTTACAAACAAAAGATCACAGTTATAATCATAAATTCTCTATTCACAATGTAATAAAACCAGGAATTTATTACAAAATAATCAAGAAACTAATCTAATCATTTGGAAATAAGAACAGAAACCTCTGCTAAATAATCTCTGCATCAAAAACTTAATCAAGGCTTCTATGACAAGTTATTAAATTTAGTTACAATACTATTTTATGTATCACAGTAATCTCATTGTAGCTGTTTAGTCACTTACAGGCATGGTTGAAACTTTAAAAAGAGCAAAATTCATTTACTTAATTATGTTTTTCATTAAATAAGAAATAATGAAACTAAATGAAACAAATATTGAACTCTAGAAACTAGAAAAGTTGCAGCAAAATAAACCTAATAAATTTAAAAGTATTAAATTAGAAAATAAAAAAGTTTTAAATGCATCTGAAAACTTTTAAAATTAAAAACCAATAATATGGATGCAAATATATCAAGTCTATTAATGAAAGCCAAGAAGAAAATACAAATACACAACACAATGGAGAACAAAAGGTATAAAGATCATAGCTAGCTATGAGACTGCCTAAAAATGCTGCATTTTCTCCTAATGAAGAATTATGAAGACTCTTACTGTGCTACACATACTGAAATTTTTGTGCATTACAAAATTTACAGTGCTGCCATAGGTTTTTCCCTTTTGTTATTTCAAGAACTTTATCGAAGTTATTTATTTTTTGGTTTGTTGTTATTGTTTTTACCATTGCAAGGCATTTTACCCCTTTGTTTCCAAGGGAAGGTAAAAATGCAAGAGGTAATGACAATGTGAAGTCAACATATTACTTTTCTATTAGGGTTACTCTATTATTAGTTCAACATGTGCCTCATACAATACAGGACTTTCTAAGCTATGTCTGGAGGACTGGCTTAAGCTCCAAGCCTGGTTAGATTCTTTGCCTAAAGATTCCTATCTTACTATTGATCATATCCTGGAAAGCAAGAATCTCAACACCTTATGAGAGAAGGATAAGAGAAAGTTACCAATGAGCAGTTTATCCAAGTTTTGAGCTTTGAGCAGAATCAAGAAGGGTGCAGAAGCTGTATGTATGTATACATCCTTCCCCCTGCCCAGTTTTACTGAGATACAATTGACATACAGCACTTCACAAGTGACCAGACTTCTACACATCGTGCAATGATTATCACAAGTTTACTGAACATCTACCATCTCATATAGATACAATATTAAAGAAATAGAAGAAAAAAGTTTTTCTTGTGATGAGAACTCTTAGGATTTACTTTCCTAACAGCATTCATGTATCATATACAACAATGTTAATTATGTTTATCATGTTAATATTGCATCCTTAGTGTGTACTTATAACTGGAAGTGTGTATCTTTTGACAATCTTCATCTAATTCCCTCTCTACCCACTATTAACCCCCACTTCTGGTGGCAAAAAAATCTTATTTCTTTTTCAATAAGATTTTTTTTTTGAAGTATAATTGACCTACAACACTATATTAGTTTCTGGCATACAACATAATGACTGGATATTTCCACACATCTCAAGATGTCTGTTACCATACAAAGATACTACAACGTATACTGACTATACTCCCCAAGCAGAATCATAGATACAACAAAGAGGTAGTTGCCACACAGAAGGAAGGTGGGAGAGAAATAGGTACAGCTAATTCAGAGATAGAAACTTTCAGTTACAAAATAAATGAGCCACAGGGGTATGTGTATCTTTTTCCTTGCCTATTGGTAAGCAGAGCTTTGCTAGCATCCTGACTAGCTTATGAGATGAACAACCCCATAAGCAACTCGAGGACGGTAAGATAGTGAAAGAGAAAGAACACTGCTTCCAGCTACACAACTATTTCCCTCTAGATGAGGGTGGCCTGAGGCAGAAAGGGTTACACTGAGGCTAAGTAATAAATGCAGGTCTTGCCTTAGTGTCAAGACTCCAAGAGACTGTGTAACACTGGTGGTGGCATGGTTAAAGATGTGGCTGTGGATTTTCATTTGCTACTCGACGATTTATAGGATGTGCATAATCGACTTGATTTGGCTAACATATGTGAATGGTTACTAATGATGGCTTAAATAACAACAACTCTGCTATGAAAGCACTTTATAAAAGGAAATTTCCTCAGAATAGAGTGCCTTGAGAACAATGTTTTTCTGAGCCTTGATACAGAGTAGTGAGTTGAACCCACTGTATTTTTATATATCTCTGGGAAAAACAATTAGTTCTTTTCAGTAAATGAAAAGGCATCAACAAAGGAAATTCTTTAGAAAATAGTTCATCAACTGAAGCCTAAGGGAATTGAAGGGAAAATAAATGTTGTAGAGGATTTAGAAACATTTTTTTTTTCTGCCTCCAATTAGAAAAACAATATATTTAACCCTCGGTCATTACTGTTGCGTGACTTCATTGGTTTGCTACTCAATTCTATTCCCCAAAGATTTTCTGGGACACTGAGTGCTGAAATTATGAAGATGAATGAAAACCCTGAAGTTTGTCAGAGACAGATCTATACGCATGTGTAATTCATCTTGTGGTTTCTTCTACTAAGACTTTATTGCAGGGATTTAAAAATATCAGTGAGAATTCTGGCATGTGGAGTCATCAACCAGAAATAACTTTGCACCAAATCCCCAAATGGTCTTTCTGATTGGCAGGCATGCACAAGCTGAGAAGTAGCATTTCCTCTTTCTCAGACTTGTTCTGCCCTTTATTTGAAGGTGGCAGAAGTTCGAACTAAAATTCTTGAAAGTAATAGATCTTAATGTGGATTCAATTCCATATCGGTGGCAGATCCGCACATTATAGATAACAGGTAAGTTACAAAGGACTTCTTGACTGTCTACAGTAGCTAAACTCAAATTACAAAATTTTAGGACGAAATGACACTTAAGGAATTCTGCATTCACTGCTAATTCTCTCATTTTGAAAAAAAAAAAAAAACGAAGCCCACAAAACCTGAATTAAGATGTTTAGGTCTTTTAACAAATCCACAATGTTAAATAAAACCTGTAGAATTCTTGACTTGCAAAACTTATCTGTCCATTAATATTTTTAACCCATTCAGGATGATTAATATTGTCAGTTTAAAAAATTAGCAATAATCAAGCATAGAAAATGCAATAAAACATAAGAAAGATGTTGTCTGAATTTTCAGAAGTGGCTAGAAGATGTACTGTGGCAATAGCTGAAGGTCAGTTTTTATTAATTGCTTTAAAGATAGGAGAAGTAAAATGGCAGTGACTATTGGTGAATAATATGGGGAAAAAAACATCAGCTCACACTAAATTTGCTTTCTTCTTACCCAGATAAAGGCTGCTAAAGTTAGGTGTATTTTGGTGTTAAAAAAATGATTGCTTTTTTTTTCATTATATCTTTCTTTGACAGTACTACAAAATGTTAGCCAGAGAACATATATATTTAAACGAGAAACCCAATGTGGGTTCACTTACCTGTCAGCTTCTAGTTAGTCTGGAGAACATTTCCAGCGGTCCCATTCAGGGTTCTTTCCTTGGATCAATTTGGTTCAATACTCTCAGTCCACCAACTGACAAAAAAGGTAGAATATGGCTTATCAAATGGAATCCTTGGTAAAGTTCAAAGAAAGCACTTAGTATTATCAATGGCAAAATCAGAGTTAACAATTATCTTGAAAATTTGTAACATTTTCAGCCAATAAAAAAATCTGACACTTGTAAATGCAAAAAGTTCCAAACTTAGGATCAAAAATCCATTTTCATCAGTAGAGGATGAGAGAGACCATAGATGTCTCAGAGTTTTATTTTTAAAACAGGCTTGATATGAGCCTGTGATCTCATGTAGCTAATATATTCTAGCACTGAATTTGCATGAATTCATAGATAAAGTTTACCAAGACACAGAGTCTGAAGGTTAACCCTGGATAGGAAGTTTTGTAGTTCAGATACTATATTCTGGGGGGACTGTTGCTCAGTTTAAAAAGCATGGAGCAGAGAAAGAAAGAGGCAGACAGATATAGGTAAGGAAAGATGTTAAGGGTCCAGAGACTCATGAACAAATTCAGTCATTCATCAAAACTTCCTTCACACATTAAGTACTGATTATTGTAGAAGATCATGGAAATAGAGAGCTTTACTTCTTTGCTTGGAAAACTCTCAGCTGAATAAGGAAGAAAGAGATAAATATTTCTAATGCCACATGTTGGAATGGCATAGTCTATAGAGCACTGTGATGGTGCAGAAAGAGGAATGATACTTCACAGGGAGGGTAGCAGACCAGGGTGTCAGGATGCTTAAAAATTGGGAATATTTAGCTTTAAAAGAAGGCTAAGGAAAAGTTTTAATCCACCTAAAATAATTATTTTAATTCACCTAAAGGAGTGCTTTAGCCATCCTACAAGTAGGCTACAATCATTTCACTTCTGTATCTTTGCTCATTCCATTACCCTCCTAGAATGTCCACTCCTCTAAATTCTACCAACCTTCAAGTTTTTGTTGCAAACTAATCACTTCCATCTTGCCAAACCACAGGGCTATGTCTGAGCTGACCCTGAGAGCAGGCACTTCCATCACACACACACTTGGTGCCTCGTCTGCAACATCATCCAATGCTTCTATCAGAATCAATTCACCTGATCTTGTACTGTACGCCTTTTAGAATAGGGAGGAAACATATGTTTTCAGTCCGTGACCATGCTTTGTACTGAAACTGAGCACACCAAGGCTCAATAAATACCTTGTAGAAAGTCAATTAGCCTGCTTTCTTTAGTGAAGAACAACTTGTAGCTGACATCCCAAGTCCCTTCCTTTGTGCACCATTTTTCCAGCTAAGGAAGCAGAATTGCTCACTCTCACATGAACTTCCAAGCTTATGGAGGTGGAGTGAGAAGGCATTGCACATCTCTGAGGGTCCAGCCTGGTAAGGCTGTCAAGTTAAACAAAACTTCCTATCCCCAAAGGCGGTCCTGAATCTGGGACAATCCCTGTCTTTGTCTCAAGTGTCATGATTTAGTCCATAAAGTTTTGAACCACAGAGAAAACTGATCTATTTGTGTCCTGTATCCTGAAACTTGACAAAGTATCTTGCTTTCATCTTTCTGAATTTTTTTACATCCATTACAAGCTATTAAAAGCCTCAGGCATGGACAGAGGTTCTTTGGGCTCAGCCGTGGCTTCTTTGCTTCTAAAAATCAGTATTTTCTGTTGAACATGCCTTCATCTTATTACAAAATAGGGCTCTGGAATTTGGCCCTGCCCAGGGAACAATCAGCATGCTGGTGATTGCTTTGAAAGCAGTATTATACTAATACAGGATCTCATTAAAACCCCTTTCATGGGAGCTGGGGGTTTCTTCCCAATCCAAATGGACATGGTGGTGTTCATTATGTGTTCAGAAGTGTTCTCTGTACCATCAAATGGCTTGAGGAAAGAAAATCTTTTGACCTTTGTAATTGCTACAATATTATATAGGGTTCTTTCTCCAGTTGAACAGAGCAATAAATATTGCAGAGCTGTACATTTTTTTTTCCTCCAAAAATGCAATTAAAATAGGGGGGAAATTCTTCTGAGGGCATTTCAGTGGTGCTATCCCATCCAACATTTTGGAGGGGCATTCGTGGGGGGGGGGGGCAGATTATGCTGCAAGATGCTGCGTGCATTTGGGATAATTTCCAGTAACTGGCTTGGGGCCTCAGGTTGCAGAATTAGTTCACTTAGGGCTTCAGCTCCTGGTTTCTGACTCATTAAGACTGTCTTGTCAGGGTAGGTATGTGATCAGTTTCTGGACTGCAAACTAAGCCCAATAAATTGCTGAACTCGGCTTAAAAAGTTAATTACCAAATCTGGTGCATGTGGTGCAGAAAAAAGGACAGAAAGTAAAAATTAATGTGCAGACAAGCAGTTTTTTAAAAAAATTAACTTCAAAAATATAAATATTCCACTGGTATTACTTGGGACTGAACACAGTCTCAACTCACCTCCAAGTTCCAGTTTCTTGATTACTTGCCAACCTGTTTCCCTTTTCTATTCTCTTACAGGTCCATGTGGGGATGCGCGTGGATATTTGTCAAAGTATCTTGACAGATCATATGCAATGCACAAGGCAGGAACAGTTTTCCCAGACACATTAAAAATGTCCACATTCAAGGTAAATATGACATGGGGTTTTAGTAGAAATATATTTTGAGTTCCAGTTCACAAGTTTTCCTGAAGGGCTGCCATTTTATATTTTATGGAGGAAATTCCTTGGTGCATTTCCAAAAAAAAAAAAAAGTTTTTGTTTTTGTTTTTTTCTTCAAACTGGTAATATAAAAATAACTGCTATAGTGTCCACAGTGGAGCCAGTCCTGCTTCTGTGCCTGGAACTTTGGAAGCTGTGATAGGAGGTGGTGGGGCCATCAGCACAGCTATTCTGCACTGGGGGCAGTTTAAGAGGGTGGTTGAACCATCCCCTTTTCACTCTGTTCTCTTCCACTATGCCCTGGATTTGGTGGAGTACAGGGAGGAAGTGGACCCTGATCTTTCTATTTTTATCCTCTTCCTCCTCATGGGCTGAACATAAACATGATTCCTTTCACCAGATATGCTTGAACAATCCTATTAATAGTTTTCCTGTGTCAGATTTAAATATACCCAAGAAAGCAGAATTATGTTAAAGGTATTGCCAGGTATAAACTCTGTAAATGCAGAGACCCATCTTTTCATTCTTGATCCCTGTGGTGCCTGGCACAGGGCCTGGCATCAAAAATTAAGACTCACTCTTAGTCTTTGCTGAAATAAGCAATGAGCAATATTCAAAGACTAGCATGTAAATATGGCAATGCCTTCACAGAAGTACATGCAAAGTTCTTCAGGATCACCATGGATGGAGTACCTGCAGAGCATAGATGTGTTTCAGTAAATGTTGATGAAATCATCTGAGGGGTTGCACACCCCAGACCTCTTGTTTCACATAGATCACCATTTTCTAGAAAGCTACCCTGTTCCTTATTTCTCCAGCTCCAAACAAGCATCATTTCCAGAGTGCTTACAGGAAGGCAGGTGCTGTGGTAGGTGCTCCGGCTCATTGCATGTAATCTTTCAAACAGTTTTTTTTGTTCATGTACTCTCTGTAAATACAGTTACACCCATTTAAAAGACATAATAATCCAGGCTTGGAAATGCAGGTCTCTCCTCAAATGGATAGCAGTTGTAATGAGCAAATAAAGGCTTCAAATCTAATTATGTCTTAAACACCAAGCCTCATATCCATCCATACCATCATGCTACAGAACCAGAGAACAGAAGAGACATTCTGTCTTCCCTACTAGGAAGAAAAAGTGCATACATCTAGTCTCCTCCCTCCTAATTCTTAAAGTGCTATGTTCATTTCTTAGGTGCTTTTCTTATCCATACCTTACAGTGATTTTTATTTGCTTTATTAAAAATTGGGGGAAAAGAAGGAAAGTTTGGAAAATCCACATAACCGGTCAACACTATCTCCTCCTAGTCCTCCAATTTATCCTGGAAAAACTTTGCAGTTGGCTAATGGTTACAACATCAACAAATAACTTCTTTCTCTTTTTTCATTAAACTAAAGGGAAAAAAATCAACTAATGCACTCACTGCATCCTTGTTGACTGGTGGCTCATTACAGAGGCTAATAAGAGAAAATACATTCTCATATACTGATCATTGGAGCTCAGAGAATTTGAAGAGAGCCACCTGCTGAGTAAGTATCCATTTTTGCTTCTGACTTTGTATGTATTAGTCTGGTCAATTTCCCCAAGCTGGCCTGATTAGGAAAGTTTTATTAAAACAAATGGAGATGAGCCTTAAAATTAGTAGAGGAAAGCCAAAGCTGTGTCTGAACCACTCTCACAGGCTTCATCCTCAGCCAGACGTGCTGACCACTTGGCATAGGTCTGTGGCAGAGGCTGCAGTGCATTCATCAGAACCTCAAGCCTTTCCTTCTTGCACAGAGCTCGACTTACATCCCAGCCTCCCCTGCAAACAGCTGCCATCCTCCATTTTCCATCCAACTGAAGAAAATGAGGCATGCTGCCTTCAGATCCCAGCCATCAAACGTCTCCACATGAACATGCTCAATCCCAGTCTCCCTCCCTCCCAACTTCCCTCTCTTCCTGCCTCTCTGTCTCTCTCTTTTATCTGCTTCTTAAATGTTTTGTTGTTGTTGTTCAGGTGACTCATTAACTACATATAAAACATAACAGATTTTTTTAGACTGAATTTCCAAATGACTGCATGGACATCAATGTTTTACATTGCCAAACAGTTACTGATAAGACTTTAAAAGAGCAAGAAGTGAGTTTCTATGTATTAAACTCCTCAGATTTCAAGGATGGTCTGTTACTATGTGTTATGAACTAAATGTCTGCATCCTCCTCCAACAAAATTTATTTGTTGAAGCCCTAACTTACCTGCCCAGCACATAAGATGTGATAGTATTAGGTGGTAGGCCTTGGGAGGTAGTTAGGATTAGATGAGTCCTCATGAATGGGATTAGAGGCCTTATAAGAGATACAAGGGAACTGTCTTCCCCTCTGTGCTCTCTACCATGTGAGAATATAGGAAAAGTACAAAGTCTAAAATCTGAACAAGGACTCTCACCTGAACTTGACCATCTTGACTTACAGCTTCCAGAGCTCTATATTCCAGAGATATGAAGGTTTGTTGTTGTTGTTGTTTACAAGTCACCCAGTCTATATTTTTGTGATAGTAGCCCAGATGACTGAGACCAAAAATAGTGCTAATTTAACTAATTAACATTCCTTAATAGATTAAGCTTCTTATGGGATACACAGATTTTCTTTTTCCTTTATAGAAAAAGACCTGGAAAAAAAATCATATGCCATATTTTAACATACTTACATAGAGATTCAAAAACAAATGTATCAATCTATTTAATTTTATAGATAAAGATGTCAATATAGACAGAGAATAGGCATAGGTGCACATGTAGATGTAGCTATGTAGATTTAGATACAGAGAGAAATACAGATGTGCTCGCTTACAAAGGTAAATTTATGCCGATATACAAATTTGGCACAAATCTCATCACATAACATATTTCAATGAAGGTTTTTTGAACTTGAAACTTAAGGTGTAAATAACCAAACTGAATACAGTTGCTTGGAAATATTACTTGTGAATTATTTAATATCACAATAATAAGAATCTCAAGACATTGACTTTATAAACATAGGAACACAAAAAAGAGACTAAGAAAAATAAAGAAGGGGAAGAGAAAGAAGGTACTTTGTAGTTATATTCGTGAAATTCTCCATGAAAGGTTTATCCTGAAGATCCAAGTACAAATCTCATAGGTTCAAGTAGGATAAAACAAGAAGAAAAATTCAGAATTTGATAAGAAGTGTCATTGTAGATTTTAAGCCCCATGTAGAAAATAACCTCCTCAAGAACCAAAATATGTTCAATTTAACAAAGCATTTTGAGGGATGACCATGAATAAGTCACTCTGCAAAGTTAAAATATGAATAATGCTTAGAGTGTAACAAGACAGCTTCCCAATCCAAGGGAAGAATGGGGTTGGGTAAGACCATTTAAACACTGTGTACCAAATACAATAGAAGTATACACAGGATACAGTGGAAATTTGGGAGATCACAGAAAGATCACCAGAGGAGATGACAACACAGCGGAATCCTGAAACACAGAACGGTTTTGGATAAGCACAAGCTGGAAGCAGACAAGCGTAGGAAGACAGCAAACGCGGCATATTTCCCTTATCATTGAATTTCTGCTCAAAAACCCTTACATATCAGAAAAGATGTATGTACAAATTTTGTATAATTCTATTGAGAATAAATCGATTAAAAGGCTGAAAATATGTGCCTTAATCAAATAAAAGATGAAGAATTCTTAGAAGTTAAGAAAAGCAGATAACATCACATCTACAGGGAAACAAAATAGAAACTTACAAAACGGGCAGAAAATGAAGAGCTGAAGCAGAGGTAGTGAGTGGAGTAAACTGTGCTTTGAGCTACAAATAAGAAAAAGTGAAGTGAAAGTGAAAGTTACTCAGTCGTGTCTCACTCTTGTGACCCCATGGAATTCTCCAGGCCAGAATACTGGAGTGGGTAGCCTTTCCCTTCTCCAGGGCATCTTGCCAACCCAGGGATCAAACCCAGGTCTCCTGCATTGCAGGCAGATTTTTTCCCAGCTGAGCCACAAGGGAAGCCCAAGAATACTGGAGTGGGTAGCCTATCCCTTCTCCAGTGGATCTTCCCAACCCAGGCATCGAACTGGGGTCTCCTGTATTGCAGGCAGATTCTTTACCAACTGAGCTATCAGGGAAGCCCACAAATAAGGGAAGAGGAAATAAAAAACCATATAATCAATTCAGCTACAACAAACTCAGGATGTGGTCCATTCCAGGTTGGTTCCATGGGTCCACAATAGCATCAGTGACTCTCAGGCTCTCCTTATATTCTTTGTTTGCTAATAGTTTATGTTGTCAAGGTTAGATACAGTTTTTTTATGACTCCAAACACCATTTACTGACTTGAAATCTCCCAAGAAAGACTTTGATCTTGTGTGTTCCTTTCTTTTATAATGAAAGGAGAAAAATCTTCCCCAGAGACTAGAGAACCAATTAATTCTTACGTTCTCCAGGCTACATGTTCTCCTCTTGACTAAGCATAGACAAAGAAAGTAGAGCCTGATATGACTAGATAAACAAATCATCATTCAAATTCTGGGGCTGGACACATCATAGCTCCCCGCCAACTGAAGGTCCTGGTAGTAAGAAAGGGTACAATCTGAGGGGTAAATAAATGCACCAGGCATTTGTCATTCAATTGCTAAGCCATGTCCAACTCTTTGCTATCCCATGGACTGCAGCATGCCAGGTTTTCCTTTCCTCTACTATCTTCGGGAGTTTGCTCAAACTCGTGTCCATTGAGTCCATTCATCTCATCCACTATCGCCCCCTTCTACTTCCTCCTGTCCTCAATCTTTCCCAGCCTCAGAATCTTTTCCAATGAGTTGGTCCTTCACATGAGGTAGCCAAAGTATCAGAGCATCAGCTTCAGCATCAGTACTTCCAATGAATATTCAGGGTTGATTTCTTTAGGATTGACTGGTTTGATCTCCTTGCAGTCCAAGGGAAAAACTACACCAGGCATATGGAGCTCAGGTTAGGATCACATGGCATAAGGAGCTGGAAATAACCTTGCAACAAATGACAAGGATGTTTGTTATTAGAACTGTATTGAAGTAACAAGCCTCCATTATTTCCTTCATTCCAGCTTGTGTACCACAATATTTCTTGCTTGCCTTGAAAACACACAAAACAGTGGATATGAGAAACTGGTCTGGAGAGGGGGGCTCCTAAATGGCTTCCTAATCAAGAGGTGTAGGGACCCTGAAACTCTTTTTTACAAATTATTGGCAAGTTCCATACATCAGTACATCCTCCTCTATAGAAGGACCTTATAAGCACAAGCAGGCAAACTGAGACTCAAAAACTATGATTAAAAAAAACATTAAAGACAGATTGTGACGATCCCATGGAGAAGGAAATGGCAACCCACTCTAATATTTCTGCCTAGGAAATCCCATGGACAGAGGAGCCTGGTGGGTTACAGTCCATGGGGTCACCAAAGAGTGTGACATGACTTAGCTACTAAACAACAACAAAGCAAAGTAAACACAATGAACCAAAAAACAGATTAAAAGTGTAAGTATATGATAAGAAAAAACTAAGCAAACTTGATATTTCCAGAGAACTTCAAACAATTATCACATTCATAAAATGGGAACAGACTGTTAAAAAAAAATAGAACCAGTTAGAGATCTTGAAAAATAAATGTAAAGTCACAACTGTAAGGGCAAAGACAAATTTAAAATAAGAGCCTAAATTCTCTCTTGAAAACACATAGAATTCCCTCTTCCCTTTTATTAGAGCATTTACTTTGGAAAACTTGTAATTCCAAGTTTCAATCTCTTTGAAGGGTATGAAAATCTTTTAAAAAGTTAAATAAGCATGTTGCCCACTTTACAGCCCAGGAATAACTTTATCAAGGACCTGAGAGCCATCTCTCTAAAATGTAACTATCCAAAGGGAAAGCACACACCTACAGTCCAATTTCTGTGGGAGGGGTGTGATCTAAGTCACTTCAGTCATGTCCAGCTTTTTGTGACCCTGTGGATCTTAGCCTGCCATGCTCCTCTGTCCATGAGATTCTCCAGGGAAGAATACTGGAGTGGGTTGCCATGCCCTCCTCCCAGGGATCTTCCCAACCCAGGGACTGAAACTGCATCTCTTATGTCTCCTGCATTGGCAGGTGGGTTCTTTTCCACTAGTGCCACTTAGATTCACACCAAATTGTAAAACTACTTTCTGCTATAAACTATAAGGAGTTTCTTTTTTCCTCTGGATAAAACCAGTTAGCTATCATAAATTGTCATCTCAACTATAAAGTACATTTAGAATGATAAATCCTTAAATTTATGATGACATTGGGCTTTCCTCATAGCTCACTTGGTAAAAATCTGCCTGCAATGCAGGAGACCCAGGTTCGATCCCTGGGTTGGGAAGATCTCCTGCAGAAGGAAATAGTAACCCACTCCAGTACCCTTGCTTGGAAAATCCCATGGACAGAGGAGGTGGGCTGCAGTAGCAAAGAGTTGAGCACAACTGAGCAACTATGGTTTTTCCAGTAGTCATGTGTGGATATGAGAGTTGGACTGTGAAGAAAGCTGAGTGCTGAAGAATTGATGCTTTTGAACTGTGGTATTGGAGAAGACTCTTGAGAGTCCCTTGGATTGCAAGGAGATCCAACCAGTCCATTATAAAGATCAGTCCTGGGTGTTCTTTGGAAGGAATGATGCTAAAGCTGAAACTCCAGTACTTTGGCCACTTCATGCGAAGAGTGAAAGACTCTGACGCTGAGAGGGATTGGGGGCAGGAGCAGAAGGGGATGACAGAGGATGAGATGGCTGGATGGCATCACCAACTTGATGGACGTGAGTGTGAGTGAACTCTGGGAGTTGATGACGGACAGGGAGGCCTGGTGTGCTGCAATCCATGGGGTCACAAAGAGCTGGACACGACTGAGTGACTGAACTGAACTGAACTGAGAAACTAACATTCAATATCATGGTAATCCAAGCTTATGCCCCAACCAGTATTGCTGAAAGCTGAAGTTGAATGGTTCTATGAAGGCCTACAAGAACTTTTAGAAGTAACACCCCAAAAAGATGTACTTTTCATTATAGGGGACTGGAATGCAAAAGTAGGAAGTCAAGAAACATCTGGAATAAAGGCAAATATGTCTTTGGAGTACAGAGTGAAGCAGGGCAAAGGCTAATAGAGTTTTGCCAAGAGAATGCACTGGTCATAGCAAACACACTCTTCCAAGAACACAAAAGAAGACTCTACACATGGACATCGCCAGATGGTCAACACTGATTTCAGATTGACCATTTTCTTTGCAGCCAAAGATGCAGAAACTCTATACACTTAGCAAAACAAAAACAGGAGCTGGCTGTGGCTCAGATCATGAGCTCCTTATGCCAAATTCAGACTTAAATTGAAGACACTAGGGAAAACCACTAGACCATTCAGGTATGACCTAAATCAAATCCCTTATGATTATACAGTGGAAGTGAGAAATAGATGTAAAGGACTAGATCTGATAGATAGAGTGCCTGATGAACTATGGATGGAGGTTCGTGACATTGTACAGGAGACAGGGATCAAGACCATCCCCGTGGAAAAGAAATGCGAAAAAGCAAAATGGCTGTCTGATGAGGCCTTACAAATAGCTGTGAAAAGAAGAGAAGCAAAAAGCAAAGGAGAAAAGGAAAGATATAAGCATCTGAATGCAGAGTTCCAAAGAATAGCAAGGAGAGATAAGAAAGTCTCCCTCAAGATCAATGCAAAGAAATAGAGGAAAACAACAGAATGGAAAAGACTAGAGATCTCTTCAAGAAGATTAGAGATACCAAGGGAACATTTCATGCAAAGACGGGCTCGATAAAGGACAGAAATGGTCTGGACCTAACAGAAGCAGAAGATATTAAGAAGAGGTGGCAAGAATACACAGAAGAACTGTGCAAAAGAGATCTTCATGACCCAGATAATCACGATGGTGTGACCACTCACCTAGAGCCAAATATCCTGGAATGTGAAGTCAAGTGGGCCTTAGAAAGCATCACTACAAACAAAGCTAGTGGAGGTGATGGAATTCCAGTTGAGCTATTTCAAATCTTGAAAGATGATGGTGTGAAAGTGCTACACTCAATATGCCAGCAAATTTGGAAAACTCGGTAGTGGCCACAGGACTGGAAAAGGTCAGTTTTCATTCCAATCCCAAACAAAGGCAATGCCAAAGAATGCTCAAACTACTGCACAATTGCACTCATCTCATACACTAGTAGTGTAATGCTCAAAATTCTCCAAGCCAGGCTTCAGCAATACATGAGCCATGAACTTCCAGATGTTCAAGCTGGTTTTAGAAAAGGCAGAGGAACCAGAGATCAAACTGCCAACATCTGCTGGATCATGGAAAAAGCAAGAGAGTTCCAGAAAAACATATATTTCTGCTTTATTGACTATGCCAAACACTTGACTGTGTGGATCACAATAAACTGTGGAAAATTCTAAAAGATATGGGAATACCCAACCACCTGACCTACCTCTTGAGAAACCTATATGCAGGTCAGGAAGCAATAGTTAGAACAGGACATGCAACAACAGACTGGTTCCAAATAGGAAAAGGAGTACGTCAAGGCTATATATTGTCACCCTGCTTATTTAACTTCTATGCAGAATACATCATGAGAAATGCTGGGCTGGAAGAAGCACAAGCTAGAATCAAGATTGCCGGGAGAAATATCAATAACCTCAGATATGCAGATGACACCACATTTATGGCAGAAAGTGAAGAGGAACTAAAGAGCCTCTTGATGAAAGTGAAAGAGGAGAGTGAAAAAGTTGGCTTAAAGCTCAACATTCAGAAAACTAAGATCAAGGCATCTGGTCCCATCACTTCATGGCAAATAGATGAGGAAACAGTAGAAACAGTGACAGACTTTATATTTGGAGGTTCCAAAATCACTGAAGATGGTGATTTCAGCCATGAAATTAAAAGACGCTTACTCCTTGGAAGAAAAGTTATGACCAACCTAGATAGTATATTCAAAAACAGAGACATTACTTTGCCAACTAAGGTCCGTCTAGTCAAGGCTATGGTTTTTCCTGTGGTCATGTATGGATGTGAGAGTTGGGCTGTGAAGAAAGCTGAGCACCAAAGAACTGATGCTTTTGAACTTTGGTGTTGGAGAAGACTCTGAGATTCCCTTGGACTGCAAGGAGATCCAACCAGTCCATCCTAAAGGAGATCAGTCCTAGGTGTTCATTGGAAGGACTGATGCTGAAGCTGAAACTCCAATACTCTGGCCACTTCATGGGAAGAGTTGACTCATTGGAAAAGACTCTGATGCTGGGAGGGATTGGGGGCAGGAGATAAAGGGGACCACAGAGGATGAGATGGCTGTACAGCATCACTGACTTGATGGACATGAGTTTGAGTGAACTCCAGGTGTTGGTGATGGACAGGGAGGCCTGGTGTGCTGTGATTCACGGGGTTGCAAAGCATCAGACCCAACTGAGTGACTGAACTAAACTCAACTGAGAAACTAACACTTTACTTCATGTATAACAAGTGATGCTGTAAGCCCTCTTACTTGAGGACTCATTTTTTATCTTGAGAATGTGTGTCATGGACTGTATGTATTATGCAATTTGAAAGAGTGAGGTTATTTTCTGTGTTTGCAGATTCTTAAAAGATTACCTGTGATGCATATCAGATTTAACATTTATTTAATAGTAACATTGGTTTTCTTCCACTTCTAGTCTTGTTGAGAGGTATTCTTGAGTGGTAGGAAGGGTTTTTATAATTATATTTCCTGAACACAAATAAAGTACAAATTACAGAATTGGAAGAGTGAGCCAAACAGTTCTTCCAGAAGGCAATGTATTATAAACCAACTATATGACAGAAAGTTAAGTGACACAGAGGATAGGTCCAGAGGTCTATTATATAGTTAGTAGGATATCTAGAAAAGAATAAATATAATTGAGGTGAGATTATAATACAAAAAGAAAAATAAAGGAAAGTCAACCTTCTACATTATAGGAGAGATATTATCTTGTAAACTGAAGACAAATGTCATCTGGCCCCATCACTGAATTGATGGGGAAACAATGGAAACAGTGACTATTTTCTTGGGCTCCAAAATCACTGCTGATGGTGACTGCAGCAACAAAATTAAAAGAACTTGCTCCTTGGAAGGAAAGCTGCAACAAACCTTGACAGTGTATTAAAAAGCAGAGACATTACTTTTCCAACAAATGTCAGTCTAGTCAAAGCTATGGTTTTTCCAGTAGTCATGTGTGGATGTGATATTTAGACCATAAAGAAGTCTGAGTGCCGAAGAATTGATGCTTTTGAACTGTGGTGTTGGAAAAGACTCTTGCTAGTCCCTTGGACTGAAAGGAGTTCAAACAGTCAATCCTAAAGAAAATCAGTCCTGAATATTCTCTGGAAGGACTGATGCTAAAGCTGAAACTCCAATACTTTGGCCACCTGATGTGAAGAACTGACTCATTGGAAAAGACCCTGATGCTAGGAAAGATTGAAGGCAGGAGGAGAAGGGATGACAGAGGTTGAGATGGTTGGATGGCATCACCAACTCAATGGATATGAGTCTGAGCAAGCTGTGGAGTTGGTGAAGGACAAGGGAGCCTGGCATGCTGTAGTCCATGGGGTCACAAAGAGCCGGGCACTACTGAGCAACTGAACAACAATGAACAGCAAAAAAACGAAAAGAAAAAACTGAGTCTCAAGAAAGTTAAGTAGAAAAGAAAAAAAAGATGACACTTCAACATATTAAAGTGAAATTATAGAACTTCAGTAAATGAGAAAGCCTAAAGTGTGATCAGAGAAAAAGAACGCACATTCAAATTAAAGATTAATCATTATTAGCATTATAAATATTGGAAGAATGTTGAATCATTTCTTCAAAGATGTGATAAAAAATTATTTAAAACCTAGAATTTTACACCTAAGCAAACAGCACTTGAGAAAGAACCAAACTTGAAATTTTTCGTGTGGGTACAGTCAGAAGTTTTAACCTACACATACTATTGGTTATATATGCCATTAATTTTTTCAAATCCAAGAATTAGAAAACATAGAACATAAGGGTAAAGACACTAGTAACACAGTAAAGCATGGGGAGATATAATATAAAAAGATATAACTTGAAATAAAATACCAAAGGATCTTAAGAAGTCAGAAGTAAGAAAAAGTATACAAATTTTAAGCCTCTTCTCTTATATAAGATGAGATATAACTAAAAATTAACCCCAGATATTAATAAGTAAATATAAGATTGAAAATGTATGTTAAAATTTTTATTATAACCACTAGAGGGATAATTAGCATGTACAACTGTTACACTGCCAGTGGGAGAAAATATTAAAAATTAAAACCCTGTTCATCTAAAATAAGAAAAGAGGGAAGAAATTTACAACAAAACAGAGTAGACTCAAATAAAAACCAAGATGGAAAAAGTAAACTGCATTCACCATAAATTTAAATACATTAAATTCCCTATTAAACAGAGACCCTCCAATCAGATAACAAAATAATATATTCAAGCTACAAGAATGATACCTAAAATGATTTAGCAGTGGGCATGTAGAAATAAACAAATGGAAAAATGTATTTGTGTGTGTATATATATATATATGGAGAAGGCAATGGCAACCCATCCAGTACTCTTGCCTGGAAAATCCCATGGATGGAGGAGCCTGGTAGGCTGCAGTCCATGGGGTCACTAGGAATCAGACATGACTGAGCAAATTCACTTTCACTTTTCACTTTCATGCATTGGAGAAGGAAATGGCAACCCACTCCAGTGTTCTTGCCTGGAGAATCCCAGGGACAGGGGAGCCTGGTGGGCTGCCATCTCTGGGGTCACACAGCATCGGACATGACTGAAGCGACTTAGCAGCATATATATATATATATATATATATATATATATATATAATCTGCCTGCTAATGCAGGAGACACAAGAGATACGGGTTCAATCCCTGGGTCAGGAAGATCCTCTGGAGAAGGGAATGGCAACCCACTCCAGTATTCTTGCCTGGGAAATCTCATGAACAGAGGAGCTTGGAGGGCTACAGTCCCTGGGGGATCACAGAGTCAGACACAACTTTGCAACTGAGCTCTGACTGTAAGAGAGACTGACAGTTAGAAAAATGTACAGATATCACAATAAAATTAAAATTCATTATGAACAATAATGAGAAAAAAATGTTTAAATCCATTCAAGAATGATAAAACTGAATAGACAAATACCTATTTAAAATATTGGAAAGATGTCAATAATATGTCTCTAAAATGTCACTAAGCATACTTTTGTTACTGTGTTCTACCAAATTTTCAGGAAATAGTTTATTCCTATGTATGACAAATTTTTCCAGATTCTCATCCCATTCATCTAGTTAATGAATATTGTGTTGATGGGAGAGTTTCCCAATATAGTTTAACAGATTAGCAAAATTATGATATAAAAACAAGATAAAGGCAGCACCAAAAGTTAAAACTATAATCACTTAAACAGATAGATGAAAAATGTTAAATAAAGTAGTAGTGTGCACAGTGATTACAGCCACAAAATTAACAGATGCTTGCTCTTTGGAAGAATAGCTATGACAAACCTAGACAGTGTATTAAAAAGCAGAGACCTCATTTTGCCAACAAAGGCCCATATAGTAGAAGTATGGTTTCTCCAAAAGTCACGCATGGATGGGAGAGTTGGACCACAGAGAAGGATGAGTGCCAAAGAACTGACCCTTTTGTATTGCGGTGCTGGAGAAGAATCTTGAGAGTCCCTTGGACTGCAGGGAGATCAAACCAGTCAATCCTAAAGGAAATCAACCCTGAATATTCATTGGAAGGACTGATAGTGAAGCTGAAGCTCAATACTTTGCCTACCTAATGCAAAGGGCCAACTCACTGGAAAAGATTCTGAAGCTGGGAAAGATTGGAGGGATCTGTTCACATGATTTCTATTGTTATTAATCAGAGGAGATCCAAAAGTTGCTATTTTTCAAAGCTAGCTATAGTTCATGTGACTGATATTGTCAAGAATACAAAAGAGGGACTTCCCTGGTGGTCCAGTTGTTAAGAATCCACCTTCCAATGCAGGTTATGTGGGCTCGATCCCAGGTCAGGGAACTAAAATCCCACATGCCCTGAAGCATGGCCAGAAGTAAGAAAAATAAATAAAACAAGGGAAAACAGAATTGTTTTTTTAGTTTCATTCTCCCTTGGTTTGGGAAAAATATTTTAATGCACCTTTTGGATATGCAAAAGATTGGCCCGGAATCTACTGAAGACTGAGACAAAAAGAGGAAAATGTTCTAAACCATAAACTAGCTTCTAGATAGGACAGCAATTTAGGAGAGTCCAGACTCCAAAGTCCTGGAGTTTGGCAAGAAATACCAAGAACGGAGGTGTGATCTAGGGAGGGCCATATTCAAGAACATCCTTATATCCCATGTCACCATGACAGTAGAATCCCTGTGAAGGGGAGAGAATGATGAAATTTAGGCACTGTCATACTCCAGTATCTATTTTTTTAACTTGATTGATTGCTTTATAATATAGGTTTGATTTCTGTCATACATTGGCATGAATTAACCACAGGTGTACCTATGTCCCCCACCCCCAGTATATTTTTGAAATTTCTTTTCTGCATTCTAATTCCCTTATTTTATCTTCACATCTTAGAAATTCACCATATTATCTTTATCAGTGATGGAAGTAAATTGTCATCTCTCTCTCTCCAAGTATTGGGTGACACAGTGGACCTTAAAATGTTCCCAAACCACCAGAGGTGATAGGAGAGAAGGGAGAGCACAGGGAAAGAGCAAAAAGTGGTAGGAAGCACTCTAGATTTGGTACTTCCTCAACCAGGATGCACAGAAATCCTAAGGGAGACACACATGGTAACTATAATGATGTAATAATTTTCTGGTCATGCAAAATCAGAGATTCAATACTTAAATAAACTTTGAGAGAAAAAGATGATGCCAGAAAGTTGGAAACCTTGAAAACTTTCAAGCTGTCTTTGTTAGGAATGATCACAAAACAAAGCATGATTTCTTGAGTTCAAAGAACATATGCAGCCTGTGGCAGATCATCCATGAAATCATGCAGATGTGATATTAAGGAAAGGGTAACAGTGGTGACTCAGAAGGTAAAGCATCTGCCTGCAGCGTGGGAGACCTGGGTTCGATCCCTGGGTTGGGAAGATCCCCTGGAGTGGAGCATGGCAACCCACTCCAGTATTCTTGCCTGGAGAATCCCATGGACAGAGGAGCCTGGCGGGCTAAAGTCCATGGGGTCCCAAAGAGTCAAACACGACTGAGCGACTAAGCACAACAGTTATGAAGTTTCAACTTAAAGCATGTCACTCCATACCTAAGAGCAGAGAAGAAGGGGCTCTAATACTATCTGCACAAATTCCTCCTTAGATTCACAGTGAATTGTGCCTGATTTGAGAAAAGAACAGCTTAGTGATTTTTTCAAGAGATGACATCCTTGAAAGCCATGTCTGTCAACCCAACATATCCATTATAATATGGACACACAGATACCTCTATGCATTTTCCATGGAATAAGACTTGGGTCTCTGGAAAGTCCCAGAGTCTACAATCAAGGGGATTCAGTTCTCTGATCCCCCAAAGCATCTCTTAAGAGGAGACAGTACCAATGTTTTCTTAGGTCAGATTCTGAAAGCAATAAAAATAAGAGAAAAAGTAAACAAATGTGACATAATCAAACTTGTTAGCTTTTGGACAGCAAAGCAAACTATAAACAAAACAAAAAGACAACTTATAGACTGAGAGAAAATATTTGTGAATGATGTGGCCAACAAGGGCCTAATTTCCAAAATATGCAAACAGCTCATATAATTCAGTAACAAAAACAAACTGCCCAACTAAAAAATGGGCAGAAGACCTAAACAGATATCTCTCCAAGGAAGACATACAGACGGCCAGTAGGTACATGAGAAGATGCTCATTCTCACTAATTATTAGAGAAATGGAAATCAAACCTATTGAATACAATGAAGCACCACCTCACACAGGTCAGAATGGACATTATTAAAAAGTTTACAGAACATAAATGCTGGAGAGGGTGTGGTGAAAAGGAATCCCTCTTAGACTCTTGGTGGTAACGTAACTTGGTGTAGCAACTATAGAAAACAGTATGGCAGTTCCTCAAAAAAAAATAAAAATAGAGTTGCCATATGATCCAGCAATCCCACTCCTTCATACCCAGACAGAACTGCAATTCAAAAAGACACGTGCACGACTATGTTCATAGCAGCACAACTTACAATAACCAAAATGTGGAAACAGCCTAAATGGAATGGCTAAAGAAGATGTAGTATGTATATAGTGGAATATCACCTAGCCATTAAAAGTAATTAAATAATGCCATTTGCAGCAACATGGGTGGACCCAGAGAATTATCATACTAAGTGAAATAAATCAGAAGAAGACAAATACCATAGGATATCACTTATATGAGGGACTGGAAATAGGACACAGATCAACAGAGCTATGAAACAAAAACAGAGTCACAGAAATAGTGAATGGACTTGTGGTTGCTAAGGGGGAGGAGAGAAAGAAAATGGGAGTTTCAGATGAGCAGATGCAAACTACTGTATGTGGGATAGACAAACAGCAAGGTCTTACTCTATAGCATAAGCAATTACATTCAATATCCTGTGATAAACCATAGTAGAATACGAAAAAGAATATATATGTAAGTGTGTGCGTGTGTTTATAACTGAATCACTTTGCTGTACAGCAGAAATAAATACAACATTGTAAATCAATTATACTTCCAATAAATTTTTTTAAAAAATAAAGAGGAGGAAAGAGTCTGGATTATTTTTTCTAAATGACCATCCCTGCAGTTCAGCTGGGGTCTACTTAGGTAAACAACTCAAGCAGCAAGGCCCTCAGAGCATCATCTTTTCTTTGCCCAGCAATGCCATGTGGATTGACTTTAAGGTATGCCTATTTTTCAGAAACCTTGATCTCTAGCTTAAGAATATGAGCTAAGTCAGGATTTTATAGAGATTTTTTGGCTTTAGGAAATAAAACATGAGAGACCCCCCGCCTCTTACATTCTTCTGAAAATCTCCATCTCTAATTGTTTCTCCCCTTCAAAGAAAATTCCCACATACTTCATACTGTATTAATAAAGTCTCCAACAGGCATGTATCTAATCACCCTCCACCATCCAGGAACAGTTCAAAATGAAAAGATTAGCAGTCTTTGTTGTTGGGTTATATCCGAGAGATGACAGTTTATATCAAATCATTATGTGTCAAAAATCTGCGGGTGTGCCAAGGTAGAAACGCCATTCCACAGTTCCCAGAGGTGGATACAATACCCTGTTCCACATGTGACTTTAATATGTGTGCTGCTTAGAGCGAGGGAGCTGGCCTCTTCAGTCAGATTCTTTCTTACATTACTACCCGCCAGCTGATACAGCAACATTGCATTTGCCCAAAACTATTTGCTATGATTGTTCAGAGGCCTTTTCACTTGTTCCCCACCTGCTCTCTCTCCTATTCAGTCTCTGCCAGCTCAGAGCTCCTGGCTCCATTCCTCACTCTTGATACATCCCCGGTCCTCTGGGCTTTCAGTCTGCTTAGCATCTGAGCAGCAACTTTCCCCATCAAACTCCAGCTCGAGCCTGGCCCAGCCTGTTCCTCCTAGCCCACTTTGGACATTCTCAGAAATCAAACCCTGGCTCCAGCAGTTTGTGTCAGGTCTTGGTCCCATTCCCTAGGTCCCCTGTGATGAAATTCAGGATCATTCACCACACATGCAAAAACAAGGTAAAACAACCTGTAACAATATGAATTGGGGAGTTGTTCTCTGCCTGCTGCTCAGTTGCACTTCCAACATATTTGTCAGTACATCACTGTAACCCACTCCCAGGTAACAGGACAATCGCAGCCATCTTCTCTACTTAGAATGCCATTATCTGTCTTCTGCTGTGTCAATCTAGTCACTAAAGAAAATAAATCACACCATATGACTGAATTCCTTCTCCAACATCCACTTTATACTTTTCATATCATTTTGCAATGCTCTGATCCTGCTTTTCAACACATATCAACAGAAAGGGAAGGAACTTTCATAAAAACAAATAATCTCCCAAGATAAGATGAAGAGAAAGGAATGATGCCCTTTGTACTTTGAACCTTTTTGACCCTTTGGAAAATGGAGAAGGAGATATGAAATACAATGTCTGCCAATATTGCTCCACCAGTCTCTTCCTCACTCATTTTCAGAATTCACAAGTGTTCCTGTTCACTCCCTCTATTGTAATCACAAATATCTCAAAGGTAGTACATTTTGAGCAAGAAGAGCATCACAAACAGACCTACTATGACAAGGCAGCTGCAGTCAACTCATCTGAGACAACATAGGGACTTGCACATTACATTTTAGAGGGTAACGCCAGCAATCAGAAGAGTAGGTATGCAATTGGACCACAGAATCTGTGGTTCAAATTCAGCAAATCACAGGTGTCTTAGTCTGTTCAGGCTGCAATAACAATACCATAAACTTGGTGGTCAATAAACAACAGAAATTAATTACTTCCAGTTCTAGAGGCTGGAAGTCCAACATCAAAGTGCTGGCAGATTGAATGTCCACTAAGGGATCACTTCCTGATTCACAGGAGGCTTTCCATTTCACTTTAAGAAGGCAGGGTCAAGGGAGCTCTCTGGAATCTCTTTTCAGTTCAGTTCAGTCCAGTTACTCAGTCGTGTCCGACTCTTTGTGACCCCATGAATCACAGCACGCCAGGCCTCCCTGTCCACCACCAACTCCCAGAGTTCACTCAAACTCATGTCCATCGAGTTGGTGACACCATCCAGCCATCTCATCCTCTATTGTCCCCTTCTCCTCCTGCCCCCAATCCCTCCCAGCATCAGAGTCTTTTCCAATGAGTCAACTCTTCGCATGAGGTGGCCAAAGTATTGGAGTTTCAGCTTCAGCATCAGTCCTTCCAACGAACACCCAAGACTGATTTCCTTTAGGATGGACTGGTTGGATCTCCTTGCAATCCAAGGGACTCTCAAGAGCCTTCTCAAACACCACAGTTCAAAAGCATCAATTCTTCAGTGCTCAGCTTTCTTCACAGTCCAACTCTCACATCCATACATGACCGCTGGAAAAACCATAGCCTTGACTAGATGGACCTTGGTTGGTAAAGTAATGTCTCTGCTTTTCAATATGCTATCTAGGTTGGTCATAACTCTCTCCCAAGGAGTAAGCGTCTTTTAATTTCATGGCTGCAGTCACCATCTGCAGTGATTTTGGAGCCCCCAAAATAAAGTCTGCCACTGTTTCTACTGTTTCCACATCTATTTCCCATGAAGTGATGGGACCAGATGCCATGATCTTCGTTTTCTGAATGTTGAGCTATAAGCCAACTTTTTCACTCTCCTCTTCACTTTCATCAAGGGACTTTTGAGTTCCTCTTCACTTTCTGCCATAAGGGTGGTGTCATCTGCACATCTGAGGTTATTGATATTTCTCCTGCCAATCTTGATTCCAGCTTGTGCTTCTTCCAGCCCAGCGTTTCTCATGATGTACTGGAATCTCTTTTATAAGGACACTAATACTACTCATAAGTGCATCTCCTTCATGACCTAATCACCTCCCAAAGGCCCCATCTCCAAGCACTATCACAGTGGGGATTGAAGTTTCAACCTACAAATTCTAAGTGAAGGATACAAACTCATTCTAGAGCAGCAGAGGAGCTATTCTTGAAATCAAAGTTAATTCCTTTTTAATGTAGAGGGGTGCTTCTCTGTTACAAAAGTTTTAAATCTTCCCACATCACCCACACCAGACACATATATTCAGTTCAGTTCAGTTCAGTTCAGTCGCTCAGTCGTGTCCGACGCTTTGTGACCCCATGAATTGCAGCATGCCAGGCCTCCCTGTCCATCACCAACATATATTATGGGTGCTTAATAGATAACTGTTGCATGCAATGACTGAGTTGCATTTCTTGGTTGCTAATGCTTAACATATTTACTCATTCTGGATTTTTTTTTCTGCACCTCTTCCTCCCTCTATCTGACAAGTCAATCTTTCCATAACCTGTCAATGAGTCACCAGGAAATTAAACCATGATGCAACTCTGAAATTAGCAGTTGTGAGTCAATATTCCTTGCCTACCCCACACCTAAACTTTTCCCAGATAGTTCAAACTGGTCAGTAAAGAGAGAGACCTGAAACAATGCTAATGCCTCATCATTCATTCAGAGGTAATGACTCCTAACAGGTGGTATCAGATGAGGACTCTTCCCTTTTGGTCTAAAACTGTGGACAATATTGATGCCTAAGAACAATTTGAAAAATATATAACTACGTATATTTTTTCTACATGTTGCACTTGATTTTTCTAAATGCACCAGGTAGGCCTAAATCTGTGGCTTGAGTGTGCTCAGCATTTTGAATTCACTGCTGTGGAAAATGGAGCCGAAATGACGTAAGGCAAGACACAGCTTGAAACATCAAGCTTTTGCCATGTGCCTTTGAGCCACATTCAGTACCAGCTGAACCATTTATAGCACATCTTATTGTTTGCTTCCTAAATCCAGTCATATAAAACTAATAGGGTACTGTCTTTTGCCCTTTGCTTTGTGAGGTTATCTAATTTCCATTCCCAGATGAACGTCATGGCTGCTCTTTTTCTGTCTTGAAAATAAATCTGTTGCGCAAAGCTAAATATACAGTACTTTGAACATGACAATGAGGCTATTTTTAATTTGTCCTTTCATTTTAATTATGCTGTTGGTATTATTTTGTAGGTACAATTTGCAACATTCTTGCTGCCACCTACAGGCAACCCTGAGCTCAACCTTGTGATTTGGGGAGGGTAGGTGTAGAATTATCTGTTTATCTTAAATTAAAAATCTGCTGTATTTCTAGCTTACTGTTTATCAGCATGGATACGAATGTATTGAGAATGTTTTTTAAACAATATCCACGGCTTTATTTATTTCATGAAAATAAAAATATCTGCAAGATCCTCATAAAATCACTAAAGAGGACAATCGCTGCAAACATAAAGAATTCCCTCTGGACAACACAGGAGCAATCCTACACAAATGTGTTCTTAATGGTTTCCATAAGTAATAACATCAGCATGTTTATTAAAAACCAAAATACATAATTGATCAAAGCAATTTTCACAGTTAAAATTTATTAGCTATGGAAATAGCTGATGTGAAAAGCAAGGTTAAGAGAAAAAAAATCTAAGGCTTTTAAAAAGTAATTCTATCTCTTCTTGATAACTGTGACTAACTGCACTGAGCTAATTCTGAAAAAAGAGCACTGAAAAGAAAAGCAGAAATGGAGACAGAGCAGCTCTTATGAGGCCATTTATCACCAAAAATAAAAAAATGAGGAAAGAATAAAAATAAAATATGGCAACAGAATCCTAGAACTCGCTGATGAATCTTAGACCTCTGTGAGGCAAAGAGAACACAGTACTTGTGGGTCCAAAAGAATTCTCTCTTTGGGAAGCTGGCCTCAAATGAGGGGTGAGAGCTACTTATGGAATGTGCTGGTGGTCTGTAAACACAGCCTCTGCTGTGTTCCAGGCTGTGTGCTTGACACTGAGGATTAGAGGTAAACATGACAGAGCCTTTACTTTAAGGAGAATACTTTCGCAGAGTGATGACAGAAGCAAGGAAGTGTAATACAATCTGATAAGGACTATGACAGAGGTAGGTACCGGCACCATGAAAGTACAAAAGATGACGGCTACCTCTCTGCTGGGAAAAGCCCTCATGGACAAGGGAGTCAGGAAAAGGCCAAAACACCAGGAAGAAGGGAGGACATTGCCTGGGCCGTTCCCTTAGTTCTTCCTTATCTCTCCTTTTGTTTCCTGCCAAGAAATGAATCTTCAAAATAAAACGAAAATAAAAATCTTAGCACCATAGTTTTGACAATAAGAGCAGGGACCCAGGGCTCAGTGCTTTAATAGCCACATAGAAGACTGTCAATAATAAATCATTATCAATGCTCTCTCCAACCCCCTCACTTAAAATGCAAGCACTCAGGAAATGTACAGCAAGCCAAACCTTCCCCATCACACTCTCCTGCATGAAAGCAAAACTAAAAGTCTTGATTAGGACCACAGAGATGTTTCTCATGTGCATGAGTGCACGTGCACACACACACACACACACACACACACACACACACACACTTTGCTACACCAGGGCTTAGTAGGGCATGTCGGCTCTTTCAGTTGTAATGTGAACTCTTAGTTATGGCATGTGGAATCTAGTTCCCCAGATAGGGATCAAATCTAGGCCCCCTGCATTGGGAGTGTGGAGTCTTAGCCCCTCGACCCCCAGGAAAGTCCCTATAGAACTCTTAAATGAACATTACCTGAAAGGATATCACCAATGTATGACTGATTGTATCCTTGCTAAAATATTGCATCGTTTTTTCCCCCCAATTTGTATTTTTCCCCCTCAGACTATATATTTTAAAGATCTTAATTGTTGAAATTAAGCATAAATTATTATTTGAAACATTTCCATTTTGGAAAAGTAAACTTATTTCATATAATAAATAAAATAGAAATGACAGAAACATTTTATTTCAATAATCATGTTCTCAGAAATTTCCGTATGCTTAAAACTATATGAAATACTGTGTGCTAGATATAGAGAAAAGAAAAAAAAAATATTATAGAACTATACATATCTATACAAAGTAGATATGTTTGGCACTAATAAATTCTGAAATTGATGAAGCTCATCATTAATATCTATCGATTTCCTTTTGGAACTATTTCCCAATTTTCTCAAATTATTTTCTCTCTCTTCACTATGCATGATAATCCACAGACCACTAAATGTCGGTTCTATGATTACAATACTGGTCAAAACTCCCAGTCTCTCACTGTGAGAAAGGAATTAATATGGTGGAAGTTTTAACAAGGACACTTTGTAGCAGTGTATGAGGTTCAACAAAACCAACCAGAGAGAACACTGTAACCTTGTTTACACCAATGGAATAGTTGCTCCTGGTGGAATTTCAGACATCACAGGCATCCACTTGAAAAGAAGCAGACCTTCTGAAATCCACATATATATCAATATAATGCCTGTCTGAAAGCATAGGATAAAATGGTGGGATTTACAATATAAATTATGAAACAAAGATCAGGGAGCAAACAAAATAGTGAATCCTCAGATAGTCTGGAAAGGCTTCCTGCAAAAAGAGAGATCTGAATAGCTTCTTAAGAACAGATATGCTTTGGATCAAAGATTTGGGCACAGCTGAATGACTAACATTTCACTTGACTTCATGCTTTGGATCAAACCAGTCAATCCTAAAGGAAATCAACCCTGAATAGTCACTGGAAGGACTGCTGAAGCTCCAATACCTTGGCCACCTGATGTGAAAAGCCGACTCCTTGGAAAAGACCCTGATGCTGGGAAAGACTGAGGGCAGGAAGAGAAGGGGACAACAGAAGATGAGATGGTCGTATGGTATCACCAAATCAATAGACATGAGTCTGAGCCAACTTGGGAAATGGTAAAGGACAGGGAATCCTGGCCTGCTGTAGTTCATGGGGTCTCAGAGTTGGACCATGACTTAGCACTGAAAAACAGCAACAATAATGCTTTGGGCAATCAAAGAGAAAGAAGGACTTGGGAAGAGAAAGCACATTCAGGCCAAGGAACCGCAAACACAAAAAACACATATGGCAGAGATGGGGGACACTTTGCTCTTTAAGAGTAAGTTAAATGAAAACATAAAGTTCATCAGTAGCTTTCATTAGATCTAGATGACTTCCAGAATACTCAATATGGAATAACTACTTTTCTGAGAAAAATTTAACTAAATGTTTTCTCATGTTAAAAATCACCTAATGTACAAAATGGACATAAATGCAAATGATATTTGATCTTTTTTGAGACTGTCTACAAATACAGTATTTGGTATATTGTGATACAGTTTTAGAACTGGACTTGTTTTTGAATTATTAAAGTATAATCCTTAAGAGGATTTTAATTAAGAATGAAAACTCAGGAGTGTTTGAAATGAATTATGGTGAGCTCCTCCATAGATAAGAGAAACAGATATGCAATATTTTGACGTTTCTCAGATATCCCCCAGGCCCTCTGATTTCAGACTTGGATCAGTCTACTCTGGATTCTAAGAACTCCTAACCAAGAATATTTCAATAAAAATGACATTTATTTGAAAGAATGTAAAATATTAAATATATAAAAGTTTTGTTCTTTTTCTAACACATCTAGTCAGAAATCTGTTTTACTTTCATTCTTTCAGTTCTATTTGTATAAGATTCAAGGCTATGAATTTTCCTCTCAGTTCTGATTTAACTCTGTGTCCCATTGTTATTATATTGTTATTTTCTAGAAATTCTGACATGTAGCCATTTTTATTTTCATTTTTTAATCCAAAAGCATTTGAGAAAGACTTGGACTACAAAGATCAAACTAGTCTATCCTAAACAAAATCAGTCCTGAATATTCATTGGAAGGACTGATGATGAAGCTGAAGCTCCAATACTTTGGCCACCTGATGTGAAGAACTGACTCACTGGAAAAGATCCTGATGCTGGGAAAGACTGAAGGCAGGAGAAGAAGGGGATAACAGAGGATGAGATGGTTGGATGGCATCACCGACTTGATAGACATGAGTTTGGGCAGGCTCCAGAAGTTGTTGATGGACAGGGAAGACTGGTGTGCTGCAATTCTTGGGGTCACAAAGAATCAGACACAACTCAGCGATTGAACTGAACTGAACTTCTTTAACTGTACATATTTTTTATATGTTGTTATCATGTCTAATTTTATTGCATTAGAATCACAAAGATGTATCATTTTCTAAGTAATTTCTCACTTTCAGATGTATAGACACCTTCAGTGTAGGCTAGAAAAATCATTTTAAATGTCACATGGGTATGTACTCAATTTATAAAGTAAAAGGTTTCATGTATATTTTCTTGCTAATTTTTGTTAAGGAATAACATAACCTTGGGGCTTCCCTAGTGGCTCAGTGTAAAACTAAAAGAAAAAGAAAAATCTGCCTACAAATGAAGGAGATGTGGATACAGTCCCTAGGTCAGGAAGATCTCCTGGAGGAGGAAATAACAACCCACTCCAATATTCTTGTCTGGAAAATCCCATGGACAGAGGAGCCTGGTGAGCTACACTTCAATTCAGTTCAGTTCAGTCACTCAGTTGTATCAGACTCTTTGCAACCCCATTGACTGCAGCATACCAGGCCTTCCTATCCATCACCAACTCCCAGTGTTTACCCAAACTCATGTCCATTGACTCGGTGATGCCATCCAACCATCTTATCCTCTGTCGTCCCCTTCTCCTCCCGCCTTCAATCAAAATGTGGTCCACTGCAGACGGGAATGGCAAACCACTTCAGTAGTCTTGTCTTGAGAATCCCATGAACAGTATGAAAAGGGCTACACTTTATGGGGTTGCAAAAAGAGTCAAGCAGTACTCAATGACTAAACAACAACAACAATTATAACTTTAAATGTGCTTTTTCCAGTCACCCTATCTAGGTTTGAGAGCAGTGAATAGAAGTCTCTGGGAATTTTAAAGTCTATTTTGGTATCTCTCATAATTTCTGAACTGTGAAAGTTACTGCTATGCAATTTAGTGCATAAAGCGTTAAGTGTAAGTCGATCAGTTGCATCCAACTCTAGTGGGTATTCATAACTGTTATATCTGTACTGTGAATTATACCATGTAATATTTTAAAACTGTTATTCCTTGTATCAGAGAGTGCAGTTTGACCTGAATTCTATCTTATCTGAAATTAAAACCAAGATCCCTGCATTCTTTGTGTTTGTATTCATTTGGTAGAGCTTTGCCCTATTTATTATTTTCTCTTTTTCCTTCATTTGAGTCACCTTGTCTTAAGAGTACTTTAAAAAGGTGAATAAAGCTTACATATAACTCTATTTATTAATATGATATGGATTTGTTTTTATGTTCATATTAATTTGTTGCTTCCTATTTGTTTTTATTTGTGAAATGTGTTTTTTTATTTTATTTAGTTCTTCTGATACTAATAAGAATTAGTATTTTAGATTATAGTGATTAATTACATCTAGCTTATTTTTGCCCTTGCTTTTAAACAGAATCATCTCTCCTCGAAAATCTTGAGATATCTCAATTTAAATATTAAGATATTATATATTAAGAAAATTCGACTCTGGGTCAGATTTATTTATAGTTTTTAAATCTGAAGAAACGTTTGGTTGCATTTAAATATCCTGGCTCACTTTTTCTAGAATATATTGTAGGTGTTGTTTCATTGTTTCCTGGTTATTGAGTGTTACCATCAAGAAATCTATCGAAATTTTTACTTCCCTTAAAACAATAGAGATCATTAACTTTTGTCAAAATCACATTTTGAAAGTGAAAGAGGATCTATTTATATTCACTGATGTTTATGAAACAAGTATAAACTGAAATTATTCCAGGGCACCCAGGCTACGTGGTCTTTCCATCTATACATGGAAAGATACTTGGTTTTAGATACTTAAATCACGCTTTTCATCATCTTATCTATAATATTCTTTATCTAACATACTTTGCATTTCTCATCCATCTAAATAAAGATCTTTTTCTTTCATTCAGTTTTCATTTAAATTATGTTTTCTTGCTAAGTTTTACTTTTAGTGACTTTTCAATAGATTACTTTTATTTATATCTCACAAAAAATTTCTTTACTTATAGTTTTAAATACCAATGATAGGTTTTGTTTCTTGTTTCCTAGTTTTCTGCGTTCTCCCTTGCTAGTATTCTATAGCCATCATTTTCCCCTCTAGTTTTTCTTCTTCATTCCTGTGCTTTCATTTTTGTCAAGTCTATTTTTATTGCTCATGTGGTATATTATTAAATAATGGGTCCCAGTTAGTCACACTTACTGATATCCATACACTTTTATAGTCTTTTCTATGCCAATTCTTGACTTAGCTCTGACTTGCTTTACCAACAGGTCATAAGCAAATGTGACAAATGTAGAGGCTTGATAAACACATGCACTTAGGAGCTTGCCTTTTTGAAATGCTACCATTACCATGTGAGGAAGCCTAGTTTAAATGTCTTGAGAATGAAAGACCACATGTAGAGAGAGGCTCAGCCATCTCAGCTTAACATAGCTCCCAGCCAATTAAACAGCTAAACACAGCCATGGGAGTGGAACTAGTATAAGTGTGTTATTGGGCACATCCAACCCACAGCATCAGGAGCAACATTAAATCATTGTTTTAAGCCACAAAATTATAGGGTTTTTGTTAGGCATTATTAGATAACTGATAGAGAAATTGTTGCCTAGAAGTGTGGTGTGGCTGTCACAAAACCCAAAACATGTGGCATTGGCTTTGGAACTGGGCGGCAGATGGAGGCTTGAGAAGTGTGAGGAGGCTGTTGGCAAAGGCTGAAGGATGGCAAAGAAATAGTTGGCAGAGGCCTGAAATGGGTTGAGGCAATCATTAGTGGCAGGAAAAATGGCAGCCCATATTTTATAACAGCAAACATTTGGCAAACCTGTCAAGTGCTGGTACACAGAAGAAAGAATTGTACCTGATGAACTAATATATCTGGCTAAGGATACTTTCTGGCAGGACCTTTAAAGTGACAACTGGCTTCTTTTAGTTGCATCTGGTAAGGCATAGGGAGAGATAGAGAGAAGCTAAGGAGAGAACTATTTAGCTTGCAAGAGGAATATAGACATGAAGAAGAGGCAGAACTTTCTGGACTGGAAAATAAAATGATTTAACATTTCCAGACTTTCCAGTTGGCAAAATATTCTCAGTATAATAAATGGTCTCAGGGTAAAGAACCAACTAAGAATATTGATGTAAAACCTCTTTTCAGTTCTTACAACAATTTAAAGTGATTCTTAGGACACTCTCAGCTAAATAGAAAAGCCTCTAAGATTTTTAAAAAACATTATCCCACAGCATCCAGAAACACCCAAATTAGACTGAGTTCTAACTTAAAAGAGTTATGGTTGTGATCCTGAGACATGAATTGAACCCCAGCCATATTCACAGGAAATCATTAGAATTTTTATGGTAGTTGTATCAGCTTGGACTAAAAAGAAGAGAGACAGTTCAAAATGAAAAGAGGTCTTTGTGGTCTCTTTCTACCACAGAAAACACAGAGAAACTACTTATATATTTCTTAGAGAAAAAGTGAAAATCTTGAAGATATCTGAGCCAAGAGCACATAGGACAGAACCAAGGACTATGGGCAAACAATGGTTTAGAAAACTACTCTAAGGGAGCAGAAGGAAGTCTCAACCAAGGAACATTCCTTTGCCCCAAGCAGGACTCCTGACAACATATGCTCAGCTGGATTTCAGACCTGTCATGGACTAGTGATTGTTACAAACTTTCGAACACTTTCCTTTTTAAGTGAGAATGTCTCTTGCTGTTGTACTGTTCCTAGCTCCCCATCCTATGCTGGGTCTGTGGGGGATGGGAGGTAGATAACTTGCCTTTTTGTCTTGAGTCTCTGGATCAATAGGAATTATATCCAAGGAACTACACCTAAGGATCATTTTCTATATCCAGACCTGATGCACAAAATCATAGCCTTTAGTCTGAATGAACATCATGAATCATCAGGGAGATAGCAGATGGTAAATATCATTACAACAACGGCCCTCAATGAACCCCACCCTCTTCTATTACTCTATGTCAGCATCTCTCACCTTGACTCTGAGCGTAGCCATGTGGTTGATTTTTTTTTTTTTTTGATTTGCTGCTGGGACACCAAGAAATATGACATAAGTAAAGGATTAATAAATACTTGCATATTTGGACTTTTCCTTTTTGAACATTGCCATTATCATTGCAACAAGCCTTGTCTAGAGTCACTGACAATAAAAAACCACAGAGAGAGTAGGTCAATTTGACCAGCCATCCCAGTTGTTCTCAGCTCCCAGGTAACCCACCAGCTGAATGCAGCTACATAGGGAACCCAGGCAAGATCAGCAAAAGAACTGCTCAGCAAACCAACAAAGTTGCAAGAAAAAAATACATAATCATTATTTTAGATCACTAAAATTTTAGATGGTTTATCATATGATAATAGATTATAGAATCCCTTACTGTATTTCCCATCTCTTTGGCTTCTTCAAGTTTAATCTTCATTTCTTAAACAGTTTGTCTTTTTCTATTTTTTTCCCTATGTTATGCCAATATTATTTTTATCTCCTTCTGTTATTTAGCCTTTATTTCAGGCCTTCCCTTCCCTGAGTTCTTTATTTCTGTTGAGTGATTTCCTTCATAGCAGCAATAGCTTGTTCTTACATTTTAAAATTCTTATTGGAATATCAAATTTATTCTTGCTTTTTGGCTATATTTTACTCTTAACTTTTTGTTTTGTTTTTACCAGGAAGCTTCCATTGCTATTTTGCACATTTCTTTCTATATCATATTTGCATAGCTGAAAACTGGTACCTTTAATCTGAAATACCAACAAGGAAGATTTTCACTGAACCAGCTATTTTTAAGAGATGAAGGATAATGCAGGGGAGAGATGATTCATGCATACTGGCTGCTTTAATAATAAACCATCTTTTAAAAGGTGCCTCTATATAATTACCTTTCTCCTTGCAATTTAAAAACCAACTTTCTTAGGATTTCTACCATCAGTCCTATGATATTCTTATTGGTCCCAATACCAGTTGCCGTCACTAAAGGACACAGCCTTTGAATTTTAAGTGAGATGTTTACTTAAATATTATTATTATTTATATATTATTTTATTGGTGTTGCATGAGATATTCCACTTCCTGCAGCACTTAAACCTAGTTTGCTTGATCTAAGCCCTTCTCATAGTAGTTCCCACTGAGAATGGGGTCTTCTTTTCAGAAGCAATTAATTTCTGGAGATTTTTTAACTCTCCCCTCAAAATACATTTGAGGTATCCATTCTTTCTGTTCTCCTATTGCTCAACCATTGCCCCTGCCCACAAGAGTCATATCCTCTGACTCTGTTGTACTTAAAAGTACTTAACAATAACATGGAATTTACCTTACAATTTCACTGAATATGAGAGCTTTGTTTTTATTTTCACTTTCTATACATTTGTAGAGTTTCCAAGAGAATAGAAAAGAAGAACTAAGCTGCCATCATGATCTTGTTAGAGGGTCTCTGCTCATGACTTCTGTTTTAGGCATTAAAGTGAAACTCAGCATTACAAACATTCCTTGGTAACTACTGTGCTTCAGAACTTATGCTGAAACTTTGCATCAGATACTAAAATAATATTCAATCAAAACATCTAGGATCTGAAAGTCTAGGACTAAAACTTGACAGAGTTATATATACTTACAAATATACATAATGCCGACTAGTTGGTGGATTCTCAACTCTTGTTTATCTATAAACAAGTATAAAATAATTTTATTTGACTAGGTCATCTAATTTTGAAAAATTTCATAAGAAAATACTTCTTTATATTTCAAGTTATGCTATGGTGAATATTTAACCAGAATAAGGCTTATGGTTATCCTTCCATGATTAGAGAACACAGAATCACAGCATTGCCTTATTTTCAAGTATAGTGTATCTTCCCATTTTTAGAAATCAAAACATATTTGATTAAAACATTTATAAATTAAAGCATTTATGAAGCCATACGCTGCTATTAAGACTATGGTCACTATCTTTGTTAATAACAAGCATGCCTTAAGTTAGGAAGATTGTGCATTTTGCATGCTCGATCAGAATCTCAGTGTGTTGGGACATAAAAAGATGGTGCTTTTCACAAGGCAAGTTTGCAGAAGGGGAAGCTTCTAAACCTGAACCTTACTGTACTTTCTTTTATTCAAAAGAGAGAACAGATGATTTACATCTTTTCCATGAGCTCAAACTTGGATTTGAAGAGCTTAAATTTTACTGAAATTCAAATTGGCCCAACACAGAAGTTGTGTTTTGAAACATTCTATGATGTTTCTTATCATGTGGCAAAGTTAAACACGTGAGCAATGATGTTTATTGAAACCACACGCTTTAGAAATTCGGGAGCTGATTTGCATTTGGTCAGAATGAAGAAAGCTGAGTTGCTTCTTCCATTACTGTTCAGAATCAAGCCCATCCTTCTAAAACTGTGTAGTAGGTAATGGAGGGTTGAGAGCCAAACAGCCCATTATCAGTACCGAGGTAGGCAAAACAATGGATGGCTCCAAAGCACTAAGTTTCTAGTTTTGAAATGGGCGTACATAGGTGGTTGAAATCTTTGAATTATGAAAATGTTCCTTTCCAACCAACTTCTACTGGTAAAAAAAACTATACTACTTTGGGCACATATGAAACAACTTTAATTAGCACTGCAGTGTTAATGTTCTGATGAAGACAGGAGCTGCATAATCCATCTTAGTTCATTGCTTCTTATATGGGTATTCAGGATCTGCAAAATTCTCAGCCATAATCCTGGGAGAATTAGAGTCTAAGGTCATGAAGGTTGATTAAACTTATCAGAGCCAGGGCCTTAAATTATTGCCTGAACAAAGGATTTTGTTAAAAAAAATTAAAAAGTCAAAATCTAACGTTAAGCTACTATCCTACATAAACCTTTACTGGTTTTCTAAAAAGAAAAGAGAGTCCTTCACTGAATTTTCAAAATTTTTTTCACTTTTTTTGAGAGTGAAGTGAAAGCCCATTCTCAGAACACTTTATACGGTAAAGATTTATTCATAAAATCCTTGGAAGATATTTTTCACCATATGAATGAAGAAAATCTTCTGAATCAAGGCCTTGGATTAACTGTTTAAATTGACACAAAAATTCTGTGAGCAATGTTGTATAAACTGCCATTTTAGAAAAGGAGCCTGGATGCAAACAACTGCAAACTTTCAAATATTGAAGGAGGAACTTCTGAAGACTAAAGAGTCTCAAGTAACTGAGCATGCCAGCTTTTCTGCAGTCAAAAATCTGCATAAATACTTGGTAATTTTCAATATAAACTCTCCTCAGAGACCTTTAAATTTCCTTTTTATTATCAGGTGTTATAAAATTACCGTCTTAATATTTTCAAACTATTTACCTCTTTTGGTTTTAACTCTTTAGACTTTTGGGAAATTATTTTGTTATATTACATAAGGAAGTTATCTAAATTTCTTTCACATAGTAACTGTTCTCCATTCCATCTATTAGTACATTCTTTTTTCTTTATTTTCAGATGCTTCTTTTAAAAAATTGCATGTCAAGTTATTACAGAGTAAAGGCATGCTTATTAAATAGTTTTCACGTGAGGCCTTCCCTGAGAGCTCAGTTGGTTAAGAATCCACCTGCAATGGAGAAGACCCCAGTTTGAATTCCTGAGTTGGAAAAATTCACTGGAGAAAGGATAGGCTACCCAATCCAGTATTCTTGGGCTTCGCTGGTGGCTCAGCTGGTAAAGAATCCCCCTGCAATGCAGGAGACCTGGTTTGATCCCTGGGTTGGGAAGATACCCTGGAGAAGGGAACAGCTACCCACTCCAGTATCCTGGCCTAGAGAACTGAACTGCATATTTCATGTGGTTGCAAAGAGTTGGACACGACAAAAGGAGAAAAAAGGAAGGTAAAAAGGAAAATGAACTTTGACCATGGTGCTAAGTAATTTTACATTACATATAATTTATTCTGAAAATAACTATCTTTTTATAAATTATGAAAATGAAGTTCATAAAAATTAATAGCCAGTACTTTAGCAGAGACATGTAGGGAGACATGACCAACAATGATTATAAAATACTAAACCAAAATGGTGGAAAATTGCATATAATCTAATTACATATGTTTTCCAACTTTTAAAATGCACATTGAAATTTTACAGAAGTAAAGATTAAATACCAGCTTCAAGTGCTGCCCAGGTGGCACTAGTAGTAAAGAACCCACCTGCCAACTCAGGAAACAAGAGATGTAGGTTCGATCCCTGGGTTTGGAAGGTCCCCTGGAGGAGGGCATGGCAACCCACTCCAGTACTCTTGCCTAGAGAATTCCATGCATAGAGAGGATCCTGGTGGGCTATGGCCTATAGGGTTGCAAAGATTCAGACGTGACTGAGTAAACCTAGCACACCACATGAGCATCTATTACCTGAAGTATGTAAAATAGTGGTGAGTTGAGTTCATCATTCAGTTCAGTTCAGTTCAGTTGCTCAGTTCTCCCAGCAATCTTGATTCCAGCTTGTGCTTCTTCCAGCCCAGCGTTTCTCATGATGTACTCTGCATAGAAGTTAAATAAGCAGGGTGACAATATACAGCCTTGACATACTCCTTTTCCTATTTGAAACCAGTCTATTGTTTCATGTCCAGTTCTAACTGATGCTTCCTGACCTGCATGCAGATTTCTCAAGAGGCAGGCCAGGTGGTCTGGTATTCCCATCTCTCTCAGAATTTTCCACAGTTGATTGTGATCCACACAGTCAAAGGCTTTGGCATAGTCAATAAAGCAGAAATAGATGTTTTTTTGGAACTCTCTTGCTTTTTTCCATGATCCAGCAGATGTTGGCAATTTGATCTCTGGGTCCTCTGCCTTTTCTAAAACCAGCTTGAACATCAGGAAGTTCACAGTTCACGTATTGCTGAAGCCTGGCTTGGAGAATTTTGAGCATTACTTTACTAGCATGTGAGATGAGTGCAATTGTGTGGTAGTTTGAGCATTCTTTGGCATTGCCTTTCTATACTCAAAAGCAGAGACATTACTTTGCCGACTAAGGTCCGTCTAGTCAAGGCTATGGTTTTTCCTGTGGTCATGTATGGATGTGAAAGTTGGACTGTGAAGAAGGCTGAGTGCCAAAGAATTGATGCTTTTGAACTATGGTGTTGGAGAGACTGTTGAGAGTCCCTTGGACTGCAAGGAGATCCAACCAGTCCATTCTGAAGGAGATCAACCCTGGGATTTCTTTGGAAAGAATGATGCTAAAGCTGAAACTCCAGTACTTTGGCCACCTCATGTGAAGAGGTGACTCATTGGAAAAGACTTTGATGCTGGGAGGGATTGGGGGCAGGAGGAGAAGGGGACGACAGAGGATGAAATGGCTGGATGGCATCACTGACTCAATGGACATGAATCTGAGTGAACTCCATGAGTTGGTGATGGACAGGGTGGCCTGGCATGCTGCAATTCATGGGGTCGCAAAGAGTCAGACACGACTGAGCAACTGAACTGAACTGAACTGAACTTCTTTGGGATTGGAATGAAAACTGACCTCTGCCAGTCCTGTGGCCGCTGCTGAGTTTTCCAAATTTGCTGGCATATTGAGTGCAGCAATTTCACAGCATCATCTTTCAGGATTTGAAATAGCTCAACTGGAATTCCATCACCTCCACTAGCTTTGTTCATAGTGATGCTTTCTAAGGCCCACTTGACTTCACATTCCAGGATGTCTCGCTCTAAATGAGTGATCACACCATCGTGATTATCCAAGTCGAGAAGATCTTTTTTGTACAGTTCTTCTGTGTATTCTTGCCACCTCTTCTTAATATCTTCTGCTTCTGTTAGGTCCATACCATTTCTGTCCTTTATCCAGCCCATCTTTGCATGAAATGTTCCTTTGGTATCTCTAATTTTCTTGAAGAGATCTCTAGTATTTCCCATTCTGTTTTCCTCTATTTGTTTGCATTGATCGCTGAAGAAAGCTTTCTTATCTCTCCTTGCTATTCTTTGGAACTCTGCATTCAGATGCTTTTTGTATCTTTCCTTTTCTCCTTTGCTTTTCACTTCTGTTCTTTTCACAGCTATTTGTAAGGCCTCCCCAGATAGCCATTTTCCTTTTTGCATTTCTTTTACAATGTCATGAACCTCATTCCGTAGTTCATCAGGCACTCTATCTATTAGATCCAGGCCCTTAAATCTATTTCTCACTTCCACTGTATAATCATAAGGGATTTGATTGAGGTCATACCTGAATGGTCTAGCAGTTTTCCCTACTTTCTTCAATTTGAGTCTGAATTTGGTAATAAGGAGTTCATGATCTGAGCCATAGTCAGCTCCTGGTCTTGTTTTTGTTGACTGTATAGAGCTTCTCCATCTTTGGCTACAAAGAATATAATCACTCTGATTTTGGTGTTGACCATCTGGTGATGTCCATGTGCAGACATCAGGTTCAGAAATACTCATTGCAATTATACTTCATTTACCTGGGAGGTAACATTCTTAGAATTAGATTGAAGAATTGTAATTTTTTATTTCTGATGCTATTATATTTCAATCTTTCAAATAAATATAGTCATGCTGATGGCATCTCTTTAAAGTAAATCATAGTGCTACTTTAGAAACTGTATTTTATTTGAATAAATTTTGTTGTTGAAAAGTTTTGTTTTTGAGTCCTTTTGAATTAAACCTTTCCTAGTTCTCCATTGGATCCTCTCTTAATGTCAACTGTAATTTTTCCCTAAACTGCTGCAGTCCTCAAAGATCAATTCAAATAGGCCTCCTGTGAAGTGTTTCCCAAATTTGTTCAGCAGAGTCTGGCAGTCCCTCTCACAGTCTTGTATTCATTCCATTATTATTGCACTTAGCACAGTGGAGAGTGTCTATGTATCAGCACGTGGGCTTTCATCATTAGACCTTGGGTACCTTGAGCCAGTGGCTATGGCTTTTATCTCTACACCTCTCAATCTAAGCACAGTGTCTACTCAACCATAAGAGCTCAGTAAGTGTTTTATTAGATCTGTTTTTATGATTAAAGTACTGAACGTTTATTGGGAAAGAAAAAAATAACTTTAGCAAGTAATGATAAACAAAGATAAAAATGATAAACATGATCAAAGTAAATATATAGCTAGTGCCAATATTTCAATATGCTTTATTCTTTCATATATATCAGGTATTCACTTTATATATTCTGGTTAATATCTTTTTGATCATATTATTGAATATGATAGAGGACTTCCCTTGTGGCTTAGAGGGTAAAGCATCTGCCTGCAATGCAGGAGACCCGGGTTTGATCCCTGGGTCGGAAAGATCCCCCGGAGAAGGAAATGGTAACCCACTCCAGTATCCTTGCCTGGAAAATCCCCTGGACAGAGGAGCCTGGTAGGTTACAGTCCATGGGGCCACAAGAGTCGGACACGACTGAGCGACTAGGAGACGGGAGAGAGTATTATTGAAAATGTGAAATATAAAACTATTCACTATGAAAATATTTGTATAAACTGTGAAAATATTTCACCTAAATAATTATTGAACAAAATTATTTTTATTTACACAATGGATATCCCAAATAAATACAAAAAGAGAAATAGTTGTATAATAAATCCCTATGCACCTACCACCTAATTCAATAATTACCAATATTTGCTGAATGGTTTATGTTTTATTATATCTCCATCCATTTTCTCCACTTCCCCCATTGGGTTATTTTAAAGATGATTCCAAGCATCACATTGTTTCATAAGTAAATACTTCAGTATGCATGCATGTCTAAAAGATGAACATTTAGAAAAAAAAAGGACCAAAGCCATATCACCCAAAATTATTTTAAATATTTCTTAATACAGAAATCCTGGATTATCTCATCAATGGTTATTTATAGTTAGTTTGTTGAATCAGTGTCCAAAGTCTTCATACTGAATTTGCTGCTTTTCCTTACATTTCGTATAATCATCTCATTTTATTTTCCCCTTGTCATTACTTTATAATAGCATTTCAAATCCTGCATCATATTCCATGATGATATAACACAATTTATTCAAACAGCTCTCTATTATTGAGCATTTAGCTTATTTCCAATTTTTCTATTAATTAAACAATGTTCCAATGAATATGCATATAGACAAATCTTTGAGCACACCTAGAATTATTCTATTAGGATTAATTCTTAGAAGTGGAATGCCTCATGGGTTTTTTTTAAAGCTTTTGATACAAGCTTGTCAAATTACTCCTCAAAATGACTGAGTTAATTTACACTCCTACTAGTCATAGGAGTTATCTATGCCCCCACACCCTCATCAATGGTGCGTAATATCTTTATTTTAAATATCTGCCAAATTGATAGACCAGAAAGATATCTTGCTGTTTTAATTTGTATTTTTGGATTAATAGTAAAAAAGAGAGCCCTGAATCTTTGAATCCTTGTTCTGTGTTTACTGTAGCCACAAAACTACTTCTTGGTATGTACACAAAGGAGAAGTATGTTTTAAAGGAAAGACCCTTTAAAAGCAGATTCTGATTACCAGACTTAAGCAGAATTTCTAGCCCTGGTGAATCTATAACTGCCAATATTAATTTTTCCTTAGTCTTTCGATAAGTTTCAGTTAAGTTCAGTCATTCAGTCGTGTCTGACTCTTTGCAACCCCATGAATCGCAGCATTCCAGGCCTTCCTGTCCATCACCAACTCCCAGAGTTCACCCAAACCCATATCCATTGAGTCAGTGATCCCATCCAACCATCTCATCCTCTGTTGTCCCCTTCTCCTCCTGTCCTCAATCTTTCCCCCCATCAGGGTCTTTTAAATGAGTCAGCTCTTCACATCAGGTGGCCAAAGTATTGGAGTTTCAGCTTCAACATCAGTCCTTCCAATGAACACCTAGGACTGATCTCCTTTAGGATGGACTGGTTGGATCTTCTTTCAGTCCAAGGGACTCTCAAGAGTTTTCTCCAACACCACAGTTCAAAAGCATTAATTCTTCAGTGCTCAGCTTTCTTTATAGTCCAACTCTCACATCCATACATGACCACTGGAAAAACCATAGCCTCGACTAGACGGACCTTCGTTGACAAAGTAATGTCTCTGCTTTTGAATATGCTATCAAGTTTGGTCATAACTTTCCTTCCAAGGAGTAAGCATCTTTTAATTTCGTGGCTGCAGTCACCATCTGCAGTGATTTTGGAGCCCCCAAAAATAATGTCTGACACTGTTTCCACTGTTTCCCATCTATTTGCCATGAAGTGATGGGACCAGATGCCATGATCTTAGTTTTCTGAATGTTGAGCTTTAAGCCAACTTTTTCAACTCTCCTCTTTTGCTTTCATCAAGAGGCTCTTTAGTTCTTCTTCACTTTCTGCCATAAGGGTGGTGTCATCTGCATATCTGAGGTTATTGATATTTCTCCCAGCAATCTTGATTCCAGCTTGTGTTTCTTCCAGCCCAGCGTTTCTCATGATGTACTCTGCATAGAAGTTAAATAAGCAGGGTGACAATATACAGCCTTGACATACTCCTTTTCCTATTTGGAACCAGTCTGTTGTTCCATGTCCAGTTCTAACTGTTGCTTCCTGACCTGCATATAGGTTTCTCAAGAGGCAGGTCAGGTGGTTGGATATTCCCATCTCTTTCAGAATTTTCCACAGTTTATTGTGATCCACACAGTCAAAGGCTTTGGCATAGTAGCAGAAATATATGTTTTTCTGGAACTCTCTTGCTTTTCCATGATCCAGCAGATGTTGGCAATTTGATCTCTGGTTCCCCTGCTTTTTCTAAAACCAGCTTGAACATCTGAAAATTCATGGTTCATGTATTCCTGAAGCCTGACTTGGAGAATTTTGAGCATAACTTTACTAGCATTGAGATGAGTGCAACTGTACAGTAGTTTGAGCATTCTTTGGCATTGCGTTTCTTTGGGATTGGAATGAAAACTGACCTTAAGTGCTTTTTAAAAATGTAGTGGTTCCCTTATTTACTCTCACTAGAATGGTGATGCTTCTCATCTGGGATGTAGCCCCAGATTTACTTTACTGCATCAGGTACTCAGTTCCAAAAGGGCATGGGCCCTAAAGATCCTTTAAACTTTTTGTTGCACACACAAAATATAAGCCCTTACACCAAGGCCAAGTTGTCACTTTGGCATATTCCTGTGCAACACCTACACCCCTTCTTCCCTGGAATAGAATTCCTGGGAAGTTGGGATGAGAGTGCTATACACGAGGTAGGAAAGAAATGATTTCCCCTTAGAACACTGATGTGCAGCCAAAGCCAAGCTAAGCTTTTGTTTTTTCTGTATGATTTTTGGCCATCAGAATATATCTTTTGTGAATCACCTGTTCACGTTTCTTGGCAATCAATGAATGAGGAACACATGAAAGAATGAATGATCACATTTTAGGGATAACCCTTCAAGTAGTTACAAGTCAGCCAAATTGCACCATCTTGTAGTCCATAATTCATTTTCTTGTCAACTTTTACTGGAGGAACTATCCAGGCTGGTAGCCATCTATTTTAAAGCAGGCTTTTATATATAACTTCTTTCTCATAATTCTTCAAAGTAACTTAAATAGTCAGGGTCTTATCTCTATGTAGCCTTTAAATGAGGACAGTCAAGATCTCACCTGTCTAAAAAGCAATAGATCAAAGATCACAGAATTATTGATCATGGGTTTCCTTCCTTCAGTGTGGTGCAAAGAAAAGGGTCTCTCATTTCTAAAGAATAACCTAACCATGTGCCCTGCATTTTTATTCAATTCCTTTCTTTCATCCAGGCCCTTCTTCCACTCATCTTCTTCTCTCTGTTAGGTCATCAATCTCACTCAGAGAACTATGGTAACAAAACCCTTTGACCCATCTTTTCACAACTGACTTGAATATGAAATCATTTTTTGATCCTTACAGTGTTTAACTTATCCAAGGGAGTAGCACTCTATAGAAAATGCAGGCTTGAAAATTACAATGGCCTGGCAATTAATGTCTTTGCAAACTCATACTGAGCACTATCAACCTATTTATGTAGATAAATAGATAGATAATGCAGATAGATATATAGATAGATAGAAAGGAAATACTATTCTATAGATAATAGAAAATCCTAAGTGAAGCTCCATGGAACCTAGAAATCTTACATTATTGATAAATATGCTCAGATTTTTTTTTGCAGTCAAATATATTTGAGAAACACCTCTTGCATTTGTTCCACTTAAGATTCATAAGACATATGAATATTAGCATATTAAATGCTTGGAAAAATCTTGCATTAAGAAACCTTACTTACCTAATTTAACTGAAGGTCCTAAAATTTATTTGACTACAGAATAGGAGGGTTTGGTTTGGTCTTTTAATGGAGAGCTCGTCAATATTTTCTGCAGAATTATTTGGAAAGCACTATGATAGAACATAAGTGAAAGTACTTGCATTTCAGAAAATGTTCTAGATGTAGCATCGCTTTTAGGTCATTCCCTGTTGCTCTCTACTGTTCTCTCCCAGTCTCTCCATCTCCATTCCCAATCCAGGTACACTGCTTTCATTCATATCAGAAGTATTATGCCTCCTTGAACACAAAGTGTTTTATAATATTCCCAAGTCTATTCATTTGCTGTTCACTATCTTTAAAACTGATCAGTGGAGAATGAAGAGACAGAGAGAAAACAAAAACAACACCCAGTTGTGGATGTGACTGGTGATGGAAGCAAGGTCAGATGCTGTAAAGAGCAATACTGCATAGGAACCTGGAATGTTAGGTCCATCAATCAAGGCAAATTGGAAGTGGTCAAACAGATGGCAAGAGTGAATGTCGACATTCTAGGAATCAGTGAATTAAAATGGACTGGAATGGGTGAATTTAATTCAGATGACCATTATATCTGCTACTGTGGGCAAGAATCCCTTAAAAGAAATGGAGCTACCATCATAGTCAACAGAAGAGTCTGAAATGCAGTACTTGGATGCAGTCTCAAAAATGACAGAATGATGTCTGTTCATTTCCAAGGAAAACCATACAATATAATGGTAATCCAAGTCTATGCCCCAATCAGTAACACTGAAGAAGCTGAAGTTGATTGATTCTTTAAAGACCTACAAGACTCTCTAGAATTAACACCCAAAAAGATGTGCTTTTCATTATAGGGGACTGGAATGCAAAAGTAGAAAGTCAAGAAACACCTGGAGTAACAGGCAAATTTGGCCTTGGAGTACAGAATGAACCAAGGCAAAGGCTAATAGAGTTCTGCCAAGAGAACATACTGGTCATAGCAAACACCCTCTTCCAACAACACCAGAGAAGACTCTACACATGGACATCACCAGATAGTCAACCCCAAAATCAGATTATCTTCTTTCCAGCTCTATACAGTCACCAAAAACTAGACCGGGAGCTGACTGTTGCTCAGATCATGAACTTCTTATTGCCAAATTCAGACTGAAATTGAAGAAAGTGGAGAAAACCACTAGACCATTCAGGTATGACCTAAATCAAATCCCTTATGACTATACAGTGGAAGTGAGAAACAGATTTAAGAGACTAGATCTATAGACAGAGTGCCTGATGAACTATGGATGGAGGTTCGTGACATTGTACAGGAGATAGGAATCAAGACCATCTCCAAGAAAAAGAAATGCAAAAAAGCAAAATGGCTGTCTGGGGAGGCCTTACAAATAGCTGTGAAAACAAGGGAAGCAAAAAGCAAAGGAGAAAAGGAAAGATAGAAGCATATGAAGGCAGAGTTCCAAAGAATAGCAAGGAGAGATAAGAAAGTCTTCTTCAGAAATCAGTGCAAACAAATAGAGGAAAACAATAGAATGGGAAAAACTAGAGATCTCTTCAAGAAAATTAGAGATACCAAGGGAACATTTTATGCAAAGAAGGGCTTGATAAAGGACAGAAATGGTAGGGATCTAACAGAAGCAGAAGATATTAAGAAGAGGTGGCAAGAATACACAGAAGAACTGTACAAAAAAGATCTCCACAACCTGGATAATAACGATGGTGTGAGGACTCACCTAGAGCCAGACATCCTGGAATGTGAAGTCAAGTGGGCCTTAGAAAGCATCACTACGAACAAAGCTAGTGGAGGTGATGGAATTCCAGTGGAGCTATTTCAAATCCTGAAAGATGATGCTGGGAAAGTGCTTCACTCAATATGCCAGCAAATTTGGAAAACTCAGCAGCAGCCACAGGACTGGCAGAGGTCAGTTTTCATTCCAATCCCAAAGAAAGGCAATGCCAAAGAGTGCTCAAACAACCGCACAATTGCACTCATCTCACACACCATCTATGGGGTCACACAGAGTCGGACACGACTGAAGTGACAGCAGCAGCAGCAGCACATGCTAGTAAAATGTTCAAAATTCTCCAAGCCAGGTTTCAGCAATACGTGAACCATGAACTTCCAGATGTTTAAGCTGGTTTTAGAAAAGGCAGAGGAACCAGAGATCAAATTGCCAACATCTGCTGGATCATCAAAAAAGCAAGAGAGTTCCAGAAAAAACATCCATCTGCTTTATTGACTATGCCAAAGACATTGACTGTGTGGATCACAATAAACTGTGGTAAATTCTGAAAGAGATGGACTGGACATGGAACAATAGACTGGTTCCAAATAGGAAAAGGAGTACATCAAGGCTGCATATTGTCACCCTGCTTATTTAACTTATATGCAAAGTTCACCATGAGAAATGTTGGGCTGGAGGAAGCACAAGGTGGAATCAAGATTGCCAGGAAAAATACCAATAACTGCAGATATGCAGATGACACCACTCTTATGGCAGAAAGTGAAGAAGAACTAAAGAGCCTCTTGATGAAAGTGAAAGAGGAGAGTGAAAAAGTTGGCTTAAAGCTCATCATTCAGAAAACTAAGATCACGGCATCTAGTCCCGTCACTTCATGGCAAAGAGATGGGGAAACAGTGGAAACAGTGGCAGGCTTTATTTTTCTAGGCTCCAAATCACTGAAGATGGTGACTGCAGCCATGAAATAAAAAGATGCTTACTCCTTGGAAGGAAAGTTATGACCAACCTTTGACTTCCCAGGTGGCTCAGACGGTAAAGCATCTGTCTACAATGCAGGAGACCTGGGTTCAAGCCCTGGGTTGGGAAGATCCCCTGGAGAAGGAAATTGCAATCCACTCCAATACTGTTGCCTGGAAAATCCCATGGACAGAGGAGCCTGGTACGCTACAGTGTATGGGGTCGCAGAGTCAGACACAACAGAGTGACTTCACTTCACTTCAGACAGCATATTAAAAAGCAAGGACACTACTTTACCAACAAAGGTCCATCTCATAAGGCTATGGTTTTTCAGTAGTCATGTATGAATGTGAGATTTGGGGTGTAATAAAGCTGAGCACGGAAGAATTGATGCTTTTGAACTGTGGTGTTGGGGAAGACTCTTGAGACTCCCTTGGACTGCAAGGAAAGCCAACGTAATGGAAACAGTCCTGGGTGTTCATTGGAAGGACTGATGTTGAAGCTGAAACTACAATACTTTGGCCACCTGATGCAAAGAGCTGACTCAGTTGAAAAGACTCTGATGCTGGGAAAGATTGAAGGTGAGAGGAGAAGGTGACGACAGAGGATGAGATGGCTAGATGGCACCACCGACTCAATGGACATGAGTTTGAGAAAACTCTGAGAGTTGGTGATGAACAGGGAAGCCTGGTGTGCTGCAGTACACGGGGTCACAAAGTGTCAGACACGACCTAGCAACTGAACTGAACTGATCTTTAAAATATTCTTCCTCACCATCACCTGCAAATTCCCACTATCCTTCACACATTCAAATCAGTAAATCAGCAAGATCTGATACTATGTATATCTTGTTTATCCCAGAATTTTATTTGTTCCTTTATGACATTCTATCCACACTACATTATCTATAAATCTGTTTCCCTCTTTAGACTGTTTTCTCTTAGAGGTTAATTACCAGATCTTATCCATTATTTTATATCTACTGAACGACACAGTGTCTGGCACAAAGAAGGCATTCTACGTCTATAAGTTAATTTATTTGCTTATCCGACAAACTTACTTTAAGTTGTAAGGAACATAAATAATGCACTCTGCTCTGACTATTCATCTCCTTGAAATGTTTTAAGACTGTGTCGTGTTGTCTTTACAGAAAATAAACATGAATGGTTTTATTATTCTCTACTGAAATGATAAAATGTCTGTTTTCCCAAATGTCTTGGTCATTCTGTTAATTTGGCTATTATTGGAGCCATGGAACCATGAACTCTCAGAATTAGATGGGCCATTCAAGTCATCTAGTTCTGCCACTTTTGTTTCTTTATTTACTCTGGAGATTTTTTTTTTGCATGTGTGGTTTCGTTTTTGGCTTTTAAAGAAAACATTTTAAAATGCAAGTTTATTGTGCATTGTTTTGCTTTCTATAAAACATATGTCAGCTTTTTTATCCTAATAAGTGGGTCATCAGCTGGGCTTTAAATGTTATTTCTCATATTAGAAGTGTGTCCTTTCCTCTCTTTCCATCATCAGGACTACATATATTACTTTTGATAGAACAGACCTAGTTCAAACCTTTTTGAAATTGCAGCAGAGTAACAGATGAGGACATGCCCCTGATTTTTCCACCCACGGGCTTGGGACCTTGGTTTACCACTAAAGTTCATGGGTTGGCATCTTATGAAGAAAATCAAGAAATCTTCTGCGAGCACCTTAAAAAGTTCACAGCAAGGTCAGATTAACCTAAATTTGGTCATGATGAGGCATCTGTAAGGTGAAACAAAGGTCAAATGCATTGAGGACTGAGCGGGCCCAGCTCTTCCCATTAGCTAAAATCCACAGGAGTCACAAATGCCTTGGGACCTGGGTCCTGCAGGTCAAAGAAAGCACCAGACCATGCCCTAGAATTCTAAAAAACAATTAAGGATTTTCTGGTTTAATTTCCCCAGATAATTAGCTCTAGAGGATGCCTTTGAATTTTCTATCCTTTTCCTGTATGCAAATTTTTAGCTTGCTAAATCAGTGGTGATCATACTAATAACCACTTTGCACAAACAGAAGAGCTACCCTTCTATAACCATTTGTAGTCTCGGTCTGGCCACTACTTTGCATAACTCTTTTCCATATTTAGCCATTATTCCAATTTTAGTGTAACTGCCCAACTTTCTACATGCACACCATCTATTATCACTGAAGCAGAAAGGGTGAGCTGAAGAACTGCAAAAATAATCAGTGTGTAGGGTTTTTTTTTAGCATCTAAAAAAATCTTACCTTACAAAATGGAAGAAAAATAAAGAGAGTAACTGGAAGATGATATGGCGTTAAATGAGAGATTCTGGGGAGAAAGTGAGTGTGTGCATGCAGATTTGTGCTTTAAGATCAGAGATAAAAGAGCTAGTAAGACAGACAAGAATGGTGTAAGAAGAAAATAAAGGAGGCTTTGGGGAACCGCATTTGACCATGCTGGTATATATCCTTACTGCAGGTAATGTGTCATAAGATTCTGCTTTAATTCAGAGAAATAGAACTTGATGAAATGGACTTTTAAAAAAGCCATTTCTATCTCCAGATACCTAATTCAGCCCTTAGGCATGATTAATGCTCCAGTGGACCTGACCCAAAGTGAAATCATTACTGCCTATGCAGTTCTATGCCTTCAAATGATTCATTCCTCCAGGAAAGTGAGGGATAAAGAGAACTGTACAAATACAATGATCAACCAAAAAGAGAAACTGGAAAGTTTAAAACTCGTCTTTGGCTCCCAGGTGGAGGCCATGCATAGATCCCAGCGCTGAGGTCAATGAATCTGAGTTTAGTTCACACAGAACAATGCTTCTCTCTAATCCCATGAATCTAGCCCCTACCTACATCCAAGGATGCCCTGGAAAAGCACTTCAGCATTAGTAGCAACCTGCAAAGGCACAATAGCTATGCTAAAATGTTGTTAAAATCTTCAAAGATCTCTCACCTTACTCTTGTGAATTGCCCTGAAGAGCTGGGCAGTGTGGGATACATATTTTCTCAGAGCAGATTTTTTTTATTCTTGTTTTCTTCTTGGCCCCTAAAACCATACTTTGTTTCCCTCTTTTGTGTACCCTGGGATTTTCTCTTCAAACTCCAAACAGTCAGTATACTAGAAAAGCCTCCAAATCATGTTCAAAGGTCTACACAACTAGCCTCACCCCATCCAACCCTAACAACTGTATTATATTCCCCTTTATAAACCAACCCCCACTTCATCATTACAGGGGCTTAAGACTGCTGCTGGGAGCAAAGTAATGTTCTGAAATCTTAGAATATGGCTGATTTTTAAGGAAATTGGCTTCATCACTAGATAGAAGTTCTCAGAGACCTGAACTTTTTTTTTTTTTTTTTTTTTTTTTACTATAAATGTTGTAAAAGGGATTCCTATCCTCAGTGAGAGGTTGGACCAGACCCCTAAGGTCCCTTCAATCTCTGAAATTGGAAGTTATGAGTAACCCGTGGACAACTCAGCTCTCCCAGTGAAATACATGTTTTTAAAGAGAAGGCTGAGGTGATGAATACTGAGTAAGATGCCAGGGGCCCATTCCCAGCTCAGAAACTGTTGGAGGCAAGACAGATCATGTTTCTACTGCTATTTCCACACCTGACTTAACACAAGCCCCAGGAAGGCAATAATATATCATCTTTTTTCTCAGTCAGGGTCAGATCAAGTCTATAAAGTTCAACAAAAAGCCAGTGTGATCCTCATTTTTCTCTCCTCAATGCACTGCCCAAGTCTCTGGGATTTTGACTCAATTACAGTGTAATTTAGGGTCAGGAGAAGAAGAGAACAGGACTGCAGTTGATTCTGAAATTGCAATAGAGTTGTTTTCTGCGACATTAGCAATTGGGGACAGTGAGGTCATTTTGGCTTTAACATCTCTACCTCCGGCTTTTACTTGTTAGTTGCATTTGCTCTGTTGTGGTAGCAACAGTGGTGGCAGCTGTGGGTGAATCACAGCTGCCAACCATCCAACTGGAGGTATTGAGGACTGAGGCTGCGATAATAAAGTCATCGCTTAACAGCTGTGGGCACAGCAGATGTTCTCAAGATGGACTAGAAGGAAGGAGAAATATGATAGAGAAGTTACTAAAAAATGAATAAGCCTTTACATAATAGAGCTAATAAGATTTCCTCCTTCAGAAAACATGTAATTTGCTCTCCTTTTTCTAGCCAAGCTACTTTAGATGTCATATCCACTATTATCCAAGGCCATTTCTTTTAACAAATGAGATGGGAAATGACATATCTTACAGTCTGGCTCAAGATCAGTCGACCCAGCATTACAAACAATTTCTTATGTTTTCTGAGCATAATTATTTCCTGTGGAGCTACAGTAAGGAGCAGCTTTCAAAACAAGCTCAGTCTGAATGCAGACCTGGAGAGAGTGTGCTCTGGGGTGGGTGTTCCTAGTGTTCTCCAAAGTGACTTGAAATGAAAATAATCTCACCTGGGCTAGGATTTCTATGCCTATCATCGAATGCATTTTAGTTCACGTGGTTTAGAATTTGGAGACTTTGTCAAGGGACTAGAAGACCCAACAGATATTGACCCCCATGCTATGTCCTTCTCAGGAAAATTCTCCATAAAAAGGACTAATAAGGATATAGAATGTTTAAGGTTGTCTAGTGTTGTTAGTCACTCGGTCGTGTCTGACTCTTTGTGACCCTATGAACTGTAGGCCACTAGGCTCCACTGTCCATGGAATTCTCCAGGCAAGAATACTAGACTGGGTAGACAGCCATTCCCTTCTCCAGGTGGTCTTCACCAGGGAAGAATGCAGGTATCCTGCATTGCAGGCAGATTCTTTACCATATGAGCCAGCAGGGAAGCTCTGTCAGGGTGCTTCCAGAAAATGATCAGAGACGCCAAAGAAGTGGGGATGTAGTCAGGTGGTAAGTACAATACTAGTGAGTTGAATAAGTGTGTGAAGATTTGTAAAGTTTTATATAGGATTTGTCTGAAGAGCACTGGTGGAAAGCCCAAGAAAGACAAATGATATCAAATATCTGACCAATATCAGTGTTTATAAACATCCTTGTATTAGTAAATATTACGCTATTGGGTGAGCTTAGGGGAAACGAAGACAGCCTGCTTCTTTGATAAACAGATCCCAGCTTAAGTGTACAGTAGGCTAGTGTGTTGGATGGTGGCTTCCTCTTTGACAGCTACTTCTAGAATGACCTCCTTATGGTCTACATTGCTGCCTTATTTCTTCTTTCTCCCATCTCCAATGTAATCAGCCTGCTTTACTCACATACCCATGCCCCAAGGAACAGGGCAAGTGGAAGTGCATAGGAAACCATCTCTGGAAGGGAGCACTGGCAAGAGGCAGTAAACTGGCATAGGGACAGGAAAAGACACGTTTTTAATGACAAACATGCATATCTTATAGAAATATTTATTTCTGATATGGATTGAGAGTCTTAGAGGAATTTTTAGAGTCACAGATAGCAATGAGGTTGCTTTTAATTTGGCTAACATTCTCAAACACAGTGGATATGATATGTTGGAGTCACAGCATGATCAATAGTTTTGTTCACTCCTTCTAGTAACCACTAACTCTATATCTTTGTAGCATATATACCTTCCTGAGATACAAGATGTTACCACTAACAGCTTAAAAATATCACAGCAAACCTTAGGAGAAAAAAAAAAAGATCACTTATTTACTTGAAATCAGCTGAAGGATTTTTCTTTCTCATCTTTTCTCCAAACCAAGAGATAGCATTAAGCTTTCTTTCCATTCTTGGATTTAGAGACACTTATAATCAAATTCAGAATCACTTTCAGGAAACACAAACTTGAATTCAAAGGTATTACCCTGATTCTAATTCTATTAAATGTGACCTTGTAAACATCTGTGAACTTCTGCAAATGACTATACCTAAAAGCTTCCAAATCCAGTATGCTTTTTCAGAGATAAAGGACAGTCCACAAACTATAATCCTAGAAAAACACTTAAGAGTGAAAGGGTATCATCCAAAGCTAGTCTGGTCATGGTTGGATTGTCACCCAAAATTAGTATTCATGAGGGTCCCTCTGACAAATGGAGTTATTATCCACAGATGCTGTAAACATAAATCAGGAGGATATCATCAATAATGTTGTATTCTCTTTGTCCTCATCGTGTTTACAGATCTCGCTTTGAACAGCACATAAATACTTAGAGCATATTGTGGGAAACATGCCACTCATCTTATTAGCTTCCTCTGGCTCCAAGCTCTGACGCTGATCATCCACTGACAGTGTTTGCCAACAACAAAAGAAGCCTATTGATCACAACGCTTCTCCCTTTGGCAGCCTTTCTGCCCACGATTACCTTGCATCACTTGCCTTAAGTCAAATGTCACAGAACAACTTACAAGGGATGTGTCTATCTAGTAGAGCAAAATGTATTACCATGAGTTTAATTGGAGGAAAATCCTTTGGTATTATCAATTGTTTACAATTTACAATTTTATTTTTTGGCATTAATGAACAGTCAAAATCAGAGCGTACGTTGTAAGCTCCAAATCCATAAAATTGTTACTCATTAGCAATTTATTTTCTGAATAGTTTGCAGAGTAGCAAGTATCTTGGAAGCTGACCCATCAATCATTCTCAGTGTCATTCTATGTATGAACAGTTTTCTCTGCTGGCATTTTCTTTCTATAACAGAGGATCCCTATTGAAATTTCCTGGTAATTTTTCATCTGTAGCATAGTCTTCATTTGTCTTTTTTACTTTGATTCTAGATAGAGGCTATGAAAGGATACAGTCTCTTCTGTTTAAATGGAAAAGAACACAGACTGAGAATTTAGGAATACAACAGGAATATATATCCTCTGTGTGAAAAATAGAAAGGCTTTTGTGGGGTTATTTTCCAGAGGGAAAAAATAATAGCTGCTTCAGGATGCCATAGAGAACAGGTGCTCACATGTAAAAACAGTCATTTCATAACTGATCTTCTCAACACTTTATCATCTACACTCTGTTACCTATAATTTGTAAGGTGTATATTAGACCCTCTGGAGGGACCAGCTGTCTACCTTGATCTAATAAGGAGCAATGTTACCTCACTGAAGCATATCCTGTGTTTGGGCTGTTAGTGTGCCCCTTCAGGATAGTGTCTATTGACTTGTCTCATGAAATATGTGGGTATTCAACCCTCTTTACTCAATTACCTGATCCTTGTTTGTGCCCTTGGGTAAATGTTGAGTCATCAACTGCTCTATCTTGTCTACTTTTGCTTGCTTGGCTCTATTACATAGGTTAAGATTCGATGCAAGTTTCTACTATTTGAATTCCCTGCCTGACTTTTCTACCTTTCCTTCCAGTCCCTGACCTCTACAGTTCACTACTTTTTTTTTTTTTTTTTACTTTTTCAAAATGTAGTAAGGGACATTGGTTTATAACATTATATGTTTTGTGTATACAACATGATGTACCAACTTCTGTATACATTACAGTGTGGTCACTGCCAAAGTTTAGTTTCCATCCATCACCACGCTCTTTACCCTTTCAGCACCACCCCTGCACCCACCGGTGCCACTTGTCTTCTGGTAATTGTTTTTGTTGGGTTTGGTTCATTAACTTATCTTGTTTGTTTTGCTTTTTTTATATTCCACATTTGAGTGAAATCACACAGTATTTGTCTTTTTCTAGGTGATTAATTTCACTTAGCATAATACCCTCAAGGTCTATTCATGTTTAGTAAATGGCAAAGTTTTGTTTTTTATGGCTGAGTAGTATTCCATGTGTGCGTGTGTGTGTGTGTGTGTGCCCATCAAATCTTTATTCATTCACTTGCTATTTTAAATAACACCCAGATGATGAACATAGGGGGTACATATATCTTTTGAATTAGTATTTTCATATTCTTTGGATAAATCCCCAGAAGTGGAATAGCTGGATGGTAGGTATAGTGTTAATTTTGTGAGGGGTCCCCATACTGTTTTTCACAGTGGCTGTACCAGTTTACACTCCCAGTGTATAAGGGTTCTCTTTTCTCCACATTCTCACCAACACTTATTTCTTGTCCTTTGTGATAAAAGACATTCTAATAAGCATTCAGTGATAGCTCATTGTGGTTTTGATTAGCATTTCCATAATAATTAGTGGTTTAATCTCTTTTCACATGCCAGTTGGCCATCTGTATATCTTCTTTGGAAAAATGTCTGGTCCTCTCCTTTGCCTTTGTTTCAATCAGGTTGTTTGGTTTTTGTTGTTGATGTGTATGAGTTATTCATATATTTTAGATATCACCCCTTATCAGAGATATCTTTTTCAAACATATTCTCTTATTTGGTAGCTTACCTTTTCATTTTGCTGATGGCTTCCTTTGCTGTGCAATAAGCTTTTTAGTTTGATGTAGTTTTATTGATTTTTGCTTTTGTTTCTCTTGCCTGAGGAGACATATGCAGAAAGATATGCTAAGACTGATGTCAAAGAGTCTATGTTTTCTTCTGGGAGTTTTATGGTTTTGGGTCTTATATTCAAGTCTTTAATTTATATCAAGTTGATTTTTATATATAATACAAGATAGTGGCCTAGTTTCATTCTTTTGCATATGGCTGTCCATTTTTCCCAAAGCAACCTTTTCTTAATCTGATCTGTAGGACCTAAGAAACTGTATGCTTAGCCAACTGATGGCATCCACTGAACAACTTTGGTTCACAACCATCCACCCACATCTATATAATGGTGTCCCTGCAGAGAAAAAAAAAATGTGCTTAATAGCATTAAAGCAAGAGACTTTCAAGTATGGACTTTGGCTGAGAAACGGAACTGAAGAATTGAAAATTGTATTTCTAGGTGTCATGTTTAACTAAAAAAGCTAAGTCTCCCCAAAGTCATAAATATGACTGAAATGGAAAGCTTATGAAAGAAATTACTGCCTAACCTGCTGAGTACAAACTAAAGGAAACACTTCATTAAACAAGGATCTCTTGAACTCTCCTGGAAGCTGCTGAGACTCCACATTTTAAACACAAAATAAGAGCATTGGTGTCATTCAAGAAAAGACATATTTTTTAAGTCTCTGTACCATTCATTAAGTACCTATTATGTGCTTGACTATTTTCCTTCATTTTCTCATATTTGCTGCCTATGTTGTTTCCTTCTTGAATATGTAAAGCAACTTCCCACTAATTTCTCATGGAACTCTCCTCTTTGAGCTCCTTCTCTTCCAAGAAGTCCTTGCTAAACTACCACATGTCAGCCAGTTTGAACATCAATAATTTTTCAACTGGTTTATACCTAACATGTTTGTTCTGGACTCCTGAACCACTATGTATTATTAATTTTGCCTGCCAAGGCCTTGGTCTATCTGATTCACTGATTGAATCATTCATTAATTTATTACTTAGAAAATAATTGAGAGAGAAGCAGGCGTCAGACTGTACACCTGGACTCTTTTAGTTAGCAACACAAAATAATCAAGGCTAGCATAATCCCTGGTATTATCATGGATTTTTTTTCCCTTTGTCTTTTGCAAATAGTAATGACTTAAGCAACCAGGGCTTTAGACCCTGAGGATGGAATAGGATCAAGACTCAAGCTCCAACTGTGAAAATAATGCATGCTACCCTGGCCCCTGCAAAACCCAGCTTCTTCATCTACCTCTTTTCTTTTCCAAAGGATATTTGGTGAATAATTGAAACAATTGCAGAGATACATATTGAAAGCCTCTTTGTAAATCCTGGGTATTATTGTCACTATAATTAGGCCGTGTGCGATATATGGAAATCTTGATTAGAGTACTGCTTTTTTCAAAAGCTAATTAGCTTGCACAACAATATGTTTCCTGGATTTGTTTTCAGAGGGTTGTTTTATATTGTTTTTTCACTCTTGTCCCCAAAGCTAATGAACTGAAGTATCCTCAAAAAAAAAAAAAAAAAAGACTCAGAACCCTGAAGTGTGAGAGATTGAGTGAGACTGAGGGGACATTTCCCCTGCAGTGGCTTGGGATAAGTGTAATCCATGAGCTGGGGGAGACAGGTGACTAAGTTTGAAACACAGAGTGTTCAGGGACACTCTCCTGTGATATGTGAGGGGCAGAGAACCACCCAATCCTATGGTTTCATCTGTAGCGTGATTTTGAGAATCTTCCCTCCCCAACCAATGCTTCTCCTTTTGCTCAAATGCCTTGAAGACTTATTGACATTCCATGGACTCTGTGCCTGTCTAGCATTTAGTTGACCTATATCTCTATTATTTTCTATACTTTTGCCACTCAAGGCATGTGGGATCTTAGTCCCTGACCAGGGATCAAACCCACGCCTCCTGCAATGGAAGCATGGAGTCTTAACCACTGGGATTGCCAGAAAGTCCCCTATTATTTGTTTGATATGTCTGTTTCCTTCACTAGACCAGGGTCTCATCTAATTTTTTGCCTGGTTGAAAGAAAGGAATAAAAAAAAAAAATTACTTGTTCCTTAAGTCACTGGTCCTTAAACTTTCTGGCTTTCAGATCCATGAGCCTATTAACTCCCAAAAGACATGTCTATAGATACATGGGTGTTTCATAAAGTTTCAGGAAATTTATGGACTCCTTCTACTCCTCAAACCACAAACACTTGCTCCAGAAAAATCTTTGTATTATTTCTTCTCCCAAATCATTGTGAGAGTTTGGCATGAGCTAACCAATCAAAGGCAATCATAGTTCTGCATCTGAGTTTTGGTGAGATATAGAAAAATCTAGTTGTTCAGATCCCATGGGAAAGTGACCAGCACTGTCTTCAGGCTATAAATCTTCACTTCTAGAATTCACAGGTGGATACATGGGCTGTGCCAGCACATGGGGTCACTGTGTGAACCCCACAGAGGTATGCATAGCAATGCTGGGAGGAAAAAGTCTAGACTCTTGCCTTGGTTGAAATCATTTCTACAGGAAATTCTCACTGGTGGCTTCAATCCATGTTTTGCTACTACTACCACCAATGCACTTGTCATGTAATTCTCCACTGTACATGTGGAATGGTTCTCAACAGACATTAGGGTTGGAGGATAATATAGAAATGGCTCAGGAGGTTCTTATTAAAGGGCACTTACCCCATGTCCCTCTCTCAAGGGGAGAGAGCACACACAAGGAATAGGGGCTGCTGTATTGAGAGAAGTGGCTTTTGGGCCTAAGGAATCCTGCACTACTTCTTCAGATGGATGAGCATTTCTAAGGAAAATAATTTCATGAACTTACAGAGAAATTTATTGAGAACGTCATATATGCAAGGCATTACCCTAAGCTCTTTGTCTGTATTATCATGTTTAATAGTCACAATAATCCTATAACAGTAGATATAACTATTTCCATAGTTTGCAAATGAGGAAATGGAAACACAAAGTTCACACAGTAAGTGGCAAATCAAGACTGTCTGACTCCAGAGTATGTGTCTGGAATCTCCTTACTACTTGCCGCCCTGGATAATGATAACCACTCTGCCCCCGCCTCAGTCAGGTGAAAGCCCAAGCATGACAGGACTCCAGCTGGAAAGGCAGCGGAGCATCCATCCGTCTGCAACGAGCAGCGCTGTCTTCTGAATCCCCCAATTATCTTTCACCCTCCCTACCCCCTCTGCCACTTCCCCTAACTTTGCCCATGATTAGAAAACACACATCCTCATTAAAGTCCATCTCTCCATCCTGTTGGCACAAATTAAAACTAGCAGTGGCCCGTGCAGTGAACTCAGTGGGATCCCAGTTAATCATTTTTGTAAATTGAAAAATAGACTTCTTTCTCCATAAGCACCATCTGTACCTTCAGGACATTCTTCTTAACACTTTCTTTCCTGGACTATGCATTTCCACTGAAAATAACCAGAAGCAAATATCTCAGAGGTTCCCATTTATCTGACCTTCATGATTTTTCTAAAAGGCTTCAGGCAGCCAGAAGCTTCTCTGGGCATCACAGCAAAGTGGTGCAGTTTGTAAGAGTCATGCTACTATTTCCACGTGATAGATGAGATTATAGAGATGTGAAAAGGATATGTGCATTCACTGAGCAAAAGTTCTGGGTACACACTATGTAACAGGCATTACTCTAAGTTCTTCAGATACAGTCATGAGCAAAACTGAAATGGAAACTCCCTGACTGTGCAGAGCATGCATTATAGAGAAAAACAGGCAAACAGTTACCTTACACAGTATTCATCAGGCATCGTTCTAAGATTATACACAATATGTGCCTGCTTGTTTGCTCTACAAATAGGCAGTTACTACCATCATCTCTGTTTGAAGTTGAGGAAACTGAGACCCAGAAAAGTTGAATACTTTTTCCAGCTCACATGGCTAATAAGAAGCAGAGCTGCTGGCCTTCATGCCCAGCAGTCTGGTGCCAGAGTTTATGCTCTTACCTACCATTTTATCCTATGCATTGTCATCAGCTGGCTAGTGGAGAGATGTCTAAGACACATCCTGTGGCTTTCAGCGCAGGACTAACTGGGAGAACAGACACATACACTTAAGCTTGATAAACTCTCTCAAAAAAAGGATTTATTTTCTATTTTTCCATATAGGTCATGGCCAAGTATATTGGGCTTCTGCACACATTCATACCCAGCTCAAATCCAGGCTTCCCCATGTGGCAGTTGCCAGGCCTGGGCAAGCCCAAACCCTCCAAAACAACACAAATGTAACACTGTATCATACTTTTTTTTTTTTTACCAATTATGTATAAAGACCTTAAACGGTGTCTAGCATAAAGAATAGTGGTGTAAGAATAGTCGCTAAGTCGTGTCAAGCTTTTTCAACCCCATGGACTGTAGCCCACCAGGCTCCTCTGTCCATGGGATTTCCCAGGCAAGAATACAGGAGTGGGTTGCCATTTCCTTCTCGGGGGGATCTTCCTGACCCAGGGATCAAACCCACATCTCCTGCATTGCAGGCGGATTCTTACTACTGAGCCACCCGGGAAGCCCCTTACTAAAGAATAGGCACTCAAAATATTGACATTATTATCTAACATATTCAAGTGATGGATCTGCAGGCTTCTCCAATGACTTCCTATCTGCCTCTCCCATTTGAGAGATGCTGGAACTACAAGGAAACAGAGTCTATCCTAGACCTTTACAGGGATTCAGCCCCTAGACAATACAGCAGGAAATCCCAACAATGGTCTTAAGGGACAAAGATCACTTGAGGTCTGAAATTCCTAATCCAAGAGCTTTGCCATTGATGAAAGTATCAACTATTCCATCACCATCTCTTACTAGGTTTTCAAACCATGAGCAAAAACTGGTTACAACTTGATTAAATTCATTGATTCAGTAAACTTTTTTTTTTTTTCTGATGTATTGGGTGAAGGGCATAATTCAGACTAATAATGATGGTTGTGATGATGACGACTGTGGTTTTGGGGGCATCTTCCACACACCAGGCCAACAACAAGTGCTTCACACTCACCATCTCACTGAATACCAATAATATTCTTGCAATATAATCATCTTGATTTTAAAGATGAGGAAATAAAGCTTATCAGGGACAAGTCCTGTGTCCAAGATGACACAGTAATAGAAGTACAACCAGGCTCAAACCCCAAGACTGTCAGACCACAAAGCCTCTTTGAATTTTTCTTATGCTTTTGGAACCTGGTTCCCCAATCCTCAGGAGCTCCTCACAGAGACAGGCATGTGGCTAATCCCCTGACCCCAGAAGCCAGTGCAGGCGTCATGGGTGCCTGGAGTGCATTTAGAGAGAGAGAGAACTGCCCACTCCAGGCACCTGTGGTCTTGGAGGGCTCTCCTTGCAGTCATGGTCTTGCAGCCTTCAGTGCTAACAAAAACTTCACCTAGCCAGAAGTGGGAGAAGGTGATGGCACCCCACGCCAGTACTCTTGCCTGGAAAATCCCATGGACGGAGGAGCCTGGTGGGCTGCAGTCGATGGGGTCGCTAAGAGTTGGACACAACTAAGCAGCTTCACTTTCACTTTTCACTTTCATGTATTGGAGAAGGAAATGGCAACCCACTCCAGTGTTCTTGCCTGGAGAATCCAAGGGACAGGGGAGCCCGGTGGGCTGCCGTCTATGGGGTCGCACAGAGTCGGACACGACTGAAGCGACTTAGCAGCAGCAGCAGCAGCAGCAGCAGCAGCAGCCAGAAGTGATCTCTAGTCAGAGAGGGACAGAAATCCATGCATGTGCACCTAAGCCCCCTGCTCCTTGGCAACACTGAACGGCATTCTATGGGATTCCTCAGAAGATTCTCTGGCAGACTGAGCCCTCAATGGTAACCTGCTCATTTAACACACTCATTATTTGCATGACATCCCTCCCTGTGTTAATTGCCCCTCCCCCAGCTATGTTTCCTGAGCTCATCACCTAAATAAAGTACCAGCACCCATGTCTTGCCTTAGCATCTGATTCTGAAGGAACACTATCTAACACAGAGTGGAACAGAACTCTGGTCAAGGACACTGCTGTATCTTCTGGAAAAATTAGTAAAGTAGTCTTTGCAAGTAGCACATATTCACCTTTTTTTCTTATGTCCTTATTACATACTGGCTCTGGCTGATTAAACAGTCAAATGTCAATCTAGCTGCTGATGGCATTGAGCTTAGTGCTGTCAGCAGGCAGTGTAAGAAATATCAGACCTGGATCCTGTCCGAGGAGGTTTATAGTCTGCAGAGAGACAAGGGTGGCTCTCATGCTGCAATTAGAGAATGAGATAAGACAGTCATAATCAGGTGTGAGTTTGAGAGACAGCTGCTCTGCCTGCTTTAAGACTTTAGAGACAGCAGGGCAGGGTAAAGGCACTAAATAATGCAGGTCTCTCCAGATGTGCTGCAGGTGGGTTCCCAGCGTTCTGTGGTTTACAAGATGCAAATTGCCTCTGCTCTTTGGTTTCCATCAGCTCCAGCCACAGCAAGTTAAGCTCAGCATATAGAAGCATGGGATTCCGGGAGAAGATTAATGACGCTCTCAAAGGAAGAGTTTCAAGTATACCAGGGCTCAAACCTTCCTTCTGCAAGAGCTCACTGGAGCTATGGCAGGAAGCATGTCCTCTACGACAGCCTAAGGCGAAGGGTCAACCCACCATATATAGGGAACTATGTGCAGAGCTGAATCTCATGTCATACGTGCATACTCAGTCACGGCCAACTCTGAATCTAGGCAAATCCTAAACTTTGCTCACCCCAGTGTTCCCCGTCAAGTTATATGGGATGTGAACTAGGTCTTGGAAAAATTCCTGCAAATGGGATTTATACTGAAAACACAGCAATGAAAAAATGGAGATATTCACATTTGATTTCAGTCTCATAGGCCATGGATCATTGTAATTCTGGCTCTGTGGGCAAAAGGACTGGGCAGTGTCACCCGTCCAAGCCTGAGTCTGATGTGTAAAGTTTTTAGGTTGGTTTTGATACAAGGACTCCTCAAGGAATCTCTAGTGAGATTCAGGCACAGAGTGAAGTGCTTCACATTATTCCCCTAATCCTGACAACAAACTCATCAAGTAACAACATGACCATTTCTCACTGATGCTCAGAATGTTACATAGCTAGAAGAGCTAGGCAAGATTTTCAGTAAGCCTGATCCAGAGCCTGTGGTCCTCACCCCATGTCTATTCACATTCAGCAAATATCTAATACTGGATAGTTTTGCACATGTGGGGTTCTGTGGCTGTAGGAAGGTGTGTTTCATATAAAATGAAGGGTATATGTACAGATATTCATGTATCTACAATCGCTAATATATTTGACTGAAAAAAAACAATGAGCTTTCAACTGGCAAACCAGCACGCTAGTGCTTTTCAAATGCTTTGTCTGATGCATAAGATACAACTGACCTGCTTCACGTATAAGAAGCAAATGAACGAAAGGTTTAGAGTTATGTGAGTCTTTTTTTCCCAAAGCCTTCCCGTGTTCACTAGCTAAAATGCAGTGCTCTTATTCAAAGCAATATGATCCGGGAGCAAAGATGCTAGAGTTTCTCCTGTTGTGTTTTTTTATGAAATTGCAGCAATGTAGCTCAGGCAACATTTTCATGTTGCTACTGAATAAGGAAAAGGAGACAATGTTTTACTAAATTAATGATGCTTCAGGGTTCACTAAGTTTTCTTTTCTGCTAAAGGCATCCTCTCATAAGAATTTTCACTTATTTTGCATCACCTTCTTCAAAGTAATTTCATATAGATTTTTCTATAGAAGTTATGTAAGGCTGGCAGGGTATTATAATGCCTATTTACAGCAGGGGATAAATAGAAGAAAATCAAAGCAGTCGCAATGCTTCTGAACACCATTCAGCTAATAATGGAGTTAGAACTTACTTCACAAAGTGTGTGTGTCTGTGTGTTTCAGTGTCAGTCAGACACACATTTACTGAGAAACTCAGATGGGGTTCCAGACAATGTGTCTGGATGTCTGAGTAACGGGCTTTACACCCAAATTGTGGAGGAAAGCATGCAAAGAACAATCTTTCAGAGTCACAAGTATCATAAAAGAGATATAAACAAAATATGGTAAGAACATGGACAAAGGAGAGAGTAACAATGTCTAGGGATGGGAAATCAGATGAATTTTCTCAGAGCTATTTTACTCAGTGCTAGATATGAGTCAAATTTGGACAAGTAGAGAAACTGGGAAGATGGGCTTCTGTGCAAGTGATAACCACCTGAGGTCAGTGAGGATGTTCAGGATGGCTGGAGTTCAAGGAAAGGTGAGAAGCAAGGTGGGAGTGAAAGAGCAACAAGGCTAAAAGCACACCTTCGAGGTACCCAAGAGTGTGGACTTTCTTTGACAGGAATTGAAGAAGGATCACAATTTCCAAGTGAAAGGGAAATAATAATTTTTGTGAGAGGAATGGGGAAGGAACTGTAACATGTTGTTGGGGATGTCATGAGTGACTGAGAAAGCATCACCTCCTCTATGATTCATCCCTTGATACTCCCCTCCCCCCAGGTGAGGGTAGTTGCTTTTCCTTTGTGATTGACAAAACTGTCCCATGTGCCTGTAACAGCACTTAGCATATTGTGCTTCACTTTACCTGTATCTGTATCTGTCTCAATTTGTCTTCTCTCTTTCTCTACACCACAAAAAATTAGTTCACAAACGACTGGAGACAGTAACTGTACTTTGGTGTAGTTAATCTTTATATCCAAGCGTTCAGTATATTGATTGGCTCACAGTAAGTGCTCAACTAAAGGTCTATTGGGTTTCACTGAATAGAATCCAAAGGAAAGGAGACAAGAACAGATGAAAATAATGATGTCTTTTTGGTATAGTGAAAGTAGTTCAGAAATTTCATGTCTGATGATCATTATTTTCTCAGTATGACAGGAAGAAAAGTCAGCTATTGTGGGAGAAACATAAATTATGTAGATTTCTTATGGAAATCAGTAAAACTTTAGACCTCAAAAAAAAAAAAAAGCAGAAAAAAAGTATAAAGTAGAAATGATGTTGGGTGAGGGAGGCATTTAAAGTTTCAGGTAATGTACAGATGAGAACAGAAATCATTGTTGTAAAATGGAGCATTTAGGTTTGGTTAAATGACTTGTTTCTAAAGAAGAAAGATGATTTAATGACCTCATAGTGGGAATCTACCACATACCTTGGGTTCAAGCGGCCAAAAGAACTGAGGATGCTGGAGGAAGAGTGGAATATGATACATGGACAGGGCAGAAAAGAAAGAGAATGTGGAGTGATACTTCACTGGAAATTTTTAAGGGACTGACTAAAAATGTGAAGAGGGTAAAAACCAAGTTCAGTAGATAAAGGAAAAAGGTAGGGTTTTAAGACCACTGAAAAGGCATATACAAGGGAGCCAAACAGACCTTGGTTCTACCTCCCCACTACTATATGTTAGCTGTGACCTAACTTGAATTTACTAACTACTCAAAATTTTGCTTTTCACACGAGAAAATAGCGTATCATCCTATGGTTTAGAAACGGAGAACTTTGCTATTCTTTCAGCCCAGAATTAAAAACCAGTGTCCCATAGACTTAGAGAACCATTAGAAGTTGGGATCAGAAACCTCCTGGCAAGCTGTGCGACCGGTAGAACTGAAGGGCACTAGCAACCACACTGCTCAGTGTTGCTACAAGGAAGGATGCCCAAATATCAGTGAGAGGCAATCATGCCCTCCATAGGCATCTCTGCTTACATATTAGATCCTCTCTCCTCCCCACCCTGTTCCAGATCCTGAAATGGTTCAGTTCAGTTCAGTTCAGTCGCTCAGTCATGTCCGACTCTTTGCGACCCCATGGACTGCAGCATGGCAGGCCTCCCTGTCCATCACCAACTCCCAGAGCTTACTCAAACTCCTGCCCATTGAGTCGGTGATGCCATCCAACCATCTCATCCTCTGTCATCTCCTTCTTCTCCTGCCCTCAATCTTTCTCAGCATCAGGGTCCTTTCAAATGAGTCAGTTCTTCACATCAGGTGGCCAAAGTATTGGAGTTTCAGCTTCAACATCAGTCCTTCCAATGAACACTCAGGACTGATCTCCTTTAGGATGGACTGGTTGGCTCTCCTTGCCGTCCAAGGGACTCTCAAGAGTCTTCTCCAACACCACAGTTCAAAAGCATCAATTCTTCAGTGCTCAGCTTTCTTTCTAATCCAACTCTCACATTCATACATGACTACGGGGAAAACCATAGCCTTGACTAGACAAACCTTTGTTGGCAAAGGAAAGTCTCTGCTTTTTAATATGCTGTCTAGGTTGGTCATAAATTTTCTTCCAGGAGTAAGCATCTTTTAATTGTTACCTGAAATGGTAACTTCTGTGAATTTCAATGCCAGGGTCCCTCACCCTCTGGCTTCTAGTTGCTTTCAGCTGTTGTGAGACATCAACAGAAAACTGAAGGGCAGAGAAGAGAGAGGTCATGGTATTTATCCCTTGGCTGGCTTCCTATCACATTGCAAGTTGCCAGCAACCATGTTTCTAAGACCTGAGCACCTGCCAGGCAAAAACTTCTCATAGTAACAACTCTCTTTCTCCACATCCCTGCTGGGTAAAGATACTATAAAGAATAGTATTTAAGCTTTTTTTCTGATCAGTTGATTATCTTGCAAATTTTTAAAGGCATCATTTTGAGCATCATTTGTCACTGTTCGAGGCACAAAAACCATAGAATATTTCATAGAGATTTAACTGACATGGTTCTATCACTTGCTTCAATATGCATATGGGTTTGTATATATATATGTTGTTATGTTGTATTGTGTTGAAATAAACCATATATTTTTTTTCTTTGTTGACACTTTCTCTTCATCTTTAGAAGGAAATTTAGCTAAAAGCAAAACTCCAACCACTGAACCGAAACAAAGATCCCTAAATTCTGGTTAATTGAAGTTGACAGAAATATACCTGCTGAGAAAGCAAAATAAAACATTTCCCATGGAAGTTCTGCCTAACAAAAATTATAGGATTTACAAATAATGCCTAGAAGAAAAGCAACCTGCAGGATGTGGAGAATGTGAAGCAGTAAGTTTTTTCTTGACTCCGGGACATATTTTAGAGAAAAGGAAAAGTCCCTGTGCTCCTGAGTTACCGTCGATGCAATTATGTGGGCCTTGCATAAAACCAGCATGGCAAACGCAGCCGGCTCTGCCTGACGCTGCCTTTGTTCAAAGTGCACCTGGGGAAAGTGGGCCTGGCCAGCCCTGCGCAGCTCCCCTCACAGCGGCTGTAATTTGTGGTACTGGGAAGCACACAGAAAACCTAAAAATAAATCCTGTCACCTTCGAGTATTCTTGCCTCTTCTCATTCACTCAGGTTAGTTTCACACTTCTCTCTATATACTCAGGATGACAATGCCAGGGCAGTCATCAATTCGTTATTAATAAAAAGGCATTGTTCAACCTCATCACAAGTATCAAATATTCATCCTTTTTACACAGAAGGCTAGGTTCCTTCCTGACAGCAGACAGTGGCACTGTTGGATTTTGCTCAACTTTTTTTTTTTTTTAAGAAAAAGTACATATAGTAATTATGATTATTTTTATTATTATAAGCATCAGATGAGGATTTTTTTCTAATTACAAGACATTTATGTGGAAGAGATTGACTACATGATATCTAAGATTTTAAGTCTACCCCCACCCAGCCACACACAAATCACATGAAAATGTGGGAAATGCATTTCTATAGCAAATGGCTATACAGGTGCTATTAACAAACCAGAAGGTTTCAGGACTTCTTGAGAAAGAAACCAGAACTGGATCTATGTAAAAGCAACTCTGGGGGAAGCAGATGAAGACTGCTGTGGAGCCAGGGGCAGGGCTGGGGAACTTCAAACCCAGACGTAACAGAATCAAAGAGGTGTTTCAGAAGAGCTGGTCCTTAAACGGGTGATGATTCAGAGAACTCTACAGAACAGCTAAGCCAAGTGGTCCTTTCTGGCTTGAGTGCAGCAGAGGAAGGCAGAGGTATTTTCATCTTCACTAAGGCAAGTAGAGGGCTGCTCAGCTGATGAAGAATCCACCTGCAATGCAGGAGACCTGGGTTCGATTCCTGGATTGGGAAAATCCCCTTGAGAAGGGAACAGCAACTCACTCCAGTATTCTGGCCTGGAGAATTCCATGGACTGTATAGTCCATGGGGTCTCAGAGTCAGGCACGACTGAGTGACTTTCACTTCACAAGGCAAGTAGAGAGATATTGCAGGACCAGGGCTTTACCCCTGATAGCTCCAAACCCCCAGAGAGAACCGGGCACACCCAGGAGTTGAGTGATTGCTATCCTCTACCTCCGGCAAGTCCGTCCTTCCCATGGAATAACTGAAGGCAAAGCAGACAGTACAAAGACATCACCTGTTCAATGGCAAAGTGGCAATCACGAAAGCAAAGGTGAGAGAACAACCAAGACTGCACACATGTGATAAACAGTATCACCAAAATTCATTAGCAGATCTAATGCCCAAAGTAATTAGCAGAACACAGAGAATAGGCATTTCCCATCTTACAAGAGTAATTATTTTATTAAGAAAAACTTTCAGGAAATTGTTCTTGTTTCAATTGCTGATCTTCTAAGTTGGCACAACTTGATACTAACAGAGTGTCAAATCCCATTTAAATGAAGATTTGTGTCAACGGTTCATATTAGTTATTACTATGTAACCTAACAATATGCTTTTTTTGAACTTTTACTCTATAATTTGGCTGATTATGCTTTCTGCATAAACTATTTTGAGGATATTAGAAACTGTACACATGAACAAAGCATTTGGCCCAAAGATTAGAAAAGTAAACCTCTAATTTAAAGGTTCAATCAATTTTTATAGGACAAAATGAATCAACGGAAATAATACAAGTGATATTACACTTTCAAACAAGTGATTGTATTACAATGGTCATTTTTATCACTGCTATAGATTGTGCAACTTTGAATAATTTTGGTCAAGCACATAACACAACACAAAACAACTGAAAACCTGGGAACATTTTCTGGTACTCTGCTGCTCATGAAGTACAAGACATTAAAATTCAAAACACTGTTTATTGGCTGATTTTTGAGAATCCCTAACAATCAAACAGATGTATGTTGAGGTATGCTGTCTATAACTGCCATACTGAGAATCACAGCACTCAGGCTGGGCCGAACATACATAGATAGACAGAAAGTTAGTTCCTGGGAAGATATAGCCAAGAAATTCTCCTGTATTCTACAGTTCCGCATAAAAGGAAAAAATAGATGGAAAGTCTCACAGTGAAATTAAAAGACAATAGAGAAGAGATCCAGAAATTTGGGCTAGAAACAACAAGAAATAGAACAGGAAAATATCAACATATAACTGAAAAAGATATAAATCATCTGACTCAAAGGCCAAGCAAGATTTTTTTTAATGGTATGTAAACAATCCAATGTCTGAAAATGATGGGTTAGAGAGAGATAGCAAGCAAAGGAGAAGGGGAAAAAGATGATAAGATAGAGCTAAAATAAGATTAAATGGGTAAGAAGGGCCATAAACTAGACAGAGTGAAACATACAAATTGATCCACCCGAAAGGCTATAACATTCTAAAATATTTTTCACATGGCTATATCGCTTTGAAGTATTTCAAACAAATCTCATAAAAAATAGAAGAAAAAATTTAAAAATCCATAATGCTGTTGGAGAATTTAATGCCATCTCCCAATATTGGACAAAATAGATAAACAAATAAAGTAAATAAGGGTATCAAGGATTAAATAAAACAGTAACCTTGTGAATGAAAAGTTCTACCATGCAAAATAAAGCTCTATACCCAGCAAACAGAAAACAGTAAATAAACATTCCTTCAATTGCACATGAAACATGTAGCCATACATAATGACTGTAAAAAAGAGTCAATAAATTACAACTGTATTCTCTAATTACAATACAGCAAAAATATAAACTAAGCATATCTTAGACTATCTACAGAATCTATCATTTTGCAAAATTTTATGGTATCTTTTAAACAACTATTGGGTTAAACAGGCAATCCAAACAATTTGGTTAGAAAGAAAGAGCTTGAAAACTGTATTTACAAAGCGCTTTACAAAGAAGTAGAAAAATCTCTTTCTTTATTAAAGAACAAATTTGGAGATACTGGTGGGATTTATGGAAAGTTAAATTTCTTGTTTGACCCTAACCTCCCATCATGGTGCCTCCAAAAACAAAAACAAAAAGTGTAGCAATCAAGCAAGTTAAAGTGACCAGCTATGGAGAAAGGACAATTTTCATGTATCATTGTTGGACTATGCATTGGTAAATCTTTTTAAAGGGCCATCTTTCGGTATGTACAATGATTTAAAATGTGTATACTTTTTGATCAAACAGTACTGCTTCTAGAAAACTAACCTAAAGTGATATTTATACAAGTATAAATATTTCATAGTTCAGAACATTCTTTGCAGTATTACTTGTACTATCAAATAATCATAATTTTTTAAAACTGTAATTCAATAGGGAAATAGTTACATAAGGGACCTGTCACATATTTTATGGGCTATGAGTCAGATACTGTTCTATTTTATTAGTAGTGAAGTATAATACATCTTCCAACATAGTAGCAAATCCAAGACACAGTATTAAGTAGAAAAATACAAGTTATATAATAATGCATACAATGTGAGTTCATTTTCTTTGAAAAGATATGTATTTGTATTTGTAGACATACAGAGAGATAGATGGGCTTCCAGTGGTGCTAGTGGTAAAGAACTGGCCTGCCAATGCAGGAGATGCAAGAGACACAGGTTTGACCCCTGGGTTGGAAAAATCCCCTAGAGGAGGGCATGGCAACCTACTGTGGTATTCTTGCCTGGAGTATCCCATGGACAGAAGAGCCTTGTTGGCTAAAGTCCCTAGGGTTCCAGAGTCAGACATGACTGAAGCAACTTAGCACATAAAGATAGATAGACAGATATGAAGAAAATGGTCAGATGAAGTTATGATAGACACACTTAAAGGCAAAGAAAAAAACCAGGAGAGTATAAGATGAAATGTTAAAATCTATACTTCTTGGCATGTGTACATTTAGAGGAATCTTAGGAGGAATTTTCACCTCTGGATTCTGAACTTTTACATATCACCTGGATCTTAAACCGTGAAAATATACCCACATATGAACTCTGAATACTACTGAAAAAAATGTTGTCATTTGAAAACTTTAGAAAATACAAAATAATAAAAAGCAGAACAAAAAATACTCAAAATTCTACAGAATGCACCCAGAGAAACCATAGTGTACATTATACAGATTGTTCTATTTGAAAATCTCTGAGCTCATCTTTATGGTCCATTCTGTTTGTGTTTGAGTCACCCTTCTCTTTCATGTCTTAAGTCAGAGTCCTGAATAGTGACAACCGATACTCAGAATAATGATGATAATAACCCACAGGAGCATCAGGCATGACAGAAATACCCAATTTCTTCATTAAACTCCACTTAACAAAGTAATGAAGTGGATTAAGGCATTTTAAAAGACTTTTCCTATGAAAGTTGATATGTATCAATTATAATATCAATATCCTTCTACTCTCAAAAAAAAATCTTCAAAATATCATTTAATTCTTTTCACTTCTGCAGCAGACTCCTTTCCTGTCTTACAGTTAATAAATGGTTCAACCAATTAGGTATTGATTCTGTATTCAGTAACGAATCCTCTTCCCTTCTCATTCCACATTCAGCTCCAATTCCCTGTCTCCTCTTTGAAAATCTATCTTGAGTTGATCCTCTTATCAGCTCCGTTGCATACCCAATCCAAGCCAAGCCATAGTCCTCTACTTGAAGTCAGCAGCCATAATCTCCCTACTCCCAACTTCCCCACCACAGCTTTTTCTTCACAAAGGACCCAGGGTCATCTTTTAAAATAAAAATAAATTATGTAATTAATCCCTAATCAAAAATATCTATGCTTAGAAAAATAAAATTCCATATTCCTTATCATGACCTGAACATCCCTGCCTTACTGTCCCTTGCTTACTTAGTCCCATCTAAACAGCTCATCTTGCTTGCTGCTTCCCACAGCAGGCTTCTTCTTCCTTAAGGTCTTGGTTCTTACTGTTCTACCTGGGAAGAGCAGCTCCCACAGCCCAGTAGGGCCAGGGGGGTCATTCTGTTTGAATGCCACTTCCTCAAAGACTTACCCTGACCGCCCTGTCTACAATGGTGGCCGCACTAGCCCCTGCCCTTAGTTTTCCTTTCAGGGTATCACTAGCTGATATTATGTTACATAGCGTGTGTTGAGTGACAGTGTCCCTGACTAAAAGGTAAGCTCCATCACATCTGAGATTTTACCTTGGTCATTTCTGCATCTCCTGTGTCAAAAAGCAGCAGTTATAGATAATGTAATCCTGGCAGGGGAAACATTTGTATACATAGAAGAGTAAGATTTTGAGAGCAGATATTAGGGAACTGCTTACGAAGTTAAGAGGTGATAAACAGCAAGCTCCTACTGTGTAACACAGGGAACTATATTCAAGATCCTTTGATAAACCATCATGGAAAAGAACATGAAAAAGAATGTATATAAGTATATAAGAATGTATATATGTATATAAAAATTATATGTGTGCATGCCAAGTCGCTTCAGTTATGTCTGACTCTGTGCAACCCTACAGCCTGTAGCCTGCCAGGCTCCTCTGTCCATGGGATTATCCAGGCAGAAACAGTAGAGAAGCCCTAAAAATTTTATATATATATTTTTTACACACATATATATAGAACCCGTGTCTCTTGTATCTCCCTAATTGCAGGCAGATTCTTTACCATCTGAGCCACCAGGGAAGACCAACATCCTGCTAGAAGGCCTAGTATTAGATACTGCATATAGGCCTGTTTTGGGCTTCCCTAGAAGTGCAGATGGTAAAGAATCTGCCTGCAATGCAGGAGACCTGGGTTTGATCCCTGGGTCTAGAAGATCCCCTGGAGAAGGAAAGGGCAACTAACTCCAGTATTCTTGCCTGGAGAATTCCGTGGACAGAGGAGACTGCTGCTGCTGCTGCTGCTAAGTCGCTTCAGTTGTGTCCGACTCTGTGTGACCCCATAGACGGCAGCCCACCAGGCTCCCCTGTCCATGGGATTCTCCAGGCAAGAACACTGGAGTGGGTTGCCATTTCCTTCTCCAGTGCATGAAAGTGAAAAGTGAACGTGAAGTCACTCAGCCGTGTCCAACTCTTAGCGACCCCATGGACTGCAGCCTACCAGGCTCCTCCATCCATGGGATTTTCCAGGCAAGAGTACTGGAGTGGGTTGCCATTGCCTTCTCCGACAGAGGAGACTGGTGGGCTACAATCCATGTAGTCACAAAGAGTTGGACATGATTGAGTGACTAAGACACACCCACACAGGCCTGTTTCGCCATCAATCAGCTATGAAGCTATCACTTTTTATCTCAAGTTGGACACTTTGCAGTCTTTAACTGGAAAAGGATAAAAGGTAACTCAGATGCGACCTGGCTGCCATACTATACAGGAAGTCGTATTTTGTTGACCTGATTTGAGAGTTTTGTTCTTTATTAGAAGTGTTTGAAGTTTTCTGTTGATTTAAAGCTCTGCCTACATTTATTTCTGTCATCCTGTTTTATGCTTTCCAGGTGGGTATATTCTGTTTAGTTTTGCTACTTTTCTCTTTCCTCTGCCTTTTAGCACATAGGTTTTTTCTTAATTTTTTTTTAACTGTCTATGGGAATCTGAGAGGCAAGCAATCTTGTTGTGAGTCTCTTAGTAACTACTTTCAGATTTTAAAAAAACCTAGCTGAACCTATAGTTATATAATTATCAAAATAAAAAGTAACTCTGTATCTCCTCCTAGACAGGATGAAGAACTTAGTGCCTGACATTTCTCATCATGATCCATTCTTGCAATCCAGTCATGTGAGCAGGAAATACTGAGGGAATCACCACGCCCTCCCTTCTTCCTTCTGCCCAATCAGCATTTTCAATGAATTATCAACTTCTATCTATTTTCCTTCCTACCTACCCCTTGAATTCATCCTGTTTTTTCCTGTAACTATTTCCCTTTCACTAGTCCATATCCTTATTATTGTTCATATGTTTCAGATTCATTTTTTCCTGATTTCCTCCCTAGAAAATCCTATTAATATCTTCTAGCTGTCTGTTCTTTGCCATCATATCTATTTTCTTTGTTCTTTTCACATTCATTCCTGTGATCTTTTGCTTTACATCCTGATTTTTATTATACAGCAATGATTTAATTTGTGCAGTGGAAGTTCTGTAATATATTGCCTCCTGTGAAGATTTTAATTCTGCTTATTTTTTCCAGTGTCCATTAGCTTTTGTTCTTTCTTTTTTTTTAAATAATTGCATCTCTATGTAGCACACTGCTTAAGAACACTTGCTCTAGAGACAGTCGAGTTAGTTTGATGGTAAAGACACTGGATATGTGTATTGGCTTGCAAATAATTTAGTCTTTAGTTAATACCTATACAATGAAATTTATAATAATACCTACCTCATAGTTATTGCAAGGATTATATGTAACTAGATATAGAAAGCACTTGGAGTTGGGCACATTATAATGTTGCAAGAAGGAACATGCACCCCTTCAGTGCTAATATTTTCTTCCAGGTAGAAGATCATCTATTAGGTGGATGCTACCATCCCTGTCTTCCCCATCCCTCTTGCTACCATCAAGTTATTTAAAGGATTGATATAGAGAAATTCCCACCCTCCTTTTCTCTCTTCCTTTTGGCATCTCCTGCCTACTCAAAGGCTGAAGCATGGGTTGTTGATTGCTATGAGCTAACTTTAAGTTTTTAATAAATGTGTTATTTTAATTTCCTTACTGTTTTTACACTGCCTTTTTAATTATTTGGTTCAAACATAAGTGGAAAAGAAGAGTGTTATTTACTGGGCCACCTTAAATTCCCAATATCTGGTTCATTAGGCTAAGAATCTTGAGAAAACCAAACTTGGAATGAATTATGGGAGATCAAAATAACACTTGGGATTGACACATATATACTATCGATACTATGTACAAAGTAGATAACTAATGAGAACATACCCTATAGCACAGGGAACTCTATTTTATATACCTTGGTGATATGAATGGAAAGAAAATCCAAAAAGGAGGGGATATATGTGTGTGCATATGGCTGATTCAGTTTGCTGTACAGTAGAAACTAACACCAGGGAAGGCAATGGCACCCCACTCCAGTACTCTTGCCTGGGAAATCCCATGGATGGAGGAGCCTGGTGGGCTGCAGTCCATGGGGTCACTAAGAGTCTGACACGACTGAGCGACTTCACTTTCACTTTTCACTTTCATTCATTGGAGAAGGAAATGGCAGCCCACTCCAGTGTTCTTGCCTGGAGAATCTCAGGGATGGGGGAGCCTGGTGGGCTGCTGTCTATGGGGTCGCACAGAGTCGGACACGACTGAAGTGACTTAGCAGCAGCAGCAGCAGCAGAAACGAACACAGCATTATAAAGCAACCACATTCCAATAAAAGTTCAACTAAAAAAATAACACCTGGAGTTTGAGGCTGATGTCACAGCTAGAGTATGGCTGTCGGTCTGGAAGATTCTATATCAGGCAATTGCCAGTGGGATGTTTTTCATTTGTTTGTTTGTTATGATAACTATATAATGCTTCTAAGAGAATTCCATGAATGTTTCTAAACTCTACAAGTTTAATGATTCTAAGAGTAAACTGAGAGTTCCAAGATTAAAAGAAACTATTTATTGTTTCATGTGCACATAATCCTACTTTCTATTCCATGTTCAAATATTTGTTGTCTTTATTGTGTTGTTGACAGTTCTTGCTGACATTTGAATAACAATGACTAAGGATGATATCTCTTAGAGCATACTTTGCTTTCTTTGCTTTTTGAACCCACCTGATTTAAGAGAATTTCTTTGAGCTTAAGCTAATCATGGATGCTTTACACCTTGCTAACTTGCTGGGGAACAGCTTAACCTGTGGAGAATGCCAGATGTTTGATGGAAAAGCCTCTGTAAACTTGGTTTTCATGTAGCTCATCAATTCACAAGTTTTTTTTAAGTAGTATGATGTGATTTTAAACTCTTCTCTTTTTGTTGCAATTCACAACTATAAAATTTATTTTTTCAAAGTGTAAAATTCAATGTCTTTACTATATTCACAATGCCATGAACTCTTTCAGTTCAGTTCAGTTCAGTTCAGTCGCTCAGTCGTGTCCGACTCTTTGTGACCCCATGAGTCACAGCACACCAGGCCTCCCTGTCCATCACCAACTCCTGGAGTTCACTCGGACTCACATCCATTGAGTCAGTAATGCCATCCAGCCATCTCATCTTCTGTCGTCCCCTTCTCTTCCTGCCCCCAATCCCTCCCAGCATCAGAGTCTTTTCCAATGAGTCAACTCTTCGCATGAGGTAGCCAAAGTACTGGAGTTTCAGCTTTAGCATCATTCCTTCCAAAGAAATCCCAGGGCTGATCTCCTTCAGAATGGACTGGTTGGATCTCCTTGCAGTCCAAGGGACTCTCAAGAGTCTTCTCCAACACCACAGTTCCAAAGCATCAATTCTTCGGTGCTCAGCTTTCTTCACAGTCCGACTCTCACATCCATACATGACTGCCATCTAATTCTAGAACAACTCCATCACCCCCAAAATAAACCCCATTCCCATCAGCAATCCCCTCTGCCCCAAGCCCTGGCAACCAATTATCGACATTCTATCCTTATGGAGTCATCTCTTCTCTACCTTTTACTCTAAATGGAATTGTATAATATGTGGCCTTTTGGGTCTGATTTCTTTCACTTAGCATAATATTTTTAAGGTTCATCCCTGTTACAACATAAATCAGTATTTTTTAATTTTCTATAGCTGAAGTCTATTTCAGTGTATGGATATACCACACATTGCCCTCCATTTACCAACTGACGGACATGTAGGGGGGATTTTTAATCCTATGGTCACTGTAGCTTATTGTCTATAAGTGAATGCCTATTCTAAAAGAAGTAGAGCTGCAAGGGCCAGGTATTAAGCAAGATAATATTATCCTCAGCAAACCTGAATAGGATGCAAAGGCTCAGAAAAGGCACAGGTACCAGATAAGAAGCAAGGGCCAATCAAGTGCTGACCAGGCGGGTGGCTTGTGAGGACACTGCTGACACATGCGTAGCAAACCAACTAGAGAAGGTATAGACAGCCTCAAGCAGCCTCACAGACCTTGTGAAGCTTGGCCACCCAACTGCATAAGTGCAATGAGTGGTGTGTGCGTGCTAGGTCACTTCAGTCGTATCCAACTCTGTGCAGTCCTATGGACTGCAGCCCCCCAGGCTCCTCTGAACATGGGATTCTCCAGGCAAGAGTACTGGAGTGGGTTGCCATGCCCTCCTCCAGGAGATCTTTCCGACCCTGGGATAGAACCCACATCTCATGTCTCCTGCATTGGCAGGCAGGCTCTTTAACACTTGTGCCACCTGGAAAGCCCCAGTGGTATGCCAGGCTAATTTGCATCCATTTACTTGAATTGATAAAAATAATAAAAATTGCTGCTTTTGAACAAAAAGGCAGCTGAGTTTTTCACATGCTTCCGGGCACTACAAAGTTCCTAGCTGTATATTGTTAGAGTCAGGGCTACACTCCTAGTGCTAAACCAAGTCCCAAATTCCATTCTGCATCCAGGGCCATGGAAAGGTGAGAGAAGAACTTTCTGTGATTATTCCAGGGTTCAAAAGTCCTGTCTGATAGCTTGAAACCAAACTGGATCTGGGTTGGCTTAATATATGTAAAGGAGTTTCCAAGGAAACAACGCAAGTAGACTCAGACCAGACAAACACAGAGCAAGAGGCAGGGGAAGAACAGCACAGGACTGAAGATGCCTGTCTAAAAGACAGTGTGGACACCGTGCCATGAGATGCTGCCCATCCTCAGTTCAGTACCAGGTAACCACAGCAACACTGGACTCAAAGGGGAAACAGAACTTGAGAAGTTTTGAATATATTACTGGGAAACAAAGGTTTAAGTGAATGACTGCAAAATAAGTCCGGTGACTGGGAATGCTTTTATTGCAAATTGCTGAATTTACTATGAAAGCAGCAATCTCTCAGATGCTACTTTCTGAGAAACGAGATGGTAAATGCATAAGGCCAAACTCAATTTCTACTCAGGAATGTTTCCCAGTTGTGTTTATTACAGGATTTGGTAAAATCTGATGGGTATGGAAGGATGTCGGAAATCAGGGTATTTAAATACATGAGGAAGTAACCATGGCTCTGGGCCTGAATTCTCTTCAGGGGGCAAACCTTGTAAGAGCAACTGGGAACAAGTGACCATATCATTAGCCAAAATTAACGTCTTGCTGGGAGATTTCTCCCAACTTAGCCTAACTTCATAGAACATCATTCATATTCTTTTATTCTACTTTGTAATGGATTATGAACAACTGAAATCAACTATTTTGCATGCTAGATGGTAGAAAAATGGGATAACAAAAGTGGAAAGGACGGTGTATTTGATTAAAAGCACTAATCCATATCATAAATGTGTTCTAGAAAAAAAATAATTTAAACTGGAATAATTTATCTCGGGGGCAGAAATTAGCTTGTGTGATAATTCTGGTATTTGGAACCAATCTTATGAAAATTCTGTCTCTGACAATTAAAAAAGTATGAAGCTGGACTTCCTTGTGGTCCAGTGGCTACAAATCTGCCCACAAATGCAGGACACATGGGTTCCATCCCTGGTCCAGGAAGATTCCACATGTTGCAGGGCAACTAAGCCTGCACACTGCAACTAGAGAGTAGCCCCCACTCAACACAACTAGAGAAAGTCCATCCACACCAACAAAGATCCAACACAGCCAAAACTAAATAAAATAACTAAAAAATAAACAAAATTTAACAAAAAATATGAAGCAAATATGAGACTGGAATTGAAAATGTAAACCTGAGTGAAGCTAGACTCTATCTAGTACTCAAGAAATGTACTGGTTTAAATTAAGTACCATACTTAAGAGGATAATCATATATTGGGTTGGCAACTTAATTAATAATGCACACAAGAACTGTACAAAATAGATCTTCACAACCAAGATAATCACGATGGTGTGATCACTCACCTAGAGCCACACATCCTGGAATGTGACATCCAGTGGGCCTTAGAAAACATCACTACAAACAAAGCTAGTGGAGGTGATAGAATTCCACTGGAGCTGTTTCAGATCCTGAAAGATGATGCTGTGAAAGTGCTTCACTCAATATACTAGTGAATTTGGAAAACTCAGCAATGTCCACAGGACTGGAAAAAGTCAGTTTTCATTCCAATCCCAAAGAAAGCCAATGCCAAAGAATGCTCAAACAATTGCACTCATCTCACATGCTAATAAAGTAATGCTCAAAATTCTCCTAGCCAGGCTTCAGCAATATGTGAACCATGAACTTCCAGATGTTCAAGCTCATTTTAGAAAAGGCAGAGGAACCAGAGATCAAATTGCCAACATCCGCTGGATCATCAAAAAACCAAGAGAGTTCCAGAAAAACATCTATTTCTGCTTTATTGACTATGCCAAAGCCTTTGACTGTGTGGATCACAATAAATTGTGGAAAATTCTGAAAGAGAAGGGAATACCAGACCACCTGACCTGCCTCTTGAGAAACCTATATGCAGGTCAGGAAGCAACAGTTAGAACTGGACATGGAACAACAGACTGGTTCCAAATAGGAAGAGGAGTATGTCAAGGCTGTATATTATCACCCTGCTTATTTAACTTCTATACAGAGTACATCATGAGAAACACTGGGCTGGAAGAAGCACAAGCTGGAATCAAGATTGCTGGGAGAAATATCAATAACCTCAGATATGCAGGTGACACCACCCTTATGGCAGAAAGTGAAAAGGAACTAAAGAGCCTCTTGATGAAAGTGAAAGAGGAGAGTGAAAAAGTCGGCTTAAAGCTCCACATTCAGAAAACGAAGATCATGGCATCTGGTCCCATCACTTCATGGGAAATAGATGCGGAAACAGTGGAAACAGTGTCAGACTTTATTTTTTGGAGGCTCCAAAATCACTGCAGATGGTGATTGCACCCATGAAATTAAAAGACGCTAACTCCTTGGAAGAAAAGTTATGACCAACCTAGACAGCATATTGGAAAGCAGATACATTACTTTGCCAACAAAGGTCCATCTAGTCAAGGCTATGGTTTTTCCAGTGGTCATGTTTGGATGTGAGAGTTGGACTGTGAAGAAAACTGAGCGCCGAAGAATTGATGCTTTTGAACTGTGGTATTGGAGAAAACTTTTGAGAGTCCCTTGGACTGCAAGGAGATCCAACCAGTTCATTCTGAAGGAGATCAGCCCTAGGATTTCTTTGGAGGGAATGATGCTGAAGCTGAAACTCCAGTACTTTGGCCACTTCATGCGAAGGATTGACTCATTGGAAAAGACTCTGATGCTGGGAGGGATTGGAGGCAAGAAGAGAAGGAGACGACAGAAGATGAGATGGCTGGATGGTATCACTGACTCGATGGACATGAGTGTGAGTGAACTCCAGGAGTTGGTGACGGACAGGGAGGCCTGGTGTGCTGTGATTCATGGGGTTGTGAAGAGTTGGACACCACTGAGCGACTGAACTGAACTGAACTGAACTGAACTGAAAACACATAATATCATTGTCAGGCATCTCTCTAGCCATCTAATTTAAACTAACTCACTACTGATCAAACTAATATCCAGAGTAAAATCACTCCCTTCTTCCTGATGAGAAAAATAAGGCCCAGAGGCTTCATGTAAAAATTCTGCTATCTTTTACTTCACATACACCAATGATCCAAAACCCATGTTCTTCTTCACTGTATCATACTGCTTCTCAAAGTTATATTTTAGATTTAATCTTCGGATTTTTATTCTTAGTATGAAAAGAAAAGATTGATTTCCATCTTCTTTCAAACTGTAAAATGAAAAGAGATTTAATATTTAAACTTTAATTTCTTGCTCAGAAAAATTATATTCAAATTTGGTTATCTCTTCATAGGCATTTTATTCCATTATTTACTTATGGATGTACTCCTCTAATACATATCTATATTGATATCTATATTCACCTTTATATATTTCTCTATATTTTTCCATTTATATCTATAAATTTGATAAATGGTCTTTGACATTTCTTCTCTAGCACTCTCTAGGACAGAAGGTTTTATAACACCACCAAGTGTAAGAAGTTGAACTCAGAAGTGACTTTTTCTGTAATTCTTTGCTGACTATAAGGGGTATATATCACACAATGAGCCCTGAACTCACACTACATTCAGTTCCATAAATTCCAGTCTTGTTAAACATCCTGAGAGTGGACACAGAAAAGAGTAATCAGCTCAAATTTCCTCCCATCATTCAACTCTTTCTTTTTGAGAATGATACAGTATTCTTTCCACTCCCAAGTCAATCTCTGTATAGTCATTCTCCCTTCTCCCTGTCAACACCCAGCCAATTTTCCTGAGCACACAAACCATTCATCTAGGAAGAATCTATTGGGCTGACCATGCAACAAGCACTTCGCCAGGTTCGGGAAATAAAGAGATACTTTAATGTGGAGACTTCTCCCTCTTCAATATCCCTATAGCATTTATTGTCTGCATGCTCTTTGAACTTTAAAACATACAAGCTGTGGTAGGTAGGTTAGGTTTCCCAGGAAACAGCCTCTGAGATGGAGATATGTGTGCAAGTGGCTTATCCAGGAGGGCTCTTAGGAACAGGAATGTAACCAAGTGAGGAAAGCAGGATTGGGCACAAGGAAATGATGAATAGTGATGTGTTGCAACACAGACTATATAGCTAGTCTCGTGGGGAGCTCTGTAGCTAGAATGGCCCTTTGGTGATGTGTCCAATTTAGACAAGGGAGTTGAGCCTTCATGCATCCCCATTCACCAATCATTGGTTTTGCATTGGCCCTGGAGAAAATGAGTAACCCTGGGTATTGTAGTTACTTAGGGGATCTATGAGTAATAAAAGGGTAGCACAGGTAGAATCTAGAAGGCAGACTACAGCATCCACTACACAGCCCAAACTAACTTGGATTACTGAGCTGGATTCTAGTTCTTCTATTTATATTAACAACTTGCCTATATATTAATTAGTGCTATATCTCCAAATTGATTTTAGACTTCTGGAGATCAAGGAGGGTATACGAAACATTCTTCTGTTTTCACATAGATCTACCACAATGCCTTATAAGAACTGATTGATAAATAATACCTGCTGTTTAAGTTTACAAAACCCTACCCCTTACAAAAAAGATCTTCACAACCAAGATAATCATGATGGCATGATCACGCACCTAGAGCCACACATCCTGGAATGTAAAGTCAAGTGGGCCTTAGAAAGCATCACTATGAACAAAGCTAGTGGAGGTGATGGGATTCCAGTGGAGCTATTTCAAATCCTGAAAGATGACGCTGTGAAAGTACTTCACTCAACATACGAGCAAATTTAGAAAACTCACCAGTAGCCACAGGACTGGAAAAGGTCAGTTTTCATTCCAATCCCAAAGAAAGCCAATGCCAAAGAATGCTCAAACAACCGCACAATTGTAGTCATCTCACATGCTAGTAAAGTAATGCTCAAAATTCTCCTAGCCAGGCTTCAGCAATATGTGAACCATGAACTTCCAGATGTTCAAGCTGGTTTTAGAAAAGGCAGAGGAACCAGAGATCAAATTGCCAACATCCACTGGATCATCAAAAAACCAAGAGTTCCAGAAAAACATCTATTTCTGCTTTATTGACTATGCCAAAGCCTTTGACTGTGTGGATCACAATAAACTGTGGAAAATTCTGAAAGAGAAGGGAATACCAGACCACCTGACCTGCCTGTTGAGAAACCTATATGCAGGTAAGGAAACAACAGTTAGAACTGAACATGGAAAAACAGACTGGTTCCAAATAGGAAAAGGAGTACGTCAAGGCTGCATATTGTCACCCTGCTTATTTAACTTCTATACAGAGTACGTCATGAGAAACGCTGGGCTGGAAGAAGCACAAGCTGGAATCAAGATTGCTGGGAGAAATATCAATAACCTCAGATATGCAGATGACACCACACGTATGGCAGAAAATGAAGAGAAACTAAAAAGTCTCTTGATGAAAGTGAAAGAGGAGAGTGAAAATATCAACTTAAAGCTCAACATTCAGAAAATGAAGATCATGGCATCTGGTCCCACACTTCATGGCAAATAGATGGGGAAACAGCGTCAGACTTTATTTTTGGGGGCTCCAAAATCACTGCAGATGGTGACTGCAGCCATGAAATTAAAAGATGCTTACTCCTTGGAAGGAAAGTTATGACCAACCTAGATAGCATATTGAAAAGCAGATACATTACTTTGCCAACAAAGGTCCGTCTAGTCAAGGCTATAGTTTTTCCTGTGGCATGTCTGGATGTGAGAGTTGGACTGTGAAGAAAGCTGAGTGCCGAAGAATTGATGCTTTTGAACTGTGGTATTGGAGAAGACTCTTGAGAGTCCCATGGACTGCAAGGAGATTCAACCAGTCCATTCTAAAGATAAGTCCTAGGTGTTCTTTGGAAGGAATGATGCTTAAGCTGAAACTCCAGTACTTTGGCCACCTCATGCGAAGAGTTGACTCATTGGAAAAGACTCTGATGCTGGGAGGGATTGCAGGCTGGAGATGAAGGGGACGACAGAGGATGAGATGGCTGGATGGCATCACCGTCTCAATGGATGTGAGTGTGAGTGAACTCCAGGAGTTGGTGATGGACAGGGAGGCCTGCGGTGCTGCAATTCATGGGGTCTCAAAGAGTCAGACAGAACTGAGCGACTGAACTGAACTGAACCCCTTACTTGTGTAAAACACTGCATGATCCTGTTTCTTTTCTCACTTATAGCTACTATCTTAGCCTGAGCATTCATAATTTGTTGATTGGATTGTTGCTTAAATTTTATAAGCAACTCCTACATTTTACCTCTTCACTAAAATCAGGTTTGGCAGGAAGTTGGTGGATGTCGTTCTTACGGTTAATCAGTATGGGTGTTGCACTTTGAACACAATATCTCGGAGGAGAGTCATGTATCTTTCTCTTTTTGTATAACCTGTGTGTTTACTGGGCTTGTATTTATGCATCTGGTGACCAAAGCTGTGTCTGCCATCTTCGCTTACAGCACCCAAGTCTAAGCATGTGGATGGTGAAATGAACAGTTTATATGATGCTTCGCAGGAAACCTCAAGGTTAAAAGCTTGGAGGGTGGATGAAGCTGTAGCTTCATTTGAGGCTACAGTCATACAAGGATTCTGGCCAAACTCTGATCAAAAGGTATAGCCTTTAGGGACCTACTGCTTTTTCTAAAAATTTTTTCCCAATGGAATCCCAGCTTATGCTTCTCAGTTCATCTTTTCTCTTCAAAGATCAGAAGATGCAAGGCATCCGCTGATAAGAAAGATAAAACTGAAAAGTCAGGTATACATACTGCCATTCAGGTAGACACACAAGTCACAGTACATGTGGAATTCAATGATTTGAATATACTTGTAGAATTCCAGAACTGTGTACATTTTCCCCTGATGCAAAAACTTACATTTTTGGAGAAGTGACATATAAATTTTCCATCCTCTGTTTCCTCAAAGAAAATGGTTAAATTCATATTCTTTCTCTGTTTTTGTCTTTCTCCTGTTGGGTCTCCTTTTCTTCATTCCCTCCATTTTAAATGGTTGGATTCCATTTTGTGAGTGTCTGTTAGGAGCTAGACATCATGCCAATTGCTTGTATTGAGCATCTCAAAGCATCTAATCCTCGCAACACCTGCCCTCACTTATCCTTGCCAATGGTCACACTGCTGGCAAGTTAAAGAACCAACAGAATGGCATTGTCTCTACTATTCCCAGTGTTTCATATTGTTTGTCCACAAATACCTGGAGGGGAATTTCTTACTGCTGAGTCTAAAATAAATAAAACATATTGGGGTTCTAGAGACCCGCTTTAGATCTACCGCACTAGCATCCGCCTGGTCCCCCGGGGCAGAAGCTCGTCAGAAGCATGGTCTTAGGTTGGCAAGTAGGGAAGATGAAGTCAGTCATGAACAATGCAACGGAATAACACTGCAAGACTTCAATGACACCGTACACATGTTCCATTACAGATATCTGCCCCAGGTGATTTTTCCAAAGATCACAAGTGTGTGGCTGATGGTACACAAAGGCCCATGAAATGGGATGACTAATCAATAAACATAAGCATGAGATAGAATGCAATATATGCTAACAAATATATACTGTATTAATTTAGCTCAGACAGTAACATATTCTGCAGACCTTCCTGCACAATGCAGTGACACACCACTGTGTTATTAATGCTTTGGAAAAGTTTATTTATTCTATGCCATTAGTGTATTTTAACAAACATTGCTTTGGGACAGTATGCCTGCCAATTTATGTTTATGAGACTGTCAACATAATTTACATGCAGACAAAAATATGATACAATATTGCCAATGCAGAATCAGCTTGTCAAATGATATTGTCACGAAAAAATGAAACAGTATCCCAGCTGAGGAACTGAGCATATTCATCACTGCTGGCTGCACAGAATTTGAGGTGACACGCTGAAATACATTTAATGCCTTTTTTTCATGCATCAAATGAATAAAAAGTGAGTGAATGAGGTACTTCTGACTGCCATATACCGTGCAAAAGCAAATAGATTTCTTGCTTCCCAAGGAACAAAAAAGAATAAAGATAATACATGGGTTTTCTGAAATAGTTGAAGAATTATATTTATAATTTGTGTGGAAAACTGAGAATGCAGCAAAAATCACAAACAGTCCTAAGTGTTCAGCTGCAGTGATGCAGCGATTAAAGCTGTAATGGGAGGAGATCATGTCAATTTAACGTCCCTGGTCCATCCAGGATAAAGAGCTGGGGCAGTGTCAAACAGGAATAGTTATTATGCCCAGAAAGTTACATTAAACAGAGAAATTTTAATACGGCTGTTTCTTTCATAAGTGAAGAATTAGAACTGGACTTGCCTTTTCTGCACTTTGCAAACTCCAATCCCAAGATCATGGCTTTCGGACAGTGAAAGTTTCTAGATCTGGAAGGACCTGAATATATCTGAGATTCAATAATAAGGATGTAAGTACCTCGGTCAAAGATTTTCCATATCTCCCTGTGCTGACGGTTTGTGGGTTCAAAGGATTTTACTGCCAGGTGAATACCAAGCTTGTCCCCAGAAAGCACAAGGTCAAAGAGTTTTGCCAGTCTGGAAGGAATTGTCTGGGAGCTGCCTTCACCACTGATGAAAGAGTCTGTGATCCAGAGCCATTCATTGCTCCAGCCTCGATGGTGTGACATGAGTACCTGTGGCTTGTCCACCATTGTCGACTTGCTGTAAGGGGAGGTGGTACTCTTGTCCTCACATGCTCCCTCGGTCTTATAGGAATATCTCAAATAAGTGAACATGACTCTAGTAAATGCCCTTATGGTTATAACATCCATGCTCAGACCTCATGTTTTCAAGGAAGAAAAATAAAAACCCTGGTGAGGAACAAAGAGGGCTTTCCTGATGGCTCAGTGGTAAAGAATCTGCCTGCCAATGCAGGAGATGTAGGTTCAATCCTTGGGTTGGGAAGATCCCCTGGAAAAGGAAATGACAGCCCACTCTGCTATTCTTGCCTGGGAAATCCCATGGACAGAGGAAGGAGCCTGCCAGGCAATAGTCGTGGGGTTGCAAAAGAGTCAGAGATGATCGAATGACGAAACAGCAGGAGTTAGGAGTACACAGCTCATGTTCACCAGTGACAGGCTGATGGGTCAGGAGCACATAAAGCACACTGAGTTCTCTCCTGGAACTCTAAGTTTAACAAACTGCAGCATGGGAGTAACAGAATGAGACTGTGGAGGACTTAGTGTAGCAGAAGAGAAAATACCAGGTCTGCCGCCTGAAGCCCTGACTGTGCAACATGCTATCTGATACTCTCTGAGCTGGTCCTCTGTGTCTTCATACACAAAATGGGAATAATACCTGTCTCACAGGTTTGTCGTAAGAATTAAATAGAAACACCTGAACTGCCTGATATTCAGCCATTTTGATGTATAACTATACGTATAATACATACATATATATATATCTTATGGTTCACCAACCACAATTCCAGACTTGTAATGTATTTATTGGCTGTTGAACTAAATACAATACATTAAAAGTTGAAGAAACTATGCAAAATAGGCAAAGTATGACTATTTTTACTCCTACCAATTGGAAAAGACTCTGAAGCTGGGAGGGATTGGGGGCAGGAGAAGGGGACGACAGAGGATGAGATGGCTGGATGGCATCACGGACTCGATGGACGTTGAGTGTGAGTGAACTCCAGGAGTTGGTGATGGACAGGGAGGCCTGGCGTGCTGAGATTCATGGGGTCGCAAGGAGTCGGACACGACTGAGCAACTGAAGTGAACTGAACTGAACTGAATGCTACCACTGCTATTTTTACTATACTAACCATTATTCTCCATCAGTAATATTTAGAGTAATTTGTGAAATATAAACCTCCGAATATCACCATGTAAAGCAAGTGATAAGACACAAGATGTAGTCTATCTTAAAAGGGATTTTAATTTTTTTTCCAAGGTTTATTTATTTATTTATTTATAACTTTTAATTTTTACTTTATTTTACTTTGTAATTCTGTATTGGTTTTGCCATACATTGACGTGAATCCACCACGGGTGTACATGCGTTCCCAAACATGAACCCCCCTCCCACTTCCCTCCCCACAACAACCCTCGGGGTCATCCCCGTGCACCAGCCCCAAGCATGCTGTATCCTGCATCAGACATAGACTGGTGATTCGATTCTTACATGATAGTATACATTAAAAGGGATTTTAATTTTTGCAGCACATACATAAAACTCTGGTTATTTATCTTGATGATCCATGAAAAGATCAATCCTATCAGAAAAGATTTTACCTGAAAGTGACCTCTAACCCAAGACCCTGACAATTCTTCTTAAGCTAATGTCTCCTATTAGCATAGAAGTTGCCAATTTCCATTTTACAGGCTCATTGGCAGCATTGTCAAAACAGCAGCTGGCTTCTGCAATTCAAAACAGAACATCAGTGAATGTCCTAATTCACAGCTGGGCAGAAGAAATGACCTCAAAGGATGCTGGTGGCCAACACACCAGTTGGGATAAAGGGACAGACACAGCTTATGAGAGCCCCCAAGCCTGTTTGCAATGCAATTCATTAATAGAGGAGGAGGGGGGAAAGAGTAGGAAGAAAAGAAATGCAAGAAAGAGATATTGAGACAGGAAGTAGCTAGAGGAAGGGACAATAATGTAACAGAGAAACCTGCTGTAGGAAAACAGGATGAAGCATCATTAAGAGTAGTCCACATCTGCTGGGTCTGAAGAGAAGTGAAAATGTTTGCATTAGGCACCAATTAGAGTGAATTATAGAACACTTTTTAGCCAGAAAAATTTCTTCCTGACCCCACCTGGTGATCAGATGGTACCTTGGACCATGAAGATGAATAGCTCTTGTCATTTTGATCTCTGCATTAGAAATTATCATCATTCTTATGAAAGAGACAAATTCATTTTAAAGAAGTTATATTAAAGAAATATACCTCAATACTAACTTGTAGCCAAATGTGGATGAACTAGTTTGGGGTAAAAATGCAGAACATAAAACAAACAAATAAGAATCTCTTCCTTCCAAGTTCCTGCCAGCATGAAAGATTCAAGTATATTTCATTCCTGTTTAACTGCATGGAGTGATTTGCCTATGGGTCAAAGACACTACTGAATTTGACAAACTACTGGATCTGGAATTTTTAGCTAAAAATGAAAATGGATTCTGTTGATGTATTGCAAACACTTTTGGACCTGAATTGAAATATTTATAGGTTCTGTAAAGACCATCAAGATGTAGAGTCAGATATGAATTAAGTTGGAATAAGTTTACTGTCAAATACTAATCAAAGAGCCAAATAAACTACCTAAAATAATCTGAGGTTTTAAAGCCAAACAAGTATGTCAAGGGGCTTTCCTTGCGGCTCACTGGTAAAGAATGTGCCTGCAATATGGGAGACCTGGGTTCAATCCCTGGGTTGGGAAGATCCCTTGGAGAAGGGAAAGGCTACCCACTCCAGTATTCTGGCCTGGAGAATTCCATGGACTGTATAGCCTATGGGGTCACAAAGGGCTGGACACAACTGAGTGACTTTCACTTTCAAGTATGTCAAGACTGAAAATGCCCCTGAGTGGAAGAACTTTTCTTCAGCTCCCGCTGCTTCAGTCAGTGTGCCCAGAGTATGGCTTCCTACACCACGGAGAGCTCTGATCTATGGTTCCAGCACAGAAAGTGTTATTCCAGATGAGACTAACTGGTCATCAATCTACCCATCACTCTACAGATGACAGGAATAAATGTGTTTCTGCAAGGTGGTATTATACCACTGGTGAGTGGTTCACATGAGAGTTTTATTTGGTACACAGGTTAATATTGGTTTATCTATATGAGCATCTTATACATCAAATCCACTCTATACAATTCTTTTAAGATAAGTTTATATAAGTAAAAGTGAGCTGACAAACACTAAACTTATAATGTGTGGGAATACACAAAATATGTCAGAATGGTAATGTGAAAGTCGTGTCCAACTCTTTGCAACCCCATGGACTAGAGAGTCCACAGAATTCTCCAGGCCAGAATACTGGAGTGGGTAGCTGTTCCCTTCTCCAGGGAATCTTTCCAAACCAGGGATCAAACCCAGGTCTCCCACACTGCAGGCAGATTCTTTACCAGCTGAGCCACCAGGGAAGCCCAAGAATACTGGTGTGGGTAGTCTATGTCTTCTCCAGGGGTTCTTTCTGACCCAGGAATTGAACTGGGGTCTTCTTTACCAGCTGAGCTATCAGGATTGTGATGCTGGGCCTTAAATGATCAAAGTTTGCAAAACACTAGCTTAGATGAAGGTATAGGGGGTTGTTGGCCAAATTTCCAGATGGTGCAAAGCAAAGAGGAATGTAGCCAATGTCTGATGAGAGAATCTTGTTGGGGAAGGGGGAATGCTGAGCCAAAACTGAAAAGAACAATAACAGAAACATAATTTTTCATATTTTAAGTGCAAAACATCAGAACAAGCATAGGAGGCACGGAGCCTCATTTCACTACAATTTATGTGAAAACACTTGCTATAAACCTGTATGCACATCAAGAAGCAACAGTTAGAACCAGACAGGAAACAAGGGACTGGTTCAAAATTGGGAAAAGAGTATATCAAGGCTGCATATTGTCACCCTGCTTATTTAACTTATATGCAGAGTACATCACACAAAATGCTGGGCTGAGTGAATCATGAGCTGGAATTGAAATTTTCAGGAGAAATATCAACAACCTCAGATATGCAGATGATACCACTCTAATGGAAGAAAGCGAAGGGGAACTAAATAGCTTCTTGATGAGGGTCAAAGAGGAGAGAGGAAAAGCTAGCTTGAAACTCAACATTCAAAAAACTAAAATCATGGCATCCAGTCCCATCACTTCATGGCAAATAGAAGAGAAAAAAGTAGAAACAGTGATTTTATTTTCTTGGGCTCCAAAATCACTGTGGATGGTGACTGCAGCCACGAAATTAGAGAGGCTTGCTCCTTGGAAGAAAAGCTATGGCAAACCTAGATAGCATATTAAAAAGCAGAGACATCACTTTGCCAATAAAGGTCCATACAGTCAAAGCTATGGTTTCTCCTGTAGTCATGTACAGATGTGATAGTTGGACCATATAGAAGGCTGAGCACTGAAGAATCAATGCTTTCAGATTGTGGTTGCTGGAGAAAACTCTTGAGAGTCCCTTGGACTGCAAGGAGATCAAATCAGTCAATCCTAAAGGAAATCAACCCTGAATATTCATTGGAAGGATTGTTGCTGAAGCTGAACTCCAATAGTTTTTGTCACCTGATGCAAAAAGCCAACTCATTAGAAAAGACTTATGCTGGCAAAGACAGAAGGCAAAAGGAGAAGGGGGTGCAGAGGATGGGATGGTTAGACAGCATCACCAACTCAATGGACATGAATTTGAGCAAACTTGAAGAGATAATGGAGAACTGAGGAGCCTGGTATGCTGTAGTCCATGGGGTCACAAAGAGTCAGACACAACTTACCAACTGAATAACAACTTGTGCTTATGTTATCCTTCACAGTATATAGTTGCATTCACAAATCTTCTCTCTTTCAGCTCTAGATGAACACAGTTCAATATGGGTAGAGAACTCCCTAGAAGTCTAATTTAATTTGGGATGTAAACAGAAGAATATAGTAGGAGAGGAGGGCAGTGTGAACCACATTCCAGAAAGGGAAAGAGGAAAAGAAAACCAAGTGCTATCATTTTAATCATGTTTTCAGATACTGTAGTTAAGATGAAATGAAATGTTTTCAGTCTTCTACCCTTTTACAACATAGAGTTTTCCTCTTTCTATATGTCCGTTCCCCTTTGTCAATTATCTGGGAATTTATAACTACTTTATTTTTAACGTCATGAAGTGGAAAATACATGTTTAATTTACATTCAATTTTAAAACCAAAGTTACAACATAGTTACTCTTACTCTTTAAATGGATGCTCTTCTACCTTTTTATGTCACAGCATGTAGATTCACAACCTTTTGCTTCTTCTTTCTTTCTTCTTCATTTCTCTCCCTATCAGAAACAGTCTATACGTGTGTGTGCATGTGTGTGTGTGTGTGTGTGTACCGAGTGTACTTGACTGGTAGAGAATCTAAACCTTTTTGTAGCTGAATATGTTTTTTTTTTAATTACTTTTCAACATTAAATAAAAGAGAGAGAAAAACAATGAAGCTGGGCAAAATATCCTCAAACCACAAAAATGTTCCTTCAAAAGCTTATAGATTTTCAACTACTATCTTCTGACAGTTGTTGTTACAGAGAAAGAAATGGAGACTACTACCCTGAAATCGGTTTTTCTTTAAAACACTGTATTTTTCGTTTTTCTTTTTTCCCTTTTACTGAATGCTTATGAGTTACAGTATGCATTTATTGCAATACAAATTTCTGTTACACCGTATCTATGCATTTTCTTGAACTGATCACATAATACTGCAAAATCCTTCAGTCTATGTTTAGATCTTTACTTAGGTGGAATTAAAAAAACATGATTTATTTCCCCTGATATATTTTTGGTTATTAATTCATCTTGTATTATTATTCTCTGTCCATCACATTTATCATGTTTTTATTACTCTGATTTTTATTTACTTTGTTGTTATATATTTTGAGATATCGCCTCAAATTTGTTATCTGCATTGCAAACTGATTATTGTAGCATTGATCCTACTTTCCATGAACTCATCACCCTCTTGCATTCTTAGTTTCCTTGCAGTTCTTCCTCATCTCATCTTTCATCTTTCCCTGTTTCTTCTCCAATGCATCATTTACCTTTATCTCTCCTAAAAGTTTTTATAAAGTATCATCCTATTTTGTAAAACATAATCTTTTTTCACGATAAGAAGAATTTCAAACAGTGCCCTGGAATTCCTAGAATTGAGAATGTACTGTTTTCAAAAATCCTCCTCTGGTCTCGCCTTAGTCTGCAGTATCCCTTCACTGGCCAGATGAAGAATCTCCCCCACCCTCCACTATTTCTCCTCTTCTCATCCTTGAATGAGGCAAGATTAATTCATAATTTCACAGTCATATTTGTTAACAGACAGAGGCTTCATCTTGTTGTCTTTCACTAAAGTTCATCCCTTCCTTTTTTTTTTTGATATCAAGCAACTACCATCTTTATGGCTGAGGTTAAAAACAAAACAAAATAACAACTTAAGGATCAACTTTGATACTTCCTTCTTCCAGTTCAGTTCAGTTCAGTTCAGTTCAGTCACTCAGACGTGTCCAACTCTTTGCGACACCATGAATCACAGCACGCCAGGCCTCCCTGTCCATCACCAACTCCCGGAGTTCACTCACATTCATGTCCATTGAGTCAGTGATGCCATCCAGCCATCTCATCCTCGATCGTCCCCTTCTCCTCCTGCCCGCAATCCCTCCCAGCATCAGAGTCTTTTCCAGTGAGTCAACTCTTCGCATGAGGTGGCCAAAGTACTGGAGTTTCAGCTTCAGCATCATTTCCTCCAAAGAAATCCCAGGGCTGATCTCCTTCAGAATGGACTGGTTGGATCTCCTCACAGTCCAAGGGACTCTCAAGAGTCTTCTCCAACACCACAGTTCAAAAGCATCAGTTCTTCAGTGCTCAGCCTTCTTCACAGTCCAACTCTCACATCCTTCTTTGAGACTTGGTATATTCTGGTGCACTAGTGTTCTTGCCTGGAGAATCCCAGGGATGGCGGAGCCTGGTGAGCTGCCGTCTATGGGGTTGCAGAGTCGGACACAACTGAAGTGACTTAGCAGCTGCAGCAGCAGTCAGTCTTATGGAATTAATTATTAAGTAAATAACACAGTCATGTCACTTCTGTGCTGTCATATTGCTAGCCCCAGTCTCCGTGATCTCTGGCTTAGACAGTTTAGTCTTCTAACTGATTTTCCAAAGTCTACTTTTCTCTTGCCCAGAGCAATCTTTTTCAGTGTAGATAAACTTGTGCTTCCCAGGTGAAGTCTCTTCACTGGCTTCCCATCTCTTTCACATAGGATGAACAGTCAAGTAACTTCAGGTTACCTACAAGACTCTGCTTATCCTGGCAACTGCTGAAGTCACCAGAAACAGCTGGCACCCTCTCTAGCTGAGATTTCCCTTCAGGTTCTTAAATAGAGTCTTCTCCCTTCTGTCATAAGATCTTTGCATTTGCTGTTTCTTTTAACAGAAAAGCTCCCAATTCCCACTCCATACAAAATATCTAGCTAATACTTACACAAATTTTAGTGTTTCAGCTCAAATTGCATCTTTGGGGAAAATCTTCCTTGACATTTTAGAGAGCATTAGTGCCCCTGTTACATATTCCAAGATTATACTTTCATTTCCCTTTATAGTATACATCACAATGTATAAACTGTATTCCTGCCATTTTTGGCCTATCAATTTCTTTCATTTAACAACTCTATGGCATAATAACTATCTGTTTTGATTAACATTTGTTGAATTAATAATTGAATCTCTGTGTCCTCTTCTCAGATCTCGATTTGGAAAACAGGCTGAAGTGCATAACTCCTAATTCAATCCATTACAAGCAGGATTTCAAGCTCATTCTGTCATGATGTACTGAAGAGGCATCTTGTATGCGAGAAAAAAACACAATTCCAAGCATGCAGCAGAAGCAGGGCTCTGACCCTTGCCCACAATAGCTTATATTAAGGATCCACCCCATTTCCTCCAGCAAAGCTGGTTCTACCAGCTTACTGCCCCAAGCCCCCCACCCCTATCCCAATCGATTTAGGATCTGAGAAGGCAATGGCACCCCACTCCAGTACTCTTGCCTGGAAAATCCCATGGATGGAGGAGCCTGGAAGGCTACAGTCCATGGGGTCGCTGAGGGTCGGACATGACTGAGCGACTTCACTTTCACTTTTCACTTTCATGCATTGGAGAAGGAAATGGCAACCCACTCCAGTGTTCTCGCCTGGAGAATCCCAGGGATGGCAGAGCCTGGTGGGCTGCCATCTATGGGGTAGCACAGAATCGGACATGACTGAAGTGACTTAGCAGCAGTAGCAGCAGGTTCTGGTTATTTTGGACTTTTATTTCATTTGTCACCTCTCAGATAGTGATAAATTAGCCTCTTCAACTTACTATATCTTCTCTTCCTGTTTTCTTTTCTTCTTCATAATGAACACAGTTTATTGATTTTGTATTATGTGTCTGACGCTCCACAAACTTCCTGAACACAGAGACCTCACCTGTGTTGCTTCCACCATTTCCAGTCCCACAGGACAGATGGACAGGACTGGACTAATGAGAGGCAGGCTATAGAGCTATCTCCTTCTTATTAACAAAGATGCACTTAATTCAGAACTGCTGAGCAACCTTCTTTGCTCCAGGGTTACTAGTATCACTAATGAGATGTCCTTTTCCAATGTAGACATACCCCCTCCACAGGTCACAGACCCAGTTTGAGATGTGTCCATGAGATGATGTCCTCAGTGCAAGTGAAGTGACCAGAGAGAGAGCTGCTCTGATCTGGTCCCAGAGGAGCTGGGAGAGCAGAAGGGGAGGGGACAGCAGATCAGGAAAAGTCTGGTCTCATCCCATCTTTTCAGCCTTGGAGCCTTGAGTTCATGTCTCATGTGACTAAGGATGAGTGGGACCTGTACAGAGAGAGGCCCTGCTTTTTGGATTTGAACTGTTCAAGGGCCAGTTGTTTCCACAGAAAGCCAAAGCCAGAAATGTGGTCTCAGAGCAGGAATGACCTGGTCGAGATGGAACATAAGCTCAGGCAATAGGATGGGGGTCTGATAAAATACCCTTCCTCCTCCTCATGTGAATTAAGAACTCAGTTAAGGACAATGGTTTTCCTGCTTCATTGACCCCAAGTGATGGGTTTGGTTTCAGAATGAAATCACGAGAAGTTTCACACTGAGACCGTTGCAGGAAGCAGAGCTTTCCTCCATTGTCTTCGGATAGAAGTTGGCACTTTTCCTTCTTTCTTCTCTCCTCATCCCCTTTCTTACCTCCTATTACTTTTGACACTTTTTGGTGAAAAGATTGTTCTGTCCAAAGAGATGTGAAATATTCTAGATGTATTGCACTGAGGGCATGTGTAGCACAAATCAACTTGCCTTGAGCTTCTCTGATATATAGCCAGTATTTTAATGTTCCCATTTATACCGATCTGTAATACATCTTCATAGTGTTGGCTTAATCACAAATGACAAGGGTGGAAAATGTAATAAAGACAGGGGCGCATTAATCCACTTTGTATGAAAATGTGGAAAGGTAATCCAATTTTGAACTGCTCGCTCTTAAAAAAATATAAAAGTTTGTAAGATTTCTGCATCTTAGTTGGGGAGATGGCAGTCAATCCTAAAGAGCAATATTTCAGGGTAATGAGGCCTTGGTACCTTGAGTGTGTGCACAGCGGTTGTGGGCCCAGGCTGAGAAGTGAAGCCACAGGCTCTGGGAAGCATGCTGCCTGGTCTACTAGAAACCTCTTTGTCAGGAGATACGCATGCAGACAGCATTCAGGCGAGTTCATTCTGTGTGGGTCTCAGAGATTCTAGAGGTAGGCATGCTTTTGTGCCTTTCTCAGCTCAACTTCTAAGGCTGGTTCAAATGAAAGATAATTCTGACTCTGCTCCCTAAAGACAAGCCTGGGCTCCTTTTGTGAAAAGTCCATAGAAAGGTAGACGTGGCTGGAGCACATGTTTCCTGCAGGGGAGTCAGGATGAGAGAGGGTGGTTAAGGTGATGTCAGGTTTATCTTAAAACACTGCTGATGTCATTGTGACCACTACGATGCTTGCACTTGGCGGGTGGTGTCCACTGCATGCTGGACAGGGCTGTATGTTTAGTGCTCACTCTGGTCAGGAACACAGCAAGGGAAATGTGAAATCCGGACTTAAAAGATGTATAGATGCAACCTCATCTTTGATTTTCTCTGTGACATTGGCCATATGGTTTTACCCATCTGAACCTCAGTTTCCTTATCAGTAAAACATAGGCTGTACTAAGTTGTTCATGGAATTGTTAAAAATACAGAATACAGCAATTTCACTGCTATATATCCATTCAAGAGAAATGAAAAGAAAACCTGTAAAATGTCTGTACATTAATATGCATGGAAGCATTGCTCATAATAATAAAAAATGGAAAAAAAACACAAAATATCCATCAACTGCTGGATGAATAAACAAAAAGTGGTATATCCATACAATGGAGTATTATTCCTCCATAAAAAGAATAAATCACTAATTAAGTGCTGCAATATGCATGGACCTTAAACACATGATTCTACACAGACTCATCACAAAAGATAATATATTATACAATTATTTTCATATGAAATGCTAGAAAACGGTAATATAAAGAGACAAAAAGTATATTAGTGATTCCTTAGGGCTGATGAGGTGGGGAATAGAGAAGTATCAGCTAAAGAGTACAGAACTCCTTTCTGAAGAGATGAAAAATTGAGCATAAAGTTGACCATGGTGATAGTTGCACTTACCTGTTAAAATGCCTAAAGCCATTGAATGATACACGCTAAGTAGGTAAAATATATGTTGTCTGAATTAAGACTTCCCTGGTGGCTCAGACAGTAAAGTGTCTGCCTACAATGCGGGAGACCTGGGTTCAGTCCCTGGGTGGGGAAGATCCTCTGGAGAAGGAAATGCCAACCCACTCCAGTACTCTTGCCGAGAAAATCCCGTGGGAGGAGCCTGGTAGCCTACAGTCCATGGTGTCACAAAGAGTCGGACACGAATGAGAGACTTTACTTCACTTTCATGTTATATGAATTATATATAAACACAGTTATTTTTTAAAAAGAAATATAAAGGTAATATAAGAAAAGGCTCCTATTCTAACATAGGCATAGGAGAAGAACTAAATAACTAACTAGTACTATCACTCACCATCATCTCTACTCCAATATATATACAACTTACATAGTGGTAAATGTATAGAAAGTCTGGAATGTAATATGCTTGCTTGTATTTCACATTTTTAGAACTGACAGGGGTCCACTCTGAAAACGAATACAAACATGGTATTAACTCACATAACCTTGCAATCACAGTCAGCTCATCCTTCCCTCCATGACCTCACCCTGGAGCAGCGCTCCTCCTGCACAGCTCTCAGCCCTCCTCTAGGGCCATGGGCTCAAGTGTCTGCCCCAGGCCTTCGCCTGCGGTGCCTCAGCCCTCTGAGAAAGGGCCTGACTGAGTGAATCAAGTCAGCCCTGACCAGGAATCCGAACAGTTGGTAAAGAGCCTTTTTCACAGAACATAGCATCTTAGCACCTCTGACAAATCACCACGTGTGGACAGACATATGGCCCAAGCGCCAGAGAAGCAACCGGAGCAGGGGCCATGACATCAGTCGTCATCTGCAGGTGCGTCTCCAACTTCTAGCCGGCCTGGAGCACCCTGCAGTAGTGGACTGGCATTGTGTCAATTCAGTTAAGTGAAAACCATGCTTCTCTGCAGAATTCTGGGTTCCTGTGAGCCACAAAAGACGTCTTTCACAAGATTAAGAGGGCCAATGTGAAGCAGCAGCCATATACTTTAAAGTGATGGCGGGAATTACCTGGTCCAGCGGTTAGCACTCTGTGCCTCCAAAGCTAGGAGCCCAGGTTCAATCCCTCGTCAGGGAACTAATATTTCACAAGCAGAGCAGCATGGCCAAAAAGCAAAAACAAAACACACATACACACACACAAACCAGAAAAACATACAGCCAAAAAAAAAAAAAAAAAAAACCAAACCAAAAAACACTCACAACAAAACAAATAAAAACAGAGACTAATTTAAAAAGTAAAAATAAAATGATGGCTTATTTGGCCCAAGGCATATTCCCGGATCAGGGATTTGAACCCATGTCTCCTAGGAGAAGGCAATGGCACCCCACTCCAGTACCTTTGCCTGGAAAATCCCATGAACGGAGGAGCCTGGTAGGCTGCAGTCCACGGGGTCGCTAAGAGTCAGACACAACTGAGCGACTTCACTTTCACTTTTCACTTTCATGCATTGCAGAAAGAAATGGCAACACACTCCAGTGTTCTTGCCTGGAGAATCCCAGGGATGGCGGAGTCACAAAATAAAATGATGGCTTCTCTGAACTGGTTTGGGTTGTCTGGAATTGATCCTCTGCCCTGATGAGAAAGTTAACATGTTCCTGAATCTATCTACAATGGTAAAGGAGTCTCTACTAGTTCATGCCATTCATTAATAGAACCAACCCACTCCAGTATTCTTGCCTAGAGAATCCTGTGGACGGCAGAGCCTAGTGGGCTGCTGTCCATAGGGTCGCACAGAGTTGGACACGACTGAAGCAACCTAGCAGTAGCAGCAGCAACTGCACCAAATTTCTAGTTCAAGGTCTATGTGTGACAGACATGCCTTAAGGTAACCCCCAGAGAGTTGGACCCTTGTATGATCTTCATTCTTGGAGTCCTTGTTGAACCTGTGACTTAATAGAACATGAAAAATGTACAAATCCCATCATAATGCAATTACATTACGTTATAGAAGACTACATCACAGCAGAATAGAGAGAGATCCTTCTGCTGGCTTTAAAGAAACAAGCCAAGGCTTCCCTGGTGGCTTGGTGGTAAAGAATCCACCCACTAATGTAGGAGCTGCTGCTGCTGCTGCTAAGTCGCTTCAGTCGTGTCTGACTCTGTGCGACCCCATAGATGGCAGCCCACCAGGCTCCACCATCCCTGGGATTCTCCAGGCAAGAACACTGGAGTGGGTTGTCATTTCCTTCTCCAATGCACGAAAGTCAAAGGTGAAAGTGAAGTCACTCAGTTGTGTCCGACTCTTCGTGACCCCATGGACTGCAGTCTACCAGGCTCCTCCATCCATGGGATTTTCCAGGCAAGAGTACTGGAGTGGGGTGCCATTGCCTTCTCCAATGTAGGAGACATGGGTTCAAATCCCTGATCTGGGAATATGCCTTAGGGCAACTAAGCCAGTGAGCCACAACCGTTGAGCCTGTGCTCTAGAGCCCAGGAGCTGCAACTACCGAAGCCCACACATTCCGGAGCCCGTGCTCCGCAGCGAGAGAAGCCACCACCATGAGAAGCCTATGCACTGCAACTAGCGAGTAGCCGTCATTCTCCGCAACTAGAGAAAAAGCCCGTGCAGCAGCGAAAACCCACCACAGCCAAATAAAGTAAATAAATCACTTTTAAAATAGAATGAAAAACAAGCCTTCATGATTTCTGCAGTTGCAAAGAAATGGATTCTGCCAAGAAATCTGTATGCTCGGAGGAGGTCTTGCACCTCAGTGAAGACACCGGTTCCAATGGAAGTTCTGACTGTCGCTCTGTGCAGCCCTAAATTAGGGACTCAGCTAAGCTGTACCTGGAATCCTGACACACAGAATCTGCAAGATATAAAATGGAAGTTGCTTCAAGCAGCTAAGTTTGTGGTCATTTGTTATGCAGCAAGAGAAAACTAATACAGTGAGAGACCTGGAAGTCTCTTTCGGCTGTCTTAAGAAAAACGTTGATATCCTAGAGCCAAGAGCTCAAGATTTTTGAAAACCAAACTCAAAGTTTAATCTTACAGATGGTTGAATTAAAATTAAATTCTCAATTTTGTAAGCTCTCATATTAAACTTAAGGAGCTGAATGGACATAAGAGGGCCTCTGAAAATTACACTGAGGCCATATGAGGTGATTTCAGTAAGCTGGTGACCATTAATCCCTACAGTTTGCCAAGTAGCCTGAGGAGGTTAGTTTTCCCCTGCTTAATGCTCTTCTGATGGCCCCTCCTGGAATTGAGTTACCTGCTGATTGTCCTGAGGACGTATCCTCAGCATCTTTTGCTACCCCTTTAGTAATAATCAGATTAGGGTTCTAGCAGCTGAGTCACACATTATGAGGTGCAAACTATATGACCAGTGAAGAGGTATAATACATACCCAAATAAGTACATAAATTTTACAATTTAAATCAACCAAATCCATGTGTATGAGAATAGGACCAAAGACTATTGGATAAGAATGGAAAGAATCTAATATTGGATTGAATCAAATTTATCCACATAGGCTTACTAAAGAAATTCTGGACTCAACATTTTAACTCAACTGTCTGGAATGATTCTACTAGCTTGCTTGGTTGGTTGACTGAAATTTGGACTCAAAAGTGATGACCTGTGTTAAATGAAGGATCTCTAGGTCTGAGGAACAGAAGTTTGACTTGAGTCACCACAAAAAAACAGTCATGTCCTGTCAATCAATTCCCAGTACTCACAGACACAGAATGACTGAAAGGGGAGACTGAGACCCCTTGAGAAATGATGCTGCCATACTGTCTATATTTATACTGTAAATCCTCCCCTGGCCTTTCCCAGAGGAATCTGTGGCTTAACTATTTACCAGGTGATAATGCAATGGGCAAGATAAAGTAATCACACTTTCCAGGGATCACTGACACTGTTATGAATTGACTTTAATTCACAGAGATCCATAATCCCACTTTAGTGAGGAAAGAGGCTTATGAAGGTGGGATGATTAATGGAGCGTTGTTGGGTTCAGACTCAGAGTGGACCCAAAGAGTCACTATTCATACTCTGTGTTTACTTTCCCAGATTCTGGTAGAATACTCCACATACAGACTGACCTGTAGGATGTGGACTACTTTTTTGTTTGTTTGGAAACCACGTGACATGCAGGATCTTAGTTCCCCAGCCAGGAATGGAACCCATGCCCTTTGCAGTGGGAGTGTGGAGTTTTTACTGCTGGACCACCAGCAAGTCCCAGATGTGGGCTATTAGTATAGTTAAAGTAAAGTGGAAAATATTCTGTTTCCCCCTATCAAAGTAGTAAACCAAAGCAATGCCCAGAGAGACTGCAGAGATTAGTGGTACCAGAAAGGACTGAAAGACACATGGGTCCTTCCACACCCCTACTCAATTCGCTCAAGCCAAAGATTAACTGATCTTGGAGATGACAATCATTAGTAAAAACTTAATCACATGATGACTTCACCCGAATATACAGATTCATTGTTGGAACAAATCAACACACAGTGTGGGAACCAGCATGGATCAATTGATCTGATTAATGTTTTTTTCTCTATATTTGTCAGTAAAGACGAAAAAGTTGACTTTGAGCTGGCAAGGCCAGCCATATATCATCACTGTTCCACCCAAGACCAACTTTCCCGTCCTATGTCATAATTTAGACCATAGCATCTTTAAGAGCCTTTACTTTGTATGGTGGAGCATGCAAGTACCATAGACTACAAGGAACAGGTAATATGGTGGGAATAAGTGGTACTTATTTCTGATCTCAGACCAGGCAACTTTTAGCTTCCAATGTTAAAGTTAAATATGCTCTCACTTTACAAAGAATTAGTAACTTCAAGGCTTTGGGCAAAGTTATACATTTAATGAGACATTTCCCTTATACAGAAAAATAAAGGTACTGATGATCCTTCCCTCAAGAATAACTGAGAGAATTAAATGAGATAGTCAAGGTAAATATAGTGTCTTAAACATAGTAATTGCTAAGTAAACATTAATCGTATTGGAGAAAAATGACACAAAAGATGGTCATAATACATTAAATGAAAATCACTACAAAATATGACAGATATACCCCATATCAGAGAAGGCAATGGTAACCCACTCCAGTACTCTTGCCTGGAAAGTCCCATGGACAGAGGAGCCTGGTGGGCTGCAGTCCATGGAGTTGCTAAGAGTTGGGCACGACTGAGCAACTTCCCTTTCACTTTTCAGTTTCATGCATTGGAGAAGGAAATGGCAACCCACTCCAGTGTTCTTGCCTGGAGAATCCCAGGGACGACGGAGCCTGGTGGGCTGCCGGCTATGGGGTCGCACAGAATTGGACACGACTGAAGTGACATAGCAGCAGCAGCAGCATACCCCATATACATGTGTGTGTATAAACTTTTCTCTTATGAGTTTAGAGGTAATTTACATTACATTCCTTTTGTGTGTATTTTCTACCATTAAAAAAATCCAGTTTTTTAGTTCTGTTTTAACTGATGGTATCACACTGAGTGCACCTGGTGGGCAAAAGTAGCAACTTGTGCAGATACACTGAAAAGCACATGTGCACCAGAGGATAGGAAATAAATCTCACAGAAATTCAAGGGCCCACTGCCAACTCAGTGAAACCTGGGGTCTGGCGATCTAGGGTATATCAAGAAGGATAAGTCGCTGCATTTTGCTCCTGTTACCAAAACGGGGCACAATGTGTACTGGGTCTCTTTGGGTTTCAGAGTTAATATATACCTCAGTTAGCATGCTCCTCTATTTTATTTGCCAAGGAGCCTAGAAGGCTTTCAGAACAAGATCCCAGAGCAAGAGAGGTTTGGCAAGAAGCCAAGAGAGCCAGACTGGCACCTCTGCCACTTAGGTCATGAGACCAGGGAGATCCTCCAGTGTTTGGAATGTGTGTGGCAGATAAGATGTTGTCAAGGAGCCTTTGTCAGTCCTCTACATGAAGATCTTACCACACACTCAGGCAAATTACCTGCTTCCCAGGAACTTATACCAGAGGTCTGGGTGTGGTCTCCTCTGTCTAAAAATTTTGGGTAAACTCTTTATTTAAATATAGCCTTCATTAAGGGAAAAAAAAAAACTATTCATAAATGTTAAGTGAAATTTTAAACCCTGGTTCAAGGAAAACAAACACACCTCAGCACAACCTCAAAAATACTACTGGGGTTCCACCTATACCTACTCTACAAGGGTTATCGTTCTTATTTAAACACCATATTTTACATTTTCACAAACACAATTGTTCACCATGTACTCTTTTATATCTGATTTCTTCTGGTTAACGTTATCTCTTGAATTTATCCATACCATTGCATGTAGCAATGGTTCATTCATTCTCATTGCTGTTTATTATTCTATTTTGTGAACTGCCTACTAATCCTTATACCCACCTGCTATGTTTTACAGATTAGTGTTGGCACAAACTTAAATGCAAAAACATCAGACTCTAATGACTAAGTTTATTTGAGGAGATATGAGGAAATGTGGGGGAAGATGATAATTTTAGAAATCCCCTCTGGATCATCCTTGATACAAAACCACAATGATTTTTTTCAATTTTAATATTTCTTTAATATCATTTAATACTCAGTGCATATTCAGATATTATTTTTTTACTGACATGGGGGAGGGATCATTACAACAGAGATTTCCACCGTCTATTGAATACATACCATTTAACACATCAGACTGAGAATAAACTTCAGCAAACACTGGCCAGATATAATTACCTGGGAATTCCTATCAGCCCTGACCGGTGGCTGAGATACTGAGGTTTACTAGCAGGAACTGAAAGGTGGACCACTGATCAAGAAAGTGATGGGTAAGGAAAGGTGGGACTAAAGATGTGATCCCAACTTCTGGAAAGCGGAGAGCTAAGAAGCTGTTCATACAAATGGAGACATATCATCTATTATTTTATGCAACAGATTTCCATAGCTTTCTATCAGGATCCACTTTGGGTTTTCTCAGTTTGTCTCCTGTGATCTTTATGCCTATCATTTTACTTTCCAGCAATGAAGATGACACAGCTCTTGAAGCCTCCGTTTCCTCATCTTTAAACAAGGATAATACCTACATACACAGTTTTGTTGAGAAGATTAATAAATAAATGTATACACAAGGACTGGTGTTATAAGTGCCGTTAAAGAAAGTCATTTGAATCTTTAGACACCACTTCCAGCAGTCATTGTCCATTTAATGTGCAAGTATTATGTTGACAAATATCAATGACAGAAGAAGCTGCTGCTGTTTTATTTGATGATTAATCTGTGCACAGACTTATGCACTGGTATTTCTTTTTCTGGCAAAAACTAGGAGAGACGCTGAGACATCGTCTTTGCCATCATCTGTGTCTTGAAGGACCTGCCCAGAGCCCCTCTTACTCTAAGTTACTGAGTATTTGGTCTGGCAGAGGCATGGTCCTCTGAGCATGGCAGGGTCACCACAGTCTTGGGTTTCCTATGAAATTTCAAATGCTGAAGACTATCAGGGACCTTACAGGACAAGAGATCCAACATCCCCCTGGGTTAGTGATCATGGCATCCTTGACAGAGGTCTTTCACCTTCTGTTTGAACACCGTTGCTGACAGGAAGCACCACGTCTTACAAGGCAGCCTGCTCTGTTGGTGGGCTGACCTGAGGGTCACCTGTTTCCTTCTCGCATTCAGCCTAATCATGTCTCCATGTGAGTTCCATCCCATTGTCCTACTTCTGCCTTCTGGAATCCATCTGCATCCTCTTCCTCATGACAGCTCTACAAAAATATGAAAATGCCATTCCCTTCTGGAGATACATCACTTATCTCCAGATAACTGAAAGGGATAACTGAAGGTTTCAAAGGGATCTCCAGGGAAGTTACACCGTGTATTTTGAACTTTTAGAGTAAGTTCATGTCTGTGTTGAATTTTATATGTATATAAGGTAAGGTGTTCACCAATAAGGTCCACCAAAAACTTTGATTTATATGATTACAGTTTGACAAAGAAATAGTCCAAAATTTAAATTCATCAACATGTTGAATCCATACTGCTAGAGGGTCCAGATTTGGTGATAATTTTGGAGAAAGGGGAAAAGAGTGTTTAAGAATATAAGCTATGGAATCAGATTGAGAGAAAAATTTTGCATTTTGCTACTCTGTAATACCTGTGTCACCCTGAGCAAATTTTCTGATCTCCCTGAGAGCTTCAGTTTCCTTATCTATGAATTGTCTTTTGAGAGGATTAAATGAGAAAATTATCATGAAAATTTTAGTTCATAGTGTTAGTTTAAAAGTGTTAGTTGCTTAGCTCAGTCCTCTTTGCAATCCCATGAACTGTGTAGCCTGCAAGACTCCTCTGTCCATGGAACTCTCCAGGCAAGAACACTGGAGTGGGTTCCCATTTCCTCCTCCAAGCGTTCTTCCCCATCCAGGGATCTAACTCAGGTCTGAATTGCAGGCAGATTCTTTACCCTCTGAGCCACTAGGGAAGACCCAGCTTCTAGTAGACACTCAATCATTAAAAATAAATTACATGATAATAGATACTTTGATTATTACATTCTGGAATGTTCATGTCTTCGTTTTAGCACAATAATCTGAAATTCATTTTCTTCTAAAGTCAGTGACTTATCCAAAGCCACATAAGTAGCAAGCAACAGGGTAAGAAATCAAGTCTAAAGCCTCTGAATTTAAACTGTCATGTTTTTGTAACCAGGCCCAAGCTACCTCCATGTCACAAGACTACTAAATGGGCAGACAATGTCTTCAGCAAAAACTGAGATCAATTTTTCCAACAGTCCCCACAGGACTATTTATGATTATCCAAAGATATGGATATGTACTGTGTGTTATCCAAGGATAATATATGTATTCCAAGGATATTATCCTTGTTTATAATACATCTGGACCCCTCTTTAAAAAGGAATTTTAAAAAATCTTCAAGTGTAGCAAACTATGTCTTTTATTGCCCAAAAAATAGATAAATAAAATAAAATTCAACCTCATTCAAAAGTCACTCAGAGGCCACTCTGATGAGTCAAGTGGGGTGATGAAGCTGGGAGTTCATTTTCTGCCACACTGGCCATGTGCTAGTGAAGCTGAGCCCAGTTTCCTTGTGTGATTTATAACTGGGCTCCAAAAGCAGGCCCCAAAGAGGAGTTTCCATCAGGTTTGGGGTTTTCCTCACCGGATTAAGGAGGTTTTTCTCACTTCCAAGAAAATTCTGTCATGAAAGACAATGTTTATTTAAAGACATAAATTCCCACTTATCTCTTAAAAGTACAAGTCCATCCCATTAATTCACTTAAATACATTAATTTGGTGCAAGATGTGCTAAAGACATTATGCTAAATCCTAGGGCTACAAAGATAGCCTGATTTCCCAGAAGAGATTTAAAATACAGCCAGTTATTAAGAGAAGAGAGGGATTTCCCTGGTGGTTCAGTGGTTACAAATTTGCCTGCCAGTGCAGGGGACACAATTTTGATCCCTGGTCCAGGAAGATCCCACATGCCAAGGGGCAATGAAGCCCCTGCACCACAACTACTGAGCCCACCCTCCAGAGCCTGCAAGCAGAAGCCCATGAGCTGCAACTACAGAGCCCGTGCACCTTAGAGTTCGTACTACACAAGAGAAGCCACCACTATGAGAAGCCCGCACCCCACAACTAGACAGTAGCTCCTGCTCCCCTCAACTGAAGTCCACACATAGTAATGAAGATCCCGCACAACTAAAAATTAATTAAAAAACAAAAATACAAACTCCTGGACCTCATTCCCAGATTCTGACACAGGAGGTTAGAGAAGGGCTTGGGAGTTTGGTAAAGAAAATGAAAGAAGGGCGAGCAAAAATGACATTGCGGAGATGAGTTTAGGACTGTTTGACATATAGGGTGTTTTGGGAACAAGAAGGAGTTCAGAGAGATTCATAGGCAGTGTAGGAAGTCTTGGTGGAGATGGTGACAACTTAGTGACCTTAGATGGACCTCAAGGAGATAAGCAGGCGTACAGTGAGGAGAAAGGGATTCTAGACAGGTGGGATAGAATGAACAGAAGTCCAGAGACATGGAGCAGAATGGAGTGTTCAAGCACCTACAAGATTATAGCTATGGCTAAAGTAGGGAGCATTTATAGGTTTGTGCTGCAAAACAGACTTATAGGCAGGAGCAGTATCATAAAAGCTTGTATTTGAAATATAAACAAGTTTAGCTTTAACACTGGGAAATTAAGTTGGAATATAAAAGCCTAGTTTCACAGGTTAAAAAAAAAAAAATTACTCTGGTAGTAGTATGAAGGGACTGGAGACAAAGCCAGTAAGGCCGGAGCAGAAATTCAGTGGAGATACCTGCCGATGTAGATGGAGCAGATGAGGATGAGGAGGAAAGGGTATGGGTTTTAGGCTGCATTGATGAAGATCAATGAACAGGACTTGCTAATCAAAGGGAGGTGGCAAACAAAGGAAAGAAGGGAGACAAAAGGCATTTTATTATAATTTGGCTCACTTGGGGCCCTTCCATTTATGCAAAGTCTTAACATTATCAGAGAGGGTATCTGGGCACCAAGGTCTGGAAGAGTTAAACACACACACAATTCTGCATAATGAATACATTTCATTATTTTTAGTCAATTGCAGGGCCATCACATAGAACATAAGTGATGCATGAGGCCAGAAATAATTTTAGACCTCTGTGTTTGACATTTATTTAAGGTTATTATCAAGAGATAATAGACTATGTGCTCCTTATAATAGAGTTGTATTCTCTCTCTCTTTTTTTTTTTTTTTTTTTTTTTGAAACTAAAGTAGCAAGTAGTGAAATGCCTTGTGCATGGCAATGATATTTAGCTTCTTCTTTGAGTTTCTTTCTGAGATATGGGGTCCAAGGTGGTTTTAAAAAGAGTCCTTGGAGACTGCTGTGAGTTTTCCATTGATTTCATATGCACAGAGGCTTCAGGCATGCTCTCTCAATGATGCCTATTGTTAACCAGTTTTAAAAGGGGAAGCATTTACTGGGGGAAAAAAAAAGCCATTGAGATGAATTTCAGGCCAAGCAGAAAAACAGAAACCACCAAAGACCTATGCTTTGCCACTTTTACAACTACCTTACTGCAGACAGAAGAAGTAGGTAGGTAGACAAAAACCCCTATTGAAAAAAAAAAAAAAAAAGTCTTCTGGAATCCTCAAGCTGCTCCCTCGAATCTCTTTAGTGAAAGATTATTCATAGAGAAAAGAGCCCAAGGCGAACTGGGCAGTGACTGGGAGACTATCTGGTTAAAGCAGAAGGTAAAAGTACTAGGGCACCACCAGTGAGCGGAGAGGGAAGAAGGAGCATCTCAGATAAGTCACCTCCCTTCTATGTTCACGGCTTGGCCTTATAGAAGGGCTCTAGGACTAAGGACCCAGAGACAGCACCCGAGTCACACAGCTTCCTTTAGAAAAAGTCAAGTTGGCAATTGGCTTCAGCCATGCTTGCCCTGAAAGAACTCATAATCTGGTGTTGTATCCTGTCTTAATTCTCATTGCAGCATAAGATCCTGAAGGACACACCAGTTCCATAACAGTCAGACCACAGCGTTTCCCTCAAATGGACACTGTGCTGAGATAAGTGGACAAGACAGACGCTTCTCTCTTCAGGAGAGACATCATTCTCTACCTCCAGGAATCAGGTGGCTTCTCCATGTGCCACGATCTTGACGCTTCCTAAAACACCTCTTAATCTGCTAAAATGACATCACTGAATGTAACTTTAGAGAATTAAAGGGACACTTACCCATTCATACCGGTCTGAGATATCTCAGAGAATGAGATTATCAAAGGACATGAAAAGGAAGAAGTATTTTGGGAACCAGAGCACTTATACTTAGAGCAGACATGCACTGACAAGCAAATCTCAAGCAGAGGTAATTTATAGCACTCTGGGTTACATCTCAGGCAGACTTCCCCAGTGGCTCACCAGTAAAAGAATCTGCTGCAATGCAGGAGGATGTAGGTTCAATCCCTGGTTGGGCAGATCCCCTGGAGGAGGAGATGGCAACCCACTCCAGTATTCTTGCCTGGGAAATCTCATAGACAGAGGAGCCTGGTGGGCTACAGTCCATGAGGTTGCAAAAGAGGACACGATTTAGCAACGAAACAACATCTTAATCCCCTTTTAGTCCGTCTGTTCTCTTTTCCTCACTTCTTACTGCAACACCAAGGTTCCAAGGTTTAATCTAAAACCTACCCCTGAAAGTCACAGAGGGATAACACTGGACCATAATTTGGAGACACTCTGAATAATAAAAGAGCCAGATTTGATCATGAGACAGAAGTGTTTCTTCTTTATAGTGGGCATTCATGAAATCCTAAAATAAAAGCCAAATCCAGGCATACAGGGTGTAGGGGTATCATTACGTGGAATCTTTTGAGGGACAACCATCATCCAAATCCACGTGTTTAGAGTGGAGATGGCCGTGGGCTGAGATGGCCACACTGAGGCTACAGCAGTGGGAAATGTGGCTCTCTGCTCCTCTGTGATGTGGGACAAGGCTCCGATTGTTGGATTTCAGTCTCTCCAAGCAGGACCACACCATGGTTGCCTTGATGATTCAACAACTCTGTTATATGAAGGTCTGCTGTGTGGCCCCACCCTGATTCTCTGAAACCACAGGATAAATATGGTTCGTATTTCTGAAGCATTAAGGTAATGCAATTATCAGAGGAAAAATAAATAATCTTTTTTGAAATAGTAGCTAATGTTGATTGAGCCATTCATAACTGCTTAGCACTGTCTTGAGTTGGAGAAGGAAATGGCAACCCCCTCCAGTATTCTTGCCTTGAGAATCCCATGGACAGAGGAGCCTGGCGGGCTACAGTCCATGGGGTTGCAAAGAATTGGACACGACCGAGCAACTAACGCACTGTCTTGAGTGCTTTACACAGATTAACTAATTTATTTGCCCCTATCAACAATAAGATTGAAACAACTGCCATCTTTGTTTTAAAAATGAGAAAACCGATATATATAAAAGCTGAGTAACTAGTCCAAAGCTGTAATAGTAATAAGTGGTGGAGCCAAATTTTGGACTCAGTACATTGACAGAAATAAGTTACAGTTTAAGCAAAAAAAAAAAAAAAAAACTTAGGCAAATTCAATGACATGACAAAGTTTTTAAGCACATGACTTAGACTGAAGTCCTTACTCATCTTTGCATAAGGATATTTTTGTAGAAAGAGATTAAAATATACCAGTTTGTATTGGCCAACTCATGTACATACTGATAAGTTTGAGAGAAATGGTAGATGTAATCCCTACCCTCAAAGAGTTTGAGGAAGAAAATGCAGATGCAGGCAAAACAGCAGATGACAAACATTTTTTTAAGACAGCTAGCTCCATATTTTCTTGACATTCAGGGCAAGATTCCTTGAGTGTTTAGAGATAAAGTAGATCATCAAGGAAGTGCAAATGTGGGTGGCGAGGTAAAAAGACTAAGGGAAGGTCAAGCTTAAAGTAGGAACGAGGATTTACACAGGAAACGGGGAGAAATGTCATGACAAGCAGAGAGGATCCACCTTATTCAGTTAGAGGAAAATGTCATTAGGCGAAGTGAAAAGCTCTGATAGAGATCTTTGAATGCCATTTAGTTGCTCCCTTCACAAGTGTTTATTGAGTGTTTTCTATATCCAGACATTGACAATTCAGTCTAAATTTGATCCAAAGAGAAAGGGAGGGCAGATACGCAGGGAGAAACTATCATGGTGGCAGTGGTCTTCAGTAAGGGAAAAAGGAGGAGAAGCGAAGGATGGGAGAGAGCAGAACTTGTCAATATGCTATTTTGCAATAATCCTATTAACATATAACAAAAGCCTAGACAAGGAAGAAAGACATGGTGACAGATAGGAAGGTCACATTTGAGAAATGGCATGAAGAAAAAAAAATCAATGTGCCTTACTAACAGACTGAACTAAGGGATAAATGGCAACCTGCCTGAAGTTTGGGAACATGGAAAATAGGATATCCATGGACATAAAGGGAAGGCCTGAAGAAGCACTGGGCTAGAAGGAATATGGTGAGTTTTAGCTACAATTTGACCAAATATTTAGGTAAAGTTGTCCTGTAGGAAACAGACAACTTAAAAGAAGACCTCCAATATGCTAATATATCTACAATAGAAACTCTGACATTCCTATCAACAGTAATAAAAAAATAGTTGAACTCTAAAAGTTGATGGGGACTGTCATTTAAAGATAGACAGCTGATCACACAAACTGAATTCAGCCATAATGAATACTAAATAAAGATAGAAAAATCAATTGTAAAGCAATTATAAAAGGACAAAAGACAATGGTAAAGAGAACAGAAGTGAATACAATAGCAACAGTATTTTAAAGCTGGAAAGTAGTCAGTATTAATTGCCTTAGCTGGTTGGAGAATGCTAAATCCTAACCTGTGGAAGTGAAGTGAAAGTCAGTCAGCGTGACCAACTCTTTGTGACCCCATGGACTGTAGTCCATGGAATTCTCCAGGTCAGAATATTGGAATGGGTAGCCATTTCCTTCTCCAGGGGATCTTTCCAACCTAGGGATCAAACCCAGGTCTGCCATATTGCAGGTGGATTCTTTACCAGCTGAGCCACCGGGTGAACAGTGAAATATCCTCATTTACAAAACCCCCAAGGCTCTGGAATCTGAAGAACTAGGTACCCAGAATATGTGTATGTATATTGAAGGGTGGGAATATACAGTTATAAACAGGGTGGTTAATAGAAAATTTTATGAAGCAGTTAGGCTCCCAGTTCCTCCTTCCATTCCAAGCAACTCCTTGCTCACTGCAGTAGCCTGGTTTCTTTCCGCCTCTGGATAGAATAAAATGGAAGGTCGTAAAGAACCCACCTGCCAGTGCAGGAGACACAGGAGATGTGGTTTTGATCCCTAGCTGGGGAAGATCTCCTGGAGGAAGAAATTGAACCCACTCCAGTGTTCTTGCCTGGGAAATTCCATGGACAGAGGGGCTTGGTGGGCTACAGTCTATGGGGTCACAAAGAGTCAGGCACAACTGAGTCATTGAGCATACACACTCTAGATTGGAGGATGCTGAACACCACTGAGGACAGGGATAATGAAGGCTATGTGAGCAGGGGGATTGATCAAGCTTAAAACGGCCAACAAAATATTTAGGCCAAAATTCTGATGGAAAATAACATCCAACTAAAATTTAAAACCAGTCAACTCTCAGTTAAGTTTGAGGGTAGGAAAATGATGCCCGAGTCTAAAATACTCTGCTTCCCCTGCATTCTTAATCAAGCAGTTCCTGAAGAATGTATTCAGCTGAAATAAAGGGGAAAAAAAAAAAAAGTGAGAACCTACACAATAGGAAGTGAAAAGAAGGTTAAAGATGTAGTTACAGGAAGACTCCCATAATACAGTTGGGTAGCGTACTTAGAAAAAAATAAATCCAAATTGAACAGGCCAGAAAATCCTGGGAGTTTTACTAGGAGATGGAACTGACAATACCTAACATGATTAGAAGAAACAGGACAGGAAAGGAATTTACACAACTGGGAGGTAGTCTGATATAAGTGAGAGAGAAACACAGAGGAAATTTAACGAACAAGTTGTTTTGGCAGAAAAAAATTATGATAGTATAACACATAATTCAGCTATAAAGTAACAATATAAAACTATATTTGATCACATCTTAATTTTACCAAATAAGAAAGATAAAGGGACAAGAAATGAATATATTTTATAGGAGGCTGGGTAGAAAACAGTGACTATATCTTCATCTTGTATAATTGGAAGCCAAGCTTCCCTGGTGGCTCAGACTGCAAAGAATCTGCTGCAATGCAGGAGACCTGGGTTCAATCCCTGGGTTGGGATGATCCCCTGAAAGAGGGCATAGCAATCCACTCCAGTATTCTTGCCTGGAGTTTTCCCATGGACAGAGGAATCTGGAGGGCTGCAGTCCATGTGGTCACAAAGAGTCAGAAACAACTGAATGACTAAGCACGGCACACACAGCACACAATTACAGAAACTGAAAAAAAAAAAAAGTGTTTCTATTTAGAGATACTAGGATAATTATGACCTAGAAGATCTGAATATGGGGACCTATGATACAGTAGGCAGAATAACGCCCCTACCCGAAAAGATGCCCAAGCTGTAATTCCTGGAATCCATGAACATTACTTTAAATGGCAAAAGTAACTGCAGATATGAGAAAGTTTAAGGACCTTAAAATGGAGACTATCCTAGATTATCAGGGTGGGCCCAATCTGCTCATGAATCCTTAAAAGTAGACAAGAAAAGCAGGAGATGAGAGAGACAGATGGCAAGATGAGAAGGCTCTTGAGTCCTGTGGTTTATTCTGAGATGTAGGCGGCTAGTTTAAGGATCAGGGTGCCAGGCAGCTGTGGGCTGACAGCCAGCAACCATCCTACACCTGCCTGGAACTGAATTCTGCCAACACCTGAATGAGCAAGACACCAGATTCTCCCCTAAAGCCCCCAGGAATGCATGCAATCCCACTGATATCTTCATTATATCCCAGTGAGAGCTATGACAGATTTCGGACTTCCAGAACTGGGAGATGACAAATGTATGTTGTTTTAAGCCACCAAGTTTGTGATAATTTGTTATGACAATAGAACACTCACATACATGAGAAGTGGGAAATATTTTCAGGGGAGCAGGGACTGTAGGTTTTCATAAGAAATTTTGAAGACATATTTGACACTTTAAATCATGCTCATGTATAACATTAATAAATTTGTTTTTAATTACAAAGCAAACATACACTATTGGGAGCTATTAAACCCACTACCAGAAACCTATAACTTAAATTTTTAAAATTGAGTATAGGTTGAAGAAATGACAAGCATAAACAGAAAACTAGAATTATTTTTACTGGAAATAATTATAAATGGGTAGAAAATTATAGTCAGTTATAATTACAGATTTGTGTTACTATTTTCTTTAACTTGTAATATTTATATTTATTTTACATACTATGTTTTATAAATATGTATGCTATTTCAGTTTGTGTTTTGCTATTTTTAAATAAGCTTTGTGGGAAGCCCTACCCACGTCTAGCAAATCATACTCAAAGAAGATGTACCGATGAGGAATTAAATAAGATCTTGAGATCTGGATTTACAAAAGCATTCACTGTTTTTTCATCTTTTGGTGATCTGTCCGCTGCCTTGAAGTTAACTATTTCACTCTGCTAAAACATAAACAGGATTAAAAGAAAATAAAAAGGAAAGGGCAAAAATATAAAATGAGATGAGAGAAAGGTTTAAGACAAAACACTCAGAGACTCCCATGGTTTGGAGACAGTGTATGTAAGAAAGAGCCTGAAAAATTGACAGAGAAGGAACAGGTGGAGGCAGGGGTTAGTGTGGCAGATTTAACATGGAGGAAGGTCAGTATATGAAGATCTATTGACTCGACAGAACTTTACTGACATTGGCAATGAGCTAGGAACTCTGCTAGTCACCGAAGATGCAGAGGAAACAAACAGATGTCAAAACAAATGAGAGAAGCCAGGAAGAGAGTGAACATTTGAGGACGAAATTTCATTTGTACCACTCACAGCCAGTGAAGCACAGCTAATTAATGACATCGGAAAGAACATTAGTATCTGCCTTGGTTTGGTAACTGGGAAGAAAGAGGTCGTCAGGGACACTGAATCCTTCAGTCCAACTGTTCATCCAACTGTGTGCTCAGCAGGTGTGTCTAGAGACGGGCTCCATGGACAGATTACTCATTAGTATCAGAAACTGGGAGGCGGGAGCCAGAAAAGGAATAAGTAAAAGTATTCCTTCTTTCCCTGAGGGGAGCTAGGAGTCAAGACGAGAGTTCAATGAACACAGAGGCCATGGCCCTTCTGTGTCCACTGGATGGCCTGAACATCTACAGAGCTGGTATCACCATTTGCAGAGTGGTCACCCACAAAAATGAGGGCCCAGGGCCCAGAGATCACACTGGAGCACAGAGTGAAACTTGCTCTGATGAAATGCACAGGGCTTTGAAGAATTTGCTTTGCAATTTGAATAATTTTCATGTTTTTTAAAAGTATTTTTTGGTAATATTTCTCATAAAGGCAGATTAGTAATGAAAGGCACATGTTTCTCTTGGTTCTTTCATGTTGTCTTGTAAATGTTGGGTCTTCAGAAGTTGTATTATTTTTGTCTCTGCTTTGGAGGCCTGCTGTTTCCTTAATTGATGTGGTAGCATTTGACTGGCTTTATTCCCATCGTCACATAATCATTATTTTCCATATCTCAGTTGTTGCTCCATTTCATTAACTTTTTCAGAAAATTGCTCCCTATTTATCTATTTATAGGTTCGGAATGCGTGTAGTCTTTGTCCAAAACCAGTATGATTTCCTTTATCTTCTTGCTTTTGATCTTTAATTTTCCTTTGTTCAGAATCAATCCTTTTTCCCCCTCGATACTTCCTTTGATATTCCCTTTTTCTAGCTGCTGCCACAGTAATTGGAATTTTCTTGAATGTGTACTTTATTTAAAATCTTTTGGTTATAGGTGGTCCATTTGGGGGCCAAGAGTAGTTCACAAGCCCACAGCCCCCTACCATGTGCCCCAGGCTCTCAGTCCCTCTAGTCTCACTTCTATCCCCTCCCTTCACCAAAGTCAATTTCCTAAAAGGTTCCTAGACCTCTTTCTTCCCATCAAGTAACTTTTCTTCCCTTTTCTGGAATTTTCCTATTTTCATTTGCCTATCATTTCCTTTTAACCATATCAGTCAGTTCAGTCACTCAGTCATCTCCGACTCTTTGAGACCCCATGGACTGCAGCACACTAGGCTTCCCTATCCATCACCAGCTCCCGGAGTTTACTTAAACTCATGTCCATCGAGTCAGTAATGCCATCCAACCATCTCATCCTCTGTCGGCCCCTTCTCCTCCTGCCTTCAATCTTTCCCAGCATCAGGGTTTTTTCTAGTAAGTCAGTTCTTTGCATCAGGTGGCCAAAATATCGGAGTTTCAGCTTCAGCATCAGTCCTTCCAATGAATATTCAGGACTGATTTCCTTTAGGATGAACTGGTTTGATCTCCTTGCAGTCCAAGGGACTCTCAAGAGTCTTCTCCAACACCACAGTTCAAAAGCATCAATTCTTCGGTGCTCAGCTTTCTTTATAGTCCAACTCTCACATCCATACATGACTACTGGAAAAACCATAGCTTTAACCATATAAATCACCACAATTCATAATCCTGATCCTTTCACCACATGTCAATTTTATTCATTTTAAGTCATCTTGTACATTTTTATATTAATTCCTAGTACCATTATTTTACTTATGGATCTAAGCTTTTTAGGTTTTCTATTTCTTTGCTATTGACCAGTAGAACAGAAAAATGGCCTTTTATAGCACCACATACTCATTGGTTTAATGCAATCATTATCTTGTAAGATCATTAAATCCATTTTAGCTGATTGATTCTTCTGGCATCTCTTATCCTCAGACACAAGCTGAGAGGAAACTGTGTAGCATTCAATATCTATCTGTGGAATGAATGAATGAACGGAAGCTCATGTGCATCGGCTCGTGGGAGCAGTGCTGGGTATCTCACCATCTCATTCTCTGTTGCTTTCAGTGATGTACATTTAGATCCAGTCAAGCAAAGTAAGGCTGTGAATCTCCCGTTTCTCTGATTTCAAGATTTCACTAACTGTTTATGAAACCTTTTATCTAGTTAACTCAGCTGCTTGCTATTAAGATGTGTTATCTTCTTGGCTCAGAAATAAAGTCCCAGGGTAAAGAAGTAAAGAGGCCTGGTGTTCTCTTTTACTGAATCCCTGCTTGATTGTCCCTGGCTTAAGCTTCCTGGGGTTAAATTATCTACATCCGATCTTGTTTTAACACTGTGAAATGTAAATTCTAAGGTATCAGGGGGTGCTTGCCTGGGCCAGAGAATGTTGTGGTTCTGGGGATGGTAAATGGAAGAAACAGGAAAAGCGTTCTCCCATCCTGTTTACCATTGAAGATAACCACCTCCTACCCAGACTCTAAGGGCCCCCACATTCCTTACTAGCATTTCCAACACACCGGCAGCAGACAGGTCCCTCTTTTTCAATAATCTGGCATCGTCAGATGCTTCTGGAGCTATGCTGACAGTGGCCTGTAATCCTTTCCTATCTGAAGCAATACAGACACTCAGCTCTTCCTATCACCTGTGTCACTGGTGGTGTCCCCAGACTCGATTCTCACCAGCACTTGCATAACATGTACCCTCTCAGTTTTCTGTAATTGATATTTATGGTGTTCTCCCATTAGTTCATGAAATTTATTCTAGCTACCATGCTGCTACACCAATCCTCTCAGGTGCCATTATTGCCATGCCTTCCAAAACTGCCACAATGCCAAAACTGCTAATGATGCCAAGCCCACCATACATTAGTGTCCCTCATGCAGGGACACTACACTGCTGCTTCCTGTCTTCAAGGAGAGCACAGTGATGTCCAGGGCAAGGCCGTTAGTGCCCATCATTCCCAGAGCCATTGGCACCCTGCTTCATTCATAGGTGCGTGCTCTCTTGCTGCAGCAGCTGCTGGGCATGGCCACCCCAAATGGGATGTGCCCACCCTAGGTGCTACCACTGCTCTGACTCCTTCTGTAAACGCTGAAGCCCTCAGTGTGCCCAGCCAAGGCTGTATCTTCTGGAACTCTAACTGCATTCCAACTCATTCCCTCTCCCACACTGAAGTAAGAAAAAGGCCTCCATTTCCCCTTGGAGTTACATGTTACAACACGGGAATGGGAACAGGGCTTCCTCACCAACACAATCTCACAGTGATGTCAGTGGAATGTTTTGTTTTTTTGGTTGTTGTTGTTCCTTGCTGCTATATCCTCTACTTGCTAGGGTTCTCCTAAGAGTTCTGGAATTGTGGTTTATGGGAGAGGGGCAAGCCAAGAGCTTGATAAGTCACACACTGGCAGGTGCCCCCACCTTGGTCCACAACTCCCTGCCCTTGGAACATCCTTGTGTGCTCAAGGATGAATTGTGTTATTTTCCCTACAACTAGACCACTTTGTCCCTGCCCCATGGGCTTGCCAGTCTTGGTCAGGTTGTTTGAATCCTAGAGTGAAACAGTCTTGAAATACCGCTACGTGGGGACATTAGCATATCTAATCCTTTCCATCTTTAGTTCCCATAAACTCGCTTATTTACACACAGCTCTGCAGGTTATAGGTGTTTTTGCACCAATCACCTCATTAGTTTCATTATAACCCTGTGAAGCACACAGCACAGGTATGATTATAACTGTTTCAATCCTGAACCGACTGAGACCCACAGGTGCCCCTTGCCCAAGGCCATGTGATGAACAAATTACACAATCCAAACTGAGCTCAGCTGCCTTAGTCCTTCTGATTTCCTTATATGATACTAATCCTCAAAATCCCTGGGTTGCTTAGTAAAGTCTGGATAAGGAGAATCTACTTTTAATTATAGGTATAATCCATTAAAGAGTTTGAAACATTAGCTAAGTTTGGAAGTATAAAATGTATTTGTAAACAAAGTCAGAAATTTATAGGAGAGTATTTTCCTAAATAGAATTCCCTCGTAGCTAATAATATGGCACAATTTGAGTTAACATGGGAGGGAAAAAACAAGTAATATACATTGATTGATTTAATTTATGTGCAGACTTTTACCCAGAGGGATGGCCCTGCTTGCTGGGCTTAAAGGAAGTGTTTCAACTCAGCTCACCAAGCACGGATACAAGCTGTCTCTTTTTCAGGCCCTGAGCTAAGGTACAAGGAGGGATAGCAAAGATGATTACAAGCTGGACCTTAATATCAAAAGGGTTCACAGTTTGCCGGAGAAAATAAAACGCAGACACAAATAACTAGGAGACAGGTTGAATGTGATAAGAAACAGATAAAAGTCCATAGTAATATCTAGGGGTGTAAGAAATATGAGTGACAAAAGCCTTCTTTAAAATGTAAATAACCTTGCAGAGGAATAGGAACAAGAATGAAACCCTGTTTATAAATCGTATCTACGAGAGATGGTAGATGACGGCCTATCCCATAAACGTGGTCTTGTATATCAGTGTAGTTGGTGGCTGGTCCTCTCTTCACCATCAGTATTGGGAAGAGAGTGCATTGTGTTGTTCTGAGTCAAGGGCAGAATTTAGACTCTTTAGTACTGACCGCTGAAAATCAGGCCATTAGGCTGTGTGGGTGATCTGACTCAGCCCAGTCCCTTCTGTCACAATTGATGTTTTCTAGTTTCATTAAGAACATTAAATTTCCATGGGGCAGATTCCCATTTCAACAAGGTGCGTACAACCTGCTAATGATGATCTCAAATGAGAAAGTCGTGTGCATCCATACAAATTGAGATCACACCTCCATCCCTGGAATATAGCTGTGATTACATTAAGGACACATTACAAGTCTGTCGCCTCTCATTTCATTTATTGTGCGTGTGAGCTGTGTTGGATCACTTTATCTCCTATTAAATTGCTAGCATTTCCTTTGGACTCAGATATGCCTTCTCTAGAACAAAACAGCAGCACACCCAACAGTTCCAGTGAGGAAGTGAAAGGGAAAGCGACGGCCCCTTAAGCAAGTGTGTGTATAATGAATGTGCCTCTAAAAAGGACAAATGTGCCTTTGTCAATTCCAAAATGCAGATTATGGACATTATGTGTAGGACATGCCTTCCATTTTCTTTTACAAAGATTAAAGTTTGGATGGTTTATACCCACTGCATCGCACAATCACTTTGCATGTGACACGCAGAGATGAGACTATGGTGACCAAGAGCACTCGGGGCTTTAGGGGTACTGGAATGGTGATTAAACAAAGGCTGCAGTAGCCATTCTCTGCACAACCATTTAAGGCTTTTTCCGGGTAAAATAACCTATCATATTTCTGTATCTTTTTACTTTAAATATTAAGCATTTTCTTTTTTCTAAATGTTACCCCACTCTTTTCATATATATTTATCATTACAACTCCTGAGTAGACAGGACTAATCTCATTGCTCTCACTTTATAGGGAAGAAATAAAGAACCAGACATGTTTTTAAAAGGAGGGAGGAGCCATGTAACATAGACACTTAACAGTGAACCTGTAGTCCAAGTTGTCACACGCGTAGTTCTGTTGTCTCTCTCTTGGTTCTATAAGCCTTGTGGACACTGACTACATAGGATGCTGATGACGGGGAAACCCAGATAGTGAGACGGGCTAGAAACCTCAGTCTGTATACGGCATTGCCCTTCACATGGCAGGAAAAGCATTGGCCTGGGAATTGGGAGTCTGAGTTCTACTCGGCTCTGCCCCCTGACAACCATGATCACCTTGAGTAAGTGCTTTAATATCTCTGAGCAGTAATAGCCCAGCCTCTGCCTATCCCTTGGTAATTGCAAGATTCAAAGGGAAAAACTCATAGAATAAGCTTGGGAAGTCGAAATTGCACTATGAGTGCACATCTGTATGTTAGGAGAGATATTTAGGGCTGTCAGAAATACAAATACGGGTGGAACAGGGAATGTACAGGCTTAGAAAGGATCCCACTAATATATGCAACTTGAAGAGTGAGTCAGTCCATCACAGGTGGTAGTTTCTAAAACCTCTGTGTGCTGATGTCTGAGATAGGTAAGGGATAAAGTATTTCATCATCCAAATGCAGACAGGCATAAACTGGAATGTCCTACGGAAACTGCGTATGAACTCCTACCATAACAGGGTTCCAGATTTAATGGATTCAGGCCAGGAAATGTGCTCTCTGCCAAGCTGTCCTGATGGCTGATATGCTTTCTATGTAAGGCCCCGCTTGTGTTACATCTGCCATGGACAACCTCCAGCCCTCTCTGATTCCCTCTGTTCTCCCCTTCCTGACTGCCAAAGTAGTCCATAGAGACTGGGAGCATCCTTAAGGTTTAGGTATTAATCCTTTTTGTGAAAAGAAGTCATCACAAGTGAAGTGAAGTCACTCAGTCGTGTCTGACCCTTTGCAACCCTATGGACTGTAGCCCACCAGGCTCCTCTGTCCATGGGGTTTTCCAGGCAAGAGTACTGGAGTGGGTTGCCATTTCCTTCTTCAGGGGAAGTTCCCGACCCAGGGATCAAACCCAAGTCTCCCGCACTGTAGGCAGACACTTTACCATCTAAGCCATGAGGGAAGTCCTAAAGTCATCTTGGGGGTTGACAAATGTTAAATCACCGGTCTACTGCCATATCTTCCTGCATGATTATAGTCATTCCTTTAAAACAGTCAACTGTTGCATGGTTTAAACCTTAATTTCTGGATTTCAAAATGCTTTATTAATTGCTAAACTTTAAGTTCCATTCACTGTCAGCAAAGCCACAGATATCCTGTGATTTCTACTTTCTGCACAACGATAACCTTTTCTGAACTGGACCGCACCATCAGAGATGCCAAGAGGACTCACCAGTCTGTCTCCCAAACTGGATCCCAGGCTCAGGAGCACCAGGCTGTCAACTCTGCTGTCATCTCCTCCATGCCTGCATGTGAGAGGCTCACAAGAAACCCTAAAGGAAGGAAAAATATAGAAGCTTACATTTCACTCTTCTACTTGGCTCTTAAGATCATCATAAATTGCAATTGGTTAGTTACTGGGAAATAGAATCTAAAATATTTAGAGTAATTGATTTTTTTCCCGGTGTAAACAACTTCAGAGATAAGCAAAGGGTTAGCATATTATCTCCACATTTCCCTTCACATACACTGGGGAGAAAAGGGAGGGATGTTTGGGAAGATGCAGCGATAATCTTTCCCAGCCGAAATACCTAATTACACTCAGGTCTGGAATCCCTAAGTTAGCATATTTTGCCCATTCATTGCTCAATAAATATTAATTGGTGGAGATGGGTTATAATTTAGCATGTGTATAATATATAATTTACCTGTAACCTATAATTATCTTAAATGTTCAAATAGGGAATTGATTGGACTGAAAAGAAAATAACTTATTTAACTTTAAAAATGTTGTTATGATCTAACTCTTCATGAAATCACCCACCTCAGACATCATTTCACTTAGATAAGCTAACTACTCTATGCCACGTTACCTCATGAGGAAGACAGGGTGGAGTGGATTCTGAGCTCAGCGTTATGTATGCTCTAAAGTTCCCTGGTATATTAGATATATTCTGTGCTCTTTGCCTATCTCAGACTGGCCACCTTCCATGAGAACTGCCTCTTCCACACTCAGGAACAAGGCTCCAGTAGCCCATGTGTGTCTTGGACCAGGGGTATATTTTTTTTCATGTAAAAATGATGTTTGCTATTACTATTTACCAATGAGGAGATGTTCTTTATTTACACCAGTAGAGAAGGGCAAGAGGAATATGCAAAGTGAGCTCTTAAGGGTGGACTCTTGAAGTAAGTCAAACCCATCAGATGATCTCTCCTAGGAATATGGAAGTGGAATTGAATTCAACCAGTGCTTTCTCCATGTGTAGCTGGAATTGAAAGGACAGAACTGGGAATTTCAGGGCATCTATTTTCTGCTCAAAATATACATAGAGAGACAGAGAGAAAGCCAGTCTCAGAGAGAGGAAGAAGGAAGAGGAGAAGATGAGCAGTGAGGCAGAGACAAAGGGCAAAGAAGGAAGGAGTCTCTACTACAATGGTTCCTTGACAGCTTTCCAACCCCTTCTTCCATGCCCTTGAAAGGCCCAGCTGCCCTATGTTGCCAAGGTACACCAACATCCTGACAACAAATCCATCCTTATTAGTTCTTACTGGTGTCTGTTGCTTGCAATCAAATGAATCCCCTCCTAGATCCTTAAGAACACTCATTCAAGTCAAGGAAAGGAATTCCTCAGCCCTTTACCATGTTTTCCCCAAGGAGGCTCTGTAGCCCTTAACCATTGCCTACCTTCCCAAGCTCAGTTTTTCAATGAATAAGCATATATCATTGGGCTTCCCCGGGGGCTGAGATGGTAAGTAGTCTACTTGTAATGCAGGAGGCCCAGGCTTGATCCCAGGGTTGGGAAGATCCCCTGGAGAAGGGAATGGCTACCCACTTCAGTATTCTTGCCTAGAGAATTCCATGGACAGAGGAGACAGGCAGGTTACAGTCCACGGTGTCGCAAAAAGTCGGACATGATGGAGCGACTAACACTTTCACTTCACTTCATAAATCATTATGTCTAACTTTGTTAATTCCTGTTGGTAGAGATGAGCATAAGACATGGTCTCAATTCTCAGACAGTCAAAGGCTTCTCCAGACAAGAAAGCAAGAAACACTGAGTGACAGCTGCCTCAGGACTCGTAGCCTTGATTCAGCACCAGGAGGAGTGTTAAATAGTGCAATCAGCAGGAGAGAGAATATTTCCTTGCTAGCTCACTCGCACATGTATACCTGGCTGGACATTTGCATACACATGGGTGCCTACATACAAACATGAGCACAATGGAAGAGAGAAGGCAGTCAGAGCCCAACCAGTGCTCTCTGTGTGACATCCTCATTCTCCATGTCTCTGGAGTCTTTCCAAAGCTGCAGGAAGCATTCTGCCCAACTAGCCTCCCATGGAGCTTGTAATCAGAATTGCCATTCAGATCCATCTTTCAGGGCTCCTTGCTTTGCAGTTCTATTATTGTTTCATGAAACTTTAAAACTTTCCACCCTTCCTTCATTGTAGTCAACTTTAAATAAATTCAGAGTGTCACTTGTTAAAATAAATGACATTTAAACAACCTCAGCATGGTAACTCATTCCTCATTATCATAGAGAGCTCTTCTGAAAGGTCTATAGTACATTATCTCTACGAAATGGATTTTACCTTCAATATTAACCTCATTGCTCAGAGAGGACAGGTGCAAAGCACTCTGGTGAGAGGTGGCACGGAAATGCATAGGTAGATTAATAGAAGCGAGCAAGTGACGATGAACTAAAACAAAAGCAGTGAAAAGGTTTAGGTTAAATATTAGGTAGCAAAGCTGAGCCAAGAGAGAGCTGCAATGATTGAGCAAGCTGCCGTGGAAGACTGAAGAACATTTTTATTATTTCAGCTACTCAAAGCACACAAGACCTGTGCTTCTGGCAAGAAAAGAAGCCACCGTGTGGGGTGTGGCAAGTAACTGCAGTGAATCTCAGACAAGTCCCAGGTAACTGGGAGTCTGATGTCCTCATTTTACAATTTGGGCAGCTGAGGCCCAAAGCAGGTATCTCTCTGCTTCAGGGTACTCAGTGAGGAAGTGACACAATGCAGACTAAAGCTGAGGTCAGCGAACTCATTGCCCGAGTCTTTCCTGCGAACCATGACGTTCTCATGGCTCTTTCGCTTCTCCCCTCCTTTGGAGTATGGAGCCAACTGATCTGAATGCCAGTGAGCTGCCTGCCAACCTGTTTTCTGATTGTGCATATTCCCAGAATTAGCTACATCGAGTAGAAAAAAAAAAAAAAAGTTTTGTTCTTAACAACACAAAGAACCAAAAGGTACTTTGCTCCCTCAGTGACATCCAAAGACACAACCCATGAATGAGGCCGTGGCCACTACATGAGTACATCCATTCCCACCAGAGGTTGCGGATATTCTCTGATGGAGTCTCACAAACACGGCTGCCTCCTCACTTACAACCTCTCTCTGAACCCAAGAAGTCAGCCTACAAGAATCTCATGTCGGTCTCCTACACTCCGGTTTTGGGCTGTGAGCTTGGTAAAGCTAAGCAAATCTTTATAGCGTTTGTGCTATGAGCCAGGCCTTGAACATGGGCTGTTCGGAGAAGACTAAGAGAGAAAATACCTAGGAATAGGTGGACAAAGAGGCAAGTTTTACATGTGTGAAGCAAAGTAAGAATACATGGCTGTACTCATGAGCTATTTCATCTACTAAAAAATGAAATAAAGAGGTAAGTGTGGGCATGGGTCCGAAGGCAGCAGGAAGGAGGATTGGATATGCATAGGTATTACTTCCATAACCTGCAAAATAAGTCGATATTTTTTAAGGAAAGTAAGAACACAGAAATGAGACTCCAGGGACAAGAGTTATGATCTTAGCCCATAACTTCCTGTTTGACCTGGGACTCACTCTCCTGCTCTGATTCCTTCATTTGCAAGGTGATGACACCTGGACCCCCTTCCGGCTGGGACCCACTGCTATGTCTCTGCAGCCACCCCCTATGGTGTCATGAAGTTAATTCCCTAAACATTGCCACCTGCTTCCTCAAAACTTCCCTGGGGGTTGCAGAGACTCGTGTGTCTTATAAAATATCTCTCAGATTAAAAACATTTTCATAAGGTCCAAAAACAGTCCAAAGTATATCTTGAGAACTCATACTGGTAAGTGTTTAAAATAACTATTTACTGGCATTAATGAAAATATTTGAGGTGCTCTTACAAAGTTCTAGTTGTGAAATATCAATAAAATAATTGCCTAATTCCAAACAGCGTACTGTTCTAATTAATTCTGCATAAGACATTTTTCCAGCTTCAAAGATTGCTTTACTTGTATTGCATAACAAAATAATGGTATAATTAGGAATAAATTTGTCACTTTTATAAGTAATTCCTTTTTATTATGTGTTTGGAAGCAAAGCACAAGCATGATTAAAGCCCCCTTTAAAAGGTTTTATTAATTATTATGATTGTTATGGATAATAAGCGTCCACAAGCTGCAGAATGTACCCCAGGCAAGATGCACAAAGCCACAAAACATGGCAGGAACATGACAGATGCTGGATTCAGGTTTCTTTATCCTCTGTGGCTCAAGTCTCCCTGTCCTGTCCCTTGTGTGAGGTCAGGGAGCCCAGGAGGAAGAAGGTTTCACTTTCAGTCTCCCATCTCTACTCAGGCACCCTCCCCACTGGGAAATCCAATAAGTAGACCCTTTGTACTCAACACCCTCCTGGCCTTTACTTACTTCCCCTCCAATACACCACCAATCTTATCAAAGCCCAGTGAGTCCTCAAAATTCAGCTCTGAGAGTCTTCTGCCAGGAGGGGACTCCCCCTGAGTTATGGATCCTGTTCTCTTCACTGAGTATTGAACAACTTGAGGGTGAGGACAGCTTCTTGTTTTTGCTTTTGTTTTTCTTACATCCTCAACACAAAGCCAGTTGTAGTAGTCATTCAAGAACATTTGGATGGGTCAATTAAAAACAGAATAAATGAATAATAAAAGCCTATTAATATGCATTGCCTAAATTCCCAGGGATTGGACTCACCTAGTGAACACAGGTGCCAACAGCCTGATATCCAACCAGCTATCCTGATAAGAAACTGGGGTAGCTACTACTTACAGCTCTCTCCCTCCATAACAGCTAAATGGCCAGCATTTGGGAATCCACAGTTTAACCCAGAATGCACCTCATCAGCCTTTTCTCATCAGCTACTCAAGGTGAAGCCACGGATTCACAAATATTGTAGCCACAAGTGCCCTCAGAGGCCACTTTCTTCAAGTCTCTTATTTTATTTGTAAGACTCAGATAAGAGTGGGCTCCCTCAACATCACACTAGCTAGGTGACAGGGGGTTTCTGCTTGTAGACAGGAGCTCTTTAGTATGCACTGCCGGCTTACTTCCTTCTTCTGGAGGCCAAAGAATTCACTGTACCTGGCTCCCAGGATATGTCAGAGGCAGGCAACAGAGGGGATGAGGAAGGAAGCCCGTCTCGGCCACATCATCCTTCTCTGCACTCTGTTCTGTGTTTACAAACATTTCACAGGCATTACTGGACTCAGAAGACTGTCAGGGATGTTGATCCACCTCAACTTTTCAAGGTCATTCCTCTGCCTCCCCGTCTTTCCTCCCAGTTCTCATGGCCCTCACCCTCACCCTCACTCGAAGCTCCAGCCAAAGGGCAGCCACCCTACAGAGGATAATCCTCACAGAAACCCTATACAAATGAACACAAAGCAGAAACCTTATGTCTTATTTTAGGTCCAAAGCCTGGTTTCCTAAACTTTCTCTGTCTGACTTTCCTGAACCCAGCCCTCATTTCTGCAAAATGTGCCTGTCCCAGAGCACATGTGCAACAGAGGTCAGCCCTGAAGAAGAGCTCAGGCTAAGCTATGTGAAGAGAAAGGTATCCGAGGCTATATTGGAAAGTTCTTCCCCAAGACTCAGAATCACATCTAAAAGAAGTGTGGTTTCGGCTGCCAGTCCACAAGTCAGCTTCCCATAACAAATCAGAAAGTGGTCCGTCACACCGAGGAGCAGCAGGGAACTGTCCTCTATATCCCGCCTGGTCTCACAAGACATCTTCAGGAGTCATGTGGAGGCACCCAGTTACAACACCAGTCAATAATAGGCTCTATTTTAATCAGTTCTTTGCAACTCCTTCTCAAGTTCCCATCTCTGAGGATTCCTGCAAATAACTGGTCCAAAGGACCTAGTGTATTCTGAAAGAAAGCCACTAAGGGATTCTCTCTGGGTGACACCAAGGCTGGATGAGTAGTAGGGTTCTAGTGTGACATATGTGGCTTAGAACTTACCAAGAACTCCCTGGATTGGGTGAAGCAGACCTAGGTCTAATCTATGCTTCAGGTGGAACAGAAAAGGGAACAGAGAAGAGCCTTCTTTGTTGGGCCAGTTGGATGGGGAAGGCCAGCTGCAGGATGCTGACCTAGTCCTGGTTTTGGCAGATGGGACACAAAAGTCCTGACTGAGTGGACATCCCAGAGAGGAGGATGTGTGGAATATGAGTTGGGACAGAACCTCACGAGGGAGAATGCTGCTGCTGAGGAAGAAGCTACTGCGGGCCTCCATTAAAATCTCATCCCACTGACCAGTTCAGTTCAGTTCAGTCACTCAGTCGTGTCTGACTCTTTGTGACCCCATGAACCGCAGCACGCCAGGCCTCCCTGTCCCTCACCAACTCCCAGGGTGCAAACAAATCCATGTCCAACGAGCTGTTGATGCCATCGAGCCATCTCATCCTCTGTCGTCACCTTCTCTTCCTGTCCTCAATCTTTCCCAGCATCAGGGTCTTTTCAAATGAGTCAGTTCTGTGCATCAGGTGGCCGAAGTATTGGAGTTTCAGCTTCAACATCAGCCCTTCCAATGAACACCCAGGACTGATTGCCTTTAGGATGGACTGGTGGGATCTCCTTGCAGTCCAAGGGACTCTCAAGAGTCTTCTCCAACACCACAGTTCAAAAGCATCCATTCTTTGGTGCTCAGCTTTCTTTATAGTCCAAATCTCATATCCATACATGACCACTGGAAAAACCATAGCCTTGACTAGACGGACCTTTGTTGGCAAAGCAATGTCTCTGCTTTTTAATATGCTGTCTAGGTTGGTCATAACTTTCCTTCCAAGGAGTAAGCATCTTTTCATTTCATGGCTGCAATCACCACCGACCACCACCTACGATGTTCTACATTTTGTATTCTCTGCTGCTACCTTCAAGGTTTTCACACACACTTGACTACATCTTGAGAGCGTTTAGACCAAAGAAGCCTAAGCATCTCCCCAGCCCAGTAAAGTAAGAAAGAGAAAAGATAAGGAGGCCTGAGGAGGGGCCAGAGCCTGGTCAGGTTCTGAGAACATTCACAAGGGCACAGAAGTCTTTCCGGTTTCATTTAGCACCTGAGAAAGTACTTTCCTGAATAGAACCTATGCTTAATTTGATTCCCCGACCTCCTCTATGTGAAAGACTGTAAACCACCTAAAAAAAAATCACAGACTTTTCATTTCGACACCCAAGTCTAATGTGAGGCTCTGCATTTTACACACCAGGTAAAACTAAGTGCTCACAAGGAAATGACAGTGGGTCAGTAGGGCTGGAGATCCCCATTGTCTGCCTGGTACCCAGCATTACCACTTCCAATTTCCAAACCCAACTCAAGTGCCACCACTCTGAGTGCCTCACCTGGTTCTCTGAGCCTGTCCTGATCACCCCATCTCAGCACCCATAATACATATGACATGAACCTTGGCAGTAATTCATTGTCTGCTATATTTATTCTCTTCTGACCTGTGTGTGGACAGCAAGCTCTGCTAGGAGTAGAGGATGTAGCTTCTGTTTTTCCTGGATCCTTCCCAGAGCCAAGGAGATGAAACTCTCTGTGCATTCAGCCATTGATGCCTTTCTTCCACAAGCATTTATCAAGCACCCACTCTAGGCTAGCACTTATTCTAGGCACTAGACTTCCAGAGATGAATGAAAAAATATGGGCCCTATCCTTGAGAACTCCTGGTCTAGTAAGAGAATCGTCCATGTGAGCAAGGAACGGTCATACAGTGCAGTCAATGTGTGAGAAAAGTACAAGCAGAGGGAGTTCTTGGAGAGCACGGAGGATAGGACAGCCCAGGAGGGAGAGGCAGTGGGGCTGTGTGCCCAAAGCTGCTCAATGAATATGTGTTGATTAATTAGGGAAGGAGTACACTTCTTCAGGGATCACAGGGACAAAATGTCCTCATTAGCTGATGATGAGAGAAACGCTCTCCTTACAGTCAGGAAGCTCATGGGAGTTGGCAAGCGATAATCTGTGTATTCATGATAACAAAAGGAACAAAAACTGACAGAAGCAGAAAGCTCATAGGCACCTGGAGCATCAGATAAGCCCACTACATTTCTGGGCCTGTAGCCCCCTGTCCTGCCCACAGGACCATCTCCTGCCTGTCTTTCTCCTCAGAGAGATGTTTGGGCTCAGAAAAAGCCACGTTCTAATAATCTGGCCCCAGGAACCTCTGTGGTCTCAGACCTGCAGTGAACAGGCCAACAGATGTGCAGGTCTTTCTTCAAGATCCTGGCCTGGCAAGGGGTAGGAGTCTCTCTGCGTGGCCTGGGCTTTGCCGGCCCAGTTAATTGATTCTGCAGCAGATGCTGGCTCAGCACATTAAGGCAGCTCCAATTTTCCGTGTAGATTTTACTTCTCCCTAAACTCTCATAAGTTGTCTTTAACAGTGATCTTACCCTGATGGTTTATAAGGGAAGCAGCTGTGATTTTTCATCCTTTGAACCCTTGAGCCAAATGGCTTATCACTACCACCTACTTACCCTTTCCTCTGGACCAGAGGGCTGGTGACACGGTGGTTGAATGACAAGTATTCACTGCAAGGCTGGTTCTGTGTTTAGTCCTGCACTCCACTTCATACCATCATGCAGCTCCTGTGGCCTTAACCTGTCCATAAGTCACTGTCGAGCTGTAAGAAAACACTGACTAATAAGCAAGTGAAGCTGCTTTGCTCAGATGGGAGCAGACATCTAATCACACAGTAATATGAGGGGTACTTACTCCTCTTTTCAGGAGATTCCTGTGCCTTATAATGGGCTTTTGGTCTCAGTTAACTTCCCATCTTTTTCAGTGTTGACAGGGGTAACCCAGGTCTCACAACTCTCCATATTAAATAGTAAAAGACAAAAATAGGTCCTATCGAGCAATCAGTGAGAACAAAGGACTGATAGGGATTTCCCTGACAGTCCAGTGGTTAAGACTTGATATTCCAATGCAGGTATTCAATCATGAATGGAGGGTTCAATCATGGAGTGAGGGTTCAATCTATGGTTGGGGAACTAAGATCCCACATGCCTCATGCCTCTCAAAAAATAAAGGGGAAAAAAACCCATAAAAACAGAAGCAATACTCTAACAAATTCAATAAAGACATCTAAAAAAATAAGATGTTAGTTTTGGGCTTTTTTTTTTTTTAAAGAAACGTCATATTTTTCATCTTATATATGATCAAACAATAGCAATGGCTTTTACATTAAAACTTATGATAATAAAGCAGTTAATTTCTATATGGATAAGAAAATGCTTAAATCATATTTAAAGCTAAAAATGTAGTCATATAGTGTCAATGACCCTGCAGTCTTTGGGTGTTCAGTGTTCAAAAACAGCATAGCCAGTTCTTCAAAGTTTATTTGTGGTTTGAACACTGGAACTCACTGTAATACTGCATTCGCCATTCTAAACCCCACCATCTGGAGGTCTAAGTATCATATGGAAATGTGTCTTTTAGGGCGGCAGTCTTTTGGCACCAAGGACCAGTTTCGTGGAAGACCATTGTTCCATGGAGTGGGACCTGGGGGTGGGTTTAGGGAGGATGCAAGTGCATCACATTTGTTGTGTACTTTATTACTGTTACTATCGTATCCGCTCCACCTCAGATTATCAGACATTAGATCCTAGAGGTTGAGGAATCCCTGATTTAGGGTTTCAATTTAAAACCCCACCTGGATGGGAAACACAAAGGACTGGAAATGAATTCAAAGAACTTAGAATAGCAGGGAATGAAAGGCTGGAGCAGAGCACAGAGCTAGCTACAGAACTTCTATTTCACCCATAGTCTCTGTTGGGTCTGACATTAAATCTTGAACAGAAAGTCTGGTCATTGACTAAGATGCTGAATTTAAGAGGAAAGCTAAGTACAGACTAGAATGTTGAAAACATTGAGGAAAACAAACTTTACTGAAGAAGAGAATGAAAAACATCAACGAAAAGAAAAAGAATGATTCACCAAGTATAATCTTAGCTTTAAAAAAATGAGGGCTGGCTAGTCATCTCTGTTTTTGTGCCTGGTCTTCCAGCTATCGCCTAGACTAACGGGCATCCTGAGAGCTGGCAGCTAGGGCTGCTGCCAGTAGGCTCTGAGACACAGTCACACTTCATCAGAAACGTGGAGCTGGCCCTGGTTCTCTTGAGGAGAAGCAAATGGAACAACCTCCAAGTGCAATTGGCCAAGAATAACAATTGAAGAAGAGTTTGATATAAAGACAAGTCATACGAGTTGTGTTTAGCAGACGATTACAATTTTAGAACTCAGTTCTACTCTGCCTTTGGAAAGACACTTAAGGGGGAAATGTGTATACTGTGGACCTGGGTAATGGAAACAAATGCTCCCACTAAGTCGTAATCATTAGAACAAGATAAGAAGTTTACATTTAACCTCCTCCAACACCACCTAAGCCAGCGCTGTTTGAAATGTGTTTCTGCTGCTCCACCCATGATTGCCTCTGTACTCAGTTGAGTTCTCCATTGTCATGATGGAGCCAAAGGTCAGAAATGCAGGTCAAAATTGTGATGTCACAAAAAAGTACAACCCTGCTGTAAACAGGCTTGACGTTGGCATATGGACTGTTATTCTGGGTATATATAATTTTGTTCTGGGAATACAGAATTTTGCTTACTGTTTGCCCAAAGGCTGTAAGAAACTCTGGGGGTGGGGAAAGTTATACTTAAGAAAGAGATCTTCATCTGAGTTCTTTAATATTAGCTAGCTTCTTCTTGACTCTGTTAGGCTGATGTATTTGGCTTCATGTCGTGAAGCTGCCCATCTTTCAACAGACTAGTCAACTAGACTCAGAAATGCCAGAACTGAGTCTCAGCATTAAAAAGATTCAGATCAGAGACTCTGGGCAGCAGGAATAAGCGTGTCTAGGAATTCCTATCTCCCCAGATTTTTATTGCTGTATAGAGTGATAAACTCAGCTGAGGTGCTTTGGCCCCCATGGAGGGATATCTGACAATGTTTGGATACATTTTTGGCTGTTACAACTGACAGGATGCTACTGATACCTACTGGGCAGAGGCCAGGGATGCTGCTAAAGACTCTACAATGCACAAGACAGGTGTCTGCTATCGAAAGTTATCCAGCCCCAAATGTCAAGGGTCAAAGTTGAGAAACCTCGTCCTAGAATCAGTAGAGTCCTGAAGTTAAAATGATTTTCTAGCTGTACCTGGGAGTCATGGCATGCCTCTTAGCACTCCTCTACCTCAAGCGGCAGGTACCCATGCTCCTCAGGCCTCCCACTGACACATCATCCTCATGATACGAACCCTTATTCCATCTTGTGCTATGTGCTTGGTCTACATATTCATTCTATGCATGCAACACTTTACACAATATTCTCTATGGGGAAGAAGGTCCTATTGTATGGGAGAACAGAGACCAGGGTTTGCCTTTAAAATAGCTAAGTCGCTGCTTTGAACTTGGCACATAATTCAGCTGTGGCCCTCCTCTCTGAAGCCTTCAGATAATTTATGGACAGATTCTGCTGGCAATACCCTCTCTGGCCTCTTTCTGATTAGTTCAAATGTCTTATCCTTAGAATTCAATGTGTTTAATCCATGAAACTCTTTCTGTCGACTTGGCACAAATCATTGGTCCTTTGTGTGCTAAAAAGTTCCAGGTCCACAGCCGACCTCTGTGACATGTTTCATATCCCGTCTTTGCAAGGAAGCCATCCCCACCTGCTCTAGTTCATACCTCTCTCTTTCTGTCTGGGAGCACTAGTGTGAAATGCCTTCATACTCTCACCTTGTGTTCAGTGATCATTGACGATTACCTTTTCTCAGCAATGAAGAGTCATTAAGGACACTGGTTGTATATATGGATATATATGTGTATACACACACACGTAAGTGGCTAGTAGCTCAGATGGTAAAGAATCTGCCAAAATGTGGGAGATTAGGGTTTGATCCCTGGGTGAGACAGATCCCCTGGAAAAGGAACCGGCAATCCATTCCAGTAATCTTGCCTGGAGAATCCCATGGACACAGGAGCCTGGCAGGTTACAATCCATGGGGTCGCAAAAAGTCAGCTACGACTGAGTGACTAACACACACACACACAGAGAAAGAAAGAGAGTATCGTTGCATTATTTCCATTACATCATTCTTACTATTATTATCTCCAATGCTTATGCTTATTATGGGCCAGGAATTGTACTAAATATTTTATATGCACCACCTCTTCTTTGCAGGGAACATATGATTATTCCCATTTTTCAGGTGGGTAAACTGAGTTCACAGAATTTACATAAATTGCTTAGGATAATTAGCTTTATAAAATTCCAGACCTTCAATTTAGATCGGTATGTATCTAATAACCTGTGCTCCTGACTAGTCCATTACACAGCCTCCCTCAAGGTGTTCACAGTCTAATGGACATAGAGTAGATTCATTTGAAGGAGTAAAGCCTCCATCAGCCAGGTCAGGTTAATGAGTTTGTTGGTGACTAAGCATCACCAGGCTCCAGGCGGGCATCCCACTGATGACTTTAATGCACCTTTTCTGAAACCAGCCTTCAGGACCCTGCAAATACATGCTTAGTACTGCACAGTCTTATGAATAATAATGAAATCCAATCAGGAACATAGGCCTTAGATTTTAATTGAGCTATCCTTTAAAAGACTGCTTTTCTCCATGTCAAGGTCATGTTCTCCTAGTTAAAGCAGTTATTTTATGTGTGCAGCAGAGATAATAGGCACTGGAGACACATCGAGGACAAGTGGCATACGGCATGAAAGAAAGGAGGAAATATACGAAAAGCAATCATTGAAGTATACACTATAGACCTTCCCATTGATAATTGGTTTAAATTATTAAAGCACATAAGAGGTTATTAACTAGAGAGAGTATAAATTACTTTTTTTTTTTTTTGCTGAGCATGACTTTTCAAAGTCTCCCAAACTTCCACTTCAAAAAAGCTTTAAATGTAAAGTCATTACCAAAAAAAAAAAATATATATATATATATATATACATATATATATCTTTTAAAAATTATCTCCAGAGTGGATGGATGAGAAGAGCAGATGCTTCATGAATTTGAGATCATGTTACCTGCCATGAGAATATAAAATGGGAAACAGTATTTAAGTAATGCTAATGTTGCTCAGGGGACAGCTGGCATTGGCTACATCCAGAGTCACGGCTACAGGCCCCTGGGACCGATAACCTCCCTGAGGTATAGGGACAGGTAGCTGGAAATGTACCCTCAGAACTCCTGGGAGACTCTGGGATGTAGGGCACAGCTGCATGGGGATGGGTGAAGGCGTCTACAGTAGCCACCGCGGGGAGGGATCAGAGACCTGATCCCATCACCTCCTCCAGTGTGTGGGATCAGCGGGCAGGGAGGAGCTGAGCCCAGGAGATTTTAGAAAGCGGCCCAGCCAGAGCAAAATGAGTGACATACATCTTCCTTCCCACGCTGGAGATGCTGATTTATATCCCTGTTCTCCAAGCCCTTCCGGACTTTTCTGCAAATAGGACTGATGAGCCTGCTCTTATCTAAGGCTGTTCCAATCTTCCGGGGCTCTGAATTAGCATTTATAGGATGTACTGTTCTGGCAAGAGACCCTATATCTAGTAAGGCCAATTATCTCCTCGGATTCTTAGTTCTATCTTTATTCATTAACTCCCGTTTCCTCTCTCCGAAATGAGCTCACTTGGGCTGCTTGCCTTTTCTTTGAATGACTTTTCCTCCTTGTGGCCTAAATCCAGGATCCTTTTGCTCGAACCCCATCTAGGCCTCCTCTTTTGCCCTGTGGCCTCCTCATCTCCACCTTTCGCTAGGCAGTGGTGCCCTCACTGAAAGAAAATGAAAGAGCAACACTGCTCTCTCCCGCCACCCAGCCCAAGGCCAGGCTCTGCTTTGTCTGGGCTGTCAGGATGACAGATATGCTACAATTACAGAGCCATCTCTTTAAAGATGGTCATGATGTATCAGTATGGGAGGTAAGAGGCTATGAAACAGACACAGGCACACACACATTGGAATGAACACTCCCACCTACCTTTCGAGGTACTTCTTTCCTTTTTATAACTGTTCCTCCCCCAAGACCAACCTTATTTTTATAGATGCCAACTCGCTTGTTCAGGATCGGACTCCAGCCAACAGGACCAATATGAAAACTTTCCCAGAATAAGAATTCTTTTTTAAACCAGAAACAGCAAAGTCTGTTTCATTCTGAAGTCAGAATTTACCCCGCCTGTAAGAAGCTGGACTGCAGAAAGTGATAATGATCCTAGCAGCCAGAGAGGGATGGTGAATCAGGGAGGTGAAGAACAGAAGTGCTAATGGAATTTGAGACTTGGGTTCCAATTATTGTCCTGGCCCTCCTAAATTGGAATATTAACCTTTCCTTCTTTGACTACATGCCCTTACCAGATGTCCTTCCAGTAAATCTACTTCTAAGTTCAATTTAGCCCAAAGGACTCCTGATTAATACAGAAATATATTCTTCAGCTATATATACCAATATATCCAAACTACTCCTCTCTGGATTTTTTTTTATTTTACTTTTCTGTATTTATCCCACTTTATAATGAACCTGAAATATGTATATATTACTTTGATCACAATGTATTGGTCAGATGACTTAACTGATTAAAAGAGAAATACCTGTCAAGAGAACTACAAATGTAACTGTGGAGGAAATCACCAGATAGGAGGTGACACCCACAACAGAGTCAGGATCACACGCTTTCCCTGCAGATGTGCGCCGAGTTCTGCCTGGTGCTATCAGATGGTGAGGGGACAAGAGTGAGACCATCTAGACATGGCGATCATGGAGCTCGTGGGTTGCCAAGGGAGACAGAAACAATATCAATAATCACCCAACCTAGGTAAAGGTGCAACAGTGACGAGTGCTATGAAGAGAAGCTGTTTGGAAATAAGGAGATATGACCAGGTTAGAAAAAGCATGAATACTTCTGGAGAAAAATGCCACATAAGAAAGATAAGCAGGAATTAATTAAGAATGAGATAATGAAAAATAGTGACTACACATCAAGGCTCCCTGCTAGAAGGGAATAGGGGCATCTGAGAAATAAACGTGCTTGGAGTGGAGGGAATGTTCTGTAAGAATCACAGAGAACCAGGAGGTACCATAGATCCAGTTATCATGTTAGGATTGGTGGACTGAGGGGAGAAACTGGCCACTGGAACTCAGAAAGACAGCACTGCGCACAGAATAGTCTATGATGAGAGATAAGGCTTTACAGCAAATGCTGAAGAAAGTCCATGATGACCATGCAAGGCGAGGAGGGGCCAGGGAAATGCCAACTCTAACCTTACTCTCCTTTCTTCCCCCTGATCTCTGACCTAGGCTCAACTCATCCAGTGTCAGACAGAACGAGGCCTCTTCGAAGTACATATACCTCAGTCTCCTAGGGCACAAAGCAGGGAAAGAGGAAGCATCTATCTATAGGGGAAACCAAAAAAGATCCAGCTCATGGACATGCAAAACCATACAGCAAATTCGTAGACATTTACTAAATATACCGTGATAATGGACTGGCACCAGGTATCTTAGTGAACAGTGAAGGAAGTGCCAGCCTGTATTGGAACTACAGAAGCTCAGAAGAAAGCAGGTAGAACACTATGTGGGCCCTGGTAACATTAAATAAAAATAAAGTCATAGCCCAAGAGAGCAACACAGGGTGTCACTTGGCAGTGTGTGAGTAATTAGCAGGGATGTATGCAGGTAAAATGTGCTGCTGGCCACTAGAAGGGAGGGACTCTATGGCCTGAAATGACCAGGCAAGACTTCCCAAAAGAAGGGCTGTGATTTGAGCCTTTCTGGGTAAAAAGATTCCAATGATAAAAAACCAAGGAACAGGTATAGCACTATACGCTATAGTGTTAGTTGCTCAGTTTGTCTCCATGGACTGTAGCCACCCAGGCTCCTCTGTCCATGGAATTCTCCAGGCAAGAATATTGGAGCGAGTGGACACTTCCCTCTCCAAGGGATCTTCCTCATTCAGGGATCGAACACGGGTCTCTTGCATTACAGGTGGACTCTACCATCTGAGCCACTGGGGAGGATACAGGCTAGGAGATGAGTGACTACGAATGGCAGAATAGAATAAAAGCAAGTTATGTTTGAGAAATCTAACAATCTACCACAAAAGCCACATAAACACATAGACAGCAACTGTTCCAGAAACACTATCTTAGTCATTGACCTTTTTTTTTCTTTCAAACTGAGTATCTAGCGTGTGTGTGTTGGGCACTGGTCTTAACACTGAGACTGCAGCTGCGAACATGATGGACAAGGACCCTGTAAATGTAGAGATTATATTCTGGCATGGCAAATGGAATATAAATAAATGACATATTAGGTAAACATCAGATACCCTGAGGTCTTACGGAGAGAATTCATATCAGCTTATGTACTAGAGAATAACTAAATAGTCACTGCAGGGGATGGTTAAGGAAAACTGCAATAAGGAGTTCTTTGAGCTTGGCTGAGACTTAAATAACTAAAATTATTCCTGTTCCATATCATGATCAAGAGCATGTCGGGCAGAGAGAAAAATGACGTCCAAGGCCTAAACCAGATACTTGAGTAATGAAAGTGTTTGGGGAAACAAGTGAAGAGCAGAGTGGCTATGCCATGTGGTTGTGATGAAGGTTACACCAGGTGCTGAGATTGGAGTGTGTCCACTAGCAAGAGGCAATTGTTACATTTTCAGGAATTTTGTGAGCCCGCTGACATGACTTTGGTAGCCTGTTGTTGGCTGAGGTGAGAGTGGTTACACCAGAGAATTTGCCGACGGTATAAATCAAGAGTTCCTCCAGTTCCCAGCCCCTGTCCCCGCTCAACCTGTTCTTAAACAGCTGCCAGCACATCACATCGAGGATGCCAGAGGAAACTGGAGAAGTAACCAGAGACCTGTCGTCAAAGGCTTTATAAGCCAGGAGTTTCCATTTAATTCTAAGTGTGATGGGAAGCCATTAGAAAGTCTAAGTAGGATGTGGACATAACCTGATTTGCATTTTTAAAAGACAGTCTGGCTCCTTTGCAGAAAACTCTGAGTGGGTTAAAAAAAGGGGGGAAAACAGGAAACATCAGCTGGGTGGCTACTGCATTAGTCTGGATGAGAAGTGACAAAGGCTTTGATTAGGGTGCAGCAGTGCAAATGAAGTGGGATCTGAGTTCCCCAACCAAGGACCCAACCATCAAAGTGCAAAGTCCTAACCTCTGGATCGCCAGGGAATTCCCTAGAACATATAGTTTTCAACTCATAGATTTAATCTAGAAGTTGAGGAAAATGGAAGAATCAAGGATAATTTGTGATTTTTTTTTTTGGTTTGTTTAAGAAAATAGGTATATGGTGGTGCCATAAACTGAAAGGTAGAGAATTTATGTAATACAAGAGGTAGTGTGGGGAACTAAGAAAATGATAGTCATCCTGTTAAGTTTGAGATTTCTATATGGCATCCATCGGTAAATGTCAAATAGAGAGGAAGATATTCATCCTTGGATTATCGTGGCAAGGTAGAAACTGGAGACATAGTTTGAGAGTCATTGACACACATGAAGTATTTAACACCAGAGTATGTGTTAGATCACTGAAGGAGGGGGATGCAAAGAGAGACAGAAGCAGGAGGTAAAAACATAGGTAGAGCAAAGAGGAGGAGCCAGCCCTGAAGACTGAGTAGTGACGCATTAGCCTGGAAGAAAACCAGGAGAGTCTATGCCAGGATCCGAAGAGAAAACATACTCCATGAAGTCAGAGTTTATTTTGTTGAGTGCTACTGGAGATCAAGTAAGATAAAAAGAGATGTCACTTGGACAGGTGACAAAGGGATTCCTAATGCCTCTAATCATAGCAGTTTCAGTGAAGTAGGGAGGACTGAATGAAGACTTCTTGGAATAAATTCAAGTAAGGATGTTCAGTGAAGAAGGAGAAATGATTATAAAGGGGGAGAGACAACAGTAGCTGGAGAAGGCTGTGAGGTCAAGCGTTCTCTTTTCTCTTTTTTTCCCCTCATTTTACTGTTTAGGTAGGCATAATTAGAATGTGTTTATATATTAATGGGACTGATCTTATAGAAAGGGAAATCTCAGTGAATGGGGGAGGCGAGAAATACAGGAGCCAAGTCCTTGAAACAGTAAGAAAGAACAGGAGCTAGAGTGCCAGAAGAGGGTTCAATTCAACAGACACCTATTAACTGCTCTTGATATGCCCTGTTTCAGTGTGCAGATTTCTGATATCACCTCTGGAATATTTTCCAACATTTATTTCCCCTATTAGATTCAAGGTGCTTAAGGACTGAATCCCTATTTTCTTCTGGTTTCAAGCCCCAGCCCAATTTCAGGCACCCAGTAAGACTTAAAAAGTGTTTTGTTCAGTATGTGTTTGCGTGAGATTAAAAAGTTTTAACCTAAACTATCAGCATTGGCAGTTATTATGAGCTTTTGATTTAATCATAGACAGCACTGAGGAGACAGCTATAACTAGTAAAAAACAGACAACTTCAATTACAGAATTTTTTTCTTCCTTTAAGTTTGACTTAGATTGACAGAGAAAAAGGTTGAGGCCAGATGGATGTGGGAGTCGGGGAAGAGATAGCTTCTTCTACAAGTCACCGAAGAGAAAGACAGCTCTTTCACATAGAATCCAGTTTATTTTAATTCTTGACAAAAACATGTACATGCAACCCCAATGTTCCCACACTGAGTGTAGAGTGTCAGCTTTTTGGTTTATCGTCTCAGTGTGTCTTCACTATAATCATAATCTCCTGGACCTCCTTGAAAGCACAGTCCAAGCTTCTGCACTACATGTGAGCCCCAGGCCAGGGAGACCAAGGCCAATTGCTCTTGCTAATCCCAGCCCCACCCCATCACCAACGCACTAATTTCTGTCCTGCATCGTGTTCTCTCTCCTCTGAAATATTCTCCAAATTCTTCTCATCTTTCAACATTCAAGTCCCAAGAACTCTTAAGACTCCTTCTCCTAGAGAAAGATGCCTATCTGTTTGCTTAAATTTTGTACCATTTAGTGAATCAATTATGTACCAATTGTCAAATACCTGACTGAGTTGACTTTGCATGAGTCTACATGCATGCATGCTTGGGTGAGTGTCTGTGTATGAGACGGAGATTCCTATCTGTCTAGGAGAAGTGGACCTGTCGGCAGATGACAGGTGTTTATCGAAAAAGAGCTGGGCCCTAGCATCTCTTCTGCTCCTCCACCCTCAGCAACCTAGAGAACAAGGTCAAGGACTGCATGCTCTTGGGAAATTCAGCTGTAAATGTGGATGGAACATTTATAACAGTCTGTTTCACGTAAGTACTGCAATCACCACATCCCCCTGGTGGTAGGTTACTGACAGTTTTTATTACAAAGACAATATATAAAAATGTATAAACTTCCAGTTATGAAAGAAATAAGTGGGACTTCCTTGGCAGTCCAGTGGTTAAGAATCTACCTTGCAATGCAGGGGACTTAGGTTCAATCTCTAGTCGGTGAACTAAGATCCCACATGCAGCAGAGGAACTAAAGCCCTCGTGCCAGAAGCAGAGAGCCCTCAGACCACAATTAATGAAGTCTGTGTGCTCTGGAGCCTGTCCTGCAACTACTGAGCCCACGTGCCACAACTAGAGAGTCCATGCACCACAACGAAAGATTCCGCATGATGCAACCAAGATCGAATGCAGCCAGACACACAAATAAATACTTTTTAAAAACCTCTTTAAAATTGTTTAAAAATAAGAGGAGTAAGTCATAAGAATGTAATGGCTAGCATGGTGACTACAGTTAAAAGTGTATTGCACATTTGAAAGTTGCCTAGTCAATCTTGAGAGTTCTCATCAGAAAAAACAAACACATAGAGTACTATATTGTCTATTTTTAAAAGTTTTAAAAATTATGTCTTAGTAAAGTTTCAAAGTATTCAACCAATGTGATTATGACATTGTACCCAGAAAATGAGCCTAGCTCATCTGAAAGGAGAGAGAACAATGGGGTTAAGTGGGAAGCTCACAAACGGCTTCAGAAGACCTGGAACATCCTTAAACTTGCCCAGAGCTATGTGATCTTGGGAGGGTCACCTCCCTTCTCCAGGCCACGATTTCTAATGTGAAAAGTTTTGGGTAAATGATCTCTAAGCTTCTTCCCACCCAGTCTGCCCGCGGACGCTAAGGCTGTGAACGAGATCTGAGCTTTATCACCATGCTTTGATCAACACTGCAGACCACACTCTCTCCTGACATGCTGTGCTTCCTGGAATATAATTGAAATAATGTGGGTGTCATATCTCTTTTGATTCCCCAAACGTGAGCCGAAGTCATCAACTCTCCTCATTTAACCTTTCAACAAAGAGCTCTGTTTGTTTCAGCCGGGGGCAGTAGAAATAATTAACAATAGAATGTCTTAATATAAAGAGGAACAGCTAATATTCCAGCCACTAAATTAGAAAATATCCATGTGCCCATATGGCAGCCAGAAATCATTCTCCCATTAGCCACTGGCTTTCAGTTAGTAAAATGGAAATCAATTTACCAAACGCCACGGCCGTGCTGGAAGCAGAGCTGCCCTAAAAGACCCTTCAGCGTTATGCTCCTTGTGGGGGTCCACGCAGGCCAGCAGCTGGCGGCACCCCGAACGACGTGCTGTGATGGGCTCTGCTGTTAGCTGGGGTGGATGCCCTCTAGCAGCGCTCCCTGGCGCCTGCCTGGCACCAGAACTGGCTGCCTCTTCCTGTTTGTCTCTGTGTCCCTCTCGGCGTAATGTGGGTATTTGTTTTACTAAAGGGCTTGCTTCACTCACTTGGTATTAGACTTAGGGATCAGACATGAAATAATTATTCAGCCTAGAGGAGCTTTTTTCTGGTACTGCCATTTCTAAACGAGCAGCCAATTCCTGCAGGGATCTGTGTTAAGGAGAAAAACCACTCCCAGTCTGACTTGAGTTTTGTATAGATGGAGAGAGGCCTACTAAACCCTTTATCTGATGTTAACCTTGAAAATAAAAGGATTCTCCAGCTTTTCCCTGAGTCGTGGAATCCCCAGAATCAAGCACATGGCTCTGTCACTGGTATCCATGCAACTCAGCTTATACCTCGCACCTCTAGGGTGATGACCTTCACCTGAGACCCCCCCAACTCACGGGCTCTGTCTTTTTCATATCTTTGTACTGAATAAGTCAGGATCTTCAATTCAGGAAGGCCCAGTCTACTGCCTTTAGAAGAATTCAATGGCAGTGTGGTGTGCACAATGTCAGGCTCCTGTTCACTAATTGCTGCTTCTAAGGGTTGATCACAAAGAGTCAGACACGACTGAGCGACTGAACTGAAGGCTTGATCAGAAGGATGAGAATTCAAAATTCGTCCACACAGAATTAAATCTGTACTATTTTGTTGTTACTATTGTTGTTGAGAATGCCACATAATTCATTTTCTACCTATTTCTGAAAGGTTTCTATGTGCTTGCCAGCCTGAGTCTCAGGACTGGACTTTAGTTCATTCAGTCCAAATGACTCATACAGAGTATTTAGTATCTGAAGATGTGGATAACCACAGATAAGCACTTTCAATCATTCCTCAAATATTTAATGAGCAATCATGTGCTGAGTTCTGTGGATAAATGGTATTTGCCTTCCCAGATATCATAGTCCAGCAAGAAAGACAGAAAATTGAACAGACACAATTACTGCAAAATACACCAGGTACTGTGAAAAGCTTGGTACAAAGGAAAATAATAAAGCCTATGGCAGATCTCTCATTACAACTGAGCAAGCCAACCCCAGGATGACTTTTTGCGATACAGTTCAAGCCATGCCTTATCTTCATGTTGATGCCTTCTCTTTTGGTGTTTTCAAGTGATGTTTTTCCATTTGCTCAAGCATACTTTTAGTTTTTCCTGTAGTTTCATAGATGAGCTTTGCTTGTGGCTCAGATGGCAAACAATCTGCCTGCAATGCAGGAGACCTGGGTTTGATACCTGGGTGGGAAAGACCTCTTGGAGAGGAGAATGACAAACCATTCCAGTATTCTTACCTGGAGAATTCCATGGGTAGAAGAGACTGGCGTGCTCCTGTCCATGGGGTCATAAAGAGTCAGACACAACTGAGCAACTAACATACACAATACTAAGTACACACACATGCATCTATACACACACACACACACACACACACACAATAAGACTGTCCCTGTTCAAAGGACTTAGCTAGTTAATGAAGCAGAAGACAAAACATCTACTTCTAAGGAACTTAAAATCTATGTATGAAAAAAAGTATACACAAAACACAAACATGGTATGAAGTCTAAGTAAACAGAGTCAAGTAGAATGCACTCTAAAACCTAGTGCACATTGAATAAGCCAGAGAAGAGCAGGGCCATAAACCCAATCTGCCTCCATCATATAAGTATCTCCTGTGTACCTTCCACTGTTTCAGGCCTCAAGGATGTGAAGGATAAGAAACACGGTGCCTGCACTCTAGGACCAAACTCCAGCCCCAAGCAGACACAGAGAGGGGCACCATTGTCTACAGTGCCACCTCCCTAGTCAGACTTGACACATTCTAGCCTCTCCTTTCCACTTACTAACAATATGACTTTGGGCAAGTTTCTCATCTGTGAAATGGAGACAATTAACAGTATTTAACTTGCAGGGTTACCTTTTTTATTTAAATGAGACAATATGATTAAAACTCCTAGTATAAATATTGGCTTACATTGCATATCAATAAATGTTACTATACTTTTATTGAATAATACTATTATTAACTACAGCTTTTTTAATCAAAATGAATTTAATTTAATAGAAGGCCTCTCATCATCTTCTTCCGGGGCAGGCCAACTATAGTTACCTGCAAGACGAGGGAATCTAGCAGAACAGATAAAACCTAGCCAGTGAATATTGCTACTTGGAGACACTTAGCCTTGTAACTGAATCTGTATAATGACCAAGAAAGTAAATGTATCTTAGAAATAGATTTGATTGACTTAAATGCTTAGTTTTCTCTGTGTGTCAATGTGTAGCGCACAGCTTGAATTAAGATTGTCCTGAGCCTAATGGTACAGGAACAAGAATGGCAGGTAGTGTGTGGGATGGGAGGGGGCAGGAAGGTTCAAGAGGGAAGGGATTTGTATATATAATTATGGCTGATTCATGTTGCTGCACAGCAGAAACCAGCAAAATATTCTAAAGCAAATTAAAAAAAAAAAAAAAGATTCATGAATAGATATACTCAGCTCACCTCACCTAAACGCTATGGAGGTAGAGACCCTGAAGCAGAGACTGGAATAAAACTCTTGAAGTAGGGAGAGTGGTATGCAGCTGCAGAAGTTAAAACAGGAGCTGGAATTTTAAGAGGGTCTGTGTTTGTTGCTGCTAAGTCGCTTCAGTCATGTCCAACTCTGTGCGACCCCATAGACGGCAGCCCACCAGGCTCCCCCGTCCCTGGGATTCTCCAGGCAAGAACACCGGAGTGGGTTGCCATTTCCTTCTCCAATGCATGAAAGTGAAAAGTGAGAGTGAAGTCGCTCAGTCGTGTCTGACTCTTAGCGACTTCATGGACTGCAGCCCACCAGGCTCCTCCGTCCATGGGATTTTCCAGGCAAGAGTACTGGAGTGGGGTGCCACTGCCTTCTCCAGGGTCTGTATTTAGTCAGAACTAAACTAGGTGGGGAGGTGGAGAAAAGTCCTTAGGAAACTGTTTCCACGAGGGCCCTTCCTTCCTCCCTTTCCCTTAAGGAAACTCTGGAAAGCAACAGCTGAAAGTTTACTTTCTGTGAGGGTGTAAATCAGAGTCATGTTTCTGTTTCCAGCAATAAGTGGAAACAAGATGAACCTGATGGACTCAAACAGGTAAGGTCTGACCACAAAATGACTCTGGGGCTTGTTGGAAGATCAATGTCTATGGGATCTGTTTCATCAGAGGGAAGACATGGCAGATCACATTTCTATATCAGCGCCCGGGCCTGACCTGTGGCAGCCTCACTCTCAGCAGACTAGTTGTGGTCATCTGAGGCAGGACATCTCCAGCAAGGAGGCTGCTGTCCCCAGGGCTGGGCCACATCTATGTCCACATCGGACAGCCTGTAAATGTCCAGTCCAGGAATCAAATCTCCAGCTATCTAGGCTTATGCCCTGATTATTTTTGTGTTCTCTGGCAATACAGATAAGGAACAAACAGGTGACACCAGCACTAGCTGTATTTTGACTTTCTGAAGAGAGAAATAAAATGCTACCCGTGATGGGCCAGAAACGGGCACAGAGACAGTGTGGTGTGGTTACAAGTAAGGAGTCTGGAGACAGTCTCTCTCTGTGTTCAAATCCTCAAGAAGTTGTTTCACCTCTCTAGGACTCAGTTCCATCTGCAAAACGGAAGTAATAATAGCAGCAATTCCACAGGGTTATTTGTGAGGAATAAACACTAATTTATGAAAAGCATTCAGAATAACAATTTATGAAAAGCATTTGGTATTATTATTCTGAATGTATTATTAAGTGTGATAGCCTCACACTTAACAAAGGCTATCATTATTGTCAAGAATTGCTCATATTGTTTCCCCAAGTGGATCTTGGGAGAATGAGAACTAGGTCCCCTTATGCAGGCCTTAATAATGACTTGCTTGTGGAAAGGAAAAAGAGCTTTGTAGGAGACAGCTCCTTTATGAATTCCAGTGTCCTGGGTCTGTATTGCAGGTACATGCATGGAAACCAAGGAGATAGGCTATGTGCATCACCAATAAAAATCCTATGTCCCTGGGACCCCCCTCCTAACCCCTCAGGGCACTGCTGATGGAAGAAAAAGGAGAGTCAGTTAATCTGCTCATCAGCCATGTAGGAACCATCCTTCAGGCCTCTCTTGGTTACAGCAGTACCTTAGCACTTGACAAGTCTGTGCCTAGCACCTGATCAGCGGAAAACAGCCTGGGGTCTCCGAAGAGGGAAGAATATATTCCTCTCATCAAAGCTATGAGTTTCCTGAGGAAAAACATCTCATCTACAAACTGGCAAGCCCATGAGGACTTGGTAGCTCAGACAGTAAAGAATCTGCCTGCAATGCAGGAGACTCAGGTTTGATCCTTGGGTTGGGAAGATCCTCTAGAGGATCCTCTAGCCATTCCCTTAATGGCTACCCACTCCAGTATTCTTGCCTGGAGAATTCCATGGACAGAGGAGCCTGATGGGCTACAGTCCCTGGGTCACAAAGTGTCAGACGTGACTAAGTGACTTAACACTTTCACTGAAGTCCTGCTCAGGACTGTATAGAAACAAGAGCATAAAGTTTCCTACAAGAGATAAAGATTCCTGCCTTCAGACATGGAGGAAATCTGAGGTTACTGAAGCCTTTGGTCTAAGATGGGACCTCTGGCTTCCCAGCAAGAACCCAGGAGTCACCAGCACCTTCACTGACTATGTGGAGATCCCTGACTATGTGGAAAGCATCTGCTTTCTCTTCCCAAACCTCATGTAAGAATGGCTCAAATCCCTCCAATCCAATTAACTAGGATACCTGAAGGCGACTGTGGCACTGGCTTATCTTAAAAACCAACGGTGTCATTTTCTGAACATTTTTAGTGTAATGAAAGTCCACTGCTTTGGAAGTCAGAAGACTAGAGTTGGGTGTGCCTGCTTCTGTTGCTAACTTGCTATATGACTTCTGGCACCTTCCTTCAAATCCGGAATAAATGAGTCATCTCTTGAGTGAGATGAAGATAAATAACACAGATGCTTCCAAGCACCATGGTGTTCTGATCAAGAGAAGCTGTAATGATCTCCACTTAAGCAGAAAGCAATGAGACACATTAGCAGAGTCTGCAGTTTCCCAAACTGGGTCTAAGGTATTTCACAGTCAGAGCCCCTGGTGGACAAGTTAACTCTATGATAAATCTGTGATATTTGACAATTGAAAATAATTACTGGTAAAATAAACAATACAGTTACCAAAAGAAAAGAAAAAGGAGACCAGTAATATAGCCATATACTTTAAAAGCTTTCCTTTTGTTATGAGAAAGGCCTCAAAATTTATTTTTTCCACTGGCCTCTGCTATAAGATAATAACTCAAATTATGGAAAAAAAAAAAAAAACTGAAGGAAGTTTTTATGACCAGCTGAACACTGGAAATATAAACTTCTGAAAATTTTAACTTTATGACCATTTCTGAATCTGCCCTAATAAAAAATAAATGCTTCCACCTTTCCCTATGATCGCATATCTTGAGGCTTTTTTCATTGACTAGTACATAGGGATAGACTGTGATGTCACACTTACTAAAAGTTTCCAGTGGCAAACACTCAAACCCCAAACAGAATGTCAAGCTATAAACAAACTGGTCTCAGCCTTATTAATATAGTACATGTGATACTGAATCCAGCTCCCCTGGGGGCTCAGATGGTAAAGAATCGGCCTGCAATGTGGGAGGCCTGGGTTTGATCTCTGGGTGGGGAAGATCCCCTGGAGAAGGGAACAGCTACCCACTCGGGTATTCTGACCTGGAGAATTCCATGGATAGAGGAGCCTGGTGGACTACAGTCCATGAGGCCACAAAGATTTGGACATGACTCAGCAACTTGCACTGTCACTTTTGTGATACTGAATTCCCAAATGTACGCAGAAAAGGGCAGCCTACACATGGAAATCTTCAAGTACATCCAGGAGGAATCATATATCACCATATCCTTCCTTGAATCACTCAGTGGATTTTGTGCATTACCATCAACTATATGCCATGTATTATTTTAAAGTAGGTTATTTGAATCTTTACAGTTATGTACCATCAGCATCTAAATTTAGATTTGGGCAATCTAGAGCCATGTGACTGTGTGAAAACGGATGATTATGAGACAGATTCATATTTTAAATTTTATTCTTTGTGCTCAACACTTCATTGGGAAAAGAAATCTCAGTTCCCAAGCAAAGAATATATACTTGCTGAATGATGGATGGAATGCTGCCATCTCTTGGTAATCTAGCACAGAAGAAAACAGTTTCCAGAAAAGTGATTTTGCATTTTTATTGGCTAAAGGCAATGCAGTTAAGCAGCATAATTCTACTCTTCTGGTGTCAGAACAATCTATAATTGCTGTTATTATTTTTAGCATTTAATGCTTACGGTGCATATTGAAGCTATTCCCTGACAATAATACCATATTAAAAAGAATCCATCACATGGTTTCACTAGCTTAGCTTTCACAAAGGAAGGTCTGAATTAGACTGGCCTGCTTCTCCTCTTAAACCTTGTCTCTTTTTGGATCTGTGTTGAGTAATCCTCACTCCTAAAGGTCACAAGTTACGCATGACCCCTGTGAGTTCTGTGCATCATCTAAATAAACATTCTCTCTTCCAATACATGTAGCAGAGGGAGCCAGGAAAATGGCTGGCCCCTGTGACTGACTTCTTGTAGAATGAAAAAGCCAGGATTCAGGGAACAGTGGCTCTTTGCACTGGTTCTACAACTTTGGCCTAGCAAGTCACACCACCTCAGTTTTCTCATCTGTAATGTGGAGACAGTTATCTCTATTCTACCTACCTCATCATGTTACTCAAAGGCTCAGAGAGAATTCCAGGTGTGAAAATGTTTTGCAAGGAGCAAAGCTTTGAACTTAGGCCAAGGCTGATTAGAGAGAGAGTGACATTGTTCATGTTCATCAGAGGCTATTTACAATAAATCTAAATAACTTGTATTTGGCTTTGTTCATAGTTGGTTACTATTTTTCTCAGAGTCAAGCATCTGATGATACCAGTAAAGCCATATAAACAAGCCAGTAGAATTACTGCGGTGGTATTATCATAAGCTGTCAAGTTAGACAAAGTTATCAAAGTGTCATATCAATTCATGGCCCAACAGTATAATTTTAGCCACCCAAAGGCATAACATATTCAGGGTAGCCTGGAAGGTGGGACAAATCATCCTGCCTCACCATCATTTTATAATAGCTATAATACTCCTTCCACAGTAGGTGTCACTCTGTTAGAATGTTACCTGATCACATTTTGTCTTGTCCCAAAGACATACCGGTTTGCTAATGTGTGCCTAAGAAGGGCTTAATACTGTACTTGGGGCTGTATTTGTTCCATAATTAGGTATTTTTTATTGTTAAGTTGAAGTGAATTAAGAATTACTGACCATTCACCATATTCTATGTGCCAAAGAATCAAGAGAAATGAGTTAAAATAAATTCTAAGTACAGTATACACACTAGAAAAAAAATACACCCATTGTTGGAAGAAGTGCAATTTTTGAAAGAGGAAATAGAGAGAATGTCATAAAACAGTACATTGCTAATATTTTTCCAAAGTTTGAACATATTTTTGGTGAGAAGTAGAAAAAAAATCATGTTTATTTGGGAACAATAGGTGAGTTGAGGGGATAGAAAAGATCTGGTGCTTCATATAAGCCAACACAATGAGAAACTGCTGCTAACACAGCCCTTGGAGCCTTGGACTGCACCAGAAAAAGAACGGCATTCAGAGCAAGTTTAATAGGTTCACCATAATCTGTGTGTGTACGTGTGTGTGTATACACACACATCTAAAGTGTTATATTAAGTTATAAGCTACTCATTTGAAGGATCGTGGAAAATCTTCCAGAGAATGGCAACTAACACAAAGAAGATTCTGGAAAAAATGACAAGTAGAAACAAAGAAGAAAATGAGCAGGGTACAGAAAAGAAAAGAGAACTTTCAAAGGATATGTCAATTATATTCAGATTTTAGAAAATTGTCCTGTGAAAGAGGTAGAGAGTTGATGTGTAAGTCCAGAAAGTAAGAATTAATGTCATCAGAAAGAAATTAAAAAGGATCTTCTCAATCTAAAACAAAATAAAACAGACCCAGAACTTTCTATAGGGATTCTCAATTGGTGGTGAGCTGTCCAACATGGAGATGAGCTTCTTGGCCCAGATATATTTCAGGACAAGATAGAGGAGGATGGGAGCCACTAGCAGGATTTTGACAGGAGAGTCCTTCATAGGCTAAAGGTCCTCCCTAAGCAAAATGATAAGTTCTCACCATTTTAAATTAAATATACACTATGAATATAAGATTTTTCAATTCTATACCATATATATTTTTAGAACACCATGTGGAAAATCTGCTATTAAAAAGTTTGGTTATGAGAAAGAAATAGAGAAGTCAGAATTATTAGCAATGGAAGAATGAAGCACATTTGCAAATTTTGACAGAATTCCTAGACAGGACTCCCGGGTAACTGCTGTACCAGCTCTATGGTGTAACATTTAACTAGGTTCCACCTGTAATCTATACATAGGGAGGTCGCCTTACATATAATCACTAAATGCAGTCCTTCACCAAGGTGAGTTTGTCTTATATTTAGATAAAATGATTATAAGTGTTTGCTTTTGAGATTGTAACATCCTCTGTACCAGCTCTCCTGCCTAGTACATAATTAACCTGTCAACCCACCCTGCAGTAATAAGTGTGATAGGCAGGAAATATATTAGGAAGGAACTTTTGTGTGATGTGCTTTCAAGCCCTCTTTTATCCTTCAACTATCTTTCCTTTTAATTAGCACTTGGGTAACAGCATACCATAATGAATTACCATATTACTGTTATCAATAAAAATTATTTTGGGTCTAAAGTAGTCATTAAGATGAAATGTGTAAGACCTGTTCTGGATAGTTTGTAAGGAGATAGCAGTTGGAAATCAAGTCTTTATTTTGTATATTCATTTGAGAAGATTCAGAAGATTCTAAGATCTGTAAATACATGTTTTCTAAACGTAAAGATGTGAATATATGGGAGATAAAGGAAAGAGAGTAAGTGTATGCATCTTGAGAGAACACAGTGCTGATACATTGGAGAAGACATTTTTGTTAAACATGGCATATTGAGCAAACACTTTTATCTCCGGCATCTCTCCAAAAACACCTAACTAAAACAACAGTAAGGGAACTAATTGCACCCCAAGTACAAAATGAATGGAACACAAAATCAAAATAACCAAAGGCTACAGGCCAAAAAGCAGAAGAATGAGAGAATCTAACCTGTCAGGTATGGGCATATTTCAACTAGTAGCAGAAACAACAGAGGAGTAACCCAATTTATCCTCCCCAAAATGTCTCCTGTAAGCTTAATAATCACCAATATCAGCTATCTAGAGCTATGGAAATGAAGGTGGGGGCAAAGAGGCAAAAGACTAAGTAGATCATTTAAGAAGCTAGATAAGAGGTTCCCATCTTCTCCTGGCACAGCTGAGCAACTTCTCCCCCATACCCTGCTGGTAGATTAGAGGTAGAAGTGTCATCCTTGGATGGGGTAAAAGACCAGACACAGTTGAGAGTGGAGATCTGATAGGATACTCCTCTCCCACAAGCCTTAAGTGTGTCTGCAGCCAGAAGCACATAGTCCAGGCATAAAGTTCACAGTCCAAGAGAAAGAAACTTAAAGCTCTCAGTGAAAAGTCTAACCAGTTCCATCTATAATAAAACCCACCAACATACACACCTGATTAGCATTTAATCAGGCTTTCTGCATTATCCTATTAAATGAGTATTTAGTAAAAGGTATCACATGAAATTCAAGGGTAATGCTATGCAAGAGTCAAAGAATGAAGCAAACAGTAACAATATCTTGGAGGAAACAAGGAATCTTCCAGGAGACGAAAATGTAGAAAACAAACAAAAAAAACCCACATCTGCTCTAATAATACACTTAGTAAAATAAAAGAAAATGCATCCCTCAAATAGAATAGAGTGGTAAGACAAAGAAGATAAACAGAGAACAAAAAAATATCTGGAAACAAATCCAAGAAGGCAAAAATGTTAAAGTAGAATAAAGGGACGGAACCATAAAGTTGTACATAATTGTAATAATCTTTCAGAAAGTAGAAGAAAATAAATATTTTGTAACATGTAATGCCATAGAAGTTTTGCCTTTTAAGTACTCTTTCTCAGGAAAATGCTAGAAGACAAATTACAAAGAAATAAACAGAAAATGAAAAGACATAGGATATAGGAATCAAAGCAGAAAAGGAAAGCCCCAACTTGATAATGGAAAGAAATATCAGAATAAAAATAGCACTGCAGTCCCAGAGACAAATTAGCTCAGAATGGAGCAGGCAAGAAAGAGTATCTTTCAGAAGATAAAAGTAATTTAAAGTATGACTTTTTTCAACATATTGAGAAGAAATTTATACAAAATAGATTAGAATTTAGGAATAAATCAGTGATCAGACATTGGGACACTACACATACAAAAAGTAAGACCATTCTTAATTCCTGGAAAACCAAGAAGTTTTGCAAGAAAGAAAAAGTAGTCATGGTGTAGCTGGTGCTGAGCTAAATCGCCTCAGTCGTGTCCGACTCTGTGCGATCCCATAGAAGGCAGCCCACCCGGCTCCCCCGTCCCTGGGATTCTCCAGGCAAGAACACTGGAATGGGTTGCCATTTCCTTCTCCAATTCATGAAAGTGAAAAGTGAAAGTGAAGTCGCTCAGTCGTGTCCGACTCTTCATGACCCCATAGACTGCAGCCTACCAGGCTCCTCCATCCATGGGATTTTCCAGGCACGAGTACTGGAGTGGGGTGCCATTACCTTCTCCGAGTCATGGTGTAGAACGAGGCTTAAATGTGAATAACACTGACATTGATAATGAAGGGCTTCCCAGGTGGCACAGCGGTAAAGAATCTGCCTGTCAATGCAGGAAACACAGGTGATGCAGATTCAATCCCTTGGTTGGGCAGATCCCCTGGAAGAAGAAATGGCAACCCACTCCAGTATTCTTTGCCTGGAAAATCCCACAGACAGATGAGCCTGAAGCGCTACAGTCCTTGGGGTCGCAAAGAGTGGGACGCAACTCAGCATGCACACATACACACATATAGTGATAATGATGCGATGCCTTGAATATGATCTAAACAAAATGATGTCATAATTATGGTGGTAGAATGAGGGTGAGAAGGGAACATGTGTAAAGTGAGAAGCAAGAGAACCAAAAACCTAGTATTTATTCTTCCATAGTAAGAAGTCAACAGATAATGTTTTAAATGTGAAAATCAAGACATGCCAATGTAAGAGGATTATTAAGAAACATGAAGTTAGATACTAAAGGAAAACAAAATATTTGAAAGTTGCCATTTTCTAGAGCAGCAATTGAATGGGGATGGTAAGACAATCATAGTTTTTCATAATTAGTCTGGTAGAATGTGCATCTTTAAACGATGTGCTATGTGGGGGAAAAAAGAAAGCATTTCATATCTATAGTTCAGACTCATAGTTACACGTTCTCTTTTTAGAAGCCTGAAGCTAGCCTCAGGGACAGAAGGACCTTGTTAGAAGATGCCAATGAAGATAACATCTTCTGTTGAGCTATTTTGAGGACACAAAGCCTGTGGGAAAGACCAAAAGTATCCAGAGGAAGTCAGAATTAAGGAATGCTTAAATTTCACTCCTTATTTTTGCACAATGAAGTATGTTCTCATTTTCTATGCCCCACGAGAGAAAGGCATGGAAACCCTTTCTACTTTCTTTTATGACCTCAGATAAAATTAGGAGAAGGTATGGTGCATAGGAGGCTCAGCTACTTCTGAGGATGCTTCTTCTTTCTGCACGGATTGCCCTCAGGGCCGAGGTGTCCTCTGCTTGTCCAGGAGTACGCATTCCAGGCAGCGCAGAGGGAGGCCAGCAGTTTGAGGATATGCTTAGTTTCAGATAGGAGATATTCCGGGTGATGACTGAACATAATAACTAAATAGTCTCCAATTTGCATTTATCCGTAAAAAAACGGACATTTTAACTCCATGTGTATCATTCCTATATCTTATTTTTTCAACTGGCTTCAAACTCAGGAGAAAAAAATTAAGAATGTATTTTTTATAAAATCACCCTCAAAACCCAACAGACATTATTGCCTTCTAGGATACTGAGAGCTCCTTGACAAGCAAGAACACAGAGCAGGAGCAACTTCATGGATGCTGTGAGGTGCGCCCAGTGCTCCTTTCAGATGTGAAGCCTTAGTTCCCAGCTCCTGGGAGCGCTGCTAACAAACAGCCTTCTGCATGAATTGCCTCACTAAAGAGAGTTGCCTTGACAAAAAGGCAAACCACAATGAGATAACACCTTACAACTGTCAGAATGACTGTTATCAAAAAGACAACAAGCGTTGGCAAGGATGTGGAGAAAAGCTCACCCTTGTGCAGAAGGCAATGGCACCCCACTCCAGTACTCTTGCCTGGGAAATCCCATGGACAGAGGAACCTCGTAAGCTACAGTCCATGGGGTCATTAGAGTCAGATACGACTGAGTGACTTCACTTTCACTTTTCACTTTCGTGCATCGGAGAAGGAAATGGCAACCCACTCCAGTGTTCTTGCCTGGAGAATCCCAGGGACAGAGCAGCCTGGTGGGCTTCTGTCTATGGGATCGCACAGAGTCAGACATGACTGAGGCAACTTAGCAGCAGCAGGGCACTGCTGGTGGGAATGTAAGTTGGTATGTGTTGCCTGTGTGCATCCATGTGCTTCAGTCACACCTGACTCTTTGTGACCCTTTAGAGCCTGCCAGGCTCTTCTGTCCATGAAAGTGTCCAAGCAAGAATAATGGAGTGGCTTGCCATGCCTTCCTCCAGGGGATTTTCTCAACCCAGGGATCGAACTCACATCTCCTGTGGCTCCTGAATTGGCAGGTGCATTCTTTACTGCTGAGTCACCAGGAAAGCTGGTAAATTGTTATAGCCACTATGGAAAACAGTATGTGTGTGAGCGTGTAAAGTTGCTTCAGTCGTGTCCAGCTCTTGGCGACCCTATGGACAGAGGTGTCAGGCTCCTCTGTCCATGCTAGTGGGATGACATTCCCTCCTCCAGGGGATCTTTCTGACCCAGGGATCAAACCTGCCTCCTATGGCTCCTGCATTGCTGGTGGAATCTTTGCCACTGAGACTCCAGGAAAGCTCGAAAAGCAGTATGGAGGTTCCTAAAAATAGAGCTACCACACAATTCAGCAGTTCCACTTCTAGGCATTTACTTGAAGAAAACAAAAACACTAATTGGAAAAAATATATGCATCTAATGTTCATTGCACCGTTATTTACAATAGCCAACATATGGAGGCAACCTAAGTATGCATCCACAGATGAAAGGACACAGAAGATGTGACATGCCTGGTCTTGCTATATTTCACTGTTAACTGAACCCAGGGTACATAAGGCGTGGGCAGGGAAGCTGGGAGACTCAAGGAGTCGTAGGAACTGCAGACAGGTTTATTCTCTCCAGCCTGGCGCTGCAGCCGTATTGCAGCCATGCTGTATTCCTTGATGGCTAACCCAGAGGACACAGCCAAAATGCAGCGTCCATGGTTTTTCAGGTAGAGCTTATATATACTTACAGAGCAAGAGTGGCCTGTGGCCCAGTGGTACATCCTGACACACATGCACAGTGCTATAGTGATCTCAGCTGTTACATGACCATGTATTTACAAAATGTGGCAGGAGAGCAAGAAACCATGGGGCGAGAGGGCCTGACCACTGCCATTTTACCTAATTTGTTCTTTCCCTACATATCTATATACCTACATCTAGACAGAGGGATAGATAGAATATTACTCAACCATTAAAGAGAATAATATCTAGCATTTGTGATAACATGGATGGACTTGGAGGGTATTATGTTAAATGAAGTAAATCAAACAGTAAGATACATACAGTATGAACTCATTTGTAGAATCTAATAAACAGTACAAATAAACCAACATAACAAAACAGGAACAGATTCATAGATACAGAGAACAAAAAGCTGGTTGCCATATGGGAGGGGATGGGGAAATGTGTGAAATAGGTGAAGGGGACTGAGAGCTACAAACTTCCAGTTATAAAATCAGTAAGTCACAGTAATGTTAAATACAACATAGCAGATACAGTCAATAATACTATAATAACTTGATATGATGACAGATGGTAACTAGACTTATAGTGATCATTTTGTGATGTACAAAAATATAGAATCACTATGTTACACACCTGACACTAATTATAATATTGTAAGTCCATTATACTTCAATTGAAAAGAACTGCATGGGAGATGACTTCAGAAAAATAAGAAACTATATCACAACATATCTTATCCCTAAGACAAACTCTGCTTCCTAATCAATACTACCTAATTCTACATTTTTGTGTGTGACAAGAGTTGATTCCAACAGCACTCCATAATAAACTTTCTGAAAACTTCTCTCCATTTCAGAATCAGATGCCCCCAAATTTCAACTTTCAAAAGGGAGCAAAGTGTTATTATGTAGCTAAATTCTCATGGGGCTTTTGCAGATTATGAGAGTTAACACTGAATCTTTAATATGCATCAGTTATTCTGTTCAGCATTCTACATGTATCAACTCTTTCCTGTGTCTGTATGTGTGGTGACAACACCATGGGTAAGTATCACTATCACATCCAGGAAGAGGACAGTAAATTTCAGAGAGGTTAAGTAATTCACAAATAGCTGAGCTGATGCATTAAGTTAATCGGTCTTCCATAACTATCCTCTTAAGCTCCTTGCCAGAGTTCTTTCTTAAAAAAAACGCCAATTTCTACTGCCCTGGGCATTTAAGGTTGGGAGAAGTTCCAGTAGTCATGTATGGATGTGAGAGTTGGACTATAAAGAAAGCTGAGCACCAAAGAATTGATGCTTTTGAACTGTGGTGTTGGAGAAGACTCTTGAGAGTCCCTTGGACTGCAAGGAGATCCAACCAGTCCATCCTAAGGGAAATCAGTCCTGAATATTCATTGGAAGGACTGATGTTGAAGCTGAAACTCCAATACTTCAGCCACCTGATGCACAGAACTGACTCATTTGAAAGGACCCTGATGCTGGGAAAGATTGAAGGCAGGAGGAGAAGGGGATGACAGAGGATGAGATGGTTGGATGGCATCACCAACTCAATGCACACAAGTCTGAGTAAACTCCAGGAGTTGGTGATGGACAGGGAGGCCTGGGGTGCTTCAGTCCATGGGGTCACAAAGAGTCGGACACGACTGAGTGACTGAACAGAACTGAACTGAAGTTAATCAATGAGGAGCCCTCTTTAGGTAAAATATTCTCTGCTCTACATATCTTGCCTGAGAATGAAAATCCCAAGTCTATCACTATCTTCTCTATGTAAACTAAGGGTAGCTAACATTTTGAGATTTTTGTTTGCTCAACCATTAGCCTGTGACAGCTGGGTTGTTCTATGAATAAATTATAGAAGTATGACAGAAAACAAGGTAAATAGGGGAAAAAAGTATTCCCCCACCTCCAAACTCTATAGTCTTTGTGTGTGTGTGTGTGTGTGTGTGTGTAGTTCTCACTGGTACTATTCTTCAAAACTAGCTCCTTTTGAAGGAATCTATGCTTCTCATCCTAACTCATAGGCCTCATGAGCTCTCCATGGTACTGAATGCAATTCTTTCCAAAGAAAATCAAGGACAGATTATTGGAAATAAAAGCAAATTTAGAGCTGATCTTCTCACTGTCTGAAGTGATTTTGGCCTTTCATGAGATACAGAATATCTCCAATGATTGATACAAAGTTTAGCTTTTATAAATTTGGTTAGTACAGCCTAGTTTAGGTATTGATTGGAGTCAGGTAGGACACTCTATCTGCATTTATAGATGATACTCAATCACTCTCTAACACTCCACCTCAATTATACCAATGATAATTTTGAAACATAGTACAGCATTTTGACACAGATCCATCATACTCTCATCCACATCCCCAGTCGGGCAAACAGGTTCCTGCAAGGGATGTGACTAGACTACAGTACAGCTGGATGAGCCATACTTATTTTATGAGTCTGTCACTGTACAGAATAGTGATATCCTATACAAATAAGATGTGAGGCACGTCTATGATTTTACACATTTTAGTAGCCACTCTAAAATATAAAAAGAACAGGGGACATTAATTTTAAATAATGTATGGATACCCATAGATATCCAAAATACTGCCATTTAACATGCAAGCTATTAAAAATAGTAATATGATATATATGTCATATCCTTTTTTAATACTCAATCTTTGAAATCTGGTATGTATTTTACACTTACACATATGCACATGTGGGCTAGTACATTTCAGTTGCTGAATGGCACATGTGGTTAGTGGCTATTGTTCTGGAAAATACAAGTATAGATTCCAGGCTAAGAATATGACCAAGCAGTTTAGCAGAGATCTGCCAAGTACAGGAGGACCACTGCTTGTGCTACACACACCAGTGTAATGCAAAATTTCCAGTAACTACACTAGTCCTGACTTCTTTTTCTCACCATCCAACCTTAAGTTCATCTTTGTCCCAAACCAACTGTGACTGTGTAACTTCATTAAAGTTATTCAGTAACCCAGTCCTGTAACCTGCAGCCTAAAATAACCTACTTCAAGAAGCTGAAATTGCACCCATGCTCCAAAGAGAAAATAATAAACCATCCAACCATAGAGAAGAGTGGAACACATAGAACAGGGTTAAATATCCCATTTCAATCTTGGGTTTCACCTCTTAGAAGTTACCCGACTCTCAGAAGTTGCCTGAACCTGCTTACTACCTTAGAATAGCAATTTAGGTGGTGCCTCCTTCCCCAGAACCTGCTGTGATTACTTACCCTCCTCTGCCACTTTTCAAATAACTGCCAAAACCTAAAAGGAAAACTCAGATGGCCTCCAGGCTTCAGAATTTCAGACAGGGAGAACAGTGAAAGTACCTCCCTTCAATCATTATTCTGTTTGCAGAAAATGAACAAAACTCTGGAGTAAACAAATTTTACAGGCTCCTTTTCATACTTCCTGAATGTTAACAATTTCATGTGTGTGCATGTGTATTTGGGTATCTTTGTCTAACTATATGTTTGCATTTGATACTATATCCTTCTCCATGGAGCTCAGAGATGAGCTGGATGTATGCATCTTGTATGCATGTCTTTGGAATTGCAGAAGCAGTGTTTTGTGTGTGTGTGTGTGTTTTTTCCTGTCAGGTTTAACATAAAATATAGAAATGCAGATATGCAAACTGATGACTTATTTTTCCAGTGTTATTAGGAAACTATCCATTTCATATAAATAACTTTTCCATATAATTTAAGCGTAATTTGATTTGTTCTGTTTCATGACACTAAGGCATGTGATGTAAAGACTTTACAACAACCCTATAAAGCAGCCCCATTTCACAAATTAGGAAATTAAGATCAAGGAGGTGAAACAAATTTAAACATGGAACTACTACTTAGGCATTGTGTTATCATAGACTTAACCATTATATAGCTTTGACTCCGTGCTAAAACTCTTACTGGTCCACCATTTCTAATGATCTCTCCTAAGAAGCTTAGCTTTATGAGCCATGCTATTTCCCCTGTTCTGAAGTAGTTATACCTCCCCAAACTACAAAAGGGCATAGGATTTGTAAGAGCTTTTTTGCTTCTTAGATAACTGTTTAACTAATTTCAACTGCTTTGTTGAATGGGACCACTGGCAACATGACCTGTGGATAAGAAAGGCATTTTGTCATGACTTTTTCAGAGTGAGAATTAGGGCTAACCTCAGTGTGCTAATTCTCAGTGGTAAAGAATCTGCCTGCCAATGCAGGAGACACATGTTCAATCCCTGGGTTGGTAAGATTCCCCGGAGAAGAATATAGCAATCCATTACAGTATTCTTGCCTGAGAAATCCCATGGACAGAGGAGCCTTGTGGGCTACAGTCCATGGGAGTCAGTCCACGGGTTGTGAAACAGTTAGACATGACTTAATGACTAAACAACAATAAAGCTAACTCTTAAATCAGAGGTTAATCACCTTTCTTGTGATGTGATTTAACTGAAGGCAAAAAAAAAAAAAATAGCTCAGTTCAAATAATTTAGCAAACATTTCCTGGATTATCATTATTCTCAAGACTTTATGTAAATACTTATCATGACATATACATACATGAGCGTTTATTCTTTTGAATACTTATATATTCCTTTGAATACAAAGATGATAAGAATTCTACTGCAGCATTTTGAGTCCTGCTAGAAAATTCCAGGAGCTTTGCTTAGTCAGACATTCATATTCTTACCACATTCCCCTTATGAACAATAGTACAGCTCTGGGCCAGTGGCAAAGACTATAGTTATAGCTCATAAGGGCTATGGAAAATTTTGTATCTAAGGAAAACAACCTGAATTTATACATAAACAAAATTGTGATTTTGACTGTATTCTTACCATGAATTCTATATGTTCCTTAAGTATGTGAAAGTGAAAGTTATTCAGTCATATCCAATTCTTTCTGACCCCATGAATTATACTGTCCTTGGAATTCTCCAGGCCAGAATACTGGAGTGGGTAGCTGTTCCCTTCTCCAGGGGATCTTCCCAACCCAGCGATCGAACCCAGGTCTCCTGCATTGTGGGCAGATTCTTTACCAGCTGAGCCACAAGGGAAGCCCAAGAATATTGGAGTGGGTAGTCTATCCCTTCTCCAGTGCATCTTCCCAACCCAGGAATCAAACAGGGGTCTCCTGCATTGCAGGTGGATTCTTTACCAACTGAGCTATTAGCGAAGCCTTTACCTAGAGCATATATTGTCGTAAATAACCAGAGTCGCCAGAGAAACCATAGAAGAAAAGCGTTCTTTAGATTCAAAAGGAGGCACATATTTAATCAATAAATAATATTGATTAAGCTCTTGCACAAGGAATTGGGAACATAGTCTTCATGTATCATAGGAGTAAAAAAATAGAACTAAAGCTAGGGAGTGAGAACTGAGATACTTATTTCAAGTTTTTGGTAACACCTGTGCTAGGCTCACTATCACTCGTATGGTCAGTATCTCCTTGCCCTCAGTGATGGGAGCACAGCCCAGAGCTAAGCTTTGGAAGCAAAGCTAAGGGAGCAGTCACAGTCCTGAAAGCCCCGCGGTCATGAGGGACAGGACACTCTGACCTCTGAAAACGGAGTCCACGTGACTTTGGCTTTGCATACATGGATCACCAACCTCTCGCTCTCTTTAAATTTATCATGGAATATGTAAGAAGCTAAAAGTAAATCCACATCCCCCAACTATATATATATACACACAGAGAAGTAAACTGTGGTCACTGATCTGCTGATAAGACCACTTGCTTTCCTAAAGTTCATCCCAAATATATTCATTCCTGCACAGTGTGGAATAAAGAGAGTCAGAATTTATTTTAATATAGTTGGTTTTATTTATTTATTTTTTTTGCCTCTAATCACACACACAAAATTTGGCCTATTTTCCTTCTCTTTGAATCTTCACTGGTCCTAGGATTGCCTGTAATAAATAAGCAGTAGCAGAAGTGACACTGTATAATTTACAGGGCCAGGTCTTAAAAAAGACCTTCAGATTCCACTTTCTTGTGGCTAGGATTCTACTCTTGGATCCCAGATGCCATGCTAGGTGGAGCTTAATTCACATAGAGAGGCCACGAGGAGGAGAAATAAGGAGCTCTGGCCGCCAGCTTGGCTGGGCGCTACCAGACAGTCAGCACCCACCACCAGCCATGACTGAGCCATCTTGGACATTATAGTCTCATGCCCTCAGAAGACTGTAGTCCCACTGAATACTGTAACAGAGCAGAAGAACTGCCCAGCTGATACTAGTCAGACTCAGAACTGTGGGAGATCAGAAATCACCACTGCTTAGGGCCATTAAGTTTGGGAACTGGTTTGCCATAGTGCAATTAATAACTTAGAACTCCCATCTCTATTCAACTTTTACCCTCCATCAGGCTCTTACTATACTATTGTGGAAATCCACTCCCAAGCATCTAATACTAAATAACACTCAATAATACTAGCTGAATGTGTGTGTGTGTAGAGTTCACTTTACTGTATACCCCAAGAAAGTTGCTTTAGAAAAGTAACTGGGAACCACATACCCTTAATGTTTTTACACCACTCAGGGGACAGCACAATTCTTTCTTGGCCATCACAATACCAACTGAGACGAACTGCAGAAGGGCGACACTGCTAAGCACATTTTTATACGCTCCTGCTGCTGATGGCTCCCACTGGGGCCCTGCCAGCCCTCTCCAGGCTCCATACCAATATATGCAGTTGAGTTCCCTGTGGGTTTCCCATTGTCATGACTAGGAGAGAACATTTACTTTCCTCAAACTAGCTTGTCTCTTTGACCTAAACTCCAGAATTCAAATAGGAAAGACTGTGATAATGAGGCTGCACTGTCAAAAGACTAGAAAACATTTTAGAGACTCAATGTACAGATCATCCCAATGATAATCAGAGATTAAGATATTTCATTCATGCAGGTTTTTTCTATTCTATTTTTATAGGCTTTAGGTCTTTCCTATACATGTTAACACCACAGGCATCTTCTTTTTGATTTCACCACCCTCAAAGTACTAAAGACCCTAGCTAGGGGGTCTTTTAATGATCTGTTTAAACAATGCATCTCACATTTGGACAGTTCCTTTTAATTTTGAAAGTACTTTTAAAATACTGCCTCCTTTGTCTCCTTTTTTTTTATGAATAAAGTTCTTGCTTTGGGTCTTTTAAGGTTCACCTTCTAAGGAGAGTGATGGTGTAGGGGCTACTGATCTGGCGGATGTGTGCCTGCTCCTCTCGGATGTTTTTCAGCCCATTGTCTTCTTCCAGGCATTTGCACAGGCAGGAAATATACAGATGCACTTCATTCCGGGATTTGTAGTAGCTAATCACTTTCCAACAATTATTTTGAAAAAGCAATGGCATCATGGATGCTTTACAATTATGCAAATCCACAAGAGGGGAAATACTGCTTTACTTTCTTCAGCTGTGAAAGCATGAGGAGCTGCGTGTCAAGCAGGCCCAGGTGAGCGGCCTGATGAGACAGAATCAGCAGACTCTGCAGGCTCTTGTTTCATTAGAGATGTTGAAAGTAAAGACTTCACTTTGATGTCTCTCCCACGTTGGAGAAACAGTTAGCCCTTTGTATCTGCAGTTCCACATCTTCAGTGAAGGCAGAATCTGTGAATATGGAGGATGACTGTCCTAAGTCATTTTGTATCAGGGACTTGAGCATAGACTGATTTTGGTATCTGTGGGGGACTCTGAAACCACTATTCCTGAAACCACGTGGATACTGAGAGAAGACTGTACTCCCACCATCATGGAATAAGTCCCTGGGATCCCACGTGCCTTAGCTGACTGTATATGGGATTTTATTCCTTGCCCTCAACATCACTCTCCTCTAAGCATTCCATGGATAATTTCTGGCCCCTCACAAGTCTGTCTTTTTTAACCAAAAAAGATCACTTTTCCACCTCCAACCTCCAGAGGATGGTTTTGATGAGTGGAAACAGAGAGAGAATATGAAAGAATGAATCACAAAGCAAACTTTTGGAAAAAAGTTCATCACATCATAGTGTATTCTTTCTGAGGTAAAGCTATGACTTCATATACCAACTCCAACATTTGGCAGTCTGGGAAAACCATTTCATTTCTCAAATGTGCATTTATAAATTAGAGTAGGAGGGGTATTTAGTGCATAGAAGTGTTATGACATAACAGTGGGTTTGATCCCTGGGTCCAGAAGTTCCCCTGGAGAAGGAAATTGCAACCCACTGCATTATTCTTGCCTGGGAAATGCTATAGACAGAGGAACCTGGCGGGCTATAGTCCACGAAGTAGCAAAGAGCTGGGCACAAGTTAGTGATTAAACAACAACAACACGTCTAATGTGTAGAGCACATCAGTGTTCAACTAACTGTTATTATTCATCTTATACTCCAGAGATACTGCTTAGCAAGGGGCATGGGCTGACTCTGTCAGCACTGACAAGGTTAGCACATAGATTGGCCATGTGTGGGAAGCATGACATACATCCTGGAAACATTAGTAGCTTGGGGCATAAACAAGAATGTAAGGGAAGTGCACACTGAGTGGGAAATCTGTGGTCAAGAAGATTTCTTAGAGGTGGCAGACTTTAAAGAAAGGGCAAAGTTTTGGTAAATGGTAGAGGGAAAGAGAAAATAAATTCATGAGCATAGAGTTGGGGGTGACCTTGGCTGTATATGAAAGGTCACACAAAGGTCTGGATGTGTGCAAGGTGAGGGAAACTGTACTGACCAGCCTCTTATATTCTACCCCCCTATAAAATAAATCTCCTGTACTCTCTTCCAACTTATTCAATATCCAACAAGGTATAATAAACCCTAGGGGTCAATGATACAAAGAAGCAAGTATTTTACAAGTACCAGGACACAAGAGAGCATGCTAGGAAAGCATGCAGTGACAGCTCCAGTCACACATGGAGTTTAATAACAGAGGAGGCAGTTAGCTGAGGGTGTTTCTACCTTTGGACACGAATGAGAAGAATACTCTTGTGACGTATACAAATAAGCATGAGAACTGTATATCCTGACACTGGTGTTTGAACCCTATTCTTGTTAATTCCTGTCCCTTTCATTGTCTCTAATATACTTGATGACTGTTTTACATTAAATTTTGGATGGGAGAAATAAGAATGGAATTAAAAGGAGTACGTCAAGGCTGTGTATTGTCACCCTGCTTCTTTAACTTATATGCAGAGTACATCATGAGACACGCTGGGCTGGAGGAAGCACAAGCTGCAATCAAGATTGCTGGGAGAAATATCAATAACTTCATATGTGCAGATGACACCACCCTTATGGCAGAAAGTGAAGAAGAACTAAAGAGCCTCCTGATGAAAGTGAAAGAGGGGAGTGAAAAAGTTGGCTTAAAGATCAACATTCAGAAAACTAAGATCATGGCATCCAGCCCCATCACTTCATGGCAAATAGATGGGGAAACAGTGGAAACAGTGGCTGACTTTATTTTGGGGGGCTCCAAAATCACTGCAGATGGTGACTGCAGCCATGAAATGCGAAGATGCTTACTCCTTGGAAGGAAAGTTATGACCAACCTAGACAGCATATTAAAAAGCAGAGACATTACTTTGCCAACAAAGTTTCATCTAGTCAAGGCTATGGTTCTTCCAGTGGTCACGTATGGATGTGAGAGTTGGACTGTGAAGAAAGCTGAGCGCTGAAGAATTGATGTTTTTGAACTGTGGTGTTGGAGAAGACTCTTGAGAGTCCCTTGGACTGCAGGGAGATCCAACCAGTCCATCCTAAAGGAAATCAGTCCTGGGTGTTCATTGGAAGGACTGATGTTGAAGTTGAAACTCCAATACTTGGGCCACCTGATGTGAAGAGCTGAGTCATTGGAAAAGACCCTGATGCTGGGAAAGACTGAGGGCAAGAGGAGATGGTGACGACAGAGGAGGAGATGGTTGGATAGCATTACCGATTCGATGGACATGTGTTTGGGTGGACTCTGGGAGTTGGTGATGAACAGGGAGGCCTGGCGTTCTGTGGTTTGTGGGCTCGCAAAGAGTCAGACACAACTGAGCAACTGAACTGAACTGAAAAATTAGACAAAATCACAAGTTTCACAAATAGGATACTAAAAAAGTTTGATGTATTAGAAATAAGTTCTCATTATGTTCAAAGGCCAAGCCAGTTTGGGAACAAAATAAGTGCTATCTGTCCATTCCAAGAAGACTGCAATAGCCAACACCCCTAATACCTTGCATAGATGCATGCCAACTTAAATAAAGTACAGCAAAGAGTTAGTAACCAAAAGCAGGGCAGTCTTAGTCAAAGCATTAAGCCCACGACGCAACAATAGGAAATGAAGCATTTTAAGGCTAGGGAGAAAATAATATTTTTGATGATGGAGGAATCAAATTAAATTTATTTTTAAGTCATTTTGGCTGGATGGTGTTTATCAAGAGACTATGGATGAAAGTGGATTGGGTGTTAAGGAAAAGCAAGGGCTCCTTGAAGCCAAGAGACTCAAGACACATTTTCCTCAATACTATTTTGAACTTCAGTCCCCCCATAAGCTTTCAAATTTCAATCACTACCCCACTGAGTCTGAGGAGAAATTGATAAAGAAAATAATATAGCAGACAATCACAAGTGAATTGAATTTGAGCACAATTGAGATGAACTGCAGTGTTTAAAAATAGAATCATTTCAAAAATGGGCTTAAGGGAGAGTGTTTTTCTCTTATGTGTTGCTTAAATGTTTGAGGCGAGAAAGAAGGGAAGGAATTAGAAGGGCAGGGACGGGAGGGGGGCAAGCTGTGTCCTGACTTAGCTAAATATTTATTTAATTCCTCCCAGCTTTTTAAAAATTTTTGGATACTTCTTCAAACTACCTGAGCAGCATTAGAAAAGGAAATTGTTAAAATAAAATGATGTTGCCTATAATCACAAGTGAATTGAATTTTTCCACATGGGCTGTGGTGCGTAAAAGCCTTTTCTTTTTAAGACTATATATAAAATCGCTGAAATTTTGAAGAGGGAAAAACAGAATCACAAACTCATAGACTCTTAGAACTGATAGGGAACTTGTAAATTATCTTACTCAGGTCCCAAATTGGGCTGTACCATTAGGATCCTCAAAATAACTTAAAAATACTATTTCCTTTCCCTACTCAAGATCTACTGAATCAAACTCCCCGAGGCTGAAGCTCCAGAAGAGGTCGTTTAGAAGCTCTCCATGGAATCTTTAAAGAAGACAGGCTGCTGCCTACTGATTCAAGGCATCTCTCATGGTTTATAAAAGAGGAATCCAAACCACAGAGCAAAGAATTCATACAGATATAAAGTGACAAAGCAAAACCTGAACTTGCCATTCTTGAACCCTGATGCATTGCACTTCCCACGGCTCCAAAAGGAGAGGAATGAAGGATAGAAACGTCCCTAGAATAATCTAGATTAAAAGAAAGAGCCCTAGGAAAGTGTGGATATCCTCAGCGGACATGGTACAGACTTTCCAGATCACACACTGACAGGACCAGGTAAGAAGTGCTTGACCCTTTTCAAGGCTGAAAGCTGAAGACATCAGCCTGCATTAGTTGGTAATTGTAATGCTGTGTCTCTGGCTTTGGCCTCTTGGAATGTAGGTTCACTGGGCAATAATCACTCTTTAATTATTGGGCAATGTAATAACCAGACTATAGCCCTGAAATGAGCTCAAGCCAAATGACAGGGAGATCCAGATGCAAGGCCCTTACCCAGAAGGCTTATAAGCCAGGAAAAACCCAGTTCTGCAAAATATCTAGAGAACAAACCAAATCAACATTTCCTGTAAGCAGCTTTTTCTAATTTAGGAAGCTGCTCATGCCAGTAACAGCATCTCAGAAGTTGGAGGGACCTTAAAATTCATTCAGGACAAACTTTCATCCAGTTTAGAATCGAGTCTATAACACCCATGCTAGGTGGTGGGCTGGACTCTGCTAGGAGATGTGTGGTGATGTCAAAAGCTGTCTCATTTTTAAGGTAACCTATTTTGTGATTTCATGCTTCATTGCTTTGAACGAAGTTCAGTTCAGTTCAGTTCAGTCACTCAGTCGTGTACGATTCTTTGCAACCCCATGAATCGCAGCACGCCAGGCCTCCCTGTCCATCACCGACTCCCAGAGTTCACTCAGAGTCGCATCCATCGAGTCAGTGATGCCATCCAGCCATCTCATCCTCGGTTGTCCCCTTCTCCTCCTGCCCCCAATCCCTCCCAGCATCAAAGTCTTCTCCAACGAGTCAACTCTTCGCATGAGGTGGCCAAAGTACTGGAGTTTCAGCTTTAGCATCATTCCTTCCAAAGATATCCCAGGGTTGATCTCTTTCAGAATGGACTGGTTGGATCTCCTTGCAGTCCAAGGGACTCTCAAGAGTCTTCTCCAACACCACAGTTCAAAAGCATCAATTCTTCGGCGCTCAGCCTTCTTCATAGTCCAACTCTCACATCCATACATGACTACTGGAAAAACCATAGCCTTGACTAGACGGACCTTAGTCGGCAAAGTAATGTCTCTGCTTTTGAATATGCTATCTAGGTTGCTCATAACTTTTCTTCCAAAGAGTTACATCTATTAATAAAAAATTTTCTATTCTCTGATTTCCAAACTTTCATGCTCCTTCATGATGAGGGTTCTTTTTTTTTTTTAATCTGTTTTCTTGTACTAAATAACAGCTCCTAAAATATTTGCAGAAAGCTATCAAATAACCCCCTTCTGTGTCATCCTCAAACAAAGAGAAGCATGTCTGCTGATTTCAGCCATGTTCTACTATGTTAGTCTGTTGTGTATATTACTGCTGCTGCTGCTGCTGCTGCTGCTGCTAAGTCGCTTCAGTCGTGTGCGACTCTGTGCGACCCCATAGATGGCAGCCCACCAGGCTCGCCCATCTTTGGGATTCTCCAGGCAAGAACACTGGAGTGGGCTGCCATTTCCTTTTCCAATTCATGAAAGTGAAAAGTGAAAGTGAAGTCACTCAGTCGTGCCCAACTCTTCGAGACCCCATGGACTGCAGCCTACCAGGCTCCTCCATCCATGGGACTTTCTAGGCAAGAGTACTGGAGTGGGGTGCCATCGCCTTCTCTGGTGTATATTTCTAGCATTTGATCTATCATATCCCAGGTAAGTGTATGGGACCTCCTCACCGATCAGACTGTGAGAAAGGACATTATGATGTATTTATGCATCCCTCTATCCCTAGTCTCCAACGTAATGATATAGAACAGGTATTTTAATGCTTTTGCTAACTGAGTCACACCTCATCATACTTGTTACATCTTTGGAATAAATACTCTAAATTTCTTGAAACTCAAAGGTTCTTGAGATAAGCACTGTTTTGTTCATCACTATACCATAATGTGTACCACAGAGTACTAAATTAATATTGTTGAATTAATTTGGCAGCTTGTTCAAGGTCCTTCAAAATTCTTATTATTGGCTTCGTCTGGACACAACGCATTTTAAGGAATTATTTTAAAAATTAGTATCACCTCAAATGGGGTCTTGATGCACAGTGGGATTATTGCTTCCCCTGAGCTGGGGGTCATGCAGCTCAGATTTACATGTGGATTTTCAAACAGTCTTCTTATGCCTTTGGTTCAGATTGACCTTAACGTTATTGAAATCTGAAAATCCTTTCTCATAAATATTAACAGTGATATTTGCCCAATCTTGAACAGCTACTAATTCTACCTTAAATATAAAGTAAATTTTAAGGTATATAAAAGGTAAAGTTATATGAACATCTAAACATTTAATACACCATAGTGGTTAACTGATGCTTCACAGGTGGCTCAGATAATCAAGGATCTGCTGGCAATGCAACTATTCAGGTTCTAATCCTGGCTCTGTCACTTACTAGCTTTGTATCCTTGGATAAATTACATGACTTCTTTGACCATCAGTTTCCTTACCTATCAACTGGGCATAGTTATAAATCCATATTAAAGAGCAGAGACATTACCAACAAAAGTCCATATAGTCAAAGTTATGGTTTTTCCAGTAGTCATGTATGGACATGAGAGTTGGACCGAAAAGAAAGCTGAGTGCCGAAGAACTGACGCTTTTGAACTGTGGTGTTGGAGAAGACTCTTGAGAGTCCCTTGGACTGCAAGGAGATCCAACCAGTCCATCCTAAAGGAAACCAGTCCTGGGTGTCCATTGGAAGGACTGATGCTGAAGCTGAAACTCCAGTACTTTGGCCACCTCATGCGAAGAGTTGACTCATTGGAAAAGACCCTGATGCTGGGAGGGATTGGGGGCAGGAGGAGAATGGGATGACAGAGGATGATATGGCTGGATGGCATCACTGACTCGATGGACATGAGTGTGGGTAAACTCTGGGAGACGGTGATGGACAGGGAGGCCTGGCGTGCTGCGATTCATGGGGTCACAAAAAGTCAGACACGACTGAGCGACTGAACTGAACTGAGGATGAAGTGGCAAGCTCCAAGTTTCTGACATGCTGAACAGGGAACCAGAAGTTCCTTCATAGCCTTTTCATAAATAGTACATTGCATTTTTTGAGATAATGTATGTACAATAGCTTCTATGTCTAGCAGATGTTAAATAAATGTTTATGATTTTGTATGTTTGGGCCTATTATTCTAGTTTGGCAAGGTTATTTGAATGTTGTCTATTAAACTGCTTATTAAATTGACCTTCCTAACTTTGGGCCAAATGAAAATGTAATTAGCCTGCCTCCAGTGTTTTCACACATGGCATTGATTAAAAAGACATTGAGATAGGAGCTCTGATCCAAGTTATCCCAGCCATATTCATTCACACTTTTTTGGGATACACTGATTTAATTGCTTGTATAAATGAATCTACAGCATAAACCATAAAGCTTCATTCTCTTCTTCCCTACAAATTTAACTTCAGTGTATCAGCTAATGCGCTGGCATGACTGACATTGTGAGAGGCAATCTCTTGCTCTGCCACCAGAACATAGCCATATCATGTGTTGATGTAGGGAGGCAAAACTAGCTCTCTTGCAATCAGCAGAGAGAACGCCTATAAATTCAGATCAAAAGGGCCATCTGCTCACCATTTGCTGCTTTGTTGCACCAAGACGAGGCTCTGGCCGGGACACTGCACAGTATGGTAAACTTCATATTGCAGGATTAGGCTTCAAGGCTAGCAGCAGTGCCACTATTTTTACCCTAATTCCAGAATGTCTTGTGTCAATCTCTACACAACTTGAGTGTAAGTATTGATTCTCTGTGGATGCTATGAGCAACATAAAGGCAAGCACTGCATATCCTATCAATACTCCTCTCACTCTACCTCCTTTAAGGGAAGAGCGCTGGTGATGAGAGACCACCCACAGAGGCTTGGGAAGTCAGCCACTGGAGTCTACGGATGTCTGCAGCCTCTCCCCCGTCACCTCACCCTTGGATCCATTGACCCAGAATGTGAGCGAGAGACCGAAAACGTAGAATCCTTACACCAAGTGAAAATGTGAGATATTGTTTAATGGATCGTATTCTTAAGCTTTCTGCCAGATGATACATTTCTAAGAACCCAACAAAATGAACACATACCCACAATCATGTCATTATTGATCATTGCTAGTATCCTCCTCTGAAAACAACAACAAAACTACTCACAGCTTCTAAACCCTAAAATTCTCTTTTCTAAGCCCTCCATGTTCCTATGTCTTCTGCCAATGTCTCTCATGATATATATTCTGGAAAAGCCAGTTAGAAAATATGTACTGAACATTTGGACTGTGCCCACTTATGCACAAAGCTCTTGGCCAGCTTTAGAAAGTTAAAAAAAAGAAAAAAGATTCAGTCCTGCCTTCAATGAGCTCACTGTCATCAGGAAGGGGACACCAGGTCAAAGAGTGGCTTTTCATTCTATACTGTATCCCTGAACTAAGGTCTGGACTGTATATTATTTAAAAACCTTAAGTGCCACAGGGCTTCTGAGAGAAACAGCAGAGTGCCCGAGGCATGACTGGGGAAACTGCATGGAAAGGGTGCCCTTGCAGTTCACTGCAGAAAGATCAACAGGATCGCGTAGAGTTTCCAATTCTGATTTTCAATCATTTAACTGCACGGCAACCTACATACGTCCTGTCGCTTGTTTTCACTCAGAAAGAAAGAAATTAAATCCAAAGCCAAAAGTTAATCATGGACCCCAGGCCTGTGCCTGCAGAGAGCTGCCTCTTCTTTCCCTGGAGTTTCCAGGGGGCACAGCCTGGTTAAGTCAGCAGGGAAATAGAGTGAACGCTAATTTTGTGTGCCGATTTTATAACAAGATCATTTCCTAAATTGCAGGCAAGATTCTACATACCAAGAAAGCATTTTTTGGATACAGAATTACATATTTAATTTATGTTGAAGTTTAATTATGATTTTGAAACTCATTCCAAACACACACACACACACCACACACACACACACACACACACACAATAGAATTATTTAAGGGTAGGGACAGAGTTATTCCTCAGTGATAAAGCCTGGATATCTTCAGCCACAAAAGAAAAGAAGAATGAAATAAATGTTTATATATACTTAATAGGACTGGTTGATATTAAATATTTAGTGAATTTTCTAAAAAATATACTTAAACAACTGTATCTTCTAAATACTTTATAGGATAAAAATAGTCTTAAGGCAAAGAACTAACCAACACTGCATCAGTGGCTATGCCCAGAAAATGGCTAGGAGATAGAAGCTGGGGTCAGAGTATCAGCAATTATTCTGTCAACTAACGCTTGTCAAAAGCTTCCCATGTGTCAGGTACTAGAATGAACATAAAGCTTTCTTAGAGACAAGGTACTGAAGTAAGGCAAAAATGATTAGGAGCAAGTTAAGTTTAGATCTTGAGAGCTCTGAGTTCAGGGATCAGTCCTAAGCAAGCAGAGAAGCTCATGAAGAATACAGTGGACACTGTTAATTCACCTCAATGACCAAAGGAGGAAAGAAGGAAACTGCTCTGACTTCAGATCATTGCTTTACTGGAATTATCTTGATACTTCTAAATCAGATCATTTCCAACCCTTTCTTGTTTTAGATATGTTACTTGACAACACTAATTTTTCTCATCTCTCTGTGACCCTTCAATGTTTTTTACCAAAAAATAGTTTATTTAACAACAACAAATATATGTACACACACATATGTATGTACATATATATTTGCATTATATATACATATGTCTGTATATGTATGTATATATATGTGTGTATGTATGTGTATATATATGTGTGTGTGTATTATACATTATATATACATTTGTGTATATATCAGTCAGTTCAGTTGCTCAGTCATGTCTGACTCTTTGTAACCCCATGGACAGCAGCACACCAGACCTCCCTCTCCATCACCAACTCCCAGAGCTTGCTCAAACATGTCCATTGAGTCAGTGATGCCATCTAACCATCTCATCCTCTGTCATCTCCTTCTCCTCCTGCCTTCAATCTTTCCCAGCATCAGGGTCTTTTCAAATGAGTCAGCTCTTTGCATCAGGTGGCCAAAGTACCGGAGTTTCAGCTTCAGCATCAGTCCTTCCAATGAATATTCAGGACTGATTTCCTTTAGAATGGACTGGTTGGATCTCCTCGCAGTCCAAGGGACTCTCAAGAGTCTTCTCCAACACCACAGTTCAAAAGCATCAATTCTTCTGCACTCAGCTTTCTTCACAGTCCAACTCTCACATCCATACATGACCACTGGAAGAACCATAGCCTTGACTAGATGGACCTTTGTTGGCAAAGTAATGTCTCTGCTTTTTAATATGCTGTCTAGATTGGTCAAAACTTTTCTTCCAAGGAGCAAGCATCTTTAAATTTCATGGTTGCAGTCACCATCTTCAGTGATTTTGGAGCCCCCAAAAAATAAAATCTATCATTGTTTCCACTGATTCCCCACCTATTTGCCATGAAGTGAAGGGATCGGATGCCATGTTCTTAGTTTTCTGAATGTTGAGTTTTAAGCCAACTTTTTCACTCTCCTCTTTCACTTTCATCAAGAGGCTCCGTAGTCCTTCTTCGCTTTCTGCCGTAAGGGTGGTGTCATCTGCATATCTGAGGTTATTGATATTTCTCCCAGCAATCTTGATTCCAGCTTGTGCTTCTTCCAGCCCAGCGTTTCTCATGATGTACTCTGCATATAAGTTAAGTAAGCAGGATGACAATATACAGCCTTGACATACTTGTTTCCGGATTTGGAACCAGTCTGTTGTTCCATGCCCAGTTCTAACTGTTGCTTCCTGACTTGCATATAGATTTCTCAAGAGGCAGATCAGGTGGTCTGATATTCCCATCCCTTTAAGAATTTTCCACAAAAAATTTCCACACAAAAACAAATTTTCCATATATATATATCCTGGGTTAATAAATAAATATTTGGTACATTTTTAAATAAATTAGTAAGCTTACAAAAGGTATTAAGTAGATGAAAACAAAGTCTAAAATTACTGAAAAATGAAATCAGTTTCATTTCTCTTTTTCAGTTATAACTATCTACAATTACCTAGGTAGATAAAAGTACTTATATTCTTATCTATAATTATCTATAGCTTAAGAAATAGGAAACTTACAGTCATTTTCCTTTAAGATTGTCATGAATGGTTAAAAACCTCTAGCACACGAGTAGCAAAGCCAAAGTAAGCACAGCCAAGGCGTGCCATTCCACGAAGAGAAGCTGCTTCTGAGGCAGAGAGTGTGGAGCGGGGCAGGGGAGCTAAGACTGCTGCAAGGAGGTGACAGCACAGAAAAGAGAAGCCAGATGAGAGTGTCTGCTTGCTGCGGCTCAGAGCCTTCTTCACAGCCGGGTTTGGACAAAAAGATTGCAGGGAGGGTGACCAAGTTCATCTCTACGGAATTGAGCCTAGATGTCAGTAACTACTCCCTGACACAGGGCCCGGATTACAGCAAGGCTCACATTCCAGGTGTGGCCTCTAGAACCAACAACCATGCCAGTGTCTCAGTCTTTCTCAGCTGCCTTGAGTTGAACGCTGTATCCCATTGCCTACCTGGCACTGGGACGCAGATGGCACTTGTCCACAAGGCCTGCCTGAGGAGCCGGGAGCAGCTCCCAAGGTCTTTGCTGGGAAAACTTAGTGCATATTCTTAGACTTCCTGGCTGTCCAAAGGGAGAAAGGCCCAGGATTGGAATTTCACAAGCCTCCTTCTTCTTTTACATTGCAAAGAGAGCCAAAAACAATGAAATGAAATTTTGTTGATTCCCCTCAGAACAGCACATGAGTAGAAAATGTTAATGAAAAAGGCAAAGAAATCTATTTCCATTATCTAATTTTCTAGTTAGAGACAATAATTTTCTTTTTCCCTGACATTGTTTGGATAACAAATACTCTAATGTAATATGACTTCCACACCCCCAAAACAAGTGAAAGGTAAAACAAAGAATACAGAATCAAGAAAACTGTGGAGAAATTCTGAGATGAAAATTTGTTGGGAAAAAACAATGGATGGTATATTTATAAGCTCTAAGTAGAAATAAGCATTCCTGCCAGGATCTCCTAGCTGGGGCCTTCTTCAGTCACGATAATGGGGGTCTTCACACTGTACTGGCCTACAGGATGGATGGTTGGGTGAGGAGCTTCTTCTCCCTGTTAAAGAGCAGGCCAAGGGTTTTCTGATAGACTCATGAAAATCTTGACTCTCACAAAAACATTCAGTGCTACAAAGGTCACATGCATGTTTGGGGAGGTGTGGGACAGTGTGGTGGGATGTTTTGTGATCCTAGTGAATCCTTCATGGGAACATTTCCACATCATCCCAAAATGCACGTAACTGAAACTGTTTATGCATCTTAATGCTCCTTGAAATGCCCATATGCCTTTTATTAATATACAAAATTATCACTCACCTCATTCAAGCAACCTTCAGGATGGACTGAAACCATGAGGCCCACACAGCTTTCTTTCCAAAATCCGTTCTTCAGCTCTGACCAAAAACAACGGACAGAGAGAGCGTCTTTTTATTGAACATAACTGCAGAAAGGAAGGAACATGTAGCAAAAGACTATGAAGGCAGAAACTCAGAGCAAGTTCATATTTGCTTCCTTGATAAGTGACAGTGTGGCCAGACATCCACACACATCCTCGTGCCCTGACATCTGACTGCATATTAATGTAACAACATGGCCGCCATTGGGAAATAATGTCCATAGGATTAACCAGCAAGATCTTTGTTATATTACTATGACATATCCTTGCTATCCAAATAGGGGTGCTGAGACGAATAGAATTTGGACCAAAGCCAAGAAAAATTTCCACAGAAAAACTATAGACCCATAAAATTTTAATTAATTTTTGGCTGGGGTAGTGTCACAATTTAGAGACTTCATCTGTGTAGTTAGGAGAACAGAAAAGACAATATGGCCTATTACACCAAGATGAAACAGGATGTAAGATGTCTTTTCATCTGAAGTGGGATGTAAGGTGCTTTATCTTCCATCTACCCCCATCAGCTAGTTCTGGACTTCCAAGGTCAAATCCCCAAACACTTCGGCATGTGGCTCTGAAATCATTCATGCTTAAATAGCAGAATGGGGATGATTATTTTTAACATGATTATGATAAACAATAAAGATAATGCAGATATATTAGAAACTTTAAGTACAGGTATTGAAAAAAGAGGTGAGGCATACCAAGAATATGTAGAAAGAAGACAGATCTGGGAGACCTCAGGGCCAATCTCTCTTAGAACACTCAGAAAAGGAGGTGAATTTGTAGAGTTTTTGATCCAACTTGAGTCGACAACGTAATGTGACTGACAAAGAAACTTCTTTAGATGAGTTAGCATAAGTATAATATACAGATCTACAAAGGCTGTAGGCCAAACCCTCTTATGTATGAAAATAATGTGTCTGATTCTGGAAACCAGGACTGGAAAAAAAAAAAAAATAGATGATAGCATATCTTGTGGATTTAAACAGTTAAGTGTCTAGAATTGTATGATTTAGTAAGGACACTTAGCTGGGGGAAGCAGATTCGGACAGTTTATGGAAATTACACTGAAATAATTGAAAGTTATCTGGTAGAGGAGGGGACAGGCATACTGCATGACCCTCAGAGGCCAAAGAAAGCCAGCTGATAGATATTACAGGATGTGAGTTCTCTCCTCCATAAAAGGGATCACTGTGACCCTCCGGCGAGGCCACCCACTCCGTCTCCCAGCAGTGCTTGAGAAGAGACTGAGCATCCACACAGTAAGGATACAGTGTCAGATGTAGTGAACTTCAAGGTTCCTCCAAGAAAGAAGGGGTGCTCATACAATTCCCCCAATTCTCCATTTCTCATGCAAGGTCGTCAAAGAGGGCAGTTCTTCTTGCGTAACTTTCATTTTATTTTCATTTGCCAAAACTGCTGTTCTCATCACAGGGGGCAACAGCACACCGTCTTCTCACGCATTCTTGCTCCCTGAGGAATGTGCTCCAGTTTGGGTAATTACATTCTGCCAGCTTAAATTATCCCTGCAGTTTACATTGAGTAAGGCTTTTTTCTTTAATATCTATCCTAAATTGTTGCATAGTGTTTCTGTGTACCAGTAAATATTACATACATGCCAAGGTAATAGTCAGAACCTTGGAAACCACTCACCCTATTTATAGGAGAACAAGGAAAGATTAAAACTAATTAAAATTTACTTCGATTATTCATACACCTGCATGCTTGGGCCTTTATGCTGGCAGTTAAGGGAAATAGGTTTCACATAACCTATACTTAATTTCCTGGCTTTTCTGAATTTTTTCAGCTCCAATTGTTTTCCAATTCCTGCTACACCCAAAGAGCACCCCAAACAAGTTTGTGCGTGGTAGCAAAGAGTGATGGGTCAATAATACAAAAGTGCAGTGAAGAAGCTGGGGTTTGGCCCGGATCCCTTCATCATGGGGGTAATTTTTAAATACAGCTCTGCAAATTCTATCAGTCATGGCTGCTCCAGTCACAGGCTATATCCCTTTTACATTTCTTCCCCTTTTGTTTGTCTGCCTCCTTATTAAGAGTATTTATTCTAGTTACTTTCATTGCTGACCTTGGGAGCTTATCGCAAATACGACTTCTCGTTTGCTTGCTCTTGCACTCACTCTCAATCTTATACACACACATCCTCTCTCTGACCTCATTCTTTTAATGGTTTCAGTATCTCCGGAATCATCCACATATCATTTTTCCACATATGTTTTGCATTAGGCAAGAGGCACATCTGGGCACACAGGAGTGGATTGTGTAGAGGTGGTAAGCATCCGTGAACAGTTGGCATATGTTGGTACTTACTAAGATATGTGATAGTTAATCGATTATTGGTTCTGGAAAGCAGGGGCTGGGTGTGCTTACCCTTGTCTTTCAAGGGTTAATACAAGGTTTAAAATAAATGGATGTCCAGGAAATGCTGTTTGAACTGATATGAACTGAATGGAAGAAATGTACTCTAAAAGTGAGACTCTAAACTCCAATATCTCAAAGTCCTAAATTAGGTATCTGCCACACGTCTATGACCTCTCTAATTTCCAAGTTCACTTTTCTCGTTTCAAGACAGACATTTGTTTCTCTCTTTCTCTCTTCATCAAAGCAGAGAAGCCTCCCTCATAAGAGGATTCTTTGTCTGTTTGAGTCTTTTTCCTTTGCCACTTATAGCCGGGTCAAGATGCTCTCTTATTTATTCATGTATTTATCCTTTCATTAGGAAAATATTTATGGGAATGCACTATGTTCTCAGAACCGTGCAATTTCCAGGAGTACAGAGGTAAGAGCTGCACTTATCAAGCATAAAATGTAGAGAACTAGTCAAATATTAACCAAATATTTAGACAAGAATGATTCAATTTCCATTCTAAGGATGACGAATCCAGAATGGGAAAATGGTATAACAGAACAAAATTCCCATAGCTGTTATTTGAGGCAAATGGGCATCTCTAAGCAATCTTGGATGTTTGGTTGGGAATTGCTATATGAAACCCCATCTCTCACTTCCTAGACTGGAGAGCAAGCGGCAGAGAGGAGTGTCATGGTCTGGGGATCAGGAGACCTCAGTTCTTGCTAGACTCTGCCATGGAGTCTGTGCTGGTCCTAGGAAAGTCTCTTCATTTCTGGGCTTCGGATTCTCTAAAAGTGAGGAGGGCAGGATAGCATCATGCCCACTGAGGTCCTTCAGGCGCCGACATTTCATGCTTCTCCGGGCAGCTGCCTTAACTTACAGTGAACAGCAGGCAGGTATGACTGGGCTGCTATTTAGGCCTGAAGTTGCTAATGAGGCAAGGAACACTACATACGTTTTACTTCATCTGAACTTTAGATAATTTTTGCTTTACAGTTTACTCTTTCCTCCACACCATTTCCCTATCTATTCTAAATGGATTCACAAATGCTTGCAAGAATTTGGGGGCTTACATTGGCTGTTTTGCAATTCAGACAAGTGATTAGAATATTCCCAGCACATACACTTAATCAAAACAAGCCCAATTAAGCTCACTACTCCAGATTCCACCTCATTAGCTTTCTGTTCCTAAAATATAACAGATGTCATTGCTGCAGGCCCGGAGGTACAGACACATTTTTCAGCTAAGCACTTACAATGCAACCTAAGTTAGAGGAAGATTTAATTATTACTTTCATTGTCGTGGCTTCCTGTGGAAGCTCATTTTTCACTTAATAGCAATCTCTTTCTACCTAGTTGCCCACTGCCACCAGAATAACATGTCTTTCTCCTCAAATAGTGAGTTCATAAAAAGTGTTAATTCCCCGCCTCTCCAATTTTTCCTGGTAAATTGATTTTGGGGGTTCCTGAATTTATCTGACCCTGAACTCTTATTAAATGAATAGAAAGAGGAAGAAACAGGATGCAATGATTCCTTCTCCTTTCTTAGTAACATTTAGGCCTGTGCATCGGCTACTCTGGAACCATACTCAAAGAATGGTTCACAGCTCTATACTTTCCCACTGTACTTTGCACAATGCTGCACTATAGCACTGAGTTTGCATTGCAATTTATCTGTTTGTTTTCTCCTTCTCAAGGCCATCAGCTCTTCTAAGCCTGGGCCCTAACCTGTTTTCCCTCATATTCCCAGTTTCCTGGTGGCAGGATAGCTGGTTCTTATAAAAGGAATAATTAGTGATTATTTGTTCAATAAGCAAATAACTATAAATCTCAGTCTTATACAGTAGTCACTGATCCAATCAATTTTCTAATCAATGTCAGTGTTAGTTCACTAGGTTATATTTTTAAATAATGATATATGTTCTTAATTATTGTGGAGATGAGATATTTCAAGATTCTAACATTCACGGAAGTAACAAGTATTCTGGCATGTCATCCATATGAACCACCCCCATGCCCACTCTCACATCCCACAAGAAGTATGTCACACTGAGCCTCGTCATATTCAAGGTAAATTTAGTATCTTGCATGGTTCAGAATTGGGTTTTATCCATGGAAACATCCCTTTCTCCTTTTCCCCTCACTTGTATCTCTAATTAAGTACTCACTCTCTAAAGAGGCCCTACATAGTTTTCTTCCTAGAAACAGTAAATGATAAGAAAGACACTAACACAGCCGTACACTGGAGATGTATCTCTTACTTTTCTTTAGATTTATGACTGTGAGCTTAAACTTTATCACCTAGTGGGTAATAAATCAAAATTTTACCATACAGACAGATATACACACAATGACATCATAAAAATATTATTTGTGATTTTAAAAACTGACAAGAATTTGCACATCCAAAAAAGTCTCTTTATCTTCAGTAGAGTCTCCTTGATGAGCAGAAAATCATTCCAAAAATGCTGACCTTGCTCAAAACTCTCCAAAGCCTCCTTTAGGAAAGTCTAAAGAGCCAGGTATGAAACAACTCAGCCTGCCATAACAATATGCTACAGATGGAGTGGCTTAAACTCTGTCCCAGTTCTGAAGCTTTTGTCAGTTCTGGAGTTCTGTAAGTTGAAGACCAACGTGCCATTCAATTCAGTTCCTGATGAGGACCCACTTCCTGCCACCTTTTCAACGTGCCCTCACATGGCCTCTTTGTATGTGCAGAGACAGCCACTGAGATCTTAAGTGACACTTCTTAGAAAGGCACTGATGCCACTGGACCAGGACCTCACCCCTGGATTTTATTTAACCTTAATTACCTCCATGAAGGCCCCATCTCCAAATATAATCACACTGGGGGCTAGGGCTTCAACCCAGGGATTTTTGAGAACAAAATCTTTGGTCCACAATAAGCCAGTTCAAGAAAAATATTACAAAATTTCAACTGGATTGCTTAGAAATTAGAAACTTTGTGTTCCAAAAGGAGAAAACATTACTTATTCTCTTTAGTTACTCTTACTCATCTGAATTATTCACCTTTCTTGGCTTCAAATAATCTTTGGCAGTTTCTAATATTGAAATTCATCAACATGTAAAAAGTTATCACTATGGAAGAAATTAAATTATTACAGAGTCTGAAGATAATGTTCAGTAAGAAATTCAGTATTTATTTGGGATGATTGTTTTATGCTTGGAATTGTGTATAGAAGTCGAAGTTGACTATTATATTGTAGAGAGAACCATTTATTCAGATTGAAAATGTGTGGCATGTTTATCAAGGCGACCAATGGCCTGTGTGTATAGTTGTACCTTCCAGTCATAATACATCTACAACAAACCTGTAATTAAATAGCATCATGTCATACAACAGGCAGCAGAGCACAGTGAAGGTAAATACTAATGCCATTATTTTTAAATTTCTTGAAAGTAGGACAGTATTTGTCTTATTCATGATTTTACCTCCAGGGCCTAGAATAATGCTGAGCAAAGTGTAGGCACTTAATACATGCTTATTGCATTGAATTGATGGGTAATTCTCTAAAAGGCCAACTAATTGGGTTCTGTTAAACCTGAAGTCTCTTTAACATAAAGCAAGGATTGTAAAACTAGATCCCTCAGGTCAAATCTGGCCTGTCACCTGTTTTGTACTGTCTGTGAGCTAAGAATAATTATTACATATTTAAAAGGTTGGGTAAGAAGCAGAAGATGAATAAAATCCTGTCCCCATGTGAAAAATAACACGTAAAATTAAAATTTTAGTGTGCTTTATTGAAACATAGTGTCAACGTAATGATTTTTATTAATAAATCTACATTTATGTTAGTTGCTCAGTCGTGTCTGACTCTTCGTGACCCCATAGACTGTAATCCTCCAGGCTCCTCTGTTCATGGAATTTTCCAGGCAAGAATACTAGAGTGGGTTGCCATTTCTTTCTCCAGGGGATCTTCCCTACCTAACTCTGGTCTCCAGCATTGTGGGCAGATTCTTTACTGTCTGAGCCACAAGGAGAGATTTTATTCAATGAGATTATTGCCAGGCAGGGGGTGAGGAATGACTGAAACAGGGAAATGGGGGGATTTTGCAACAGAAAAGACGACGATGACCATGAGAACGGCAAACATCTCAAGGAGAAAGGGATTTTCTTCCCTAGAAAGGAATGAACAAGGTTAGAAAGAACTGAGTGTGCAGAAGTGGGTTAAAAGCATGGTGTGCTCTGATTATAGTTGGAAAGGAAGACTATTTCATGCTGAGGCCAGCCTGTTTTCTCAGAGCAGCCCTTAAGGAGGGGCTGTATGCTGGCTCAGGCAGAGGGCAGGCTGAAATTCAGAGGCCTAAGTGAAGGTGAGAATCTTAACCAAAGTTTTGTTAACAAGTACTTTGTTCCCCTTCATCAATGAGGACAAAATGGTTCAGCTAATTATTGGGTTGGCCAAAAAGTTCATTCAGGTTTTTCCACAACAGAGAGAAATCCAAATGAAATTCTTGGCCAACACAATATTTATGGGGCAAAATAAAGAGATATGGAGAGCTTGTGCCTGATTTTGTCATATTAACATGCAGGCATGTTAACATGTCATATTAACACGCAGGCATCCCTGAGTCTTTTCTAAGTCACAGACGGAGATGGTTCTTTGCAGGAAGTCATTTTCTAGAAAACAGCTGGGAGGGGTGGGGTCTGTAAGCTTTCTGTTCTCAGGGTCACAGGGCTCAGGTCACATTCACCATCCTCAGGACCATGCTTATCCATTTCTGTATTGTCTACGGTTGCTTCCTTGCTGCAAGGGAGAGTGAAGTAGTTGCGCAGAGATCCATGATCCACAAAATGGACTTATTACTACTGCCCTGTTACAGAACAAGTGTATTCTTATAGAAAGAATTTGCCAGGGGGAGTGGGGTGGAATTTTGATTGAATCGGTAATGTGGAATGATATAACAGACTAAAATTAATGTAGTTTACCAAACTTTTACCCTCCCATATTCCAGTGAAGTCTGCAGGAAGACATATCCTTCTGCCTCCTGTTACAGGAAATAGCCTAGGCCAGGTGCCCAGGACCCCTCCCACGCCCCTCTTCTGGCACTGACTGCATTTACAATGCCTGTCTCCTCCCCAGGTACTTAATTCCTGGAAAGAAGAGTAAGAGTTTGCCTTCTTTGAATTCTTAACACCTAGAACAGAGCCTGGAAATCTGGAGAAGCAAGAAAACAACATGGAAACAAACAAACTTTGATATTCAAAGTCATTACTAACAATGTATTGCCAAAGATGAGTCTGGCTCCAGGGAGAAGGTAAGAGCAATCTTTAATCACAACGTGCATATGCAAATAGCAGCTGTTCCAGTGCATAGAAACACTTTGTTCCCTTTAGTAGGTTAAATATGCCTCTCCACAAATGTGTTAACATCCTTCCTTTGCTTAGCAAATCCTCCTTTCATGATCTGTTCAAAGGTAAACTTTATCCCCAGGTTGGATTATCATAACCTCCATATCTATGTGCATGTGTTAAGCTCATCTCTCCCATCTTAAAAAGAAATTACTCTTCAGGCCCCACATTCACCTCAAATATCAACTAATTTTTCTCTTTGCTTTCATAGTCAAACATCTTTAACAAGTCATTTACGCTGTCTGTCTGAAAACTTTATTCATGCTTTTAATGACTTTCCTGATACTGAGTCTCCTTCGGAGGTTTTTTCTTGGCCAACTCTTAAATGCTGATGTTTCTCCAAGCATCCAGGTAGGTTTTCTTCTAATGCTATGAAGTCTTCTTTTCTCCTTATTTTTTAAAAAACGTTTAATTTTATGTTGGAGTATAGCCAATGAAAAATGTTGTAATAGTTTCAGGTGGACAGCAAAGGGACTCAGCTATATAATACATATATTCATTCCCCTCCAAACTCCTCTCCCATCCATTCTTGAAGAACTATCTAAAGGCTTATCACAGACAAAGCAGCACTTCCATATTTTGCAGCATGTATGAGTCCAGGGACTATAATTATACATTGTCTACGAGAGAGACACCTTTACTAGAATGGCCCAAAGATACTTAAAACTGAACATCTCTACAACTAAAAAAAAAAAAAAAGGAACTAAAGCCCTTTCCCCAGCCCCTGAGTTTCACAGCTTGGATATTCTATCTCAGAGAACACCACCATTGTCTACTATGGATTATCCAAAATGTCACTCATATAATTGGTCACCAAACCTACTGATTTTACTTCCTAAAATACAGTAAATTCCCTACTTACAAACAAGTTCCATTCAGAGAGCACATCCATTAGTCCAATTTGTTTATAAATCCAACAAAGTTATCCTGGGTACCCAACTAACACAATAGGCTACATAGCAGTTTACTGTAGTAGGTTTATAATACTTTTCACAAAAATAATACATAAAAAACAAGCAAACACAAAAAATAAAGAAAAAGTTTTTAATCTTAGAGTACAGTACCTTGAAAAGAACAGTAGTAGAGTACAACAGCTGGCGCTGAGTGACCAGGCAAGAAGAATTACTACATGGAGGAGGAAGGGGTGGTGGGAAATGGCAGAGCTGAAGGATTTCACACACACGTGATAGTGTTTGTAGAGGACTTGCTGTAGTTTCCAAGTATCTCCATATCTCACAATTCTACCTGCCTCTATAGTGCTTCTCATAGCAATACTTTTACCTGGTCTTATCCCTATAACCATTTCTTAACAGGTTCTCCAGCCCTCAGTAAATTTCACTGTAGAATATCCTTCCTTCATTCTAAAATGCAAATTTGATCAAGTACACATTTGCTTAAAAATACATTAGGGTAAGTCCAAACTCCTTCAGATGATTTAAAAGAACCTTCATGATCTGGGACCTCCAGACTCACGTCTCGCTTTTCCCCTCGTTGTGTATCCCTCTCTCTTGTATTCTGCCTCCAGCCATAAAAACAATTGTTTGCTTTTCTGAATACATCTTTCTCTAGCCTCCAATCGTTTACACAGGATGCTTTATCTTTTCACGGTACCCTCTCCCCACTCAACCTTACCTTTGCTCCCTTCCAATATCGATTCAGCATTCATGTCACAGCTTAGACATCCGTTTCTCTAAGAAATTTTTGGTATGGCTCCTGCCCACCATCATTAAGTCTGTTAGGCCCCTCCCTCTCTCTTAGAACCCGTACTTCTCCTCCCACAGCATGTATCACATGGTACTTTAATTGCCTACATCTCCATCTAAATCACACATAATTGGCTACCACTGCTGTTGTTCAGTTGCTAAGTCGTGTCTAGCTCTCTGACTCCCAGGACTTCAGCCTACCAGGCTCCTCTGTCCATGGGATTTCCTAGGCAAGAATACTGGAGTGGGTTGCCATTTCCTTCTTTAGGGGATCTTCCTGACCCAGGGATTGAAGCCGGGTCTCTTGCTTGGCAGGTGCATTCTTTATCACTGAGCCACGAGGGAAAACCTACATAATTGGAATATTTGGTGAAATCAGAACAAATGTTTATAATGGATTGCCATGTATTCCTTAAGTCTATTATATCACCTGGCACATAACTGATGATATGATAGGTCAATAAATAAGTATTAAAAAAATGGAAGAATGGCATCTATTTGTCTGCACTTCAAAGGAAATTGATCAAAGAAATCCCTTCTTTTTGACTCATTCAAAATAACTGGTACTGATTGTTAAATAAATGATCAGTTTATAGGCCCAGATCTATTGAAATAACTTGAAAAAACTAAAAATCCAATGAGGCATGATTTACCCAAAAAGTCACTATTGTTTGGTTATTGTCATTGTTTTTGCTGTTTTCTAAATTAGTCTGGTTTCTTTGGCTGAATCTGATAATTTGGGATGAGGGAGGTATTGAATGATAATGTTCATAACGAGATGTTCAAAATGCTAACAGAAGTGTAAGCTTCAAAATCATGGCTTTCTATGAGTTCTTATTCCATGCAGGTAACTGCTTTCCTTTTCCTATATCTCTCCACCGTCTGTATTTTGAAGCCCACCTTGAAATGTGTTAACTTTGCCTCTGCCTCACTTTCCTCAGAACCCACATGCATGTCATATACATTTCATCCCCCCTCTAGCAAATCTCTAGAAAATTGGAATGGAACTTTTAAAAGGATACAAATCATTGTAGGTTTGGCATCTCCCACATCATCCATTTCAGTTGATTCGCTATTAGCATCTGTGATGAGGCTTGGAGGTGGCTGCCAAACCTTGAATGTCACTGAGATGAAATTTAGCTGGTGGGGCTGAAGCCAGGCTTATTACTGTTCAGTTTGTGAAGCGTCATGATTGTCCTCTCTTGTTAGCGTGCCTCCGTTTGAGCACAAAAAGCATAGATTGCTTTGCAAAATCTATCTTAATTAATCATAAATAGTGCCTGATGGGAAGATTGCTGCTTTCATCTCAGTTAAATAAAACACAATCACTAAATCCTTTTCTTGCTCCAGGTTTTCACAGTATTGTGCAGGTTGCCTCCTTACATATTTGAGATGCTGGAGGTCTAATCACATCAGTGTGTTACTGATAGCCTCATTAGGCTGCACAATCAAGAGCTGTTCCTGGCCCCTTCTCCAGCAGCAGAGCCAAATCCCTATGAGTTAAATGGGGACACTGGAATGGCGAAACAATTCCACTCCTTCCCAGCAGCTAATTAAGAAGGAGAGGAAAGCATTGTGCTAAAGACTTCAGCGAGTTTGCCTTGCAGCTCTTCAAGGGTGACCTTGTGGCAAATGGTGAAAGAACTGAAGAGAGTCACTGTTGCGTGGTAAATGATCATCAGGAAAGTTCAAATGCTACCGAATGGGGTGGCTAAGTGTGCTAGAATGAGCTTGCTTTCTTCTCTGCCCCTTGAAACTCACAAAATTTCCTTTCTGTGCAAATACAGAAAGCAAATAATGAAGAACGTTAACAGTCTACTTCAAAGGACAATATATAATCAGCCTCTTGCACCAGTCATATAAATGCTACCTATTGGGGCTTAAATACAGTTTGCCATGGGCACCTGTGTCATATAATGGGCCTGTGTATGTGCATAGTAAGTAGTGTAATTGCTAGCCTATTTACAAGAGCTAAACAGAAATGCTAAATATTCAATTTCCTATCTTTTCTTGCAGCTTCAGGTAAGGTCCTCTGAAACAGTTCTGATCAATGAGATACATGGAGAAATCTGCTGAGACCTCTTCCTCTTCCATCCTCTTCCTGCCTGGAATGAGGATACGCAGGAGCACTTGGGACCAGAAAGACAAAAGCTACATGCTGAGGATGGCACGTTAGGAAGACAGAAGAAGTTTAATTTCTTGATGATCTGGATTAGCCTTACAAACCCTGGATTTCCTAAGGCCAGATCTCTTAGTGCATAACATAAACTCCTATGTGTTTAAGTTAAGGTTCATGAGGGTCATGATTCAGATGCCAGAATCCAATCCGTTCTGATGGAGAACACAAATGACTCATGATTACTTTCTGCTTTTCTTCCAAAAGAGTACCATGTAAAAACAGATCTGACTTAATTCATCTCTCGTTTTGAAAAAAAAAAGATGCAATGGCTGCTCAAGATTTAGGAATGTATGTCCTGAGGACCTTACCTAATTCTCAAATTCACAAATACCACTTGTATTAGAGTCTAGTCAGGAAAACCAAAACGACCCTATGTACTTATCAGAGGGAATTTAACATAGGAGATTTAATATGCAGAAAGAAGAGGCAACACTGAGGTGACCCCGAGACAACAGCAGGGAGCAGCTACTATTCCTAAAGCTGCCGGGACGAAAGGGAAGAGGCAGGTGTGAGCAGAACTTGAGAGTCCAGAGGAGGAGTCTCAAAGAGTTGGTGGTCAGATCTTGAAAAGGAGACACCTCCAGGGAAGAGAACACATTTAGGAGTTCAGGCACAGACCTCGGAGGAGGAGGCACTGCCACCACATCAAGGTGGTATCTTGAAGAGGATGTGATGAGGCTTGTTCTAGGAGTGCTGAAAGATGCTGGGCCTCCTGCTGCAGCCAGGGTAACCCGTACAACCTGGAGAACTGCTGCTGCTCGGGTGATGCTGCCGGGGCCAAGAGCATGCAGGAAAAAGAAAGTATCTTCTCACCCCCTCTTTCTCCCTTCCACTCTCTTTCTACTGCTTCCTATTGAGACCTAACCGGGAACAGCTGAAGAGAGTCTGATAAATGTAGTTACCAGTGTTCCAGCTGCAGCATCCCATCCGAGAACAGAGGGTAATGGGGTAGATTAGGAACTGTGACAATATAGGCCAAGGACTAGCACACAGAAAATGCAATAAAGAACAACTGGAGCATTAAAGTGAGTCCACAATGGCAGTATTAACACAGGACAAAGGCTGTTTTTGAAAGTATCAGACAATTCTTCCATAAAATCAAAATTCTACTTTTCCAGTTAAAAACGGCTAGCAATTTTTTTTTAAATTGTCAATGTTATTTTCCTCATTTTTTTCAAAATTAATGCATAGTCATTGTAGGAAGATTAGAAATAGCTAAACAAAAAAATAGAAAATAAAAACTACCTTAAATGTTATCATTTATATTTCTGATATAAATATTGTCAGAAGTTCTACATTTTTAATAACAGATAATATTTATGACAACCCATTAAGCTTTTAAATGCTGAGCACACAGTCTATCTTTTAATTCTCCAAACAACCTTATGAGTTAGGTCCCTCAGCCATTAGCCAACAGAAAGTAAAAGTGAAAAGAAAGTGAAAGTCACTTCAGTCATGTCCAACTCTTTCCAACCCCATGGACTATATAGTCCATGGAAATATCCAGGCCAGAATACTGGAGTGGGTAGCCTTTCCCTTCTCCAGAGGATCTTCCCAACCCAGGGATCAAACCCAGGTCTTCCACATTGTAGGTATGGATTCTTTACCAGCTGAGCCACAAAGGAAGGCCCAGCCAACAGATAAATCACCAAAAAAAACCAAGACTTGAATTGTGCACTGTGAAATAATAAGAAATGCATACATGGTCTCTGCCCCTAATCCCTGACACAGAGTTTTCCTAGGAACTAACAAGGTTTTAACTCGTGTAAATTGGGGAGTTTGGAGAATCTTTCACTCCAGCATTTAGTCTCTGACCCCAGTTCCTGACACGGGGCTCCTAAATCCTTGGAACTTCCTGCACGACAGCAGTATCTTTTCTACTAATGAGGAAACCCTTTCTGAGTTTCTGGATAAGGGTTGGGTCACCAGAAAGACTAGGTTTCCAAAGTGGTATAGTGATAAAGAATCCCCCTCATTGCAGGAGACTCAAGAGATGAGGGTTCAATCCCTGGGTCAGGAAGATCACCTTGAGAAGGAAATGGCAATCCACTTCAGTATTCTTGCCTGGAAAATTCCATGGATAGAGGAGCCTCACAGCCTACAGTTTATAAGGTCACAAAAGAGTAGGACACAATTGAGCAGCTGAACATGCACACAAGCCCCAGAAAGACCAAGCCATAATTAAGTCTGGAATTTTCAAGCCCATCTCCCATCCTCTAGAGAGGGGTAAAGGGCTAGAAATGGAGTTAATGATCAATTATGCCTATGTGATGAAGCTACTGTAAGAATCCCACTAGTACAGTTATTGGGGAGTTCCTGGGTTGGCCATCATATGTATTGGGTTGGCCAAAAAGCTTGTTCAGGTTTTTACATGATGTTAAGGAAAAACCCAAACAAACTTTTGGACCAATCCAACATGCCAGGAGGATTGCACATCCCAACTCCACAGGGACAGAAGCTCCTGCTCTTGGGACCCTTTCCACACCTCACTCTATGCATCTCTTCATCTGGATATGATTTATATCCTTTATGATATAAGAAACTGCTAGATATAAGTACTTCCCTAAGTTGTGAAAGCTCTTCTAGCAAATAATTAAAACCAAGAAAGAGATCACAGGAATCTCCAGTTTGTAGCCAAGTCAGTTAGAAGTTGTAGGCACCTAGGGACCTACTTCTTGGGATTAGCAGGCAGTCTTGTGGAACTGAGCTCTTAACCTATGGGTCTGTGTTAACTCTGCTTACTGTGCATTAAGTTGAATTGTAAAACACCCTAGCTAGTGTCACAGGTTTGCTTGATGTGAAAAAAATTCACACAATTGATGTCAAAACTGTTGTGAGTGTGGCAGTAGAGTGAGAGCACAGAAGTTATGGTGTCTTAGAGTCCAGAGAGCTGACGTGTCCTTCTTTAGCTGGTATTACAGCTCACATTACAACAAAGCAGGCCTGTACTCCCCGAGAATGGCCTTCATCTAAAGGATAAACCTTGAGCTAGCACCAGACTTGATCCCAATGTCTTTCCAAGGACAACAGTAGCATTTAATTAATTTCTTTTCCTTAGTCTTTTCCCATAAGCCACAGTCATCTCCTTTCTCTGCTTCTCCTGGCTATTAGTTGATACTCAAGTTCCTTCAAGAACTTTTGTCATTTCACTTCTCAGAAGGACTTTTCCTTCTCATAAAACAAATTGCCAGCTGGCCAGTCTTTCCTGACTTTCTCTTCCACTACATTTCATAAAAATTCTGACTTGCAGGTGGCACTCATTCTGCCCTCTTGGACTGATGCAACTATTATCCCCTTATTTCAATGTTTTTTTTTTTTTTAATGTTAATAGAAATTCAGAAACAACTGTCTATGAACTGTTCATAGACAATTGTTCAATGTCTATGAACAAATTGCCACATTTACCAGAACCAAATGGTCAGTTTCTATGACCTTGTCAATCTCTTTTTTCTCTAATTCAGAAGTTTATTTACATTTCCACAAATAAATAGTTTGAATTGCTCTTTCGGAGTTAACATTTATATAAGAATTTATAGTCCCAAATTTTAACAAACACTGTGTGATTTTGAAGCATAACAAAATTACATATCACACATTGCAGATAGAAAAAAGTTGTGAAAACTAAATGAACAATATATTTCTCTTTTTCTTCTTCTTCTTTTTTTTTTCACCATGCTGCACAGCATGTGAGATCTTAATTCCCCAACCAGGGATTGAACCCATGACCCTGCAGTGGAAGCATGGAGTCTTAACCACTGGACTACCAGGGAAGTCCCTGAATAACGTTATTTCTGAAAGCATTCTGAATGATGGTGAATCGGGTACCCTTTGTGAATTTAAGGATTTTATCAAAGGAAGTACATAGTTTAATTTTATCAAAGGGAGGATATATCCATGATTATCTTACATTCAGATAATCACTGTGGGACAGAGGATCTGTGGATCCAGTGCTGAGTGCACTTTTGCAAGGTCTTATGGATAGCATTGAGCTGAAAGAAATAAAAGTGAAAATGACATACTAAAGTATGCTGATGAGACTCAGATTAAAAGCAGAGGCAATGTCTGCCAGAGAAGTCAAACTTATATGTCAGTAGAGAACACTGTTTTCAAACACCAGGAAATGTTTATGTCATCATGGCACCTTATAATATGAAGTGAAGTCTATATCTACTTTCTGTGTTCTTGAATATTTTTGCTCAAGGTAACAGACACATGCAACAAGTCTCCATTGGTAATTTTCCAAGACGAATTTGCTTGTCTAAATGTGGAATTTTAGTACACATTAATCAATGTGTCCTAACAATTCCTACTTAGATCCTGTATGTCCCACTTGCCACTAAAGTGAAAGTGAGGGTCACTAAGTTGTGTCCAGCTCTTTGCAACCCCATGGACTGTAGCCGGCCAAGTTCCTCTCTCCATGGAATTCTCCAGGCAAGAATACTGGGGTAGATTTCTATTCCGTTCACCAGTGGATCTTCCTGATCCACGGATCAAACCCTCATATTCTGTGTCTCCTGCACTAGCAGGTGAATTCTTTACCACTGAGCCCCCTGGGAAGCCCAAGATGAAGTTCCATGAGATTACTAAGAAAATACAAAAATAAATTCCATTAAATGAAGGTAATGGAAAAAAAGAGAAAAGATCTTTGAGGATTTAGGACAAGGGGTCATCATGAGAACACTCTGCAAGTTTAAAGAATCCTTCCTTATCTCACAAGCTAGTCTACCTTCTCAACAAACAAGACAATTTGTTACTAGAATTGTCATGCAAATTAAATCATAAGTTTAACAAGTGTTGGAGATTTGCCCAACACTGAATATGCAAAAGATAACTGGAAGAGGACTGTGATAATAAATAAGAACATAAGGATGGAGAATAAACTTCAGCAAACAAAACGCTTAAACTGGGAAAGTCACCTCACGCTGTCAATATTAGAATTGGGACCATCAAGGAATCTGCCAGTGTGCAAATACAGGTCTTCATCAAACTTGCCAAGTTGAATAAGTGATAAAATGATGGTCAGATGATGGGTATGAATCCATCTCCATCAACCATCTGGATGTCTATGAAAAGTGACTTGAAAGAGTGTCTAATTGACATATGTCAATAAAAGATCACTAACTAATTGGGTATAGGCATCAAGAATCAGCAGGGCAGAAGCTGATTAAAATGTGTCCTCAACTTGAAAACAAGGCAAGGGTTCTTTTTTTTTTTTTTTTCTGTTCTTCAGTTTGGATCTCAGCACAACTTTTATATTCCCCTGGCAGCAGTGATCCAAGAAGGTGCATTACCACTTTTATTAGACATACTCCATCCTCTGAATGGTTTTGGCTGTGAATGCACCCTAAGGTACTTAAATCTAACACTTTAAGTGGTAGGAGATGAGAAAAGGAAAGACAAAGGGGCCAGGCAAGGTTTTGCTGGATTAGTGTGGATATCATTAGGACTGGGAACAAAATTGTGTAAACTTGGGCTGTAAACTCTATCTATCTGTCTCAGGTCTTGGAAATCAACCCAAATAATGCCTTGTGGAAAGCATCAGGCAGTTGGTCACTCAGTTGTGTCCGACTCTTTGTGACCCCATGCACTGCAGCAGGCCAGGCCTCCCTGTCCATCACCAACTCCCGGAGTTTACTCAAAACTCATGTCCACTGAATCAGTGATGCCATCCAACCATCTCATCCTGTCGTCCCTTTCTCCTCCTGCCTTCAATCTTTCCCAGCATCAAAGTTTTTTCAAATGAGTCAGTTCTTCGCATCAGGTGGCCAAAGTATTGGAGCTTCAGCTTTGGCATCAGTCCTTCCAATGAATATTCAGGGCTAATTTCCTTTAGGATGGACTGGTTGGATCTCCTTGCAGTCCAAGGGACTCTCAAGAGTTTTCTCCAACACCACAGTTCAAAAGCATCAATTCTTTGGCACTCAGCTTTCATTATAGTCCAATTCTCACATCCATACATGACTACTGAAAAAACCATAGATTTGACTAGGCAGACCTTTGTTGGCAAAGTAATGTCTCTGCTTTTTAATATGTTGCCTAGGGTTGTCATAGCTTCTCTTCCAAAAGCAAGCATTTTTTAAGTTCATGGCTGCAGTCACCATTTGCAGTGATTTTGGAGCCCAAAAAATTGGATTTGAAATAGCTCAGCTGAAATTCCATCACCTCCACTAGCTTTGCTCGTAGTAATGCTTTCTAAGGCCCACTTGACTTTACACTCCAGGATGTCTGGCTCTAGGTGACTGATCACACCATCATGGCTATCTGGGCCATTAAGACCTTTCTCGTATAGTTCCGTGTATTCTTGCTACCTCTTCTTAATATCTTCTGCTTCCGTTAGGTCTATACCATATCCGTCTTTTATTGTGCCTATCTTTGCATGACATGTTCCCTTAGTATCTCTAATCTTCTTAAAGAGATCTCTAGTCCTACCCATTCTACTGTCTTCCTCTATTTCTTTGCATAAAAGCATATCACATATTAAGTTGAATTTAGCAAGGGCATCAATATCTCTAATTAGGATCAAATCAGTCACCTGCTTTGAAAGTAATTAGTTCTTTAGCTGGATTTACACAGAAGAATCCAGGGTGTGTAAGCACACTTAACTTATATTCTAGGTCAAAATATTGCTTTGGATCTAAATGTGACATTTCAGTCAATCAGCAACAATTATTACCCATTTGCCTAAGACCATGTGTTTAAAGATATATAAGGAAGATCTTGGGGAGGTCACAATCTAATTGAGAAAACAGGAAGACAATCACTCTTTTTTTTCAAAGGCAGTCCATTATAATTTAGTTCTTAACTATATACTAGACAGTGTACATTCTTTAAAATAGTTTGAGGAAGGTGACTGCAATGTTGGACTAGAGGAACCAGAAAAACCTGAGCTGTGGCAGAAAGAGCTGAATGAAGCCTTGATCAATAGGATTTGATTAAGTAGAAGGGGGAGAATATTTTAGGCAAGGGAAACCACACAAGCAGAGGCAAGGAGAGAGGATGAGGGGCAAGATTTCTTTTTTTTCCCTTTAACTGTAGTGAATAAGCACTTCCTAGCCTCTTGACTTTCTGCTTTGTTTTAACAGCTATCTGTGAACTAGTTAAATGATGAATAGGCCCAAGGAAAAGGTGGAGCATACAAATGACTGATAGTAGATTAAAAAAAAAAAGAGAGAGAGAAAATCATAAGGAGTTGTAACCATGAAAGAAAAATTAAATTGCTGGGACTATATAATGGATTCAAATTTTCAATCACAAACTGATATATGCAAAATCGTAACTTATTTTTCTATAGTCAAATATAATTTCTATCATTAAGCTCCCATTTCTGCTCTGAAGCAGAAAACTGATATCAAGTTGCTTTCAGGTAAATTTCTTCCATTCAAGGCACTTCTCAGTCAATTCAGGTGGATAATGCAGCTGTATTCAGATTTTTTAAATCACTCTCAGATTTCATTCTCTCTCTCCTTTCCCCCATATGGATTCAAACCTCTAGAAATATTAAACAACTGCCATTACAAAAGCAATAAAGGAGAAAAAGAGAGAATCTCTATTCTATAGTCTCTTTATGGTTATAGCATAAGCAGAACTTCTGTGAGATGTACCCTGTCTTGTATGATCTTCAGACACATCCCCTTCATGCCGATACCCACTGAGGTAACCAGTCATCTGGCCAAAGAGTTGGGTTCACGGTCTCTGTTCCAGTTACTTTACAGAGGTGTCCTAACTGCTGCCTTAGCCTTCAGTTTGTAGATCCTGTATGATTACCTGGGGTTGTGACTGCAAAAATGTTGCCTGCCACATTAGCAAAGAAGGGGTATTGCAGCCATCAAGCCACTACATGCCCACAGACAGTGAGCTCAGAGGGAACTCTGGATAGAGACGAACTGGATGCCCACTGCCACGCCCTCAGCTACTGCATTCACCCCCAACTATGTACCCTGAGGGTACTCAGGATGGAGTAAAGCAGGACACTGGCCCTAGATAGTTAAGGTGCCTATCAGAGCAATGATTTCAATGACTCTTTGCATCTTCCCATACACAGAAAAGTGCTAAATTCCTTAACTTGATATATCCAGTTTTCTTTCATTGAAGTTCTGACTACCTGGTCTTTGTTGCAAAAACTCCTATAATATTCTGTCTCCTCCTTTCCTCTTCAGAACAGCCCCTCAGCACTATCTGAGAGTCTGGATCCTGAGCTTAAGTCCTCCGTTTTGTCAGCCAAATAAAGCATCATTCTCAACTTGTAGGTTATGCATTTCTGTTTCAGTTGACAGGGTCTTCCTGATTCATACCCTCCCACTTTTCAAAGATGTAAGTCCTCTTTTAGCCCTTCTACACCTTTCCCATGGCTTTAGAAAGTCAACCTCTTCAGCTAGCACATCCTGATGCCCTGGAAGGCTTGGAGTTGCCAGCAGACATTCATTTGGCTCCTAACAAACCATTGAGCCTCTCTTCTATAGAATTCTTCATTATATTAGGAGATACATCAGCTATCATTTGCCCATCACCAGCTGAGTTGCACAGGTAAAGCTCTTCTAAACACTGATCCTGCACATATCTGTCCACCTATCATGCCAAAATACCCAAGGGAGTGGTGCAAACAATGTCACAAACCCAACAAATGCCCTATCCTCTTCTCTACTCCTTTCCCTGTGATAAAGGAATATTTCCTGTTTATCAGTGAACAAAGGATGTCACAGTCATCCAGAGGAGCCTTCCAATGTGAGCTGGTGAGCCCCGAGGAAACTCAGGATGTGCAAACACAGGATATTGGTCCCAGACAGCTGAGCTGTACATCGAAGGAATGATTTCAGTGAGACTCTTGCATCATCCCATACATAGATGATGCTGACTTCCTTAACTTGGGATATCTGGTTTTCTTTAATTAACAATCAACTTTTGATGTTCTGACTACCTGTCTTTTGTTCCAAAATTCCTCCCTTGCCTCCTTAGAGCAGCTTCTCAGAGGTATCTGAAATGCTGTCTCTTGGGCTGCAGTCCTTGCTTTGCCCCCAATAGAACTTCACTCGCAACTCTCATGGTGTGCGAAAGTTTTTTCAACACATGATTGGAGAATTTACAATTGACTTTATTCTAGAAGCTGGGTAGAATGAAATGGGGCCTACCATACCTATTCTCATTTCTCATTTTTGCTGCTTTTTAGCATGCACCTTACAAAGTTAAACACAAGAATTATGGCATATTTATTATTCCTCCTCTTGATAGTTCAAACTGAAAGGGTTATTAGCTACTAACTTGGAAGAGTGAGAAAGAGGACAACATACAATAAAATTATAACTCACCAATCAGTTTACCACATGTAGGATGTTTAATGTCAAAAAGTAAATAATAAAACTGAAATGTAATGGTAACTTAAGACACAGGCAAGCTTTGAGTATGATCTCTACTACTCTGAGACCGGAGTAATAGAAATCTATTCTATTACTATTCTATTCATTTGGTTATTCATTTATCAGTTTAATAATATCCATCAGATATGTATAAGTGGCGAGGTACCTGGATATATCAGCAGGTAAGCTTCCTGATCTGTTAAATGAACATTCATAACGGCTAAGATATCCAACAGATCAGTAAACAAATAATTACCAACAGTTGTAATTGCTGTTACAATTGCTGTTATAATTTAATGTAATGAGAATTTATGGATTAAAAATTCTGGAGGTGGGGGATATTTTAGACTGGTGATTAGGATGATAACTTTTTTTCTCTCTTTAGTTTTTAATCTAGTCTGGACTTTCAAGCCAAATGTGCCTGAGAAGGCTGTCTGTTTATTGCCTTACTGAGCTAGAAATATAACTAATGAGAATAGGCTCCACAGGCCTTCTTCCTCCTGAAATGGAGCTCAAAAATGCTTGAAAACAAGGACTGCTCTAGGCTCCTGTTGTGCTGCTTTTGAGAGAGTTTAATTGCTTTTGAATGCATATGAATGTCAGTTCGAACCAGGCTAAATATGTCTTCTTGGAGACAGAGCATTTGGTCTTTCTTTCAAGTTCTTTTGTTTGCTTGAATCAGCTTTGTAGTTTAACAGATGTTTTTGGAGGAAATGGAGACATAAGCTTTTATAATGCCGAAAATTAAATGAGAAACAATACTCTTCCCTTCATTTTCCCCCAAAACATGCAACCCCGCAGAACTGGCAACCCACCCACACTGCAGAAAATTTCCACTGTTAGAGGGTACCCCTTACTAAAATGAAAGATATTTTTTTTGTGTGTACCTGGAGTTCATAATATATGGTTCATTCTTTGGGGAGATACATAATTGAATGTGTAAGTGATTATCCCTTTAGCCTTGAGGAAGGATAGTGTTTCTTACATTCATAAAGTCTTCTCCCTTTAATTAAAAATAAAGTAAAATTACCACAGGAATAGGAATGCCCAGATTTTCTGTGCCTACCCTACCCCTCCAAACTTCTGCTCTATCACAAAAGCAAACTCTCATCCCACCTCAAGGAACCCACACACATACACACATGCTCTCACGCTTCTCACTCTTATTCTTCTATGATGCTCTCTATTTAACTGTGATGCTCTCTTCTGACCCAGATCGAACAATTAAAATTACTGACATGCTTCTACATTACTTGTGCCCTTGCTTCTGCAACATGACTGCAAAGTTCTTAATGGAAGATAATAGAATACAAATAAGCATAAGCTTTGGGCTTCCCCAGTGGTTCAGTGGTAAGGAATCCGCTTGCAATGCAGGAGACCTAGGTTCCATCCCTGGGTTGCAAAGATCCCCTAGAGAAGGGAATGGCAACGCACTCCAGTATTCTTGCCTGGAGAATCCCACAACAGAGGAGCCTGGCAGGCTACAGTCCATGGGGTTGCAAAGAATCGGACACAATTGAGCTACTCACACTTTGGAATCAGACAAACCTACCCTAATCTTAACTCTATAACTTTCTACATATGTGATTTTGGACCAGTTCATTAACTTCCCCCAGCCTTGGGACTCAATTCTGTAAGACTTCCTTCCATCTCTCAGAAAGGCTCTGCCTGTAAGTTTCACTCTCAGATTGATCTCTGGTTTTGTGTGTGAGATTGCTAAGGCAGCCCTGGATTCTATATTCGCACCACCTCAAGTCTATCAGAAAGGACAGAATATCCTGCCAAGCAACAAAGACTGGGTAACTTTTCATGCTTATGTCACACTTCTGCAGCTGAACATAGCACATAAGTCAGAGAAACACCACTTATTGACTGTGTTACTTCACCTTCTCCACAATTAGATCCAGGAGTTCTGTGAATTCCACCAGAAGCACACAAGTACAGAGCACAGAGAAAATAAGGAGCAATTTTTCCGTATTGGCTGATGTGCAACCAAGTATTCTTTTTTAGTTTGTTTTTATTTTTGGTAGATGGAATAGACAGAGAAAGTATAGAAGAGAAAAATGTGAAGAGAAGACAAACATCAGAGAACATTACAGGTGATAAAAATAAACATAACTTGATAAAAGCTTGATTTCATGGCAAACAATGTTTACTAGGTTTCAGTATTAAACACATTTTTATGGCAGGTTATATTCAAAGAATCTGAAAACCAGTGTCCAAGTGGAAAATCCAAATATTGTCAAAGGAGATATGGATGCTAACAAGCCAAAATCTATGAACATTTTCTACAATAGGAAAGATTATAATAGTGGGGACTCACTGATATGTATTGAATACTTTCAGTGCTCATCTTTTGATTGGCATGCCTCTGGTCATTGAATAGAGTTTAATCACATTCCCTAGACGGCAACAGTTCCTTCTTCCATGGGCTAGAATTTCTGAAGGAATTGTCAACATTCTTGAGTGAAATGTTAAATGGCACAGGATCTTGAGTACCCTGGGCAGAGGCTGGCCTAAGTAGCTATTCCAAAGTCAAAACCAGGTGACTCTGGCAGGCAGGGCTGGGCTTTGGCAGAATTAATTAAATAAGCAGTGCATGTGTTAACACCTCCTCTCTACCCAGGTTATACATGCTCCTTCCCCTGGTAATCTACTGTTCTCATTACCCTGAGCCAGGAACTGACCTCCAAGTTTAAACGCCCCATTGATTTTCATAATAGATGTCTACAGGAAAAAAAAAAAAAAAAAAAACCTCACTGGAAAGTAGCAGAATTTACTCAGGTGGAAGGGACAAGAACGGTGAGGGAAGAGAGAAAGGAAGGAAGCGAAGGAGGGAAGAATGAAGGGACAAACAAGGATGGAATGGCAGACCTTTTAAGTTTTTCTGAATCTACATACTTAGAAGAAGAAAATGATACTTGGATTAAAGACAGCTTTAAGGACACACCTAGAATTGTCACATTACATAAAGACCTATACACACGACCCAACTAAAAAATCATATAAAGTCAACATTGACCAAAATCACCTTGCAAAATATAGAATAATATAGCCATAGTGAAATAAAAACTCAATGGCAGCATACATTTTGACTCTGTAGTCATTAGCAAGTATCAGATTTATCACACACTCACCGTGTGTGTGTGTGTGTGTGTGTGTGTGTGAAGGGTGCCAAAAATAGCCACACAAATCTTGACTATGTTGTAGGAAATGAAAAGCACCATCTAACTAGGTTACGAGCGATCACTCCTTGCTCACTCCCTCCTTTCAGCAGAGAATACAGTGATGTGAATCCTGGTACAATGAATAACTTTGTGGATAAGCTGAAGCAGATAGTCAATCTACCTATCTTTTTTAGTCATCTATATCACAATCCTTTGCTTTTGTGTAGCATTTAATTAATTTTATTTCATTTAATTATATACAACTATAGACTGTCAGAGCTTAGATATTCTAGAAAACATCCTGCCAAGTCCATCCTGAGAAGTTAAGCAAGATCAGTCAATATTGAAAAAAAAAAATTATGTTAGAGCCGGAACCAGGATTAGGTGCAATACAATGACTAATGTGTGTCAATTATGCCTTTTTTGTTGAAAAGGGCACTGCAAGTGACAATGTTCATGGAGTAATTTGATTTCTTTGAGTGGAAGACAGTGGAATATGACTCAAGATTGGTCTATTGGTCAGCCATGGTCCGGCAGCAGCAGCAATAATCAAAAGGAACAAACAAGCTACAAAGCAGTTATCAAGAAAACAATTTTGAACAAGTGTCTTGATCAATGTATTGAATCTTATAACAACTGACCAGACAATTATGAGTGAAGCTTTCGTTAGAACTGAAACACCTATCAGTGATTCACTGGTTGTCCTCCAGTGAGGAAAGAAATGAACCTGAGGAAAGAAATGCACTTACCAGGCATCAAAATGACTTTCTCTATCTCTTAATTGCATTTGAGTTTTGAGGCTCAATAAATAAAATCATAATCCTCAAAGCATTAAATTTTAAACAAAGCCATGAAAATTGCACACTTCATTCAATTTAGAGAAAATTGTACCCATATAATGTGTTTATTTTTCATCACGAAACACATACCAGAAAGCTACCTTGTCTGATGTACGATTTCAAAATTTATGATCTTAAAATTTTGAGTACCTGGTCTGACATCCTAAATAAAGCATATGCAATAGTCAGGAAAGGAGCAAACTTCTAGTTATAAGATAAATAAGTCCTGGGGATACAATGTACAGCATGGTTACTACAGTTAACAATATTGTATTGTACACTTGAAAGATGCTAGAAGAATTATCACAAGAAAAAGGAAATCTGTAACTGTGGTGATGTATAGCAATTAAATTTATTATAATTGCAATTTTGCAGTATACACAGATATCAAATTGTTATATGTATATGCGGGCTATGTTGCTTCAGTCATGTCTGACTCTTTGAGATCCACTGGACTGTTGCCTGCCAGGCTCCTCTGTCCATGGGATTCTCCAGGCAAGAATACTGGAGTGGGTTGCTGTGTGCTCCTCCATGGGATCTTTCTGACCCAGGAATCGAACTCATATCTCCAGCGTCTCCTGCATTGCAGGCAGGTTCTTTACCCACTGAGCCACCCGGGAAGTCCTAAGTTGTTGTATACTTAAAACTAATACCATGACATATGTCAGTTAGATTTCAATAAAAACAAAAAGAGGCTTAACTCAGAATAATTGCAACTGGTCTTTTCCTGTCCTGGGAAATGAGAGATATTCACAAGGGAGAGCTAGAAAGAAACACATATATACCATTCTAGAAGCAAATTCTAGAAACTTTATAAAAGTGATCTCACCAATAAAAGAAGCAAAGGCTAACAGAAAGCTTCCTATGTAACAGCCAGATTAATTTGTTAAGAAACATTCATTGTACTGTGGAAAAGGAAGCAGGCATCAAAAATTCAAAGAATTGTCACTGAAAGTATTCTTTTTCTTCCAATTTGTTCTTCTTTTCAAGTTGGAAACCCAATAGTATTAAATATTTAGGGATGACATTTCTTCTAGACATACAAAAGACCACATTTCATGAACACAATGAAAAAGGATAATTCTTAGAATTATAAATAGATGGTCATTTTTTTGGTCTCTGTTGGTGGTGGTAAAATGATTCAAGGCCCAATAACTTTTTGCTGAACCTCTCTCCTCATATCTGGGGAATCTTTCAAACACTAAATGTACATCTGAACTCTCCCAAAGCAGCAAGGTAAGCTTCCTCTGAAAAAAAATCCAGTCATCATTACCCCATCTTCAGTGAGGCCCTGGGAAGGAAACCTCAGAGGACTCACAGTGAAATGATCCTTTTTCATTGGTTGTTGAGATTTGAAAAGTTTCGGCATAACCCAAACCCAGAGAGGTTTTTGCTTCTATTTCAGTTTGAGGACAGAGTCACACATTCCAGGAGCTCCACCAGAAATCATGTGCCTTGTGCCCCCACATCTCACTCTGTTTAAACTAAGGGACATGCGTGGACTCTCCAGAGGCATCTGCTAACCCTTGAGAGCTCACCAAGTTTCTACTATGTTGCAGCTTCTGTCTACACATTTACTGGCAACACATACAGATAAGGCATGACCTTGACCCTCCTGTTGCTTAGAGCGTAAACTGTAAGGTAATTAAACTTTCAATGGAAAGAGTTGATCACTCTAAGTTATCTACAGGGCATACAAGTAGTTAATGTTATAAACTTTCAAAATAAGGGAATCCAGATACAAAAAGGAGGTGGTGGGGGCAAGAAGGAGAGGAAATTTAAGTCGCCCCATTAAAGTTGGAAGTGCTGTCTCGCTCCTGTAGATTTCCTATGGGACTTGCCAAATATACCTGCTTGTAGCCTACACATCCAGAGCTATGCCTTCCTTTAATACCTATGTATATATATACATATATACCCCCAGGCTTAGATTACAGCTTTATATTGAAAATCATATATATATATATAAATGTATATATGTAAAGTCATATGTATATATATGTGAATACTAATTCAAATACATCACTGACATGAGGGACATGAGTTTGAGTAGGGTCTGGGAGTTGGTGATGGACAGGGAAACCTGGCGTGCTACAGTCCATGGGGTCTCAAAAAATCAGACACGACTGAGCAACTGAACTGAACTGAACTGAATTCAAATAAAAGTCCTAGAGTTCAGCTGCACTTCAGTGATATTTCAGACCTTATCGATCCCTAAACACTCAGACAACCCAATTCAAATAGTGCTCTAAAAACAAGTACTGTTCGCCACAACAAATATTTATTATTTAGCTCCTACATATGTCAGACATGACAATGTATAAAACATTTCCTCTTTCTCGGTGACCTTACTCAAAGAGGAAAGAGATAACTTCCCTGTGACGTAGAGTGGTGGAATATGCAGGTAGTGTTAGGAGAGCACACAGGAGGGTCACTAAGTCTAGTGTAGTGAGAGGAGTAAGTTAATGGATAAGACGGTGGGAAGGATAGGGGCTTTGTGGGAGAAAGAACAGCAAGACCAATGCCACCATGCTTTCTAAACAAAGAAGCAAACCAATGAATGAATGATGTGTGAATGAATGATGCATGCATGAATAAACAGAACAGAACTCTGAAGGGGAAGGATAATCCATGAAGGGAACATAATATGAGAACAGGTACCAAAGAGATAAATTTAGCAAGATTAGAAATCTTAGCTAGAGGAGCTTTGGAAGAAAAAGCAGAGAACTTGATTGAGGCGAATTGGATAGAGTTCTAGCTCTCTGATTAAAAGCCTGTTTCTGAGTTACTGCTGATTCTTCCTTCTTCCTTCTTATTCTTAACCTGGGAAAGGGTTAGTCAGCTGTAGTCAACTCTGCGATCCCATGGACTGTAGCCCACCAGTCTCCCCATTCTTAACCTGCATAGCCACTGATAATTTCAGGGCTGGGAGTCTAGAACTGACCAAGCTTGGCTCTGTCAAGGCCAGGTCCATTAATCTACAGAGTGTTTAGAACTGTAAACAATGAGAAAATGTATAGCAGTCCTTGGCCACAGAAATGTCATCAGCATCAGTATGTACACACATAAATGCACGTACGTGGGGATCCTTCTTCCTCACATATACATACTAATTACCTTTGGGCAGCTGCAGGCTGAAGGATCATACTTCAGAGCAGAGACTGCTAATGCCAGAAGATCTAGAAAATCCAGCCTCTTTCCTACATTTTATATGAGGCCAAGAATGAAGAGACTTCAGATCTGTGTTGCAGCCATCAGGGAAATCCAAATAGACTCTATATCCTATCAAGCTAGGATGTCAAAATGATGACACCTCCAGGGATAATGTGGATTACAATTTACCAGGGAACTACAATGCAGTTGATTGATCAGCATTGCATAGTGGCCAGAGCAGAGGATTTGGAGTCTGACTACCAGGGTTTGGAGCCTCATTCAACTTTTTATCAGCTATGATTTTGAGACATGTTGTGTAACCCATCCGAGCTACTCTTTACTCATCTGATGAAGGTCACAAACTCGTCTTTCGAATGACAGATTCAAGAGACTCTAAGCCCTCTTCTACTGGTTTTTCACAAAATCCTTCCTTTTCTCTACTCTGGCTTCTCCTAAGTCACCCTGTCCTTGCCCAGTTTTCTCTCAGGCCACTCTTTGTTTCTTTCTCTGGCTCAATTTTCCCTGCCCACTCTTTACATGTTTGTGTAATCTGGAGCTATAAGGGTCTTATCTCTCAATATCCCTGGGGAATTCCATTGTCTCTGATGTTTCTATTACTGCTTATGAGAAAGTGCTTCCTACATCTTCATCTCCAAGCTTTGCCTCATGTAACTCCAGACTCCCATATCTGACTCCCTACAGGACATCATCATAAACACAGCTGACATAAAGCAGAGTATATACTTAGTCCCACTCTTCTTCCAGGTGTCACTGGAGCAAGTGAGCAATTAGGAACAAAAGCTGAGTGATGCTGGGCTCATGTGTCACATTTGGTAAATACAGCAGATTGAAAGGCAGAAAAGGAATCATGATTCAAAAAAAATCTGGGAAAGGAAATAAGAAAATCTGAGGATCAATGAGGACAATTACAACAATGAATGGGAGCACTTCAAATGAATGAAAATCCATCATATTTATTTTTCTAAACTCCCTGGTCATCTTTGAAAGATGCTTTGGAACCTAATGAAAATTTGTAAATAAAGGAAAGAATCAGGTATTTCTCCTGTTTTTTCCCAAAAGGAATACACCTCAAAGGAAATAAGTTGTTAATGAAGTAAATTTTCTCTCTTTCCAGGCAATATTCTAGCTATTGAATAAACTAAAAATGAAAGAATTAGAATATTACTATATCACATATAGGGCTTCCCTTACGGCTCAGCTGGTAAAGAATCTGCTCACAATGTGAGAGACCTGGGTTCGATCCCTAAGGTACCATAACAAAACAGTGGACTAAGATGTTGATTATCAATGGCTGCTAACATCACAAAAATAGAGACAGGTAGATCGGGTGAAACCTCTAAAGAAAACGAATGGTTCTACTTCTGAAGTACTCCTATGTAAAGATCAGAATTTGAATCTGATCAACTCTCCACCTTACAGGAAATAAAAGGAACAGAGGCAATGCAAACAACAATTTCTGTGGTAAATGTTACAGGGAAATATAACCTGGTATCTTAAACAAATGAATAGTAAAGGAGGAAAGAGATATGGAAAGGAAACTGAAAAACTGATCTATGGAATACAGCAACCGAAGTCAATGTTCATTTTTTTTTATTTGGAGTCTGACTGCTCAAACTAAAAATTAGAGAAGACAAATAGATGATGACAAGTTGAAGGAGGAGGAGGATGGGGTGTGGTGATGATGATAGGCAAGATTTGAGAAAATTTTAATATATGCTAACTGGAAATTTGCTGATTTAAGAAATTATTGATTATTTTATATGCATGAAAATGGCAGTGAGATTTTATAAAAGATTACCTTTTAGATAATCATACCGAAACATTTGGTATGTTTGGACTGCAAGGAGATCAAACCAGTCAATCCTAAAAGAAGTCAGTCCTGAATATTCATTGGAAGGACTGATGCTGAAGCTGAAGCTCCAGTACTTTGGCCATCTGATGCAAAGAGCTGGCTCATTAGAAAAGACCCTGATGCTGGGAAAGATTGAAGACAGGAGGAGAAGGGGACAGCAGTGGATGAGATGGTTGGATGGCATCACCGACTCGGACATGAGTTTGAGCAAGCTCTGGGAGTTGGTGATAGACAGGGAAGCCTGGCATGCTGCAGCCCACGGGGTCGCAAAGAGTCAAACAAGACTGAGCGACTGAACTGAACTGAACTGAAACATTTACAAATGAAATATGTCTGAGATTTATTTCAAAAGAATCAGAGATGAGAAGAAATGAAGTATAGATGAATGGTTAGCTGTTGAAGCTAGCAAGGGATATACAGAGTTTTATTAAACTATTCTCCCCACTCTTATATATGTTTGCTATTTTCCATAAGGAGAATTTTTACAAATATCTGAAAGTGTTTGATTGAGTAAAGGTTCTGATGCATCTGGAGGCTTGTCATAAAATCACTATTAAGTTAGAAATCAAATTTAGGATGTGATCAGCCCTGACATCAAAGGTGACTACAGTTAAGTTGGGAACATAGGAACACAGTATAATATGGCTTTCATGGTGTACCAGGGTCATTAAAGAGAAAGAGATATCGCCAAAGAGTAATTGAGAGGTCTTTCACCCCTCAAGTCAACATACTTTATTAAACACTCTTGTATCATAAGAATCATCTAGGGTACTGATTAAAAATACAATTTCTAGAATCCAATCAAGAACCAATGGGGAAGGAACTGAAACGTTATAGATTTAACTAGTGTTCCAAATGTTCATCATTATAATTTAGGAATCAAAGTGGTTTATTTCAAGATGTGTGTGTATGCATGCTAAGTCACTTCAGCCATGTCCAAATTTTTGTGACCCTATGGACTGTAGCCCACCAGGCTTCTATGTCCAGGGGATTGATTCTCTAGGCAACGATGCTGGGGTGGGTTGCATGCCCTCCTCCAAGGGATATTCCCAACCCAGGGTCATCGAACCCAGGTCTCTATGTCTCCTGCATTAGCAGGTAGGTTCTTTACCACCAGCACCACCTGGGAAGGCCTAATTTCAAGGTACAATATGATATTCCAATGTAAATGGTTAGAAGTTGGAGGTAGTTGGACTTGGATTTGATTAGCAAAGAGTGATATAGGTTTGGGAGTTATTTTCACAGATTTTCAAAAATAATTCAATAAAGATGCTCACCAAAACCAGAGGATGATTCAACAGAACTCCAATGGTTAACGGGCACAATTGACAATTCTGGGAGCCAATCACTCATCACTCTTGTCCCTAGTGTCCCAACTGATTGCAAACTGCACACACAGATAAGTAACTCTAAACCATCAACTGTTTTGGTGGCAATGAATGAAAACAAAGCAGTTCTAATCTGATGCCAAAATGCAGGTGCCTACTCTTTCCTTGGTAGGATTAAAATTAAAGCCCTTCAGGTAAAGTATACCTGATAAATGTGCCTGCTCATCTGAGCCTTCAAGAAGTTCCCTGGCCTAATCTTTCTACTGCTGAGGCAGTATGGATTAAGGTGATGGCCCTTCTATTTGATCAAGGAGTTAGATATCTAGAGAGAGAAACAGAGAGTGGGCCCTATTTCTTGTTTTTCTAGCATCATGAGTCTACTTGGTCACAGAATGGCCCAGTGGATATCAAGTTCTCCTCTGAGAAAGAGTAATTAAGTTACAGCAAGAGAACAGAAATGTGCTACCCATTGGCCACAGCAGGACTTAAAGATTAACATTATTTGCTACAAGCACTATTTGCATAATCTCTCTATCCTTCATTAATGTTTGTTCAGTTTCTAGAAAATGATGTAACAAGCTCTTAATATAACAGAGAGCAGAAATTAGTTTTCCAGGTTTATTTTGGTTACTTTCTAAGAGCAACAAAAGTGACATAAAGGTGATAATTTATTGGAAAAATATCATTAATTAAAATTTTTGTTTTCTATTTCTTGTTAATTAAGTTTCTTGTTAATACAAGTTATGTGCTCAAAGATGACCTGGCATATAATAAGCCCCTAATAAATGTCTGTTGTTGTTGTTGCTGAATCATACTTGTTATAGGATATAGAATTTGTGATGAACTGTTTTAGAGAAATTAGGTTACTTCATTAAATCTAAGAATTATGATATTTAATTAGATTTTTAAAATGCTAATTTGCCCTGTAGACTCTTAAAAATATATAGACATAGGCATGAGTGCTACATGGTTTTAAATTAGGTTTTGGAATTTAAAACAGAGTTTAAATCTGAGCTCTACCAATTACAATCTGTGTTGCCTTAAGCTCATTACTTGACCTCTCTGAGATTCAGATTCTTCATCTGATAGGTAACAGTTCTCTTGGCTATAAAAAAGGAATGGTAATATTACATTTTTCAAAGTGTTGTTGGAAGAATAAATGAAATCACATTAGTAAAGTGTTTCCCTTAAAATACAATGCTCATATAGTGTTTTAGAATTTTAAATGCTTTTCAACACATAATCTTTTCATTTTAACTACTTAAAATACTATAAGTAAGGTAGGACAGACAACTTTATTTACATTTTGCAACTCTGAAGACCAGTATTCAGTGAGTTATTGCTCTTGTTCAGTCACTAAGTTGTGTCTGACTCTTTGCAACTCCACGAACAGCAGCACGCCAGGCTTCCGTGTCCTTCACTATCTCTCAGAGTTTGCTCAAACTCATTGAGTGGGCGATGCCATCCAACCATCTCATCCTCTGTGCCTTCCTTCTCCTGCCCTCAGTCTTTCCGAGCGACAGCGTCTTTGGCAGTGAGTTGGCTCTTCACATTGGGTGGCCCAAGTGTTGGAGCTTCAGTGTGTAACTTACTGTTTTAGTCTTCTACTGCTGTGTAATGGTATTACCAGGAACATAGCAGCTTAGAACAACTACTTGCTGTTTTTGTGGGTCATGTGTCTGAAAACTGCTTATCTGTGTCCCCTACTTAGGTTATCAACTGGCTGCGGTAAAGATGTCACCCAAATTTCAGCTTCATATGAGATTCAGCTGGGACAGAATCTACTTTCAAGTTCATTCAACTGTTGAAGGAATTCAGTTCTTGTGGTTGTGGGACTGAGGATTTTAGTTTCTTACTGGCTACTGCTTAGCAGACTTCCTCAGCTCCAAGAGGCCATTCACAGTCCTTGCCATGAATAGTTCCCCAGTATGGCTACTTGTTTCCTCAAAGTCAGCAAGGGAAAGAAATCCCATCAGGTCGAGCACTATAATGTTATGCAATGTTACCATTTAATCTCTTACATTTCAACACTTTGCTGAACTTGATTGGCTAAAAGCAAGTTGTGGAAATGTGTACACTCGAGAGAAAGGGATCATTTAGGGGTGTGGACATTAGGAGGTAGAGATTATAGCATCACCTTAAACAGTCTACCTGCCACATTTACCCAAAGTCATATTTTGGGGGGAAGAATCAGAATTATAACCCAGTACTTCCAGTTCATATTTTATGCTACTTCCATTTATGAATTCATTAAAATTTCAGGAAATGTTTAACAAGTATCTACTATATCCAAGGAATTACTCCATGTAAATAAGGGCTGTGATAATGAATATAACATGAAAACTTATCCTCAAAGAACAGGGACTATACAGTGTGCCAAAATAATTATTCCACAATGTTAAGAATGTTGAGGAAAAAAATAGTTATGACTGACATACTTAGGAAGGCAAAAACTAGAAAAGTAGTTACACTGAATGAAGAAAAATATTGAGTTTGTAGAAATGGAATAGGTGCTCAGAAAAACTATAACTTTCAAGAAAAAAGTAAAAAGTTTCAACTCTGTTTTATAAGCAATGCATAATAGATTTTTTTTTTGCTTTTCAATATTTGTTTTTGAAGAAAAGTAATATGTTTAATGTAAGGCTTTGGTTATTCTGAAAATAACAGTGCTGAAAATATACTAGAAGCAAGTCACAGTTAGCTTGGCCACAATTGTCACTTCCTGCTCAAAGACATTTTCTAAATATGAAAATAGAATTTTGTGAGTGTTGGCTGTTTCAAAACTCTGTGATGTGCTCCATAAAAAACTCCATGATAAACACTGGCAATGATACAACAGTGATTTCCCCTTACACGTCTAAGAGCAAGAACATCTTAAGCTGTTATAATGTGAAGCCTTATCAGTGAAGGTATAGAATTGAAAGGCTTTAAGCTGGGGAAAGAAAAATGATTTAAGGGTTTAGATGAATTGCACAGACCTGTAAAATGGTATTAAATCAGTTATGAAAAGATTTGAAGGGGACACAGCACTCTGAACGTGTGTTATACTTTGGTATCATTAACCGATGATTGGACAACAGAGAAGAGGGGAATGTGAGATGAAATATCAGAATCACACAAGACACTTGAAGTCTTAAGAGGCATGTGAACCAGGATAAGTTGATGACTAAGCTGTTGTTCCTTATCATACTGATACTGATCACTGTAACAAACCTTGCTTTCAAAGCAGAACTTCCAAACCCAGGACTGATAGAGGAACTCCAAAACAATATTTTGTTTTAAATGTCTTGGATCAATTCAAGAACCCTGTGGCCATGAATAATGAAGATCACAAGGGAAATCAGACTGGAAATCTTTGGAAAGCTAGACTATCAGTAAGGGAGGAGGCAAGGACAATATTCAACAAAGTGAATTAAAGAATTATTATTCTAACTTCTAGGTCCAGTGCCTTCATGGGGCCTCTTGGTGGCCTAGGGTCCCCATCTATAGTGCTACTGGCATCTAATATAATTGTTTTCAATGCTTACATAATATATTTTCCAATCAGGAAACAGGAAAACATTTCAGCCAAAGATAATGACTAGTTTATTTTAAATCCTCTCTTTCTCACTTGCTAAAGATGACAGTGGTGAAAATGGGTACAAAAGATAAGAGCTGATTCTTCTTGATGATCCTGTATTTCTGTCTGTTCTATTCTAAATATTGGGTTGGCCAAAACTGCTCACTCAGGATTTTCCAAAAGCTGTTACAGAAAAGCTCGAATGAACTTTTTGACCAACTCAATACTTTTCATGTCTTATTTAACTTAGAAGAACCCTCTGAATCCCTTTTTAGAGAAGAAACTGAGATCTAGAGAGGTTATACAACTTCTACAAGCTCACAGAACAAGTAAGGATGGTTCCCGAACTGAGACTCAGCCACAGGGCCCAGGGACCCACACTGCTCTCCACCACATTCCAAAGACAGCTGCCAATGATGCCACTAACCTCCCTTACTTGTTAGCAGTTGAAGAACAAAGGGTCACATGTTAAGATTCCCGATCAAAAAAGAGATGTGAATCATTTTTGAGTAATTGAATTTCAGGTCCGGAAACTAACTTTGACCTACAAAAATGTTTGAGTCACCCTGTTCAGAGACTACAGCTCTGTGTTATCTCATATTACAAGCCTCTGGACTTCTATTCTTGGCTGATTCTCAAAGCCAGATGCCTGAATAGCAATAAATGCAGAAGATATGAAAAAAGATGCTATCACCCTTCTCTGATGACACTTGAGGTATTTCAGTTACGAGCAGTGATACATTCTCATTTAAAAGGAGGGAACTGATAGTATTAGTTTTAGTTTCTATAATGCCATAAGAGGCAAATAAGCCAACATGCTTTGCTGTGGAAGAGAATTCTGTTCTGTTTGGTTGCTAAGTCATGTCCAACTCTCTGTGACCCCATGGACTATAGCCCACTAGGCTCCTCTGTCCATGGGATTTTTAAGGCAAGAATACTGGGGTGGGTTGTCATTTCTTCCTTCAGCGGAGCTTCCCAACCCAGGGATCAAACTCTGGTCTCCTGTTTGGCAGACAAATTCTTGACCACTGAGCCACCTGGGAAACCTGGAGGAGAATTACCCAATGCTAATCAGTCCAAAAATGAATGTCTAACATTGCAAGCTCTCCCAGGATAACCCATTATGTCCCAATCTTTTCCCTCTACTAGAGGCTGACCTAGTCATTGGTTAATCAAGGACTCATTTTTCATAGATTCCCATTTAGTACCTGGAGCTAATATGACACGTCAGTTAACTATGGAGCACCTAAAATCCTTCTGCCTCAAGTGTACATCTACTTTATAAGAGCTGTGCCTGCTTGTGGAACCCGATTCTCAATCTGGGATGGCTAGATCACGTGAAAGGAAGCCAAAGTCAGGCTTGAAGTGAGTCAAAGTAGGCATCTGGAAGTCAACACACTTGCAGCCAGAAAAGGGTGTGGTCAAGGTAAGAGAACGCATGGAGACTTGCCGAGATGAAGAGGATAATGGTTAGAAGAGACAACAGATGCTGGGATACTTTAGGTCAGGAAGCAAATCTCAAGCTATAGTGATGCTGTAGAGCCACACTTCTCAAAATTTAATGTGCATAAGAATCACCTGGAGATTTAGCCAAGATGCATATTTGGTTCAGTAGGCTTCAATTCTGCATTTCTAGTAACTTCCCAGGGATCCCCAGGCTCCTGGTCAGTAGATGATGCTTTGAGTGACAAAGTTGCAGAACAAAGAGACAGATGTGTCTCTCTGGTACTGGGTAGGAGACATTGGAAGGTATGCCAGTTTCCTAGCAGAAATGAAAAGGCCAAAGCTCAGCTAACTTTTCAAAATGAAAAGTGAAAGTCACTCAGTCATGTCTGACTCTTTGCAACCCCATGGACTGTATCTCCAGGCCAGAATACTGGAATGGGTAGACTTTCCCTTCTCCCAGGGATCTTCCCAACCCAGGGATCAAACCCAGGTCTCCCACACTGCAGGCAGATTCTTTACCAGCTGAGCCACAAGGGAAGCCCAAAAATACTGGAGTGGGTAGCCTATCCCTTCTCCAGAGGATATTCCTGACCCAGGAATCAAAACAGGGTCTCCTGCATTGCAGGTGGATTCTTTACCAAGTGAGCTATAACTTTTGAGGGGAACACAATTACAGGACTTTATTCTAAAAGCCAAAGTGTAATTCAGCTGGCTGTAAGTAGTCACCAAATCACTGGTGATTAAAGAACTTTTATGCTGGACCTGGTTCTTGTGTGGTCCTTTGCCCTCTATATAGAGAAGATGCTGGGGAGAACAGTAAGAGTCACATAGTGTGCATTCAAGTGGAGTTTCCATTCTCTACTTTCCATTTTGCCTTGGTCAAAGTTTCCTTTTCAGTGAATCTTTCTTTCTTTAATTATGGAAATGTCAGTTGCTCAGTTGTGTCTGACTCTTTTCATCCCCACAGACTGCAGCCCACCAGGCTCCTCTGTCCATGGAATTCTCCAGGCAAGAATACTGGCATGTGTAGTCATTCCCTTCTCCAGGGGACCTTCCCAAATCATTGATTGAACATGGGTCTCCTGCATTGCAGACAGATTCTTTACCATCTGAGTCAGCAGGGAAGCCCTTCTTTGGCTATAAATCTTGGGAAATAATACATCTGCCATATTCATCAAGGAAGGCTAATCACTTTAAGAAACAAGTCCCAAAATTTAATGGCTTAACATAATAAAACTTTATTTTTTCTTCCATAATAGTATGATAACGGTTTTTGGCAGGTGGTTTTTGTGGCTCTGTTCTCTGTATCTTCAAGGTTCTCTCATTTCAGCCAGTGGACAGGGAAAGGATATGGAGAAACACATAGGAGGATTTTATGAGGTTGGTTGAGAAGCAGTATGCATCAATTCTATGTGTGTTCTGTTGACTAGAACTTAGACACTTGGCCCCACTTTGTTTCTGGGGAGGCTGACAAACATATCTTTGTGGTCAGGACAACAAGGAGATGGGTTTGGTGGATGTCTGTCCTATGCTTTCTCAACCAGAGGATTAAGCCTTAATGCACTCTGACACCCACGATATGAAATGAATTAATGTTTCTGTGTGTGTAGACTGAAGCCTGCTATGCACTCTCCTTGAAGAAGCTGATAAAATCATCACTCAGATAATTTTCTGCAGTGCTTGGCCAGTCCTTCCTAAACCTGAAACAATTTGAAGGTGGCCAGAAGATCAAATGAGACAACACGTGTAAATATTCATAAGCTACATCGTGCTATATGAATGAAAGCTGCCACAAAAGAGAAAAATATGTGAATCAGGCTGGGGTGGGGGGAATTCAAAGAACCAATAGTCAGAGACTATTTCTTTTTTCTGCATTTCTTTTGTAATATTTTATCTATTTATTTTATTATTATTATTTTTTTTTGTCTTTCAAACTTTTATTTAGGGATACTGATCCATGATGGGTTTTAGATCTTGTTGAATGCAGCCACATCCATAGACTGTACATACTCGTCAAAAGCAGTGATCTGCTCCTCCAGCATGTCTGTCCCAACTTTGTCATCTTCAACTACACACTGTATTTGAAGTTTTTTAATGCCATACCCAACCAGAACTAGTTTAGAAGAGCCCCAGACTAAGCCGTCTGCTTGAATGCTTCTGACGCACTCCTCTAGTTTTGCATATCGGTCTCATCATCCCAAGGTTTCACATCTAATAAGATGGAAGACTTGGTGACAACTGTTTGTTTTCTGGCTTTCTTTGACTCATACTGGGCAAGGCATTCTTCTCTTAGCCTCCTGACTTCTTCACTTCCCTCCTCCTCATCAGATCCAAAGAGATCCATGTCATCATCATCTTCACTATCCACTTTCTGCAGTGTCTTCCACATTAGCAGGGTCATACTTGCCCAAAGCTTTCTTCACTCCTGGCAGCCTGGCCTTTTCCTTCTCATAAGATTTGACGTGATTATACCAATGGAGGGCATGACATAAGTCGGCAGGTGGTGGGCCGGAGACGGCTTCAAATACTGCCATATTTGCTTGTGACAGCATATACCCCTCTATGTAACTCTTGTCCACCGAGTAGTCACTGGGCACCTGGAGGCCAGTGGGGCTTTTCAAGTCTCCAAAACCCATGGCGACAACTAATCGAGAACTGGGAGACAGTGGAGGAAAAGAGGCACACAACTGGTCAGTACTGAGCACTAAGAGGAAAAAAAAAAGGCCTTTTGTAATATTTTAAACTTCCTGGTTTATCTGATGACCTCTCAACCCTTCTAGAAGTCTCCTCCTAGAATCACATTCTCCATAAAGCTTAAGTGAAACTTTTCCTCTAGTCCAATATGTTACTAATTCCACTATAAACCCTAACCAGCATAATGCATTTCTCAATTAGCACATTGCATGTGTGCAGTTATTTATTTATACACTTTCCTCCCACTAGAAACAGAAGTCACTTGTATTCCTCCCTATTTGCTTGTCACATATTGTATTAGGCATTTAATTCACATGTTCTGAAAAGTTTTAGATGTTCTGCCAGAACAGAAGTCTGTGGTCTGTCTGGACTAACTAGAGGTTGTGTACACATGCTCAGATCCTCTGAGTTTCCAGCACAGGGTCCCTGGGAGCTATACTGTATTTCTTATTCTGATAAAGTTCATTTTTGTTGCTGTCATCCTTAAAGTAGTCCTTAAACATCCTTAAACTAGACCTGGAGAAAAAAATAATCCATGGAATTTGGGTCCCTGTAATTGTCAGACACAGTGATGATGATTTCAGAGACTGGTCTAAGCTGGTGCAAATGATCCCTGGGGACTAAGAGAGTTTTCTCAATGCTCCCCAAACAATAATTCATAGACATCTACATCCAGCAATACATTTGAGTACATGGTGGCTTGTATATGATGGAGGAGTACATTCTCCCATCACTCCTTCTTGTCTGAGGAAACAGTTTTGTTTCCCAGGATGGTTTGGAGCTACGGTTTGCATCTCTAGGACAGTTCTGTGAAAAAGATGAAGATAGAGGACTGTTTTCTCTATCACTCACTGCTGACTAAAAGACATGAGATATCTGTCTTGCAAACCACCTTTCTCAATTTAGTTACATCAGAGAATCAAATAAATGTGTGTTTTATCTACTTAATCTCATGAATTCTATGCAAGCCTAGCCCAGTGGCTGACTGTGACAAGCCATCAGAAATCTCTTTTTAATTTTATATTTTCCCATTTCACAACTGCTTGATAAATGATTGTATCTGACAGCATTTAATCCATGTAAGAGTAATCACTGGCGAAGAGGGCTTTGGAAGAATTGTCTGTATACTGTCCTTCTTCTTGTGTATCCCTTTACACAAGATCCCTGCTTTCTAATCAGCAGATACACCGCACACTGACAGAGTCTTTCATTATATGCTCTATTTAGAGCTTCAGTACTTTTTACTGCTGGTACATGATAAAAAGTAAAGATGCGCCCCCTACTACAAAAACAGATTTATTAATAAATAGCTGACACTTTGTACTTTTGCAGAATATCAAAGCAATTAGTGACAACCGTAGAATGATTTTCAATACCTACAGAGTGAAATATCATATTGATTCAAGCTCAAAGCTTTCTCTAAATAACAGCTAAGGGATTGTCTACTGCATCTGGTCAATTCTTTTAAAGAACAGGTGGTAAAAAAGAAAACACATCAGTAAAACTGCTTTGAATGGTTCAACTGGATATATTAGCCAATTTGCCAATATAAAATAACTAGTAGAATAATGGCACAGAAAATTATTTTGGTTTCTTTTTTATCTTATATTTACATATAGGTGTATACACATTGGATAAAGAAATGGCAACCCACCCCAGTGTTCTTGCCTGGAGAATCCCAGGGACGGGGGAGCCTGGTGGGCTGCTGTCTATGGGGTCGCACAGAGTCGGACATGACTGAAGCGACTTAACAGCAGCAGCACATTTGTATGTTTATATATGCATTTTATTGACATGCTTGTGTGTGTGTGTATATATATATATATATATATATATATATATGTATGTATTTTACTCACATATAAGCCGATGATAAAGTTCACCATTTTTGGATTTCACATAAAATTGAGATATTCATTTGATTTAAAAGGTAAAGGAGGGTTCACTGTGGGGAAAAATGGAATATTTAGATCACGAAACCTTAGATTCACAAAGTCATGGGTCTAGGAAGCAGAAGAAATTTAAAGAGATGTACTAGTCTAGTTTTTTTCCCTGGGGAAATACGATGTTCTTCCTACCCCCAACTTGTGACGACTCAGGCAATAGTACAGATGAAACACTGAAGCCAGGAAACAGAATCTGATTATCTATCAAATAAAAATTTGTGATGGATCAAGAAATCTGCCATCACCAGTTCTCAGTGCTTCCATCCAGAGAGTTTGCTTCATTCATTCATACATTCATTCATTCAATGTCTACCAAGTTCTGACCACTATTCTAGGTGCTGAGGAGGCAGCAGAGAATGAACACAGCCAACAGCCTTCGTGGCTCTTTTGCTGCACTCAAAAGAGATGGTCATAAATAAGGAAGGAAATGGTATTTTAAAGAATGAGGAACGCTATGGAAGAGAGTAGGGCACGTCCATTAAAGCACACAGAGGGATGGGGGAAATGGACTGCTATGTTTTGAATATGATGGTCAGGCAAAACCTCATTTTTTTCTTTTTTTAATTTGAGTGTAATTGCATTATAATGTTATGTTAGTTTCTACTGTACAACAAAGTGAATCAGCTATATGTACACACATATCCCCTTCCTCCCGAGCCTCCCTCTCACCGCCTCCACCCACCCCTCTAGGTCACCACAGAGCACCGAGCTGAGCTGCCTGTGTTGTAGAGCAGCCTCTCACTAGCTGTCCATTTTACACATGGTAGTAAACATATGTCAATCCTAATCTCCCAGGTCATCCCACCTTCCCCTCCCTATCCTCCTCCCCTGTGTCCACATGTGCCTTCACTATGTCTGCGTCTCTATTCCTGTCCTGGAAATAGGTTCATCTGTACCATTGATAAAGTGATGAATAAGTAAGGACCTGAAGAATGGAAAGATGGGAATCACGGGGCTCTCTGGAGAGTGACCCCAAGGCAGAATCACATTTACTATGCTCACACGTGCAAACTATCAGCTTATTTTTCCTCAGATTTACCTATTTCATTCTACTCCTTTCAACTTCTTCATCAAAACTGTCTTTTCTTGTTTCTGTTGGAGACTAAGATAGCTCCACAAATCATCACCTGCTTCCGTCATGGTTCTGAAGCTTGGAGCTGTGCCATTTTTGAGTCACTGCTTCTGCTTCTATTCCAGCCTCTCTGCGTAATTGTCAAACTCCCCCTCTCTTCTGCCCAGGTCATTTAAGGACACTCCACAGCTCCTGGGCTCAGGGGAGTCATACAAATTCTCTCCTGTCACATTCAACACCTGAGGCTTATTTGACCCAATTTCTTCTCTTGACTTTTAGTTCCACCTTACGTCTAATCATCCTTTGAGAGAACAATGAAGGGAAAAGACTGTAGAGCTGCCGGTTACAAAGTGGATTTATACCTTAAGTGGAACTGCAAATCAAACAGACCTCTATATTTGCCAGCTATAGGTACCCACGCACTCTGTGCTAGGTGTAATGCTAGATTCTGAGGATTCTGAGACACCTCTGTCCTCAAAGTGTCCATAAGAGATTGCCATAAGCAAAGACCATGTGTCTTCAGGCAGCACTATGGGGCTGCCCACTACTGAGCTCCAGTTCAGTCCCTTCACGTAACAGTATTACTGGGGAGGATGTGTTTTGTATATGTATCTGGGTTTTAATGTGGCCACCACTGTGCTAGATGTTATATAGCAGAATAAAAAGTTAAAAATGCATGATTTCTCCTAAGGAGTTGGCTGCTTCGTTGGTATGACAAATTATAAATATATACTTGGAAAGTTATGCAACAATGCACCACAAAAACCACAGTTCAAAATCACAATAAGAGTACTACAAAGTGAAAATGACTGAGTCTTGTCTTCCAACCATCTCTTAAAATTACACTCATCTCCTCTAAGGTAAATCAATAACATGTAAAGGGATGAGCAACATTATGGCTTGCACAAATTCCTATCAGTGATTCTTTGGTTGTTAAAAAATGAGTTATATTTTTGGACATATCCCTCTTTATAAATCTAGACTCTAACAATAAAGTCCTTAAAAGATAGGAATCCATTAGCCAACTTTCATTTCTACTAATAACCTTAGCATTCCACCTACAGGTGTATATTTTATTTTTTAATCCTATAAATTCACTATTTGGTAAAAGTTGTGGAAAATGTCTACTGTCAGACTCTTTGCCACTTAAAAACAATCTATCTCAGCATACTTTGCCTCTGACCAGCTTTCCTACCTGAGAATCTTACTCTGCCTTTTACGTTATTCATGTATAAAGAACAATGTCACTCTCCATCTTATTTCTGTTTTTTTCCTTCCCCTGCTCTGCTCAGTGCTGTTAGTATTCCTTGCATGTCAACTGCTCCACCAAGGCTTCAGTCCTGTTAAGTTTGAGGTAAATATGTAGTATAATATATTCCAGTATTAGCTTTTCTGGTTGAAAAGCTCTAATGAAAAGGAATACCTGTGCCAAAGCAGGAACATTAAAGTTAGAAATGGAGGAGCAGCTCTGCCTATATGGGAGGCTTAATTTCACTTGAAAAGATAGGATTTGAATAGGTTACAGTTTCCAGGAGTCATCACTTATTTGCACGCTAACTAGCAAATGTATTATTTATTTATCCTCATGACAAATTATTCCCTCTGATGTGATTTTGAACATCCTGGGCAACATTAAATCTGAATTCTCATCAGTGAAAACCCAGGATTCTGGGTGCAGAGCAATTATTAGCTTGTCCCTAAAGCAGCAGACCAACCTAGATAGCATATTGAAAAGCAGAGACATTACTTTGCCAACAAAGGTCCATCTAATCAAGGCTATGGTTTTTCCAGTGGTCATGTATGGATGTGAGAGTTAGACTTGTGAAGAAAGCTGAGCACCAAAGAATTGATGCTTTTGAACTGTGGTGTTGGAGAAGACTCTTGAGAGTCCCTTGGACTGCAAGGAGATCCCACCAGTACATTCTAATGGAGATCAGCCCTGGGTGTTCTTTGGAACTTCAGTTCAGTCGCTCAGTTGTGTCCGACTCTTTGTGACCCCAAGAATCGCAGCACGCCAGGCCTCCCTGTCCATCACCAACTCCCGGAGTTCACTCAGACTCACGTCCATCGTGTCAGTGATGCCATCCAGCCATCTCATCCTCTGTCGGCCCCTTCTCCTCCTGCCTCCAATCCCTTCCAGCATCAGAGTCTTTTCCAATGAGTCAACTCTTGGATCCATCCAAGACTGGTTGGATCTCCTTGCACTCCAAGGGAATCTCAAGAGTCTTCTTCAACACCACAGTTCAAACGCATCAATTCTTTGTTGCTCAGCTTTCTTCACAGTCCAACTCTCAGATCCATACATGACCACGGAAAAACCATAGCCTTGACTAGATGGACCTTAGTCGGTAAAGTAATATCTCTGCTTTTGAATATGCTATCTAGGTTGGTCATAACTTTTCTTCTAAGGAATAAGCATCTTTTAATTTCATGGCTGCAGTCACCATCTGCAGTGATTTTGGAGCCCAAAAAAATAAAGTTTGACACTGTTTCCACTGTTTCCCCAACTATTTCCTATGAAGTGATGGGACCAGATGCCATGATCTTAGTTTTCTGAATGTTGAGCTTCAAGTCAACTTGTTCACTCTCCTCTTTCACCTTCATCAAGAGGCTTTTTAGTTCCTCTTCACTTTCTGCCATAAGGGTGGTATCATCTGCATATCTGAGGTTATTGATATTTCTCCTAGCAATCTTGATTCCAGCTTGTGCTTCTTCCACCCCAGCGTGTCTCATGATGTACTCTGCATAGAAGTTAAATAAGCAGGGTGACAATATACAGCCTTGATGCACTCCTTTTCCTATTTGGAAGCAGTCTGTTGTTCCATGTCCAGTTCTAAGTGTTGCTTCCTGACCTGCATACAGATTTCTCAAGAGGCAGGTCAGGTGGTCTGGTATTCCCATCTGTCTCAGAATTTTCCAGTTTATTGTGATCCACACAGTGAAAGGCTTTGGCATAGTCAATAAAGCAGAAATAGATGTTTTTCTGGAACTCTCTTGCTTTTTCCATGATCCAACGGATGTTGGCAATTTGATCTCTGGTTCCTCTGCCTTTTCTAAAACCAGCTTGAACATCAGGAATTTCATGGTTCATGTATTGCTGAAGCCTGGCTTGGAGAATTTTGAGCATTACTTTGCTAGCATGTGAGATGAGTGCAATTGTGCGGTAGTTTGAGCCTTCTTTGGAAGGAATGATGCTAAAGCTGAAACTCTAGTACTTTGGCCACCTCATGGGAAGAGTTGACTCATTGGAAAAGACTCTGATGCTGGGAGGGATTGGGGGCAAGAGGAAAAGGGGACAACAGAGGATGAGATGGCTAGAGGGCATCACTGACTCGATGGACATGAGTTTGATTGAACGCTGGGAGTTGGTGATGTACAGGGATGCCTGGCATGCTGCAATTCATGGGGTTGCAAAGAGTCAGACATGACTGAGCGACTGAACTGAACTGATAGCAGCAGATATGGTGTAGGATCTTCAGCGGACCACATCTTTCTAATGATCCTTCCACGCAAATCCCAGTGGCTGGCCCTGGATGATAAGTCAGATCCTGGAGAAGATGGTAACAAGTTTCCTTTAGAATGTGGAAAAAGCCTGATTCCCCTTGGTTATGATGCTACATGAAGAGACATGGCAGCTCCCAGAAGGAAGCAGTAGGGACTCTGGACTTCTGTTTATGGGGAAGGATCATCCATTTAAAGTTGTGGTGCCTCAAAGACAGAAATATAGATCAACGGAACAAAATAGAAAGCACAAAGATAAATCCACGCACCTATGGATACCTTATATTCAACAAAGGAGGCAAGAATTTACAATGGAGAAAAGAAAATCTCTTTAACAAGTGATACTGGGAAAACTGGTCAACCACTTGTAGAAGAATGAAACTAGAACACTTTCTAACACCATACACAAAAATAAACTCAAAATGGATTAAAGATCTAAACATAAGACCAGAAACATAAAACTCCTAGAGGAGAACATAGGCAAAACACTCTCCGACATACATCACAGCAGGATCCTCTATGACCCACCTCCCAGAATATTGGAAATAAAAGCAAAAATAAACAAATGGGACCTAATTAAACTTAAAAGCTTTTGCACAACAAAGGAAACTATAAGCAAGGCGAAAAGACAGCCTTCAGAATGGGAGAAAATAATAGCAAATGAAGCAACTGACAAAGAATTAATCTGAAAAATATACAACAACTCCTGCAACTCAATTCCAGAAAAATAAACGACTCAATCAAAAAATGGGCCAAAGAACTAAACAGACCTTTCTCCAAAGAAGACATACAGATGGCTAACAAACACATGAAAAGATGCTCAATGTCATTATTATCAGAGAAATGCAAATCAAAACCACAATGAGGTACCATTTCACACCAGTCAGAATGGCTGCGATCCAAAAGTCTATAAGCAATAAATGCTGGAGAGGGTGTGGAGAAAAGGGAACCCTCTTACACTGTTGGTGGGAATGCAAACTAGTACAGCCACTATGGAGAACAGTGTGGAGATTCCTTAAAAACCTGGAAATAGAACTGCCATATGACCCAGCAATCCCACTGCTGGGAATACACACACATGTGTACCCCAATGTTCATCGCAGCACTGCTTATAATAGCCAGGACATGGAAGCAACCTAGATGCCCATTAGCAGATGAATGGATAAGAAAGCTGTGGAACATATACATAATGGAATATTACTCAGCCATTTAAGAGAATACATTTGAATCAGTTCTAATGAGGTGGATGAAACTGGAGCCTATTACACAGAGTGAAGTAAGCCAGAAAGAAAAACACCAATACAGTATATACTAATGCATATATATGGAATTTAGCAAGATGGTAGCGATAACCCTATATGCGAGACAGTAAAAGAGACACAGATGTATAGAACAGTTTTTGGACTCTGGGAGAGGGCCAGGGTGGGATGATTTGGGAGAATGACATTGAAACATGTATATTATCATATATGAAATTAATCGCCAGTCCAGGTTTGATGCATGAGACAGGGTGCTGGGGGCTGGTGCACTGGGATGATCCAGAAGGATGGGACGGGAAGGGAGGTGGGAGGGGGGTTCCGGATGGGGAACACGTGTACACCCGTGGCCGATTCATGTCAGTGTATGGCAAAACCACTATAATCTTGTAAAGTAATTAGCCTCTAATTAAAATAAATAAATTCATATTTAAAAAGAAATAAAAATTCTGGTGCCTAAAAATCACTCAGTTGTTTATCAAGCAGGTAGGTTAGCATCCTTTTACTAACACCTTTACGTACCTTTTAAAAAACTCAGCATCCCCTCATTTTACTTCAAATTTCAAAGTTTTTAGCAAAGCTCAACACAAATTTGGAGTTCATACTGTGGCCCTCCAACCCTCTTGGCCCTGCGTCGCCCCCATGTGGGCGTGGGGCCCGTTTATGTGTTATGAAATGCGTATCTCCATTTCAAGTGTTCCTGTGCACAATCATAGAGAGCATGTTTCCCTCAGTCCTAAGAAGCTGCCAAGTGCCTTTGATTTTTGAGGAGTGGAGGACAGCTCCCAACCTTGCAGGTCATGAATCCTTTGGGGGCACTGTCTGTCCTCTCCACTTTCCAGTTTTTTCTCTCCAAACACTTTAGTCTTGTGGGCTAGGGAGACCAATGGTTAACCAAATGGTGGATTTTTATGACTCAAAGGAGGAAGAAGGGGTGGAGGTATACTCTTCACCTGCTTATAAATATTTTCTATTAATCAGGTTGACAAATTTCAAGTGAGAAAGTATTCTTTGCCATTTCCTATACAATAAGCTCATGGGTATCTTCAAAAAGCTTTCGATCTGTTATAGAAATATGCATGTGAATGTGACAAGCAGGCTTATCCATGCACTTATTCCAGGGATTTAACCTGCCTATAAGTTTTCACTTTTCAGCTACTTCATCATAATTATCACCCCTTTTTGTATCCTCTTGTATCTCCTGAACTGTGGTGCTTTAAAGTTGATGCAGCATGCCTACAGATGGCTGACAAATGTAACTTAAGATCTGTTTCTTTAGATTCTACTATTCATCCAAGAAACATGTATTAAGTACCTATTAGGCTTTGAGGGTAAAATGAACTCAGTACTAGCCTTTTGGTCCAGGTGTTCATAACTAGTGGTGGGACAAAAGAGATAAGCATGAAACACATGAACACAGTGTAACAACAGAGGTGGGTCTCATCTGAGGCTGGACAAGGTAGAACAGTGTGTGTGTGTGTGTGTGTGTGTGTGTGTCTGTGTGTCTGTGTGTATGTCTGTGTGTGTGTGTGTGTCTGTGTGTTGGAGAAGCTGATGAGGCTGCACGGCAGATTTGGAAACTGAACTGTTCCTTGGAAATCTGCAGGACATAAAGAGACTACTGTAAGCTTTACTGCCTCAAACAGCATAAGGCCTCAATGTGGCAGTATTAATTGTCATAGTTTAATGAGATATATATTGATGGTATCCTCTCGTGATTTTTCACATCTCTCTCAAAATAGGTTCTGTATAACATGATATCACCATTCAGGATAGTTAAAATGACAGTTTTATCTTCTAAGCTATAGCCCTTTCTCTTGGCATTTTTAAGGATATTATTGTTGGGATAACAGGTGAGACCACTGAGCACACTCAGTTTGGGAATACTGTGTGATCTCTAAGGAAGAAGCCTCTATGAATTTAACAAGCACAGCCTAGACTCTAAGCTTTACCCAAGGCTGTGGAAGGTGCTATTAGATATACAAGAGAAGAAGACATAGGCCTGGTGGGATCAGAAGAAACACCAAACTAGGGCCCTTGAGGTTGAGTTCAGCCTTGGGTCTTGCAGTGACTCATGTTATCACCTTGAACAGATCATTTAAATCTCCTCAAACTCCATTCTCATCTATAAACTAGGAACTATTATTTTGACCTACCTTCACAATAAGATTATTGTAAACATAAGAACTGTTACAGATATACAAAAAGTGTTGTAATTATTGAAGTGTTCCTCAGGTTTTTTTTTTTTTTCAGATTTCAAACCTACTTTCATGAGAGTGGAAAAAATTTTATTATCCTTATGGATAAACTTTTCAGTTGGAAGACACACACAAACACATGTACATATATTATATGTGTATACATATATATTCAGTTTTATAGACATATAATTCACAACTCTATAGTATATATGTATATATTATATATACATACATATATATATGAATGAAATGACTGGAAATCAATTCTAAGTTTAAATTTAATTAATATGCCAAAGCAATGACAGCTTCTGGAATTGCTAACAGATACAAACGTACAAGAATGAAATGCGTGACGAGAATGATGCCCAGAATCCTTCCTGGCAGATATACAAATCCATTCAGGCCTCAGGGGAAGGAAAGGGAGATGGCTCACTGCACCAAGCTGGAAAGACATCCTACTGGAGCCTGAGTCACTGGACTGTGGTTAGTGTCCCCATGCCCTTTCATAAAATATGTCCCCAACATAGTGTCCTCATGCCCTTTCATAAAATAACCTGGATAAAGAAGTCAGCAGCCTTCTAAGAGGCATCTGTTTCATGTGCTGAGGATGGCTATATTATTGGATGAACAAGGAGGAAAAAACGTTTACTGCAGAGTGATTTTATAAGGGCAGAGTCACCTCAGTTACAGACAAGATTTAACAATCTGAAGTGAATTCATTATAACACTATTCACTTAGAAACAAAAATGTCATTTCTCATGACCCAATAAACGAAGTGTAATTACTGAAAGCCTATAAATGATAGAACTGAAAATGTTCTCCTCCTGATCATGCTTATGACAAGAAGAAATTTCACATATCTAAATCACTGATAACCAGGGAGAAACACCCTGAGACAGACCAAACACTTTGGACAGAATGTCCACAATATAGATCATGCTACATACTCAGTCTTCTGAGAGATCTAGAGCTTTTTGACAACTGCTAAAACTCTAATGTGAGTTTCATGCCCTCAGGAAATATTTAACTCACTTTGAAATTTATTTGCAGCGATAGAAACCTGGGAATATTACTGAAAATGCCTAGGATGGCCCCTGGCCTTCTAAGCTGAGCTTTGACCTGTTTAAACTTAACCAGTGACCTCCTACCACTCTTTCCTTTCAGAGATTTCAATGCTCTGTAGTGTAAAGATCATAAACAAACAATCCTCTGATTGCTTCTAATGAAAACATTTATAAAATTCTTCATATAATAGTCAAGTGAAGTCAAGTATGGCATTCTGTGCTCACCCAGGAACCACCAAGTCAGCCTTTCATCTCTTTCAGCTTTGGACTACTGAATGCTCAATTTTTAAGCATTATTAGAAAAAAGATCATTCGGTGAAGCACTTCTCCCAGAAAAAATCTTGCTAAATGACTTCTTATTCTTAAAATGACGCCAATTCCTTTCCTAAAAGTGTATGCACCATTCAATGATATATGATTAGAAATTATGAGGCCAATTTTCCAAAGGTGTTTCTTCATTTGCATCAGCAAAAAAAGAAGTACTTATAATTGTCCATGCAAATCAAGGACTTTCATATGCAAATACTTATATGTGAATGTCATTATGCTGCTCCAATATACGGATTGAAGTTTTAATCTATTATACAAATAAATGTGTAAATATGCATTTGTATTTTTCATTAGAAAAAAAAGAAGTGTCCATATGTATAACTATTGATAGAAACAGAAAGGAAAGAGACAGCAAAGGTCACCTGTTATATTCCAGATGATGCTATTTTCACCAGCTAACGTGTTCCAAACAAAACTGCTTCTTTCTTCTCACCCTCATGCCCTGTTACAGAATCTTGATCGTGAATCCAGACTTCGTATTTTATTATGATCAATTCAGTCTGTGGAACACAGTCACCCTCACTTTGCATTTTGGATATCAATGCGTCTACCCATCCTCCAGGCTTCTAGATGTGCCTGAGCTCCACTGCTGTTTGAGTTGCATTCCCAGTAGATGTCTCAACCTAATATAAACCAAACTGTGCAACGGATTCTAGGGAAGTGGTGTTACTTGTTCTGCCTAACTAGAAGCCAAGTTCCAGTCCAACTGAAATGCATGGTACATAAATGTTTACCCAAAGCTCCCTCATCTGTCATATATTTTTGAGAAATTACAATTACCCCAGGGGGAAGAATTTGCAAAGGGACAATCGTTTGCTCTAGAAATACAAGCCATGTGACCAACACAAAACCAAAGACTTGTGTACCACCATAATAAACTAACAGCTCTTACCTTGGGGAACCTTGTCCTCCACACAAAAAAGCAGTACAAAGAGACAGATCTATTTACTGGAGAAGATGCTAGTACTAACTGACAAGGTGGCTCATTTCAGTTTGACCCAGAGAGGATATTTCATTTTAGTTTTACTCAGAGTGGTAAATTATGCAGGGCTGTCAAACCGGGAACATTTCTCCTACTTTCCCCCATTCTCCCAACAGACAGCGAAAACTAATGACTGGAATAGATTTGCTTCATTTGACTACAGATCATATCCTATCTTATACAAAATCTGAAAAAGAGAAAGATTTACAAGTGACAACTAGTGATCCTCTTACTGGAAAACGTGATAATATAAGCTGTGACAATATTTTCGATCTGAGAGTGTAGCTTATGGTCTGGATAATTATATTTATCTTGCTTTCAGGGGCAACAAGAAGCTGGGATGATGTGACCTAGATGAAAGATATTAAAATTACTAGAACATTTAAATGGTTTAATAGGGACAGCAAGACAGAATATTGAAGTAGCAGACATCATTAGAGCAAGTCACAGCATAAGTGGAAAAAAAAATAAAAGCCTAATTCTAGTTGCAAAGAAAACTGACAGGTCCACAGGTTACATTAAAGATTCCGGGGTTTCTCAGAACTGCTGGGGAAAAGTGAAAGGAAGGACCAGTCAATGTGCAACTGCTTTAGTAAATGTTGCTGAAACACTATCCTTATCTGCACATTTGTGTAGCCTGAAGTATATGCATTGCAATAACTGTAATATTCCCAATTTCTATCCAATCAGTAAAATTAAACCTTTCAAAGCATTTTCATGAATAAAGTAACATTACTAATTTTACTGAAATCTGAAAGTGGTCATTGGACATTCAGACCTGGTCCTGCTTCAATCACATTTCACCCTGGGCAACAGGACAAAAAGTTGTAATTGGTTATTGCTTGAAGAGCCACAGGACTTTATGAAACTCTGTGAATGTAAAAGTTCATAAAAAATATTGGGGAAAAAACAGCAAAAATATCATTTAATAATTTTATTGAACAGAAAAACTTTCATTGTTGCACCTTATCCTGAGGCAGCAGCACTGGTCTATTATCTCATCAGTCTGGGTTGGAAGCCACAAAGCCCTGCGTGGGTGGGAAATAACAGGGTTAGAATGAAATCAAGATCAGATGGTAAAGGAAATGCATGTGTTCGTCCTTTCAAAGGGGCCTACTGGAGAAACACAAACACAATGTTGAATCAGATATCATTCTGCATAGACATGTGCATTTTTCATCACAGTGAGAGACATTTGTATTATGGTATCTCGGAGGTGATATAAACAAAATAGAAGACAATTCCCAAATAAGGGCTTCCCAGGTGGTTCAGTGGTAAAGAATCTGCCTGCCAAAGCAAGAGATGCAGGAGATGCAGGTTCGATCCAAGATCGGGAAGATCCTCTAGGGGAGGAAATGACTCCAGTATTCTTGCTGAGAAAAGAGGAACCTGGTGGGCTATGGTCCGTAGCATCGCAGAGTTGGACGCTCCTGAGTGGCTGAGCATGTACAGGCATAGTGTGATATGCTTGCTCTCCATGAAACTAGGTAAAGCCATCAACTCCACTTCACCAACTTAAGATGGGAAAATAATATAACTACAAAAATACAGAGCAAAGCCTAATCTCCAGTGTCTACAGAACCTCCCCCTCTTTTTACAGACAGCTATGGAGATATATAATTTATCATCCATTCTTGTCATTTAAGTAGATGCATTCAGATAATTTCCCAAGATTATTCTTAATGGAACTGTATGAGTGTCAGTCAAAAATATCACAAAATCCAACGTTAATCCCTTGTCTAATACAAGTTAAAAGGGAGTTTGATCTTGCATGCTGCCAGCCAGCCCCTAGTCCTGCATTGTGCTCTCCCTCTGATTTCCATCATAGACCATTTTATCTCTCAGAAGAGTATGAAGTATAATCACATTGTAATACAATAGGGGGTGTGTGTACTTGTAAGCAAATACTTATCTTTGGGAAAAACCTCTCTGGATCTTACACCCTACTGGGACTGGCAGGCCCACCAGCTCCTGCCATTCAGCACAAATACATCTCAGCATCAAGCAGTTAATAGATACTGACACATGAAGCGCTTTGCCTTAATAGATCTATATTTATATCTAGCTTGTTTCAAGTTCAATTTGCAAGGGAGCCTTATCTTGGTTGCTATCAAATATGCTACTTACCCTGTCATTTCCACCTGACAGCACCTGATGGTACAGATCTCATTTCAGTGAAACCCACAGCTGCCTTTCCCGCTCACACAAGCCTTCTGGGCCATCACATTATCATACCCATACTCATACTGTTTTCTGTTGCTTTCCCCTCATCTCCTGGCTAACCTTATTTATCTCCAACACTGAACTCAAAGGTTGCCTCCTCTGCCAACCCTTCCTTGATCTCAATACTCACTGTGCAGCTGACAACATCATCTCTTAGAGAGGGCATCCCTGGTAGCTCAGTTGGCAAAGAATCTGCCTGTAATGCAGGAGGCCCTGGTTTGATTCCTGGATCAGGAAGATCCACTGGAGAAAAGATAGGCTACCCACTCCAGTATTCTTGGGCTTCCCTGGTGGCTCAGCTGATAAAGAATACGCCTGTAATGTGGAAGACCTGGATTTGGTCCTTGGGTTGGGAAATCCCCTGGAAAAGGGAATGGCTACCCACTCCAGTATACTGGTCTGAAGAATTCCATGGACGGTATAGTCCATGGGGTCGCAAAGAGTCAGACATGATTGAGCAACTTTCACTTTCTCTTAGAGAATTGCCTTGAACACATTTCAAACAAAGCATCTGTGATGCATGTTGCCTTTATTTATTTATTACCTTGTCTCTAATTAGTATTTAAGGTGTCTGAAGACAGGAATTGGGAAAGCATCTTTGTTTGTACTTCCAGCACAAAGTACTATGCCTATATCTAAGTGCTCCGTACATGCATTTCCATGGAATCTTTGCAGAGATGTTATATTGTTTATTCTATTAGAATGTATTTCTTTATTCTATTAGAATTTAGTTTTAAAGAGAATATATAAACTAAAATCTGTTCACACTGACAACCATTTTTCTGTATCTTGTCTACCTTGTCTATCTTCGCATGCACACATGTGTGTGTGTGTGTGTGTGTGTGTGTGTGTGTGTGTGGTGGTGGTGGTGGTGGTGATGATGGTTTACTTCTGAGTCATATTCTACTCTTGAGACCCCACGGACTGTAGCCAGCCATGCTCCTCTGTCCAGAATTTCCCAGGCAAGGATACTGGAGTAGGTTGACATTTCCTTCTTCAGGGGACCTTCCCAACCCAGGGATCCAACCTAGGTCTACATTTTTATGGGCTTCTCAGGTGCCTCAGCAGGAAAGAATCCACCTGCAATACAGGAGACTTAGGTTAAATCTCTGGGTTGGGAAGATCCCATAGAAATCCCCTAGATTGCCTGGGAAATCCCATGGACAGAGGAGTCTGGTGGGCTACAGTCCATGTGGTCGCAAAAGAGTCGGACATACTTAGTGACTAAACAACAGTGATGCACAACACATATTCATAGCATTTGTTCTCAAACTTTTTCAAAATTTTTAATTGGTTCCAAATAGCACAGTCAACTTAGCAGGGCAATATGGTGAACTCTATAATCATAGATTTAGTCCCAGTAATAAATATTATAAACCCTGTAGTAAAAGTCACTCATCAGTTATCTAAAAAGTACAACTTTGTGTCCTGTCACTTCAAGTGTCTGAGCATCATTGTGAAATCATTATGATGAGCACATGGTCTCATTTCCCCTCCTCTTCCTTTTGTAAATTAAGTTAGCAAACACTTGAGAGCCTACTATGTTTCATATGCCATTAAATTAGAGAATCAAAAACTTATAAAACAGAGTCCCTGTCCTAAAGGAGCTCATTTTTCAGAAAATGAATTTTATCACAAAAGTATTATGATATGTATGATGAGTAGTCCCTGTTCTAAAGGAGCTCATTGTCTATAAAAGGAGTTTATAGACACAAATATTCATTATGGTATCTATGATGAGAGTCATGATGAAGATAAACACAGAAACCAAAGTGCAAGAAACAAGGGAACTTTAGGTGTGCCTTACCATTATAATCCCTTGTAGAGTTCTCAGAATAATATCTATGTGAAACTTCTCTTTGGCTATTAAATGTACCTTCCAATGATACCAAAAAATCTTTTATTTTCACTAAAATGGTAGTCTGCATGCTAAGTCTCTGTAGTCATGTCTGATTCTTCACAACACTATAGACTGTAGCCCACCAGGCCCCTTTGTCTATGGGATTCTCCAGGCAAGAATATTGGAGTAGATTGTCATGCCCTCTTCCAGAGGAATCTTCTTGACCCAGGGATTGAACCCACATCTCTTATGCCTCCTGCATTAGCAAGTGGGTTCTTTACCACTAAAAAGTGTCACCTGCCTATCCAAATGATAAAATAACATTATATCATTTGGATAATGATATTCTATATTCTGTTCTATATTCTGTTGGATATCAAGGCATTTTCTCCACCTTATTTAAATCTATGAGGTTTCTTTCCCCATGTTATCTTAGTTAATCTAAATATTCATACATTATTTGCATTGGTTGTCGCATTAGATGGATAATGAATAGATACTCTACTCAATTTAATTCTATTGTCTGACTGGAACAGTTTAGCTCAAGACAGTCAGCCACAACATGAATGACTATTTGTCCAGTATTTCTCTCAGGAAGTCTAGCAGTAGAGACGCTATCAATATACTATAAATTTTGGCATCCAAATTTATAGAGCTGATGACTGTCTCAGTCAACTCTGGTGGTGAGTCTCGGGCCAGCTCCACCAGTTGGCTCTGCAGGGGTAATACTTGTACGTGAAGGGATTTTACATAAGAACACCTATCCTTGAGGGAAAAAACAAATGCAGCAGTCAATGGAAATGCGTATGTGACCACTTGTAGTATGTATGAATGTGTGTGCATAGATGGTTTTAAGTACAGAGAGAGATATCTGGAGTCTGACTAACACCAAAGGTCTGAAGAGTTTGGAAGGAGAGCAGAACGTGCCATATGGTGGTATAAATTAACCACTGACAGTGCTTGGATTTTATGTTCTCGCTAAAGCTTGAAATGTGGGAAGGAAAACTATGGTTAAATGGCTATGCAGACAATTTTAGCGACAGCTTCTAAAACTGGTAACTCAGCTTCTGTTCCATGCCTTCCTGCAAATTTTAAGCATTTTTGCTACAGAAAAAAAAAAGTCCATAAAACTTAAACTGTCATTATGGGTAAGCTAAATGCAAGTGTAGCCATTTTATTTCATCTATTTAACCTTTTATGAGGACAGTTGTTTACTTCAGTATTCTTTCTTGTTCAGAGACATAGCATAATGATATTAAAGTGGTCTGGCTGGGTTTGAGTTCCTGAAAATAAGAGATTTGGGTATGCAGTAAACATTCTGAATTAGTAATCCTTCTCCAACCAACATCTAATACTGAGAGCTGAAGTCAAAATGGAAATGCTGCCTAAATCATTTACCACAATTCCCTTACTTTGAATAACAGCTGGAGTCTGTCCTAAGCAACATGAGGTCTATAGATGTGTCTAGAAAGTGTCAGAAACTGGCATGTATATACAACTTATTCCACTTTATCTCCAGGGACCCTAAGTCTTGTTAGTCAATCATTCTCAGTTGAAGACCAATTATCTCCAGATTACGTCTCTTGTATACTCTTAAAAGAAACACACTAAAGCCGTTAAGTTACATTTGGGAATCTCTGAGCTGCATGAGATAACTCTCCTTTCCCTATTTTTTCAGTTAATTCATTAATTCAATAAAGTTTAAGAGTTCGCTACAAGCTAGAAATTATGTTAGGTACTAAGAAAACAAAAATCTATAAAATTCTACTGTGATGAAGTGAGGTCAACAAGTCTTCCCAGTAAGCAACTATGAAGATGTAAAAAACTGTCAAAAAAAAAAAAAAACAAACTTTAGCACTCTGGAAATTGATCAAAAGCATAGGAAAACAGAAATATTTATTTATTAAAATGATCAAACTACAATTGGGAACAATAGGAATTTGTGATGTTCTTCCCTAGGACTGATCCTATTCCTGGTTGCCCAGTGTGATAGTCAACCAGGGTAGAGAAGGCCATGAAAAGCAGTAGCCATACTGACACTGCAAGGGGTGTGGGTAATCACTTGACTTGGAGTGTTGCTGCTATGGACTCACAAACTAGCTGCAGCTATTAACAGAGATTTCTAGAAGATTAGGTGGTTATGTGAAGCTCCATAATTTCTCCGCATATCCTGGAAAGACCCAAGACTGTGTGCACGTACACTAGAGTGGGTGCAAGCCACTAGAATTTCCCTAGCTGATGGAACCTCAATGCACGAACAGAGGAGACATGAGAGAAACTATCATAAAATTAAAGCAGAGAGTTGAAGTCAGTCTAAGCTATGAATGTGGTTGACACAAAGACTCATCAGCAAACAAAAAAAAAAAAAAAAAGGAAGACATGGGTTTGAGATATCTGAGCACTATCTCTTAGAATATCTGTCTCTGAAGACACAGTCCAACATTTTGCAATCTTAAAACTAAAAAATGGAAAAATAAAACTGATCAGAGATGTCAATGACTATACATTGCACAGGAGAAAGGTTTCACAGATTTTGTCCAAAGAAGTTATAGTTATTAACATGAAAGTAAAAGTGTTAGTTGTCTAGCCGTGTCTGACTCTTTGTGACCCCATGGACTGTAGACTACCAGGCTCTTCTGGCCATCTCCAGGCAAGAATCTGGCGATTCTCCAGGCAAGAATATTGGAGTGGGTTGCCATTCCTGTTTCCAGGGGATCTTCCCAACCCAGGAATCAAAGCTGGGTCTCCTGCATTGCAGGCAGATTCTTTACCATCTGAGCCACCAGAGAAGTCCATTTATTAACATAAAAGTAAGTAAAAATAACAATCCTCAAGGAGAAGGCTAGATCAGAATCACTAGAGTCATGATGATATGGTATCTAAAATGTCTAGTATTAAACAAAACATGTGCAGAGAAAAAGAAAGCATGATCCATATTTAAGAACTAAAAATAAAAGCAAAAACTTCTAATACATAATGTTTCTGAGTGTTCCCTGATTCTGAAGGTAGCAGAAAAAGTTGTTCAAGTAACTGTGATAAATTTGTTCAGAGAACAACAGGAAGTCATGTTTAAAGAATTAAAGAAAAATATTAGCAAATCAATGTTAACAAATGGAGTATCTCAACAACAAAAAATAGAAATTATTAAAAAATTAAAATTCTAGAATTGAAACAATATCTCAAATTTCAAAATTTACTAAAGGAATATAAAACTATATTTGATATGGCATAAGTAAGAATCCCTAAGCCTAAACACAGAGCACTAGAAACTAATCTGAAGAACTGAGTACAAAATGATGAAAAATGAGCAGTCTCAGATATATGGAACAATAGGAAGCAAACCAACAGATGTACAATGAGAGTCACAGAATAAGCACAAAGAGTAGAAGGGGTTAAAAAAGTGACCCAATAATAACAAAAATATCCTAAATTTAATGAAAATTATTACTCTACAAATCTGAGAAGCTCAACAAAACTCAAGTAGGATAGACACAAGAGTCATGCCTAGACATGCCATATTCAAATGACTGAAAGACAAGGAAAAAGAGAAATCTTGAAAGCAGCAAAAGATACACAACTCACCACATACAGAACATAAAGGATAAACAGTGGATTTCTCCTCCAAAACAATGGGGTTCAGAAGACATTAAAATGACACATTCAAAGGGCTAAAAACAAAAAGAATGCTAGACATACCTTAGCTATACTTCAAGTTTTGTTTGCGAATAAAGCAATAGAGTCAATATCACAAAAAAGCAAGTTACAGTTTTTTTTTTTTCCCCCTAGGGCACATAAAGGTTCAGTTCAGTTCAGTCGCTCAGTCGTGTCCGACTCTTTGTGACCCCATGAATCACAGCACACCAGGCCTCCCTGTCCATCACCAACTCCCAGAGTTCAATCAAACTCATGTCCATCGAGTCAGTAATGCCATCCAGCCATTTCATCCTCTGTCATACCCTTCTCCTCCTGCCCCCAATCCCTCCCAGCATCAAAGTCTTTTTCAATGAGTCAACTCTTCGCATGAGGTGGCCAAAGTATTGGAGTTTCAGCTTCAACATCAGTCCTTCCAATGAACACCCAGGACTGATCTCTTTAGAATGGACTGGTTGGATCTCCTTGCAGTCCAAGGGACTCTCAAGAGTATTCTCCAACATCACACTTCAAAAGCATCAATTCTTCAGGGCTCAGCTTTCTTCACAGTCCAACTCTCACATCCATACATGACCACTGGAAAAACCATAGCCTTGACTAGATGGACCTTTGTTGGCAAAGTAATGTCTCTGCTTTTCAATATGCTGTCTAGGTTGGTCATAACTTTCCTTCCAAGGAGTAAGCATCTTTTAATTTCATCGCTGCAGTCACCATCTGCAGTGATTTTGGAGCCCCCCAAAATAAAGTCTGACACTGTTTCCACTATTTCCCCATCTATTTCCCATGAAGTGATGGGCCCAGATGCCATGATCTTCATTTTCTGAATGTTGAGCTTTAAGCCAACTTTTTCACTCTCCTCTTTCACTTTCATCAAGAGGCTTTTTAGCTCCTCTTCACTTTCTGTCATAAGGGTGGTGTCATCTGCATATCTGAGGTTATTGATATTTCTCTAGGCAATCTTGATTCTAGCTTGTGCTTCTTCCAGCCCAGTGTTTCTCATGATGTACTCTGCATAGAAGTTAAATAAGCAGGCTGACAATATACAGCCTTGACGTACTCCTTTTCCTATTTGGAACCAGTCTGTTGTTCCATGTCCAGTTCTAACCGTTGCTTCCTGACCTGCATATAGATTTCTCAAGAGGCAGGTCAGGTGGTCTGGTATTCCCATCTGTCTCAGAATTTTCCACAGTTTATTGTGATCCACGCAGTCAAAGGCTTTGGCATAGTCAATAAAGGTTATGTCACCCTATATTATAGTGTATTAAGCGTGTAATAGCATTATGTCCCAAAATTTACATACCTTAATTTAAAAATACTTTATTTCTAAAAATGTTAACCATTATCTGAATCATCAGCACGTCATCTTTTTTTGCTAATGGAGTGTCTTACCTCCATATTGAACACTGTTGACTCGTCAGGGTAGTGGTTGCTGAAGGTTAAGATGGCTGTGGCAATTTCTTAAAATGAGACAAAATTGAAGTTTGCCACATCAACTGGCTCTTCTTTTCACAAACTATTTCTCTATAGCATATAATACTGTTTGATTGCCTTTTACACACGGTAGAAATTCTTTCAAAATTGGATTCAATCATCTCAAACCCTGCCACTGTTTTATCAACTAAGTTTATATAATATTCTACATCCTTTGTTATCATTTCAACAATGTTCACAGCATCTTCACTTGGAACAGAGTCCATCTCCAGAAAAGACTTTCTATATTCATCCATAAGATGCAACTCCTTACTCATTCAAGTTTTATCATGAGATTGTAGCAATCCAGTCACATTTTCAGGCTTCAATTCTAATTCTAGTTTTCTTGTTATTTTCACTATTCATGCAGTTGTTTTCTCCACTGAGTTTTGAACCCCTTAAAGTCACCAACAAGAGCTGGAAACTTCTTCCATATTCTTGATAATGTTTACATTCTGACCTCTTGCCATGAATAAAAAATGTTCTTAGCATATAAAATGATGAATCCTTTCCAGAAAGTTTTCAATTTACTTAGCCCAGATTCATGAGAGGAACCACAATATATGGCAGGTATAGCTCTGTAAAATGCATTTCCTTAATAATAAGACCTGAAAGTTGAAATTACTCCTTGATCCATGGGCTATAGAATAGAAGTGTTAGCAAGCATGAAAACGACATCGATCTCTTACAACTCCATCAGAGCTCTTGGGTGACCAGGTGCAATGTCAATGAACAGTAATATTCCAAAAGGAACCTTCTTTTGTTGGCAATAGGTCTCAACAGTGAGCTTAGAATATTCAGTAAACCATACTGTAAACAGATGTGCTGTCATCTAAGTTTTGTTGTTCCACTTATAGACCACAAGCAGAGTTAGATTTAGCATAACTCTTAAGGGCACTAGAAATTTCAGAATACTAAATCAGAACTGGTTTTGATTAAAGTCACCAGCTGCATCAGCCCCCAGTAAGAGAGTCAGGGGCTGAAGCTTTGGAGTCAAGCATTGACTTCTCTCTTGCTGTGACAGCTCTAGATGGTATCTTCTTCCACCATAAGGTTGTTTCATTTACAATGAAAATCTGCTGTTTAGTAGGGCCACTTTCATTCATTGTGTTAGCTAGATCTTCTGGACAATGTGTCGCAGCTCCTACATCAGCACTTGATGCTTCACCTTACATTTTATGTTATCAAGACAGCTTCTTTCCTTAAACCTCATGAACCAAGCTCTGCTACTTTCAAACTTTTCTTCTGCAGGTTCCTCATCTCTTTCAGCCATCATAGAACTGAAAACAGTTAGTGCCTGGCTCTGAATTAGGCTTTAGCTTAAGGGAATATTGTGGTTAGTTTGATCTTCTATCCAGACCATTAACATTTTCTCCATATCAGCAATAAGTCTTTTTCTTATCATTTGTGTATTCATTGGAATAGTACTTTCAATTTCCCATAAGAATTTTTCCTCTTCAGTCATACCTTCCCTGTTTGGCAAAAGTCATACCTTTTGCCTATCTTGGCTTTTAGACATTCTTTCCTAAGTTTAATCATTTCAAGATTTTGACTTAAAGTGAGAGACATATACCTCTTCTTTTCATTTGAACACTTAAAGGCCACCATAAGGTTATTAAATGACCTAATTTCAACAATGTTGTGCCTCAACATAGAGGCCTGAGGAGAGGCAGCAAGATGGGGAAACAACTGTCTGGTCAGTGGAGCAGTCAGTAACAAAAAATATTTACTGATTATGTTCACCATCTTATGTCGGTATGGTTCATAGCTCCCAAAACAATTACAAAAGCAACATCAGAGATCACTATAACAAATGTAATAATAATGAAAACATGTGAAATACTGTGAGAATTACCAAAATAGAACACAGAGACATTAAGTGAGAAAATGTTGCTGGGAAAGAAGTGTCAATAGACGTTCTCGATACAGGGTTGCCACAAACTTTATTTCCGTAAAAAGCACAGTCTCTTCAAAATGTTCTGAAGTAAAGTCCAATAAAATGAAGTAGGCCTGTATATCAAGCACATGTTCTATATGCAGCAAAATTATCATTCAAATACAAAGGTGAAATACATATATTCACAGACGTACCATGATTGAGAGAAAATTCATTTCTAGCAGACTTAAAGTCACCAAAAATACAAAAGCAAGTCTTTCAAGCTGAAGGGAAGTGACACCAGAGCGTAGCTCAAATCCAAAAGAAGAAATGAAGAGCACTGGAAATAGTAAATGTTTCTATAAATGTATATTTTATCATTTTTTTCTCTTAAATTTTTCAAAACAAAAGATTGAATAAGAGCAAAAAATAAAACTTTTTATGTTTATATGATAATACATATTTTTGTTATATAACAACGTAGAAATATTAGCACAAAAAAAAGGAATGAAAGGAGCTATATTGGCACAGATATTCTGTATTTTACTGCAATTAAGTTAGTATTGGGCTTTCCTGATGGTCAGATGATAAAGAATCTGCCTGCAATGCAGGAGATCTGGGTTAGATCTCTGGGTCCGGAAGATCCCCTGAAGAAACGAGTGGCAACCCACTCAAGTATTCTTGCCTGGAGAATCCCATGGACAAAGGAGCTTGGTGGGCTTACAGTCCATGCGGTTGCAAAGAGTCAGACATTAGTGAGCAACTAACACTTTCACTTTCAAGTAAATATTTTAAAGAAGACTGAGATATGTTCAAAATACATATTGTAATTCTAAGAACAATCGCTAAGTGAATAACTAATAACATATACTAAGGAAACAACATCTTTCAGTGTCCTATCTTTTTGCCTTTTCGTACAGTTCATGGGGTTCTCAAGGCAAGAATACTGAAGTGGTTTTCCATTCTCTTCTCCAGTGGACCACATTTTGTCAGAACTCTCTACCATGATCCATCCGTCTTGCGTGGCCCTACATGGCATGGCTCACAGTTTCATTGAGTTAGAGAAGGCTGTGTTCCACGTGACCAGATTGGTTAGTTTCCTGTGATTGTGGTTTTTGACCTGTCTGCTGAAGTCCATGGGGTCACAAAGAGTCAGACACAAGTGAGCAACTGAACTGAACTGAAGAAATCAACATAGGAATTAAAACAGTTGTAAAATATTGACTTTCAAAATACACCCAACAATCCTAAGGAAAAAGAATTAAGCTGGAAAGATAAACTTCCCGGACTTCAGACAATAATACTAAGCTACAATAATCAAAATAGCATGGCACTGACATAAAAACAGACTTATGGATTAATGGCACACAATAAGAGAGCCCAGAAATAAACCCATACATCTGAGATCAATTAATCTTCGACAACACAGTCAAGAATACACAATGGAGAAAAAAGAGCTTCTTCAGCAAGTGTCATTGGGAAACCTGGACAGCCCACAAGTAAACCAAAGAAGTTAGAACTGTCCGTCACACAGTATACAAAAATAAACTCAAAATGGCTTTAAGACTTACATGAAAGATGTGACACCATAAAACTACTAGAAGAGAACATAGGCAGAACATTCTCTGACATAAACCATACAGACGTTTTCTTAGGTCATTTTCCCAAGAAAATAGAAATAAAAGCAAAAATATACAAATGGGATCTAATCAAACTTACAAGCTTTTGCTCAACAGAAGAAACCATAAACAAAAGACAACCTATGGACTTGGAGAAAATATTTGCAAATGATACAACTGACAAGAGTTTAATTTTCAAAATGCACACACAGCTCATACAGCTCAACTAAAAAACAAACAAACAACAGATTCACAAAATGAGAAGACCTAAACAGACATTTCTCTAAAGAAGGTATGTTCCAACAGGCACATGTAAACATGCTCAGTATTACTAACTATTCAGTTCAGTTCAGTTCAGTCGCTCAGTCATATCTGACTCTTTGCAACCCCATGAATCGCAGCACGCCAGGCCTCCCTGTCCATCACCAACTCCCGGAGTTCACTCAGACTCACGTCCATCGAGTCAGTGATGCCATCCAGCCATCTCACTATTAGAGAACTGCAAATCAAAATTAAAGAAATAAGTCATAAAGATTTATATACTGATTTGGGTTTAACTTTTGCCTCTTTCACGTAATAGCTTTCAGCCTTTGAAATTAAGTCACCTAATATCTCTGTGAGCTGGAGAAGGAAATGGCAACCCACTCCAGTACTCTTGCCTGGAAAATCCCATGGACAAAGGAGCCCGGTAGGCTACAGTCCATGGGGTCGCAAAGAGTCGGACACGACTGAATCACTTCACTTCACTTCACTTCACTACCTCACACCAGACAGAATGGCCATCACTAAAAAGTCTACAAATAATAAATGCTGGAGAAGGTATGGAGAAAAGGGAACCCTCCTACACTATTGGTGGGAATGTAATTCCGTACAGCCACTATGAAAAACACAGTATCAAGGTTTCTTCAAAAACTAAAAATAGGGGTACTATACGATCCAGCAATTCCACTCCTGGGCATATATCTGGAGAAAATTTTAATTCAAAAAGATACATGCACCTCAGTGTTCATAACAGCACTATTTATAATAGCCAAGAATGGAAGCAATATAAACATCCATCAACAGATGAATCTATAAAGAAGGTGTGTCACATATATACAATGGAATATTAGCCACAAAAAGAATGAAATAATGCCATTCCAGCAACATGGGTGGACCTAGCGATTATCATACTAAGTGAAGTAAACTCAGAGAAAGACAAATATCATACAGTACCACTTAAATGTAGACTCCAAAATATGAAGCAAATAATTTATTTACAAAACAGAAAATAGACTCACAAACATAGGAAACAAACTTACAGTTACCAAAAGGGAAAGGATAAATTCGGAGTTTGGGACTAACAGATACATTCTACTATATATAAAACAAAAAGCAAGGTCCCACTGTATAGCACAGGGAACTATATTCAAGATCATATAATAAATTATAATGGAAAAGAATTTTTTAAAAGATAGTAAAGAAAAAAAGGGAAACAAAAAAGACAATTGATAAATATATAAACTCTAGAAGTAAAACCAAACATGTCATTATATTAAATGTGAAGAGTCTACAGAACTCCACTCAAATATGAAATGTCAGACTGGGTTAAATACCAAACCCATGACATGCTGTCTACAAGGGATATATGTTAGACAAAATATACTGAAAATAACATAATAGAAAAATAACATAAAACAGTGACCATAAAAAAGCTGTAATGGCTATATTCACATCACACAAAATTAACTTCAGACAGGAAATATTAAAAAGGTGGACATTTGATAACAGTAAAAACATTATCAGTATTAGAATAATTAAAATTATAAATGCATGTGTGTGTGTATTAGTCACTCAGTTATGTCTGACTCTGCGACTCCATGGACGTGTAGCCCATCAGGCTCCTTTGTCCATGGGAATTCTCTAGGCAAGAATACCGGAGTGGGTTGCCATGACCGAGATCTTCCCACCCCAGGTATCGAACCCAGGTCTCCTGCATTGCAGGAGGATTCTTTACCCACCTGAGCCACCAGGGAAGCCCAAGCACATATATACTTCACAATACAGCTTCAAAATACATGAAGTAAAACCTGGCAGAACTGAAAGAAGAAACAGAGAGCTTAATAATAATAGATAGAGATTTCAACAGCCTACTCACAAAAACTGATAGAAAAACTACAAAGAAATCAGCATGGACAGAAATGACCAAAATGATGCTATCGAACAACTTGTTATAACCAATATCAATAGGACACCTCAATCAAACTCTGCAGAGTGCACACTCTTTTTGAGCACACATGAAATATTCTCCAGGACAGACCTTGCTAAGCCATAAAGAATCCCTCAAGAGTTTAAATGACTGAAAGTATATGAAGTATAATCTCTGACCACTTGAAATTAAGTTGGCAACCCACAACAGAAGTAAACCTGAGACTACTCCAACATGTGGACATTAAACAACACACTTTAAGTTACTCATGTGTCAAAGGAGAAATCATAAAATAATCTGAATTTATTGAAATTATGAAAACATATTTATGTTTTCAGCTGAAGACTCACAGGGTCTGAAATTTTAAATGTCTACATCAGAAGAGAAAAACTCTCAAGTCATCACCTAAGCTTCCACCTTAGCAAATTATAAAACGGGCAAATAAAGTCACAGCAAGAAGTAAGAAATAATAAATATTAGAGTAAATTAAGGAAATAAAAAAGAAATACAATAGAGAAAATCATAAAACCAAAAGTTGATTTAAAAAAATAAAATTGATAAACTCTTAGGTAAACTGACAAGCAATTAAAACAAAAATAACAAATTACCAAAAATAGTAATGAAACAGAACATCATTATCTTCTCTATAGAAATTAAGAGGTTTATAAGGAAATATTAGCTTAAATGAAAGCCAACAGATTACACAAATCAGGAAATATGGACAAATTTCTAAAAATATACACATTACCAAATTCACTCAGAAAAATAAGAAAAAGAATATGGATAGATCTATAAAATGTAAGGAAATTGAAATAGTAATTTAAAACATTCTCACAGAGAAAATTTTAGGCATGAGTGGTTTAACTGATGAATTATACCAAACGTTTAAAGAAGAAATAATACCATTCCTTCACAAGTTCTTCCATTAAATGAAATGGAAGGAATACTTCTATAGTCATTATATAAGGCCAGTATTACCATGACAACATAAATTTACAAAGACCTCAAGAAAAGAATACTAAAGACCAATAGCCATCATGAATACAGATGTATACACATCTTTAACAAAATATTAAATATTGAACTCAGCAGCAGTTAATCAGAATTATACAGCATGACCAAGTGCAGTTCATACCAGGAATGAAAGGTTGGTTAAATATCTGAAAATCAATTACTGTAATGTACCACATTAATGAAAGAAAGGACAAAATCCACGTGAGAATACCAATAGATTCAAAAAGCTTGTGAAAAAAATTCAATACCCTTTTAGAGTAATTATTTCACTACAAACTAGGAATAGATGGTATCTTTCTTAAAACAAAAAAAGAAGCTTAAAATCTAACATCATACTTAATGGTGAAAGACTAAATCCTTCCCATCAAAGATGAGGAAAAAGGCAAGTAAGCTCTGCTCTGTTCTCTTCATTTCTATTGAACATTGAAACTATAGCCAACATGTTCAGTCAAGAGGAAGATGGGGAGGAGAAGGCGGAGAGGGAAGAGGGAGAGCAAATAAAAGGAATTCAAATCAGAGGAAATAAAACTGTCTTTCTTTGCAGATGACATAACCCATAGGCTAAAGGATCCTAAGGAATGCCATTCTATGTGCTAAGTCACTTTAGTATGTCCAATTCTGTGTGGCCCCATGGACTGCAGCCTGCCAAGCTACTCTGTCCATGGGATTCTCCAAGCAAGAATATTGGAGTGGGTTGCCACTCCCTTCTCCAGGGAATCTTCCCAACCCAGAGACCAAATCAACATCTATTAAGTCTAATGGATTGGTAGGTGGGTTCTTTACCACTAGCAACAACTCAGATCAGTTCAGTTCAGTTCAGTTACTCAGTCATGTCCCTTTCTTTGTGACCCCATAGACTGAAGCAGGCCAGGCCTCTCTGTCCATCACCAACTTCCAGGGGTATACTCAAACCCATGTCCATTGAGTTGGTGATGCCAATCAACCGTCTTGTCCTCTGTCGTGTCCTTCTTCTCCTGCCTTCAATCTTTCCCAGGATCAGGGTCTTTTCAGTGAGTCAGGTCTTCACATCAGGTGGCCAAAGTATTGGAGTTTCAGCTTCAACATCAGTCCTTTCAATGAACATTCAGGACTGATTTCCTTTAGGATGGACTGGTTGGATCTCCTTGCAGTCCAAGGGACTCTCAAGAGCATCAATTCTTCAGTGATCAGCTTTCTTTATAGTCCAACTCTCATATCTATACATGACCACTGGAAAAACCTTGACTGGAAAATAGCCTTGACTAGACAGACATTTTTTGGCAAAATAATGTCTCTGCTTTTCAATATGCTACCTAGGTTGGTCATAACTTTTCTTCCAAGGAGTAAGCGTCTTTTAATTTCATGGCTGCAGTCACCATCTGTAGTGCTTTTGGAGCCCAAGAAAACACTCTGCCACTGTTTCCACTGTTTCTCCATCTATTTCCCATGAAGTGATGGGCCCAGATGCCATGATCTTTGCTTTCTGAATGTTGAGCTTTAAGCCAACTTCTTCACTCTCCTCTTTCACTTTCATCAAGAGGCTCTTTAGTTCTTCTTCACTTTCTGCCCTAAGGGTGGTGTCATCTGCACATCTGAGGTTATTGATATTTCTCCCAGCAATCTTGATTCCAGCTTGTGCCTCATCCAGCCCAGCGTTTCTCATGATGTACTCTGCATAGAAGTTAAATAAGCAGTGGGATTGGGAGGGGGGTTCAGGATTGGGAACATGTGCACACCCATGGCAGATTCATGTTGATGTATGGCAAAACCAAAACAATATTGTAAAGTATAAATAATAATAATAATAATAAAATAAAACAAAAAATTACACACAGCAAAAAGAAAAAAAAGTTAAATAAGCATGGTGACAATATACAGCCTTGATGCACTCCTTTCCTATTTGGAACCAGTCTGTTGTTTCATGTCCAGTTCTAACTGTTGCTTCCTGACCTGCATGCAGATTTCTCAAGAGGCAGGTCAGGTGTTCTGGTATTCCCATCTCTTGAAGAATTTTCCATAGTTTATTGTGATTCACACAGTCAAAGGCTTTGGCATAGTCAATAAAGCAGAAATAGATGTTTTTCTGGAACTCTTGTTTTTTTGATGATCCAGTGGATGTTGGCAATTTGATCTCTGGTTCCTCTGCTTTTTCTAAATCCAGCTTGAACATCTGGAAGTTCACAGTTCATGTATTGTTGAAGCTTGGCTCGGAGAATTTTGAGCATTTCTTTACTAGCATGTGAGATGAGTGCAATTGTGTGGTAGTTTGAGCATCCTTTGGCATTGCCTTTCTTAGGGATTGGAATGAAAACTGACGTTTTGCAGTCCTGTGGCCACTGCTGAGTTTTCCAAATTTGCTGGCATATTGAGTCCAACACTTTCATAGCATCATCTTTCAGGATCTGAAAAAGCTCAACTGGAATTCCATCACCTCCACTAGCTTTGTTCATAGTGATGCTTCCTAAGGCCCAGGTGATTTCACATTCCAGGATGTCTGGCTCTAGGTGAGTGATCACACCATCGTGATTATCTGGGTCATGAAGATCTTTTTTTGTATAGTTCTTCTGTGTCTTCTTGCCACCTCTTCTTAATATCTTCTGCTTCTGTTAGGTCCATACCATTTCTGTCCTTTATTGTACCCATCTTTGCATGAAATGTTCCCTTGGCATCTCTAATTTTCTTGGGGAGATCTCTAGTCTTTCCCATTCTGTTGCTTTCCTCTATTTCTTTGCACTGATCACTGAGGAAGGCTTTCTTATCTCTCCTTGCTATTATTTGGTACTCTGCATTCAAATGGGTATATCTTTCCTTTGCTCCTTTGCTTTTGGCTTCTCTTCTTTTCACAGCTATTTGTAAGGCCTCCTCAGACAGTCATTTTGCTTTTTTGCATGTCTTTTTCTTGGGGATGGTCGTTCAGGTATGACCATTCAGGTATGACCTAAATCAAATCCCTTATGATTATACAGTAGAAGTGAGAAATAAATTTAAGGGATTAGATCTGATAGACAGATTGCCTGATGAACTATGGACAGAGGTTCGTGACATTGTACAGGAGACTGAAAGCGAGACCATCCTCAAGAAAAAGAAATGCAAAAAAAAAAGCAACCCTTGGGGAAACTCAAATAAATAAACTTAGCAAGGTCATAAGATATAAGATATCTTATTTCAAGATATCAAATATAAAATCAATTGAATTCTATATTCTGCTGCTGCTGCTAAGTTGCTTCAGTCGTGTCCGACTTTGTGCAACCCCATAGACGGCAGCCCAGCAGGCTCCCCTGTGCCTTGGGATTCTCCAGGCACGAACACTGGAGTGATTTGCCATTTCCTTCTCCAGTGCATGAAAGTGAAAAGTGAAAGTGAAGTCGCTCAGTTGTGTCTGACTCAGTGACACCATGGACTGCAGCCTACCAGGCTCCTCCATCCATGGGATTTTCCAGGCGAGAATACTGGAGTGGGTGCCACTGCCTTCTCCTAGCAGTGAGCAATTTAAAAATAAAATCATGAAAACAATTCTACGGCTTCCCTGATGGCTCAGTGGTAAAGAATCCACCTACCAATGCAAAACACTGATCCAGGAATTTCCCACGTGCCACAGAGCAACTAAACTGTGGATCACAACGATTAAGCCTGTATTCTAGAACCTGGGAACAACTACGGAACCCATATGTGGCAACCACTGAAGCCAGCGTGCTCTAGCACCAGTGCTCCTCAACAAGAGAAGCCACTGCAATGAGAACCCTACTCACAACCAGAGAGTAGCCACCACTCACCACAACTAGAGAAGAGCTCGTGCAGCCACAAAGATGCAACACAACCAAAAATAAATGATAAATACATTAAAGAAAAAGAAAACAATTCTACACAGAATATCATCAAGAAGAATAATATACATTGGGAAAAAAATCTAACACAGGATGTATATGATTTTATGTCAATACCATAAAACATTGCTGGAACATATTATAAGTAAGGACACATGCCATGTTTATGAACTGAAATACTTCTCCCCAAATTGAAGCAGCTTTCCCCCAAAACTGACCTATAAATTTAACAAAATCCTTGTCCAAATCCCTCCAAGATTAATTTATAGAAAACATCAAGCTAAATAAAATGCAAAGACTTAGAATAGCCAAAACAATTATTTTTTTAAAAAGCAAACTTTAAGGGCTTACACTACTACCTTTCAAATTTTACTATAAAGTAAAGAAGATAATGTGGTATTGGCGTAAGAATAAGCACATAGATCAATGAAACTGAAGAGTCCAAAAGTGAATCTTCAAGTTTATGGTCAATTTTTTTGACAAAGACAATTCAATTATTTTTTAAATGAATGATACTGGTATAAATAGACAGCCATATGCTAAAGGGTAAATTTAGATGCTTAACAAAAATGCATTCAGTATCAGTCACTGACCTAAATGTCTGAGCTAAAGCTATTAAAATTCTCCAAAGAGAACATAAAATTTCAAGATTTAGGGTCGGACAAAGAGATATCAGATATAAAACCAAAGGCAAATGACATAAATATGCAGTGTATATATTTAAATATATACATATATATGTAAAATAATAATAATTTATAATATGTAACATATATTCATTATTACTTCATTAGATAGCTAATATAATTCATTGTTTTATTATATAAGTAAATGTATAATAAATATATTATATAACTATATATAATAAATTATATTTCATTAAAATGAGAAACATTAACACTTCAAAAGACACCATTGAGAAAAAGAAATGGCAAGAAAGACACAAACTGGGAGACTATATTTGGAAAATACTTATCTGATAAAAGACTTCCATCTGTAATATGAATTATGTAATATAGTATATAATTTAACAATAGCATAATATTGTATAACTGAAAAATAAGAAAAGTGATCTAAAATTGATAAAAATTTGTACTTTACATATCAGAGATCATGGGCAAAGGGCTAACAAATAGATTAAAAGTTGCTACACATTCATTAAGAACTAAGTTAAATCTGAGATGGTAGGATGGCATCACTGACTCAATGGACATAAATTTGAGCAAACTCTGGGAGATACTAAAGGACAGGGAAGTCTGTGAGCTGCAGTCCCTGGGGTTGCAAAGAGCTGGGAATGACTGAGCAACTGAACAACAAGTTAAATCTAAAATGAAATACCACTATATACCTATAAAAATGACTATAATCAAAAATTCTGACCATACTAAGTTTTAGAAAAGTTGTAGAGAAACTATGACCCTCACACATTGCTGGTAGAAACATAAACTCGAATAGCCAAGTTGGAATTCAGTTGGGAAATTTCTTTAAAAAATGAAACAAACTTATCACATGACCCAGAAATTCTACCCTTAATAATCTACCACCGCAAAATGAAAAGATTTTATACACCAATATTCATAGAAGCATTTTTATAATGGCCATAAACAGAACAAGTATCCATCAAATGTTAGATAATATAATGAAATGTGGTATATAGCCATACAATAAACTATTTAGTAAATAAAAGGATGAAATACTGATATATATTATGACACACATAAACCTTCAAAGCATTACACTAAATGAAAGAAGCCAGACACCAAAGACTACAAATGGTAGGGTTTCATTTATATGAAGTGTCTAAAACAGGTAACTTTTTATAGAGACAGAAAGCAGATCGATGTACGCCTCTGACAGGGATTCTCTTTGCAGTGGAGAAGGACTGCAAATGAGCTCATGGGGGATTTTTAGAGTGATGAGATGCTATACAACTGGATCAGAGTGACAGCTGCACAACTCCACAAATTCAACAAATATCACTGATTTGTAAACTTACAAAAAATGAACAAGAGCAGTGGTTTCTGCCCTCAGACTCTACCGTTAACCCATTTTGATGAAGGTGGAATGATGTACCCAGATGCAATCTTTCACGACGGCAAAGAGCTACATTTTTTAAAGAATATCACTAACACTGGAGTTTAAATTCAATACTGAAAGTGACAAAGCAGCATGTGCAAATCCAGTCGACATTATTTGAAGCCATGCAAATAAGACTTTTATAGATGCCTCTAAATATTTAAGCAGCATGCTACTTTTTTCTGAAAGGATACAAGGTCATAGAAGGTAGCTACACTTTGAAGCTTGGTTAGCTCATTTTAGCATCATTCTTTGAGAACCAAATGAATGGCAAGGACTATGGACATTCTAAGGATTTGAACATGACCAAATTCAGCCTCCTCTACAAGTCCTGTTCTACTTAACACTTCTTATGGACCTTGGGCAAAATACCTGACCCATCTGAGTACCAGTTCCCCTTCCTGTAAAATAGGAAATCAATGATAAAACATGTGAACTGTACAGAAGGCACCTAGGAAATGGTTCAGGCTAACTACACTTCTAAACTAAGTGATAAGTGGAGGAACTATACGCTTGTGGTTTCAATAATTGTGGAGTATTCAGGAAGTTGCAACTAAATGCTGGCTTCATTACAGGGATTTAGAAAAAGTAACAGATGTTCTTTGAATAGAAACCTGCTGAGATAAGCAATCCAAAGTGTCCAACCACGTAAATGAAATGAGTCATGATTGACATTATTTCTTACCTGTGGAGTTTCACTGATGTTTTCCAAATTTGGAGCCTTGTTTCTAAAAAAAAAAAAAAAAAGCACAACAGAATGTCAATGTGCTATTCTTCTCAAAGCCACAAAGCTGTCTGGGCTTCCTGGAAATTCTTGAGATCTAAAGCTCCCAGGTTGGGAATTAGAATATTAAGGAGGAACTTCAGTGACCTTGGAAGTGAGAGATCCTAGGAAAGAGAGAGACAGATGCCTGGCAATTCAGTCTAAGCACAATGCAAAATCCTGAGACACTGGTGCTTGCTAAAACGCAACTGAACAAATATTTTGAAGCTTAAAATGTGCCTAAAGCTATTCCAGGTTCTGAAGATACAGAGTCAAAAATAAGACTCACTCCCTCCTGCCTTTAAGAAGCTCACAGATATTAGGAGAGATCAATCCAGTTAAGTTCAGTAGCTCAGCTGTGTCCAGCATTTTGAGGCCCAATGGACTGCAGCACGCCGGGCCTCCCTGTCCATGACCAACTCTGGGTTTTTTCTCAAACTCATGTCCATTGAGTCAGTGATGCCATCCAACCATCTCTCCTCTGTTGTCCCCTTCTCCTCCTGCCTTCAGTCTTTCCCAAATCAGGGTCTTTCCAAATGACTCAGTTCTTTACATCAGGTGGCCAAAGTATTGGAGTTTTAGCTTCAACATCAGTGCTTCCAGTGAATATTCAGGACTGATATCCTTTAGGATGGATTGGTTGGATCTCCTTACAATCCAAGGGACTCTCAAGAGTCTTCTCCAACACCACATTTCAAAAGCATCAGTTCTCAGGTACTTAGCTTTCCTTATAGTCGAACTCTCACATCCATACATGACTACTGGAAAAACCATAGCCTTGTCTAGATGGATGATTGTTGGCCAAGTAATGTCCCTGCTTTTTAATATGCTGTCTAGGTTGGTCATAGCTTTTCTTCCAAGGAGTAAGCGTCTTTTAATTTCATGACCACAGTCACCATCTGCAGTGATTTTGGAGCCCAGAAAAATAAAGTCAGCCACTGTTTCCACTGTTTCCCCACCTCTTTGCCATGAAGTGATGGGACTAGATGCCATGATCTTCGTTATCTGAATGTTGAGTTTAAGTCAATTTTTTCACTCTCCTCTTTCACTTTCATCAAGAGGCTCTTTAGTTCTTCATTTTCTGCCATAAGGGTGGAGTCATCTGTGTATCTGAGGTTATTGATATTTCTCCCAGCAATCTTGATTCCAGCTTATGTTTCATCCAGCCTGGCATTTCGAATGATGTACTCTGCCTGTAACTTAATAAGCAGGATGACAATATACAGCCTTGACGTACTCCTTTCCTATTTGGAACCAGTCTGTTGTTCAATGTCCAGTTGTAACGGTTGCTTTCTGACCTGCATACAGATTTCTCAAGAGGCAGCTCAGGTGGTCTTGTATTCCCATCTCTTGAAGAATTTTCCACAGTTTGTGGTGATCCACACAGTCAAAGGCTTTGGCATAGTCAATAAAGCAGAAATAGATGCTTTACCGTAACTCTCTCTCTTTTTCAGTATTCCAATGCATGTTGGCAATTTGATCTCTGGTTCCTCTGCCTTTTCTAAAGCCAGCTTGAACCTCTGGAAGTTCATGGTTCAGGTATTGTTGAAGTCTGGCTCGGAGAATTTTGAGCATTACTTTACTAGCATGTGACAGAATGAAGCAGGGCAAAGATTACAGAGTTTTGCCAAGAGAACCCACTGGTCATAACAAACACCCTCTTCCAACAATACAAGAGAAGACTCTACACATGGACATCACCAGATGGTCAATATGGAAATCAGACTGATTATATTTTTTGCAGACAAAGATGGAGGAGCTCTGTACAATCAGCAAAAATAAGACAAGGACTGGATTCTGGCTCCGATCATGAACTTCTCATTGCCAAATTCAGACTTAAACTGAAGAAAGTAGGGAAAACCACTAGAGTATTCAGGTATGACCTAAATCAAATCCCTTATAATTATACAGTGGAAGTGAGAAATAGATTCAAGGGATTACATCTGATAGACAGAGTGCCTGATGAACTATGGGTGGAGGTTTGTGACACTGTATAGGAGACAGTGATGCTTTCTAAGGCCTACTTGACTTCACATTGCAGGATGTCTGGCTCTAGGTGAGTGATCACACCATCATGATTATCTGGGTCGTGAAGATCTTTTTCGTACAGTTCTTCTGTGTATTCTTGCCACCTCTTCTTAATATCTTCTGCTTCTGTTAGGTCCATAATATTTCTGTCCTTTATTGTGCTTATCTTTGCATGAAATGTTCCCTTGGCATCTCTAATGTTCTTGGAGAGATCTCTAGTCTTTCCCATTCAGTTGTTTTCCTCTATTTCTTTGCATTGATTGCTGAGGTAGGCTTTCTTATCTCTCCCTGCTATTCTTTGGAACGCTGCATTCAAATGGGTATATCTTTCCTTTTCTCCTTTGCTTTTCACTTCTCTTTTCTTCACAGCTATTTGTAAGGCCTCCTCAGACAGCCATTTTGCTGTTATGCATTTCTTTTTCTTGGGAATGGTCTTGATCCCTGTCTCCTGTACCATGTCATGAACCTCCATCCATAGTTCATCAGGCACTCTATCTATCAGATCTAGGCCCTTAAATCTATTTCTCACTTCCATGTATAATCATAAGGGATTTGATTTAGGTCATACCTGAGTGGTCTAGTATTTTCCCTACTTTCTTCAATTTAAGTCTGAATTTGGCAATGAGGAGTTCATGATCTGAGCCACAGTCAGCTCCTGGTCTTGTTTTTGCTGACTGTATAGAACTTCTCCATCTTTGGCTGCAAAGAATATAATCAATCTGATTTCAGTGTGGACCATCTGGTAATGTCCATGTGTAGAGTCTTCTCTTGTATTGTTGGAAGAGGGTGTTTGCTATGTCCAGTGCATTCTCTTGGAAAAACTCGATTAGCCTTCGCCCTGCTTCAGTCTGTATTCCAAGGCCAAATTTGGCTGTTACCCCAGGTGTTTCTTGACTTCCTACATTTGCATTCCAGTCCCCTATAATGAAAAGGACTTCTTTTTTGGGTGTTAGTTCTAAAAGGTCTCGTAGGTCTTCATAGAACCATTCAGCTTCAGCTTCTTCAGCATTACTGGTTGGGGCATAGACTTGGATTACTGTGATTTGAATGGTTTGTGTTGGAAACGAACAGAGATCATTCTGTCATTTTTGAGATTGCATCCAAGTACGGTATTTCAGACTCTTTTGTTGACTATGATGGCTACTCCATTTCTTCTAAGGGATTCCTGCCCAGAGTAGTAGATATAATGGTCATCTGAGTTAAGTTCACCCATTCCGGTCAATTTTAGTTCGTTGATTCCTAGAATGTCAACTTTAAACTTGCCATCCAAGCATCACCACAAAAAAAGCTTGTGGAGGTGATGGAATTCCAGTTGAGCTATTTCAAATCCTGAAAGATGATGCTGTGAAAGTGCTTCACTCAATATGCCAGCAAATTTGGAAAACTCAGCAGTGGCCACAGGACTGGAAAAGTTCAGTTTTCATTCCAATCCCAAAGAATGCTCAAACTACCACACAATTGCACACATCTCACACACTAGTAAAGTAATGCTCAAAATTTTCCAAGTCAGGCTTCAGCAATACGTGAACCATGAACTTCCAGATGTTCAAGCTGGTTTTAGAAAAGGCAGAGGAATCAGAGATCAAATTGCCGACATCTGCCTGATCATCGTAAAAGCAAGAGAGTTCCAGAAAAACATCTATTTCTGCTTTATTGACTATGCCAAAGCCTTTGACTGTGCAGATCACAACAAACTATGGAAACTTCTGAAAGAGATGGGAATACTAGACCACCTGACCTGCCTCTTGAGAAACCTGTATGCAGGTCAGGAAGCAACACTTAGAACTGGACAGGAAACAACAGACTGGTTCCAAATAGGAAAAGGAGTGCATCAAGGCTGTATATTGTCACCCTGCTTATTTAACTTCTATGCAGAGTACATCATGAGAAACACTGGGCTGGATGAGGCACAAGCTGGAATCAAGATTGCTGGGAGAAATATCAATAACCTCGGATATGCAGATGACACCACCCTTATGGCAGAAAGTGAAGAGGAACTAAAAAGCTTCTTGATGAAAGTGAAAGAGGAGAGTGAAAACGCTGGCTTAAAGCTCAACATTCAGGAAACTAAGATCATGGCATCTGGTCCCATCACTTCATGGGAAATATATGGGGAAACAGTGGAAACAGTGACAGACTTCATTTTGGGGGGCTCCAAAATCACTGTAGATGGTGATTGCAGCCATGAAATTAAAAGATGCTTACTCCTTGGAAGGAAAAGTATGACCAACCTAGACAGCATATTTAAAAGCAGAGACATTACTTTGCCAACAAAGGTTCATCTAGTCAAGGCTATGGTTTTTCCAGTGGTCATGTATGGATGTGAGAGTTGGAGTGTAGAAAGCTGAGCACCGAAGAATTGATGCTTTTGAACTGTGTGGTGTTGGAGACGACTCTTGAGAGCCCCTTGGACTTCAAGGAGATCCATCCAGTCCATTCTATCAGAAGATCAGTGTTCACTGGAAGGACTGATGCTAAATCTGAAACTCCAATACTTTGGTCACCTCATAAGAAGAACTGACTCATTGGGAAAGACTCTGATGCTGGGAGGGATTGGGGACAGGAGGAGAAGGGGACGACAGAGGATGAGATGGCTAGATGGCATCACCGACTCGATGGACATGAGTTTGAGTGAACTCCGGGAGTTGGTGATGGACAGGGAGGCCTGGCGTGCTGCAGTTCATGTGGCTGCAAACAGTCGGACATGACTGAGCGACTGAACTGAATGGAGAAAGGGATCAAGACCATCTCCAAGAAAGAGACATGCATAAAAGCAAAATGGCTGTCTGGGGAGGCATCGCAAATAGCTGTGAAAAGCATAGAAGCCAAAAGCAAAAGAGAAACGGAAAGATATACCCATTTGAATGCAGAGTTCCAAAGAATAGCAAGGAGAGATAAGAAAGCCTTCCTCAGGGATCAGTGCAAAGAAATAGAGGAAAGCAACAGAATGGGAAAGACTAGAGATCTCTTCAAGAAAATTAGAAGATACCAAGGGAACATTTCATGCAAAGATGGGCACAATAAAGAACAGAAATGGTATGGACCTAACAGAAGCAGAAGATATTAAGAAGAGGTGGCAAGAATACACAGAAGAACTATACAAAAAAGATCTTCATGACCCAGATAATCACGATGGTGTGATCACTCACCCAGAGCCAGACATCCTGGAATGTGAAGTCACGTGGGCCTTAGAAAGCATCACTATGAACAAAGCTAGTGGAGGTGATGGAATTCCAGTTGAGCTATTTCAAATCCTGAAAGATGATGCTGTGAAAGTGTTGGACTCAATATGCCAGCAAATTTGGAAAACTCAGCAGTGGCCACAGGACTGGAAAACATCAGTTTTCATTTCAGTCTTAAAGAAAGGCAGTGGCAAAGAATTTTGGAGAGATAGATGTTAACAATATGTGTTAGAAATGTAATAATTGGAATATATACAAGGAAAGAATAAGCATTCTGTTTTGCCACCCAACTTTACAAATCAAGCAATTTAAAAGGATTTTTACTCAAGAAAAATTATCAAAATCTTGAAATATGACAAAAACTGAGAGTACATTTAACAATTCAGTTTCCAGAAAAAGAAAAATTCTTTTTGTGCTACTAGTTTGGATTTTGGGGCTAAAAGTGCTAAAAATACAAATCTAAATTATTTTAAACAAAAGTGACAAGCGTTGAGAAAATTAGAGGGTTTCCCTTGGCCTGACAGAAGCAGATGACTGCGTAGTCTCAAATACCACCCAGAATTTCTTTCCGTCTCCTCTTCTACTTTCTGTATGTCTGTTTCTTTCTCTCCTTTGGGCTTCTGTCATGCAAAAACTAGGCCTACTGGTACCTCAAAATTTATGTTTCAAATTCTTTACAGAGAGAAGGTCTGGCATTCGCACTTCCTAATTTGAATAAAAAATCTAGAAAACCATGATTCCAGTGTGGGTGGGGTTATCATCTTTGTGGTTTGAAATATCACATCATTAAAAATGTAGTCTTCACACCAGAACCTGATTGGTCTGGGAGAAAAGAATTTCTTAGATGGAGGAAAGTACACTTTCCAGAAGAAGGGCCAGCTATGCATAATTAGAAAAAGTGACACCTTGACACTGAATTATTTTGCTTTAAACTCTGATCCATCCTTTTTACATATTTTTTGAATCTTGCCCTCAGCTCATGTCCCATTCAATCTTACTGCAAGTCCTCACTATCTAGCTCCACCCACACTACATGAACCTGTTTTAAAAGTCAGGTTGTGGAACAAGATGCCAATACACCTTCTATATTCTGTGTACCTTGGGAGTGTTAGTTAAGAAAGAGATCACAAAGGACTGAATTGCCCCAGAGAGAGAAACCAAGAAGCCCATACTGGAGGAGCTAGTCAAACATGGAGGAAGTGGAGTGACAATGACACATTCACTCATAAAGAGGCATTTTAAGTGATCTAGGGAACACAAAACCCTCTCGACAAATATTAGGAGTAATCAACTTTCTTTGCCAAGTATAACCTCTGTGTGCTTCTGATAATATATTACATTTAATCATTTTTCCCTTTTACACATAATGGCACATTAACCACAAATAAAGAATAGCAGTGATTATCTTCCCAATGAAATGTGGAGTAAAAACAATTTCTGCAATCCCAATGCCTTGTTTATCTATAATAAGACAAGCGCATGTGGATGCATGTGTGTTGAGGAGGGGCAACAGGCAATGTCAATCAATTGTATTCATAAACACAGCTCAGCGGCATACCCTGCATAATTTAGACTCTCCCCTGGCTTGCTGTTTCTGCAAGCAGGCATGCTTATGTTGCATTACCATTTTGATTGAATGAACAGGGTCAATAACGTCACTTTTTCTCATCCAAGGAAAGAAAATTATTCTGAATCCAATCATCAATCAATGGATGTAATCAGTCTGTTTAAAACACCTTGGATTCTCACGCAACTGGCTATTCTTAGCAAGACATTGTAAAAGACATAGTTTGGGCTGACTTGTTAATATTACTATGGCATGACTAACTTGTTCAAAGGGCACCTATGATTCAATATGTGCTCTGCTATTAACAAGATTATGGCAAGGGATTCATCTGTAAAGTTATAGAGTCTGCACTCTGAGACCTCCAGTATCTGCATTCATTTGCATATAATTGTTTATCCATTACTTTGCTATACCATACAGCTACACTATTTTTCTATAATTTCTGGAGGTTAATGGCTTTTTCTCCCCCTCTAAATTCAAAGTCAACATAAACTGACACTAAAGTCAAGAAAATGTGCTTTTCAGAGTGCTGTAACAACAGTTGGCAGTCTGTACATTGTGAAAAATGTATTTGATCAAGGAACTTTTGCTAGCAGCATGCCAATGGATCCACACTGATTTCCTTGAGAAATAAAGAAATTAATCCTCATCTTCCATTTAGGGACAGAAAACAGTATCTGTTGTATCTTGCACCATACAAATCTCTGACTTAGACTTCACTCAGTCTTTCGTGCAAGTAAATATAATTACTGAGCAAAAGAGAGGAACAAAAGAGCAGATTTTCAATCTCTCCCTGAATGGCCAGAATAATCAGAAGACAGCTGGAGATGAGTGGATTTCAATTGCAGCTATCATGTTCCTGAATCCTGACTAGGCACAAGTGTGGGAGAGATTGGGTCTGTGGGGCATGATTGAGTGATGTGGCCAAGCAAGCTCACCCAACACTGTTTGGATGTCTGCTCCTGGAACAGTCAATAGCTACTTCCTTCTCTTTCCTTCACCCACTGTATACATGCTTCCTATCTCTTAAATGTCACCAGAGTAACAGTATTTTTAAAAATTTGTCAACTGAGCATCTCAATATTGGATAAAAAGGCTACATATATCGAGCTATTTTTAAAGCATACTGTGCTGTGTGTTGTGCTTAGTTGCTCTGTCGGTCCCACTCTTTGCGACCTCGTGGACTGTAGCCCACCAGGCTCCTCTGTCCATAGATATTCTCCAGGCAAGCATACTGGAATGGGTTGCCATGCCCTCCTCCAGGGATCTTCCCAACACAGGGATTGAACCCAGGTCTCCTGCATGGCGGGCGGATTCTTTACCATCTGAGTCACCGGGAAGCCCTTAATAGTGGAGTGGGTATCCTATTCCTTCTCCAGGGGATCTTCCCAACCCAGGAATCCAACTGGGGTTTCCTGCATTGCAGGCAGATTCTTTACCAGCTGAGCTACCAGGGAAGCCCCAAAGCATACTAAGGCAGAGGTAAAGAAGGGCAAAACTCAGATGTCATAAATGTTGAAAGCCATTGGTGATCTAGCACTGGAGTCAGAACAGAGTCAGTCTGAGGACATCTGATACATGAGGGCCTAAATTCAGCTTTCAATTGTGAAAAAATACAAATAACATAAAAACATGCCATTTTAACCAGTTTTAAGTGCACTATTTTCCATCACCCAAAACAGAAACTCTTTCAGCCATTAAGCAATCACTCCTCATTACCCCCTCCTCCAGTTCGTATGTGTCTGTGTGTGCATGCTCAATTGTGTCTGACTCTTTGGGACCCCAAGGACTGTAGTCCTCCAGGCTCCTCAGTCCATGGGATTTTTCAGGCAAAGATACTGGAGTATCTTTGCCATTTACTGGAGTGGGTTGCCATTTTCTCTTCCAAGGGATCTTCCTGACCCAGGGATCAAACCCATGTCTCCTGTGTCTCCTGCACTGCAGGTGGATTCTTTACCTCTGAGTAACCTATAATTTACTTTTTATCTCTATGAATTTGCCTATTCTAGATATTTCATGTACATGGACTCAAACAATATTTGTCCCTTTGTGACTGACTTATTAAACTTTGCATATTGTTTTCAAGGTTTATCCATGTTGCAGCATGTGTCAGAACCTCTTTCCTTTTTAAGCTAAATGATATTCCATATGTATGTGTGTACCACATTTTGTTTATCCATGTATATGTTAATGAATACTTAGGTTGCTTCCACTGTTTAGCTATTGTGAATAACGCTTCAATGAATGCTACTGTAAAAATACCTGTTCCAATCTCCGTTTTCAATTTTTTTGGATATACATCTATAAGAGACTCAGAGTTTTAATGACCCATATCAAACCAAGAGAAAGTAGGCATAGCCTGGAGCCCCAATATCTGGAAGAAGCTTGGATTAGGGAGTGCCTAGTAAATCTGAGGCCACCAAAGGGCAATATTCTCAGTAAGTGAAATGGGAACCAAAAAATCCCTCCTGCAGAAGGCTTGCTGCATAAATCTTGGTTGTGAATATGTGAGACAGAGAGGAAAAGAAAAAGTCAGTCAGAGAATTCCTGAACCAGATTCCTGGGCCATATGGACACATGGCTGCAATTAACACTACTCATGTGGTCTGAAAAAAGTCTCAAGCTCAGTGATCTTCATTTACCTTACTGAGCCACCAAGTAACTAGCAAAGACAAACAGTTTCTTTGTTAACCATAACTTTTCAAAAAATGCGAGCTAACAAAAAGAAATCATTAAACAAGTGTAGAAACAATTCATATACAAATAAAGTCAGCAGAAAAACACAAATTATAAAATCAACCCCAAAAGGCTGTAGGTATTAGAAGTATCACATATTTTCCAGATTACCTAAAAAGCAGAAATGAAGGAATTATCAAAAAAAGCAGCTGAGAAAAATGAAGAAAGAAAAAGTATAACACTGAGGTGGAGATATAGAGGATATAAGAGCAATAAGGCCCAACATATTAAATGACAGAACGAGGGTAGAACACCAAACAAAACGTGAGGAGAGATACTTAGAGATACTGTAGCTAAGAATTTTCTGGAGTAAAGACAACAATCCTTAAATTCTAGGCAATCAGCAAATCCCAAACAGAATAAAGAACAAGAAATCAATATCAAATTAAATCAGGACCTATCTTAATGAAGCTGTAGAGCCTCACATAGATAAAGGATAAAAATGAAAAATACATAGTTTACTTTTAGAAAAAGGACAGTTAAAGTGACAGTCAACTTTTAATCAACAAAAAATTGAAACCAATTGCTGTGAGAAAGTAACCTTGAAGGTAGACTTAAATAATTTTAAATAATATCTAAAAATATTGAATGAAATACATGCTCTCAAGCAAAACATGAGAGGTAACTTACAATAGACCTCCACAAATAGAACACGTAAAGGAGAAAACAAAGGAAGAAACAACATCTCAGAAGAAAAATCTAAGATGCAAGGAGGAATTGTGAAGAATGAATACCACATATTTTAAGCATACTCAAATGATCATTTTCTTTAAAAACAACAAGAGAAGGTAAGATATAAGAGAAATAGCAAAAGCAGGACAAAGATCTGAAAATAACATGGCAGATATAAATCCACATATATGAAATTAATACTCAATGTTTAAGCAACAGTTAGAACTGGACATGGAACAACAGACTGGTTCCAAATAGGAAAAGGAGTACGCAAAGGCTGTATATTGTCACCCTGCTTATTTAACTTACATGAAGAGTACATCATGACAAATGCTGGGCTGGCAGAAGCACAAGCTGCAATCAAGATTGCTGGGAGAAATATCAGTCACCTCAGATATGCAGATGACACCACCCTTATGGCAGAAAGTGAAGAGAACTAAAATGCCTCTTGATGAAAGTGAAAGTGGAGAGTGAAAAAGTTGGCTTAAAGCTCAACATTCAGAAAACAAAGAAGGCAGTGGCACCCCACTCCAGTACTCTTACCTGGAAAACCCTATGGATGGAGGAGCCTGGTAGGCTGCAGTCCATGCTAAGGGTCGGACACGACTGAGCGACTTCCCTTTCACTTTTCACTTCCATGCATTGGAGAAGGAAATGACAACCCACTCCAGTGTTCTTGCCTGGAGAATCCCAGGGACGGGGGAGCCTGGTGGGCTGCCGTCTATGGGGTCGCACAGAGTTGTACACGACTGAAGTGACTTAGCAGCTTAGCAGGTCCCATCACTTCATGGGAAATAGATGTAGAAACACTGTCAGACTTTATTTTTGGGGGCTCCAAAATCACCGCAGATGGTGACTGCAGACATGAAATTAAAAGATGCTTACTTCTTGGAAGGAAAGTTATGACCAACCTAGATAGTATATTCAAAAGCAGAGACATTACTTTACCAACTAAGGTCCATCTAGTCAAGGCTACGGTTTTTCCAGTAGTCATGTATGGATGTGAGAGTTGGACTGTGAAGAAAGCTGAGCGCCAAAGAATTGATGCTTTTGAACTGTGGTGTTGGAGAAGACTCTTGAGAGTCCCTTGGACTGCAAGGAGATCCAACCAGTTCATCCTAAAGGAGATCAGTTCTGGGATTTCTTTGGAAGGACTGATGCTGAAGCTGAAACTCCAATATTTTGGTCACGTCATGCAAAGAGTTGACTCATTGGAAAAGACCCTGATGCTGGGAGAGATTGTGGGCAGGAGGAGAAGGGGACGACAGAGGATGAGATGGCTGGATGGCATCACTGACTCAATGGACATGAGTGTGAGTGGACTCCAGGAGTTGGTGATGGACAGGGAGGCCTGGCGTGCTGCAGTTATTGGCATCACAAAGAATCGGACACGACTGAGCGACTGAACTGAACTGAACTGATTTACATGTAAGACACAAAATTCATCAAACTAGACTTGAAGAAGTCCACTTATATGTTGTTTTTAAGAGATATATTTAACGTTCTTTGGATGAAAAGAATTTATAAGCTCTGGCAACATTCATCATAAAACAGAAGGAAAGAAGATATACGAATAACTAACACTAGAATTGAAATTACTGATGCTACAAGAGATTTTAAAAGGCAACAGTCTTAGTATTAAATATGAGTGCCAAAGAACTTGAAAATATAGGTTCAGTGAAGCTATTTTTAGGAAAATACAAATTATAAAATCTTGCTGAAAGAAGAATTTAAAATCTGAAAGTTTTTTAAAACATTAACAAAATTCAATAGAAATTTTTCCACAAAAATAAAACCATCAGGTCTCTATGGGTTTACAGAAAAGTTCTAATAAAATTTCAAAGGACAGATAAGAGAAAGAAAGATACTTTTAGGACTTTGCACATTTTTAAAGAATACAAAAAATCTACTCTTTTTTATGAGGGTAGTAAAACCTTGACATCAAAACCAGTCAAGGACAATGAAAGAAAGAAATCTATGATATTCACATAAATAGATGCAAATTTGTAAATATGTACAAAATTCAGCAATGAACTAAAAAATATATCGTGATCAAATTAATGGTATCCAGGAATATACTTTTTAAAAAACTATAAATGTAATTATTTCACAATCATATTAAAGCAATATATATAATAATCTCAATTGCAAAAAAAATTCAAAAAAATTAACACTCAGATTTCATTTAAAAGAAAAAAAGCTCTTAGCAAGTATGAATAAAAGAAAACTGTCATATCCTGACTATCTTAAAAATCTTTGCATAAACATAGTTCTTCACATTGAAATATACCCACTATTGGCTTTTCTTTTCAACAGACTTTTTAAACTTCGACGCAATACAAATATAAACTGAAAGTATAAGGATTTGAAAAGGAAAAAAAATTATACCATTATTGTAGACCATATGGCCACCTATACAGAAAACCCAAAAGAATATATAGGTAAACCATTAGTATTAATAAGAGGAAACATTAATTATTTATGTTTCTGGATGCACTTTTTAAAAACAGCAAGAAACAAATAACTAAAATTTTAAAGTATCCCCTTTTAAAATTGCAACAAAACTATAAAGTATATAAGAATAAATCCAACAGAAGATCATAAATCTTTTATGCAGAAATTTATATGGAATTTCTGGCACTACAGTGGTTAGGACTAATTGATTTCACTGCTGCAGGTTCAGGTTCAATCCCTGGTCTGGGAACTAAGATCGCACAAGTTGTGTGGTGGAAAAAAATAAAAATTTATAAAAACAAATTTACAAAATTACAAAGGACCTATGTAAGTAAAGAGGAAAACACGTCTTCATGGATACCAAGACTATATAGTGAGTGTAAAGATTCTGTCCAAACTGATCTATAGCTCTGTTGCAATTCTAATCAAATGCTCAAAAGAGACCCAGAAACAAAATAGATAAACACGTATAAAGAGAGTAAATATATTAATATGAAAGAGCTGACATTGCCCTTGGATTTTTTTCAATTTTGTTGGGAAAACTGTATTTCCATATTTTAAAAAAGAAAAAGAATCCATTCTCTCAATCCCACCTTGATAAATTAGAAATGTAAAGTTAGTTGTTTACATTATAACAAAACTTTACAATATTTAGCAGAAAATCACTGAAAATATCTGTGACTTTAGAGTGGTGAGAATGTCTCAAATGATATACAGAAATGAACTAAGCCTAAGGCAAAACATAATAAAAAATAGTTTTGAATACATTAAAATTAGAAACTTAGAGAATGTGAATTAAATCCACACAAGATGTCATTTCACATCTTTCTCAGCACAAGTTCAACCTGGGCCACTTGTCCCTTAGTGCTTATTACTATAAGAGATTTCGTGGGTCACAGGACATGTGCACACTGTTACCTTTTACCCACACCTGAGCTCAGGTTTGGCAAGTATGGCAAGATCCTCACTACTGCCTGGTATTTTCTAACTATGAAACAGTGGAAGGTGAGTCATCACCAGTGTCAGTCCAAGAAGGGAGTCAGCTTTTTTCTTCCATTTCTACTTTCCCCTGCATGTCATCCTTACATTCCTCTTCAGTCTAATCCATCTCTCTTGGTCATCAGTGCATGCACAGTGTCTTCTCTTGTCCTAAAAAATTTATTATCAGGAATGAGTATGTTTTTAGACCTCTGTACCATGGGGTAATGGTGAGACTGAGTGTTGGATCTTACTGGATGCAGAAAGGCAGGTAGGAAGACAATGAACAAGTTGTTAGACCTTTCCCAAAAAGCAGCTTGCTCATAGCAGGGGGAAGGCACCCAATTCTCTGCTTGGGACACAACTTACTATTCTGAATCCAGGTACAAAGAGTGGAGAGACTGAAGAGGCTTTGTATCTGCTACTTTAAGCAATAGCATTTAGTTGAATCAGGGTTCCACCTCACAGTTTTGCATATCACAGAGCGAGAAAATTCTCCTAGATTCCAACAACAGGTCAACTACCACTATGAGTTTTTGGTGTTTCCATAGGTAATTGATCTTTGCTGGTGCCTCCTTATATATTTTAGTGTAAAATCAAGAAAGGCAGAGGGAGTGCATCAGAACCTATAGCCTACTCTGCATACTCACTCTTGAAGCAAAACTGTCAATGCAGAGAGATGACTCCTGATCCAACCAGATTAATCCTAGTCCTAAAACTGGTCTTGGGGAAGAGTAAAACATCAGGGCCACCTGCCAGCCTCCTCCTTTCTCATTACACTCACTAACCACATGACATTAGTTTCATGGCCTTGTCACAAGGCCACAGATGCCCCTGATTCGTGGTCTTCACACTCTAAAGAACTTTAAATGTTTGGCAGACATTGATAAACACAGTACCCTGCTCTGTTTTCCTCATCAGATGAATACCAAAACCCTTGTCAAGGTGACAGAGCTATTAAGTGTCTATTCACACAGCAATCAGAAATTGGAGCATCAATCAGTAATCATAAAGTCAGGGGCATTTTCTCACAAAGTCAGGAATGCAGAGGGCTTTCATAAGCTAATCAGCAGGCATCAAACAGACAATCAATCTAATTAGCTGCTCACATTCGGATGGCAATCAAAGCAGCACAGGGCGCTTCATTAGTAATGATATTGAAAATTGTGATCTGTGCAGTATTCAGCTAGGAAATGAGTATCCATTTTTTGTAAATAGGTAAGGAGGATACGGCTGGCTGTGTGTACCGTGTGCCAATTCAAAGATGCAGGCACCTGAAAGCAAACTAATGCCTACTTTTACTGTTCTGTTGGCCTAAATGTAAGGGAGGTGGGTAGGGTCATTTTTCAATAAGTCTGACAATAGTGAATCAGTAAAGTGGGTGACATGACCCACCTCAGAGGAAAATCAAGACAGAGGGGAGTGAAGAGGATGTCAATAATCACAGAAATTTACTGTTTTTTTTGTGTGTTTTTTTTTTTTTTTATGTAAGTGCCATTGTTTAGCTCTAAATTCAACCCCTGTTTACCTTCAAAACCCACAATGTTTCTACCATGTATGCCTTCTCTGGATAAAACCGGCACCAAAGCACTCCATGGTGGGGACCTTGAGAATCACCCTTCTTCAAGGTAAGAGCACTCCTCTCCTTCCACCATAAGCATCAGCCAGAGTGCCATTGGCCACATTGGTGGTAAAGGCCTTCTGAGATAGAGGCTGTTTCCTCTTCCCAATCCAGGATGACAACTGTATATTACATATTTTTCCAGGCATTTTGAAGGTGATTAAAGAGACCAGCTCATCTTATGTTTGGATAACACTCACACACATGCACATAAAGCCCCAAATTTTACAGCTTTCTGTTGTGTTACAAATCTTCATATTTTAGAATTTGAGAATTGACCAGAGGGAGGAACACTGATACATCACATGCCAGAAGAGCCTTCTGAAAAAAAGCTAGAGGCCAGGAGCTGGTTGCCTTCAAACTGGTATATTTCTAAATTGCCTGTGTTTCAAGAGAATGGATAGCCATTCTTTGTGAAGTTTGAGTGAGTGAGTGAAGTCGTTCAGTCGTGTCCGACTCTTTGCGACCCCATAGACTGTAGCCTACCAGGCTCCTCCGTCCATGGGATTTTCCAAGCAAGAGTACTGGAGTGGGTTGCCATTTCCTTCTCCAGAGGATCTTCCCGACCCAGAGATTGAACCCAGGTCTTCCGCATTGTAGGCAGACGCTTTACCGTCTGAACCACCAGGGAAGCTTAGAATATGCTTAAGAAAGCTGGTATAACACGTTCACATAACAGAAGTTTTTTTTAAAAAAAAACTCCCATACATTTGCTCAGTATAGTACACTTTCAGTCTCAATAAATCTCCTTGGTAAACATATGTTCATGAGTGAGTAATAGTAACAATATTCAGACACCAAGCCATAGCATGTGCCCCACCAGACCCTAAGTAAGTTCCTTACAAGGGAAGTCTCCTGTCCCACATGTCTTGAGGCATCTTCATCAGGTTGGGGTGGAGGAATATCCACAGATTTAAACACCCCTGTCCTTCAAGTCTCACCTCTGCGGTCACTTCCTCTAAAGAGCCCCTGACCCTGTTCCACCTCTCCTGGTGGTCTATCTTCTTCTAACCTCATCCACACTTTCAATTCCTATCTTTTAACTTCTACCTTCTAACCCCAACCTACAATGCTTTCTTACACATATATATTTACATTTTTGAATCCCTCTATTAGACTGAAAGTCTCCTTAGAGCAAACAAGGCTTTTGGTTCAACTTTATAACCCCATTCACTAATATGTGTCTGATGAATAAATTAACGTGTTTTTTTTTTTTAATTAGTTTTGGTTTCTGTGAAAATTTCAGTTCTGTGAAAGGAAAGTCATTACAGGGATTTAGCAAGAACACCTAGTGCCCAGAAGGCTGTGTGAGATATTAAAGCTCACGTCTCCATCTCCGAGGAGTTTCTGTGCCTGTGTGTGATAGATCACTCGTGGAGTCACACTGCAGGAAGTTTAATATGAGGGCTGGAGAGAATAAGCATTCAAAGGATGAAAAATCTGGTTTATGATCAAAAAAAACTCCTAAGGGGTGTTCAAGGGGCTTGTTATAAAGAAAGAAAAGTTTAAAAGGTAGGGAAATAAATGAGGACATAGTATCTTAAGGGAGAGAGAAGAAACAGGTCTTTCTTTGTACAAAGGAGAACACCAGAGTCTTAGAAAATGCATAGTAATTCCATTGAAGATATTTAAGCTTCTACATTCCAAGATAAAATTTTTCAGATGAAAAGTACCATAAAGGAACTAGGAAATAAAATCCCTGTGAGCAAAGTAATCTGTGAGTTTCATTTGTTTCCCCTGCCCTTTTTGATGTCTTACGGCACAGAGCACTTGATTATACAAAGTCTGGGCCCTGCTGCACCTGACAATGGAACAAAGCAGGAGGAGTCTGGAGCCGGTGGGCACCGTAGCTGCAAACCCCAGTGGGCACCCCCACTGGTAGGCACCGAAGGAGGTGCTGCAGGGCCTGTATCTGGCTTGTGCTTGGCTGCTTGTCATTACAGTGCAGCCTGAGATGAGCGACAGTTCACGGCTGCTTTGTGCAGGAAAACCTGGATGCTCTGCAGAGAATGCTGACGAGCCACTTTCCTGGAACACATGAAGGGCTATTACAGGAGATTTTCTGTCTGGGGTGCATGTTAGTTTGCTAGGGCCGCCATGACAAAATATCACAGACTAGGTACCTTAAACAACAGAAACTTGTTCTTTCACAGTTCTGGAAGCTAGAAATCCATGATCAATATATTGGAAGGGTTGGTGTTTCCAAAGCCTTTCTTCTTGGCTTGCAGATGGCTGAATTCTCTCTGTGTCCTCAGATAGCTCTTCCTCTGTGCACACAGGCCTCTGTGTCCAAATTTCTGCTTGTAAGGACATTGGTTTTATTAGACTATTGACTGCATTTTAATTTAAGGTTAAAGGTCCTCTTTAAAGGTCCTATGTTTAATACAGTCACATTCTGAAGTACTAGAGGTTAAGAACTCAACACTGAATTTTGGGAGATCACAATTGAACCTATAACAGGGAAGGGTAGCTGCCCCTCAACTGCCATCTACAAAATGTATTCAGAGTATTCTTCTGTATTCTTCTCAGAGTACCTTCTTTCAATGATCCAATAATAGAAAAAAAAGGCTAATATTTTTAGACAGCTTACTATTTCCAGGAAGCAAGCACCCTGAATGAGTTATTTCATAATTACAATAATCTTTTGAAGGGTATATGGTTATTGGTCTCATCTTACTTGGGGGGTTCCAAAGTAGTTTTTGTTTTTTTTTTAATGTTGCTCACTTCTTAAAAAAAGCTTTTAAGGAACATTTCATCCAAAGATGGGTACAATGAAGGACAGAAATGGTATGGACCTAACAGAAGCAGAAGATATTAAGAAGAGGTGGCAAGAATACATGGAAGAACTGTACAAAAAAGATCTTCATGACCCAGATAATCATGATGATGTGATCACTAATCTAGAGCCAGACATCTTGGAATGTGAAGTCATGTGGGCCTTAGAAAGCATCACTATGAATGAAGCTAGTGGAGGTGATGGAATTCCAGTGGAGCTGTTTCAAATCCTGAAAGATGATGCTGTGAAAGTGCTGCACTCAATATGCCAGCAAATTTGGAAAACTCAGCAGTGGCCAAAGGACTGGAAAAGGTCAGTTTTCATTCCAATTCCAAAGAAAGGCAATCCCAAAGAATGCTCAAACTACCACACAATTGCACTCATCTCACATGCTAGTAAAGTAATGCTCAAAATTCTCCAAGCCAGGCTTCAGCAGTATGTGAACTGCAAACTCCCTGATGTTCAAGCTGGTTTTAGAAAAGGCAGAGGAACCAGAGATCAAATTGCCAACATCCGCTGGATCATGGAAAAAGCAAGAGAGTTCCAGAAAAACATCTATTTCTGCTTTATTGACTATGCCAAAGCCTTTGACTGTGTGGATCACAATAAACTGTGAAAAATTCTGAGACAGATGGGAATACCAGACCACCTGACCTGCCTCTTGAGAAATCTGTATGCAGGTCAGGAAGCAACACTTAGAACTGGATATGGAACAACAGACTGGTTCCAAACAGGAAAAGGAGTACGTCAAGGCTGTATATTGTCACCCTGCTTATTTAACTTCTATGCAGAGTACATCATGAGAAACACTGGGCTGGAAGAAACACAAGCTGGAATCAAGATTACTGGGAAGAAATATCAATAACCTCAGATATGCAGATGACACCACCCTTATGGCAGACAGTGAAGAGGAACTAAAAAGCCTCTTGATGAAGGTGAAAGAGGAGAGTGAACAAGTTGGCTTGAAGCTCAACATTCAGAAAATGAAGATCATGGATTCCAGTCCCATCACTTCATGGCAAATAGATGGGGAAACAGTGGAAACAGTGTCAGACTTTAATTTTTGGGGCTCCAAAATCACTGCAGATGGTGACTGCAGCCATGAAATTAAAAGACGCTTACTCCTTGGAAGAAAAGTTATGACCAACCTAGATAGGACTAAGGTCCGTCTAGTCAAGGCTATGGTTTTTCCTGTGGTCATGTATGGATGTGAGAGTTGGACTGTGAAGAAAGCTGAGCACTGAAGAATTGATGCTTTTGAACTGTGGTGTTGGAGAAGACTCTTGAGAGTCCCTTGGACTGCAAGGAGATCCAACCAGTCCATTCTGAAGGAGATCAACCCTGGGATTTCTTTGGAAGGAATGATGCTAAAGCTGAAGCTCCAGTACTTTGGCCACCTCATGCAAAGAGTTGACTCATTGGAAAAGACTCTGATGCTGGGAGGGATTGGGCACAGGAGGAGAAGGGGACGACCGAGGATGAGATGGCTGGATGGCATCACAGACTTGATGGACATGAGTCTGAGTGAACTCCGGGAGGTGGTGATGGACAGGGAGGCCTGGCGTGCTGCGATTCATGGGGTCGCAAAGAGTCGGACACGACTGAGCAACTGAACTGAACTGAAGGTATAACTGATATAAACTGGTCCATGATTAGAGTATATAATTTGATAATTTTTGTGATATGTTCACACCTGTGAATTCATTATGCAGTGAAAAATGTCTTCCTGCCCTTTGTAATCCTCCCCCACTGCCCCTTCCCACAATCCAGATACCTCATCTCCAGGCAACCAGGGTTCACTTTCTATCACTATAGTGTTGCTTGCATTTTACAGCATTTTATAAGGATGGAGTTTACAGTATGTTCTCTTTTCTGACTTCTTTCCCTCAGTATAATTGCTTATAGACTCACCATCTTCCCAATATAATACAACAGATTGGTCATGCTCTTGTCTTAATGTTGAGAAACCATCCTTTATTGTGTTTGGAATCTCTTCTATGTTATCTTCAAGTTTTATCTCATTGTTCCTTAGAAATTCTAAACAGCTATTCTTTTTTCCAATAATATCACCACAAATCAAAAAGTGTTAAATCTACACCTATTAGTAAACATAGTAACCAGGAACCAAGAGTACTTATAATATTACTGGGAAAAAATATGCTTTCAGTTTTCAAATACCATGGATGAGCTATGGAGCTAAAGGATTCGGTGTAGGGTTTTTATATCTGTATGTTCTTACTAATGACATAAAATCCTCTTCTTCTTCCCTGACTCTGTTTAAAGTCACTGTATTTTTCTTTTTCTGTCTGCAGCGTTTTTTAACCTCCTACTTGAATACAGAACATAATTCAATTGACAGATATGTTTATATCACATGAAACACAATTCTTAAATCATTAGCAAATGAATGGCTGCAATATTCCCAGGGTGTTCTCTACTCTCCTGCAAACTCAAAGCAACTGTGGCTACTTATTAATATATGGATCCCCAATGCCTTTTTGAGACATTTAAAAGCTGGTTGATGTGAGAGGGATCTAATGGAAAATTCACAGAGAAAGATGGAATGGAAGATGTGTCCCGAGACTGGGAGACAATTTTCTGATGGAGAATAACAGAGGCACGAACTGTTATCTAATGCCATGATACAAGCTAGATAGCAGCCAGATAAAGTGAGAAGAAATGACCTAGGAACCTCAGAGAGAGCCAATGTCATGGCCAAAGTCAGGGCCAAGATAATACCCAAGTCTCCTGACTCTAAAGTCTATGCTGCACGGAGAGTGGGACCACCAGAAAAATCAACTGAAGCTGGGCATCTGCTCTCTTGATTGAGCTACAATTAGGAGCCAACCAGTCTTAGTTCCTTGTTATAAGAAACTATTGTTCTGCCACATGAGCTCTCTCAGTACTTCAAGTATTGTATTTTTCCCTTAGAAACATTTATTAATAAAATTACATTTTTCCATTATTTCATTTTTCAATGTAAAGTTATTCATATTTCTAATAATGGTAAAATATTGTTTCAAAATTTCCATATAAGTGACTCTTTAAAAAATCATCTTAATTGCAGGAAAGGACTGAAAAGATAGCAAGAAACTATAAGGCCAAAGTGTAGGGGAAACAGCAACCCTGAGTAGTAACCAAGAATTGCTGCTCTAGCCTCCACCCATCAACTACATGAACAGCCTCCCATTTCACTAGCAAATTAAGGGTAAAGATAATTTTATAACCTCATATGGCACAGGACAACGTATTTGACAAAATTCAGTATCCATTCATAATAAAAATAAAGTCTTTAAGCAAGCTAGGTAAGGAAGGGAACTTATAAATCTATTAAAGATAATGTCAATACACAAAAAACTTGCAGCAATATCAGAAACAAAACAAGGCTTTACTCTTTCCCACCTTCTGCCCATATACAGGACAAGAAGTCAGGAAACAAAAAAGTAGAGGGCAAAGAAGGAAGAAATAAAATTATCACAATTCGCAGATGGTTTCATCTTGTTAAATTTCCTGAGTTTATCAAGTTTTCTATATATGAAATCAATATACAAAAATCATTTTACTTCAGTAAACCAAGAATAATTAAAAGTAATTAAAACAGTATATATAGTATCACTAAAAATGTAAAACATAAAGTAATAATTAACTGACCAGTGTGCCATATTCCTACAAATCAAATAATAAAATTTTACTGATACACCTTAATGAGAGTTAAATAAAGAAGATACATGTTGACAGGCAGGAAGACAGGAAGATTCCATATTTAAAGCTGTCAGTTCTTCCCAAATAAATCTAAAGACTCAATCTATTAACAATAATATCATTTAAAATCCAGGAAATCTGCCCAAGTATATAACTTGACAAGTCAGCTGAACAATTTCTATGAAAATGAAAAGAAATAGACAAGATCCACTTAAAGGAGAACAGAGTGGGAAGACTTGCTTTCGAGATATCATGTCATATTATAAAGCTTTGATAATGAGAAAAGGCAAAAAGACAAAGGCAAAGAACAGAGAACCTAGAAGGGGATCTACCCACACATGAACACTTGATTTATACAGGGTGAAACTGCAGAGCAGTAGGGCAGGGACAGATTTTCAATAAGTGTTTCTGAGATAATTGAATAATCTATAAGGAAAATAAAATAAAATTAGAATCTACTTCATACCATATAGAAGATATTAACTTCAGGTAGACCATAAACCTAAATAAATGGAAAAGGAAAAGCAGTATAACTTCTTGTCAATAGAGAAGAATATCTTTATAAATTTGGGTATAAATTGATTTCTTAAATAAAACAAAAATATATTAACTATAAATAATGACAAGTACCAATATAATAAAATTAAAATGATCTGTTCCTTAAAAGATGCCATAAAAACAAGCCACAGACTATATTTTTCACACATATAAACAAAGGACTGTTATTTAAAATACATAAAGATTTCCTACAAAGACAAGAAAAATAGGCAGGTGTTCTAAAAAGACATATTATTAAAGAGGAAAGTTAAATGGCCAATAAAGATATAAAAGTATGTTCAACCTTATTAATCATTAAAGAAATTAAAACTAAAATGCAGCACCACTTTACAGACAGTAGGTCAGCTAAAATGTAAACTGCTGATAATACCAAGTGTTGGTGATGATGGGAGCAAATGGAACTTGTACACAGCTGATGGGAATGTCAACTGTTTTAACCAGTTTGGAAAACTGACAGTATTTCTATGGCTAAGTCTGAACATCCCCTGAGATCCTGTAATTCTATCCCTAAGTATATCACCAACAATCTTACATATATATGTTCACCAAAAAACATACACAATAATTTTACAGCAGAATTATGTGCCAGAACCAATAACCAGAATACAAAAAGATCATAGGGTTTTCATTAAAAGAGCACAAAATATCAACAAAAATGAAAGAATCATAGTTACACATAACCAACATGGATAAATCTCATAAACATAACATTAAATAAAGGGATAAAGATAGAAAACAGCATGTATGTTATAATTACATTTATATAAAACAAAAAAATAGACTATACTGTTTAGTGATACATGGTCAAGAAAATGTCATTCTTACTCTAAATGAGGGGGAGGATGAATACTGACTGTGAAGGGGCATGAGGGCTTGAGGGGAGCTGATCTTGTTCTATTTCTTGATGCACATAGTGCTTACAAGTGAGTATACTCTGTGGCTTGTTTGTATAATATTAAACAACATTTTCAGGTATAAGAAATCCTTTTTAATTCCAATCAACAACTACTTTTGACACTTACGTATTGAATTTAACTGCCACACAACTTGTTTTGGGCTATCTACTTTGAAAAATCTGAGTCCTGTGACGTTCTGCATGATGTGTCTTATAATTCATGTTGGTCTGATATTTATTTCTGTGAGTTCTTGGGTGGAACTGCTAATTAAACTTCATGTTTCATTCATTCATGCAATTAAATTCCACCCAATGGGATGCAAGTTTTTGTTTATATTACATGGAACATAGACTCTTTTGATCTGCATTCTCTGGTGATTTATCTTATACTTTAGCTCAGGAAATAATCTCTTTCTCAATCTTTTGATTTGTTCCAATTGTTTTGACTTCTTCCTTAGAAGAAATGATCATATTAATCTTAGTCCTGGGATCACTCCTTTCTCTTCTATCTTCTCTCACAGTATTATCCTTTATTTATAAATTTCCACCCAGCAGATCCATCTAATAGAGTCTCTCAAATATATACTCCACATTATCATATCTGTTTCCATAGTATCAGTTCTCTGCTGCCTCTGTAGTGAATTTTGTTTCTGCTATTTTCCTTCTAATTTTCTCATAATCATTCCTTGCTCTCTCACTTGTTTTTTCTTCAAATCTCCTTTCTCGTCATTTTCTGTTCATATGTTACCTCTTAACTGTTTTCAAATATAGGAGCACAAATGCCGGGTTTTGTTGCATTTGATTTAAATATTTTAAATGATTTCCTTCCGTATCTTCTAATTAACAATCTTTATAAGAACGTCTTTTCAATCTAAGGGTGATCTTTCCTTCCTGGCTATGTAGTCCATTGTCACAGACTTCATGCAGGTCTTCTTCTGTGCCCTCCTTGGGTGAGGAACTGTCTTCCTAGGTATAACATTCCCTAAAAATCATGATATGGGAAATTTCTCTCATTATCAAACTGCTGGATGTACAATGATATGAAAGTCTTTTGTAAACATCTAAAGATTTTTCTTAATCCCACTGGTTTGGTGTATTTATCAACATGTTGTTATGCTATATGTTGATTCTATATGTACTAAACTGAACTTCCCATGACGCACTGCCACCAATGTTTTTCCTAACTCAATCCTGTAAATAGCGCTTTTCTTGAAGGTTCATGACTCCCAAAATACAGCATGCTTTCCCTTCTTCACATACCTCATACAATTGTATCTTTAAAATTTCAGTGTTTTACTAGATGTTAAAAGGAAACAATATAGGTGTGGGTTGGAGATGAAGTTGGGATATAAAGAGAAAGTGGGAAGTGAGAAAGAATAGCTTCTTACCTATCTCAACATACGCTACACACGCACACAGCTGTCATGCAGTGGAGAGAGATTTCCAGTCAGTAAAGAGCTTGTGCTTCTAATCAGGAGGACAGAGAATACAAGAAGGAGGGAGGGAATTGGAATGGGCAGATTTCTCATGGGCCTACACAATGGACCATCGATTACACTTCAATCCAGTTCAATCAGCCTAATGGCAGAAATTCCTTCTAGATTTGGCAATAGACTTACTGTCAATCTTAATTTATCTTGTGGTGAGTTAGTAGCAATTCAAATAGAAACCAGAAGTCCCTTGACTTAAATATTGTTTTTTGGGTTTTTTAAAAAATATTTATTTGGCTGTGCCAGGTCTTAATTGTGGCACAGGGGATCTTTAGTTGCAGTATGTGAACACTTAACTGTGGCATGTTAAGATCTAGTTAATATGTGGGACCTAGTTCCTTGACCAGGGGTTGAACCCAGGCCCCCTGTATTGGGAGCATGGAGTCTTAGCCACTGGACCACCAGGGAAGTACCTTGAATATTGTTTTTTTAGTAAAACATTCATTTTCTTTAAAAATGTCAATTGACCTTATAAATTATGACATTCCAGGAACATGGCAGATTCAGTCAACAAAGCAAGAGTTCTGCTTACAGGAAAATGAAGGTAAGGAAAGGTAAGGAAGGTAAGGAAAATGAATGATTATATACATTGTATAACATAACATATACTTGAACTCAAAGGAAAGAAAGGGGAATTTCTAAGTATCATTAAAAAAAAAAAAAAAAAAAGAGGAGAAGGCAATGGTGACCCACTCCAGTACTCTTGCCTGGAAGATCCCATGGACAGAGGAGCCTGATAGGCTGCAGTCCATGGGGTCGCTAAGAGTCGGACACGACTGAGCAACTTCACTTTTACTCGTCACTTTCATGTACTGGAGAAGGACATGGCAACCTACTCCAGTGTTCTTGCCTGGAGAAACCCAAGGACAGAGGAATCTGGTGGACTGCCATCTATGGGGTCGCACAGAGTTGGACACAACTGAAGCGACTTAGCAGCAGTAGCAGTAGCAGCATAAAAAGAGAGGAAACTTGGGCTTCTGTGGTGGCTCAGAGGTTAAAGCATCTGCCTGCAATGTGGGAGACCTGGGTTCGATCCCTGGGTCGGGAAGTTCCCCTGGAGAAGGAAATGGTAACCCATTCCAGTATTCTTGCTTCGAGAATCCCAAGGACAGAGCAGCCTGGTAGGCTACAGTTTACGGGGTCGCAAAGAGTTGGACTGAGCGATAAATGTATATATATAAAGAAAGCATAGCCATCAAGAAATCAAAACAACAGCGGCCCAAGTAATACCGCATGGTATAATGGACTACTGGACGTAGGAGTTACAGGGCTGGGCTTTAGAGCCCACATAAGGAGAGGATAGGTGATATTTCACACATGTGAAGTAGGATACTAAATCTAAAAAACCTCAGTGATAATGAGAATAGAAGTACACCCACTAGCTTAGACACCAAAGAGAGAAAATGCATCTTGGGAATGGTGTGTGAAAATATAAAAACACACAAGCCAAGCAATAACTGTACAATATCCATAATTAAAAGGTTAATTTTTGTTAAGCAACATAACCTGTGTTGGGTAAAGCTGTAAACCCCATGTTTTTTTCTATCAATATGATATTCATAGCTCAGAGTGATAAGTAAATCAAAACATTGGTTTAGACCTATAAAAACCCTGGAGAACCTGGAAGTTAAAACAAAAACAAATAAACATAAAAACCCTTCGTGGCAATATGTCTATAACCAAGGGTTTATGGGACCAGATACCCTGAGCATAAAACAATGCATACAAACAGAAAAGTATAGCTAAACACACACACACAAGGAAATGACCACAAGGGAAATATTGATAAACAGATATACTCAATCCCCCAAAATTTTAGAGAGTAGAGAAACTAGACTCTAAAATAGTATGATGGGGATGACCCACAGAGATGTTATGGGGAGGGAGGTGGGAGGGGGTTTCATGTTTGGGAACACATGTAAGAATTAAAGATTTTAAAATTTAAAAAAAAAAATTAAATAAATAAATAAATCTAAAAAAAAATAAAATAAAATAGTATGATCAAAGTGAACACAGAGACAAAAATAAAAAAAGGTATAAGGGAAAACTGTGTCTTATAGGACCTTATGGAACAGAACTAGCAGCTTTAAAAGTAAAGGTTAAATATTACGTCTAGGAATTAAACACACAAACATATACACAATGTGTTTTCAGAGAAATTAAACATTCAGTAAATAAGCAGAGCTGAAAACTGAACTAGGGAACTAGAAGTTCCCCACACTGATTAAAATACAGAAAATATTAAATAAAGCTTAAGAAATATAGATAATAGAAGGAGACATCCAATTTATACTTAATGAATTCTGTACCAGGAGGTTAGACTGAACCCTGAAAAGTCAGTATTTATTAATACTCTCCTAGGATTTTACAGAATTGCTGAAAGGTAGAAATACACTGTACCCCAACATAGCATACTTTTAAAAAATCCACACATGGATTTTTAGACATACTGCCACAAAACTCGAAAGACAAGAAGAGAATCTTAGGAACAACCAAAGAAGAAAGGCAGAATATTTACAAAGAACTCACAATTCGATCTTTCATTAGCAAAAACAGAGATCAAAAGAAAATGAATTCATATTATCAAAATATAGGAAAATAATAATAATAAAGAATTATATTCCCAGATTATCATTCAAGAGAGAACATTAGAAGGAATTCCTTGATGGTCCAATGGTTAGGACTCTGCACTCTTAGTGCTGAGGGCCCAGGTTCAATGCCTGATCAGGAACTAAGACCCTTTAAGCTGTGCAAAGCAGCCAGAATAGAAAGGGAGAACAGAAGAGACATTTCAGACAGACTTACCAATTCACAGAACCTTACAGAAAGAAACAATAAAGGATGTACTTGACTAAGAATCAAGTTGAAGTCAGAAGGAAGAGTTTATATATATATATATCCCTCCATATTTTCTTTTCCATTCACATACTAACATATATATAGGCATCAAATAATATATGCAGAGTATTTAATACATAATAAGCATTCAATTAATGTGAGCTTTTAGGAGAAATATTTTTGAATTGTGTTTCTTAATCTTTAACTTCAGAACATATAAAAACACACAGGGGTCGCATATTGATCTTGGTGCTGGCCATACGGTTAAAGTCTCTTATTATTTCTAATAATTTACCTGCAAGATTCTGAGTATGAAATGATATAACTTGAAAATTAAACTGCTTTGGTTACTAAAAGGTGGAGTTGTCTAGGATGATTTCAAGATTTCTGAGTTGATTCAATAAAGAGCAACTATGTCAAAGGTAGAAATGAAAGGGTAATTCTGAAAGGAGCTGACATTACAGGACACTTTTGCAAAATATTTCTTCTCTGTGTTTTAGTTTCCTCTTCTGTAATAGGGATATAATAATTTTGTCTACACAAGTATTTGCATTCTTTCTAGCCCTTTCATTGTCATCAGAGTACCTAATATTTACATCTGTTGCGCATCACAAGTAGAGCACCAGTTCTTTATCAAACAGACTGTTTAAGGAGAGTCATCTCAGAAGGACTCTGTATTTCAAGTGTCAACCATGAGACCCATGGTTTGAGTTCAGATTTAACCAGCAATTCTTAGAAATAGGTTAAAGCTCTCCTCATTTGTTTACTATGCTCCTTTGCAGGATGTGCCTATAACTGCTGTTAGCAAGCAACCCACGGTTAGTAAGCAACACAGTTAGCAAGCAACACAGTTAGCCCTACATCATAGATAGCAAAATATCTTCAAGATAAGACCATTAGAATAGATCCTAAGAAGTCAATGTCATTTCTAGCAGACTAACATTTCACCCCTACACTTGTGTTATTGCAAACATGCAGCCTCTAAATAACTACAGATGGGCAGGTATAGCTGACCCACTCCATTTCTCTTTCTTTTTCTTCTAGGTCAACTCCCAATTCATGCCCTGTAGGACAGAAGGCTGGGAACTGGTATAAAGTTCCAAAAGTATTCTACATTTCTTTATGAACTGAGATCTTTGTAGTTAGTTAGTTACTCAGTCACATCTGACTGTTGGCGACCCCAAGGACTTTAGCCCACCAGGCTCCTCTGTCCATGGGATTTTCCAAACAAGAGTACTGGAATGAATTGACATTCTCTTCTCCAGGGAATCCTCCTGACCCAGGGATCGAACCCACATCTCCTGGTTGGCAGGCAGATTCTTTATTACTGGCCACCTGGGAAGCCTGAATTGAGATCTAACCCTTTTTTATTATTTCTTAAAACAGCCAGGAGCAGCTCAGTCACGAGCTTCTGAATGCCCTGCCGAAGAAACCTGACAATACAAGGAAGAATGATTATAAGAAGTAAAATTAGAGCACCAACAGCAACATAACTGAAGACATTAGACAGAATGTTTTTTCCAGAAATAAAGTTAGAGAAGGTGTGGAAAAAGTTATTAGCTACTCCTGCAGCAGCAAAATCCAGTCGAGAGTGTTCTAAGGTCTGTATCTGATTATGAAGTTTTCCTCAGTCCAGGCCAATATCAGAGCTGTTCCAAACACCTGAAATATGATTTTTAATTTTTTCCCACTTATAATCTTTCTCGTTTACTTTCAAAAATGCCACGCATATCCATCGGTAATCGGCGTGGCATGAGAGAGCCATTTTTAATTTTAGAGCTTGTAGTTCAGTCCCAACTGCAAGGAGATCCAACCAGTCCATTCTGAAGGAGATCAGCCCTGGAATTTCTTTGGAAGGAATGATGCTAAAGCTGAAACTCCAGTACTTTGGCCACCTCATGTGAAGAGTTGACTCATTGTAAAAGACTCTGATGCTGGGAGGGATTGGGGGCAGGAGGAGAAGGGGAGAACGGAGGATGAGATGGCTGGATGGCATCACGGACTCGATGGATGTGAGTCTGAGTGAATTCCAGGAGTTGGTGATGGACAGGGAGGCCTGGCGTGCTGTGATTCATGGGGTCACAAAGAGTCGGACACAACTGAGCAACTGAACTGAACTGAACTGAACTGAAGGCGTCTACCCTCATCTCTAGTTTCCTGTCTATAATTTCCTGTGTTGCCAGCATTAAAGAGACATTTTTAGACATAGTATCAACATATTGGGCAGTATGCACTTGTTGAGTCAATGATATTGTTGCCACAGTAACAGTAGCAGTAACAGTAATAGTAACAGTAACAGTAGTAGTTGTTGTTAATGCTGAATTCCCTAAAATTAGTAAGCCCACAAACCATCCTGATCGTATTAAATCTTGTAGTTGTTTTAACACAGCAAGACCATAATTATCATACCAATAGTTACAGTTACAGGTATCATAAGATATGGTGGATGTTTCAACACTACAAAAGAACTCCTCTTTATACTGAGGAGTTAAGCAAGATGAAAGCATACATTTTTCACAAGACACTACATTAAGTCCACCTGTATAATTCATTTGTATAATAAGTTTTCCGGAATCATTAGTGAAAAGAAAAACATAAGGAGACGGTAGACAAGCTAAAATAGAATAAGTGGAACCATTTTCTGGTCAGAGTTCGCGCTGCAGCAGCTGTCAGTCCCGCCGAGATCTCGACGTTTATCTTGCCTCTCCTGCCTGGGCTACCTGCTGCGAGTGCTGCGCACTGGGCCCAGACAGCCAGGCTGTCCCCACCCACGGCTCCCAGCACACGGCTGTTCTGTGTGGTGGCGGTGGCGGTGGCAGGGGCAGAGGAGTGCCCTTCGAAGCAATGGGGGAACCGGATGCCTGGGGGACGGCAACATGGCGAATCAGTCTGTCCGGGATCTAAAGTGGCGAATCTGCGTCCTGTGGAAAATTACAAGCACACCCTCGGCCACTAGTATATAATGGGTCAGGACCTTTCCATTGTCCGGAGAGGAGGTCCTTCCACTTTACCAACAGCTTTGCATTTTGTATTACAAAGAGAGCATGCTGTAAAATTTGATAGGGAGAACTATACTTAAATTCCCCCTTTCTTTTTTAGTTTTTGAATTAACAAAGAATGTGAGGGTAAATGATGCAAAATTTGACCACAATAATTTCCTATAGCAATCTGCCAATCTTCATCAAACATTAAAAGAGCATGGAATTTATTATATGGAATTATAATCTCTGCTGGCTCTTTCCCAAACAATTCAATGTTCTGTTTCCTAAGCCTGGATAAGAAGCCACTACTGTTTTAGCTTGGGCAGGAAAATGGAGCTATCAGATAAAGCTGCTTCTGTTTTGCCTAGGGCTTCCCGAGCCTAAGCAGTTAATTGTCTTTTAGAAGTGGGGTTAGAATCTCTTCGTAAAATGTTAAAAAGAGGCTTTAGTTCAGCAGTGGTTAATTTAAATACGGTCTAATCCAGTTAATATCACCTAAAAGTTTTTCATAATCATTTAAAGTAACAAGATGGTCTTGTCTATCCTACGGGGGGTCTGCAGCACCCTAAGTGGGGTCCTATCCATCCCAAAAACTCAACACTGGGGGAACAACAGGGCTGATGACCCTAGTTGTTCTGAGCAATAAGGCTGACGACCCTAATTGCTCGGGGAACCTACCTTCGAATAGCCTGTTCCGGGCACCACTTGCCAGGGTCCAGCCCCAGTGGATCCAGGGTAATTCGAAGGGGAGACAGAATCGGAGTCCTAGGAAAAAACTTATTTAATTAAAAGTATAAAGAGAGATTAGAAAGGAATAGTGTAGTAGGAAAATTAGCGGAGAAAAAGAGGCTGAATAAGTTGGTTTATGTGGAATACCAATAAAACTCCAAGACAAGGAATTTGCACCACCTACGTAGGCCACAGGCATCTTTCCGTTTTCCCGAAGGAGAGGAGGCACTGAGGCCTCCCCGGTCCGATCTTAGAAGCCCAGGCAAAACTAGCAGGCTTGGAGAGTACCCACGCTCTAGATGTGAATTCAGCCAGAAGGGGAAAGAAAGAATGACACGGGGGAATCAGTCTTTCCAGAAACTGATCTGTTTTCTTTATTTTCAGGTTTGCTTATATACTTTTTGTTATACATAGGGATGAATACAGAGTCACACGGGGTCAGCAGACCTGACCCTTGTCAAAATCAGGTGCTTCATATAAAATTATACAAAGGTCTTAGGGGTTTTACATCATCTTATGGCCATGAGGCCTGCTGACATTTTATGGCCGTTTCTGATAACGGTCAGTCAACCAGAAAACTTATTTTTTCCCAGGGGTGACTTTTTCTTAAACCAGGCACCACCCTCCAAATAAAGTTTATTCCTATAGGGTGAGGGTGTAGTGGGTTACAATCAAGAAAGGAATTTACTTAGCCTAAGGTTTAACATGATTAATCTTAAAGGTTAATACTTATTTCTCCTATATGCTAGTTATATTCATTATAAGGGCAGGGAATATGGAGATTTAGCAGCAAATATTGGCTCAACAAATGAAAAACCCTTCACCAATATAATTTCTAATCAACCCACTAATACTATACTAATAATTTTGTAACTTCTCAAAAGAGTCTGTATTTAGAAAGTTTTAAAGCATCTCATACCTCTCACAGTTGGGAGGCTGTAAACAATCACATGTGGCTGGATGAACCTGCTCAGGGAGGCTAGAGAACCTTCAGAGGAGTTTGTAAGTTGAAACACTCTTGTCATGCCCAGGAATGTTTTATTAACTGGAGCTGCAAGTTAACTCCTTCTCCGAGAGAGGTGGTGGGGGAACAGCCCCCCGTAAAGTCAGAAGTATAGGTGAGAGCGTAAAACAGTAAAGTAGGCACTCTGGTTTTGGGGGTAGATGCTCGGGAACAGGAGGTTTCCTGAGGCTTGATCTCGCCTTTGCGTAATGCCGAGCCTCCTTCCTCATGACCTTTGCCAAGGGCATAGTTCCTCACGCTGGCTCCCGGCAACGGCTAAATAAGGTCAGTTAACTGCTCCTCACATCCACAGTGGTCCCAGGCCCCACATTTCCTTGCATAAAATCCTGAGGCCTATACATGATGATCCCCACTGTTTCCCCTCACACTTCTGGCTGTCTTCATGGCCAGACCTTTTCAGAAAACATAACCTTAGGCCAGGTATGAGCACCATAGAGACTCACTTTCTGCCACCTGTTTCCTACAGGATGAGCCCCAGCACAGGAGCCGGTCTCTGTGCCTTTTCTATTTTGCAGCAGGAGGCTATGAGAGGTTTCTGGCCTGTGTTTTCCATTTTTGTGGTTTTAGTCACAGCAACTGAAAAGAGAAGAGGCTTGGGGAAAGTAGGTGACATAAGTGAAATATTTAACTCTCTGTGATAGAGACACTTCCAAACCATCACCTGGGACACCTGTCCCAGAGGAAGCTATGGCAGAGGAAGCAACCGACTAGTCAGCCTTCTGTCATGAAGGTGTTCCCTCCTGGATTCCCCCTCCCCAACCCTCTCACCGGGGTTTTTAGACATCTTCTATCACTGTCTTTTATTATGTGAATTTCCTATAGTCCCTGAAGCCGGTACCAACATCAGTTCAGTTCAGTTCAGTCGCTCAGTCGTGTCCAACTCTTTGCGACCCCGTGAACTGCAGCACGCCAGCCCACCCAATCTATCACCAATTCCCAGAGTTTACTCAAACTCATGTTCATTGAGTCAGTGATGTCATCCAGCCATCTCATCCTCTGCTGTCCCCTTCTCCTTCTACCTTCAATCTTTCCCAGCAACAGGGTATTTTCCAGTGAGTCAGTTATCTGCATCAGGTGGCCAAAGTATTGGAGTTTCAGCTTTAGCATCAATCCTTCCAATGAATATTCAGGACTGATTTCCTTTAGGATGGATTGGTTGAATCTACTTGCAGTCCAAGGGACTCTCAAGAGTCTTCTCCAACACCACAGTTTAAAAGCATCAATTCTTCGGCACTCAGCTTTCTTTATAGTCCAACTCTCACATCCATACATGATTACTGGAAAAACCATAGCCTTGACTAGATGGACCACTGTTGGAAAAGTAATGTCTCTGCTTTTTAATATACCGTCTAGGTTGGTCATAGCTTTTCTTCCAAGGAGTAAGTGTCTTAATTTCATGGCTGCAGTCACCATCTGCAGTGATTTTGGAGCCCCCCAAAATAAAGTCTGTCACTGTTTCCACTGTTCCTCCATCTCTTTGCCATGAAGTGATGGGACCAGATGCCATGATCTTAGTTTTCTGAATGTTGAGTTTTAAGTCAATTTTTTCACTCTCCTCTTTGACTTTCATCAAGAGGCTCTTTAGTTTTTCTTCTCTTTCTGCCATAAGGGTGGTGTCATCTGTATATCTGAGGTTATTGATATTTCTCCCAGCAATCTTGATTCCAGCTTGTGCTTCATCCAGCCTAGCATTTCTCATGATGAACTCTGCATATAAGTTAAATAAGCAGGGTGACCATACACAGCCTTGATATATTCCTTTCCCTGTTTGGAACCAGTCTGCTATTTCATGTCCAGTTCTAACTGTTGCTTCCTGACCTGCATATAGATTTCTCAAGATTATACAGTGGAAGTGAGAAATAGATTCAAGGGATTAGATCTGATAGACAGAGTGCCTGATGAGCTATGGACGGAGGTTCGTGACATTGTACAGGAGACAGGGATCAAGACTATCCCCAAGAAAAAGAAATGCATAGAAGCAAATGGCTATCTGAGGAGGCCTTGCAAATAGCTGTGAAAAGAAGAGAAGCCAAAAGAAAAGGAGAAAAGGAAAGACATATCCATTTGAATGTGCAGTTCCAAAGAATAGCAAGGAGAAATAAGAAAGCCTTCTTCAGTGATCAGTGCAAAGAAATAGAGGAAAACAATAGAATAGGAAAGACTAGAGATCTCTTCAAGAAAATCAGACATACCAAGGGAACATTTCATGCAAAGATGGGCACAATAAAGGACAAAAATGGTATGGACCTAACAGAAGCAGAAGATATTAAGAAGAGGTGGCAAGAATACACAGAACTATACAAAAAAGATCTTCACGACCCAGATAATCACGATGGTATGATCACTCACCTAGAGCCACACATCCTGGAATGCAAAGTCACATGGGCCTTAGGAAGCATCACTATGAACAAAGCTAGTGGAGGTGATGGAATTCCAGTGGAGCTATTTCAAATCCTAAAAGATGTTGCTGTGAAAGCACTGCACTCAATATGCCAGCAAAGTTGGAAAACTCAACAGTGGCCACAGGACTGGAAATGGTCAGTTTTCATTCCAGTCCACAAGAAAGGCAATGCCAAAGAATGTTCAAACTACTCCACAATTACACTCATTTCACCTTCCAGTAAAGTAATGCTCAAAATTCTCCATGTCAGGCTTCAACAGTATGTGAACAGTGAACTTCTAGATGTTCCACATGGTTTGTAGAAAAGGCAGAAAAACCAGAAATCAAATTGTCAACATCTGTTGGATTATCAAAAAAGCAAGAGAATTCCAGAAGAACATGTATTTCTGCTTTATTGACTATGCCAAAGTCTTTGACTATGTGGATCACCACAAACTGTGGAAAATTCTTAAAGGGAATACCAAATCAGCTGACCTGCCTCTTGAGGAATCTGTATGCAGATCAGGAAGCAACAGTTAGAACTGGACATGGAACAACAGACTGGTTCCAAATAGGAAAAGGAGTACATCAAGGCTGTATATTGTCACCCTGCTTATTTAACTTATATGATGTCTTACTTCAATACTATTCCAGGTAGGGTGTGGTCAGAACCATCGCAGCTTCCCTTTCTCCACATTGCCAAGTTGGTCTACTCACACTCCCCATTTACCTAATGATTTTCATCTCTGGAGAATCCAATGGACAGAGAGCCTGGAGGGCTACAGTCTATGGGGTGGCAAAGTGTTGGACATGACTGAAGCTACTGAGCATGCACTGCATCTCTGGAAATCCCTTTCACCTCTGTTTTCATTCTCACAACAGGCATGCAAACCAAGTCACATTCTAATCTTAAAGAAGAGCACACTGAAACACAGAAATCTGGGTGGCCCATCCACACACCCTCTTCAAGTTAAACAGTAGGAGCACTAGACTCCCAACACCCTTTTGTTCATTCAGTGGTATTTTCACTGTAACATGCTGTCTTTCTGTTTACTGATTGATTTGGCTGACAAACCCCAGATCCTGGAAGAGCAATAAGGACCGAAAAGCAAATTATTGAGAGTCATGCATCTGGCCCTGACTAAGCCCAGGAGAGCAGATGCTGATTTGCTGGAGATAGTTAGAGTGTCATTAAGGAAACAAGATTTCACATCTGGAACCACCAGAGAATCATATATAACCACAGACAATATAATTGTTCATTGTGGGGTACCAGCTATAGGGGCTGACAATGAAAGACAGTGACAGAAGACATCTAGAAATGCTTCAGATTGATGTTAACAGATGGGAAACACACAGAAATTCAGAGGTGACACAGGAGAGCAAGAGGACAACAAAATATGCAAAGGAAAAATTATCTTGGGACTAGAGATTCATCTTCTCTGCTACTTCCCCCAGAGTGCTACCCTCAGGGCCTCCTATGGGGCTGCAGGAAAGAGCAGGAGATGGCCACTGCCCTCGAGGGGACACTCCCACCAGGCAGCCCACCTGCCATGCACCGTTCTATGCTGGGCACTCAGCCAGGTGAAGCAGAGCCCGAGGATGTTGTGAGGGTGCTAGGAGTCACAGGATGAAAACATCCAGCCTTGAGGCCAGTTAGCCTGTGTTCTACCTAGCACACCTCACAGTTTAAAATAATTATTATCTCCTGCAAATATGTCACATAAATACTTCTACAGAAGTGAATTTGCAGTTGAAAATCATCTTCTCATCCTATAGCTTTGTGTTAAAATCATTACTTAGAACAATCATGAACTGAGGTCTCAAAATATCCATCTAAGTATCTTTATCTCTCCTCAAGGATGTCTCTACATAGATATTTTGCAGAGGAGGATACCTCTCACCTGTCAACAGCCTGTTTAAACCTCCCTGCTCCTAAATATGTGCTGAATGGCTCAAGCATGGCTATGGCAGAGAAACAAATCTGAAGAACTGTAGAGGCTGAAATTACAGGTAGAATTGGCCTTCTCTAGGCGATGGCATCCCACTCCAGTACTCTTGCCTAGAAAATCCCATGGACGGAGGAGCCTGGTAGGCTGCAGTCCATGGGGTCGCGAAGACTCAGACATGACTGAGTGACTTCCCTTTCACTTTTCACTTTCATGCATTGGAGAAGGAAATGGCAACCCACTCCAGTGCGCTTGCCTGGAGAATCCCAGGGACAGGGGAGCCTGGTGGGCTGCCATCTATGGGGTCACACAGAGTCGGACACAAATGAAGTGACTTAGCAGCAGCAGCAGCAGAGGTTTACTCCACTTGCTTTGAGAGGTCATTATACCCCAGCTCTTCTCTGCTCCCTAGTGGTCATTTATTCTCTTGCCTTCTTCTCTTGCTCTTAACCCTTGGCTGGCCCTACATGGGTCACCAGCCTGGATAAAAACACATGCTATCCTACAGGCCCTGCTGCTAATAACCCCAGAAGATACAGACTAGCCTCTTTCCAGACCCCAATTTGACATTGCACACTGCTTTGAAACTTTTCACCCTTCTAAGTTATTTGTTAAAACAGTAGGTTTTTATAAGGCACCTTGAACAGTGTTGTGTAAGGCACTCTGCAGACGCTGCCATTGAAGTTAATTATTTGAGCTATCATTAAAAGGGATGCCTCTGAAACAAAAGTCATTTTCATCATCTCTTTTCTCCAGAGTAGCTTATCATCTGTGAGCTACATCTGCTTTAGAACCAGGGCTCTCCTGCAGCCAATGCCTCCTTCCTGTAGCAAAGTGACTCTGTTTAGAACAGCATCTGATGTGCATTCTTGGCCCATGGAGATTTTTACATACATATGCTGTCCCAGATTTATATAAGAAGCCTGAAACTAGATTTAGATGGGAATTTTTCTTCTAGACTCCGTTTTCTCTCGTTATTACTGACAGCAAGGTGCACTGTGATTTAGGAAGTTGGATGGCTTCCAAATCTTTTCTACCAACCAATTTCTGGGATTCTTTAGGAAGTTATTGTTTCATTTTGTGTCTCTTAATCACTCCTTTCAGTCCCTTTCAGAGGGAAGCCCTAGGAACCAGGACGCCATGGAGCTGAAGAAGTACACGGCAGGTTTCCAGTGAAGGATGGGGAATGCTGCACTTAAGCAGGCTTAGGTGCCGGACAGTGGGGGTGGGAGAAAAATAACCAAGGACACTAAGTGAGGAGGAAAACTCAGGGTAACCAAGACCAAATATTGACCTCAAGACTACATGCACTGAGCCAATTCTGACACCTAAGTCTTTGATTAGTAGCTTAAAATTTGTTTCTTCCAGCTCTGCCTTCTCAAGGAGCTTCAGTTCTCAGGTTTATGTCTGACACTCAGAAGTACTGCTGCTTCCAGAACATATTCCGGTTTAATGGCTATTCCGTGTGACCTCAGACATCCCACTCAACCTCAACTAGATGTTTCATTAAGTGTTGCTGAGACCACTTGCATCAGATCGCTGCTAAAACACAGATGTCTGGGCCCTGCCACAGACCTATTAAACCAGAATCTTCAAAGGCAGCACTCAAGGAATCTGCATTTGTTTTAAACTCCCTAGGTAATTCTTAGAAACAATGAAATTGGTAAAAGGCCTGCCTAGCTTATAAGGACACTGCTACTAACAGCATCCAAATGATTTCAAAGCACAGGTTTCAACTGAGACATCAGATGAAGCACCATTTTGCCATTTCACTAAAAGCCCTTCTTCCCAGGTGAACTTTGTCAGAACAACCTTGAAATGCCGACATGAAAAACGAAAATGCCATTAGGCCCCATTTAGTAGCTGTACAGTTACTGGGTAGTTTTACAGGTTTTTTTCAAGCCATTGGATACAAATTATATTTTCTACTGTGTCAGCATTTTTCTAATTCAAGTTTCTACTAGTAATCTGTTTTGCTGTGAATACTGGGTAAACTTCATGCCCAGCAGCTAAAATTTTTGGATGCAACAACTCATTTACTGAATTCTCATATATTCATCAAGGAATGAAAGCATGATTTTGTAGAATTGAATTTTAGAGCTCTCATGCAACTGAAAATTATATGGACCAATTTCCTCATTTTAAATTAGAAACATTAACGTGACTTTTCCCTTCCCTATCTCAGTCCCCAACTCATCACAGCTTGCCTAATTCTAAATATCCTTCAGCACCAATGCTACATTCTTAGTCTTGCTAGATCTGCTCTTTCCCTCTCCTGTGCTGCCTCAGCACTTTGTCTCAACCTCTTTAAAGCATATAGCATGTCAGTCTGATACTAGTTTCATATATATATACATATATATATTTTATAGTGAATCCTTGAAACAGAAACCATATCTAGTTCATTCCTACAACTTATAGGCATTTAAGGATTCTCAGTAAGTGTTTGATAAATTTTAGTTGGAAAAACTTGGCACAGAGCATGCTAGGAGGTAAAAGAATAAATGATATTCTTATTACTACTATCAATGACATATATATATATATATTTAGTTCTTGCCATGCATGGTTCTAAGCCCTTTATGGAGGCATCAACAGACCAAAACTTATCCTCAATTATATTATTGGAAAGGGAAAGAGCCATGATCTGGGCAGGAAAGCTTGAATCCAGAGATTCTTCTCTTGTTACCCTACTGCTTATATTGACACAGGAAGGTTCTCCTTCCACAGCCATCTTTTCATTCTGTGCACACAATCATGGTGAAAGATGGGAAACTTGAGACCCCAAAGGCTCAGTGCCCTGGGAATCACAATCTGTTACAGGTTAGAGTGCCTGAACTTCACAATGTGGCCACAGAATCATGCAATGTCAAAAACAGGACCAGAATGGATGTAGTTTTAGCATCTTTATAGACTTCTCATGACATGAGCATACAAAGTCTGAGATATAGGAAATCAGCCCATCAATAATTGTTAAAGGTATAAAGAGTACAAAAGTATTCATTTTGACACCACTCCAGCAACTAATTTGGAAGAAAAAGGATATGAGAGGACCACGTGGGAATGCCAAAGTCTTTCTGGGGATATGACAAAGCAAATGTGTACTGAGAGGACAGGCTACCAATGCAAAGGCAGGCATGTGTTCACATCTACATAAACCACTGGAGTTCAATGATTTAATCCCGAACCGTTAGCTACTTTCCAGTAAGGATCCCAGTTGTATTTATTAGATTTTCAGATCCCAGTGGCCTCTTCCCTATCTCTGAGTTGTTATCCAATTTTATTGCTTCTTGTTCTCCAATATATTAAATCCATCTCACCACCAAGTAAATTAATCCGATTGATCAGAAAGCTGTGTTCACCTGCTTTCTCTGTGACCCTCTAAGATGCTAAATCATATTTACATCCACCTGCCAGCATTCAGTACCCTCACCAGACAGATGCCATCATTTCAGGTTTCCTGACTCCAAGTCAGCCCACTGCATTCCACTCAATGCAGTAAATGTCAGCACCATTCTTATCCAGTCCTTATAGCAACACACACATGATCCCATAAATGCAACAGGCATCATTATCTAAACTCTCCCTCTTTCATACTCCCTATTGCAGACCATGACAATATTGATGATGTTAACAACAGTATGTGCTAACTATCAGACTGTGTATCTGCCTTTCCCACTACAGTGTGGGACCCTAGAAATCAGGAACAATATCTTGTTTTTCACACTGGTCTTCCCCACAGAACATCAAACACAGTACCTTGCTTACAGAACCTATTTAATAAATGCATGCCTAATTTAACTGAACAGACAATATAGAATAAAGAAGCTTGATGTGAATACTCAGTATCTACATCAGTACAACCTCGAGTAGCCTTATGGTTTTTAAAGGGTTTTACTATAGATATTTTTTTAAAGCCTACGGTCCTTCATTGCTCCTTATTCCCATGCCATTTGTGATGTCCTATAATGTGAGCAATAACCTCAGATATGCAGATGACACCAACCTTATGGCAGAAAGCGAATAAGAACTAAAGAGCTTCTTGATGAAAGTGAAAGAGGAGGGTGAAAAAGTTGGCTTAAAGCTCAACGTTCAGAAAACTAAGATCATGTCTTCTGGTCCCATCATGTCATGGCAAATAGATGGGGAAACAATGGAAACAGCGACAGATTTTATTTTGGGAGGGTCCAAAATCATTGCAGATGGTGACTGCAGCCATGAAATTAAAACACGCTTGCTCCTTGGGGGAAAAAAGCTATGACCAACCTGCTGCTGCTGCTAAGTTGCTTCAGTCGTGTCCGACTCTGTGTGACCCCATAGACAGCAGCCCACCAGGCTCCCCCGTCCCTGGGATTCTCCAGGCAAGAACACTGGAGTGGGTTGCCATTTCCTTCTCCAATGCATGAAAGTGAAAAGTGAAAGTGAAGTCACTCAGTCGTGTCCGACCTAGACAACGTATTAAAAAGCAGAGACACTGTTTTGTCAACAAAAGTCCATCTAGTCAAAGCTATGGTTTTTCCAGTAGTCATGTATGGATGTGAGATTTGGACCATAAAGAAAGCTGAGCACTGAAGAATTGACGCTTTTAAATTGTGGTGTTAGAGAAGACTCTTGAGAGTCCCTTGGACTGTAAGGATATCTAATCCAGTCCATCCTAAAGGAAATCAGTCCTGAATATTCACAGGAAGGACTGATGCTGAAGCTGAAACTCCAATACTTTGGCCACCTGATGCAAAGAAATGACTCCTTGGAAAAGACCCTAATGCTGGGAAACATTGAAGACAGCAGGAGAAGGGGACGATAGAGGATAAGATGATTGGATGGCATCACCGACTCGATGGACATAAGTTTGAGCAAGCTCTGGGCATTGGTGATGGACAGGGAGGCCTGGCGTGCTGCAGTCCATGGGGTCGCAAAGAATCGGACACAGTACTGAGTGACTGAACTGAAATGATAATGTGATGTTGCAGTTCCTTTCATCAAGAAAGGGAGTTTATTTCCCCTCTGCTTGATTATGGACTAGCTTTGTATTATAATTGCTTTGACAACATAATTTAGTGGAAATGATGGTGTGCTGGTTCTGAACTAGCCCTCCCAAGGCCTTGCCTGCTCCGCTTGCTTTTTTGGAACCCTGGAAGCACCAGGAGGACAAGCCTGGCTTAGGCTGCCATAGGAATGGAGACATGTGTCCTAGTCATCCTGCTGCACCTGCCAACAGCCAACCAACTTCAGAAGTATTGCTGCCTGGCTGACCTGCAGCTGACCTGGAACATCTGAGAGGGCCAGGATGAAATAGAGCTGACCAGCTGAATCCACCAGAATCATAAACTAAGTAAATGGCTGCTACTTAAAACCACTAAATTTGGAGTGAGCTGTTACACACTAATGAGATAACTGACACAAATTCTAAGTGTCGATATCCAGTGATGTCAACAGTAAACAAGAAAATACAGCTGAGTCCTCAGAGGCCCAAACTGCCGACTGGACCTTACCCTGGCTCTTTCTCAGCTCTGGTGTGGTGTATCAGACAAATTATCCACGTTCCTCCCCACTTTGGCTTCTGCTGCTGCTCTCCAGGTTTGCTTCAACTTGAGAGTCTTAATCTCATGTTAATAAATATGTGTCTGTTCAGGCAATTTGTTTGGGTATAATTATGCCAGTCTCCTAGGAAATTACTGCCACCTAAGTTATTACAGATTCACCTTGGAGACACTGCATCTGGCTGCTTCTTGTTCAGTCAAGTGCTCCCTTGCCAGAGACCAACACATAATGCTCTAAAGCTCTCTATTTAAAATCCTCTGTCTTTTTGGCATGACTCTTGCCAGCAACACCCAGCATAAGCACAGCTCTGGAGAATCAAAAGATGCTGATATGTCCAGAGGCACATTGCAGTAAGAGACTCTCAAACTTCAAAAGACAATACTTGCTTGAATTCCAGTTTCTATTTCTCTTTTCTTCTTGTCATCTTGAGAAAATGAAGCTATGTTTGCTTCTGTGGACTGGCTTGCATCATAGAAGAACTGACAGAATGTTCAATTTCCAGAAATTAGACATCTTGAATCCCCAGGGATTTTGTGGAATTCCTTCACAGGAAACTATTTCTATTGGAGCTTTTGAAGAGTAGTAATTTGTGACCATAATAAAGTGGATAACTTACAAACAAAGACCATTGTGCCTTCAAGCGGTGGCATACCAAGGGCAGAGTATTGGTAGATAGCTACTCTAGATGCAAGCAATAAAAGGGAATATTTCAGGTAGATAATTTAAAACAATAATACAGTGAATAAAAAGTCAGGGTATTTTTGCTACTATCACAAGCTAGCACTTCTAAACAATGTGAGTGACAAGATATTGGTTTCCAGTGGGAGTCCACCAATCCAGTGATGCACCCCACCTCCCAGTGTGTGTTCTTCTCTTCAAAGGAGCCCTCAAAGGAGGCTGCAGACCTAACCTCATGATTTGGCAAAATTAGACCATTTCAGGAGCCTCCCTACATGACCTGTCTTAAGTCATTCTTCTCAATTAACAGCCTCAATAGGAAGAAATATGTATTCTTTGAAGCTGGAAACAACTGAAGCCAGACTATTCTTTGCTACCCCAGCATGTAGCCAGCAGGCATTATGGTGGTTCTTGGCTCTCCCAAGAGTAGAGAAGCAAAGATGGGGAAGTTAACCACCTAAAGTTCCATATCGCAAACCCAAAACTATATGTGTGATGACACAAGGAATGCCAGCAGAGAGACAGAAAATTTAAAAAGACAAAGGAATTAAATAAGTAAACCGGATATGAAAAGCTGCTCCCCTGGTAGCTCAGATGGTAAAGAATCCACCTGCAGTGTGGGAGACCTGGGTTCAATCCTTGGATTGAGAAGATCCCCTGGAGGAGGGCACGACAACCCATTCCAGTATTCTTGCCTGGAGAACCCCCACGGACAGAGGAGCCTGGAGGGCTATAGTCTGTGGGGTTGCAAAGCGTCAGACACAACGGAGCAACTAAGAACACACAGGATATGAAAACATATACAAGATTAGAAATTAACAATCCATTTGATGATATTAACAGTAAAATGATGCAATAGAACTAAAATAGAAAGACTAGGGGGAAAAATTGAACAGAGTATCACAGGTCTGTAGACAATATCAAATAGCCTAACACATGTATAATTCAAGCTCTTGAAGAACAGAGCATAGATCAGCAGAAATAAATGAAGACAGACAGGCTAAAATTTTTCAAAAATTGTGGAATAATTTCAAGCCATAGATTAAATAAGCTCATTGAAACTTAAGCAGGATAAATGAAAAGAAAGTCATAAAAATGCATACCATAGTCACACTTCTAAAAACCAGAGATAAGGAAAAATTATTAAAAGCAGACAGTAAAAGAAAAAAAAAGATTATATACAAAGGAAAACTGGTATTAAAACAAACAACTAATTTGTCATCAAAAACAATGGAGGCCAGAAGTAAAGGAAAAAACATCTGTAAGAGGTTGAAAGAAAAATACCCTGTCAATCTAGAATTTTGTACTTAAATAAAGAAGGCTAAATAATGACATTCTAAACAGAGAAAAAAATGACATAATTTTCAATCTGATTTCAAAAGGTCTGTCCTATTAGAATTAGTAGGAGAATTTCTTTCAGGCTGAAAGAAAATGATAATGGGTGGAAATACAGATGAGCAAAAAGCACGATAAAACTTGAACAAGATTTGTATATTAAATAAAAACATCATCTCTTTTTTTTTCAGTTTGGCATTTTACTGCAGCTGCATAAGACTGACAATTGAGAAACTGGAGTGTATTATTTTTATCAGTTTTGGTTTTTCCAGTAGTCATGCATAGATGTGAGAATTGGACTATAAAGAAAGCTGAGCACCGAATAATTGATGCTTTTAAATTGTGGAGTTGGAGAAGACTCTTGGGAGTCCCTTGGGCTGCAAGGAGATCCAACCAGTCAATCCCAAAAGAAATCAGTCCTGAATATTCACTGGAAGGACTGATGCTGAAACTGAAGCTCCAATACTTTGGCCACCTCATGTGAAGCGCTAACTCATTGGAAAAGACCCTGATGCTGGGAAAGACTTAAGGTGGGAGGAGAAAGGGATGACAGAAGATGAGATGGTTGGATGGAAAGTGACATGATGGACATGAGTTTGAGTAAGCTCTGGGAGTTGTTGATGAACAGGGAAGTGCTGCAGTCCAGGGGGTCACAGAGTCATACACAACTGAGCTACTGAACTGAACTGATAATTTTTTATAAGTCTGATAAAATTTCAAAGTTAAAAAACAGATTAAGAGAAGGAATAAAGTTGGCACCTGATTTCAAAATTTACTACAAAACTACTTTCAAAACTTAAAACTACAGTAATCTAACTCTGGCATTGATGTCTTATAGACAGATTATGTCTATAAGTGATATAGATCAATTAAAAAAATACAGTCCAAAAAGAGGCACCCACATAAATGTTAGAGTATTTATGTTCAAGGTATCAAGGTAATTAAACAGTAAAAGGATCATCTTTTCAATAAATGATATCAGAGCAATTGGACAGCTATATTTTTAAAATTAGCTAAATCATTTATCTCACACCATACATAAAAGTCCATTTGAAATGGGTCATAAACCTAAATTTAAAAACAAAATCTATGAAACCTTTAGAAGGAAACATAGGATAATTTTGCAAACTCAGTAAAAGGAAGAATTATTATATAGGATACCAAAAGTATAAATCTCAAAAGAAAATAATTGACAAACTGGATTTTACCAAAATAAAAAATATTGCTTTTTTAAAGGTAAGGAAAATTTAAAAGGAAGCCCTAGACAGACTAAAATATTATATGGAAAAATTTTTAAGTGTATCCAGAAAATTATTCCCATCATATATATATTTAACATTGCTATAAATCAGCAATACAATGTAAAAACAATGTATAAACAATGTGATAAAAATTTAGGTAAAATATTGAACAAACATTTCATAAATGAAAGATGCAAAAATGTCCAATAAACACAAGAAGAGGTATTAAACAACATTAACATCAAGGACAGAGAAAGCAATGGCACCCCACTCCAGCATTGTTGCCTGGAAAATCCCATGGACAGAGGAGCCTGGTGGGCCGCAGTCCATGGCGGGGCTGAGTCGGACACGACTGAGCGACTTCACTTTCACTTTTCAGTTTCATGCACTGGAGAAGGAAATGGCAACTCACTCCAGTGTTCTTTCCTGGAGAATTCCAGGGACGGGGAGCCTGGTGGGCTGCCGTCTCTGGGGTCGCACAGAGTCGGACATGACTGAAGAGATTTAGCAGCAGCAGCAGCAGCAACAGCAAGAAAATGCAAATTTTGAAAATCACTGCACAAACACTGTAATGGCTAAAAAAATTTTTTATACACTGAAAATAACAAATATTGCTGAAGTTTTGGAGCAACTGGAGATCTCCTACTAGTGAGAATATAAAATCATTCACCATCTTTAAAGAACTATTTGACCCGCATCTGCAAAAGTTAAATATAGATGAACCCTATGACTCAGTAATTGTATCTCCAGGTTTTTACCTAGAAGAAATAAAATACATGTCCATAGAAGACCTATAATAGCCTTATTCATAAATAGTCAAAAACTACAAACAGGTCAAAAATTCCTCAATAAGAATATTGATAAATTCTAGTATACACCTACAATGGAACAGCAACAAAAAGTACAAAGTAATACACCAACATGGATGAATTTCAAAAACATTATGTTAAGAGAGAGAAGTCAGTCACAAAAGGTACATGCTTATATGCAGATGAGATCAAAGAACAGGCAAAAGAAAAATGATGGAAATCAGGACACTGGGAGCTTCTGGATTGGAAAGGAGAAAAAGAGAGTCTTCTGAGGTAAAGATGATATTCTGTATCTTATTTTGGCTACTGGTTATACTTTTGCTTTATTGACTATGCCAAAACCTTTGACTAAGTGGATCACAACAAACTGTGAAAAATTCTTAAAGAGATGGGAATACCAGACCACCTGACTTGCCTCCTGAGGAATCTGTATGAAGGTCAAGAAGCAATAGTTAAAACTGGACATGGAACAACAGACTGGTTCCAAATCGGGAATGGAATATGTCAGGGCTGTATATTGTCACCCTGCTTATTTAACTTATATGCAGAGTACATCATGAGAAATGCTGGATTGGAGGAAGCACAAGCTGGAATCAAGAATGCCAGGAGAAATATCAATAATCGTAGATATTCAGATGACACCACCCTTGTGGCAGAAAGTGAAGAAGAACTAAAGAGGCTCTTGATGAAAGTGAAAGAGAAGAGTGAAAAAGTTGGCTTAAAACTTAATATTCAGAAAACTAAGATCATGGCTTCTGGTCCCACTACTTCATAGCAAATAGATGGGGAAACAGTGACAGACTTTATCTTTTTGGGGCTCCAAAATCACTGCAGATGGTGACTGCAGCCATGAGATTAAGAGACATTTGTTCCTTGGAAGAAAAGTTATGACCAAGCTAGACAGAATATTAAAAAGCAGAGACATTACTTTGCCAACAAAGGTTCATCTAGTCAAAGCTATGGTTTTTCCAGTAGTCATGTATGGATGTGAGAGTTGGACTGTGAAGAAAGCTGAGAGCCGAAGAATTGATACTTTTTAACTGTGGTGTTGGAGAAGACTCTTGAGAGTCCCTTGGACAGCAAGGAGATCCAACCAGTCCATTCTAAAGGAAATCAGTCCTGAATATTCATAGTAAGGACTGATGCTGGAGCTGAAACTCCAATATTTTGGCCACCTGATGCAAAGCACTGACTCATTTGAAAAGACCCTGATGCTGGGAAAGATTGAAGGCAGAAGAAGGGGATGACAGAGGATGAGATGGTTGGATGGCATCACTGACTCAAAGGACATGAGTCTGAGTAAACAAGGGGAGTTGGTAATGGATAGGGAAGCCTGGCATGCTGCAGTCCATGGGGTTGCAAAGAGTTGGACACACTGAGTGACTGAACTGAACTGAACTACATGGGTACATATGAATGCCAAAATTATTCAAAGTGAACACTTAGGTCAATGCATTTTATTTTATGCAAATCATACCTCCAAAATTGAAAGACAGAGAGAAAAGAAGGAGGAAGTAGAGGGGAAGGCAGGGAGTGATGAAAGGAGAGATGGGGAGATGAAGGGAAGGAGGAAGAGCTGAATGGAGGGAAGAGGAAAGGATGGCAGAACAGTGAAAACAGATCATATGCTAATATTTGAACACAAATGTGCCAAATCAATTAAGAATAGACTTTTCAAAATTCAAATATTTTGAAAAGCATTGGATTTTTTTCAAGGAACAAACATTGTTACACATTTTTCAAGTTAACTCACCACTACATTTCCAAGAAAATTAGCAAACCGACTCTCAAATCTGCTCTCTTCAAGTGTGGATAGAGCACAATCCATGGAAAGTGAATTTTTAAAATATATATTGAGGTCTTAAAAATCAGATTGCTGGCTGAATTCTATGCCAAAATGATTGAATATTTCAAGGTTTGTGGTTCTACACAGCAGGGCCTGTGCCCTCTGTCTCAGGTACCCAGTAGACAACAGAGCTTCTCTCTAACCCCAGCAGGATGTAGAAAGTTTCCTCAAGAACATGAATTCAAAAGTCCTGTTAAGAAGTTTCTGGAAACATCCTAGTCTACAAATTAAAATTTCAGCTTCAGCAGGCTCTCCTCTCTCATCCTTTCATCCCTTAAGAAAGAAACTCGACAGTGAGGACCCTGAGCTCTTGGAGAGGTTCTGTTTTTGAAAGTAAATACCAGGTTTAATTACTTGGAGGTCATTTATGTTAGCCTCATCATTCATCCTTTGGCAGATAATATAAGGAAATTAGGAGATTTACTTGAAAAGAACATGTGGATTAGTATATGAAAGCAAGGTGAAGGTGCTCTTCATTCTAACAGAAGCAGCCACTTATTTCTCTATGGTGGTTTTTGTTTTTGTTTTTTAATTTAAATTTCCAGGAAATTACCACTATCATTTAATCTGATGATTAGATCTGGAGATCCAAACCCTTCTGTTATTTTTCTCTAAATCTGTTTATTCCTCTTCTATCTCCCAAGAAGATGGAACAGGAAACTTTTTTTGGTAATGTTCAAGTTAATATGACATTGCACTGATTTATTTATTTTTGGTCTTTTAAGAGAGACAGTGTCAATTAAGAGTCCTTTCCCTCCTTACTTCTTCCCTGGGATGACAGCCAAATTCCAGGGGATTTCTCCAGTGCTTCTCCAGTGCCCAGAAATCATCAGGGAGATGAACTTCACCTGAGCCTACCCCAGGAACTTGATTGGTGTTCCCTGAGATACAACTGTCCCATCAGTATTTGGCTACAGACTGTATCTAGTTTTCAGAGAAAGCATGCCCTCAAATATGCTTTCTGAGCCAGAGTCTTCCTGCCTTTGCACTCACTGTCCACACTACCAGATTGTGGCTTTGTCCCTCTCCCAGTTGCTAAACCCCTAGGCTACCAGATCTCTCCCTCAGCTAACTTCTGCTCCTGCTCCGAAGTGAACATAACTGGTTTGGCTGTGTTCCTTTTCTTTTTCCTTTTTCTTTGAGGATCTTCTTCACTGTGTAAGCCATGTACCTTGATGATGGGTAAAGTAATGTACTGTAAAAATAGGATAGAGGTTTAAAGTCAGGCTCTCAAGAGATACAGTCACTGTGATTACAGGATTTAGTAAGTGAGGATTATTGACTGAAACCAGAAGCACCAAATATGTGACCTTTCAAACTATTTATTCAGACATGTGTTAACCAGATGTGTACAATGTGACAGGCACTATTCTAGAAGCTGGGGCCACACGGCACAATGATAAGACAGACATAATCTCTGCCCTCTGGGAATTCGCCAATTGGAAGGGGAGCCAAAGACTGGACAGGTGATTCCAGGTTTTGCCTTGATTTGGCGAAGAACACATGATGCGGACCTAACTCTTGCGGAAAAGGGGAACACTCAATATTGTTCTCTCCTCCTGGCTTTTTATCAATTAATCACAAAATATTTTTTATACTCCATACAATGTGCCCAGAATTACACTAGGCATTGAGATTCTTAGATTTGAAACTCCAAAAGCCAAACTTAGGCCATAGAAATGGTGATCCTAATTACAATATAAGTACCAATAAGACTTTAATTCAGACCTTCGCTAATTGTTATCCCTGCTACTCAAAAACAAATATAAATGTGCTTTGCACTCTGCTCAATTGCCCTCAGTTCCACCTTTCCACTGAGATTTCTCAGCAGCATCTACCTGTGACACTCACTCAATAAAGAGGTGACAGCAGTGAGAAGCTGGACTAAACTTCTAATCAGTTCGCAGCCAGGCATAGTCAGCCTTGTGGTTCAGACTCAACCAGTGCCCAGACAAGAGTGCACTGCAGATCAAAACGCAGCAGTCCAAAGGCACAGTGACCCCCTACCCCTTTGAGATGGTAGTCTGCTTCCTGGGCATAGGGTCAAGGTCATTTTCCCATAGTAAGACCAAGGCAACTCCTTTCCGGTGCTCACACTCTTCACAGCTGCTGTTGACATCCCATGGTGCCTGCTCCGGAGGTCAGGCTGCAACTTTCGATTCACACCATTTGATTAAAAAAACCAGAGATGTGTTGCCCTTGGAAATAGGCTGCAGTAAAAATAGATCAAAATAGCCAGTGTCTCCAGGAAAGCTCGGGTTATTGTCTCTTTATCCAATTTCTTTAAATTTGTGAAGGCAGGAAGAGCTCTGGGTCTCAGAAGAAATTGTACAGCTAAGAGTAAATTTAATAATATAAACTTTTCTTCTGCACAATCATAGTGACTCACAAAAATCTGAACGCACTAAGCATTTAGGGTTGTGACATCCTGGGGAAAAGCAAGAAGTTGGAACTCATATTTATCTTTCCATAATTAGACTTTGCTCTAGCTGTCACAAGGAACAGCGCAGTGCTCTGACACACCACCAGCATTCAAATTGGGAGCGATGCTAAAAATGAAGGCAGACTCCACTTTCAAGCAAGCGGATCAGTTTGGAGCAATATCCCCAAAGAAGGCATGTCATTCAGAGTGTTGTTTAAACTCAATGGTTTCTTTGGAGTTACTTCCACCTCTCAGGCAAACCCATCAACTTGAAAGAGACACGGGCTGCACATTAAATATCTCCAAAGACCTTTTTGGAAAGAGAGATTAATGTGAGTGGTCATTAAAAGCTGTGTCAGGGCCTGGTAAACACGGGCTCCGTGCAGAGTTTACAGAGCAATCCATCAATCAGCAACTATCCTGGAGGGCCTGTTCCAAAGGCAGTGGGAGCCACAGAAGGTCCTTGACCAGATGACTGGCATATGGAAAAGGCTGTCTGTCTTACGGAGATGATGAGCTGGCAACGAGGGCAGCTGGAGGGGAAAGCCAGTTGGAGGACAGTGTGATGGGTAGGAGCATTCTGATGCTAATCCAGGCAGGTAACAGTGGATGTGGACTGTATGACCATCAGAGGCTTTGAAAAGCAGAAAGAACAACCTGATTAGTGTTAAATAAAGTATAGGGACCTGAAAAGGTGAAGGTAGGTCGGGAATCCAGACCACCATGTCCTGGAAATAAAGGAGCCTGTGCAAGGACCAGTGGTAGAAAAGTTGGACTTAGATCATTCCCAGGTAAGGGGCGGTGGGGAGATGATGCAGACATTTAGGCAATGGCAGAGCAACCTGAAGAATGAGGAGTCTACAGAGGTCTTTGAGAATGAGCTACAGCTGCCTCATTCTCAGAGGTACAGAGACCACACTGTAACTGCTCCACCCTACTCCTGCATTCCACACCCCTCACCGCCCACTGAACTGTTTTCCCCTTAGTAATCCCAGATCTCAAGGCAGCTTCCGCAAGCCGCCTTCTAATTTTTGGCTGCAGGCTCCTGTGTTGAATCTAAGGCAGGGCAGAGGAAGTCAGCTGTGCACAGAGCCATTCCTATCTGCATATCCCAGGCACTCCCAAGGGAGGACAAACACAAAGTGTTTGGGGAATGTAAACATGTTAACAGGACAGTCATCTATCAAGGCCACAAGAAGCACTGTGGATCCATGAAGGCATAGTTAGCAGCTGAGATGACTGCCCCAGCAGGGTAGCACAGAGACACAGGGACATGGGGACACACAGAAAACAAATCAGGGAGGCGAAGAGCAAACTTTAACCTTTCACTGTGAAGCTCTTTTCCTACAGAGTTAGGCAGAGCAGAATCAAAAGTGCACTTCAGTTAATTTGGGGTTGCTGCTAGGATCCATCGGAGAAGGCAATGGCACCCCACTCCAGTACTTTTGCTTGGAAAATCCCATGGATGGAGGAACCTGGTGGGCTGCAGTCCACGGGATCGCGAAGTCGGACACGACTGAGCAACTTCACTTTCACTTTTCACTCTCATGCCTTGGAAGAGGAAATGGCAACCCACTCCAGTGTTCTTGCCTGGAGAATCCGAGGGACAGAAGAGCCTGGTAGGCTGCCATCTCTGCGGTCGCACAGAGTCGGACACGACTGAAGCGACTTAGCAGCAGCAGCAGCTGCAGCTAGGATCCATCTTATCCTCTGCACTGTATAACATTTTCTGTCATTATGCTTATTCTGTCCATGTCAAGTCATTGTTGTTGTTCAATCTAACAAATATTTATCATGTGCTCTGTTACACAGGACTCTGCTGGGTGCTCAGTAAGGGCCCAGTAGGGGTGGAGGATGGATGAAGGGAAGTGGGGAGGGCACAGTAAAGGAGGAGGCAGGGTGCTAAGGAGGAAAGGTTGGTTCAAGGTTCCTGGCTGAGTCCTTAATGTCAGGGTTTGAAAGAGTTCAATTCTCAAAGTTCACCATGGCAATCAAATGGACAATCGAGAAACAGGTGAAGATCGGAGATGGGAGAACAAGCTAGAAGTTCCACTGGAAAATAGTACAGAATCAAGAAGACAGAATCAGGCAGATCCTCAGGGATGAGAGAGTGGGGATCGCAGGTAACAAAGCCCTCTCATGCAGGAAAGGGGAATGAGCCAGGGCGGACAATAACCCCGGGCCTTCCCGTCAGCTCATAAAGGACCTCAACAAAGCCTCCAGGGCCTCAGTCTTCCCAAATGTCCAAGAAGCGGAGGTGAGCTGCACACTTCCTGTCACTCCAGGCTAGCCCTGACTTTTATCACTCTGTTTTGCAAGAAAGCAGAACTCTGTTCTTCCTGACACCATTGCTGCTGACATTCATTCTCTGCTCCCAAAGGACACTTTTCATTTCATCTTTGCCATAAAGTTTTTTTTTTTGATACATGAAAATGTGATGATTCTCCCTCCGTCTACTCCAAGTCCTACCTGATCTTGCCCATAAGTGAAATCATAAATTAAATCCACCCTAGAACTTGCCTCCACTGCCCTTCAAAAAGAGATTCATTGCTAGAGCGAGTGGTCTACAAGCATTCATCACTTCACAATGCAGACTTTCTCGGTGGTCCTTGGGGAAGGGGAAGTAGAGGAAGCACGGCAAGGGCTGATTCCTCAGGTGAAAGCCAGAGCATCTTAAGTCAGATATGACCTCCCCCAGCAATATGTCCTTTCTGAATTGGTTTGCGCACTTTGGAGACAGCACATCTTCCTTACGTTACTTCTTCATGAGCCTGACAACATAAACCTGAGAACCAAAACAATACAACTGAGTGATCAAGAGCCCTCTATCAGTCTCTTGAGGCCCTCTGGTGGGGCTCAATCTTTCTCTAGTCCAGGGGCCCCCAACCTCCAGAATCTCATGTCTAATGATCTGAGGTGGAGCTGATACAATAATAATTGAAATACAGTGCACAGTAAAGGTGATGTGTTTGAATCATCCCGAAACCACTCCCCAACCCAGTCCATGGAAAAACTGTCTTCTAGGAAACCAGTCCTTGGTGCCCAAAAGGTTGGGAACTGCTGCTCTTGGCTACCTGTAGGTACTTCTACCACTTAACCTCGTCAGTCAAATGCAATTACTTCTCTGTGAAATATTCCAAGGACAAAGACCACATTCAAATCGCTTCTGTACTGCCAGGGCCTAGCGCAATATGTGGCACTGAGTAGGTACCCAATAAATACATGCATAGGCACCCAGTGAACAAGCAAATGAATAAACACAGCAAGTGGGTAATGTCCTAGTTTAATAGGTCACCAATGGCTACTTTAGAAATTCAACAACATGTGCTATTGGATTGTTCTCTGCCAAAGAGCTCATCTGTGTGCTTCACAATTATTTCTAAATGGTGTATGTGTGATAGTGAGCCTCACAGCATGCCAGATTGCGGGCCGTCAACTCAGTTAATTCACACAACAACCCTGTAGACACTATCATTATCTTCATTTTATAGAGGAGGTAACAGATACCAGGGGGAGGACTATAAACTGCTCACAGTTATCTCCTGAGCCTGATTTTGAAAATCCAGAGGCATCCAACTCCAGATCTTGTGTTCTACGCCACTACGATATATGCCTCTCCAGAGGCAGTTTACAGAACAGGTCAATGTCCCAGCATGTGCTACCTCACAGAGGACTTTATGTTGATGAATCAGAGTCATCAATCAAAAGGTCACCAAGCCAGCATATTGTCCAAAGTCTTCCAGTGACTTGCTAAGGTGATCAGTATAAAATGCTTATTTTTTGTATCTCAGGCTCTTTGTTGGCAAATAACGGGTATTAAACTCTGAAATCTCTTCCCAGAATATATTATGACTCTAACAGGCTATGGGTTTTAACACAATTTTTTCCCCTCGATCAGATTTTTCTCACCATCCACATTTCCTGTCACCATTCCCTGCAAATGCAGACATGCTTTTCAGTTTCAAAAAAGAAGACAACAGTAAAAACTTTGGGCTAAGTGGAGTATGAAAATGAACAGCAGAGGCTTGTTAACTGAGTTTGACGTTGGAGGTGACATTGCTAATTTTCTACTGCCTCTTCTGTCTTTATGAAATGCACAGAATGACAGAATATCTGTCAAGGAGTGGCAGAATTCCCTGTCTTATCACAGATCTGTGCAAATTTAAAAGCTGTGCAGAAGGTCAGTGAAAAAGAGGTAAAAGGAAGGGTAATGTATACTAGGTAATAATTGGAGCCAAAAAAGAAGTTTCAGTGAGTCTCTGTGGTATAAAAGAAAGGAATCAGAAATATGAAATAAATATTCATTTAGAAAACAAGATGCCACCTGACCCTCTGGCCTGTAGGATTTTGGGAAATAATAGTAAATCAGTGAATAATACTGGGATTTACTTACGCAATTAAGTAGATTGGCTACTACCACCAGTCTTCCTAAACGTAAAGTGCTGGGTGATTCTAGAAAGGATGTAGGAGAAGCATCAGCTGTATCCTGCCCTTTAGAAGCTCACAATCTGGTAAAATTGCATGAAGACATGAAATAAACAAAAAACTTCATAACATACATAATGCAGTATTCCTGGACCCAGCACTGGACCCAACAAAAAGTAAGTGTTCAAACAAGTGTTGAATGGCACTGAATTCAAATGGAAACTAGTGCAGTACCAGTCCCCAGTGTGGAAGATTGGAGGATAAACTGGTCCCGAAGGATTTCACAGAGATGAGCAAGTCACCCAGGACTTTCAAGGGTGGTTAGGATTACAGATCAGATAATCTTTAACATATTTAAACAAATATCTCTTAGGATTTATGGCTTTTTAAAAAAAACATAGTCAATAAAGTTTAGAAATGTCCACCTCTCACTTGACATCCAAACTGTACCTAACTTAGGACAGTTCAAGTGCAAGATACTGAGAGCATCACTCATCTATGAGAATTGGGCGGCAAGATGTACAGGCAGATTTCCAAGTCAGCTTTCAGTTAGAAAGCTTGTAATACAGATTCTTTGTAGATGCTCACTAAATAGTTGCTCCTGAATGAAGGAATGGGTGAATTATTCCTTTCGAAACAGTATACTACAGAGAGTTACACAGCACCTGATAGACAAGGCAGGAGCCAGTATATATAGCTCCTTGGGATGACCCCTCCCACCTGTGACCTTCCACTGCAGCACAGGTCAAGCCAGAACTCCCTGTTCAGTAGTGACTCCCACCCCTTCTAAGTGATGGAGCCCCTTCTATGAAATACACAAATCAACTCTCAACAGCAAGTCTGATTTCTTGAAATTTTCAGCAGGGTGAGATCATTAAGCCATTGACATTAACTGGGGAGTGGCCTCCTAAATATTCCCTTTATTCTATCTGCATCAGTTACTGCATTTGTGAAATGGGAATAACAGAGCTGTTGGAAGAAACAATTATTAAAAGTGATTATGAAGAACTTTGCGATATAAAGTGCTTGTTAAAACGGAGAAGTACTCGATGTACCCTTCACAATTCCCCCCAGACTATGAAAACCCCATTTGTAGAAATATCATAAGCTTGCCTAGACAGCAAGTATTTTGAAGCTTATGCTTTACCATTTAAATCTGTCATCTTGCAAAGAAGCTCATTATTTCAGAAATATGAGCATTTTAAAGATGCTACTGCAGTTCTCAATCACAAGTTTTCATTGCTTTTATTTAAAATAAGCCACCTTGAAATCTGTCTCCAAATCCACATCTTTGCATACAGGTTTTAACCAGCAGTTATGTGTGTGCACATTTGAAATATGGTGTCTAAGAGATGTCTCCTTTAATTATCCCTGTTAGAATGGTCCCTCTCTTTAATAATTCCCATTTGGTTGAACAATAAGTGGGAGAATTCATTTTCTCTTGTACACCTCATTGAAATGAGCTTTAGTGAGAAGTTAACTTAGCTAATTTGTTTGCTTTGCATAATTATTATAATCACCTACTAAGTACTACCAGTGAATAAGCACTAATATCCTACAAGAACATCACATGAACTTTTCATAAATTATTTTAGTCCAAGGAATGTATTTTTGCTTTCCTCTCTATCACAGGGAAACAAAGAGATGGAGAGAAAGGGAAGTTCAGTTAAATCCGAGTATAAATAAACTCAAATTTCCCTGTGAGAGGGTGATAGGGAGTAGAAGGGTTAGAGATGGCAACCCAAAGGAAACTGTAATTCAAAAAGATACATGCAGTCTAATGTTTATGCAGCTCTATTTAAAAGTAATGTATGTGCCTATCAACAGATGAATGGATAAAGACGTGGTGTGTATGTGTGTGTGTACACACACACAATGGAATATTACTCAGGCCTAAATTATGAAATAATGCCATTGCAGAACAGGGGTAGACCTAGAGATTATCATACTAACTAAGCCAGACAGAGAAAGACAAATATCATATGATATTGCTTATATATGGAATCTAAAACAAAGCTATGAATTTATTTATAAAATAGAGATTCATAGATATAGAAAACAAATTTATAGTTACTGAAGAGGAAAAGGAGGGAGGGATAAATTAGGAGAATGTGACTAACAGATACCCACTCACTGAGCTATATACCTGAAACTACCAAGATACTGTAAATCAACTATATTTCAATTTAAAGAATGAATGAATAAATAAATAAATAAAAAGAGACTGAATATGGCAGAGAAGGCAGTGCTATCTAACAGTTAACAGTTCAGGCTCTGGAATCAGATTTCCTGGATATGGCTTGGCTTTAAAACTTATCAAGGAGGTTTAGGAATGTTACTTTCCCTGATTCCTAGTTTAGTTCATACTCCAAATTTACACAGTGAGTATCAAAAGTGGTAATAGGTATGGAGTACCTATAAAAGTATTTCTTGACTCAAAAATGGTTAGCCACTATGAATGGCACATATTTGGAGGGACTCCTGGAAGCAGGCACAAAGACCCCTTCTCAGCAGGGAGCTATAAAAAGAGCATTAAGCCATGCCCAGGCACCTGCGCCAAACTCTGTTCATCTTCACACTCCCATGGAAGGCAGTAGGAGAGACCACATAGTCAGTAAACCTGGTGTTCATTTCCAGCTCTGCTACATGCACTATGTACCTACTGCAGTCCACACACCATGCCAGTTGCCTTACACTGAGATTTAATCCTGTAAATGTAAAAAAGGAAAAACAGTAACCCTTACCACAGATTTGTTGTAGGAAAATCAACGGCAAGAAGGCATGTGAAAGTACTTTGCACACTGACAAAAACCAGCATCTGCAGACGTTGGGGTATTCATGCTAAATACAGATGGCTGTGTCTACTTTATTACATAATGGATCTACTTTCAGGCAATCCACATCTGCACTTGACAACCAAGTACAAGTTTTTACAATCAGTGTTCCTAAGATCATTCAGTACAAGCCGTTTTCTCCAAGGGCAGAGTGGACACAGGGTGTGTGGACCCTTTCCCCCCAAAGACCCCGCCTGCTGCTTCCCTGCCGAGGTCTGACATGAGGAAGTGAGACCTCAGGAGACCCTGTCCTTGCTTGTGCCAGCTCAACAGAAGGTGTCAGAATGACACATGAGCTGTGGTGGGGGGTGAACATGGAATGTAAAAAGAGCAAAGGCATGGGCATTTCAGAATATTCATACACAGTGGCACTCTTGTTTGCCATTCACTGATCTCATTCAGTGTCCTCAATAGAGTGGCTACCCCCGGCTGCCCCAGAGATGTGTGTTCAATACTATGGAGGAGGAAAGGGCCAGTCCCCCATTCTATTCAAACAATATTTATGAAGTGCTTTCCATGTGTGAGGGACTATGCAAGACACCAGGGATAAACCTATGAGGAAAACCAAAAGAGGTCTTGACTTTTACTGAATTATTTAGCACAGATGTCCTGACAACCAACTATGTGTTGGACAATGTTCTAGGTGTTAAAAGCAATAGCAGTGAAGAGAACACAGTCTCTGCTCCCAAGCTGGAGACTGCACTTCAGTGGGAGAAATAGATTGCAGACTGATTGCATCATTATTTCATTACAATTAAACTACAAAAGAACAGCATGCTTGGGGCTGGTGCATGGGGATGACCCACAGAGATGTTATGGGGAGGGAGGTGGGAGGGGGGTTCATTTTTGGGAACACATGTAAGAATTAAAGATTTTAAAATTAAAAAATAAAATAAAATAAAATAAACTACAAAAGAACAGTAGAGGACACCATGAGAGAATTTTACAGGAGATCTGTCCTGGACTGAAAAGGCAGGGAAAGCTGCTTAGAGAAAATGAAGTTTCATCTGAGATCCAAAGTCTGAATAGTGGACAGCTGGGCAAAAGAATGGTAGAGGAAGAAAACTTTCAGCAACTAAAAATACGTGCAAAGTCCATCTGAATTTTCCAAGAACTGTAAGAAGGCCAGGGTGACAGAAGTGTGGAGAATGAGGTGTAAAGCTGGAAATGATAATGCAGAGTTTAATTATTCAGCCTATCTGAGGGATTCTGAAATTGATGCCATGGAAACGGGAAATATCTAAGGGTTTAATAAGCTAACTGATATAATAAAACTTGTGATTTAAAAGACTACTTCATATATACTATGGGGAATGGGTTGGTAGGGAAAATACCAGATGTGGGTGAGTACATGGAGAGTTATTACAATAGGCCCAGCTAGACACTGCTGGATATGACAAGACAGTGGCTGTCAGTATGGGGACAGGGGAGAAGTGCGGATGTCTGAGAGATGTTTAAGTGTTAGATTTTCTTGGCTTATTTTTCTGAACTGTTGCATTAAAAAGATAATGATGTCAAGGGAGACAACACATCTGGTTTACACACCTGGGTGCATGGTGACATACCATTCACTGAAATAAGGAATTATGAAAGAGATTTATTGATTGGAAATGACGAGTGTACCGCTTTTGGCAGATGTGTAGGTATTTTTGGACTTCCAAGTGGAGATGTCCAAGAGGCAATCTGGAGCTCAGAGGTGAAGAAAGCAGGAAATTGGGAAATTTGGGGTTGTTACAGGTTTGATTGTATCCTCCCAAAGGTATGTTGAATCCTAACCCCCAGTGCCCCAGATCATCACAATATTTGGAAGGGGCATCATGGCAGACTTGACTAGGAGGTCATGCTCGAGTGGGTGACCTCCTAGTCCAATGTTGAGAGAGTCAGTTCCTAGGTAGGTTGATAAGAAGTCCAGGGTCCCTGAGGAAAAGGAAGGGCTCTGGGGCTCTCCAGGGAAAAAGTACAAACTTTTTTTTTTTTTTCTACATCGCTTTGTCTTAGTCAATATAATAATGTATCTTGCTCAAGGACATGCTTCTCCTTAAAGAGAGTTTTCTGACTAATCTTGTTATGGGCCACAGCAGTGGTCACAGGATTGGAAAAGGTCAGTTTTCATTCCAATCCCTAAGAAAGGCAATGCCAAACAATGCTCAAACTACCACACAATTGCACTCATCTCACACGCTAGTAAAGTAATGCTCAAAATTCTCCAAGCCAGGCTTCAACAGTACATGAACTGTGAACTTCCAGATGTTCAAGCTGGATTTAGAAAAGACAGAGGAACCAGAGACCACATTGCCAACATTCAATGGATCATTGAAAAAGCAAGTGAGTTCCAGAAAAACATCTACTTCTGCTTTATTGACTATGCCAAAGCCTTTGACTGTGTGGATAACAACAAACTGTGGAAAATTCTTCAAGAGATGGGAATACCAGACCACCTGACCTGCCTCCTGCGAAATCTGTATGCAGTTCAGGAAGCAACAGTTAGAACTGGACATGGAACAACAGACTGCTTCCAAATAGGAAAAGGAGTATGTCAAGGCTGTATATTGTCACCCTGCTTCTTTAACTTATATGCAGAGTACATCATGAGAAACACTGGGCTGGATAAAGCACAAGCTGGAATCAAGCTTGCTGGGAGAAATATCAATAACCTCAGATATGCAGATGACACCACCCTTATGGCCAAAAGCAATGAAGAACTAAAGAGCCCCTTGATGAAAGTGAAAGAGGAGAGTGAAAAAGTTGGCTAAAAGCTCAACATTCAGAAAATGAAGATCATGGCATCCGGTCCCATCACTTCATGGCAAATAGATGGGGAAAAAATGGAAACAGTGACAGACTTTATTTTGGAGGGTTCCAAAATCACTGCAGATGGTGACTGCAGCCATGAAATTAAAAGATGCTTGCTCCTTGGAAGAAAAGTTATGACCAACCTAGACAGCTTATTAAAAAGCAGAGATATTACTTTGCCAACAAAGGTCTGAGAGGGTAACAGGCAGGAAGGCCAGGGGTCTCCAAACAAAGGAAATAGCCTGCAAGTGTCAGACATTTTTATCTCTCTTAAGGGGCAGGAGAAAACAAACTAGCGATATTTTTTCCTTCTCTATACAAATTTAAAAGGAGGTTTCTCTTAAAATACTGTGTTGCTATAATGACACCTGGTTTCACCTGAAGTTAACTATTCTCAAACCTAGAGATAACCAATGCCTTTTTCTTATGGAAATATTTGTCTTAAGCTATGCTAATGTACTATGCATTTACCCCAAACTCTGTCTTCAAGTCGGTTCAGCTTTTTGGCTCAGAACCTACTTGACAAACCAGTCTGTTATACTCAGATACTGTTCCTCTAATCCATGTAAATGAAACTATTTGTATGGTGATCTGCCCTTCTTCAAGATTCAGGTTAATCATTTTATGGCCCAGGATGAACCATTTGGTGCCAAGATTATCCCAAAATGCATCTTATGGGTGAGGGGCCTGGTGCCATTCTAAGACATTCCTTTCTTTCATTAACAGACGGTTAGTGACTATATAGTTTTTCCTGTGGTCATGTATGGATGTGAGAGTTGGACTGTGAAGAAGGCTGAGTGCTGAAGAATTGATGCTTTTGAACTGTGGTGTTGGAGAAGACTCTTGAGAGTCCTTTGGACTGCAAGGAGATCCAACCAGTCCATTCTGAAGGAGATCAGCCCTGGGATTTCTCTGGAAGGAATGATGCTAAAGCTGAAACTCCAGTACTTCGGACACCTCATGCAAAGAATTGACTCATTGAGAAAGACTCTGATGCTGGGAGGGATTGGGGGCAGGAGGAGAAGGGGACGACCGAGGGTGAGATGGCTGGATGGCATCACTGACTCGATGGACGTGAGTCTGAGTGAACTCTGGGAGTTGGAGATGGACAGGAAGGCCTGGTGTGCTGCGATTCATGGGGTCACAAAGAGTCTGACACGACTGAGCGACTGAACTGAACTGAACTGAGTGACTATACAACATCCAGCTGAAGACTAGCAGGGGGGTACTCTTTCTGACCCCTTCTGATGCCTATGTCAGAAGCTTTCTCTATCTCCTTTATACTTAAATAAAACTTTATTATACAAAAGCTCTGAGTGATCAAGCCTCGTCTCTGGCCCCAGATTGAATTCTTCTCCTCCAGGGACCAAGAATCCCGGCGTCTTTGCGTGATTCAACAACAATCTTTCAGGTCTATCTAGTCAAAGGCATGGTTTTCCCAGTAGTCATGTATGTATGTGAGATTTGGACTATAAAGAAAGCTGAGTACCAAAGAATGGATGCTTCTGAACTGTGATGTTGGAGAAGACTCTTGAGAGTCCCTTGGACTGCAAGGAGATCCAACCAGTCCATCCTAAAGGAATCAGTCCTGAATATTCATGGAAGGACTGATGCTGAACCTGAAACTCCAATACTTTGGACACCTGATGCAAAGAAATGACTCATATGAAAAGACTCTGATGCTGGGAAAGATTGAAGGCAGGAGAAGAAGGTGATGACAGAGGATGAGATGGTTGGATGGCATCACTGACTAGATGGACACGAGTCTGAGTAAACTCTGGGAGTTTGTGATGGACAAACTGGGAGTTTGTGAGGCCTGGCATGCTTCAGTCCATGAGGTCACAAGGAGTCGGACATGACTGAGCAACTGAACTGAACTGAACTGGTAAGATCTTTCTACTTTTAGTTCTAATCTTGTTAATTTAAGATGTCTGTTGTGGGAGTGGGTCTGGTAAAAGAATATAAGGCCTTGACAAGACTAGTTAGTGGGGGCACTCCCCGACCCCCTTCTGATGTCTATGTCAGAAGCCTTCTCTGTCCCTTTTTCACTTTAATAAAACTCTGCTACACAAAAGCTCTTGAGTAATCAAGCCTGGTCCCTGGACCTGAAGCTAAATCTTCTTCTTCAGAGATCACGAATCCAACATCATTCACCATAAGCTATCAATGTGACCAAGTCCTTATAAACAGAGGAAAAAGACAGACACACCCAGGGTGTGATGGTGGAGCAGACAGGAAGGTGTTCCAGCTGCAAAGATGGAAATGCAGCCCTGAGAGGCTTAGGGTGCCGTGGCGAAGAGCGTGGCTTTTATCTTCTAGCCCAGTGCTCTTCAAATCTGAGTGCTTATTCAGGTTAGCCTACCAAAACAAAATACCACAGAGTGGGTGCTCAAATGACAGAAATTTATCCCTCATGGTTCTGGAGACTGAGGAGTCTGACAATAACGTGTCAACTGCTATGGTTCCCCAGTAAGGGCTCTCTTGCTGGCTTGCAGATGACAAGACAGTCTTCTCACTGTGTCTTCACATGGTGGAGAGAGAGGTCTGAGCAACCTTCCTCTTCTTATAAGGACACTAGTCCCATTGTGGGGGCCTTACCTTCACAATCTCATCTAAATCTACTTGTCTCCCAAAGGCCTCACTTCCAAATACCATAGCACTGAGGGTTAGGACTTCATTCAACATATGAATTTGGAGGGAACACAAGCATGTGGTCCATAACAAGTACATACACAAAACACCTGGGAATCTTATTAAAACATACATTCTGATCCAGTAGGGCTAGGGTAAGGCCCAAGACTCTGCGTTTAAGCTCCTAGGAGATGCCAAAGCTGCTGGTCCAAGGACCATTCTCTAAATAAACAAATTCAGGACCATGGCAGCAAGGAAATGGTACAACCTTCTCTAAGGAAAAAATTTAAGCACACAGAAACCCAGAGAGGATAATATAATTGAAAAGCTCATAATTTAAATTTTGCCATATTTACTTCATCTGTATTTTTCCTGTAATACTTTATAGACATTATGATATTTTAGCACTAAATACTCAGTATGTATCTTCTAAAATAAGGACATTTCCTGCAGAACCACAGTATCATTGTCACCGCTAACAAAATTAACAATCATTGCTAAATATCATCAAATAGCACGGTTGGATTTGTGCTTTAGGAAGGTAATTCTGGTGACTGTGTGAAAAGTGACATTTCCCCCCTATTTTTAATGAAAAGTATAGAATAGTGTAAATACGAATGTGTAGGAAAGTGTGTATATAAGCCCATCTATCTATACATATGTTCATGTGTGCACAGATGTGTTATCTGTGCCAACTAGCGTTTGTGCTTGCACCTGCTTAAGCACACAGAGAAGACCTTCTCACACCAGTGGCTTGCCCACCTCTCTGGCTCTCAGGAGGCAGCTGCTCGCTCAGTGGAGTCAGCTGCTCGGGATGAGCTGCCGGCTGCTCTTTGTCATGGCAGGGGGCTAAGTCATGTCTGGAACCCCCAGCGGTCCTCCGCCAGATGTCACAACTTCTGTGCGCCCAGCGCATCCTAACCTCAACAGGAAAGGAAATATGACAAGAGATACAAATGTACCAAATACAAGAGGATCTGAAAATCAAGGAAGCATCTGGAACCCAGTGAGTTCATGCTGAGCAGGCCATTTTCATGAGACTCAGGTGTTGGAGGGGGGTTCTGCAGGTGAGTGACGTGGGTGAGACTGGTCTCAGGCTGCCCTCCTTCCTCATAAGCTCTGGGAAAGCCCCAGGGTCCCCAGACAGAAGACCTCTCAGTGAAGGGCTCTGTGTGCCTCTATCCAGAGAGATCCCTTGAAGGGGGAGACTGGTGTACCTTTCTTCTTTCCTGTGTCTTCCCCAGGCTGCTTAACAGAGTCACAGCCAATAGGACTGAGAAGCTGCAGAGAAGAAAAATTCACTGGAAATGATGAGCAGTTGAAAGTGAATAGATCGAGCACATCCAACAAGTACTGGCTCTCCCCACGAGTGCCCAAAAGATAACTTCTTGTCTTCTCAGAAATTGTCAGAAGTGACCACAGTCTCATAGAACCAATCCAGGAATGACTTACTGCTTTAATATATTAGAGTGAGACTATTTCTGACCAGGTGGAAGCTATGTCTAAAAGCCAATCAGCAGCATGTTTTGGGCAGTGTTGTGCGTGGAGGGGGGCCCAGAGCCCTGCTGACCTCTCTCTCCCTTCTCTTAACTGCTCACTACTAGCAAAACCAATTCCATGCAGCATTTAGTGTGTCCCACACACACTGGCCAGGCAGAATGTGGAATTAATACAAGCTTGCTAACCAAACAGATGCAGGTTGAAGCCTCAGCTCTGTCACTTCCAGGTGAGGGGCTTCAGCAAACCACTTCTCCCTCCAAACCTCCTTTGGAACAACAATGTTGATGGAAACAGTAACTGAGCTAGAATTTATTCTTTGTTGTTTGCATGTTCGTACTCAGTCTTGTCCCATTCTTAGTGACTCTATGGTAGCCCCCCAGGCTCCTCTGACCATGGGATTATCTAGGCAAGAATACTGGAGTGGGTTGTCATTTCTCATTTCACTTATTCTTTGGGTTATGGCAATTACTGTTTCTAACTGAACTATCATGAAGGACACTGCCTGAATCTAATACTCTTCTGTATATCCAAAAAACAGTAATCAACTCAATAAGAGTTTAACAAATGCTTGTTGGTATACCGATATGTTTTTAAAAACCTGCAACAATTTATTAAAAGTTCACTAATTCATGGAACAAATGATGTTACGTGCTTACCATGTATTAATATAAACACACTGGGGAGGGAACCCAAGGGACCTGATGGGGAGCTCACACTCTTTGGCTCTTTCAACCAGAGCATTTCTTCCTTCACCTGTCTCATTATGTATTGGAGGTAGCATGTATATTGTGTTTGAAAAATAATATTCCTAAGAAATGAGCTCGGGGATGAGGAGAGAGGTGGCATCTGGATGACCTGACTACTGCTATTGCTTTGTGTAGTTCCAGGTCATCCCACAGTCACACAAGGCTTGGCTCCCAGCTGTTAGGCAGGTCACTAAGGTGTCCAGTTTAGCCCTATGTTTAATGGGCTATGGTGTAGTGGTGAAGAGTCCCCCTGCCAGTGCAGGAGACACAAAAGACTCAGGTTCTATCCCTGGATCAGGAAGATCCCCTGAAGTAGGAAACAGCAACCCACTCCAGTAACCTTAACTGGGAAATCCCATGGACAGAGGAGCCTGGAGGGCTACAGTCCATGGGATCGCAAAGAGGCAGACACGACTGAGAAACCGAGCATACACGCTTGAAATCTTGAGCACTTTTTAATCAGAATACGGCCCTTGCCCCAGACAGCTGCCCTAGATTCAGTGAACTGTCACAAGTCCCACGTTCCTCCCTTCCTAAGGGCTTTCCCTCTGAGCTCTGGGCAGCAAAGTGACTATACGGCAGTGGTGTTAAGAGGCCAGCACCCCCATAGGAGGGCCTGTAGATAACAGTCCCAGGGAAGAGCGAAAAAGAGACAGGTGTGGCAACAGCACTTACCAATAACCACACAGCTCAGCTCTGAGCAATCTAGACAGCAGAGGGGCCACAAAGGGGCCTGATTTGATCCTTCCACACAAAGCATTTCACCAGCTCCATGTGATTTGTTTCTCCCTTGTGGGCCATACTTTTTTTCTTTTCTTTCTTTTTTTTTTTTAATAAACCTCTACTCCCCACTCACTTCTCTTTAGTGCCTGCCCCCAGGAGGTGGGAGGAAGGAGGTCACTTTAGCACATCTTCTTAGTTTTAATTTATTAATAAGAATCATGCAGGACACACAGGCATAGATGAGATTTTTCTCCCAGAGCTACTATTGATCAGCATATTTGGCACAAAATGTGGACATTATTAAAAGGGCTACATGAGAAATAATTGCATCCAGGGGGGATTGCACATACTTTCAATTTAGCCATGGCCTAATACAGAAATTGGCCTGTTTTATCATTGTAATAGCCAACAATCTTGGCTCCTTACTGAAACTGCATTTCAAATCTGCACACGTGGTTATACCTTTTTTAAAGTTTTACTCTTACAAGTAGGAAAGAATCTCAAGCTATCATAAAAGAAGTTATGTATGTAACCCTTGACATTATCCTTGGGAACACCCTGCTGTGATGCAGGCAGGGAGGATAAAGCGGCAATGTACAGCGGAAGGCTGTTCTCTCAGAAACTCCAAGATGGATCACCTCCCATTAACAGTGCAATGCCCAAACCTGGGCCCTAAAATGTTTTAATCCCATTCCCTGGTGGCTCAGACAGTAATCTGCCTGCAATGAGGGAGACCCAGGTTTGATCCCTGGGTCGGGAAGATCCCCTGGAGAAGGAAATGACAATCCACTCCAGTATTCTTGCCTGGAGAATTGCGTGGACAGAGGAGCCTGGCAGGGTACACTCCATTGGGTCGCAAAGAGTCAGACACAACTGAGTGACTAACATGGAATAAAGATTGCTGGGTTAGCTTTTATATATAATTGCATTTGCTGCAATGTAACTGCTGAAGTCAGAGCAAGAACATTATGAGAAAGCAAGCAAATATGACCCAAAGAATGTATGTATAAGCCATTTAGAATTTGGTGAGTATGTCATATTAGAATAGCTATTTTTGGGAAAACCCACTTGCCTCCACATAAAGAGACTTCGACTTTATTTCCAAACCTCACTTGTAAACTTGGGTAAGACATTAACAGTATAAATAAACAGATACTTCTTAAGACAGTGAATATATATATATATATATATATATATATAATAATGAATGGGACCTCTAAAAGCCATCATTAATGTCAGAGACAGTACAGGAATATCCACTATTTCCATACTTATCATTAAACAAGGATAAGTCAGTGCAATTAGGACAGCAAGAGACAGCAATAAAGATGCAAGACTGAAAACAATAAATGTTTCTCTTATTTTGTGGATGACAGACAACTGTCATTTTTCAAAACTCAAGACAGTCCAAAAAGACATGTTCACAAATTTATATAACCAATATTTTAAAAAGTTTTCTTATAGACAAAACAAGTATCAGAAGATATAATGAAAGAAAAGATCAAATTCATGATGCTACTCTCCAAAGTGAAATAGCTTAAAAATAGCTTGGAGAAATTCATATAATCCATAATAAGCAAAATGTAAAACTACTGAGTAACATGAAATAAGATTTAATTGCATGTCATGTTCCACTATGATACAAAGACTTGATATTGAAAAAAATATATAACTATCCCTCAAAACTTATATATAGCTTTCACATGGTCCAAATTAAAATGCTAATGGGATTTTTAATTTTTACTAATGCGAAAAATAACACCAAAGATTTCCTGGAAGAATATATATAAAGCATTATCCCAGATAATTCCGAGAAAGTATAGTAATAAAAGAATATAAATCCAACCACAATTAAAACATATTACAAAATTGTCATGATTAAAACAGCTTGGTAATATTTTTCACTGGAGTTAATTTATGAGAAATTAGATTGAAGCAACTAGCTAATGCTTTGGGAAAAAAAGAAAAAAGAGAAAAGCTTCATTTCTTTTCATAGCCCATAATTCCTTATATCAGTCAATAGATACTCTAATATAATTCTAGAAGAAAGTACATATATTATTATCATAACCCTAGAGTCAAAAGTCACACAATGGTAAAAAGAATGCCTGCCAATGCGGGAGACACATGAGACATGGGTTCTATCCTTGGGTCAGGAAGATCCCCTAGAGTAGGAAATGGCTACCTGCTCCATTATTTTTGCCTGAAAAATTCCATGACAGAGGAGCCTGGGAGCCTACTGCCCACGGGTTCACAAAGAGTCAGACACCACTGAGTGACTGAGCATACAAACGCAGTCAAAAAATAGAAAAATAATTGCAAGTCATGGGAGAAAATATTGGCAAACATTAATACTTTCAAAAATGTATAATTCCATATAGCAAAAAAAAAGTCAAAAAATTAACTGAACAATTTCATGTACACTATGAAGCTGAGAATTCCTTTAACATGTAAAGAGTTTCATAGCAAGCAATGAACATGGTAATACGATAGAAAAATACGGAAAGTTATACATATTCATGGGCTTCCCTAGTGGTTCAGACAGTAAAGACTCTGCCTTTACTGCAATGCAGGAGACCAGGGCTTGATACCTGGGTTGGGAAGATCCCCTAGAAAAGGAAATAGCACCCCACTCCAGTATTCTTGCCAAGAGAATTCCATGGACACAGGAGCCTGGAAGGCTACTGTCCATGGGTCTCAAAGAGACAGACAGAGCTGAGCAACTATCACTTTCACCACTTTTCATTTATACATATTCATAGGAAGAGAAAAGAAATGATACAAATGAACTGACAAAAGAGAAAGACTCACAGACTTAGGGAACTTATGGTTTCCTGGGAGGAAGGATGGGGTGAAAGGATTGTTAGGGAGTTTGGGATAGATGTGAAGTGAAGTGAAGTGAAGTCACTCAGTTGTGTCTGACTCTTTGCAACCCCATGGACTATAGCCTACCAGGCTCCTCTGTTCAAGAATACTGGAGTGGGTTGCCATTTATGGCTATATTTAAAATGGATAATTAACAAGGACCTACTATATAGCACATGGAACTCTGCTCAGTGTTATGTGGCAGCCTGGTTGGGAGGGGAGTTTGGGGAAGAATGGATACATGTATATGTATGGCTAAGACCCTTTGCTGTCCCCCTGAAATGATCACAGCAATGTTAACTGTTATACAATAACAATTATTATACTCCAATATAAAATAGAAAGTTAAAAATATAAATGAAAAAAACAAACTCAAGTCCACTCACAATTACAGCAATACATATCAAAACAAGATAGTATTTCTCACTGATTTGATAAAAGTGTATTATTTAAAATTATAATCAGTACTGGCAAAATATATAGACCTTTTCATATACAGTTTCTGTGTACATTCTTTTATCTTTAAAAAAATGTTTTTAACATTTCAGCAACATGTATATCAATTTCAGAAGATGTGATATCTTCATTGTCTCAGAAAATTTACCTTCTGAGATTGACTATAAACATATTTTAAAATAAAAATATCTCTAAGAAATCTAAATGCTGGTTAATTATGTACTATTTAAATTGTGTTACATGTATAATAGAAAGATATGTAGTAATAAAGAAGGAAATAACCATATATGCTAAAATGGAAAAGCTCCACCAAGATGTATTTAGTAAAAATGGTGACATAAAGAGCAGTGATTATGTGACTCCTGCATGCGTGAATTTTGTAGGGGGAGTGGATGTGTCTCTGCGTGTACAGATGTACATGTAAAATTTTGTACAGCTACACAAGAGGTTGTTACCCATGATCACCTTGGGTAAAGGAACTCAAACTAAGGAAGGGAGTCAGGCATTTATTTTCTATCTTGTACCATTCTATTTCTGTAATGTTATTTCCTTTTAAACAAAGTAAAGGAGGTGGCCTTAAAATTAGGGATCAATCTCCCCTCTTTTCATGGAAATAGATTTGTTTTATTACTCTTATGAAGTTAAAACATAATATTCAAGTATTTATCAAAAATACATTGAAAAAGTTAATATAAAATAAAGGCAAAGGGAATAAAATTCACTTCTTATTCTCTTAACACTTAGGCCCCTCTGCAAAGGTCAGAGCACAACTTGCTTAATCTGCTAAGTGCGTGGAGCTATATTATTTGTCAATGGGGTCCTATCATACTTGCTGCTTATATGGTTTTTATATTTGATTTATCATAAGCCTATATCTATTTTCAATATGAAGTCATTTTATCACTTTTGGTGCCTACACAGGATTACAGTGTGATGGATATTCCATAATTTTTTCAATTATGGAACCCACCCTGTTAGGACTCTCCAGAGAAACAGAACCAACAGATTACCATATCCCCAAATACACATGATACTCTTAGTCTATTCCAAAATTGTGAACTTCTATGAAGTCCTGTCTATATTTGGTATTCTTTTCATGGTGTTTACCTGAAACACAACATTCTCTCACAGTTTTAAGCTCCAGGTCTTGTCCATGCCATTGTCTTCAATCATACTTTCACTTTGTTTCTGTTCTTCTTATTCATACTCCCTGAGAAGAATTCACTCTACTTGCTTTCATCTGTGTCTCTTCTGAATTCCTGGAGACTTCCCCACATTTGCTCTTCTAATTCACCGGCTTGGACTGATACCATGTCCAATTTGCTGTTCATTTGTTCCACTGAGGTTTTAATTTACATGTCTGACTCTCATTTCCATACAGTCCCCCATGGTCCTCATGGCTTGCCTTCAACGTCATCATGCTTGTGGCGAACCTTTGATCTTGTGGAAAACACGCATTTTCTGTTTCTTGCAGTAATATATTTTGGCTGGAGGCTGTTGTTCTCATTTTCAACAGTGACCTGTTTTCATTTTGTTTCATTTTTAAACCTGTAGTATTTGCTGCCAGGCCTTGTTAACTTCCTCAGTTTTCTCTTCTTTAGAAAGAAAGAATCTACCATATCCATTACTAGTTTTTTGGCAAGTAGGAAATGGGTTGCCTTCTGTTGGAAATTTGTGTTTACTGCTCTAGAAAAATGATAGGAAAATAATATGTAAGATCATAATCTTCCAGTGCAGCTCAGGCAGGCTCCACTGAGCAGTGGGGACAGAGCTGGGCCCCAGGAGCTCTGACTTCCTGTGAAGTGTGGCATCTCTGTATTGAGGGAGGCTGTCCCATGCACAGACTCCAGCATTGCTAGAACTCTACAGCTTTTGGACATCAGTGCTAGAGACAAAACCTGGAGCCATCCCTTTACCACTGACGCCAAATGGCCTGGAAGTCAGCAGACATGAGAGGTGGTTGTGCAGCCTTGTCTTCTAGCTGTCACCCACCTCAGATAAAGTATGAGGTAGTTTCTGCCCCCATCACCTCTGCTTTCTTGCATGATAAGCTCTTGTTCCCAGAGAGGAGCCACATGCTCATCCTCTAAACTTCTTTAGTAGGGCACCATGTTCACTCCAGTTAGCAGAAATTCCCTGAAATCCTTGCCATGTAGTTGATACCTCTTCCCTGTTGTCTCAGCTGGTGAAAGATTTTTCACAATTTGTATTTTCTATTGGTTATTTCAATAGGAAAATGGGTGATATGAGATCATGTCTTGAACATGAATGATTTCTTTCCATTAATTCTCAATTTTCTCATCTCTTTCATTGCCATCAGGAATAGAACTGCTATAATTATCTTCATTCCCTCCCTCTGCCCTTCATTTATTGGCATCACTTGAAAAATCTCTTGTCTCGGTGGAAGAATTGTCATTTTTTACCTTCAATGAAAACACCCTGGGGATTTTCCTCAAATAATTGATTAAACTGTACTTAAAATAAGTTACCATTTATTTCTAACTGTTTTGATGCACCTAAATTACCTCTTAGTTCACATTTATCTTTACTATTTTAGTATCTTTTAGTAATTGCATCTACATTTGATGAAATGTGGAAGAAGCTTATATTTATTGGGTTGTAAATTATTACACAGTGTGCAACTTTGATTAGCAAAGTGCACCATAGTGCTTTTATGGATTAATAAGGGAGAAAATGTATGGTATTACCCAAGAGAAATGAGATGAAAATTTTAGTTCACAAAAATAATGGAAACAAATGGCATGATTGTCATATATGTTAAACTGCAAAAAGAATTATTGCTAACATCTCTATCACCTGACTTTTGAGACTACTTGAATGGTGCTTTAGTATTTTTCTCCAAGAATATGCAATTTATAGCTAATAAACCACTGGTACCCTTTTTCCATTAGCTTCATGCAATGCATATTTATTCAAATATAGTTTATATGTATTTGACTATGAATATAAATACATACATAAAAGAATATATAAAACTAATATTCCTAAGCATGACTTAATATGATCTGGGCTTGGTGAGTTGGAAATGGAGTTAGGGATATTGCTATGAGTTCACCAGGACAATAACTGAGTTATAAGATAATTATTCCTCTTCAATGGCTCTCACCATGACAACTCAGTTCTGAAATTCAACTATTATTCAGCTCAAATTATTGTCAAAGTTTAAAGCCTGAATTTTATTGACCTCCTTCTGATGTCTATGACATCTAATCATCTGGGTATATGAAACCAGATTGTTAACAGCAAGAGCAGCTCAAAAGATTCTTTACTATACACACCTGGACAGTTCCTTTGTTAAACCCAAGTGATGATTCAGTCTCTGGGCTCTGTTATACATGCATAACCATCTTGGGGCAGAAATTGAACATGGCATTCCCATCTCCTTTACTATCAAGCTGCAAATCTTTCATAGCCCAAACATCCCAGATTATTTTACAGTCAAATATAGGTTATCTTATGACTCAAATTGCAAACCTCTGTTCAACTCTAACCAAAAAATAAAAAATAAAAACGAAATAAATAAAAATACAAAGAAAAAAATAATAAGAAGAAATATATAGAAAGAGTCATTGAATTTTAGTGCCAATGACTCTGAAAAATTCCCCTCTGGCTTAAGACTATGTGGGCAAGTATCCTCCCAGTTTAACCCACTGTCTGATTTTGACACATCTCTAGAATTAAAAGAAAGAAGCAATTTGAATTGTTTCCAAATGTCAAAGCCGAAGAAGCATTGTTACTCAACCCCAAAACTGGTCCGTAACAGTTAGATAGTATCTTGGTTTTCTGGTGCTGTCATAACATACCACAAACTGGGTGGCTTCAACAACAACAAAAAATTATTTTCTCATAGTTTTGGAGGCTAGAAGTTCAGGATCAAGGTATTGGGAGGTCTGCTTTCTTCTCTCCTTGGTTCCCCAGATGGTCTTCTCCTTGCTGTGTACTCACATGGTTGTCCCCTCAGTCAGTGTGTTGTCCTGTCTTAATCTCTTCTTACAAAGACGCCAGACATATTGTATTAGAGCCCACCCATACAAGCTCGTTTTATCCTTATCACTACTTTAAAGGCCCTGATTTCAAATACAGTCATATTCTGAGGTAATGATAATCAGGATGTGACTTTTGGTAGGACACAATTCATTTCATAACACCTAGAAAAGGAACCAAAAATAATTCTAGGACATCTGTTTTATAACTACCACTACAAGTAAATACTATTGACCATACAAAAAAATACACAGGCTGCAGCTTTAGTAAACTGCCACCAGGGAAGGGTTTTTACAAGTAAATACTATTAGTCATATAAAAAGTACACAGACTGCATCTTTAGCAAATTTAAATCATAGACTGTATCTGTAGGTAAGCTCAGACCTAGACATGAGAAGGATTAATAATCAAACAGCATTTAAATGAGTGGTGAGTGCTATGGGATTACTTAGATTCTCCCAGGTTAAGATAATATCCTATCCCTGTCCATTGAAAACTTACTATCTAGAAAGGCAGAAGAGAGACATAGACACCTCATTACAACAAAGCCTTTCAATGATTCTCAATGTTTGAGGAAAATGCTATGGAAACTCAGAGATGGTAACTATCTCTTCTGAGTTGTTAAGGGGATAAGTACAGGATAGGAAAGTTTTGCTGAAGAGGTGATGAAATGAGTGACCATTAGCCAAGAGAAAGTCAAATCATGCTACTCCCCACTTAGGAAGTAGTAGGGGACAAATGATTTGGGGCATGTTGAGGGTGTGACCACGAGTAGAGTTGCTAGTGTTTAGGTTGTTGGGAAGGTAAGTCCACATATCAGAAGAGTGCTTCCTGGCTTTAAAAAGAAAAAAAAAACATTTGACTGTGGAAACACAAGCATAGGGCTGGATACGGGTGCAGTGGAAGCTACGGGCAAGAATGAAGCAAGTGCTGAAAGGTAGAGATAGCACTGAGACTGAAATCTTGGAAAACATGCATGTTTAGGAGTCAAGCAGAGGAAGAGAAGCCAGTGAAAGGGACTCATCACAGGGAAGGAGCAGAGACAGGGGTGCAGAGCCTGGCAGATGTAAAAGGAAGCTAAAGGCAAAGAGAGCAAATCACATGAGAAACAGGTGGATAGTTGACTGTGAGCAACTGTAGTCATTCGTTGTTTAGATGTCCAGTGCTTTGGGAAAATCAAAAAGTTCCAGATCAGGTAGAGACAAAAGCTTTGGGAGCTCAGAGGTTTAGGTGATCATGCAAGTTGGGTTTCAAGGAACAATCAGACTAGAGCCCAGACAACAGAGAGTTAAGGAGCAAGTGGTTTCAGAAGACATGGAGGTAGCAGGGCCAAGTCTAGTAAAATCAGCTGCACTGAAGAAAAAGTGTAGATGTCCAGTCAATGGTGGAGCACAGAAAAGCAAGAAGAGAGGAAGAAGAGGCAGGACTTGGTGATCTCCTTAGAGCGGGGTTCTGTGCTGCTGCTGCTGCTGCTGCTGCTGCTGCTGCTGCTGCTGCTGCTGCTGCTAAGTTGCTTCAGTCATGTCCAGCTCTGTGCGACCCCATAGACAGAAGCCCACCAGATTCTCCCGTCCCTGGGATTCTCCAGGCAACAACACTGGAGAGGGTTGCCATTTCTTTCTCCAATGCATGAAAGTGAAAAGTGAAAGGGAAGTCGCTCAGTCGTATCCAACTCTTCACGACCCCATGGACTGCAGCTTACCAGGCTCCTCCCATGGGATTTTCCAGACAAGAGTACTGGAGTGAGGTGCCATTGCTTTCTCTGGGTGTTCTGTGCAGGAAATGTTAATTATGCCTCCTCTTTCAGTCCTCTCAACAGTACCGTATTAATCATGAGGAATCCAAAGTTGAGACTGACATCCAAGTTTGAATAATTAGTAAACAGACAAGTTGAGGCTCAGTTCTAAGCTGTACTTGCCAATGTTTTGCTTCTGTCTGTATTAGTGGAATTTCTAGTATTGGGAAGAAATGGATAATTAAAATATGGGGATCAGAACCTTCTCATCTCACAGAATAGCCATGGAAGGAGCTTAGAAACAGGAAATGTCCTGACACATGAAAGAAATTACTCTATCAAATACAGTGTGTGAAGTTTTGAGAGCAAAACTCTCCAGGAGTGTGAAGTTGCAACCTCCTAAACAACGTGATACATGGTACCCAAGACAGGCCCATCATCAAAGCTGGAGAGGGGCCTCTGGGCTCCAGCGGTTGTACTCTGCTGGTCTCAGTCATCTGTTGGGGTTGCATATCCACTCAAGTAGAGAGGGCCTATTTTGGTGACTTCAGATAAAATTGAGCAACAGGAAGCCCTAGAATTCTGGAGAAAAGATGCCTTAAACCACACCTTGGCCAACCATAGCATTTTACAGGTAAATCATATGAAAACATCAGTGAACAGCAGACTTAAGTCACCAAAATGCATTTTGGTCTAATTCAAAGATATGCATTGCTTTAATCACCATTTTATCACCTGCCCCCAGTTTTAACTTGGCAAGAAGGCATCATTAAACCTCCTGAAGGGTTGTTCTAATGAATAGTCTTTAGACTCTGGCTCTCAGGCTTTTGGCCTGTGGAGGCAGCAGGGCGGGAACTGTTTCTTGATAGCCAAGCCTAATGTCTCATTCTGGTCCTCATGGGATTCATTTCCGGGCCAGGTGCTGCATGAGATGTTGACATGGCTTAGCAACAGGAAGTCGTAAGGCAGCACACAGCTCTCAGTCTTCTGCCCTGGGAAGGAGCACGCTTGTCTCTCTTTAGACATCTGACCCAAAGAGAAGTGCAAATTCGGCAGGGCTAATCTGCTGAGACTGTAGAGAGGATGACCAAGCCACTCATGAGTGTCTCTGCCGGTCACAGTAATGGGGAAGATGAGGCATATAGAGATCAGCTGTGCCACGCCCTTCCTCCTTATGAATCCCCACTGCCTCCTGGTGACTACAGGATAAAGTCAAAATCTCCTGCAAGGGTTACAAGCTGTAGCCATCTCAATTGTTTTTTCAACTTTCTTTTCTCACATTGCCTCTGTGTACCTTCCTCTCCACCATCCTAAATGTATTACCAGTCCTGAACCTCAACTCCACAGCACTTTCTGCTTCCCTGGGCATGCACCCATGGTGACATGGTGGCACAGCATCCCAGAATGGTCCTCCAAAGACCAGGAACCTCCCCCACCTTTCCTCATCTATTTCATATACACCCACGCATCCTTCACAAACCAGCTCAAGTGTCACCTCCCCTCAAAGCCTCCAAGGCAGTCGGTGCCCTCCTCGTGTTTCCAAAGAACGGGGAATACACTTCCTGCCCTCCTCCTTTTAAGCCCAGTTCTCAGCCCAGGGTAGGTAGGTTCCTGATCCATGTTTACTGTATGGAAAAATGAGAAGTGAAAACTAGCATCCAGTGACCACCGACTATAGCGATACACTGTGCTAAGTACAGTGCCCGAGTTCTCTGCATTGCTACATGGATGCTCTATCTAAGTCATCCTGAGTGAAGAGGCAGCCCTGAGCCAACAAACCCTCTCTGCTCTTCTGTTGTTGCTTTCCCAGGAGCACTCAAGAATGAAGAAGATGGGGTCAATTCACTGCCCAATTATGAGAGCTCACAAGATCTCCCTGAGGATACAAGTGCATACATTAAATTGCCAGGACCTCCTCCAGTCCCCTCACTTCCCAGGGTGTGTCTTTTATCAGTGAAAATGCTTCCTGACACCACCAGAACCAGCTACCCAGAGCTCCGGCCCCTCTCCCCGCCCTCCAGAGAGGCCCTGTGTTGGTTCAGGCCTGGCGCCTCCTGCTGGCTGCAGCCTGACTCCTGCCCTCACAGGCGTGTGCATGGGCATTTCACATCCAGATGGTTCTCCAGACTCTGCCATGATCTTTCACACCCAGTTGCCTGGCTCTCCTTGCCCTCCAAAGGCTTTGCATTTGTCTCTGTTCAATTTGCCTCCTGCTTCCTCTACCAACTTAAGTCAAAAGTTCATGATTTCATTTATTGGGAGAATCAGTTCAGTTCAGTTCAGTCCAGTCGCTCAGTCGTGTCTGACTCTTTGCAACCCCATGAATCGCAGCACGCCAGGCCTCCCTGTCCATTACCATCTCCCGGAGTTCACTCAAACTCACGTCCATTGAGTCCGTGATGCCATCCAGCCATCTCATCCTCGGTCATCCCCTTCTCCTCCTGTGCCCAATCCCTCCCAGCATCAGAGTCTTTTCCAATGAGTCAACTCTTTGCATGAGGTGCCCAAAGTATTGGAGTTTCAGCTTTAGCATCATTCCTTCTAAAGAAATCCCAGGGTTGATCTCCTTCAGAATGGACTGGTTGGATCTCCTTGCAGTCCAAGGGACTCTCAAGAGTCTTCTCCAACACCACAGTTCAAAAGCATCAATTCTTCAGCACTCAGCCTTCTTCACAGTCCAACTCTCACATCCATACATGACTACAGGAAAAACCATAGCCTTGCCTAGACGGACCTTAGTCGGCAAAGTAATGTCTCTACTTTTGAATATACTATCTAGATTGGTCATAACATTTCTTCCAAGGAGTAAGCGTCTTTTAATTTCATGGCTGCACTCACCATCTGCAGTGAGTTTGGAGCCCAAAAAAATAAAGTCTGACACTGTTTCTACTGTTTCCCCATCTATTTCCCATGAAGTGATGGGACCGGATGCCATGATCTTCGTTTTCTGAATTTTGAGCTTTAAGCAAACTTTTTCACTCTCCTCTTTCACTTTCATCAAGAGGCTTTTTAGCTCCTCTTCACTTTCTGCCATAAGGGTGGTGTCATCTGCATGTCTGAGGTTATTGATATTTCTCCTGGCAATCTTGATTCCAGCTTGTGCTTCTTCCAGTCCAGTGTTTCTCATGATGTACTCTGCATAGAAGTTAAATAAGCAGGGTGACAATATACAGCCTTGAAGTACTCCTTTTCCTATTTGGAACCGGTCTGTTGTTCCATGTCCAGTTCTAACTGTTGCTTCCTGGCCTGCATACAGATTTCTCAAGAGGCAGGTTAGGTGGTCTGGTATTCCCATCTCTTTCAGAATTTTCCACAGTTTATTGTAATCCACACAGTCAAAGGCTTTGGCATAGTCAATAAAGCAGAAATAGATGTTTTTCTGGAACTCTCTGGCTTTTTCCATGATCCAGCACATGTTGGGAATTTGATCTCTGGTTCCTCTGACTTTTCTAAAACCAGTTTGAACATCAGGGAGTTCGCAGTTCACATATTGCTGAAGCCTGACTTGGAGAATTTTGAGCATTACTTTACTAGCATGTGAGATGAATGCAATTGTGCAGTAGTTTGAGCATTCTTTTGCATTGCCTTTCTTTGGAATTGGAATGAAAACTGAACTTTTCCAGTCCTGTGGCCACTGCTGAGTTTTCCAAATTTGCTGGCATATTGAGTGCAGCACTTTCACAGCATCATCTTTCAGGATTTGAAACAGCTCAACTGGGATTCCATCACCTCCTCTAGCTTTGTTCATAGTGATGCTTCCTAAGGCCCACTTGACTTCACATTCCAACATGTCTGGCTCTAGGTTAGTGATCACATCATCAAGATTATCTTGGTCATGAAAATCTTTTTTGTACAGTTCTTTCGTGTATTCTTGCCACCTCTTCTTAATATCTTCTGCTTCTGTTAGGTCCAGACCATTTCTGTCCTTTATCGAGCCCATCTTTGCATGAAATGTTCCCTTGGTGTCTCTAATTTTCTTGAAGAGATCTCTAGTCTTTCCCATTCTGTTGTTTTCCTCTATTTCTTAGCATTGATCACTGAAGAAGGCATTCTTACCTCTTCTTGCTATTCTTTGGAACTCTGCATTCAGATGCTTATATCTTTCCTTTTCTCCTTTGCTTTTGGCTTCTCTTCTTTCCACAGCTATTTGTAAGGCCTCCCCGGACAGCCGTTTTGCTTTTTTGCATTTCTTTTCCATGGGGATGGTCTTCATCCCTGTCTCCTGTACAATGTCACGAACCTCATTCCATAGTTCATCAGGCACTCTATCTATCAGATCTAGTCCCTTAAATCTATTTCTCACTTCCACTGTATAATCATAAGGGATTTGATTTAGGTCATACCTGAATAGCGGTTTTCCCTACTTTCTTCAGTTTAAGTCTGAATTTGGCAATAAGGAGTTCATGATCTGAGCCACAGTCAGCTCCTGGTCTTTTTTTTTTGCTGACTGTATAGAGCTTCTCCATCATTGGCTGAAAAGAATATAATCAATCTGATTTCGGTGTTGACCATCTGGTGATGTCCATGTTAGAGTCTCCTCTTGTGTTGTTGGAAGAGGGTGTTTGCTATGACCAGTGCATTTTCTTGGAAAAACTCTTAGTCTTTGCCCTGCTTCATTCCGCATCCCAAGGCCAAATTTGCCTGTTACTCCATGTGTTTCTTGACTTCCTACTTTTGCATTCCAGTCCCGTATAATGAAAAGAACATCTTTTTTGGGTGTTACTTCTAAAAGATCTTGTAGGTCTTCATAAAACCGTTCAACTTCAGTTTCTTCAGCGTTACTGGTTGGGGCATAGACTTGGATAACTGTGATATTGAATGGTTTGCCTTGGAGACGAACAGAGATCATTCTGTCATTTTTGAGATTGCATCCAAGTACTGCATTTCGGACTCTTTTGTTGACCATGATGGCTACTCCATTTCTTCTGAGGGATTCTTGCCCACAGTCGTAGATATAATGGTCATCTGAGGTAAATTCACCCAAATAACCCAAATGGAGGCACACTTAAAACATTCTCAAATATCCAAATAAGATGCCTGGCAAATACACCACTTGAAAGACATTATCTAGAATGTTCCCACCTTCCTAAAGGCTGAAGAAAAGCAAAGCCTAGCCACCGACTCTGTGTGACCCCATAGATGGCAGCCCACCAGGCTCCCCCGTCCCTGGGATTCTCTAGGCAAGAACACTGGAGTGGGTTGCCATTTCCTTCTCCAATGCATGAAAATGAAAAGTGAAAGGGAAGTCGCTGAGTCGTGTCTAAGGGGTCACACAGAGTCGGACACGACTGAAGTGACTTAGCAGCAGCAGCAGCAGCCAGCAACTAGAGATGGGAAAGTTCTAATCTTACCTAACTCATGACTCCAGGTGCCCCAAGGCTCACCAGCTACGCTGTATTCTTATGCACATTCGAGAAATTCAAAGAGCCTCAAAATCGCTGTTCTGAAATGTCCATCATCATTTTAAGCAGGAGATTAAGAGATTTCGTGTTGTTAAAACACTTTAATGGAAGAAATGAATGACACTTTTTAAATCAGCAGGAAACTGCCTTGATTTCCATTTCCAACAGCCACGGGCTTGCGGAAGGATGCAGAGACAGGCAGCCAAGGTCCCTCAGAGCTGACTGACAATTGTGGCTGTATCTAAGGACAGTCAGGCACTGCAGGCAGACACAGGGTGCACGACCTCATGGATTTTTGTAATAGGTCACTCCCACCCAAGCTCATTGTTCTTCCGCGTAAGAACATATCGGCCCAGGGGCAAAGGGGGGGGGGGTGGTGCATCATGTTTCAATAAGCACCACCTTAATCCATATAAGCATATGATTCTATCTAAAACTCAATAATTCACCGAACTAGCATCCTTTTAGCATCTCTGCAGTCAATGCCTCTCAGAGACCAGCGCTACAATTGAACTAGAAAATTAGAGCTTTTAGCTGGACTCCCTGGAGGTGAATATGTAAAACAGAATAATAAATGATTGTCATTTCTGTTCAGAACATAGAATTAATCAAGGCAGAAGAGGGAGTCTGAAGTCCTGTGGGAAGGACCACCATGGGTCACTGGTCACTATCATTTGCTGGCAAAAAGGTGAGCAATGGAAGAGTCTGCCTCCTTTGTTACCTGGACTGTATGGGGTATCTGTGGTTGCATGTAACCTTTACAGAACCTACCAACAGGAAAATTATTTCCCAGTGCAGTTTTTCTTCCTGCTGAAAAATTCAAAAGCCCAGCCTCGGGCAATAGAAACACAATCAGGCCACAAACATGATGAACACACTTGTCTCTCCTTCTAGGCAGGGAGGTGGGGGGTGTTCCAGAGCCCTCAGGGAGGAACAATGGGCAAGGCAGAGGCTGCAAGAGCTTCCAGAAGCCTCTCTTTGACCAGATCAATTAGGTCACCAAAGGAGCATCAGTCCTGACTCTTTCAGACAGAGAAAACTTAACAGCCAGCAACCACAGGAATGGTGGTGTCACTGAGAGCCAGTTGTATGTGTCTATGGGCATGTCAGCTTCGGGACTTGGGGCCTCTGGTGCAAAAGCATTCATTGGGAGAATACATAACCCAAACACAGGCACATTTAAACATTCTAAAATATCCAAATAAGATGCCCGGCATATACAACACCCAAACGTGTTTCCATCTTCCTGAAGGCTGAAGTAAAGCAAAGCCTAGCCAGCAACTAGAGTGAGCTGCGGTCCTTGGCACCTGCATGAGCTGGAAGAAAGGCAGACTCCAGCTGAGACCTACTTCATCAGAATCTTTATTTTAACAAGATCACTGGGCAATTCCTATACATAGTGAATGGTGGTTTAGCACTCATTTTGAGCAGTGTTTCCTGGTCTCTGAGAGACATTTTACATACAGCTCTTTTCATTTTGGGTTAGCCAGAAAGTTCATTTGGGCTTTTCTGTAGGACCTTACAGAATACCCTAATGAACTTTTGGGCCAACCCAGTATTTTCCTAGATGAGTCCTTATCAAGGCAGGAAAAGGTATGCTTTTGCACTACAAATAATGAGTATGTGTTGCAAAGAAGCCTCTGTTCTCCTGGGATTTCTGACTGGCCATGAACCCATATAAGCACAGTACTGTGGCATATAGGTCAGTGTCATAGGGAAGAGGTGACCCTACTCCCTAGTCCGTCAAGAATAATGTACTAGAAAACGGACCTGACTGGTGACTGAGTATAAGAGGCAGAAGGGGAACCGTCTTTAGAGGGAGGCTCCTAGATGGGAATTTTTGGAGCATCTGATGGAAGGGGGTTGTGTCTGCAGGAAGGACCCTGCAGTGGATGGTAGGTGGAAAGTTCTCCCAGGGGAGCAGCAGGAAGAAGAAGAAGAAGAAAAAAAACAAAAACCTGTATTTCTAACCTTGGGTCTCTGCCTTTCCCCTGCTCTCAAACTCTTGTTCTGTACCCATCCCCAGCCCTGTCCCCACCCCATTCCACTCTCACTTCCCAGGCCCCTCCCCCAGACTCTGAGCCTTCTTATAGACCAAAGCTCCCACCAGTCCCACAGTTTCTGTCTGCTGGGCTATTGCCCTACCCAGGCTCTAAAACCCCCTTCCTTTCTCAAAGCCCATCACAACCTCCACCCCCTCTCCTGAGGGACAGCACTCCTAAATCAAGGAAAAGATATGGGGAAGGCCTATTTATTAGTTATTTTTACTTTTACCTAGGGTTTCTTTTTTGTTGTTATTTTTTTTTTTGAACTTTTTATTTTGTATTGGGGTACAGCCAATTAACAACATTGTTGTAGTTTCAGGTGAGCAGCTAAGGGACTCGGCATACATATGCATACATCCATTCTCCCCCAAACCCTCCCCTCCCATCAAGGCTGTCACGTAACACTGAGCAGAGTTTCATGTGCTGTACAGTAGGTCCTTGTTGGTTATCCAATTTAAATATAGCAGTGTGTACATGTCCATCCCAGACTCTCTAACTATCGGGAAGGCCTGTTTAGAATCAAAGAACACCCCTGACACTTCCCAAGTCTGCCCTCCCTTCCCCACTTCACTACCACCCCACCCTTCCCTGCCCTTAAACTTTTAAGCACTGAAGTTGAACTGAAGGAAGGATTGGGCATGAAAAGAAGGTGGAAGAGCCAGAGCTGGCTCTACAGGCCCAGATCCCAAGGGAAGAGGGTCCCTGGGAAGAATAGAGTGTCCCTGCCCAGTAAGCCGACTTTCTCTGGGATTCACCCACAAGTGGATTCTAGACTCTTTACTTAATTATTTGTGTTATTACATGCTCAGGCCTGGCAGGAACAAGGGCTGTAGGGTTTTCATTATAGACTTATATAAACCAAACATGCTCCCACTCTTCTAAAGCCTTGCTGCTCTGAACAGCATTTGGGATCAGATATACTGGGGTTTGACATGCAGCTTCACCCTTGATGAGTTTTGCAACTTCAAGCAAGTTGCTGAATTTCACTATGCCCTTAATTTCTCTTCTGTGAAATGGGGACTAATAATAATGATCTTATACAGTTACATTTTAATGAACAAAATAACAATATACATTATCTAGCATATGGGAAGTCAGTAAGATTATTTTATTCCATTAATTATATCAAAGGAATAATATCTCTGAACATATTTCCTGTACACTGGAAGATGTTTCCTAAACTCAAATGGTTTTCAAGTAACTAAAGGCTAAAATTTGAACTTGAAAATTTATTGGTTGAATGGTAAGACATTAAGAATTTATTGGTTGAATGGTTGACAATGACTTCAGACTTTGGAAACAATGTTTTTATCAATACAAACTTTGATAACAGTAGAAACATCGGAAGAATAAACTGGTTGAAGTGGGAGAAGAGACAGAAGCAGACGCTTTTGTGACATTGTTTTTCATGAAATGCTTTCAGCACAATGAGAACGAAAGGCAATCCAATACTAACATCATGAAACTGCAATAGCATCATACATCCTCCTCTCTTTGCATGTCTATTATCAGAGCTAGGCATCTTTCTTATAAGGCAATAACTCATTAAAGCATTTGCTGATTTCAACTCCTTAGTACTAAATGCAGCTTTTGGGTAATGCAAACATAACTTTTGAAATGCAAACATATGTTCATTTACTAGTAATCCTGAATGCATTAAAATGGAATCTATGTGCTTTTATTAGCACCTTTGGGGATCAAATTCTATTCTTAACATTTAGATAAATCATCTGCCAGCTACTGTATTTATCAGTACTTAAGACTTCAGTCATGATCAATACATAGGCTAGAATATTCACAAATAAATGTATGCTTTACAATAAATGATAAACAGATCTAAAAATAAACCATTATATTTTTGCATTCTCAAAATGAATAAAATGTGACAGCTGAAAAGTGTATTCTGAAAACCATATATCTCAAAAACAACTCAAGTTTCAAACATCATTCTTTACTGCATTCAGTTCAATACCAAGAAAAGCCATGCCAAGAGAGTCTAATTTTGGAGAGCTTTCACCTGAGGGGTAACAAGGTCGGTCTGAAAAGAGCTCAGATGCATTTTCCACTATAGCGTTCACTGTTGCCAATATGACAGCAACATGTTAGAATTTAAGAAGAGGAATTACACAGAAAGAGAACATGAGAACAAATGCATCTAAGGGTTTCTTCAAACCAACACTCCGTCACCAGCGGCTGTTCTCTCCAGGGACATAGGAAACAGACAGATGTTCTCAACCTGGTTTCTAAAAGGGAAGCTCTAACAATGGAGCTCGCTGTCTTGAACTCTCCTGTTCATCACACCTGCCTATCTCCAGGGGCTGAGTAACTCCTGAGGGAGGGACCCTTCCTCTTCTTAAGAACTCTGTGCTTTGTGTATGAAAATCAACATCTTCCAAAGGAGCTCTCATCTGTCCTGTGTGTGCCTTGTGATGCCTTGGGCTGGAGCGCTCACTACTAGATGGGAGAAAAAGATACTGAAGAGTACCTCTGGGAGATTTTTGGCAACCCATTTAGACTCTGCCAACCACAAATATTCACTAAATACCTAGTGTCTAAAATGAAGCTCAGAGCTGTGGGGAAACAAAGAATTAGAGCTCACTCACTGCCCATGGGGAATGCATAAACCAGGAACTGATGGATTGTCCCTCTTTAAATTTGTATGATCAGAGAGAATTTCTAAGTATTTCTCCAAGTGGGCTGAGTAACTGTGTCCTTGTCCAAATGTGACAGAGACCATTCCATTAGCCACCTTGGCAACAAAAACACTGCTAATAGTCACCATTAATTAAGCCTCTGCCATCTTAGTTCCTTCCTGGAAGAGAATACCATGACATCATATAAATGTAATTCTGCTACTTCTTCAGAGGTGGGGGTGGGGAGGTGGTACATGAGGTTTATGTTGGTTAGAGTTTAGGCAACATGAAGTGAATGGGAAAACCTGAAAGAAGCTCCGTATTTCCACCAAGGACAAGGCAAAAGGTCCAGACTGGCTTCAGCCAGCCCTGAGCAAAGCAGAGGCAATGTCACCAAAGGCTCTCCATCAGCAAGGCTTGGACACACTCTCTGAGCTCCCTGTCCTCTGACTGATCTGAAGGCTTCTGACCACTTCACATAATCACCCCCTGTGATTATGTTCTGAAATCCATGTGCTATTGCTGGACCAGGAGGGACTTCAAAGATTATCTGTGGTCAGCATCCTTCCAGGGATATCGATTGATGAAGGCATCAGCAGTCACTATGAACTAAAGATTCATTTCATTCAGAACCCTACAGCCTTGTGTGCAGGTCTGAGCACAGGCTATCTCTGAGTAATAAGCACCTCTAGTTTTATGTTTGCAGGTTCACCAGACGGATCACCTAGAGGATGTGCTCAGCACTGAAAGGAGATTTCTTGGATGCACAGGCAGTGAGTGTAACATCCTAGAGGCCTGGCTGTGCTTCGGGGCCTTGGATTCAACAATCCTTTCTTCCAGTCCTCAGTCTGAAACTCACCTAATCCCCCACTGATGTATTTGACTTGAAAGCCTAGGGAATCAAGTTTTGCCTCTGTTAAACTGCTCTAACATAGTCTCTGGTAGGATTCAGTAGACATGCAATACATTTAGGATGTCACATTCTATACCGCTTAGATGGATCTGTGTTTTAAGTTTGAAAGAAACTTTCAAAAGCAATTAGCTTAACCTCTCATTTTACGTATGGGAAACGGAGGCCTAGAAACAGGAAGTGACTTAGTGATATAGTTGTCAGATCACGCAAAACCCTGAATCCTAGTCTAGGGCCCTTTTCACTATCCAATTACGAAGAAGCCAGTGATCCATAAAGACCTGGCAGAAACAACAATATGAGCAGGGTGCCGTGAGGACAACAGTGGCTAGAAGCCACTCTGTTTCTAATATGAATGCTTTAATTTGGAAATTGGAGACTCACAGAGAGACCCGTGCAACCGCCCACTATGTCCCGGGAGAAATTTGGCCTCTCCTTCTCTGCCATTTCCCAAATGTCATGTGAATGTCACTCCTTGGCAAACTCTTCCCCAAAATCCTAGGAGCAAGAGAAAACTATGCAGTGAGGCTGAGCTACTTTGGAAGAAAGTAGCGATGCATTGATAACAGACAACCTCATATTTCTGGATCTACTGGTGTTAAAAACTATGTGATGGGGCAGGAAGGCTATGACTATATGACCAACAGGGGCTGCTGAGCTGTTAATCAATTAAGCAGAGAAGTGACTGATTAGAATGAGTCTTTTCTGAGTCATCTCTCTCTCTCTTTCTTTCCAAATAACTGCTTCACCCAAATTACTTGGGAAGTGTTATCCCACCCAGTATAGATCATGTTCAAGGTGGGAAAAGGTGTCATTTCAGAAGTTAGAGGCTACAGCAGGTGCTTGTGCTCTGACAGGCCCTCCCAGAGGAAAAAAGGGCTGGGATACGAGGTAGGGGCTGATGAGTGGAAGGGAACACCCTTGGGAGAGCTAGAAGCAAAGCAGGAGGCGCCCAGGGCTCAGACACAAACTGATCCCAAGCTCACCCAGCCTAAACAGCCAACATCTGCTAGTCAGTTCAGTGATGTGACATGTTAGGCCTTGTTCCTCATGAAAAACAAAACCAAATCAAAGGACAGATTTTTTTTTTTATCTTACAAATTTGCCAGATGTCAGGTTTTATGTGTATCTTATAATAACTCATTTAATCTCTATCTATTGAGCACCTGCTACATTCTAGGTCTTGCACTATTTAGTAGAAAATAAACTGATAAGTGAGACAAAATCTCTGCTTTCCAGGAGCTAGTAATCTAACTAGGAGACACACTTAACAGACAAGCCACTGCTATAATGCACACTAGGTGCTATAACCAAGGAGAAAAGGACAGCGGTAAACAGGAAAGAGTAAGTGTACAGCTCCCTCTCAGAGCGATGAGCATTGCAGAGGCGGAAGTGTTTGAATAATCTTGCAAAATGAATAGGCACTTAACCGGCAATGGAGTGTGTGTTGTGTGTGAGGGTTCAGGGGTTCTAGACAATGGGAAGTCTTAGTCAGTTGTGTCTGACTCTGTGACACCATGGGCTATACCCTGCCAGACTCCTCTGTCCATGGGGATTCTCCAGGCAAGGATACTGGAGTTGGTTGCCATTTCCTTCTCCAGACAATGGGAGGATATGTGCAAAAGCAGACCGACACCATGTAATGGCTAAATTTAATGAGTCAATTAAGCCAGGCTATAGTACATCACATACTAGTCTAGATGTGGTGGTGAAAATAGTTTGCAAACGTGTTTAACATCACAATCAGCTGGCTTTACATAAGAGCAGGTACCTCCCATTCTGTAGGTGGGCCTCATTCAATCAACTGAAGGCTTTAAGAACAAGATCTGCTTCTGGAGAGAAAGGAATTCAGTCTTAAAACTGTAACGGAAATCTTGCCTGAGTCTCCAACCTGCCCTATAGATCTCAGACTTGCCACCACCCAGAATCACATGAGCATATTCCTTCAAATAAATCTATGAACATATATCCCACTGGTTTTATTTCTCTGGAGAGCCCTGATGGACACACACAGATGCATGAGGTGCCCAGGTGAGAAGAGCAAAGCCACTGTGGCAGGTGTTCAGACAGCGGAGGGATACGGCGCCATAAGGGAGCCTGCCACAGTTATGAAGAGTCTTCATGCTCAACTCAGGAACTGGGATTTTATCCTAAAAGTGAACAGGGGCTGTTGAAGGACTTTAGGCAAGGACCACCAAGTCTATTAGAAAAACTCTCTGTAAAAAAAAAAGAAAAACTCTCTGGGATCATTCAAATAGAGGATGGATGGGTTGGGGCAGAGTTAGTGGCTACGGAAGAATGGCCTTGTGGACACTACATGCTTGTCAGTCTGGACCCAAGGATTTAGCCCCTACTCAGAACATGAACTCCTTATTGCCAAATTCAGACTTAACTTCAAGAAAGTAGGGAAAACCACTAGACCATTCAGGTATGACCTAAATCAAATCCCTTATGATTATACAGTGGAAGTGAGAAATAGATTTAAGGGACTAGATCTGATAGATAGAGTACCTGATGAACTATGGATGGAGGTTCGTGACATTGTACAGAAGACAGGGATCAAGACCATCCCCATGGAAAAGAAATGCAAAAAGCAAAATGACTGTCTGGGGAGGCCTTACAAATAGCTGTGAAAAGAAGAGAAGTGAAAAGCAAAGGAGAAAAGGAAAGATATAGGCATCTGAATGCAGAGTTCCAAAGAATAGCAAGGAGAGATAAGAAAGCCTTCCTCAGGGATCAGTGCAAAGAAATAGAGGAAAACAACAGAATGGGAAAGACTAGAGATTTCTTCAAGAAATTTAGAGATACCAAGGGAACATTTCATGCAATGATGGACACAATAAAGGACAGAAATGGTCTGGACCTAACAGAAGCAGAAGATATTAAGAAGAGGTGGCAAGAATACATGGAAGAACAGTACAAAGAAGATTTTCATGACCCAGATAATCATGATGGTGTGATTACTCACCTCGAGCCAAACATCCTGGAATGTAAAGTCAAGGGGGCCTTAGAAAGCATCACTACAAACAAAGCTAGTGGAGGTGATGGAATTCCAGTTGAGTTATTTCAAATCTTGAAAGATGATGCTGTGAAAGTGCTATACTCAATATACCAGCAAATTTGGAAAACTCAGCAGTTGCCACAGGACTGGAAAAGGTCAGTTTTCATTCCAATTCCAAAGAAAGGCAATCCCAAAGAATGCTCAAACTACCGCACAATTGCACTCATCTCACATGCTAGTAAAGTAAAGCTCAAAATTCTCCAAGCCAGGCTTCAGCAATACGTGAACTGTGAACTTCCTGATGTTCGAGCTGGTTTTAGAAAAGGCAGAGGAACCAGAGATCAAATTGCCAACATCCACTGGATCATCGAAAAAGTAAGAGAGTTCCAGAAAAACATTTCTGCTTTATTGATTATGCCAAAGCCTTTGACTGTGTGGATCACAATAAACTGTGGAAAATTCTTCAAGAGATGGGAATATCAGACCACCTGAACCTGCCTCTTGAGAAACCTATATGCAGGTCAGGAAGCAACAGTTAGAACTGGACATGGAACAACAGACTGGTCCCAAATAGGAAAAGGAGTACGTCAAGGCTGTATATTGTCAGCCTGCTTATTTAACTTCTATGCAGAGTACATCATGAGAAACACTGGGCTGGAAGAAGCACAAGCTGGAATTAAGATTGCTGGGAGAAATATCAATAACCTCAGATATGCAGATGACACCACCCTTATGGCAGAAAGTGAAGAGGAGCTAAAAAGCCTCTTGATGAAGGTGAAAGAGGAGAGTGAAAAAGCTGGCTTAAAGCTCAACATTCAGAAAACGAAGATCATGGCATCTGGTCCCATCACTTCATGGCAAATAGATGGGGAAACAGTGGAAACAGTGTCAGACTTTATTTTTGGGGGCTCCAAAATCACTGCAGATGGTGACTGCAGCCATGAAATTAAAAGACGCTTACTCCTTGGAAGGAAAGTTATGACTAACCTAGATAGCATATTCAAAAGCAGAAACATTACTTTGCCAACGAAGGTCCATTTAGTCAAGGCTATGGTTTTCCAGTGATCATGTATGGACATGAGAGTTGGACTGTGAAGAAAGATGAGTGCCAAAGAATTGATGCTGTTGAACTGTGGTGTTGCAGAAGACTCTTGAGAGTCCCTTGGACTGCAAGGAGATCCAACCAGTCCATTTTAAAGGAGATCAGCCCTGGGTGTTCTTTGGAAGGAATGATGCTAAAGCTGAAACTCCAGTACTTTGGCCACCTCATGCGAAGAGTTGACTCATTGGAAAAGACTCTGATGCTGGGAGGGATTGGGGGCAGGAGGAGAAGAGGACGGCAAAGGATGAGATGGCTGGATGGCATCACCGACTTGATGGACATGAGTTTCAGTGAACTCCGGGAGTTGGTGATGGACAGGGTGGCCTGGCATGCTGCAGTTCATGGTGTCACAAAGAGTCGGACACGACTGAGTGACTGGACTGAACTGAACTGAACTGAACTGATCACTCCTTTGTGTCTATTTAACTAGGTCTCTGTAGTCTCTTCACTGTGTTTCGCAGGGTGTGCTAGGTGAGGTATCTAAGAAAGTCAGGCTGTGCTGGTCACCAGAATTTCAAGTCATCTGCCCCTATAAAGGGCCCCAGTGAAAAACCCATCAACACAGATACTCTGCCCATCACCTCCTCCCAGACCCATCAGCATTGCAATTGTCACAACCCTGACTGACACCCTTGGAAATTCATCACCCTGTCACATTTGGCAGTTGAATCAACAGGCACCTTTTATTTATTTATGAGCTGAGCACTGGGGAGCAGTGAAGCTCCTTCCCCAGATCTATAGGACTGTTGATTTTGAGAGAGAGGCATATTTATTCAAAACCATCCTCAGCTGCGTGAGACCTTTACATATTTGCAAGTAAATAGACTGGGATTATGTATGCTTCCTGTGCAGACCCCCATTCACTGCCTTCCCTAAAGGCCCTGGGCAGCTCCACCAGGGAGAAGGTTTCAGCCAGTCAGAAGAACAGCATTCATCACCAGGTGATTTGTTTACTGCCTTTCACCTGAAGGACTCTCAGCTGCATTGTAAAAGAATTGCTAATCTGCCAGGAAAAAATGTGGCCACCTTCCTGCTTCTGCTCAGGAGACAAGTCTCTAGGAGGCAGCACCAGGGGTTGGGCAGGGAGAGAATTCAGTACGTGCCCCGGAAACAGCATCACAGAGGACCACCCAGGCCTGACTTGACCATCAACCCAGCTTCCTCAGTGCTGTGTGCTCCCAACCCAGAGGAGACCCCAAATCTAAAGTGTTTCCTCTTGCTTCCCCAAAGCATCACAGGATGTCTTTCTTCACTCTGGGGCTCTTAAAAGGGGGTGGAGCCAAGTTAATGAGATTTGAGTGCCTGAAATGCTATGAAGGACACTTAAAATCAGATTGTGAAGCCCGAGAACATTCAAAGTGCTTTTGGCCTATGCTTTTCTTCCCTTTATCTCTTTAGGGAGGGCTTTTATAGTTCTCTTAAGGATTAAGTAACCTAGTTAAAATCTAAACCATTTTTTCAGACAAATCGAAGCTGCTGGATTGTTCGAAGTCTGCCAGACTGGTAGAGAAGGGGAAAGCATGACAGCGTGACAGAGGTACCCCCAAAGCTTGAGGGCCTGGCTGCACCACGGATGTCTGCGGGCCAACCTCCATTAGCCCCTCTAACGGCTAGGAAGAGAGGTGGGGGATCTAAGATATAAGGTGGGCTTTAAATAGGAGACATTTTTGCAGAGATCTAATCTGTGGTTAACAATTTGACGTTTTGCTCTTTTCCAGCAAACAGCGAAACCATGACTCATTAAAATGGAGTATAAGGTGGCGGTAGGCTGCCCAGGATCCTGTGTGACCCTGAGCACACTGGAAAACAGCACTGAGACCCAATATTTTTCAAAGAGAAGAGAAATGTAGGGCGGGACAGAGACCTGCAGACTCTGCCTCTTGCTCTTCAAAGCCCAAGATTTACAGCCCAAGTTTCAGTCCAAGACTTCCTGGTGGGAAAGGTGTTGGCTGTTGGGCGGGTGTAGTTGTTCTGTCGTAATAACCCTTTCTACACTATTCGTGTGAACTAAAAGCAGCACATGAGTGATGTGGGTGATGCTGACAAGCGTGATGCAGGCTTCTAGGACTTTGTCTTAGAGATGTCATTCTCTCCTCTGCTCTAACCTCCACTGCTCCACTACTGATCCTTTCCCAGGCACAATCTCTGCTTGGACCATGAGCCCAGAGAATACAAGAGCATAACTGATACATCTCCCCGCTCTGCCTGAGAAGAAGAGGGGCCTCCTTCCTTCCGCACCACTTGCACCTCTGCTCAATAAGCTACTTATGTGGCACTTAGTTATAAGTGTCTGTGGTCAGAGGCTGTCACATAAATTTAAGTGTACAGATGTCACACTCTGCATTTTCACAGGACCATTTTTAAATGGTGCAAAAATCTGCAAAAGCAAAATATTTTGAAGATGGGTCACAAATAATGCAAATGTTAAGGCACTTTTTGTAAATATAATTAACTCGAGGACCCTCTATAAAGTGCATGTGAGACATAGGCATTTGAGGGTTGTTTTTTTTTTTCTCTTATTTTTTTTGTAACAGAAAAAAATGCAAACTAATTACCATGAGGTTTCCACACTGTGACATTCTCAGAGAATAGTTAACATTACTTAAAGTTGCTTATGACCCCTACAAAGGCAAGGTCAAAAGAGTTGATTCAATAAGAAAAGGTTTCAGAAAGAGTAAGTTGCCACTCCATCTTAGGATTGTTGCTCTACCTAAAAATAAATAAGTAAGAGATGGTGTGATTTAGAGGACAAAGCACTCTAACTTGAGGCACTTTCATCCTCACTAAACTCTGGATCCATTCGACCCTGGCCATTGGCTATAGTTTATTCATCCAATATTGAGGAAGTTGTGCCAGAATATTATTTGAAGAGCAGAGCATTAGGAAAAGAGATTTTTAAGAAGGTAAACTCTAAGGAATGAGCAGCAATGGCTGGAGGAGACACCTGCATGAGACCCTAAAGAGACATTTCTTGGCAGTTGTTGCTGAAAACTAGAAAGCTCTGACTTGACTTTAGTTGGTAGCAATGGGCATACTGTGAGCAGTGCCCCAGAGCAACAAGGGTTAGAAGTCTGAATATGGCTAGAGATGGCCAAGACACAGAGAAGCTCTGGCCAGCAACAGCAGATGGGTCTTGTCACCTGATTGGTAGTCACTGCTACTGCTATGAGTTGCTCTGGGAGGATGGCTAACATGCAAGCAAAAGGGACAACTTATTGGCTGTTTCACTGAATGTTTGCTAAGCATTTGTGGCATCTTTTAAGGAGGATAGTGAGATAAATAAGTTACTGCCCTGCCCTTGAGTTGGCCCCAATCTACAAAGGAAGGCAGACACATATGTAAGCAATTACACAGAGACAATAAAGTATGACAGTGTCTCCTGCATAGAACTTACGAGTGATGGAAAATCATCACTCTATGTGGAAAGAGTTTGAAGATAGATGACGCTGGTATGGATTGATGAGTCCAACTTTGATTTTGTGTAAAGGAGGGGAACACAGAATATGAGAGCTCTGCATTTATATACAATTGCTCTGGCAGTGTCTACAACGGTTTGATACAAGGAATACGTATTTGCCAGAGGCAGGACTGGTAGGAGGCTATGGTTAATACAGCAGACAAGGAAAAAGCAGTGGAAAGTATGGTAAGAATCTGGAAGGAATAAAGAGGTAGGTGCCAGAATCTTTAAGAAGAAAGGTAATTCTGCAAGAACTTGGCGAGTTCGATAGCTGATCTTTAAGGAAAACTTCGATAACATATGTTTTCAGCACAGACTGGGGATATGCAAGGAGAGGTATCCAGTAGGAAACTGGATCAAGGGGATAAAGCTCAGGAAGATGGCCTGTTTTGAAGATGAGGATTTTGGAGGCCTCAGTCTACAAGCATTGTTTGCAACTCTGGAAGATCAAACAACATGCCTTGCTCATGGCAAGTCCTAAAGCCCAACACTGGAACAGCAGCTCAGGAGTTCAAGTCCCTGCTCTTCCTTCTCCCTGTAACATGTAAATTAAAACTCTGGGCCCCATGGGTAGACAGAACCATATTCTCCTCAAAGCTACCCACATCCTAGTCTACAGAACCTGTGTTAGATTATGCACAAAGGGTAATTAAGGTTGCTAATCAGCTGACCTTAAAACAGAGAGATTAACCTGAATTAGTTGAGTGACCCTAATATAATTCCAAGGATCTTTATAAGTGGAAGAAAGAAACAGATCAGGTCAGAACCAGAGGACGTCACTGTAAAGACTTAGCCCAAACTCAGTGACTTTGAAGAGCGAGGAAGGGACCAGAAGCCAAGAAATGCAAGTGGCCTCTAGAAACTAGAAAAGGACAAAAAAAAAAAGGTTCTCCCCTGGAACCTCCAGAATAAACTCAACCCCACCAACTTCATGGCTCAGTGAGATTCAGTCAGGACTGCAGACCTCTAGAACTCTGACTCTTTCTCACCTTTTTTCCCTAGGCCTTACTGTCTTTCCACACCTCTTTCTTTTCTTTTTTTAAACAATTTTATTTGGGTATAGTTGATTTACAATGTTGTGTTAGTTTCAGGTGTACAGCAAAGTGAATCAGTTACACATGTACATACCTCCACTCTTTTGCATTCCCCAACCATCAAGGCCGCTCTCATTCCCTTCCATCCCCTCCACCCTCATCTTTACCTCCAAGGCCCAACATAGACACCACCACCCACTAGACCCCTTCTTGAGCCTCAGGGGCTCTCCCACTTCTCCAGGCCCGTCATGGACACTGCACTCCCCTCATTTGGGACTTTGTGTGACTGGCCGCTAATGCAATCTGCTGGTCAGGATCCTTTGCCCAACTGCACAGTTCAGAATACCCTAAAGGATTTCCTTTGCTTCTTTGACCCTGATCTTCTCCCAGTCTTCATCTGATCAACCGTCAACCCCTCATCCCCAACACACACACACAAGGCAGTGTACCTTCCAGGCCACACAGCATAAGACTAGCCACACGGATGTAAGCTTGTTATACATTTGATTGATACATATGAAAGAGAAGCAGTAGTGGTAGTTAGTTCAGTTCAGTCACTCACTTGCGTCTGACTTTTTGTGACCTCATGGACTGCAGCATCCCAGGCTTCCCTGTCCATCACCAACTCCCAGAGCTTGCTCAAACTCTCGCCCACACAGATGGTGATGCCATCCAAGCATCTCATCCTCTGTCATCCCCTTATCCTCACACCTTCAATCTTTCCCAGCATCAGAATCTTTTCCAATGATTCAGTTCTTTACATCAGGTGGCCAAAGTATTGGAGTTTCAGCTTCAGCATCAGTCCTTCCAATGAATATTCAGGACTGATTTCCTTTAGGATGGACTGGCTGGATTTCCTTGCTGTCCAAGGGACTCTCAAGAGTCTTCTCCAACACCACAGTTCAAAAGCATCAAATTCTTCAGTGCTCAGTTTTCTTTATGTTCCAACTCTCACATCCATACATGACTACTGGAAAAACCATAGCCTTGACTAGACAGTGGTAGTGCACTTAATCCCAAAACAAGGGGAAGGAGCTGGGGTTGCAGTATACATATTTCTGCGGTATGTGATAAAATTCTCCTGCTTTTAACATCTAGACTCTAAGAAATCTGCTGCTGCTCCTGCCCTACACAGAAATCTTTCAGGTTTTGCTGCAGAATGATCACATGAGCAGCAAACTCTAAAACTCATCTGCCACCAGAGCCAGAGCAGTTAACACATGGGGCTTTTGAATCTGCCCCTCTTCACTTCTCAGCCACAGTCCTGGTCCTTCCTGCTAAACTGCCTCTCAATAGTATGTGACATAAACTTTCAGGTCCTTGGTTCCCTGTTTAACAGCAAAACAAATAATGGTCTTAATTGCTCATAAAAGACCTAGAAGGTTTTGGAAGGAAAAGCTAAGGAAATAGAAAGAGTCAAGCTACTCTGGCTTTCCTTATCAGGAAAAAGAGCCACACTGGCTCATCGCAGGTGACCCCTGATTTTTCCTTTATCTTTCTTACCTTTTCATTTTGCTGGTTATAGCTGCAGGGGTGACAGAACAGAGAATACCACTTAGTGAGCTGTTATTGGCCTGAAACTGTCTTATTGCTTTGTGGAAAGAAATTGCAGGAAGAATTTTTAGATATTGATATCTGTTTGTCAGAGAAAGTACAGTCATTCATAGAGGGTTTCTGACAGGCCAATTTTGCAGAGAGATTCACCCACCTGGAATCTGCACTTTCTTATTTTCAGATGTCTGGCTTCACCCAGATTCACAAGAAGGGCCTGGAATCTTTGACCATCTTCTCCTGCAGACCTGCCCTGCCCCAATTTGGGGACACTATGGCCATTGGCTCTAGGTCCGTGTAATCACTCACTCTCCCATTTTTCTCATTTGTAAATGGGAACTTGGCTGATTTTATTATTCTGCATTATTAAGCATCGTGTTTCCAGATGGTCCGCAGAGCAGGTCTGAGCTGGGAGTGTGTGTCGTCGGGCCTCAGCTAATCTATCACTGGGGGCACATGTTCTGCAGGCGTCACTTTCAATAACTGGTCTGTGTTTTTCCAAATGGATTTACATTTTTATGTGCGACTGATGACTTCTCTGGAGACACATACTATGAACGTCTGGCTCACTATTATTACATGTACAAGTCATAAAGCTATGTAATAAGACTCATAAAAACATGCAAATAGTCCTTTTCCAGGGAGAAAAGGAACATGATCAGCCCTAAAATCAGAAGCTTTGCAAAGCTGATTGCTGTGCTGGGAAATGACAGGAAGGAAGATGAAACTTCCTCTGGGATGTCCATTCCTAAACAGTAGATAGATAGATAGGCAGATGGATAGATAGACAATTACGTTAGATAGATAGACAGATAGACAGACGGACAAGACAGATAAAGCCCAATAACTCCAGAATTTTGTGAGGCTAGGAAGCCATCTCCAGCAGTCAGGAGAAAAGCGGGGAGATCCTGTATTGTCCTGCTCCAGGCTGGAATGGCCTCTTGCCCCCCATCATGGAGCCCTCTGGGAAGCCCACCGTTCATACTCTCCACCTCAAGAATTCAATCTGGAGGCCCAGGTCTCCATTGACAATTCTTTCTTTCAGTCCTCCAGCCCACAGTGGCCCTGCCCCACTAAGCCTTCTGACTTATCACACTCAGCTCTTGGTTTTATAATCAGCCTATGTTCTTCTTGGGGAGGTCACATGACTATTTCCTCAAACAGATTTCAAGCTCTTCCAGAACACAACACTTCTTTCTCACTGCCCCCTGCCCCCCACCACTATCACACACCCTGCATCCTCCAGCGTTCATCCAAGAGTTGCTACCATCAGCAGACACTCAGTAAGAGTGGCACGCTTTAGGTGTTCAGAGGATGTTCACAATGGAGTCTCTGCAGCTCTTCATGCCACCTTCAATCCATTCTTCACACTGTAGATACGGTGAATTTTTAAATGCAAATCTGATCACATCACCCCCCAGTCTAATAGCTGCGCCTGGCAAAGCTCTCCTAAGTCCTGCTGAGCCTAGCTCATGCTCCTCCCAGCTCACTATTTAGATCTCTCTGTCGCAGCTCTCCCTGTTCCAAACACACAGAGCTGTTTCACTGCCCCACACGCCAGGATTCCTCCTGCTTCAGACAAGTTAGTCAAGCTATTCCTTCTGTCCCTCTTCTTTGAATAGTTAGCATCTACCAAGTGATCTACCCATCATTCCACTCTCAATTATCAAATACCCCTTCCCCCTGGAGTTCTTCCCTGATCCTCTAAATCACTTTAAACCCTTCTATTCTGCATTTACAGAGCACCTGCTCTTTCTCCTTTGTAGTCTTTTCCACAGTTATTATTAATTATATAGCTATTTAAGTAATTTCTATTGGCCTTTGGAAACTGTCCCACAATGACAGGGAGTCTAGCTCATTTAGCACAGCAGCTGAGAGCTTAGTATAGATTCTGAAATGCAATAAGGTCTCTATGAACATTTTGAAAGTAAGAAAGAGAAAGGGAGAAAGGACAGAAAGGGAAAGAGAGAAAGGAAAAGAGAAAACATGGGATACATTTGAAGGAAGGAAGGAAGAAATGGAGGGAGGGAGGGGAAATGAAACACAGTATGTGATGCACTTTAATTTGTCCCTTCACCTCCCCTCATCTGGCCCAGGCATCTCATGTTGGCCATCAATGTTGGCCATGCCTACTTCAAAACAACATCACACCTGTACCACCAGGCCCCACATCATCCCAGGGATGTCCAGATCACTCTCAGCATCTGATCCTTGTAACTGCCTCAACCTTGTAACTGAGCAACAACAAGAAAGCTGGAAGAGCCTAAGACAGGGGCGTGGTGCGTGGGGCTGACATACTGCTGAGAGCTGGTCTTCCTGAAATTCCCACTCCCTTGGTGGTGCCATTCGCATACTTCCCTGGACTTCCTGCTCTCCTTCTGACCTCTCCAGCCTCCTTCACGGGCTCAGTGACCTCGGTCACCTTGTATATGGTAACGATCTATTCTTGAAGCTCAGTTTTCTCATTTTTCCCTCAGACCTACATGCACAGCTACCTCCTGCACAATGGTTCTCCCACAGATACCTCAGTTCATGTAAAAATTTTCATTTTCCACTCTCAAACAAGATAGACTAAAACCTTTCTCCTCCCCTTTCCTCTCTCTCCGCTTTCCTCTCCTTTCATAGTGGAATGAAACTACTATGGGTTCTTTGTGATTCAAGCCAGCCAGTCCTGTGTCATCCCTGACCACATCTCAACCCTTGCCACCAATTCACCACCGAGTCTTGCTGATATGCCTCCTAAGTGTCTCTCAGATCTGCCCCATCCCTGCTAGGCCCACTGGCACGATTCAGCTCTGCAGCAGCATCTTTTACCTGAACAACTGCCACAGGTTCCTATCTAGTCACCCTGCCCCCATGTAATTAAGTACCAACCGATTTCCACATTGCAGCCAGAGTGATACTCCTAAAATTAAGATCAGATCATGCCACTTCCTGGTCCAATCCATCACTGACTCTCCATGGCTCTCCATATTAAATCCAATAGCACAACACGGCTATTTCATTCCCCTTCCACCCATCAGATTCTGCAGTCCCGCACCCCAAACCACTTGCTTTCTCAGCATGACTTTTGTCCTTTCTTAATTTTCCATACATTCCTCCCTTGGCCTGTTCATTCCTACTTGATCTTCAGATGTGAACACAGATAATCACTTTTTCTGCAACAATTTCCTGATTCTGCCTGGATTGGGGCAGTCATTCCTCCTCTGTGTTCTCACAGCAACCAGCCACCTGCATTACCATGCCTACTCTGGGAGTTCCCACTGTTCTGATTTCTGCCTGTAATCCTGTGTTCTCATACCCTCCCCTTTTTGCTACTAATTATTGAGTCCATGTTGTTTTGGACTTACACCAAAGGCAAAAAAAAAACACTCTTTGCTCAAAAATCTACAACCTTAAACTCATCAAGATAAAGAGGCCAAGTGGAACTGACAATAGGTAAAAGGGCAAATTAAAATGTCATCTGTGCATTAATGCCTATTTAGATGTAGAAGATACGGATATGGACTTCATTTCACATGGACAGAGGGGCAAATGATAAAATGTGGTAAGACTTTTTGAAATAGAGATAGATGTTAAGAGCAATGCTCAAGGCACTTGAGCATTATATGAGCATATATTATATGATCCTTGTGCTACGAGACTGTGGCCAGAGACTATGTCTGCTTGTTCACCACTGCAACCCAGTGAAACAGTTTTTGAAAGAATGGGCTATAGTTGTGAAAGTCACTCAGTCATGTCCAACTCTTTGAGACCCCATGGACTATGCTGACCATGGAACTCTCTAGGCCAGGATACTGGAGTGGGTATCCTTTCCTTTTTCAGGGGGTCTGCCCAACCCAGGGATTAAACCCAGTCTGCTGCATTGCAGGCAGATTCTCTACCAGCTAAGCCATGAGAGAAGCCCAAGAATACTGGAGTGGGTAGCCTATCCCTTCTCCAGGGGATCTTCCCAACCTAGGAATCGAAGTGGGGTCTCCTGCATCGCAGGTGGATTCTTTACCAACTAAGCTATCAGGAAGCCCAAAGCCACATATAATTGGCAAAAATCAAATTGTAAAATCCACTAAGTTTGAAATATCTTTTTTTCCTTAATACCTCATTGATTACGTTTATCTTTGGAACAAGCAATTTCTGGATAAAGGATAAACAGACATAACTAAGGCGTCTCTTGCAGGTCCACCACATGTCTGGGTTGAGCCCTGGGGGAGTTTAGACCTGAATAAGGAAGGGCTGCAACCCAGCAGATGAGCACCAAACTGGAAGCCGGATAGCTCCTCCCTGTAGGACCTTCACAAGCCTCATTTCGTTTTTGCAACTTGGTTTCCTTTCCTGTAAATCTGGGATAGTCATACTTACCTTGTGAGGTTGACATGAAAGGTAAAGAAAATAACGTTTTTGAAATCGCCTTTCTCATAACAGATGCTCATAAATATTAGTTTTATTATTTATTTTTATAAAATATGACTCCTTTCCTTAGCTAGCTCAGCAGTTGGCAGGAGAGATAAGCACATTCCTACATAAGCCAAAGCATAATGGGGGTGGGATCCAAGCCTCCCTGAAAGAGGAGTAGATGCCTTCACAGAGGGGGCTATCCTGAGACTAGGAACCCGTGTGCAGAACTGCAGTGGGTCCCGACCACCTGCCAGGCTCTCCTTTGCTCCTGTCCACCCAGACTGGGTGGATGAGCTGCTCTCTGTCGGTGCTTCCTACCTGTTAGGCCGGAAGTGTAATATATTCCATAGGAAACAAGCAAAGACTTTCTAATATCTCCAGTTGTATTATATTAGTGAGTCTCCCTTTGAAATATGATTTTACCTATAGCAATACGGCCACTAAGAAGGGAAATTATTAAATAAAATTTGGTCCCCTGACTCTTCAGGCGATTTCTTTTGAAAAGTTTATTTCCCTGGCAATCTATTTTCTCCTTTTACGTCCTTCCCTGACACACTTCCCATTCAGCATCCCCTCCCAGGCCAGAGGCCTGGCCTTTAGAGAGCTAGGAAGCACCACCTCACTACAGACAACATCTGCCTCATTTTCCATGTGAGTACGGCAGAAGGAACAGCTGGTGCAAAAGCCACAGCCTCGCTCCAGCAGGACCGGCACTCTGCAAGCCCTCACCCTCTCTGGTCCTTTAAGATGATATGTGCACTCCTTCCTGGCCTCCACCTATGCAAGTCCATACTCTACCTTTGCCTAGACAATTTCTGTTCATCTTTTAAGACAGAATGTGCCCCCTGTTCTGAGAAACTAAGCAGTGTCATTCATTTTGGCCAGTCTTCACAAGCCTGTGGGTACAAACTAGTGTTAGTCACAGTATTATCTAATATTTGGTTTCCTCATACTACCATCTCCATGATGTAGAAAACTGGTCTCCTGCCAAACTCTCCCACCAGCACTTTCTGGATGTCCCCAGGCAGTGTCTCACAGCACTTTACATATGTTCCTGGATAAGTTTGCCTGCTACCCCCAACCCCAATGGGAATTCCATCTCCATATCTATTTTAGGCCATGATTTCATCAAGCTCTGCTTCTTTTTCCCTGAAAACCAAGGTCTCCCCAGGGCCTGTCTCATGCCTGTGGACCCGTGGCCTCTATCCTGCCCTGGAGACACTCTGATCTTACCAGGACTTGTTCACGCCTCCCCTCCCCCACACATCCCCACTGTTCTATTTGAACAAGGTTTCCAAAGTGTATTCACAGGGTCAGAGCTCTGCAAAACACCGAATGTTCTCTATAGATTTTTTTTTTTTAATGCTGGGTTCCATAATTAAATAAATCAAGTGATTCTAAATTGCTATTTTTTCAATGTATGGTCCTCTTAGAGCAGCAGTATCAGTATTACTTGATAGCTTTTTAAAAATGCATGAAGTCAACCCCAACCCAGACCCAAATTTTAACAAAATCCCCCGGTGAATAATACACACATTAAAGTCTGAGAACTATTGCTCTAAATTAAACAAAATTAAGCATATTTCTAACAAAAATTCCTCAGAGCCTTTAATGTGCTTGTGTGTATCATAAACTAAAGAGTCACATAAAGTCTGCACGCATAGTGTTTTGCAGTACACATTTTGAAAAATCGTGTATTGGAACTTCACTCTGCCCAAATGTACTCTAGTCTGGGACTGCTTGGGAGCCTAGGTCTTCTCTTTTACCCTGTTGGCTATGTCCTGTTACTAGTGTGCTGACAAATGTTTAATAAACAATTCTCCACAGACAAAATTTTTGTTTGCCAATCTCCATGGTGTAAACACTCACACCATGGCCAGTTTTAGGCTACCATTCAGCTTGAGGTATGTAGTCGGCTCTGATGACCTAATAAGAGTTGGCTGGAGAGGTCTACTGTTTAGGGAAATATTTGAGCTGTGTTTTCTGCACCTCAGTGATCCACGCATGCTTCAGGCGAGCATTCAGTCCAGCTGTTACTTCTGTCCTCTACTTACCTTTTAGTGATGGACACCAGACTATACTCAGAATTCTCTTCCTTCCTACCATGACTAAGGTTTCCTTAGTAGGACCAACCTCATCGTGCATTTCCTTCTCTCAGAATGAGCCTCTCTCATGATGTTCCTAACTCTTCTAACAGACAGATTTCGGTAGTACTAACCTCACCAACCTGACAGAAAGTGAAGTCGCTCAGTCGTGTCTGACTCTTTGTGACCCCATGGGCTATAGCCTACCAGGCTTCTCTGTCCATGGAATTTTCCAGGCAAGAGTACTGGAGTGGGTTGTCGTTTCCTTCTCCAGGGGATCTTCCCAACACAGGGATCGAACCCAGGTCTCCTGCATTGTAGGCAGATGCTTTACCATCTGAGCCACCAGAGTGTGGACTGAAAATCTGACTCCGGCTGAGAATTGGAGCTATTAAAGAAAACAGAGTTGGTGCTTCCTTACTCCTGGTTACCTGAAGAATGACTCAAGACTTTTTCCTAGCAGGTTGTGCTGGGGTCAAGCACAGCCATGGGACACACATGGTAAAAATAGATAAATCTGTTTCCTTTCTCATCACTCCCAGTTTGGAAAAGATTTCTGATTCTGGCCTGCTTGATGCTTTTTTTTTTTTTTTTTTCCTGAAACATTTAGCATCTCCCTCTCTGTGGATGTCATAAGTTGCCTTCACTGCAAAGTTTGCATATAAAGCACTGTTCCAGGAGAGAGAACCAAGCAGATGGAGGAAAATTAAACAGGGAAAACCTCTGAAGGACTGGGATAGCTCCTAGGAGGCAAATGCTCTGTTTCACAGCAGGGCTTCTTAAACTCAGTAAAGCTAGAGTGTTCCAAGAATCTCAGATCAAGCACAGAGTCTAGGGAATCCTGGCCTGTCTAGGAGGGCCATAGAAAAGGCAGTGTCCTGCAGTGAGAGCATTGGATCTCAGCAGCTACCTCAACACCGAGACTCCTGGGATGCCTTCTGCATCTCCCAGAGGGTCAGGCTTATAGATGGAGCATGGAGGTAGGCCTGAGTTTCTCTGCCTATGGTAAGAATTTACACATGAAGAACTTACACCAGAGCCAGAAAATGATTAGATGGAGAGGGGCTAGGCCTTCCTGGCCATAATATTGTATCATTAAAGAGGAAGGGAGATGGTTTACCCTCCATCCTCTGAGCTTGGTTTATCTTCTATCCTCTAAGCCACACCCTCTCAACTTTGAGTCATAAGGAGTCTGCTCCTAACATCTGTTACAGCTGTCATTCAACACATACTTGCTGAGCACCTACTATGGGCCAGATACTCTGAGCTACACTGAGATAAGTAAGAGTCAGTCTCATCTCACAGAGAGCTGGAGTGGGCATGGCCAGGTTCACACACTAAGCCAGAGGGTAGGGAGAAAAATATACATTTCTGGATTCCCAGCCAACGGTTCTTCCCTCACAGATTGCTCTTGGGAACTGCCCTTTGTGTAACTGGTAACGTTTCTCAGTTCTCTTTGCATGTATCATTTTAGGTCTTCCATAGCCTCTCTTGTAGCCCAAAGAGCTGTGAATCAACTAACTAAATGCACTTGCTGCTTCTAAATGTTTTTGGAACCAATACTGGAATTATATTACCACCTGTTTTTTCACAAGAAGGGAAACCCTCATTCATTCATTCAGCAAATACGTATTAAGTACCTACCATGTGTCCCTGTGATCCTAGGTGCTTGAAAACAGTAGTGGGGAAGGAAAACAACTCTCTGCTTCTTGATGTTTATACTGTAGGAAGTACAGATAGAAACAAACAATACACTTAATTTGGGGATGAGAGGGAGGCTCTAGAGGGAGGATACATATGTATACATAGAGCTGATTCATGTTGTTGTACAGCAGAAACTAACACAGTGTTGTAAAACAATTATACTCCAATTTTAAAGAGCAATGCTGTATAAATGTATCCATGTAAAAATGTTCACAATAAAGGTAGGCTGTGTTTAATGTCAGAAGGAGGGGAGCACTGTGCTGTTACTTTTGTGACCTGCCCATCCCATCCAGCAGGCTGCTTTCAAAGGAACTTCTGTAAAATGCAAATCTCACCATGCTACTCCTCTGAGTAAAACCCTTCGGTCATTCGCACCATGTTCAGGATAAAGGCCATGATTCTGACTCCCGTTTAATCCTCCAGCTGGGTCCCTTTCACAGGTCCCTCCTTCCATCGAGCCTTCAGGCATGCGATGCCCATGACATCAGGCTGCTTTCATGTTTCAAAGGGTCGAGATGACGAATGGGTCACCCATTCCTCCGGGTCTGCCTCATGCACTTTCCCTCATAGACCCTTTGTAATACTTATAGAACAGTACCATTCTGACTCAACTCTCACTTCTGTATTAGCCCCTAAAAGGCACGGATGATACTTTATCTTTATATACCTAGCATCTGTACAAAGAACATGTCCAATGTACATTTCTTGACTGGGAGAACTAACAAATGAATAAGACTAATTGGCTAGTCTGTGATTCTAGGCACACATATGGAAAATCTTTAATTCCTGGCCAAGGAGGACTAGCAGGCATCTCATTTCATAGCCTCTGTGCATTATTCAACTCTAAACATGGCCTGCAAGCCAAATCTGATCTAATACCTGTTTTTGTAAGTTAAATTTGATTATAACACAGATCCTTTATTTACCCTACCATTACCAGAGTGGTGTAATTGCCACAGAGGTCATGTGGCCTGTGAACCAGAAATATTTGCTATCTGAATCTTTATATACAAAGTTTGTAGACTTCAAATCCAGGCTACTCCAAACAGCGTTTGTTTGATCAAATTTCTAAAATGGACACAACTAGCATAATTTCTCCTCAGGTTAGTCCAGAAATAAGTAAAAGCAGGCCCATAATTATCAGGTTTTGGGCAAATAAATCACAGCAGAGGCCGAAGGAGACCCATTAAAAGATCTGGTGCATCATGCTCCTCGTGTCTAGAGAAAGCACTTTTTTTCCCTTCTGAATTTATATGATTTTATTTAACATCAGAACTTGATGCCTTAAAGAATATTCTTTAAGGGAATTGTAGCAATGGGCTTTAAAAAATACCCTGAACATTCTTCACTGCAGCCAACATGTATTTATTGAGCACCTACTACATTACAATCATCGGTATAATGCTAATATTTCCTATACCAAGCTCAAAACTTAACAACTCTTACAGGTCCAGTTAGCTGAGAAGAAGACCCTGAGAGGGAAATGAGCATACAGCAAATGTATGAGGCGGTATATCAGTGGGGGAAGGAAAGGGAACAGATCTGAAGAAAGAGAAAAGCTGGACTGCAATGCAATCCAACAGAAGTCTCAGTTGGCTCTACTGGGAAATCCAAAGCCTGGAGGTTCTTTCAGAATCGCCCCCATCAGGGTGAGAGGACTAGCCTTTGGGCCTCCAGGAGGATCTCTACACGGAAGTTCCTGGAAAGAGTCGACAGCTGAAGGCTAGAACCTGTGGGAAATAAACCCTCAGTCCTGAGGGAAGAGTCTGGGTGGGCATGCAATCCTGTGTCTACTACAGATTTGTTTCATATAAGACCAGCTCTTTCAGGCTTCTTGGGAGCCTTTTTTCTTGGAGTAAATGCATAAAAAGAGTTAACAGTGGGAAAAAATGAGAGCCTCTGTGGCTTCAGCTGGTCTCCAGGTGCTGCTAATCACACTCCTCTTTTACTGGACATCCTAGGTGCCCTGTATGCGCAGTCAGCACCTCTGCTATCGAGGTGGCATGACCTAGACCCTCCTCCCTAAGGAGTCAGAGCTTCAGGTCACCATGCCCTTCTTAGGACATGGCTGCTGTATGGGGTTTGTACACATATATACATTTACTATTAGGCAAAGGGGTGCCAAGAAGATCCAAATGCAAAACACATTTTCCCTGTCCCTTCCATGTAGCAGCAGCCCTGCCTCTCCCTGATTCATTAAGTTCAAGTGTCCCTGTTGTTGTTGTTCAGTTGCTCAGTCACATCCAATTCTTTGCAATCCCATGGACTGCAGCACACCAGGCTTCCCTGTTCTTCACCAACTCCCGGAGTTCACTCAAACTCATGTCCATTGAGTCAGAGATGCCATCCAACCAACTTATCCTCTGTAACCCCCTTCTCCCCCAGTCCCCCATTTTTCCAGCATCAGGGTCTTTTCAAATGAGTTGGCTCTTCCCATCAGGTGGCCAAAGTATTATAGCTTCACCTTCAGTGTCAGTCCTTCCAATGAATATTCAAGGTTGATTTCCTTTAGGATTGACTGGTTTGATCTCCTTGCAGTCAAGGGACTCTCAGGAGTCTTGTCCAGCACCACAATTCGAAAGCATCAATGCTTCAATGTTCAGCCTTCTTTGTGGTCCAACTCTCACATCTGCACATGACTACTGAAAAAACCATAGCTTTGATTACAAGAACCTCTGATGGTAATTCCTCTCCTTGTCTCCTAATCTCCTGACACAAAGAGAAAAAAGTGCCTGGGTAGGAGCTAATGCTCAATCTTCAATAAAATTCTTACTAGGCCCCTTAATGCAAGCTCATCTCCTTTGGAAATCAAAACTTCTAAACCTATAGAGCCCAGAATTGTGGGAACAAGGAGCACTAATTCCCCCAAATAGCTTTGTGGAACTGATGGGAGGTGGGCCTTTCCTTCTCTTCCCTCCTGGAAACACATGTATTTTACCTACTAGAGACACAACATTCATTTGCCATTCTGACATTATGAGAGTTTTATCCATGCTCTTTCTGAATGTTAAATACAATGACCTGGCCTGTATGATTTAGGGATCTTACCATCCCATTGCCATCAGTGAACCTAATTCTCTAAATTCTCCAACTGTCAGAAATCATCTTCAGAGACAGCTAACACCGAGTTCTGGGAGATGCTGGTGCCCTTCTTTCTAGTACATCTCTTATTGCTTTGAGAAACGGAGGATCCTTTGGGTCCTCCCAGTAAATATAACCAGCTGGTGAGTTTCCAGCCTTACATGGTACACCGTATCCTAGCATGCTCATTTCTGTGAGACTTTTGATCCACCATCTGCCATACCACTTCTAGCATCCTTGCGTTACTTGATTTAAGCCATCACTTGCTCTATGCTTCTAACAGCCACAGTAAGAGCCAATACGTTAGCACCATCTCCTGGGGGCCTTGCCAGTTTGTTAAATCCTGTGTGCCTATACCAATATGTTCTCCCTCATCCAATTCCATCCTCCTAGATTCAGCACCTTCAGAATCCACTGCCTAACATACGAATGTTACTTTCTGGTTCCTATGGGTGTATATTCATCTTAGATTTGGTTATAATCTTCATAGTCCCTCTGAACTTTCTGGCCACTTTTTCCAGACTGGAGGAAACATTAGATGAAGTCTGCCTCCAAGTGAGGGATCAGCAGCTTTTGGGAGAGAGAGATCTTTGCAGCCAAGGGTAATGCTGGAAAGAGCTAACAGCTGAGGGTCTTCAAATAACAGAACTCCTAACCATGGAAAGAATAAGCTCTTTAATAGCAAAGGGGGCTAGTTCTGAGTGACACAAACCAGTATCCACTGTGAGCACTTCCCAACACTCTCTTATACGCCTGGATGAAGGTAAGACTTGCCTCTAGGAGGTTAATTTCTGGTATCAAGAGCTCTAACAGGTAAAAAACTTATAAAACTCTCTAAGGGGAAATTTTGCATCAGAGTACTATGACAAAAAGAGACTTTCAGCTCCATTCTTGTGTCAAGATGAAGAGGCTATGCTTGGAGGTCAGCTGACTTGCCCAAATCTCACAGACGGTTTGTGATTTACACTAGACTCTGGATTGATCCTTTACCCTGCTTTAGAGATCTCCACCCAGAAGCTCTGATCTTCACTTTGTCTTTCTAGAACCCCCATGCAATTTCAGAGGTGATGTATAAACCTTCAGATGAAAATTCCAAGGCCCCCAAATCTCCATCCAGTAAACTACTTAACCCAGAGGGAGGAGGGATTAACTCACCCATCAGCATGCTTCTCACCAATGGCACAAGGACTGCATGCAAGTCTGACAGTCCAAACAAGTGTGTCAAAGCCCATTTCTGGTATGCCAAGTGCTGGCTAATTGCCCTGCAGTGGGGAAGCTTTCCAGTTAAAGCAGGAAGGAGCTTCACCCTATCCAATCTCCTCATTTGACAGGGGCAAATAACGTGTCCTAAATCACACTGAGATCTGAGAACAAATAAGCACTGGAACTTTCCTCCAGGAATTAACCATAATTACTGGAGGAAGTGCATCTAACTTCTATAATGAGGTAGTAGGACCCAAAGAAACCAAAGAGTAAAGATGACACACTAAAGCACAGCTGCAGACAGAACCTAAATCTGTTTCCTGCCAGCTAAGAGCCCCTCTGCAGGGCAGAGTAACAGTTGCTGCTGGTGTCCTACAAGATGGAAGGATGAAGAGATCAGAGTATATTCACTGTTTTCCACTGGCCCTATTCCAAGGGTGTGTGTGTCCACGTGTGTGTGTGTGTTCACCAATAGCCTGGCTCCCACCAGCCATTCTCAACAAAGTCCAGACTTCTTCAATCCATATTTCCCAAAGACAGAAGGTTCAGGGTGACCCTGGGTACTTAATCCAAATTCTAAAGGACAATAATCCAAACTTTGTTATTACTATACTTTAGAAACAATATTTTTAGAACTAAGATGTCCTTTTCATTATAGGGGACTGGATTGCAAAAGTAGGAAGTCAACAAATACCTGGAGTAATGGGAAAATTTGACCTTGGAATACAGAATAAAGCAGGGCAAAGGCTAATAGAGTTTTGCCAAGAGAACGCACCACTGGTCATACAAACACCCTCTTCCAACAACACAAGAGAAGACTCTACACATGAACATCACCAGATGGTCAACACCAAAATCAGACTGATTATATTCTTTGCAGCCAAAGATGGAGAAGCTCTATACAGTCAGCAAAAACAAGACTGGGAGCTGACTGTGGCTCAGATCATGAACTCCTTACTGCCAAATTCAGACTTAAATTGAAGAAAGTAGGGAAAACCACTAGACCATTCAGGTATGACCTAAATCAAGTCCCTTATGATTATACAGTGGAAGTGAGAAATAGATTTAAGGGACTAGATCTGATAGATACAGTGCCTGATGAACTATGAATGGAGGTTTGTGACATTGTACAGGAGATGGGGATCAAGACCATCCACATGGAAAAGAAATGCAAAAAAGAAAAATGGCTGTCTGGGGAGGCCTTACAAATAGCTGTGAAAAGAATAGGAGCCAAAAGCAAAGGAGCAAAGGAAAGATACAAGCATCTGAATGCAGAGTTCCAAAGAATAGCAAAAAGAGATAAGAAAGCCATCCTCAGCTATCAATGCAAGGAAACAGAGGAAAACAACAGAATGGGAAAGACTAGAGATCTCTTCAAGAAAATCAGAGATACCAAGGGAACATTTCATGCAAAGATGGGCTCGATAAAGGAAAGAAATGGTATGGACCTAAGAAAAGCAGAAGATATTAAGAAGAGGTGGCAAGAAGACACAGAAGAACTGTACAAAAAAGATCTTCATGACCCAGATAATCATGATGGTGTGATCACTCACCTTGAGCCAGACATCCTGGAATGTGACGTCATGTGGGCCTTAGAAAGCATCACTACAAAGCTAGTGGAGGTGATGGAATTCCAGTTGAGCTATTTCAAATCCTGAAAGATGATGCTGTGAAAGTGCTGCACTCAATATGCCAGTAAATTTGGAAAACTCAGCAGTGGCCACAGGACTAGAAAAGGTCAGTTTTCATTCCAATCCCAAAGAAAGGCAATGCCAACAAATGCTCAAATGACCGCACAACTGTACTCATCCCAGTTCAGTTCAGTCACTCATTCGTGTCCGACTCTTTGCAACCCCATGAATTATAGCACGCCAGGCCTCCCTGTCCATCACAGGGAGCCTTGATGACAATCCCATTTGTTTATTCTAAATAAGCAGGGTGACAATATACAGCCTTGACGTACACCTTTTCCTGTTTGGAACCAGTCTGCACTCATCTCACATGCTAGTAAAGTGCTCAAAATTCTCCAAGTCAGGCTTCAGCAATACGTGAACCATGAACTTCCAGATGTTCAAGCTGGTTTTAGAAAAGGCAGAGGAACCAGAGATCAAACTGCCAACATCCGCTGGATCATGGAAAAGGCAAGAGAGTTCCAGAAAAACATCTATTTCTGCTTTATTGACTATGCCAAAGCCTTTGACTGTGTGGATCACAATAAACTGTGGAAAATTCTGAAAGAGATGGGAATACCAGACCACCTAACCTGCCTCTTGAGAAACCTGTATGCAGGTCAGGAAGCAACAGTTAGAACTGGACATGGAACAACAGACTGCTTCCAAATAGGAAAAGGAGCACATCAAGGCTGCATATTGTTACCCTGCTTATTTAACTTCTATGAAGAGTACATCATGAGAAACACTGGGCTGGAAGAAGCACATGCTGGAATCAAGATTGCCAGGAGAAATATCAATAACCTCAGATATGCAGATGACACCACCCTTATGGCAGAAAGTGAAGAGGAACTAAAAAGCCTCTTGATGAAAGTGAAAGAGGAGAGTGAAAAAGTTGGCTTAAAGCTCAACATTCAGAAAATGAAGATCATGGCATCCGTTCCCATCACTTCATGGGAAATAGATGGGGAAACAGTGGAAACAGTGTCAGACTTTATTTTGGGGGCTCCAAGATCACTGCAGATGGTGACTGCAGCCATTAAATTAAAAGACGCTTACTCCTTGGAAGGAAAGTTATGACTAACCTAGATAGCATATTCAAAAGCACAGACATTACTTTGCCAACAAAGGTCTGTCTTGTCAAGGCTATGGTTTTTCCAGTAGTCATGTATGGATGTGAGAGTTGGACTATAAAGAAAGCTGAGCACTGAAGAACTGATGCTTTTGAACTGTGGTATTGGAGAAGACTCTTGAGAGTCCCTTGGACTGCAAGGAGATCCAACCAGTCCATTCTGAAGGAGATCAGCCCTGGGATTTCTTTGGAAGGAATGATGCTAAAGCTGAAACTCCAGTACTTTGGACACCTCATGTGAAGAGTTGACTCATTGGAAAAGACTCTGATGCTGGGAGGGATTGGGGGCAGGAGGAGAAGGGGACAACTGAGGATGAGATGGCTGGATGGCATCACTGACTTGATGGACGTGAGTCTGAGTGAACTCCAGGAGTTTGTGATGGACAGGGAGGCCTGGCGTGCTGCGATTCATGGGGTCACAAAGAGTTGGACATGACTAAGCGACTGAACTGAACTGAACTTAGAAACAAAGGTATGACGTGCTTGTAGGAAGCCTCAGCACACAAATGGAGCTTAATCAGGGGTGGGTCCACAGAATGGAGGAAGGTCTGAAACAAAAATTTTGATGAGAAACTTTGTGAAGTGAAGACCTGGGTCTGGGCAAGGTCAAGGGAGCTGGTTTCAATTCTTTGAAGAGTAGCCGAGGAAATCAGTCTCCAGAGAGCCAGAGTTGGAGTTACAGGGAGGTAACTCTCAGCTCTTCCTAGCATGTAGTGTCCTGGTACCGATAGCTGTTTGGCAATGCTAAACAGTGTCCTTAGAAGTAAGTAGTGAGTTTGTCAGCAAACCACATGTCAATAACACTGCCAGTGTTCAGAAGGTGGAGGCTAAAAGTGCTGCCAACAAGAGATTCCTCAATGCTAGTGGCTTGGTGGAGAAGCAGAGGGTAGACAGGTGGCCCCTATAAATAATACAAGATTATTTAGACTCCAACTATTATCAACAGAATATTCTCCTCTCTCTCTCTCTGACCTGTGACTGGCATCCACCTGAGTAGCAATGAGCTAACACTCCATCATCTGTGCTCCTGCTAATAAACCCCAGGAATTACTACTCTCGCTCCATCACAATGTTGTGGTGGTCCCCTTGCCTCCATACAACCCAGAAAGTGCCCCTCCCAAGTCACCAACATTTCTCTGATTTTGGATGTGTTCATTTGTCATTTTAACATGAGCTTAAATGACCACTGTGTTCCCTCTTCTCTCTCACAATATATTGTGACTTGAGCAAAACAAAACAGAGGATCCAGATGTCATATTTCAGGAGAATGATGTGTCTAGGCTTCCGCTGACAGTGCCTCATTTTAAGCCCTAGATGTTTATGAAGAAAAGAGCTGATCACTTGGGGATATTCCAAAACCTAATGCCCCGCTGTCAGGCAGTCTCAAGAAAAGAGTAGATTTATAACCAGGAACCCAAGTCCCTCCTACTTCCACTTGTAACTTACTAGGAAACCACCTTAGGAAAAAAAGTCACTTTCTAAACATTTAAATAATTCAAATGAAAAGCTCATTAATTAAAAGCACTGGGGAAAGATATGTTGCTGGCAGTTTGAAAACTGGGTTTATGAGGGAAGGATAAAGAGAAGTGACCTAAATCGGAGTTTGGCAGCTAACTAAATCCTCAGTGCTTACAAACGTGTCAATCCCACAGTCAGAGCCTCAGTGTGGAGAGTTGAGCTAAGCTACTCCATGGAATTGCTGCCTCAGCATCTATTTTGTTTGGCCAAGTGGGCTGCAGGGACCTTAAAATGATACCAGACCCCACATGCAAGCACATGCCCCAGATACCCTAGATAGCAGAGTCACAAGCAAATGTTATGTTCCCACTAGGATTCTCCCAGCAACCCTTGTGATCTACAGTCTCCATGCCTTTTAGCTCCTGGCCCTGTTTGCGTTATGTACCCCTGTGGGCCTCACCAAAACCTCACCCTTTGGATTGAATTGACAGATGCAGCCCTAGCCCAGGAGTCCCAAAGTATTCACCCACAGAACCTAAAAAAGATATGCGCCCTGAGTCCTGCTTCTCTGCCTGACAGCCCTTGGCTTTGACCTCTCCACATGACCCCTCGAGGGGGCCACTATGTACGTACTATGTACTCCCTCCAGGAACTGTAAGCAATAAACTCCTCTACTTCACTTTCTCCTGTGGTCTGTTGTTAAACTGTGGCTCAGCCTTCAGGTCTTTGTGCTCTACTTATCAGATGTTAACTTAACAGGGCCATAACCCTTGGGCCAGGAGCTGGAAGTGGATGCTGCTAGAACCCAGAGTCACCCACAGCTCAGGGTTCCTGGTACCTGCTACCTAGCCCCGAACTCAGTCTCAGTCTGGTAGTCTTATAGAAATACAGCTGCTTCTCAAGAGTCATAAAACACTATGTGAAAGACCCTAAGAAGCTGAGAGCAGTTCCCTCATTTGACAAATAAGGACACTGCCTGGAGCGGTGTGACATCTTGCCAGCACTCCTGAGGGAGTAACTGGCAGAACACGACTGGATTCCATTCTATTTGACCTGAGGTCGGCGTGTGTTTAATCCGTCATACTATCTCTCTAAGTGCTGCTTTGGGTAAAGCTGACAGTCTAGACAGCATCCTAAGGTAAAGCCAGAATTACATGTATCTGTCACCACCGTGCCTCCCCTTCTGTGACCCTCTCCCACAAAATAGGACCAGGAAGGTCTGCAACGGCTTCCAGCAGTTTCCATGTTCCTGGCAGCTCCGCTCCGGCCAGCACTTTCATGGAGGACTGATCATTATCCCTCTCCAGTTTTCAGCCAGATATATTTCTTGAAGGGAATGGACCAACGCCAGCTGATTCTAATAATTCTAAGATGGGTTCTTTTCTGAGCTTGAGCTTCCCTAAAGCTTATTAATGCAAAAGCACCTCTGGGGGTAAAGGCAGGGCTGCTTCTGAACAAGGACACTTGCCCTGTGGCCTGTGCCAATTCCCACACTACCCCCAGTGGCCACACTCCAGGGTGTGACCGTTTTAGATTCCCCTTCCACTGTGCAGAGCATCTCTGCCAAGATAAGTGCCACCGAAAGGAAACACGACTAGGAAAGGGGCCCTTGGAGCAGACTTCCGCCATCACTAGCCCTGCCCAGGGTGGAGCCAGGAGCCAAAGCGAAGGAATAATCATTATCGACTCTCCCTCCCGTGAGGCAACTGCACAGGGGTCATGTCTAGGAAAGAAAAAAATGTCAGTGCTGCCCATGGGAGGGTGTAACAACCCAAATTATGGCCTGTCAGATGAGGCAGCGCCTGGCCCAGTGGGGAGGCTGCTGCGGCAAACGTGGCTCGCAGAGCAAGTGGGAAAGAGAAATGTGTTCAGGGCGGGCTGGGGTCATGGGGACGTGGGCTTCGGGCCCCTGCTTTCACACTCCAAGCCTGTTCCCCCAGGCCTCCAAGGCATCCTTGGTGCAATTATCAGAGCATCCTAAGCTGGGCAGGGAAGGGGCAGAAGCAGGCACACACACAAGATATTCTTCAAAAAAGGCCAGCTAGCTAGTAGCTAACCTCTAAACCAGAATAGTGAAAGACCTCTCTCTCTTTTTTCTTTTAAACAGACATTTAATTAGGCAGCATTCTTATGAAGGAGGGAATCCCTGTGGTCTGAAGTGATGAAGCGGTGCCCACGGTGAACATAACACTCACTGGGGTAAGACAGGGCTGAGTCCCGGACCCAATTTTATTACTGAGCAGACTCGGGCAGGGTATCTTCCTCTCCATGCCTCATTTTCCTCTTACTGTGACCTCATACAAAGGCTGCAAGGACTGGGCATTCACTCATTCAAAAAGGACTTACTGGGCACTCATTCTACAATGGCACATACTCTAAAGAGTAAGCGTAAGTAATAGTTGTAGTAGGAATAATCGTAGCTGTTGTTGAGGCTGTAGAAATTATAGAAGAGTAGTATGAGTGAGCGTTTACTAAGTGTCAGGCACAGTTACAAAAACTTCACATTATTAACTCATTTCAGACCCCTGAAGAGGGTTAATGGCAGGCCACTTTTCATAGGTGAATAAATTCACATGATAACTAATTTATCCAACAGCCATAACCAATGTCTTCAAATAACTTATATTCTATGGGAATGGGAGATATTACAAAATTACACCAGTTAAAATTTAGAAAATACCAGGAAAGAGACCAATTTAGAGGTCATGAATAGGTCATGAAATAACACTGAAGCTAGGGGGCTGAGAGATGAGAAAGAACCAACAATGAGGGAAGCATGGATTAAAGTAAATAAACACCTAATACACTGTCTAAAGCATAGCAGCTGCTTAATAAATGGGTCTTCCCTTCTTATTAACTCCCTGTTAAAGAAACTTGACACGAATAGCCACTAAAATGTTTATAATTGTGGTGAAGATGACCATGTTCCTAAGACTGAAAAAAGTAATGAAAGTCAGGGTAGGCTTGACCTCTGAGCCAGAGAGCCTACATGAACAGATAAGATTAAAAGTGATTGCAGCCCCAGGAAAACTAGAGAATATTCTGTCCCTACACAAAGGAAAGGACCCCTCAAAAGCCTGATCTGGAACAATGACAGAAGAACATGTAGAATGTGATGGAATCCACCAACCACAAGACATCTGAGAATAATAAACTAATCAACTTGGCAAACGACACTCCTTTAAGAAATTTAGGAGTTTTTTGTTCAACAAACAATTAGGGATCTAAACTATTTATCATGTAGGTGGATGAATGGGCTATTTCTATGACATCTCTCAGTGACATATTCCAATCATCGTGTTCCTATTAAGTAACAGCCAATTCATCCCCACAGTAGCTGGGCTTAGAGTTTAATAAATACATTTCCTAGCACTCAAGACAGGGGACCTATTAGGCTAGTAATGGAAGCTGCACTTTCAGACCAGCTATTTGTGGCAAAATGACTGCTCAATACATTTTGAGGCTCCTTGATAATCCATCTAGTGCATCTTCTATATTCTGTGGAGGCCCCGGGAAATACTCCAGGAGACAAGGAAAAAGCTAAGATGGTTAACAAGTTATATCAAGGGTGGATCCACTTCTATAGATTTTATATGTTGGAGTGATGTCTAAGAATTTATTTGAACTAAGTTATGTATTGCTAAATCATGGATCCAATGCAAATTAATAAGATTCTTCTTCATAATGAAGATCTGTAGAAAATGGGTGACAATACATCTATAATTAAGAGAGACTCTGAAAAGCTTGGCTATTTTAAGAATTTCATAACAGATTGATAAGAAATATCATCATAACCATATTATTCTGGGAAGTAAATAGTTTTAGAATATTGTAAAAACAAGCCAGTAATTTAAAATATTTCCCCTGCTATATTGGTTACTCACTGGGGCTAATTTATTTTGAATTCTATGAGCATTTCTTTTCTCTTTACTAAAATGAAGAAGTTTATGAAGAAAAGAGTTTTAGAAAACTGCTTAATGTGAGCTGTTTGTTTGATGTATGGACTGGAAAATTGGATGGGTCATGGGCTGAATTAGAAGAGGTATGTATTTCAAGTTAAAGGAGGTGAAGTCGCTATACCAGTAGCTACACTGTAAGAATGTCAGTAACCTAGAACACTACTAATAAAAGTAATGAAACTATTAAAGAATATAAAAACTGTAATGCATAAGAATGAAGGTGACAGACCTAGAAATCTGGGGACTATGAAGGAGAAGATTTAGAGTGAAATGGGATGGTTGTCTTAATATATTAAAATGTGTTCTTTGCCGAAAGTGAGCAGCCCGAGGAAGGAGGGGTGGAAAGAGAAGAAATAAAGCTTCAGCTTTAAAAGAAGTAAAGGACTCATGTAGGCTTCCTTTCCCAAAAGAGTTTGGGTAAAAGATAGTCAAGAAAATTTTAGGAGTGGTGCAGAAAACCATGGAGATGGGTAAAGACTGAACTACCAACTAGACCCTCAACATGCCACAGTGAGTTCAGTGTTGGAATCTAAGTGGAGTCAAGCAATGTGGGCCCTCATGCTAAGAAGAGGGTGAATGATCAGACAAGGAAATAACCGAGGCAAGTGGAGACAAGAGGTATTGGCCCAAGGGAGAATAATGAGGGATGGAGGGGGTGACAGCCCAAAGCCACAGTCTAGGTGAGCAAAGAGGATACTTGAGCTGGGTAAACAGTGGCCGTGGCAGCTCATGTGGAGTGTCAGAGCCCAAGCAGGGTGCAAAGTAGAGCAGGAGATAATTATGGCAGGCTGACATGTGTTGTCAGAGCCCAAACAGAGTGAGGAAAGCTTCTGCACAGCCTGGCAAGGGGTGTGGAAGCCTGGCCGAGTGAGGAAGTGTTTTCAAGGGCAGAGGGGCAGTGATGGCAATTTGGAATGGAATGTAGGAGCACAGTAAGAAGGATACTAGTTCAGGGGAATGGCAGTGGTAGCAGCCTGGGGAGAGGTGCTGAAAGCCCAGAGTGGCAGGCGGAGATTCTGCTAGCCATGGGATACTGGTTGCATTATCACCAGGTTTGGAAACAACTGAACTAGATCAGGGCTTATCAAACTTGAGTGTGTATATAAGACATCAGGGGACCTTGTAGAATTTAGATTCAAATTCAGTTGTTTTGGAGTAGCATCAGAGACTGCATTTCTGTCTCCCAGGTGATGCCAATGCTGCTGGACCACAGACTGAACTTCAGATGATCTATGAAAGCATATTCCACCTGGAAATCGATGAGAACAGGATTCTTCATCCAGCTCTCAAAGAATCTGTGGCAGTAGAATTCATCAATGTGGATATACTTTCATAAGCAGCCTGTGAGATAAACTGGCAATGACTTTGTATTTGTGGATGATCTTGCATGATCTAATAAAAAAAGAGTCTTGCCCCTCGGAGAACACTGTGTCAGGTTCTGGATATGTTTCAGAATGGAACAATAAGAATCTTTACTTTTTGGCCAATATGGCCAAAATCTAGGCAATGGTACTTTACAAGAAGTCTAAAGATGCATTGAAAAAATAGGAAAAGTTCTTTGGACAACGTTCCACTATCTCTTGATCATCATTTGCTTGCAGTTGAAACTGACTTTAAATTTTTTAAGCTTTTCTTTTTCTCATAGCAAAGAAAGACCAAGGAGTCCATGCCAAAGGTGATTATCTTAGTTACTTGATGAATACTCAGTTCTTCTTTATATCTGTATCAAATCCTAACAAACCAATACCTTATCATCTTTTTGTCAAATAGTAAGCATTATTATTAAGTGCCAGCATGTGCCTAGCTATGCTACTGCTACTGCTGCTAAGTCACTTCAGTCATGTCTGACTCTGTACGACCCCAGAGACGGCAGCCCACCAGGCTCCCCCGTCCCCGGGATTCTCCAGGCAAGAACACTGGAGTGGGTTGCCATTTCCTTTTCCAATGCATGAAAGTGAAAAGTGAAAGGGAAGTCGCTCAGTTGTGTCCGACTCTTAGCGATCCCATAGACTGTAGCCCACCAGGCTCCTCCATCCATGGCATTTTCCAGGCAAGGACTAGGCCTATTTCTTGGGTTTCATCTTTTTCATATTTTTATTAAAAAGTAGGCAATTAATATCATGATCTTCTTGTGTATCATGCCAGGTTCACAATTTTATGCTTTTTCTACATATAGATATGTCCATAAAACAATATAATGTTTAAGTATGTTTTTAAAATGTACTTAAATGCTATCACAGTATACCTACACTTTTGCAATTGTTCTCACTCAAAGTTAAGGTTCTGAGTTCTCTAAAGACAGACAAGGTAGAGAGAGATGGAGCCTTTCGTTCTATGAAAATTCTACATTTGATTACCAGCCCATTACTTTGCCTTTGGTTTTTCACTACTCAAGCTATGTCATAATAAGCATCTACTTCACATGTGCAAGAGTATCTCTGGGTATGTAACCAGAAGCCAAATTGTGAGTTCATAAGGTAAGTGAAAGATCAAATGTACTAGAAAACATCAAAAGCCCCTCCAAAGTGGTTTTACCATTCACACTCTCCCTGGCAGTGTAGGGGAGTCTTCATATGCCTACACACATGCCAACACTTTGAATTTTCACCTTTTAAAAAAATGTTGGCTGATTGGATGCTAAAAAGTTATCACATTGGCCAAAAAGTTCATATGGGAAAATCCAAATGAACTTTTTTGCAACACAATATTTTTTAAATTTATATTTATCTGATTGCTAGCAAGATTATTTTTCCCTATTTAGGCTTCCTCTTTTATGCACTGTCTTCTTTCATCCTTTGCCCATATTTATTAGGTTGTTTGTCTTTTAGTGACTTGTAGAATTGTTTGTTTGTTTTCTGGGGCTTCTCTGGTGGCTCAGACAGTAAAGAATCTGCCTGCAATACAGGAGACCTGGGTTCAATCCTTGGGTCAGGAAGATCCCCTGGAGAAGGGAATGGCTACCCACTCTAGTATTTTTGCATAGGAAATCCCATGGACAGAGAAGCCTGGCAGACTACAGTCCATGGGGTTGCCAAGAGTCGGACACGACTGAGTGGCAACACTTTCCAGGTTCCTAGTTACATGTGTGGCAAACAGCTTCTCCTAACCTGTCATTTCACATTTAGGTGGTTCATGGCATGTGGTCATGTAGGAATTTATCAATTTTAAGTTAAATATATCACTATTTCCCTGTGTAACTTGTGTAGGTGAGAATTTGCTTAAGGAATCCCTTTCTTCCCCTGAGGTCACTGAGATGTTCATATAAAGTCACCTTTTACACAATTAGTCTTTATTCTACTTGAAATTTATTTTGTTTATAAGCTATAGAAATGCAATTTATTTTTATTTCCATATGGAAAGCCAGTTTTCCCAATTCCAGATCACCCTTTCTCCCTGATTTTTGAGGACTCCTGTGTCAGCCACCAAACTCCTCTATGAGTGTCACTCAGTTTCTGGACTCTCCATTCGGTTCCAGTCATTTATTAGCTGTTCCCTCTGCCAGTGCTACTGCCTTAATTACTGCAGGTGTATAAAATGCTTAACGTTTGGTAGTGCAAGTCCCATTAACAACTTCTTTTATCAGCAGATTGATAAACAGTTTGCACATAACTTTTGAATTTTTTTTAACTTTTGTTACCTATGCATGGTTCATTTTAATGAATGTTCTTTATGTCTTGAAAATAATGCATATTTTCTAGGTCTATTATATCTATGAAATCAAGCTTGATATTCACGCTATTTTAATCTTCCAAATCTGTTCTAAATGTTTATTTTCTTTCTATGACTGAAAGGTATGTTGATAAGTACCTGTAACTGTCGTCTGTTTACTTCTCAGTGATATTCCTTTCTAATAATGAAGAGTTCCTCTCCACTGTTATTTATGACTTCCATCTGCAGTTCTTTTTTCTCCAGAATAACTTTGCGTTGCTTTATTTTTTTAAGTATTCTGTTCTTGTTATGTCAAATCAATGAAGTTTTCTTTTACAGCTTTTTAAATCCTACTGGCTTGGAAGTTATTTTCTGTACTTTTATTCAAGTTTTTACACTACTTTGAAAACTCATCAAAATATCATTCACTATTGTCACTTTTTCTAGTTAACAAGTATATATTAAACTAGCACATAACCAACTGAACGTAAATGTCTCAGGACTGTCCCCACTCCAACTCACCACCACCTCTCTCTTTACTGCTTTACCATAGAACAGACGCATTCTCTTCTATTTCTGCCCCCAACTGGAGATCCACATGGTAAGAACCCAGGACCACAGGTATCTTGCTTTCTTCCCCACGACAGCACTGTGACAGATGCGAGGCAGGAAATCCAGGTAAAAGCATCTATTTGGTATGTCCAGGCTCTCCATGATGTGAGAAGATGCAAAGTCTAGACTAGGACAGAAATACTAGAAGGTACAATTTATGACTGCCTATCTAATCGACATTCTCACATTCAGATTTATGATTAATAAGGTTATCACTTTAATCTCCATCTCTGATTCTTTTACCTGTTTCCTTAACTGGTTCTAAACTCAGACAAAGGAAAAAAGTATGATAAAATATTAAGCTTAACCTCTGGCCTGGGCAAAGTAACAAAGATAGCAAAGTTCTATCTGTTCACTGGGATCTCCATAACACAGGACACATTTCCTAACCAGGACACTGGAACTTAAATCCACTTTGGGTGAGAATGAAACCAAAAAGAGAAGTTAAAGAGAACAGAACAGAGATAAGGATGACATCAAAAGGCAGGTTCACTTTGTCCCTGGCACTGGATTTTGATGCTGAGAAATCCAGCTCTCCAGGAGTCCAAGGTTCTCAGCTAAGTAATTGCTTGATGTTGAGTTCAAATTAAGTTCTTTCTGCTTTGTGGGTGGGGAGGAGAGCTGATGATATTTTCCTGGAGCTGTTCTTGCCTCACCACGAGAGCACAGCAGCAGTGGTTCCTGACCCACTGACTGGAATGGAAAACACATTTTGGTACCCATAGCAGGGAAACCCCAGGAGCTCTGCTATACTGTCACTAATACTGTGGTCTTTCCAGCCAAGGTAGTGGAAATAAAGGTAAGATAACCCAGCATTCTTGGAACCCTGGGTCCAAGATAACCCAGGACCATGCCTACCAGCTTCCAGCCTCCTGACAGCTTGACTCTGGCCTCAGCTCTGCAGCAACTCTCATAATTCCCCACTCACCCAACAGGCACTGATGAAGGAGGGGTATGGGCCAGCCTCACAGAGAGCTAACATTCAAGAAGGGCACAGGGTAGCAAGAGGGCTAACAGGCACAATGGACATTCAGGGATCACTGAGGTGGCATTTCTGTCCAGAGTAGACATTTTGAAGATGGAAGACCTGGATGATCAGCTTGATAATATATTAAGAAGCCCCCTGTTTCTGTGTTGAGAATAACACACTACTATTTATTATATTACAGTCAATTGTATAGTCCTCCTAGCTCCTGCCATTCTGTGTTGTTTAATTTTGAACAGGTTGTGTCCACTACAAAAAGCCTTAGGTAAAGAGAAAGTTTGTTTTCAAGGGACATAGTCAAATATTTTCAAACTACAGAAAGCACCTGCATTAGTTTCCATCTGTAGCTGCGCAGGCTCATTCTCAGTATTTGTAAAGAACTTATGAATGATACATGTCCTCCAAAGGGAGCCTTAGCCTAGACCAGAGGAGCTCTGGGCATGGGGTGTGTGTTGGGGGTTGGGGGGCAACTGAGCAAAAGCCCACGTGTGAGATGAGCCAATTTTATGCAAAATGGCTGTGTGGAGACTCCCATCGGCTCCCTTGCAAATGGACAAGTCATAAACCTGCCTAATGACTTGGAAACTCAAAATTGCCCCTTTCATTTTAAAGAATTTTTAATGTTGTCCTCTCCAATGGGCACCATTAACAAAGAAACCCTCCACTCCTCCACATGGTTTCCAGGGTAGGCCAATGTGTTTTCAGTGAGACCAGAGGGGAAAAGAACTCTCAGTGGGGGAAAGATGTGTGTGGAGAGAGAAGCACTTGCTAATTTTTCCAACCCACCCAATCCACTGAGGCGGAGAGACAGCAGGGTGTGCAAACCACAGAGAAAGTAGAATTTATCTCAGCTGTGATTGCATCTTCCAACCATTTTAATCTCTCTCTCTATTTTTTTTTTTTGACAGTGTATAATAATACTTTCTTCAAGGAATGTTCTTTAATCTTATAATTTGAAAACAAATTCTATTTCAGCTGTCCTTCCAGTAGGCGACCTTTAATGGTTTTGCTATAGGTAAAACTCTGTCATTATGTTATGCCTCCCTGCTCAGCGTTCTGGATATCAAATTGCTCAGATGCTGTAGTTTTTGTCAGTGATAATATTGCCCTTTCAAAATTTCTCTGTAAGCAGCCTGAAAGGATTCATTTGGAGTGGTGGTTTCATTAATTTATTTAAATGCATTTCTCAAACAAAGCAGGTTAGTTGTTTTGAAAATGTCAGGGTCCAGGAGCAGATTTGAAAATATTTTGCAAAATACAAGCATCTGGACTTTCCAAGAAGAAGAAAGCAAGCACTTGTGAAGGAAGCCAAGGGCCGAGTGGCTGCATGCTGTTCCCAAAGGCCCCCGGCTCAAGGAGATCAGCAGCCCCCACTCCAGTCTCTGCGTAAGGAATCATGCTTACGAAGTGGTTTTCACTGTGGAAGATAATTAGCACTAATCTTTCAAATACGAACGGCCCCTCCCTTAAAAGGGTTGTTTGGAGGCAGACTGTTTTAGCTTAGCAAAACGACTGGGCCCGTGGGATAGGCGCCAGGATAATGTGACTCCTATGTGCTCAGCTGGGTGAACCAGGAAGCCTAGGGAGCATCAGGTTGGAGAAAACAAGAGTTCTGGGCCAGGCAGGGGAAAATGAAATAACATGTGTTGAAAACCTGCATGAAATGTGAACAGGCAGTTCCAAAGTACTGGTTGGTATATGTCATTTAAGGAAGAGTAAAATATATCTTCTTCAAACATAACTCTTATCACTGGATTTTAAATCACCCAGATGTTTTAGCTTTTTTCACTCCCTGGCTGAAAAAGCAATGACTCCCCATTGTCTACTGAATAATATCTAATCTTCTTAGCATGACATTCAAGACCCGCCACAAGCTGGCATCAGCTTGTCTTGTGGAAATTGTAATTCTTTACCACTGCCTCCTCCACACCACACACTCTTTATACACTCCAGTGAAACTGCATACCCTCCATTTCCTAATCATTTCCGGCATTTTACCCACCTCCATCCTTCCGTGACAGCTGCAGACCCTCTCATTCCTCAGGCATCATGTCAGCTCCGACTGATTCCTCAAAGCCTGGCACAAATGCATTTTAGAAAACGCACTCCAAGCTGCAAGGAAGGCCTTTGCCTTCCGGCTCTTCATGACACTTTGGAAAATGCCCTAATCCCAGTGGACTGACTTGACGGTGCTCTACATACACACTGCACTTCCTCTCTCATTCCCCCGCCCAGAGGTGGTCCTCCTTGAAGGCAGAACCAGAACTCATCCATCCTCACCCATCCCTCCAGTCCAGCGGTCCTTAACGCTGCTTGACACCTCAGTCACCTAGGGAGCTTTGTAGAAGCACCAGCACTGGGTTCCTACCCCAGAGACTCTGGTGCAATGTTCTGAATTTGAGGTCTAGGCATGGTGCTTTTTTCCCATCTTAAGCCTTTTGAAGTATACAGTTCCAACGTGTCAAGTATATTTACACTGTTCTACAACCAGTCTCCAAATATATTTACCTTATAAAACCTGAATTCCATATTCACTAAAGAGCAACTCCCCATCCTCCCCGTCCCCCATCCCTACCAACCTCCATCCTACTTTCTGTGAATTTGATTCCTATGAAAGTGAAAGCTGCTCAGTCATGTTCAACTCTTTGTGACCCCCATGGACTGGAGCCCACCAGGCTCCGCTGTCCATGGAATTTTCCAGGCAAAAATACTGGAGTGGGTTGTCATTTCCTACTCCAGGGATCAAACCTCAGTCTCCTGCATCATAGGCAGATTCTTTACCATCCGAGCCACCAAGAAAGTCCTTGTAGTTTGTATCCATAAGATCCTTTCAATTATTTTATATATACCCAGAAGTGGGATAGCTAGGTCATATGATAATTCTATGTTTAATTATTTAAGAAACCATCATACTGTTTTTTGTAGTGGCTTCACCATGTTACATTCATCAAAAGGGCACAGTTTCCAATTTCTCCACATCCTCACTAATGCTTATTTTCTGGATTTTTGTTTAGAGTAATCATCCTTGTCCACATGGGATGATATCTCAGTTTTTTTTTGATTTGCATTTCTGAAGTGTTGACTCATTGGAAAAGACTCTGATGCTGGGAGGGATTGGGGGCAGGAGGAGAAGGGGACGACCCAGGATGAGATGGCTGGATGGCATCACTGACTCGATGGACGTGAGTCTGAGTGAACTCTGGGAGTTGGTGATGGACAGGGAGGCCTGGCATGCTACGATTCATGGGGTCACAAAGAATCGGACACGACTGAGTGACTGACCTGAACTGAACTGACTGAACTAGTGACGTTAAGCATTTTTTCATATGTTTGTTGTCCCTTTGTATATCATATTTAGAGAAATATCTACTTAAGTCCTTCCTTCATATTTTAATCAGGTTATTTGAGGTTTTAGTTGTTGAGGTTATTGAGCTGTTGAATTTCTTTATATATTCTGATATTAGCCCCTTATCAGCTACATGATTCGTGAATATTATCTCTAATTCCACAGTTTGCCTTTTCAGTTTGTTGAATGTGTCCTTTGATGCACAGACGTTTTTAAGTTTGATGTTGTCCTGTTTGTCTAATATTGCTTTTGTTGCCTGTGCTTTTGGCATTACACACCCAAGAAACTGTTCTGAAATCCAAAGTCATGAAGCATTCCCTCTGTTTCTTTTAGGAATTTTAAAGTTTTAAGTCCTATGTTTTTGAGTTAATTTTGTATATGACATAAGGTAGGGTCAAATTTCATTCTTTTGCACATGGATATCCAGTTTTCCCAACACCATTTGTTGAAGAATCCTTTTTTCCTTTGAGTGGGCTTAGCTGTAGATCATTTCACCATATAAACAAGGGTTTACTTTTGGGTTCTCTATTCTATTCGTGTGTATGTCTGTCTTTAGGCCAGTACCACACTGTTTTTATTAATACAACTTTATGATCTGTTTTAAAATCAGAAAATATAAAACCTCCAATTTTTTTATTTTTCAAGATTGCATTGGATATTCTGGGTCCCTTGGGATTCCGTAAGAATTTTAGGGGAGGTTTTCTTTATTAAAGCAAAAATAGGAATTTTGATAAGGATGGCATTAAAACTGTAGATTGCTTTGACTTCCACATGCTGTCAAAGCAATCTACAGATTCTACTTTATTAGAAGTTCCTTAGGAGTTTCTAACACATGCTATAGGTTAAAAACTACCATTTCCCCTCTACAGTGGTTAACAAAAAGTCTTGCAAATAATCATTAAATGAGAATTTGTTTTAAATTATTAATCCATTATTTAGCACACATTTTGTAACTATTTTGTTCTCTGGGGCAATGTGCCAGTAACTTTGATTTAAAAGACAGTGAGAGAGGGAAAAAAAGGACCAGGAAATGGGGCCATGATCAAAAGAACCAGACACTGTAAAATAGTGAACCATGAAAGCAAACCACATCTGTAACTATGCCTCCTTCCCAGAAGAACATCCTTCACTCAAAGAAGAAAGCATGTGCCTCAAGTGAAATGAGGAAAGGGGAAGTTATAAGCGACAGACGTGAGCCAAGACCCCATGTCTAGAGCCACAGCCAGCTCATGCTGAACTCTCGAGGGGACTCCTGTGAACTAGATATCAGTGAAAGTGTCTTATCCTTAGGAATTCAAATACAATTGGTTTGATTTAATATACTTAGACATTGCAAAATGATTATCACCATAGTGTTAGCTAATACCTCTATTATGTCACATAATTACCATTTCTTTTTTGTGGTGAGAACATTTAAGATCTACTCTCTTAGCAACTTTTAAGTGTATAATACAGTACGATTAACTATAATCACCATGGTGTACATTAGATGCCCAGAAATTATTCATGTTATAACTAGAAGCTTGTACCCTTTGACCAGCACCTCCCCATTACTTGCTACTACCACCTCCAAGCCCTGTAACCACTGTTCAACTCTGTGTTTCTGTGAAACTGAACTTCTTACATTCCACATGTAAGTGATATCATACTGTATCTGTCTTTCTCTGTCTGACTTATTTCACTTAGCATAATGCCCTCAAAATACATCCAAAATCCATGTTGTCACAAATGGTATGGTTTTCTTCTTTCTCATGCCTGATTAATATTTCTATTCTTTACATCATGGGAACCTACAATTCTTCCCAGTCTCCCCATAGATAGATGTCTCCCCAAGATCACTAGCCTCCTACTTTAACCACCAGAAAGAATACACAGCTTATCCACAGTTCTGTTTTAAAAGCAAGTTCTCTCTCTCCCTGTTACCCTTTTTTATTGTTCCCCATGCTTTCCTGCATCTTGCAGTGATGGGGATACTGGTGCCAGGCTTCCTTCAAGGAAGCCAGCATCAATAAAGCAAAAGGCATGGGAGTGGTTGGTGGAGAAGGTATTGCCTATAACTTCCCAGAGGAAGAGAAATGTCTCCAAATGTGATATCTGTGAAAAGTATGCAAACCTATTATAATTTATGAAATATTCTTTTATACTTTAAAAATTGTACATTTTTCATCAAGATAAAAAATACAAAGCTAGTACTAATGCACTCAAATGTCCTGCCCTTTGGCCTTTGTTAACTGGGCAGAATCCCAGTCTGAGGAAGCTCAACCAGTTCACATCCACGTGGGAACACAATTCCTTCTGAGCCACTCTGACTGAGGGGAGCTTACATTTCACAGCTGTAAATGGATGAGCTCTCCAGGCAGGATCAGAACAATGACACTCAGCAATTTGATTGTCTTAAAAGAAATCCTCTTGAAAAATGATAGCAGGCTCTCCTCTAGACGGAATACTAAACCCTGGCTTAGAGATGAAAAAGAGACAAAGAATGTGTCCTTTGTTGGAAGTGCCCCACTTGGGTCTTCAGCCCTCGGTTTTCCTTCTGAAGAGTGTACGAGCCTGGAGGAGCTAATGTTCCCTGGCTAGGAGGCCATCAGTCACTCCAGCCTCCAGAGTCTCAGCGTCTAACTTGAGAATCATGGCCCTGACAGTCCACCACATCCTGGCTGCTACTGTTCTGGCCCCAGTCCCCATGACCAGGGAGGAAAAAGGACGGAGTGGATGCAGGGGAGTGTGATAGAAAGGCCTAGAGGAGGAGAGAGAAAGGAGGAGGGGAAAGAAGAGAGAAAAAAAGAGAGTGAAAAGGGAAGGGAAAAGAAAGAAGAAGCAAGGAAGCAGAAAGGGACCTATCATAGCAGGTACTGCCTCCAGCAAATTCAGCCTGATCTTTGCAGGGTTTGGGATTACTGTAGGCTGGAAGAATCCCAGAGTGAGCAGAGTCAGAAAGTGGGAACATTAACACAAATTTTTTCTTTCTTAAGATATTGATAGTTTTCATATATTTTACTCTAGGCTAAACAAGCAAAATCAATCAGTTAACTCCTGAAAAACACCTCTGCACTTTCACTCACATGGGCCAATCTGCTCCCCTTACCTACTTACAGATCCTGTCCATCCTCTGACTACAGCTCAGATTTGACCTTCATGTTACAGTCTTTACTCACCACCCGCTGTTAATAAGCGGTGATACCACTCCCTTCATTTTCTGAATTTCTAGAGTAGTTATAAGCTGTAAAATTCATTTGGCAGTGAATCATGTACTACACAAGGCATCTATGTCATTGTTCTTTCAGAGCATTGTTAAATATAGAACAAACATGTGTCCAGGTTTAGCCCGTACTGGCTTATGCAAGTTCATTCAGATTAACAATAACACCCATTTACTCTTAAAACCACCCCTCAGTGAGAAGATAAATAATATGGTAAGCCCACTGAAAGGTTAAATTCAATGTCATTCCAGACTCTAATGAGAATCCAAAAGCTCCTCAGGGCTCCCTGATGTCCTCCACACCAGCCTGGCTCCTCACACACAGTATCCAATAATATTTTTATTGTGAGCATGCATTGCCCTTTTCATTTCAAAAGATGGAAAATGAACAAGGCCTACAAACTTGGGAACACATTGAACGTAAGGAGAAAGGTTTTAATTTAACTTAGACCCTCGCTGTTTTCCTTGTGTAAGACCTAAAACCCATCACATTCCAGAGCCGAAGATGAATGTTATTCTCAGATTTGCATCTGATTTCTAAGGATCGCAGTGAAGGAGAAAGTGCTAGTTCAAACACAGACATGCTGGTCTTCCCCTCCTGGTGCCTGAAGACTGCTCACCCTCTACAAGCTCAGGCTGCCTAGGCCTGCAGGTCACCTTGGGTTACTCTGAAATATATTTATTCAATTTCATTCTTACAGGCATATAAGTGGTGCTGTCAAATAAAGTGAGAATTTAAATGATAAACATTCGAAAGAACAACAGTCCAGAAAATGAAATTTCTTCTTTCTTACTGAAACATTATGTTCTCCAGGTGAATCTGAAAGTCACCTCTTTCTCCTCTCTCTTCACTTCCCTCTAGTGGGGAGAAGCCGAGAGATGATTGTTATCATCCATTTGTTCATCTACCCATTGATCAATATTTATTAAGCATGTGTTCTGTAGTCAGTGCCAGACATGATGAGTAAAATGAACACAATCCCTGCCCTTATGTAGTTTATAGTCAGATGTGCAAAAAAGGCATCAAATAATTGTGTAATTATTGTCTGGTGGTAAGCACAAAGGATTATTTTGGCAATCTTATAAGAAATCCTTAACCTACTCTGCTGCTGCTGCTGCTAAGTTGCTTCAGTCAAGTCCAACTCTGTGCAACCCCAAAGACGGCAGCCTACCAGGCTCCCCCATCCCTGGGATTCTCCAGGCAAGAACACTGGAGTGGGTTGCCATTTCCTTCTCCAATGCATAAAAGTGAAAAGTGAAAGTGAAGTTGCTTAGTCTAGACAATCAGAAAGAACCTCCCCAAACAAGAGAGACTTAGACTGAGACCTGAATGATGAACAGGAAGTGGGTAGGCAAGAAAACAGGAAAAAAGCTGCAGATGGAGGGTGCAACTGACTCATAAGCCTTGAATGAAACTGAATGTTGTAACTTTGAGAAGTAAAAAGTATTCCAGAATTCCTGAGCATAGGGATGAGGCCCCAGAAAGGGAGAAGGTTCCTTTAGACTTGGTCTATGGCTCCAGGGTTTGGTTGTTTACTCTTTCTTTTGATCATTCACCCTAAATCTGTTACTAAGGCCAAAACCTAACCAGAGAGTTGTGCTGTGCTTAATCGCTCAGTCATGTCTGACACTTTGCAGCCCCATGGACTGTAGCTCACCAGGCTCCTCTGTCCATGGGGATTCTCCAGGCAAGAATACTGGAGTGGATTGCCATGCCCTTCTCCAGGAGACCTTCCCATCCCAGGGATCAAACCCAAGTCTCCTGCATTGTAGGCTGATTCTTCACCATCTGAGCCACCAGGGAAGTCCAAGAATACCTGAGTGGGTAGCCTATCCCTTTTCCAAGGGATCTTTCTGACCCCAAAATTGAACTAGGATCTCTTCAGTTCGTTACCACCAGACACCTGAGTAAACATCAAAGTCACAGCCAGGTCTTAAGGACATTCAGTCTGACTCATATCAAAAGGAATGAAAACTGGACTTGGTAGAACTCAGGGTCCTGGCCATAGCATTACTTGAAAAGACTAACATATATATCTACCAACCATAACTTCTAAGTCAGCTTCACTTTTAAGCATTCCTTATTCCTCCCAGTTCTATGTTCGGCTTTAGGAATAACCAATCCAACAGCTATCAATTTTCTTAAATGCCAACCTGAATATGACTGTAGGTTACTATGCTAATGCAAACAAAATAAAGGGGAAACAGATGCAGTCTGTCCTTAAGAAACTTAAAATGGGTGAGGGACATCCTGGGAGTAGAGATCTGACATGGCAGAAAAAGGAATATGGACTTTGGAGTCAGAGCCTTGGGTTGAAACACTGACTCCATCACTTTTGAATTTTGTGAACTTATACAATTTTATTAACCTCCCTGAGCCCCAGTGTATTAATTTGAAAAATGAAGACAATATTCACCTACTCTCTAGAATGGTTGGGAAGATTGAATGAGGTAATATTTTCAATTACTCTGTGTGTGTGTGTGTGTGTGTGTGTGTGTGTGCGCGCGTGCGTGCGCACATGCATGTGCAGGTGCACACAGGGAAATGAGAAGGGAGACAAAGCAAAAAGATAAACAGAAATGGTTCCTTACTCTCAAATTTACAGACTGAGATATACACACATAAATGAGCACTATGATCATAATATCAAATGAAAATCCAACAATCTAGAAAAAGATAACGACTTTCTGAACTAAAGGACAGGCAGAGGTGATGCGGAAGAAGACACAGATTCACGAGTTATCTTATGGAAATTCAAGTTGCATAAATTAGAAGTGTAATATTAAAATAAAAGCTTTGTTTTCTATGGACAATTTGAAATAATCTGAATTCCCTGAACTCAAAATCCATTAAGACATGATTTCTTTCAAAGTTATCAGGCCAAATGTATTTAAGTTTTATTTACACTCTAACCATAAAGCAGTGACAGTTTAGCTGGTAAACAGAAATACCTACCTTTCTACACTTTCAGTATTTACTTATGCAAGTTGTCAGCTATGCATGCACCAAGGAACCACATCCTTTCCATTAAGTGTCAGCTACATTTGGGGTGGGGTAGGAGAAATCACTAAAACTTAAATGAATAAAGGGTAAATAAATGATATATGATAGAATAAAATGTAGACTTTTCGATTCCTAGTTTATGTGGCTTGGTACCTGACAAACCATTTAATAAGATCTTTTTGGCTTGCTTCAGAAAGAAGTGAGTTATCCATGAGAAGTATGCAAAGAGATGTTGAACAGTTCTATTTCAGAGATAATAATTAGATTCATGTGTCTTGTCAGATATTGGATGAGAAGAACACTAAGGATCCCTTAAATCGAGAGATTTCAAGATGAGGGTCTCCCTATACTTCTGCTCAGTTCTCACAATCCTCAGTGTGAGGCTCTTTCCTTCAGAACTGATTCCGCTAACTCTTCTCCTGTTTCATTGTTGAACTTGTGATATGTTCCAGGGCTGCCTCCTGCATGGACTGTGATCTCCTAGGGTTTGTGGTGGTAACAGTAGTACTAAGTGGTAGCAGTAGCAACAATGATACTATACATACTATGCTTATTATGTGCCAAACACTGTCCTAAATACTTTCTACATATTAACCCATTTAATCCCCTCAGAGACCTTTTGATAGCTTTATCCTCATCTTACAGAAGAAACTGAAGAACAGAGAGGATAATTAGTTTTCCCAGGGTCACAAAGCAGAGACAGGATTCAAAGCCAGGTAGCCCATCTCTGGAATCCATGGTTTTATCCACCATGTTATCCTGCCCCTGCAAGGGGTGAAGGCTGAGAGCATTGTGGCTCTGAAAGTATAGTGATGGTAGGAGTAGGGGTTCTCTGAAGCATAGGACCCTCGTGAGTCTTCTTCTAGAATCCCGTTCCCTATAATATGTGGCCCTGGCAACATCAAATAACTGTTCAGTTCAGTTCAGTCACTCAGTCACGTCCGACTCTTTGCGACCCCATCAATCGCAGCACGCCAGGCCTCCCTGTCCATCACCAACTCCTGGAGTTCACTCAGACTCACATCCATCGAGTCTGTGATGCCATCCAGCCATCTCACCCTTGGTCGTCCCCTTCTCCTCCTGCCCTCAATCCCTCCCAGCATCACAGTCTTTTCCAATGAGTCAACTCTTCGCATGACGTGTCCGAAGTACTGGAGTTTCAGCTTTAGCATCATTCCTTCCAAAGAAATCCCAGGGCTGATCTTCAGAATGGACTGGTTGGATCTCCTTGCAGTCCAAGGGACTCTCAAGAGTCTTCTCCAACACCACAGTTCAACAGCATCAATTCTTCGGCGCTGCTCCTGCAAAACTCAGCAGTGCCAAAACCCAACTCTCAAAAGGCCAGGTAACAGCAGAGATTATCACAGAGAATATGGCTGGACCTCACGAATTCTGCCCATTTCTGCAGCCACAACACCATTCCAGCTTCTCTTTTAAGACCAGACTGACTCTAACTACCTCAGGGCTGAGGTGCTTACTTTTATTCTTCATTGCAACAAAACCAATGCAGAGAAAGAACACCAACATAGAGACAGGTATTTTAATACTCACATACACGCTCTCTGTTATGAGTATTATGATGATGGCCTACCCCAAAGAAAGCCCAGGTGGGTGGAATACGTGTAATATTTACTAGAAACATGTCCTGGGCACCCTCTGTGGTGTAACATTTATGGAAGAAGGTATTACTTAGAAGTTTTAGAATGACAAGGGACAAAACCCAACTCTCAATGGCTTAGGTAACAGTTAAGATTAATTCATCAAATAATGTTGGGTTATTTCAAGAAATTCATGCCCAGCACTCTGACTGGAAATCAGAAATAAACAGAACAAGGCATCACTTAGAATTCCCTGTCCAGCTCATATTGTCAATTCTCTTTGCACATTCACTACACACTTCTCTTTTATTTTTCTTTATTCCTATCTTTTTCTTTCCTTATCTTTAGCCAGACAAAATTCTGCTTCTTAGGTCCTCATGGAAGGAAGCATGGCCACTCACATCCCCTGAGCTATCCAGCTTACTGCTACAGGACAGAGAAAGTACCTGAACCCACTCTCCAGGTCACAAGCCCAAACTCTGGACCAGTGTCTGAGGAGAAGAATCACTCTACCATCACAGTGACTCTTACAGACATATTAAGGATGAGTGGGGGCAAAGCAACTTACTAGAAAAGAGGGACCGAAGGACAGCCCCAAGGGTGTCTTCTGCAAGTAGCCACTATGCCAGGTAATGTACCTGGCAGACGCCTCCATGAGGCAGAGTTTGCCACAGGGTTGTATTTTAAGTAGCATGGAAGCTGCAGGCACCAGGCCTTGGTGAACATGTAAACAGCATGTATACAGTTGGTTTTCTAAAACAATAGTTGATATTTATTACACATTTAATATCTGCCAAGAGAACATATCTCTATTAAGATCGTAATGGAATTGTCTCTGTTTCAGAGATGAGAAAACTCAGTTTTGGAGAAAGGCAGTGAACCTGCTCAAGTTAGCTAGGAAATTTCAGCTTCAGAGTTTGAATGTGATTCTGTCTAAACTTAGACCCAGAACTCTTGCCACTAAGATGTTCTTTCACTCTCTCTTTCATGTAGCATGTGCTAAGCCTGATGCCAAGTAGGAAAATTCCAAATGCACACCCCAGGTGGTTAAAAGAAAAAATATACAGAATCACCAGCCTTGAAGATGTAGTGTTTCCTTTGATGCCCCTCATCCACTAAAAAAAGAGAGCTGACACATTGCTCAGTGTTTTAACCTCAAATGACTCCATGTGGCATTCCAGGTCAGATGTGGAGCTGTTCTGCACCCTTAAGAAGAATCCAACACCATATATCTCTCTTCTTTTGGCTTTCTATTGTCAATTGCAAATTGACACTTGCCCTGGGCACTTGCCATCTACTTCTACAACAATTAAATCATGTGATGCTGAAGGGGCTGACCTTCAACGCCCCTTGCAATGAGTTCAGGGTGGAGAGCAAAAATGAGGCACCCTGTGCTCTGGGAAAAACTGGCAGGACAGGCCTTCAGATAGTCAGATATTTTCAGGAGTTGATTTAGAGAGCCCAATTCTTACATCTCCTCATATCTAAAAAAGCACTAAAATTCTTCATGGTGATGACTGTTCCTCATGACAGGCAAAAGCTTCATAAAGCTAGCAGAAACCTTCTGGAAAAATATGTGCTTGACTGCACATATTCTCCCTTCACCAAAATTACATTTATACTGGCCTTCCCCTTGCCCTTTGGAGAAGTTTCTCAGAGTTATCTGAGGTGGTGTCTCCAGGGCTGCAGTCCTCATTTTGCCCTAAATAAAACTTAACTCACAACTCTCATGTTGTGCATTTTTTTAAGTCCACACCAGGAAGGTCTTCCAAGTCCCCAAAGACCCAAGAGATAATTCTATGATGCAAACTTTCACTTATAGACAAAGGTTCAATAGCTGCCAATTCCTGTGTGATACCATCCGTGACTCAGGAAGCATCTGCTGGGTTTGGGATTCTAAGCACGTTGCATGACTGAACTCACATTTTGTTGCTATTCTGTTTTATAGGTGAGAAAAATGAACACTGGGATATTTCATCTGGCCTATCTAGACCCAGAATCACAGACACCTCTCAGCTAAATAACTATACAAGGGATAGATTAAAAAAAAAAAAAAAAACTCAGTGCTGAAAGATTTCAGAGGAAAGACGTATCCCTGCCTGCTGGCTCCTCCTTGTACCACAGACCCCTGTTCTTTCTCCTATGCAGGTGGCTATCAGAGTGCCCTAAAGTTGCCCATTTTGTGTCTGACTCCTGCATTAGACTGTTATCTTTGCTATAGTACTTCCAGCATCTAGCATGGCATCAAACAGATATTAACTCAAGAGGTTCTCACCATGGAAGCAAAGGAGACATGTAGAGAAGAGAGAGAAGAAAAAGAAGGAAGGAATAAATGAGGGAGGGAAGAAGAAAGACAGGAAGAGAGAGAAGTCTGGGGTGTATACAGATTGTACATCCTAAAGGCAGGCAAGTTTTTGGAACAAGTCATCTATAAACTTAGAGAAGATCTACTAACACCTAGAAATCATTAATTCTGACAAGATGACAACCTGAGTGGTCACTAGACTCCATTAATCCTCGAAGAGAGAACACAAAACCCTTCCCTAAAGTCTTACGAGGCAGAGTGCTGGATGCTGCCCTCTGTAACAGAGGATACCCTCAACCAGCACTGTGTAGGCAGATATGGCTGACTGAAGAGAATGGCCATTTGTCTGTCATTCTCAGCCCGGCAAGAAGGTCCTCCGAGTTATGCCAGTTAAATTTCCATTTCTCATGTATCGACACATTCAACTACTGTCTTAGGAGAAACCTGAGCCTAAAAAGCAGGCACTCTGACCCTCACCAAGGAAATAGTGTTGTGTATCTTCGGGCCACAGGGCTTCAGCAGTGTAAACTGAAAAAGTAAACCCAATTTGAGGGATATGTAAATGACAAACTGAAAAAAGAATTAATATTTAGCTTTGTAAAGAACACAGCTCTCCGCCTCATTATGAAAGCTGTTTTTACTGTAACCAGAGGAAAAATGAATTGTTAGAAGCTCCCCAAAATGTGCAGCTGAGAATGCCTTTATATTAATGAGGAAAGTGATGTTGATTAATGGGCAGCCTGAAAGCGAGAAAGAAGCTTTTCTCCCTTCTGTCTTCCTGCCAGTCAGGGAAGAGGTAGCCCACCAAGGTCCCCGGGCATAGCAAGACCACAGTCCCCTGGGTCTGCTGCTGGCTAGGGCACCGCATAGGTGGATCATGCTTCTTTCAGTTATACTGACAAACATGTCTAGGCTTGAACAAATTGGCCCCTGTGAATTAGACTGCATTATTATAGAAATCCACATCTTTCAAGCCTCCCTGACCTTAATTGATCAGGATCTTTCTACAGCAGCCTACAGCTAGTCGGGAAAAAGATTTTCTGAAAGTTTAGCTAAATGACTATATTGATTTTTACCCTTAATATTTTCCTATATTCATCACATTTCTTACATTTTCATAGTACCTTGTATGTTTCCATGGTTTTATGGCCAGTTTTATGTAGTAACTGCTTTAACACAGTCCAGCAAAGGAACACGATCCCTGTTTTACAGGTCAGAGTCCACAAGGATGTGAAAATACCTTAACCAAAGAGTGAGAAGTGAGGTATTTTGACTCATAGACTAGCAGGACTTCTCCTTAATGGTGGCTTTGAAGATAGTTTTTACTTGGAGCAAGAGTTTCTATAGGACTTTGCTACCTTCTGGTTCACATAGGCCACAAACCATCCAGAAGTGAGAAGCCAATCTTCTTTCCTAACAAATCACAAGGAAAACAGCCTCCTCTGCCTGGTATATACACTGTATTCATTCTGTACAAAAACAAGGCTTTCTGTGAACAATCAGAGGCCAGCTCTGTATGCTGACTGATATGGCTGCCTGTGCTCAATTTCAGGCAGACTTTCAAACATCAATGTCTTCCGTTCCTCCTGAGACATCAGTACACACAATGAAGGAGTGACCTAAACAAGCAGACAAGCTTTGGTGGCATGTGAAATCATACCCTTTGGTCAAGAGTTCAACCTTATGAGGAGCAGGTTTAATGAGGTCTGAAGCTCATACAATTTTGAGGGTCATTCCTACAACATGACAGCCAGCTACAACTCACTTCTGCAAAGAAGGGACTATCAACAACAAAACTCCAACCCACTGTGATCTCAAGGCAATTTCCCCTTAGCCAGATCCCAAAACTGTCTGCAGCTTCTCCAACAGCAGCAAAACAAAACGACATGTTTGGAGAAGCTGGAGAGAAAGAGTGTTTTTTAAACTGATAATGGTTAAAATATCTCCATTTTGAAAAAAAGATGGCCCAAAGCACCTGGACTCTTTACCACAGGCAAAGCCAAAACTCTAGCTCTAGCATGTCTGGTCTGAACAGACGTATGTTACATTAGACCACCATCTTTAGAGCAAAGCTGGTCTATGTCCCTGACTTTAATTTCATACCACTTCCCCAGGAGCCAGAAGGTTCACTTGTACCTCTCACAACCACACTTGCTTAGAAAGAGGCAATTTGGAAGTGCACGTCCAGTATCTACACAATTTAGCCCCAACCTTGAGTCTTTTAGGACTTTCCTGGTGGCTCAGACAGTAAAGCTTCTGCCTACAATGCAGGAGACCCAGGTTTAATCCCTGGGTTGGGAAGACCCCCTGGAGAAGGAAACAGCAACCCACTCCAGTACTCTTGCCTGGAAAGTCCCATGGACGGAAGATGCTGGTAGGCTACAGTCCATGAGGTCGTAAAGAGTTGGATATGACTGAGCGACTTCACTTTCACTTGAATCTTTACTTGGTACCTGATGATCTGATTGTGTGAATACTAGAGTTGCAGTTGTTTACAATAAATAAAAACATAATAAGTCATTCCCGATGTGAACAAATATATGAATGTGTCCTGGAACAGTGAGGCATACTGTTCAAGCACAATGGAATCATCCTTTCAGGAAGCAGAAGCATTTCAGGATTCTCAACCTTCTCCACAGTCATCACTGCAAATTTGATAGTTCTCTTAAAGACAGAGGATTTTAAAAGCTGGGCATCTACTGATAGGCTGGCTTGCCTTTCATTTCTGTCTTTAGTTAACTCACTGGTTCTCATCAGGTACACAAGGAATACCACATAGGATTATACATGTAAAACCTTGTATATTTCAATTGATAGGTAGTATAAAAGATTTTTGTGTGTGGTTTTAACTAGTATCCATGACTTTCACCTTACTCATCGATTCTGGAGCCTAACCCACACAGATGTGACTTCACAGAATTTTTGTTCATTAAACCAAGAAAGTAAATACTTTTCTTTGTAAAGAATAATTATATGACAGACACTTTTCATTCTATAACCTCAAGGCAAGGAGGAGCAGAGTGAAAACAGTAGTGTGCAGCATCCTGATAAACCTCCCCAGACACGAAAGGAAATTGCATCTCTAATCTCAAAATCTGATTAAATAGGAAAGAGAGAGGGGGTAGTGAGAAAGCTTCACATACTCTTGGGTAACTTTTGAAGGGAGCACTTCTGAGCTCTACATTACAGGGTTTTTAATTTGTATTCCATATTTCTCCCATAAATAAGAACCTATACATTATATTTGGTTATAAACATTGGAAAGACTTGAATTTTTATTTTTTAATAACTGTGTTAATCAGATAGGAATAAAAGTGAGAAATTTCAAGCTGGCCAGCTAGGAAGGATGAAGTGGAGACCCTAGAAATCAATGTCCAGCTGGCTGGTTAGATCCCATTAAGGCAACTTCAAGCGACCACTCCCCACCTTCTTTTGTTCTCTCTTATTCCTAGCAGGCTCTAAATTCAGGTTTCCTTTCATTTCATTATAAATTTTGCATTTATTCATGGGTTGTCCAGATATATTTTTTAACTCTTATCTGGAGTTTGTTCTATTGATCTTTTAATGACTGGTTTTCAACTTAATTTCATCCATCATGCCAATAAAAAGCCTACTATGTACTAGATATTATTCTATGTATTGGACAGACAGTTGTGAGAAAACATCTCCATGACATATGAGACTGATACTTTTATAGGTAAAAATGGTCAAGCCTCATATGGTTAAGCCTACATTGGGGAGATAGAAAATAAATGTGCTTGGTAAGAACTTTGGTAATATATTAGAACCTACTCTGAATTTATAGCCCTCAACAACTAGCATCTATTTGATTGCTGTCTCAGCCTTGAAAACTGAAGCTCGAGGTCCTCAGAAGTCAGCAGAGGGCCGTAGGGGAAAAAGCTGTATTCAGTGATTTCCCTGCCCTCTACATCATACTTTCATGGGGTTTTTGGCCTGTGATAAATCCTAACATTTATACTGGCTCAATGACAATGGGTTATCATTCTTTAGTCAGGAGTGTTAGTTATTTCTAATTGGAGGTTTGACAGAAGACCAGTTTATTTCATACCATCTGAAATAAAGTAAGATTACTGGTGAGAACTGGGAGCATTTTCATTAGCCTATTACCTTCAGCATAATCATAGCCCATAAGCTGGAATTCGCTTGGTTCTGATGCTCGCGGCTTTTAGTGGGGTTTTCCTTCCAACAGAAGCACTTCCAACAGTGCTTCTATGGCCCACTGATGTATGAACATCTATGAACCTCCTGAGATTTACTGCACCCATATTCTTCCTGAGGAAAACTGTGCCTGGTTCCAGGAGGCCTCCTGATAAAGGAGGAAAACATGTCTTCAGAGAACTGACAGATTCTCAGAGCCTCATGCTGGACTGAAACAGTGGGGAAAAGCCCTGAAGCTGGGGAGAAGTGATTCTGCCATTTATCAACTGTATAAGCTTTGATACATTATTATCTACCTAAACCTACCTCAGTTTCTTGCAGAGAAAATGAGGCTCTACCCTTCAGATTGTGAAATAAGAGTACATGAAAGTGCAACAATAAGTGCTTTGTAAACTACAATATACAGAGGGTGATTTTCAAAATGAGGAAACAGAATTTTGAAAAAGATCACCTGATTCATCCAAGAAATTAAATGCAGAGTCCCCAGATGACTAGACAGAGAATTTTAGGCAGCTGGGGATCAGCACACTTAAGGGTGAATTCATGAAGCATAGCACAGAACCTATATTTATACACTGCCGGTGTTTTAGGGTCTACAAAGCATGGCAAAGTGGGAGCATGCCAAATGGAAAGAACACTGGTTTCCTCACAAAAAAATCTGGGGTTCACATCCTGGCTCCATTACCTACTAACACTGGAAGCCTCGACAAGTTAAAGGACTCATCAGAACCTTTGTTCCTCAGGTGCATATGGATCAAACGCTCAAATTTATTAAGTGTCTATTGTACATCAGTAAATTCCTTTTGCCACTGTATACATCAACACAGGTAAGCCTCATATCAACATTATGAGATGTATCTTTGTTTTCAACTTAAAAATGAAGAAAATGACTTGTCCAAGAAAATGATATAAACATAAGTAGCAAAACTGTGGTTTTCAATATTGTCTCAGGTATTTCCACTACACTCAGTCAGAACTGTGTAACTAGTAGGGACAGGAGGTGGTAATTTTAAGTAGAGTAAACAGACAACATCCTCCTGGAGCAGGTGGAAATACACAAGTTGCATGTAAGTGCTATCCAAATACTTAGAAGACTGAGCCCCTGGCTGTGAAGGTGCAGAGTAACGACCTGAAGTCATCCTAGATGTGGAATTTATTTCTTACTCCAGCACACAAAGTATCTTGGGTTATTGCTACATTCAACTCACTAGGTTCAAACAGTGTGATATCAACAATGTAATGAACCAACATAATCTGCCTGAGAAATAGATTAGGGCATATGGCTAGAGAGTTGAGGTAGTACCATGAAGGTATATTGTTGGTACCATCAGATGCTGAACAACTTGTAATGATCTTTAGTAACTGGTATAGAGAAAAGGACATTTGCCAAGGAATGTACTGATTTGTTCTAGGAGTGAAACCACATCTGGAATAGCACCTGCAATTAGAGTCACTACCCAAAGGAGTTCTTGATAATCCACTGTCACCTTCCAAGATCTGTCTGTCTTCTGAACAAGCCAAAGAAACAAACTGAATGAACGCTAGATAGGAAATATTAATACAACGTTTGCATCTTTCAGGTTTTTAATAATGTCACTATCTCTGAAATCCCTCCAGAAATACACTGTGCTCTCAATCAGCAAGAAATGCTGGTGATGTTTCTCTCTTATTGAAAGCTTACAGATCCTAGAATAAAGGACTTTAAAAATAAGAATGGCTCCTGTTATTGATTCCCATGGTGATCCACAAGAGAAGGTGTTGCTTTACCATCACTGTGACCTCTTCTGGAAAGAAGACCTAGTTCCCAAGGAAGCATGCTTCCAGCAGGAGACACAATAATACTTTACTGAAACTGGTAGTTGAGACAGCCACCAACCAATCTGAGCTCCTCCTGGCAGTAATTTAACAGGTAAAGAAGGCGATTTACTGTACCGACTGGGATAAGGATAATTTTAAGAGGATACAGTAGCAATTGCTACTCCATACTGGAGGTAAGGAAGAGTTCATCTAGAATTTATGAGAGTCCCTGGGGCTTCTCTTGGTTCTCCAGGTCCTACAATTAAAGTCAATGGAAATTGTCCACAACCCTATACAGTCAGAAATAATAGTGCCCTAAAACCTTCATAAATAAATGTTTGGGTCACCCTATTTGACCAGGAACCAAAACCAGCAGATATTTTTTAGTAGAGGCAAAGGAAATACGAAATAAAGACTATGTACGGGGAGAAAAAGGTAGTTAAAAATGCCAGGAATAACCACATGGGCAATTGCAGAAACAAGAACTATAATCGATTTTAGTACTTCCTCCTTACTTTAATATTAATATGTTTCAGTACACATAGACTATTTTTTCCCTTCATATCTCCAATTCCCTTATTATCTAACAGAAGATAAAATAATGGTAATTAAGCTGATCACAATACCTAAATTACAAGATACCAAAGGAAGCATGTGATTCCACAAGAAGATGAATACACAACATGCAAAAATGAATTAAAAGAATTTGTATCTACTTTTGAGGACTTTCCTGGTGGATCAGTGGTAAAAAATCCACCTACCAATACAGGAGACATGGGTTCTGTCTCTCGACTTGGAAGATCCCCTGGAGGAGGGCATGGCAACCCATTCCAGTATTCTTGCCTGTGAAATCCCATGGACAGAGAAGCCTGGCAGGCTGTAGGCCACTGGGTCACAAAAGAGTCAGACACCACGACTAAACAATTAACTACTTTTGAAGGTGGTGGTCTGTTTTCAGTTGTACAAGGGATTGCTGCATTATGTTAGGCTGAAACATGATTTTTGTACTGTAATCATTTGGAAGATAAGTGGTGTTAAAAGATGACTATACAGACAACACACAGAGAGGGTACCATCTAAGCTGAAACTATATTTCCCAGATTCCCTCTCCTGCATAGTTCCAGGTTAGTGTGGACTAAAGGAGAAATCTGCACAAGATCTGGAGGGTGAAATGAAGCATCAGAAAGAAGGTCAGCGCTGGGCAGCTGTGGCAGCCCACGTGCATGCTGCTGATCTGCTGGCTCACCGGCTGGCATGGAGCAGCAGCCAGACTCCCAGAAACTCCAGATCCCACTGCATCTCTTCCCTTAGTCTCTGACTCCGAGGCCAGGTGTGTGTTTATCTCTGTGAGGAAGGAGCCAGTTTCTCCTTGTAAGTCACCTGCATCATCAAAGATGAAGTCCTAGAGGTAACGAGGGATGGATGCGGGCTTCAACACATCCTCATGGGTTCTGTTTTGTCCTCGCTCTCCTCTATTTCATGTCCCTCTTTTCTTTTTTAAAAACAATTATTTATTTACTTGATGGGATCTTTCATTGAGGTGTTCAGGCTTCTCTCTAGTGTGGTGTTCAGGCTCCAAAATATGCAGGTTCAGTAGTTGTGGTGCGTGGGCTTAGCTGCTCCACCACACCTAGGCTCTTAGTTCCCTGATCAGTAATCAAACCTGTGTGTGCTGCATTGGAAGGTGGATTCTTAATCATTAAACCACTAGGGAAGTCCCTCACACCCATCTTTTCTTACCAACTGACATGCTTAATTGCTCAGTTGTGTCTGACTCTTAACCACTCCATGGATTATAGCCTCCCAGGCTCCTCTGTCCATGGAATTCTCCAGGCAAGAATACTGGAGTGAGTTGTCATTCCCTTCTCCAAGGGGATCTTCCCTATCCAGGGATCAAACCCAGGTCTCCAGCATTGCAAGTGTATTCTTTACAGTCTGAGCCACCATGGAAGCTCCTTTGAACTGACTATCCTGTTATTTCAGACCCTACCAATATACACAAACGTAAAGACACACTGTTCAATCAGCTCCCACAACTGCATAGTTCAAACCTCAACAACAAAGCCCTATTGTATAATTTTATACTATATAAACCACCCCTAGTGGTTCTGCTTCTCTGATCCACTTTAACTGATGGGTACAAAGAAGAGGCAAAGCTAGAGCTCATACTTAACTCATTTCTAACTGATTCAGGGTGCCTTGCACTAAATTATTGCCTCCACCATAATAATGGAGGACCATATACCTGAAGGGTGTTGGTGGTTTAAAATAGCATATTGGCCACTACCCTCCCTCCTGGGAAAATGGAGACACACAGGCTGGTCAAAGAGCTTTGAGAAATTAAGATGATTGAATGTTTGGCCCAGAAGTTGCAGATTAAGTGAACTGATATCAGCCTGCATGAAAGGTCTCTAGGAGTAGGCCCTATCCCAGGGGCTTCCTTCAACTTTGGCCCATTTGCAGTTTTAGCTGCAAGTTGCATAATAAAGATAGGGGGTATGTTGATCATATTTTCAGATGACACACGGTTGGGCCAGCTAGCAAATATGCTGAGAGATAGATTCAAGAATCCAAAGGTTTGACAGGATGAATAATGAGTAACAGCTAACAAGATGAAATTCAACAGGATGGATATTAAGTTTTACCCTCCACAGGGTGTAAATACACCCTCTCTAAACTGGAGACTGGGGCCAGGGTATCCCTTTAGCACCCTCCCTACACTGGAGACTGGTGCCAGGGAATCGCTTGAGCTCAGTGTGGGCAGAAGCACATGATACTGATGATGGGTCGGCTTCAAGGGAATGCCTCTGGGTTCAAAAATCATCTTGACAAATGGAGACTTAGAGAAACTGCTTAATAGCAGCCTTTGTGAAAACCCATTGAGCTCATTACTAATCAACACCATGATTACATTAGAGAATTCAGTTGTATAATAATCAGTCTTCATTATTCAAGGTGTGGTATACTCCAGTACACATTGAAGGTTATCATAGAACTTTGCTTTGCTCAAAACAACACAGCTGAGGTTCAGGGTACAACCTGGAAGGCCATACTTCACTTCAGTTCAGTTCAGTCGTTCAGTCGTGTCCCACTCTTTGTGACCCCATGGACTGCAGCATGCCAGGACTCCCTGTCCATTACCAACTCCTGGAGTTTAATCAAATTCATGTGCATTGAGTCAGTGATGCCATCCAACCATTTCATCCTCTGTCAACCCCTTCTTCTCCCACCTTCAATCTTGTCCAGCATCAAGGTCTTTTCCAATGAGTCGGCTCTTCACATCAGGTGGCCAAAGTACTGGAGTTTCAACTTCAGCATCAGTCCTTCCAATGAACACTCAGGACTGATTTCCTTTAGGATGACTGGTTGGATCTCCTTGCAGTCCAAGAGACTCTCAAGAGTCTTCTTCAATACCACAGTTCAAAAGCATTAATTTTTCAGTGCTCAGCTTTCTTTATAGTTCAACCCTCACATCCATATATGACTACTGGAAAAACCATAGATTTGACCAGACGGACCTCTGTTGGCAAAATAATGTCTCTGCTTTTTAATATGCTGTCTACGTTGGTCATAACTTTTCTTCCAAGGAGCAAGTGTCTTAATTTCATGGCTACAGTCACCATCTGCAGTGATTTTGGAGCCCCCAAAAATAAAGCCTCTCACTGTTTCCCCATCTATTTGCCATGAAGTGATGGGGCCAGATGCCATGATCTTAGTTTTCTGAATGTTGAGCTTTTAGTCAACGTTTTCACTTTCCTCTTTGACTTTCATCAAGAGCCTCTTTAGTTCTTCTTCACTTTCTGCCATAAGGGTGGTGTCATCTGCATATCTGAGGTTATTGATAATTCTCCCAGCAGTCTTGATTCCAGCTTGTGCTTCACCCAGCCCAGCGTTTCTCATATTGAACTCTGCATATAAGTTAAATAAGCAGGATGACAATATATAGCTTTGAGTACTCCTTTTCCTATTGGGAACCAGTCTGTTGTTTCATGTCCAGTTCTAACTGTTGCTTCCCGACCTGCATATAGATTTCTCAAGAGGCAGCTCAGGTGGTCTGGTATTCGCATCTCTTTAAGAATTTTCCACAGTTTATTGTGATCCACACAGACAAAGGCTTTGGTATAGTCAATAAAGTAGAAATAGATGTTTTTCTAGAACTCTCTCACTTTTCTGACGATCCATTGGATATTGGCCATTTGATCTCTGGTTCCTCTGCCTTTTCTAAAACCAGCTTGAACATTTGGAAGTTCATGGTTCACGTATTGCTGAAGCCTGACTTGGAGAATTTTGAGCACCACTTTGCTAGCGTGTGACATGAGTGCAATTGTGCAGTAGTTGGAATATTCTTTGGCATTGCCTTTCTTAGGAACTGGAATGAAAATTGACCTTTCCCAGTCCTGTGGCCACTGCTAAGCTTTCCAAATTTGCTGGCATATTGAGTGTACCACTTTCACAGCATCATCTTTTAGGATTTGAAATAGCTCAACTGGAATTCCATCACCTCCAATAGCTTTGTTCATAGTGATGCTTCCTAAGGCCCACTTGACTTCACATTCCAGGATGTCTGGCTCTAGGTGAGTGATCACAGCACCATGATTATCTGGGTCGTGAAGACCTTTTTTTTACAGTTCTTCTGTGTATTCTTGCTACCTCTTCTTAATATATTATGCTTCTGTTATGTCTATACCATTACAGACTGGCATTTGACTAACATGGTGAGGATATATAATTATATCATATGAAAAACATATCAAAAATAGTGATCATAAGAGTTGGTGCCAAATAAGTTGAGTTTTCACATAAGCAAAACATAAAATTGTATTTGTACTTCTAGAATAAAGATGGGCAGACACTACAGAAAGGAACACCTTTATCACTAAAATGAATGAGCATGAGCATCACTAAATGAATAAGCATAGCATATAGCGGTTAGGTTGGGCTCTGGAGTCAAACTACTTAGGTTAGAGCTTATGAGTCACTCTCCAGCCATGTGACTTGGGCAGGTTATTCATTTTCTCTGGTCTTAGCTTCCTCATATAGAAAATGGGAAATAAATGTATATCCCCCTCATCCATGTGTTGTGGAGATTAAATTGAACAAAAACAAATAGTATCTATCTCACTTGGTTGTTGTGACTGCCAAACAAAGCAACACATACTTATAAAGCATTTAAAAGAAGTCATTTGGTCAGAGTTAAATAAATACTTACTATTCTTCTTATTATAAGGAAGCCTGTTCTGATGCTCAGAGGTATTCCCAAAATGAACACGCTGCAGTAAGTAGGTAATATCTTGTGTCTGAGTGTGTTTAAACTAAGATATGTTGTCTTTTGATCAGGGATATCTTAGAGTGGTCTGCGAATGGTGAGGTGACTGCAGCCATGAATTCAGAAGACTGAAAAACAACAATAATCTCAGTCCAGTGTTTCACACAGCTCAATAAACATGTGAATCACCTCTGTATTTTACTATTTTATTTATTGTTTGGCTATTCATACAGCATGCCGAGATCTTAGTTCTCCAACTGGGGATCGAACCTATACCCCTTGCAGTGGAAGCATGGAGTCTTAACCACTGGGCCACTAGGGAATTATCAATATGTTGTCTTTTATTAGGGATAACTTGTTCATTGCTGTTCAGTCATTAAGCTGTGTCCAACTCTTTGTGACTCATGGACTGCAGCATGCCAGGTTTCCTTGTCCTTCACTATCTCCCAGAGTTTGCTCAAACTCATGCCCATTGAGTCAGTGATGCCATCCAACCATCTCATCCTCTGTCACCCCCTTCTCCTCTTGCCCTCAATCTTTCCCACCATCAGGGTCTTTTCCAGTGAGTCAATTCTTCACATCAAGTGGCCAAAGTATTGGAGCCTCAACTTCAGCAGCAGTCCTTCCAATGAATATTCAGGGTAGATTTCTTTTAGGATCGACTGGTTTGATCTCTTTTTGTCCAAGGCAATCTCAAGAGTCTTCTCCAGCACCACAAATGGGATATCTTAAATTAGTGTTTCTCACACCTCATTGTACATGTAAATCATCTGTGCTTCTTATTGAAGTGTGTATTCTAACTTAGCAGGTCTGGCATGGGGCCTGAGAGTCTGCATCTCTAACAAGTTCCCAGGTAGTATTGGGAGACTGCTGGTTTAGTTACCATATTCTGAGAAACAAGACTGTAGAACACCTCCTCCACTGGGTGGGAAGAAAAGGAATAAAGTCCCTTCCATTCTAAAATATCTACATTTTATAACACTCTAAATATAAGAGTATTCAGTGTCCTGAAGCCACACTATAACTGAGTAATCTAGCGCAAGTGCCGTAATCTTGTGCCTTGTTTTGATACATTCTACAAGCACATTTAAGGAATGAGTACTTTTTACAGCAAAATCCAAAGTCCTCAGATGGAAGCTGATCTACTTCTGCAGAGGGTTTCATCTCCTAATTGGCTAAACAGCTGCTCCAGCTCTAAGCACAGATTTATCTTTATCAAATACTGATTGGTCTCTGGCTCCTGCCGGCTGCTGTGTCCTGGTGTGATGGGGAACAAAGCAGGGCAGCTGTGAGATGTCAAGAAGCCTTGGGAGGAAGGCAAAGAAGGGCCAGAAAGCAGAAGAGAAGAGACTCACATGTTACTGGCAGGAAAAAGAGCAAACTCTGCTAGCCTCAAGGCGGAATGGAACCAGATCTGGAGATGGGAAGATCTAAGACAGGAAGAACTAAGATGCCGAGATCTTAGTTCCCCAACTAGGGATAGAACCTATACCCCCTGCAGTGGAAACAAATAGTCTTAACTACACTTATATTCATTCACTGAAGGTCTGAATATTCATTGGAAGGTCTGATGCTGAAGCTGAAGCTCCAATACTTTGGCCACCTGATGCAAAGAACCGACTCATTGGAAAAGACACTGATGCTGGGAAATATTGAGGACAGAAGAAGTGGGCAATGGAGGATAAGCTGGTTGGATGGCATCACCGACTCAATGAACATAAGTTTGAGCAAACTCTGGGAGATAGTGAAGGACAGGGAAGCCTGTCATGCTGGATAGGAAGATCCTTAGAGATTGCCTGATTCATTCTCTGCAGTTTTCAGATAGTGAAACAAAATTCCCATAAGAGGTATGAACTTCTAGAAGTAACACATGGATGTAGCTTCAGAAACAGAAGCCAGACCATGCAGCTTCTGGTCTGGAGCTCACCCTACTGGCCCATGACTGCCTGCCATCTCCTCCTGAGGAGTCCCGACCTAGCGATGCTGCTTTATCTCTCTATGGATCCTCTTCACACTTCAATTGCCCTTCAAACTAAGCAGGGCTGAGAGAGATTCTGGGGAGACTGTTAGAGAACAGAGAACTCTTGGTTTATTCAGGTTAATTTCTCAAGATGAAAATGCTCTAAAAGATCTGTGAAGTATTTACATATCATTCCCATTGCTCTCTGTCTGTGTTGTATGAATAAATTAGACAGCAAATATAACACAGCATCTGTGAGAGGCTATGCCTTTCAGGAAGCAACACATGGAGGGAGCATCAGAATTAGGAAGCTGGCCAACCAGCTGGCCTTGACACCTTTTCAAGAGCCAAGAGGCCAGAGTTCGACCCTAGTTCTCAATATTTCTTCCCTGAAGGCCGCTGGGTTCAAGCCTACCTCCTCTTCCATTCATGAACTGTCCTTGTTGCAATAAAACTAAAAATTTAAAGGGTGCATACCCCCTTTAGGGAAGATCAGGTCAGAAAAGGGGCAATAAATGACTTGGGAGCTTTGGTCAGGGAAGCAGGGAACCTGGAAAGTCACAAGAATTATTCCAGACCTGGAAACCCTAGCTTCTCCGAAATCCCATACCTTCATACTGGCTGAGTACTTTAGACATTCTTTGAAGAGGAATAAAAGTCATTAATTCATACTAACATGAACTGACTAGCATTGAGGCTTCTCCCAAGAGGCTGCGTTATAGAGGGGTCTCCACGAATGCCTCCTGTCCTACACGGGGGAGGGTGTCTACAATCCCCTGAGAGCCTCAGAAGGTGCTTTATCCATGCTTGATCTTCTACATCCTGTGAAGCAATTTAGGCAAGAAGTGTCATCTCCACCCTCTCCAATGAGGTCCTAATCCCCTCTTTATCAATTTGCCGAAATCAAATGTGACAGAATTGGGAATTCCCTGGTGGCCCAGTGGTTAACACTTGGTGTTCTCATTCTTGAGGTCCAGGGTTCGATCCCTGGTTGGAGAAAATAAGACCCCACAAATTCTCAAAGCTGCTCAGCATGTCCCTAATAATAATAATAATAATCAATTCAGAATTAGGGGCTTCCCAGGTAGCACAGTGGTAAAGAATCCGCCTGCCAATGTAGGAGATGCAAGCGGCATGAGTTCGACCACTAAGTTGGGAAGACCCCTGGAGAAGGAAATGGCAACCCACTCCAGTATTCTCACCAGGAGAATCTCACGGACAGAGGAGCTGGGTGAGCTATAGTCCATGGGGTGGCAAAGAATCAGACACCAGACACGGCTGAGCATGCACATGCGTGCGCACACACATAGACACACACACACACACCAGAATTAATGATGCATCACTTAAACAAGAGACAATGCATTATTTTTTCACAGAAAAAATACATTTGTCACAACAGAAATACCATGCACATTGATGAAAGGAGGGCCCCAACCAGTGGTACTCTTGAGAGACTCCCAGGATCAGGCATTTATTTGAAGTGTTACACAGCGTTGATGGTCCAGCCTCTAAAGTACATCAAAATCAGGAATGCAGAGGCTGCTACTCAATGGTAAGGCAACCTATAGTTCTCTCTATTTAGTTGTTTGGGTAATTTCTCATTATTTCTATGGAACTGAAGGGCTTCCACTCATGTATAAATCCCCCTAGGTCTGTGATACCTGTGGGTGGACAGTGAAGACAATAACAGGCAGTAGCAAGTCTGAGCATCCTGCTGTCCCAGTGATCATCACTGAGGAGGCATCTAAAAACCAGGAAGGATCTGGGGGAACCACACAGTGCTTTTCTCTCCCTTTCACCAAGATGACTCCCCAACAGGACTCTACATCGATAATCACTTCCATGTTAAAACCAATGCATAGAAGAAGCAATAGAGCAAACCTTTAACCCTACCTGTTTTCAATGGCAAATGTGTGAAGTACTGGAAACAGAGAGTGTTGACTATACCAACGAAACCTAATAAATTCCATTGCCAATCTACAGTTCTGTGTTTGTCAGCCCATCTTTGGCTTTATTGTCCACAATAGTAGGCAATAAATAACACAGCCAGTGTCACAACAAATTCCCACAGAGAAGAGAGACAGCCACATATTTGAGTTTAAAAAGTACAGGTTTCAAAACCCTAACTACCCTTAGTATTTAGGATTCCCTCATGGGCATTTTTCAAGGAAGCTTTGGTAACTTCCTTCTTTTCTCAGGACAGGCCACATCCTAGAGAGTGATAGCAGGAAGGAAGATTGTACAGAGTGATCTATGTGAAATGGTCACTCTCATTTTGCTTGTAACTGCAAAATGAGGACTAAGAGCCCTCTTATCCATATTTGCTTGCAATTTTCTGAGTTTGCTTTAATGGATATGACATTTCATTAATTCTGATTCATTGTATACTCAAGCCAAAACACACGCAGTCTAGTTCCATTTACTGACAGAAAATAGAAGCTGAAAAATTCCAAGTCAGAGCAATAACTGAAGGTGTGTAATTACTCATTACCCAATCAGCTACCAGGTTCAGGGGGCAAGAATGCTTTGGAGATAAACTGCAACTTTTGTGAGTGAATCTGACAGGCTGGGTTAGTAGGTGTGTTTCTTTTGATTAATGACACAAGGAAGAAAAGTTTAGAAAAGGTGTTTCTACTGATTCTGCTACTTCTAGGCTGACCCTTAAAATGTTTCCACCAGTTACTAAGGAAAACATAAATTATAGTGAGCAAAGTGTGAATTTTGTAAAAACATACAGAAATGTTATATCCGTAACTTCTCAGCTCCAATTAAAAAGAAACTCAAGATGATAAGTCTTAGGATATGCCAGAATGGGTCACTTGACTACAGATCTCAACTTTCTCAGAAAATGCACTTACCAAGGTGAAGGAAAAACAAACACACTTGGAGCTATTCATCATGATCAATTAACATAAGAGCTTGAATACAGTTTTGATGCCCTTCAGTATTTTTCCAACAGATTAGACTTCTGGAAGCAGAGCAGGCATTTGCCAGGTTACTCATGACACAGGTCAAGGCAAACAATTCCCAGGTCCTTGATCTCCATGAGTTTCCTTCTTAGATGTCATGGCCATATATATACTAAACACACACACACATACACACACACACACACACAACAGCTAAAGAGCAGAATCTGACAGTATCCAGTGAACTGACACAAGGAGGGGCAGATATACAGAGAAGTCTTCTGATTGGGACTGTTTGTTTGGGAAGATTTCACAAAGATGGTGGGGTGTGCATGGGGCTTTAAGGATGTACTGAGATGGGTTCACATGAGGAACAATTTAAACAGTATAGTGGCAGAGGTTTTCTTTATTTGGGGGTTGGGACTTTGGCTAATAAGGTGATAGTAAGGGATTCTTATTCATAAGGATCAGATAGGATCCCATTGGGGGTGGAGGGATGGATGGAAGGAGATTCTGAATGTGCAGACTGTTTGTTTGATAAAAAGTCACACAAGTGCTGACGCCAGGTTTTGCTATCCTGCACAGCTTCAGAAGCATTAGCCCTGAGCACTCGCCATGAAGATGGGAGTGGAGGGAGAACATGTTTGCGATAGTTGGAGGATGATGAGAGCCTGAACTAGAAGGGTGGTAAAGGCAAAAGAGACACAGAAGCAAGAAACAATAAAAAGGAAACTTGTCAGGATCTGGGAACCCGAGAGATATTCAAGGTGAAAGACGGAGCTAATACAGATGGTTCTGAGTTTTTCAGCCTCACTGGGAAGTCAGGAAAGAGAAGCAGCTTTAAAGGGAGATAATGAATTCTTTGCAGAGAGACGTGCTAGAGGGAATGGAAAGTGTGTGGCAGATGTGCAAGCATAAATATGAAGCTGAAGCTGTGTGCATGGGACTGGAGCAGAAGTGAGCACCCAGGTCTAGGTCTGGGGTGTTGACAGTGATTAGCTCAGTGAGGTGAAAGCCGAGTCCAGCACTAAGTACATGCACCCCAGTTCTACTACTGAAGTGGATCTGACATGTATTCTGCACCCGCGGGAGCTCCTTCCACAATGCTCCCTCACCATGCAGTCCTTACCCTGACCAAACACAGGGCTGGCAACCAGGAAGCCGGCCTACCAGCACTTGTGCAGAGATGAGAAGAGCTGTTTGTGGAGGGCAAGGGCTTCAGTCCACTCATGCTGCTATAACGAAAATATCATCAACTGCGTGTCTTACAAATATTTACTCCTCACACTCTGGAAGCTGGGAAGTCTAAATCATGGTGCCAGTATTTTCAGTGTCTGCTAAGACCCTGCTTCCTCAGTGCTGGCTGTCATCTCACTGTAACCTCTCAAGCCAGAAAGGAGTAGGGAGCTCTCTGGACTTCTCTTATAAGGAGACTAACCCCATTCATGAAAGCTTGGCCCTCAAGACCTCAAAAAAGGCCCCACCTCCTAATATCATCACCTTAGAATATAAATTGGTGGAGGGAGGATACAAATATTCAGGCTATGGCAGAGAAAGTCCTATTAATATTCGGTTGTGAAAGTCCAGCAGATGGCCTTAGTGCAGTCGTAGACCTAGGAGTTACTACAGTTGATTGTGGTAAACTTAATCATGGAATTTGAGAGTCAAAGGACCCTGGGAGAGGATTCAATCAGGTGTTTTTAAATCCTTTTAACCATGGAATCTTTTAAAAAATGAAAACAGAAACGGAGATGTAAACAGCTAAGCTGTTCCCATTGGGAGCCCAGGAGACACCTTGCAAGAAGCACTGTTCACCAAGTGGGGACTGTGATATAGGGCTGCAGACCCCAGAGCAGGACTGCTGCAGTGCTCTCGGGAGAGAGGAAGGGTCCCCAATCTCACTCTGTATAACATCATCCTAGGATGATTATATTGGCTTGGCAAAAAGTTCATTCAGGTTTTTCCATGAAGGAACTGAATGAACTTTTTGGCCAACTCAATACAAAAGAATATTGTTGAAAGCCTCCTTAGAAAACCAAATAAAGACACATTCAAGTATCTTTAATGACCACCACAACAACAACCAAGGAAGAAAGGAAGAGAGGAAGGAAGGAAGGAAGGGGAAAAAAGAAAGAAAGAAAAGGGCTCATCCTCAGAGATGAGGCAGAGACTGGGAGGACCCACAGTCACAGGGAAGCGAAGGGCAGGGGCTCTTGGAGGTCAAGGCCACCTCCAGTACTAGACCAGAAGGTGAGGCCAACACTCACAGGATCCTCAGGCTGCCCGAGGGCAGGGGCCAAGCCTCCTCTTGTTCCCTTAACTTCACCAGGTTGTTCTCAGCATTCCACCTCCAATCAGCCTTGGCACATTTCATAGGGGATCCTTCCTGGCAGAATCCCTGCTCCCCAAGTTCACCTCCACAGAGCATCCTGCAGAGCCAGTGCTCCACAGCTCTAGCTTCAGGGAGAGGTTTCCTGGGGCCTTCTCCCACTTTGAGAAGAAAGTAAAAGACTAATTTTCTGTGAACTGTCATGAGCAATAAAACGTTCATTAACTTTAATTGTAAACACTTTAAGTCCCAATCATAGTAATGAAAGGATAAATTGAAGAATCAAGAGGTAAGTACCCTTTTTAAATTTCATATCTTCTATCTTCACCTGGCCTCTTAAACTAGACAAAAACAGATTCAACAATGCACCCACAGACTGTCTGCCCCCAATTCCATTCCACAAAACTCCACCCATTTTTCAAGGCTCAGCTCAGAGAGCATCTCTGATCATACTCAATTGAAAGGAATCTGCCCACGCATGCCACTGCAAAACACTTTTCCAGCATTACTGAGAATGACTCTTGTTTTTATAGTATGCTTTATTTGTCACAAATAAACTGAGTTACTTGCCAATTTGCCACATCTTAAGCATCCTTATTATTTCAGCCACAGAAATAGTGTCTCATGCCAAGCAATTGCTCCAAAATGACTGTTGATGGATTGAATTAATGGTTTAAATCTTTTTGAAAAGCTAGCAAAAATTCATTATGAGAGATTCAAAGATTCATTAATTTGTTTGGCCTATATCTGCAATTGGATTATATATCATAGCAAAGAATTGTAACGGCACATACATCATTTGGCTATTCAATCTCACATCAAACACTCCCCAATTATTTACCTATTTGCTAGCTGTGATATTTACATACTGGAGTGGAGTACCTGGGTTAAGAGACCCAATTTTAGACTTTAATTTAAATTCTTCTCTGTCTTTGCCTAGGATAATACTCTAGTGCTTATACAGTAGGCTCCAGGGAAAGTCTATGTCTTCTGAGAAAAGAAAAGAGTTAAGACCAATGTTTAAAATTTAGTTCCTAACCTAAAAGTATGCATGCAATTCATCAGAATGTAAATTCATTTCAGTAACTTTTCTATGGGCAAAGTCAGAAGGGAATGAGCTCAGGATCAGGAGTCTTAGCCTCTCAGTCAAATCGAATGGCACAAGTCATATTATTCCTGCTTTATTCTTAGTGTGGTTAGAATAGTAATTGAAAGCTCTCTCTCCATAAGTTGCAAAGTCTTTGTGTAAATGATGACTCTGACCTTTTCTGTCCTGAAACTACCAAGATAAATTTTTTACAATGTCTAGACTGAATGTCTAGACCCAACAAACCAGCTTACTGGGGGGCTGGCACATTTAGTTCTAAAAGGGTCGAGTTGCTGCATGTTATCAGAATGACAGTTCTGCTATTTAGAAGAAAAGAAGGTGTGATGGTCTTCTGATGTGTCAACCCGAGTAGGCTGGACTACATTTCCCAGAATCCTTGGGAGACTTTGGAAAAAGGGTAGAAGGTAAACAACAGTCCTTTTGCAGCATGTACTCATTGTTACTGATGTGTTGATCCACCTAGTGATGGAAGCAGCATCTAGGTCAAGTACAGACATACCTCATTTTACTGTATTTCACCCTATTGTGCTTTGCAGATAGTTTTGCATTATTTACAAATTGAAGGGTTGTGGCAACCCTACCTCAAGCAAGTATATAGGCACCATTTCTCCAAAGGCATTTGCTCATTTCATGTCTCTGTATCATGTTTAGATAATTCTCACAATATTTCAAACTCTTCTCTCATTAGTATATCTGCTGTGGTGATCTGTGATCAGTGATCTTTGACAGTAATACTGCAAAAAAAGATTATGACTCACTGAAGCTTCAAACAGTAGTTAGTGTTTTTCAGCAATAAAGTATTTTTAAATTAAAAGATATGTACTTTGGGTTTTTTTTAAGATGTAATGCTATGGCACATTAATAGACTACACTGTAAACATAACTTATATATTGCATTGAGAAACCAAAAAGCCTGTCATTGCTTATTGAGATATTGAACTTTTTATGCTGGTCTGGAACTATAATTGAACTATCTCCATGGTATGCCTATATGTGTGTTTAGGTCCATGACAAAGGGTTTTAGCTTCTGCAGGACATCCTCATCATAAAAGGCAGAGGTAGGAAAAAAAAAAAAAAAGACACAGGTTTCAGGCCATAATAGGATCTATACAGCTCATTCTTGTAGAATTTAAACTTGTGCTTATGGGATTCTTGCCTGCTTGTGATATTCATCCCTTCCTGACGGCCTGCTCTATGGACTTCAAGACTCAACACTACATGTGGAGGCAGCTTTATAGGGACTATTTGACCAGCCTCCACAATTAGATAAGCAAAGCCCCTGTAATAAATCCATAGATTGATGATAGATAGACAGATAGATTTCCTGCTGGCTCTACCGGTTCTACTTATTTTGTTGAACCTTGACTGATATATTAGCTCTTTTCAGAATCTCATGCCCGTGATGATGACACAGAGCTATCTGTGCATACATGGTCCACAATACATATGGCTCTCTTTTTTATGTAATTTACAAAGTAGACTCTGTAATCAGAGAGAGAAAAAAACTATTTAAATCTACCTTCCTGGCTGAGATCTAAATTCTACTTTCTTAATGGACTTCTCAGTCAGTTTTGTATTCAAGCACTCGTTCTATAATTATTTTAATCTGTGCAACTTTTGAATCCATACCACTTCTAACGCTCAGTTTTCTCATCAGTAATAATTTCCTGCCTTACAGAGTTTATACGAAATGTAAGTCCCATGATGTATATGAAGCTCCAAGTGTACTGCCAACCATACAAGGACCCCCTCACCTCCCTTCCCCATCTTTCAAATTCCATCTATTGTTCTATTTATAGACTAAAGTCATCTCCAACAAACCATACCTCCCACAGCCTCCTTCCTTCTTTCCTTCTATTCTACTGCGCCATCAAAGTTAACACATCTATGCTGTATATTCTATGCTCCCCCATCAGGTAGATTTTATGTTTTCAGATCAAGAAGCAAGTGTCATGCTTATATGTTGATAGAAAAGAATCATATTTGCTTTTAACACTCTAGCTTTCTCCATGCACTCTGACAATGTATCCACTCTTTGGTCCCCACAATGAGCACATTTAACACCTATAGATATATTAGAATGGCCAAAGTATATAATCAAGCTATACTTTCAAAAGCATTAATCTTATTTCATCACTTATAGTCATGAGTAATTTGAACAGTCATGGACAAAGTAAAGCTACTAACAGATGGGCTGGTTATCAACTAATCCATGCAGGTGATTCAGCCAGTACCTAACTTGGCCCACAGAAGTCAGCATTCATCCTGATTTTGGAAGGAAAAAAAAATAAAATAAAAAGGTGGGTTAGAGAACACTGGTGGGAAGATACTGCTAAATTACCATGTGACCTGCACTTGTTAGAGGAAAATGTCTGGGGAGCTGCAGAATAGAACATCCTCTTCTACTTTCTATGTTATCAAGTCCACTCACTGACCCAGTATCTGTTACCAACTACCAAAATCAGCACAGACTTTTATTTATTTTTGGCAATGCTGATCTTCACTGAGATGTGGGCTTTTCTCTAGCTGCAGAGAGCAGGGCCTACTCTCTAACCACAGTGCCTGGCTTCTCACTGTGGTGGCTTCTCTTGTTGTGGAGCACAGCCTTTAGGGTGCATGGGCTTCAGTAGTCACGGCACATGGGCTCAGTAGCTGTGGTTCCTGGGCTCTAGACCACAGGCTCAATAGTTGTGGCATTAGGGCCTAGCTGCTTCAAGGTATGTGGGAATCTTCCTGGTGCAGGGATCAAACTCCTTTCTCCTGAATTGACAGGAGGATTCTTCACCACTCAACCACTAGGGAAGCCCAGCATAGACTTTTAAATAAATGCTATATTGTAAAAGTGGAGATGCTGACTTTTCTGGGTAACAGTCCTCTTTAAATGTCAAAAATGTAAAGATTTCCCCCTGAATTTTTATATTACTGACTTATGCATTCTATTTTAAAAGCTTATATGAAACAAAATTTTTTTAAAAAATAATTTGTATTTTAGTAATCACAAATTTATCAACATTCATTTCAAAAATGATAGGAAAGTTGGCTCTCCACACTTGTGGGTTATCTATCCATGGATTCAACCAGCTGCAGATAGGAAAGGCTAACTGTACCATCCTTTTTATGTAAGGGACTTGAGCATCCACAGATGTTCATATCTGTGGATGTCCTGGAACCAATGCCCTATGGATACTGAGGGATGACTATATGCGGATACAAAAAAAAAAAAAAAATTCCCATCCATAGAAAATGCCAGAAGGGTATTTGGATTTACAGAATCTTTGCTAAATTTTCTATGTCCTTTTAGGGCACCTGGAACATTCATTGTAAACCAGCCCTCCAAAGCAAATTACCTTCACCTGAGGTTACTTAAACAGGAATGATTGGAATATATTTTTAAAGCCACTTAGAAATGTTTACATCAAAGGCTATTCAAAATGGATTAACCCCAGATTTGAAAGAATTGTTTGTTGGGGATCAAGGGTTGGTTTTAAGACTGAAACAGAGAAGGAAAAGATAGGCAATCCTCTCTGCAGGTAGGTATAAAGAGTAACATAGCCAAGAGATCAGTACTAAGTGCAAATCTTATTTAGCATGCTATGAATGGTAATGAAAAAAATTCAGTGAGACCCTAACTTTTTCAACTGACTCTAACTTTTTGGTATTAAAGCTAAATCAACAGAAAATATTCGGAGGTTTCAGGAGGAGACAGAGCGAGTGTGGACAGATAACTTCAGTGTGAAAAGTATTATGTAATACAATTGGAGAAATTTTCCAAGTTTGTCTTAAAGAGTGATGAACTCTGAAACATCATCTTATGGGATGTCTCATTGTTGTTGTTCAGTCTCTCAGTTGTGTCTGACTCTTCATGATATCATGGTCTGCAGCATGATAGGCTTCCCTATCCACCAACTCCAAGAGCTTGCTCAAACTCATGTCCATTGAGTCAGCGATGTCATCCAACCATCTCATCCTCTGTCATCCCCTTCTCCTCCTGCCTTCAATCTTTCCCAGCATCAGGGTCTTTTCTTATGAGTCAGCTCTTTGCATCAGGTGACCAAAGTACTGGAGCTTTGGTTTTAGTATCAGTCCTTCCAGTAAATATTGAGGATTGATTTCCTTTAGGATTGACTGATTTGATCTGCTTGCCATCCAAGGGACTCTCAAGAGTCTTCTCCAACACCACAGTTCAAAAGCATCAATTCTTCAGCTCTCAGCCTTCCTTACGGTCTAACTCTCACATCCATACATGACTACTGGAAAAACCATAGCTTTGACTATAGGAAACTTTGTAGGCAAAGTACTGTCTTTGCTTTTTAATATGCTTGCCTAGCTTTGTCATAGTTTTTCTTTCAAGGAGCAAGCGTCGTTTAATTTCATGGCTACAGTCACAATCTGAAGTGATTTTGGAGACCAAGAAAGTAAATTCTATCGTTGTTCCCATGATGTCTCATAACAGGAACCAAACTGAAACAAAGGGCTTGTCTCTCCATTGTTTTCGACCATTTGTGACCCCATGCACTGTAGCCTGCCAGACTCCTCTGTCCATGGAATTCTCCAGGCAGAATACTAGAGTGGGTTGCCATTCCCTTCTTCAGGAGATCTTCCTGATCCAAGGAGACCCAGGTCTCCTGCATGGCAGGCAGATATTGTTACCATCTGAGCAATCAAGGAAGCCCAACAGGAAACAGGGAGTTTTCAAAGAGCATTCCCTAAATTCTATTAGCTCTATTAGCCTTATAGGGGTTCCCATGTGACTCAGGGGTTAAGAATTCGCCTGCCAATGCAGGAGATCTGGGTTCGATTCCTGGATCAGGAAGATCCACTAGAGAAGGAAATGGCAACCCACTCCCATATTCTTGACTGGAAAATTCCATGGACAGAGGAGCCTGGAGATGCAATCCATGGGGTCTCAAAGAGTCAGACACGACAGAGTGACTGAGCATATACACACATTACCCTTACATTCAGCTCGATGAAAAATATTGGACACTGTCATAAAAGGGCCTGTACTCAAAACAGAATAGATACCAGATCCACCGTATGTATCCGAGGCATTCACACCTAGATACCATTGGTGTTTACCATCACCACCCAAAACTAAGAATTCTAGAACTATATCAGGTCAGAGAAAGAAGACTAAAAGTTTCAGTTTTCCAAAATGCAAAGGATCTATGCTAGTCCATTCCCTGACTGGTGTACTACATTCACACAATTTCATTATCATATCAGTATTAACATGTATGAAATAAAGATCCAAACAAGGATACATTTATCAAATAGTGGCTAAAGTCCTAAAAAAAATAATAATAAAAAGAAAGATTTCCATTTGGGTATTCCTATTTGTCATACAGGATTGGTTTTTATCTCCCTGAGAAGACTGGACTTTTCACCAAACCTCAAATAAAGAAGGTAGGTCTCACTTCTCTCCCAGAAAAAGATCTGCATTAAGAAGATGATTTATAATTCCCCTGAGTCTTAACTTTTTCTTTGACAAACACCCTTCATCACAGGCCATTGTCTGCATGGGAAGTACATTATGTCTCATGGCAGACAGAGAACAAGGCCTATTCAGATATGGAAAACAATGTGCATTCAAATTCCCATTGAATATAATCAAGAGGACTTGTTTCACATCACAGAGTGATGATTCTGAACCAACTCTAAGATCTCTGGAGCATCTTCCTAGGCTTACTAGAGAAATGCGTGGTGCTAGGAGAGCTCATTAGATTACCCAACTTGACCTCTCAACTTTCTCAGTGAGCACCAAAGTATAACTCAATATCACTTCACTTTAACAGCTGCTATTCTCTGGCTCAAGATACTCAATGGAACTTTGACACTGTGTGCCAGTGACAAGCCTATCTGTTCAAGCCTCACACTTTGGCAAAAAAGACATTAAGAGACAAAGAAGTTGAAAGCTGATGCTGTTCAGCCCAAGTCTGTGTATTTAGAACTATGTCAGAGATTAGAATGTTTAGAAAGGATGTGGGGTACGGGAAGGTAAACACAAGACAATAACACATAATCTTCATGTCTCTATGCCCATAAGCACAAAGGTCCTCTAAGTATAAAGCCCTCTTCCCAGATTCTAGAAGTCCTGAGAGCTATCCAGGACTCTAAAAGTCTTCTTACTTAGCTCTCTAAGCATTTTCATTGTCATCAGATGCAAAGTTCAGGGCTGGAACTCATCAGTGAAGGGACATGTTGTCTAAGCCTTGCTCAAGGAGGGAGTGAGTATAAGCATCACCCAGCAGATACAGAGCTCAGGGCAGCCTGGTGGTAGAAGTTCAAGAGTATGGCTGTGATCATACACCATGACCAAGTGGGCTTTATCCCAGGGATGCAAGGATTCTTCAATATCCACAAATCAATTAATGTAATATACCACATTAACAAATTGAAAAATAAAAGCCATCTGATTATCTTAATAGATGTAGAGAGAGCCTTTGACAAAATTCAATATCCATTTATGATTAAAAAAAAAAAAAAAAAAAAAACTCTCCAGAAAGTAGGAATAGAAGGAACATACCTCAACATAATAAAAGCTATACAAGACAAACCCACAGCAAACAATATCCTCAATGGTGAAAAATTGAAAGCATTTCCCCTAAAGTCAGGAACAAGACAAGGGTGTCCACTTTCACCACTACTATTCAACATAGTTTTGGAAGTTTTGGCCACAGCAATCAGGGCAGAAAAAGAAATAAAAGGAATCCAAATTGGAAAAGAAGAAGTAAAACTCTCACTGTTTCCAGATGACATGATCCTCTACATAGAAAACCCTAAAGACTCCACCAGAAAATTACTAGAGCTAATCAATGAATATAGTAAAGTTGCAGGACATAAAATCAACACACAGAAATCCCTTGCATTCCTATACACTAATAATGAGAAAATAGAAAAAGAAATTAAGGAAACAATTCCATTCACCATTGCAATGAAAAGAATAAAATACTTAGGAATATATCTACCTAAAGAAAATAAAGACCTATATGTAGAAAAAATAAAACACTGGTGAAAGAAATCAAAGAGGACACGAATAGATGGAGAAATATACCATGTTCATGGATTGGAAGAATCAATATAGTGAAAATGAGTATACTACCCAAAGCAATCTATAGATTCAATGCAATCCCTATCAAGCTACCAATGGTATTTTTCACAGAGCTAGAACAAATAATTTCACAATTTGTATGGAAATACAAAAAACCTCGAATAGCCAAAGCAATCTTGAGAAAGAAGAATGGAACTGGAAGAATCAACCCGCCTGACTTCAGGCTCTACCATAAAGCCATGGTCATCAAGACAGTATGGTACTGGTAGAAAGACAGAAATATATATTAATGGAACAAAATAGAAAGCCCAGAGATAAATCCACACACCTATGGACACCTTATCTTTGACAAAGGAGGCAAGAAGATACAATGGATTAAAGACAATCTCTTTAACAAGTGGTGCTGGGAAAACTGATCAACCACTAGTAAAATAATGAAACTAGAACACTTTCTAACACCATTCACAAAAATAAACTCAAAATGGGTTAAAGATCTAAATGTAAGACCAGAAACTATAGAGGAGAACATTGGCAAAACACTCTCCGACATAAATCACAGCAGGATCCTCTATGACCCACCTCCCAGAATATTGGAAATAAAAGCAAAAATAAATAAATGGGACCTGATTATACAGAGTGAAGTAAGCCAGAAAGAAAAACACCAATACAGTATACTAACACATATATATGGAATTTAGAAAGATGGCAATGACGACCCTGTATGCAAGACAGGAAAAAAGACACAGCTGTGTATAACAGACTTTTGGACTCAGAGGGAGAGGGAGAGGGTGGGATAATTTTGGAGAATGGCATTCTATCATGTATACTATCACGGAAGAATTGAATCGCCAGTCCATGTCTGACACAGGATACAGCATGCTTGGGGTTGGTGCATGGGGATGACCCACTGAGATGTTATGGGGAGGGAGGTGGGAGGGGGGTTCATGTTTGGGAACACATGTAAGAATTAAAGATTTTAAAATTTAAAAAATAAATAAATAAATAAACTTAGAAGCTTCTGCACAACAAGGGAAACTATAAGCAAAGTGAAAAGACAGCCTTTGGAATGGGAGAAAATAATAGCAAATGAAGGAACTGACAAACAACTAATCTCAAAAATATACAAGCAAGTCCTGCAGCTCAATTCCAGCAAAATAAACGACCCAATCAAAAAATGGGCCAAAGAACTAAATAGACATTTCTCCAAAGAAGACATACAGATGGTTAACAAACACATGAAAAGATGCTCAACATCACTCATTATCAGAGAAATGCAAATCAAAACCACAATGAGGTACCATTTCACGCAAGTCAGAATGGCTGCGATCCAAAAGTCTACAAGCAATAAATGTTGAAGAGGGTGTGGAGAAAAGGGAACCCTCTTACACTGTTGGTGGGAATGCAAACTAGTACAGCCACTATGGAGAACAGTGTAGAGATTCCTCAAAAAACTGCATACAGAACTGCCTTATGACCCAGCAATCTCACTGCTGGGCATACACTGCATAAACGAGAATTGAAAGAGACACGTGTACCCCAATGTTCATCACAGCATTGTTTATAATAGCCAGGACATGGAAGCAACCTAGATGTCCATCAGCAGATGAATGGATAAGAACGCAGTGGTACATATACACAATGGAGTATTACTTAGGCATTAAAAATAATACATTTGAATCAATTCTAATGAGGTGGATGAAACTGGAGCTGATTATACAGAGTGAAGTAAGCCAGAAAGAAAAACACAAATACAGTATACTAATGCATATATATGGAATTTAGAAAGATGGTAATGATAACCCTGTATGCGAGACAGCAAAAGAGACACAGATGTATAGAACAGACTTTTGGACTCTGTGGGAGAGGGAGAGGGTGGGATGATTTGGGAGAATGGCATTGAAACATGTATAATATCATATATGAAATGAATCGCCAGTCCAAGTTCGATGCATGATACTGGATGCTTGGGGCTGGTGCAATGGGATGACCCAGAGGGATGGTATGGGGAGGGAGGAGGGAAGGGGTTCAGGATGGGGAACACGTGTATACCTGTAGTGGATTCATGTTGATGTATGGCAAAACCAATACAATATTGTAAAGTAATTAACCTCCAATTAAAATATAAAAAAAAAAAACACAGGAGTGTGGCTGGAAACAGTTTGATGGGTCTTGCTGAGATCTTTGTGTTTTCTTTTGGACAGAACTTTCAAGGAGAAAATAAAAGGGTGGATAACACATTCAACAAGCACACTTGCTTCATGAATTGATTTCAAGACAATGAAGTCTTGAAGGGAAAGAGAGGTCCATAAAGTATAGTGAGAAACAGCAGAAGATGGACCAAGTGTACAGGCTCCCCTGTTTTGCACTGGTAGTAGTGAAAAGAAGTAGGAAGGTGTATTTTTCAGGTTCTCACTCAGTGATAATTGATAATCTCAGATTAAGTAATTAAAGGAAAGTTTAATAAAAGGACCATCAACAAAGGTGCAGGCAGAGTGTAGGGAAAACAGACAGGATGCTGCAGCAAGGAGAATGAGTCTTTCCAGCCTGGAATCTGCAGTCCTAGTCCAAAAGCAGCGAGGGGAGGGAGCAGATTCTGTAACCTGCAGAAAGAGAGGCTATGTGGGAAGATCTGTCAGATATGAACATGACTTTCCCTGCCAAGACCAATGATTCTAAAATGATGTTACAAGGCAGAAGAGGGGATAACACCCAAACCAGTCACTCTCCTCCCTCACATGACTCCTTCCAAGGTCCCCACTAGTTGAACACAATCTAAAGCCAGAGGGCATGGAGTCCAAAGCCATGATTGCTCTGTGCTCCTGGAGGCTGGCAGGAATGAAGAGAGAAAAGAATACATCTCAAGGGTTAAATGAAGGCTATTTGGCCTAGAGACCAAGGAAGGATTATTTGTAAATAAAAGAAAGAAAGAAAAAAAATTCTCAGATAATAATAATCACCATATGCTGACATCATATGATAATGATGATAACTTGATACTTATGCCAAAGTACTGTACATATATTAGCTCATGTAATCAAAATGTTTTTTAAGTTCAGCTGGCTGAGTCATCATCTTTTCTCTAGCTGACTATTCCTTCCTTGAAGTAGCTTAGAGCCCTCAACACATGGGACCACAATTTATCAGACAGAGAAACTACAGCTGCAAATCAGACGTGAGCATCATACATCCAGGAATGCCTGCAGGAAATCAGTCCACAGCAACTACAGTCCAAAGCATCACTTCTAATGCAGAGAGACAGCTCTATAAGGGAGCAGTGGTTTAAAACCTCCAAACAGCTGCTGCCACTGTGGAGAATGTATTTGCTCACTTTAGCATAAGAAAGCCATTCTAAACCAGTTCTTTATCACACTCACTACATTAAACAGTATATTCTGGGCTGCAAAACCCAAGTGAGCAGTGACAGGTTGGTTGGCCATGCTGTGTAGCTTGGGGCCTGTATAGGACACAACAGTAGTCGAACAGACACCAAATGTACTGCACTGTTGGGAAGTTAATCTCAGAACCAGATTGTAGGTCCCCAGCAATGGAACCCTGATAAGTTTATGGTGAGGACTGGGATAAAGACCTTTCACAGTACCCAGGAAACCTCAAGGAGGCAAGAATGATAATTTAGGCGGGCCTCTGGAGCACTATTAGTGACTCTTCTGAGTAAACCAATGAATTCCACCTTTTAATGTAATCTGAAAAGGATGACCTTGTTGCGATATAAGGGAGATTGCACAGGAAATTAAAGAAATGGCCCACATGAAGTCAACATGGCCTTTTTAATTCCTATTTCATGAACACTTTCAGGCTCCCACAAAGGGACAGGAATGACACTTGTAATCATGACCAGAGATATAAATAAAACATCCTATCCACAGTATAATGTGTGAAGAAAACACTGAGATTCAGTTTACATTCTCCTCAAGAATCCTGGGCCACATTTGGGTTTACATTCACAATTTTAATGGCCTGCCTACTTACTGAACTACAGAATATCATAAAGTTCTTTTCAAATAAGAAAGATTATAGTTGTTCTCAAAAGCAAATATTCAATTTTGAAACTGGATTTGCTTGACAACTGAGATGGATTTTTTTTCATTGCCTTATACTTTCGATTTCCATGAAAAACTCAATCTCCAAAGATTTTAAGCTTTCACCACATTGCCCCCCAAATTATTAACATTTTAATCTTGCTTTAATTAACTCTTATTCCAATGGGATAAAACTGACAGGATCCAAGTTTGCAAACCAGAAGCTGAAAATCTGTTGTACTTGATTAGCAGCTTCGAAACAACTGTGGAGACCAAGGCAAATCTCCAAGCAAACACAACCACAGAGGGAGGAGATGTGTAAAAACTGTCAGCTCTTCTGCCCTCATCCCCCAACTCCACCTCCCCAAGTTGTATCAGTCACCATTGCATTATTTGAAGTGAGCCACCTCCCCAGAATAAGGAATCAAGAGGTTTTAACCTGACAAAGAAGGATGCTAGGATGTCATCTACCATTCACAAGTTGAAGACACTAACATGGTTCTCAAAGAACAGACAGTCCACTCGTCACTTAGCTTTCAGGACATTACATCCTTTTCCTTGTCTCTTACTCCATTAGTTTTTCCCTCTTCATCTCCTTTCCCAGTTCCTCTAATTTTCCTGGAGTCTTCTCATTTTTTAATTGAAGTATAGTTGATCGAGTCTTAATTCTTAATGCCAGTATGTCTTAGGGTTCATTCCTTGGTTTTCTCATCTTCTCAATAAATAACTCCCTAGATGACCTCATTAGTCTTCTGGCTTTAAATAGCATCTTTATATCAATGGCCCCTAAATTTATATTTTTAGCATAGACATTACTCCTGAACTTTAAATATCAATGAAAGTGATTCTTTTGAAAAGTAACTTGAATCATGTCTTTCTTCTGCTTCAGTTCAGTTCAGTTCAGTCACTCAGTTGTGTCCCACTCTTTGCAACCCCATGGACTGCAGCACGCCAGGCTTCCCTGTCCACCAACTCCCGGAGCTTGCTCAAACTCATGTCCATCCAGTCACTGATGGCATCCAACCATCTCATCCTCTGTTGTCCCCTTCTCCTCCTGCCTTCAATCTTTCCCAACATCAGGGTCTTTTCCAATGAGTCAGTTCTTCAAATCAGGTGGCCAAAGTACTTGGCGCTTTAGCTTCAGGATCAGTCCTTCCAGTGAATATTCAGGACTGATTTCCTTTAGGATGGACTGGTTTATCTCCTTGAAGTCCAAGGGACTCTCAAGAGTCTTCTCCAACACCACAGTTCAAAAGCATCAAGTCTTTGGTGCTCAGGTTTCTTTATGGTCCAATTCTCACATCCATACATGACTACTGGAAAAACCATAGCTTTGACTAGAAGGACCTTTGTAGGTGAAGTAATATCTCTTCTTTTTAATATGCTGTCTAGATTGATCATAGTTTTTCTTCCAAGGAGCAAGCATCTTTTAATTTCATGGCTGCAGTCATCATATGCAGTGATTTTGGAGCCCCCAAAATAAACTCTCTCAGTGTTTCCATTGTTTCCCCATCTATTTGCCATGAAGTGATGGGGCCGGATGCTATGATTTTAGTTTTTTGGATGTTGAGTTTTAAGCCAGGTTTTTTACTCTCTTCTTTCACTTTCATCAGGGGGCTCTTGAGTTCCTCTTCACTTAATAATCCCTTAAAGGATCCCCATTTTACTCAGGTAAGGCCATTACAATAGCTTCCAATTGCCCTATTCAATCTGCCCATGTTTATTCATCACCTCTCTGATCTCCTTTGCTCTGCTTTGTCACTTACTTACCCAATTCTAGCTACACTCCTGCTCCAGGTTCTATGCACTGACTGTTTCTCCTCTACCTGGAACACTTCCTCAACATATAGAAGCCCATACGGATCCTTAATTTCCTTTAAGTTTTTTCTCCAAATGCCACTTCATTATTGAAACCTCTCCTGACAATACAATTTAAAATTGTACTCTCTTGCACTCCCCTAGAGATCAGAAATAAACAAAGATGTCCAATATCTCATTTCTATTCAAAATTGTACTGCATATTCTAGCAATATGGCAAGAAAAGAAAATAAAAGCCATCTATATTGGAAAATAGAAATCAAAATTATTTCTACTTCTAGTAACATGATCTTATACATAGAAAATCCTAAGTATTAACAGTTGATCAAAAAATATTTTAGAGCTAAAAATGCGATCAATTTTATTTCTATATACTAAAAATAATGATCCAAAAATGATTTTAAGAAAATAATAGCATAAAGAGTCAAATAGAACCAAATTTGAGTTTAGAAAAAATACAAGACTTGTACACAAAAAACTAAAATACGTCATTGAAAAAAATAAAGAAAACCTAGATAAATGAGAAAGCCTAGATAAATGGGAAAACATCTCATGTTCACAGATGGACAACTTAACATTGTTAAGGATGGCAAAATTTCCCAAATTAATGTACGGACTCAAATGTATTTCTTATCAAAATCCAAGTTGCCTGTTTTGCAGATATTGACAAGTTGATCCTAAAACTCATATGGATATACAAGGAAACCAGAATAGTCAACATAATCTAGAAAATAAGAATACTTCCATTTTCAAAATTTACTACAAAGCTATGAAATCAAAACAGTGGAGTATGGTACAAGGAGAGACATATAGTTCGAACAAATGGAATTGAAAGTCCAAAAATAAAAGCATAGACCTAATGTCAACAATATTGCATAGGAACCTGGAATGTCAGGTCCATGAATCAAGGCAAATTGGAAGTGGTCAAACAAGAGATGGCAATAGTGAACGTCAACATTCTAGGAATCAGGGAACTAAAATGGACTGGAATGGGTGAATTTAACTTAGATGACCATTATAGCTACTACTGCAGACAGGAATCCCTTAGAAGAAATGGAGTAGCCATCATGGTCAACAAAAGAGTCTGAAATGCAGTACTTAGATGCAATCTCAAAAATGACAGAATGATCTCTGTTTGTTTCCAAGGCAAACCATTCAATATCACAGTAATCCAAGTCATTGCCCCAACCAGTAATGCTGCAGAAGCTGAAGTTGAACAGTTCTATGAAGATCTACAAGACCTTTCAGAACTAACGCCCAAAAAAGATGTCCTTTTCATTATAGGGAACTGGAATGCAAAAGTAGGAAGTCAAGAAACATCTGGAGTAACAGGCAAATTTGGCCTTGGAATACGGAATGAAGCAGGGCAAAGACTAATAGAGTTTTGCCAGGAAAATGCACTGGTCATAGCAAACACCCTCTTCCAATGACACAAGAGAAGACTCTACATGTGGACATCACCAGATGATCAACACCGAAATCAGATTATATCAGAATATTCTTTGCAGCCAAAGATGGAGACACTCTATACAGTCAACAAAAACAAGACCGGGAGCTGACTGTGGCTCAAATCATGAATTCCTTATTGCCAAATTCAGACTTAACTTCAAGAAAGTAGGAAAAACCACTCGACCATTCAGGTAGGACCTAAATCAAATCCCTTATGATTATACAGTGGAAGTGAGAAATAGATTTAAGGGACAAGATCTGATAGATAAGAGTACCTGATGAACTATGGACTGAGGTTCGTGACATTGTACAGGAGACAGGGATCAAGACCATTCCCATGGAAAAGAAATGGAAAAAAGCAAAATGACTGTCTGGGGAGGCCTTACAAATAGCTGTGAAAAGAAGAGAAGCAAAAAACAGGAGAAAAGGAAAGATATAAGCGTCTGAATGCAGAGTTCCAAAGAATAGCAAGAAGAGATAAGAAAGCCTTCTTCAAAGATCAATGCAAAGAAATAGAGGAAAACAACAGAATGGAAAGACTAGAGATCTCTTCAAGAAAATTAGAGATACCAAGGGAACATTTCATGCAAAGATGGGCTCGATAAAGGACAGAAATGGTATGGACTTAACAGAAGCAGCAGATATTAAGAAAACATGGCAAGAATACACAGAAGAACTGTACAAAAAAAGATCTTCATGACCCATATAATCACGATGGTGTGACCACTCACCTAGAATCAGACATCCTGGAATGTGAAGTCCAGTGGCCTTAGAAAGCATCACTACAAACAAAGCTAGTGGAGGTGATGGAATTCCAGCTGAGCTATTTTAGATTCTGAAAGATGATGCTGTGAAAGTGCTGCACTCAATATGCCAGCAAATTTGGAAAACTCAGCCATGGCCACAGGACTGGAAAACGTCAGTTTTCATTCCAATCCCAAAGAAAGGCAATGCCAAAGAATGCTCACGCACTAGTAAAGTAATGCTTAAAATTCTCCAAGCCAGGCTTCAGCAATATGTGAACCGTGAACTTCCTGATGTTCAAGCTGGTTTTAGAAAAGGCAGAGGAACCAGAGATTAAATTGCCAACATCCACTGGATCATGGAAAAAGCAAGAGAGTTCCAGAAAAACATCTATTTCTGCTTTATTAACTAAGCCAAAGCCTTTGACTGTGTGGATCACAATAAACTGTGGAAAATTCTGAAAGAGATGAGAATACCAGACAACCTGACCTGCCTCTTGAGAAACCTGTATGCAGGTCAGGAAGCAACAGTTAGAACTGGACATGGAACAACAGACTGGTTCCAAATAGGAAAAGGACTACATCAAGGCTGTCATCATGAGAAATACTGGGCTGGAGGAAGCACAGCTGGAATCAAGATTGCCAAGAGAAATATCAATAACCTCAGATATGCAGATGACACCACCCTTATGGCAGAACGTGAAGAGGAACTAAAAAGCCTCTTGATGAAAGTGAAAGTGGAGAGTGAAAAAGTTGGCTTAAAGCTCAACATTCAGAAAATGAAGATCATGGTATCTGGTCCCATCGCTTCATGGGAAATAGATGGGGAAACAGTGGAAATAGTGTCAGATTTTATTTTTGGGGGGCTCCAAAATCACTGCAGATGGTGATTGCAGCCATGAAATTAAGAGACACTTACTCCTTAGAAGAAAAATTATGACCAACCTAGATAGCATATTCAAAAGCAGAGACATTACTTTGCCAACAAAAGCCCATCTAGTCATGGCTATGGTTTTTCCTGTGGTCATGTATGGATGTGAGAGTTGAACTGTGAAGAAGGCTGAGCGCCGAAGAATTGATGCTTTTGAACTGTGGTGTTGGAGAAGATTCTTGAGAGTCCCTTGGACTGCAAGGAGATCCAACCAGTCCATTCTGAAGGAGATCAGCCCTGGGATTTCTTTGGAAGGAATGATGCTAAAGCTGAAACTCCAGTACTTTGGCCACCTTATGCGAAGAGTTGACTCATTGAAAAAGACTGTGATGCTGGGAGGAATTGGGGGCAGGAAGAGAAGGGGACGACCGAGGATGAGATGGCTGGATGGCATCACTGACTCGATGGACGTGAGTCTGGGTGAACTCCAGGAGATGGTGATGAACAGGGAGGCCTGGGGTGCTGCGATTCATGGGGTCACAAATAGTTGGACACAACTGAGCGACTGAATTGAACTGAACTGAACTGAACTGAATGTCAACAGATCTTCAACAAGAGTTCCAAGATAACTAAATGGTGAAATAATGCCAACAAATAATATGGGAACAAAAGGATTCCACAAGCACAAAAACGTACTCAAAATGAATCAAAGACCTAAATATAAGAATTAAAACTCAAGATTATTTAAGACAACACAGGTATAAATATTCAGAATCTTGGATTAGAGAATGGTTCCCTAGATAATACACCAAAACCACAATCAAAAATCAAAAAATTAGATAAATTGGACTTATAAAATGAAAAAAGATTTGTATTTCAAAGACACTATCAGAAAGCAAAAATACAATCCATACAACAGGAAAAAATATTTATGAGCTATATTATAATCTGACAAGAATATATAGACATATATATGTGTGTGTGTATAAATATATATAAATACATAATGAACTCTTACACATAAAAACACAAACAATAGAAGACAACCATATATTCTGAAGGAGCAAATGATGTGACAGGACATTTCTCCAAGGAAGGTATACAAAAGGTCATTGTGAAAAGATGTTCTCCATTATTAGCCTTAGTTCAGTTCAGTTCAGTCACTTAGTCGTGTCTGACTCTTTGTGACCCCATGCATCACAGCACACCAGGCCTCCCTGTCCATCACCAACTCCTGGAGTTCACCCAGATTCATGTCCACTGAGTCAGTGATGCCATCCAGCCATCTCATCCTCAGTCGTCCCCTTCTCCTCCTGCCCCCAACCCCTCCCAGCATCACAGTTTTAGCATCATTCCCTCCAAAGAAATCCCAGGGCTGATCTCCTTCAGAATGGACTGGTTGGATCTCCTTGCAGTCCAAGGGACTCTCAAGAGTCTTCTCCAATACCACAGTTCAAGCATCAGTTCTTCAGTGCTCAGCCTTCTTCACAGTCCAACTCTCACATCCATATATGACTACTGGAAAAACCATAGTCTTGACTAGATGGACCTTAGTTGGCAAAGTAATGTCTCTGCTTTTGAATATGCTATCTAGGTTGGTCATAACTTTTCTTTCAAGGAGTAAGGGTCTTTTAATTTCATGGCTGCAATCACCATCTGCAGTGATTTTGGAGCCTAAAAAAATAAAGTCTGACACTGTTTCCCCATCTATTTCCCATAAAGTGATGGGACCGAATGCCATGATCTTCATTTTCTGAATGTTGAGCTTTAAGCCAACTTTTTCACTCTCCTCTTTCACTTTCATCAAGAGGCTTTTTAGTTCCTCTTCACGTTCTGCCATAAGGGTGGTGTCATCTGCATATCTGAGGTTATTGATATTTCTCTCGGCAATCTTTATTCCAGCTTGTGTTTCTTCCAGTCCAGCGTTTCTCATGATGTACTCTGCATATAAGTTAAATAAACAGGGTAACAATATACAGCCTTGACATACTCCTTTTCCTATTTGAAACCAGTCTGCTGTTCCATGTCCATTTCTAATGGTTGCTTCCTGACCTGCATACAGATTTCTCAAGAGGCAGGTCAGGTGGTCTGGTATGCCCTTCTCTTTTAGAATTTTCCACAGTTTATTGTGATCCATACAGTCAAAGGCTTTGGCATAGTCAATAAAGCAGAAATAGATGTTTTTCTGGAACTCTCTTGCTTTTTCCTTGATCCAGTGGATGTTGGCAATTTGATCTCTGGTTCCTCTGCCTTTTCTAAAACCAGCTTGAACATCAGGAAGTTCACGGTTCACGTATTGCTGAAGCCTGGCTTGGAGAATTTTGATCATTACTTTACTAGCATGTGGGAAACACAAATAAAAACCACAATACCATTAGGATGGTTAAAAAAAAAAAGATGGACAATAAAAAGTCTTGAGGAAAATGTGGAGAAATTGAAACTCTCTCTGCTTCTGGGAAAGTAAAATGGTACAGCTGCTTTGGAAATTAGTTTGAAAGTTCCATGGAAAGTTAAACATAGAGTTACCATTGCACCCAGCAATTCCACCAGATGTATTAAAATATCCAAGAAAATTGAAAACATATGGCCAAATGAAAGCTTGCACATGAATGTTAACAGTCTTGACGACAGTCTAAGTGTCCATCAGTTGATGAATGGACTGACAAATGTGGTACATACAATTGACTATTTGCTGCTATTGTTCAGTCGCTATGTCATGTCTGAATCTGCAACTGCATGGATTGCTCAAGCCAGGCTCCTCCGTCCTTCACTATCTCCTGGAGTTTGATCAAATTTACATCCACTGAGTCAGTGATGCTATCTAACTATCCCATCCTCTGCCACTTCCTTCTCCTCCTGTCCTCAATCTTTCCCAGCATCAGGGTCTTTTCCAGTGAATTGGCTCTTTACATCAGGTATCCAAAGTATCAGAGCTTTAGTTTCAGCATTAGTCCTCCCAAAGAATATTTAGGGTTGATTCCCTTTAGGATTGACTGGCTTGATCTTGCAGTCCAGGGGATTCTCAAGAGTCTACTCCAGCACCACAATTTGAAAACATCAATTCTTTGATGCTCAGTCTTCTTCATGGTCCAACTTTCACATCTGTACATCGCTACTGGAAAAACCACAGCTTTGATTATATGAACTTTTTATCAGCAAAATGATATCTCTGCTTTTTAACATGATGTCTAGGTTTGTCATAGCTTTTTTTCCAAGGAATAAGCATCTATCAACTTCATGGCCATAGTCACGGTCCTCAGCGATTTTGAAACCCAAGGAAATAAAATCTGCTGCTGTTTCCTCTTTGTCCCCTATCTATTTGCCATGAAGTGATTTGATCAGATGAAATGATCTTCGTTTTTATAACGCTGAGTTTCAAGCCAGCTTTTTCATTCTCCTCTTTCACCGTCAAGAGGCTCTTTAATTCCTCTTCACTTTCTGCATATCTGAGGCTATTTGTTGATATTTCTCCTAGCAATCTTGATTCTATGTTGTGAGTCATCCAGCCCAGCATTTCATATGATATACTCTGCATATAAGTTAAATAAGCGGGTGACAATATACAGCCTTGACATACTCCTTTCCCAAGTTGGAACCAGTGTGTTGATCCATGTCCGGTTCTATTACTTCTTGCTCTGCATACAAGTTTCTCAGGAGGCAGGTAAGGTGGTCTAGTATTCCCATCTCTTTAAGAATATTTCATAGTTTGCTTTGATCCACACAGTTAAAGGCTTTAAAGGAGTCAATGAAGCAGAAGTAGATTTTTTTTGGAATTCCCTTGCTTTTCTTTGATCCAGAGGATGTTGGCAACTTGATCTCTGGTTCCTCTGATTGAGTATTATACGGCCATAAAAAGCTACATGGAGGAGCTCTGAAAGCATTATAATAAGTGAAAGAAGTCAGACACAATTGACAACATATTGTATGATTCCGTTAATATGAAATGTCCAGATTTGGAAAATCCATAGAAACACAAAAAATATAGTATTGGTTTCAAGGAGCTGGAGGAAAATGGTCAGGGGAGGTAGACAGGCACTACTCATAGATACAGAGTTTTGATGGGAGATGGTAAAAATGTACTGGAATTAGGCAGTAAGAATGAATTATCCACTTTAAAAGAGTGAATTTTATGGCAGATAAGTAGCCCAATAAAATATAATATAAAAATATAAAATGCAACAGTGGAAAAATTGATTCCCCTTCCTTAGTACAACAACCCATTCCCTTAACCTGCTTATGTTTTTTTGTTCATTTGATAATCACATCACCTTCTAGCATGTTACATAAATTACTCATTAATTAAACTAAAATGGTAGTTTTCCCTACAGACACTAGAAAATAAGCTGTAACAAGATAGAAATTTCTGTCTTTATTTCACTGTTGTATATCCAGTGCCTAGAATAGTGCCTGGAATATAAGAGACCTTCAGAAATACTTATTGAATGAGTAAGCCAGTTGACATTGCTAAGGTGTTAAAAAATAAACTTGTACTCACTCAAAAGAAAAGTATAGTGATAGTGTCCCCTCTCAAAAATAAGTTGTTTTCAGCTACAGAAACATGCTAGTTGGACTCTTAAAAAGTTGTTTATCTGTCTCTCTTTTTTAATTTTTGAAGAATTTAAAAAAATTTATCTTCTTGCTTCAGGGGAGTTCTGAGAAATTCAGGACACACTTTCCACTATTCCCTGGCTATACAAGGCTCAACAGTTTTTATTTAATCAGCTATGTGGTCTGCCAAATGCCAATCTCTAGGGATGCAGTGATGGCTTTCAAAGTGGAATTCCAGTGGATTTTCTGACTTAAAAAATTAGTCCAAATTGTCTTCTCAGTTTCAAGTTGCTCTCCATCTCCCTCTCTGCCTGTCCTATGTATTATTCCATGCCTCGTTCTACTGCTACCTCTTCCAAGAAGCTTTCCCAGCTACTCAAGTCCATGCTGATCTAATTGCCCTCCTATCTGATGACCAGGTGGTGTTAATGTGACTAACAGCCCCTGACACGTATGTGTGTGTGTGTGTATAAATATATATGTAACATCATGGCTCTCTGTTATTTGAAAAACAAAAAAACAGTAACCAGCAATGAGCATGCAGTTGGGTCCCTAAATGAAGTGGATGGGTGAAAAGGCAGTTGAAGACAGTGGTTTGTAAATTTTGTGTTCAGATAATGTAGGAAACCAGTCTTGTGACAGTAAAAGAAAAGAAAAGGAAGGCTCTTCATGGTCTACATAAAAGTGTGACTATTACAGGTGGCCCAATTCCCAGTTACTTTGTTCCTGACACCAGAGACCTGTTTTTCAATCAAAATCGCAGCAGCTGTGGAGCTGTAAGGCTGGGCTGACACCTGGGTCAGAGGTTCCCCATTAGTGCTGGCAGATTTTTCATAATCAAGACACTTCTGAAACGCTGAACCCTACTCAGTGCCAAAGGTTAACGATTCAGTGTGCAGGGACTGAAGCGCGAGGCAGGGCAGCAGACAGCTCAGGGAGAGATGCCACCAGTGGACCCGCTCTGGCTGCTCTCGTTACATCCCTAAATCTATTGGACATTTGCCTCCTTGCCGAGGAGTCATTCAGCAGTGAACATTCATTAAACAGACTACATTAATCCTGTTTTTCTAACCCTGGTTCATGTTTTTGCATTTGGCACTCAATGTTTTTGAGCAGTCTCTCTGTCCACCACTGAGAATGGCTATGCCCAAAGCAAAGAGAATTGAAGATTGAAAGGGTCACCCATTGAGTTCAGTGTAGACAGGCAAGCTGGATAACTCTGCATAACAATTACAACTTGCTTTCAGTTGCAAAATATTATGTATGAGAGACTTCTTCATTCCACAGCACTCCCACTAATGTGGGATGCTTCAGATCATGAATACTGAGTAAAATAAACTAAAATTAATTTTGATTAAAATTAATTTGTTGACATTCCTTAAGAAAACTGATGATAACCTGTAGTGTCAGAGATGAAAATGATTGTTTTAAACAGCCAACCTATTTATGCTTCATTAGACTTTTATATCATACTGATTTTTCTGGTTCAAGAACAATTACTGAGAATCTTCTATAGGCCCACTCTCCAGCTCCTCTTGGATATCTTGCAGTTGTTTCAGCTGAACACATTGCAAAGAGGACTAACCAATCCCCTTCTTCTTTTGCCCCATATCATTCCTGGCATTGTATATTTTCCCATTTTACTCAATAATTCTTTTAGCTTAAATACCTCTGGTTCTTTCATTCATCATAGCTTATCAGTCTTTTAACTCCAATCAAAGTCTTAACAGTTTTCCTATTGTGTGTGTATTTCCTATGGTATGTGTACACACAGAGAAAGAGGGAGGATGAAAGAGGGGGTGCAAAAATGGAGAGGAAGAAGGAAGGGCAGGTGGGAGGAATGAGGGGAGAGATTGATTGAGATATCCTGATCTATTATGGAGAATTGGCTCACGCAATTATGGAGACTGACAAGTAAGTTGAGCACTGAAGAACTGATGCTTTTGAACTACGGTGTTGGAGAACTCTTGAGAAGCCCTTGGACAGCAAGATAAACCAGCCCATCCTAAAAGAAATCAGTCCTGGGTGTTCACTGGAAAGGCTGATGCTGAAGCTGAAACTCCAATACTTTGGCTACTTGATGCAAAGAACTGACTCATTGGAAAAGACCCTGATGCTGGGAAAGATTGAAGGTGGGAGAAGAAGGGGATGACAGAAAATGAGATGGTTGGATGGCATCACTGACTCAATGTACATGAGTTTCAGCAAGCTCCAGGAGTTGGTGATGGACAGGGAGGCCTGGCGTGCTGCAATCCACAGGGTTGCAAAGAGTTGGACACAACTGAGTGACTGAAGTGAACTGAACTGAACTGACAAGTCCAAATATCTGCAGAGGAGACAATCAGTTTGAGTTTCAAGACTGGAAGTAGCTGTAGGACAAGGAATAGCCAGTGTTCTAGCTTGAAGTCAGACGAATTATCTTACTTAGGGAAGGTCAGCCTTTTGTCTATTCAGGCCTTCAGTGGATTGGATGAGGTCTACCCACATTATGGAGGGCAATCTGTTTTATTCAGTCTCTCTCTTTAAATGTTAATCTCATCCACAAACAACCTCATAGAAACACTCTGAATGATGTTTAGCCAAATATCTGGAAAATGAACCATCACAGCATGTTTCTAAGGACTGGTCTTTTTGGATACCCTCAGCATCCCTCCTACACTATTACATGAACTTTGGCTATTCTCCCTGCCTCCAGCCTCCTTTCCTCTCTACTCCATAGAGCACTTCCAAACTGTACCCAGTCAATCTACTTGTTGAACCTTTAAGGTAAATTATGCTGACCTTAGGTGTCCTGCCCCCGCATGGCCTCTGCTCCAGTTTCTTACCCTCACTGCCCTCCCGAATTCCAGTCTACCTGTGTTTTTCTTCTTCCCTGAAGTTTTATAACTTCTTAGAACTTTGCTTGGAGCAAGGCCTCCCTTAAATTCTAGTCTGACCAACCTGTGTATCTTGTTTTCCAAGATAAATCAATTTATACTTTTTGCAATTACTATATGCATTTCTACACATAGAGAATATTTCTCCATTCACAATATATATTCCTCAGTAAATAGTCATATTCATATAAAGAGATAAATAGGAAGTATAAAAACAAAGAACACCCAAACGAAAACAAGTAAAAACTACTCCGAGCTTGGTATAGCAAGAGTCAGCCACCATCACCTGAATTTCACAGAAGCTCAGAGGCAGGTAAGTGTGCTCAGTTGCTCAGCTGTGTCTGACTCTCTGAGACCCCGTGGACAGCAGCCTGCCAGGCTCCTCTGTCCATGGGATTTTCCAGGTAAAAGTACTGGAGTGGGTTGCCATTTCCTCCTCCAGGGGATTATCCCACCCCAAGGATTGAACCCACGTCTCTAGCATCTCCTGCACTGCAAGTGGATTTTTTACCACTGAGCCGTGGGGAAGCCCTCAGAGGCAAGCAGAGTGGTATAAAAGCTGCATATTGAAATAAGGGGAGTCTAAGGCATGTTATTCTTGAAGGTTGCTGGCATCTAAGAAGCCAGAAGCAGGATAACTAAAAGCAGAGCATCCTATGTGATTGGTTCAGTTCAGTTCAGTCACTCAGTCGTGTCTGACTCTGCGACCCCATGAATCACAGCACGCCAGGCCTCCCTGTCCATCACAAACTCCTGGAGTTTACTCAGATTCATGTCCATCTGGCCATCATGAGGTGGCCAAAGTACTGGAGTTTCAGCTTCAGCATCATTCCTTCCAAAGAAATCCCAAGGCTGATCTCCTTCAGAATGGACTGGTTGGATCTCCTTGCAGTCCAAGGGACTCTCAAGAGTCTTCTCCAACACCACAGTTCAAAAGCATCAATTCTTCGGCGCTCAGCCTTCTTCACAGTCCAACTCTCACATCCATACATGACTACTGGAAAAACCATAGCCTTGACTAGACAGACCTTAGTCAGCAAAGTAATGTCTGCTTTTGAATATGTGATTGGTTAGGGGAGTATATTTGGCTCTCACCAGTTAGTCATAAATTGGAAGCAGAGACAAAAATTAGGGTCGTTTTCGGTTACTGGTTAAATCCTGACTGCTTTGAGCCAATTGCTACAGAGGTTATAATTGTCTTCCTGGATTGACTGCTGCTGTGAGTCAGACCTCTATTTTTTACATATAATCGGGCAATTTGTAAAACTAGCCTCTCAAGTTAGAGACAGAGATAATTCTGATTAGAATCAGACAGTATTAGATCAAGACCTAGAATCACCCAATACTGTCTTAGACCAGTATAATGTGAAAGGTCTTCAAGTGAAATAAACATATCCAGAGAACAAGATATATGGTCAGAAAATATTTTTAACTGTTTGGTCTCAAGCTCTAATCTATGACAGATAAACTAGAGGAGGATTGCTTCTTCTTCCTATGCTGGGGATGCCTAAGTTGTAGGCCTCTCTGTTTCCTCTAAAGCCAAAGGGGGTCTTGCCTTATATCACTGAAATACAAGGAGGAGACCCCCCGACTCCAGCAGAATTAGAGGAAGGAACTAAGAGAAAAAGACAATAGGAGAGAGTATCTGCCCCATCACTGTACCCTCTGCCCTCTCCTCCATGCCTACTTTCTCAGCTCTCCCCACTAAGTAGAGAGAAACAGGTCAGTCAAACATAAAAAGTACCATTACAATCCTGGCAGGACAAAAGGAAGAAAATAGCAACTCTCATCTGAACATGACCTTATAATTATACAAAGTTATTCTACCTGCTAAAATATTACTCAATAAAATATGCTCAGATTTAACTATTCTATTCATCATTCTGCCAGGAAGTGTGGGGTAGATTTAAATTCCTCCCCAGAAGCCAATAATCAGATTTCTTCAGTGGTCTTTTTGGTCCTTTAATAACAGCATACACTTTCTCCATCTCATTTTTCTTCAAAAAAGTGGTTTGTTAAGGTTTTACAGAACAGTAAAACCTTACAGTATAGGGCTAAACCAAAATTTACTTTTTTTTTTTTTAACAATCTCTTATTATGGGCATTTATACTGCTTTTAATTTTCACTATAAAAAATAATTCTATGTTGAGCATCCTTATGTAATAATCATTAGCCAAATATCTGATTATGTCCTAAAATATCCTGTAAGGGAAATTACTTACTGAAAGATTCTGGACATTTTAAAACTACATATCTTTATGAATCTAGATATATGCTTCCAAATTGTCCTGTAAAATTACAATATCAACTGACAATCTCTACTCAATAGAGTAGAAGTGAGGTCAATTTACCACAATGTCTCCATACTTTTTCTCTTTGCAAAATAAACACATGATTTTGTTTAATATTTGAATGTTTTTTCACATTCTAAATGTTCACTTACATTTCCTCTTTTCTTAATAGCTTATAAACTTTACATATTCTCTACCAAGGTACTCATCCTTTCCTGCTGATTTATAAGAAGACACTTAAGTTAATTGTAATGGAATTAATCGTTATATTACATGAGATAGAAATCTAACTTCATTTAAACTTTTCCAAAGTTTAGTCAATTGCTCTGATTGTAATTGCTGAATAATTAATTTCCCCCAGGGATCTGATATATTATAAATATCACATCAATAATTTAAATGTATTCTAGGCAGATTTCACTTTTCTTTTTTTTTTCCTATTCTGTCACCTATGTCTTTTTCTTCTTGAGAAGGTCTCCCTCTGCACCTTTTTCCTGGTTTTGCACATTTTTATAAATGTTAAATAAAGCTATGTTTTTTCCACTAACGTATGGATATGAGAGCTGGACCATAAAGAAGGCTGAGAGCCAAAGAACTGATGCTTTTGAACTGTGCTGTTGGAGAAGACTCTTGAGAATCCTTTGGACTTCAAGGAGATCAAACTAGTCCATCCTAAAGGAAATCAGTCCTGAATATTCATTGGAAGGACTGATGCTAAAGCTGAAACTCCAATACTTTGGCCACCTGATGCAAAGAACTGACTCATTGGAAAAGACCCTGATGCTGGGAAAGATTGAAGGCAGGAGGAGAAGGGGACAACAGAGGATGAGATGATTGGATGGATGGCATCACGGACTCAATGGAGATGAGTTTGAGTAAACTCCAGGTGTTGGTGATGGACAGGAAGGCCTCGCATACTGCAGTCCATGGGGTTGCAAAGAGTCGGACATGACTGAGCCACTGAACTAAACTGAATTGAGGTGATTCTATAATATGGACTGCAATAGCAGTCCCCTGGCATTCAATTTCAGACACAAATGAGCATAAGTGATAGCTGATTAAAATGCAGATTCCAGGGCCCAACTCTCATCCCCTTCCCAGAGATCCTGACTTGGTATATCTTGGGGGAGGGTCCACTCTCTATATATTTAACAAGTATTTTAAAAACCACCACTTGCCCTGACTGCAAAACGATCTGACTCTACTTCCAGCCTGAAGGAAAGTGTTTCAGCCCAGATAATCTGAATCAGAGGACTGCAACCTGAGCTACATGCGAGACTCACCTGGACAGCTTTGAAGACATCTGGCAGCCTGTGCCCCCTGCTTCCAGACTTTTTCACGTAACAGTAGATCAAAAACTCCAGCTCCTAAAATGCACACTCTTTGCTACAACCCCTTCCTCTAACTTTACTGATTCCAAAGCTCTTCCCTCAGCCTGCTTCTGCAACCAAATCATATGATAAAATAGGGATTTATATGGTCTGAGCATAAAGTAGGGATTTATATGGTCTACTCAGGGGAAATAAACCATTCTTAGTCCTTTAGAAGGCAGCTTTTGCTATGGGTTTTTCATTTGGTGCCACCTTCTTCCTCATCACTTGTCTCTCCCAATCTTACTTTCAGGCTATAGGTGTGATGTCTGTCTTTTCAAGGGCAAAGGCATCAGCTCCAGTTGATTATCTGGATTTCCATTCTGACATGTACATTCTCATAATTAATGCAAATCCATCTTTGATGCCAGCACAGCCCCTTCTATGTTCAAAATTTTCTCAGAATACAGGGATACTTTTTCCCTGATGGCTCAGAGCTAAAGAATCTGCCTGCCAATGCATGAAATGCAGGAGACAAGGGTTCGATCCCTGGGTTGGGAAGATCCCCTGGAGAAGGAAGTGGCAACCCATGCCAGTATTCTTGCCTGGAAAATCCCATGGACCAAGGAGCCTAGCAAGCTACAGTCACAGAGTCGCAGAGTTGGACACAACTTAGTGACTGAACAACAACATAGACAATTAATGGGCACCCTGAGGCTAAATCACTGAGTTCTAGTACCTTCTTAAGGGGAAAACAATTTATTTCTGTAACCAACTCTGTGCCATATACTGTGTTATTGTGCCATAAATGTTATTTCTCACCAAAAAGCCCTGTGTTTTTATGGGTGGGTAAATTACAGAGCCAGGACACAGGCCAAGTTCCTTCTATTTCAGTACAATTATCACATGCCTCTGCGACTTAAGGCACAGGCTACAAATGGGCCAGGGTCTCTCATCCTATGCTTCAACTGCACATGGAAAATTTTACCTGCCTGCTGCACTAAATGGAGTGAAGAAGAAACCTATCTGAGCAATTCAGACAAAGTGGAATTTGTTTTGCTGCAAATGGTTCAAATCATTAAATTCAACAAATACCCATTAAGCCTCTATTATGTGTAAGGCTTCACAACCCCTTGCAAGTGCCAACTATAAATTAGATTTGGTTTATGGGAAATCCTCCCCTGTTATTTCTCAGCTGCAGTGTCGTATTGTCATTTTTGCTCCACTTACTCAATTTTTTTTTTTTTTTTAAAGAGATATATATGCCTAACCTGTGTCAAGACTGGACATCTCTGATGAATCAAGTGTTATTTCAGGAAGAAAGAATTAACGGCAATATGCTGGCTTCATGAAGCAGCCAAAAGCTCCACATTGATGATTCTTCAGTGCCTCCCTCGCCCTCCTCTAAGCTCTCCTAAGCTGGCTGGACTGGGTCCCTCCAGAGCTCTTTGCTATCTGGAAATGCTGATTTCTCATTAGCCCGCAGTGGAGTAGCCACAGCCCATCTGTTCAACTTCAGTGCTCTCCATTCCCAGCTCAATTTAAAGATTTACAAACTCAGAGAAAGGCCTCTCCCACCTGTGAGGCCAGCACAGGCCCTCCTGGGTCCCTGTGTCCTGTCTACCAGACCAAGCCACATGAGCAGCTCCGTGGAAAAGGCCCTACCATTGGTGCTGGTAGTGCTCTCCTTCCAATATGGTAATAAGGAGATTAGGGTTTAATCAGATCTGATCCAAATTCCTCTCTTGATCTCCCTTTTGAATACACTCCATTGAGACAGACCTTGGTTTTGCCACTTAATATGCAGAAAGACAATAAGGAGCTTAAGATAGACACATATATAAGCCCCCTCTGAACTTGGGAAATCAAAATTGCAACATGCCTCCCAACCCTTAGGAGACTGAGGCATCAGTGGGGCCAGACTGGGGAAGATGACTGGTTCCTGTCCTCTCACATCCCCTGCAGAGGATCAATAATGAGAGTTTGCACCACAGCCTCCTCCATGTCCCTGAGATCAAGGAGCCAAACAAGAAAAGGTACCCAGAGCAGTAGATTGACACCTTGAACCTAGTGCACTTTATCCAGGCATCAGAGAAGTAAATTTCCAGGGAAGAAAAAAATAGTCCTTGACTCTGTCCATTTATTTACCTGATAGTTATTTCTTGAATGCCCACCTTTGACCCCAGCCTATGCCAAGTCATTCTACCTTCCTGAATAGAGACAGAAGCATCAGGGACCAACCGTGCCCACCCAGAGCTCCAGAGCTTCCCATCCTAGTGAGTGATAATTGAATACAAGGCCATCTGTGTCAGAAGGAATATGAATAGAAATCCAAAAGAGGGTTGAAGGAATGCGAGGTGACAGAGACCTCAATATGCTGACAGGTCAGAAAAAAACTTGCTAGTAGAGACAGTGTGATCTGGTGGAGAAGGATGGATGGGAGAGCTGAATGCACAGAAGAGAATCTTTGGAGAGTTAATTTGTCCAGCAATATGGCACCCAGATTGAGCCCCCTGCTGCAAACATCTAAAAAGGTTGATTCTAAATCATTTAACTTCTTGATTAAGCAAGAAGAGTCAAAGTAAATAATTCCAAACCAGAGAATAAGTGAATAAGGAAACTTTAAATTTAAAATAACCAATGAAGCCAACTTTAGCTTTAAAAGAATTTAGCAAACCTGGGAAACATGAGTATCCACTATATCAATATATTGAAATAATATTATTTGGCCATAAAAAGAAATAAAGTACTGATATATGCTACAATATGGATGGATCTTGAAAATACTATGCTCAATGAAAGAACCTCATCACAAAAGACAAAAATATTGTATAATCCATTTCTATGAAATGTCCAGAACAGGCAAATCCATAGAGGCAGAAAATAAATTAGAGGCTGACAGGAGCTGAAGGATGGGAGAAAGTTGGGAGTGATTGCTAATGAGTATGGGATTTTTTTTAGGGGGTGAGGGAAATGTTCTAAAACTAGGTATTGGTGACAGTTGAATAATTCTGTGAATATACTAAAAAAAACACTGAATTGTACACTGTAAATGAATGAATTATATGCCATGCAAATTATATCTCAAAGCTGTTGGGGAAAAAAAACAAAACAGGAGACAGAGGGAGTGACTTATGGGATCACTGTTGAGAAAGAAGGTCAAAATACTGATTAACCCTAGACTTCAAGTTATGCATGCATATCAAAACCCTTTGGGGACTTCCGTGGTGATCCAGTGGTTAAGAATTTGCCTGCCAATGCAGGGGATGCAGGTGTGACCCCTGGTCCAGGAAGATCCCACATACATGGGGCAGCTAAGACCCTGTGCCCCAACTACTGAGTCCGAGCACCCCACAGCCTGTGCTCCACAATAAGACAACCCACCACAATGAGAAGTCGATGTACTTCAACTAGAGAGCAGCCCCCACTCACTGAACTAGAGAAAGACTGCCCTCAGCAACAAAGACTCAGTGCACCAAAAACAAATAAATAACAGTAAAAAAGTAAAATAACCACTGTAGTAGTTACTGCAAGAAGAAAAATAGAGTGCATAATTGCTAAAATAAGACTGAAAATGTAATAACAAAATATAAACTCCCTCTAAGGTAAAAAAGGAGAAAAAGAAATAGAGAACAAAATAAATAGACAAATAAGATGCTAGAATTAGAAAACATGAAATGAATATATTTTATATGTATGAATATACAGATATATACATAGAAATACAGTGTGTGTAAACATAGGTAATTACCTGAAAAAATACTGATGTATAAATGGTTACAGTTAAAAGATAAATACTGAAGATGATAAAAATAAACCCACTTCTATGCTGTTTATGCTGTTTAGAAAACAAAAAGACTGAAAGTAAAAGAATGCAAAGATATTCCAGCTAAATAGTAAAGAAAGGAAGCTATATCAGTATCAGCCTAAATTGATTTTAAGGGAAAGCATAACTAGTAAAGGAAAAAAATAACTAGACATAGGGTCACTATTTAAAGTTAAAAGCTTGAATTTACTAGGTCATAATCATTGCTAATGTGCATTTATCTAATAACATTGTGAAAATATTTAAAGCAAAAAATTTTTGTAACTATGGAGGAAAATAAACTACATTAATGGAAAAAAGTTAATATAGCTATCACAATGTTTGTCTAAGCAGAGAGAAAAAAAATTAAGAATACCTATTAAAATCACACTATTAACTGTGTAACCTCATGGGCATTTATAGACCATTTGACCCAACAATAAGAGATAACAAAATTATTTCAACAAAAATCACAATATATGAAACTATAAAAAGAAAGGTTTGACAAATTTCAAAGGATTTGGTGTCTCAGTAAGTTCATTGAGCATAAAACAATTAGGTAAGAAATAGTAGCTAAAAGATACCTAGGAAAATCTTACCACATTTGGAAATTTAATAAATGACTCACAAATCAAAGAAGAAATCATATTATAAATTAGAAAACTTTTGGAGCTAAACAATACTGCTCTGTGAGAAATGCCAGCATTGTGATATGCAAATTAACATGGTATTGATAGTGAAAAGAATGACTTCAAATGTTTATACTAGGGAAATAAACCTAAAAACTATTGAACTAAGCATCTGTCTTAGTTTAAAAAAGAGAGAGTGAAGGGGAAAATAGTGAATTAAATCCAAAGTAGAAGGGGGAAATAATAAAGATAAGAGAAATTAATAAAATTGAAAACCAGCACACAATAGAGAGAATAAAACAAAAGCCAACAGATGGTTCTTTGCAAAAAGTAATAAAATTAACAAACGTCTTGCAAAGTTGATCAAGATAAAAAGTAGAGAAAATATGAATAAACAATATTAGGAATGAAAAGGGGGACTTAATTACAGATGCCACAAACATTAATAAGATAAGATGAGATTATAAAGAGTTTTGTGCCAATGAATGGAAAATCTTAGATGAAAGTTAAATTTGACTAGCCAAAATTATTAATAGCAAACATTTTAAAGTGGATCGAAGAGAACATTCCAAGTAGAGAGAGCGTTTTATGAAAGAAGAGCTAAAGGTAGAAATGGCAATGGCTTTGTAAGGTACACTCACTGATCTGCTCCACAGATGTCTATGGACAGACAAGACCCTCAAGAAAGCAGAACAAGGAGAGAAAGAGTCATAGCAACGTCTGATCTCTCAAAACATCTTTAAAGTTGATCTATAAGAACCAGTGGGTAAAGATAATGGGGGGAAAAAAAAAGGACAAATCTAAGCTGTGTAATGTTAGAAGAAAACATAGGAAGATAGACGGAAATGGCCAAAGAATAACAGTGGCAATCTTTAGTATGGTAGCACTGCTGAGGCCAACAAAGAAGGAAGACATTCGGTAAAGTCAGAGAGAAAACTGTATTAATCAAAAGGAGATTAAGAGCCAATTGAGTGAGAAAAATAGTAAAAATGTCAGTTTCCTTATAAGAAAATGATATATGATGTTCATGGAAAGCATGTTAGAAAGATATAAATTAAAATAAGTTCATTGTGAAAAAAAAAAAAAAGGCAGTCTGTTTTGCTCTCTGGGCTAGCTGCTGTGCGGGAGACCTTGTGACCTGGCATGAATATTGCCCCTAAAGAGCTCACAGCATATTGGGACGGTTTTAGGACATACATACATGTGTAATGGAAGGAAAAGAGGTTCGGTGAAGAAATTAACGAAGATGGGGTCTCAGTTCTGCGCTGGAATGTACTAGGATGAGGATGAAGAACTGGAGGAACTGGAGGGAAATGTAAATGTGAGACTGGGGTATTCAGACTTCATTCTGGATCAACAGAAAACACTCAAGTTTTTGAAGAAGAGAAAACTATGACCACGGCTTAAGATTTATGAAGTTAATATAAACACACATGTATGATGAATGGGATTTTAGAATGTTAAAAGATGAGCCCTGGCAACAATTTCGTTAGATGTTGTAGTAGTCAACATAAGCTGTGATATGCTCCTAAATTCAGATGGGGAGGTAGACACAGAGAGGAAAAACATTATGCAGAAGCACTGATAGCCTTAGTTATGGATAAGATGTTAGGCCTAGGCCTAAGGTAGAGGGGAGATGGGGGGCGCAGGGAGAGTATCCTAAGATGTCCAGCCTGAACAAGTAAAAATTAAATGAATTAATGACTATTTATTCAGTCATTTCTTTGTTTCAAAGACATGGTTTGGAATCAATAAAATCTTTAATGAGTTCCAATTTCTCAATTTAGGTAGTATGTGTTCTATAAGAGAATATAAAGGCTAATTCAGACATGAAGACTTGACAATAATGTCAACTGGATCTTGGTCAACAAATCTTTGAAACTGCTGCCAATCAGTCAACAAGCAGTATCAAGGGTACACTCAAGGTCAGAGATAATGAGAATGGACATGGTTTCTCAATGCTTCCCCTTTCTCACCGACGTCTGCTGCACAGAATGTGAGAATTACACAGTCAGAGACACAGAACTCAGGGGTCATTGCCTCTCAAGCTGTTTTAAACGGGGGATGCTGGGTACACAGGAGCTTCAGCAAGCAAGGAGTCCACCTTATGATCACATACAGAGCTTGTGCTATGTACTTACTGCTTCACTGGGCTTAACACAGATGGCAGTGAAACAGACCCAGCTATAGATTATAAAAGCACACCAAGAGGAAATGGCCAGAAAGACCGTTGCTTGCAGAAGCTGTGAGTTCAGGCTTCTTGTTTTTCAGATGGGAAAACTGAGATCCCCAAAGGATCTCACTCAAACCTGTGGCTTCGGAGGCATGACTGACAGCCAGGCATCCCCTACTAGGTGAGCTCTCTCCACACCACGTGTTGCCTCCAGTCTGGTAAAGATTCTCCTTGGAGCTTCTTGAATTGATGCTGGATCTGGGAGACAATGCTCTTGATGTACCCTTTCTAACTATGCTGGGGATGATTCTGGTATGCTTTCCAATTCTTCTCTGGGTCTCAGGGTGGAGTTCATTTTTTATAGCTCTGAGAATCAGAATCATGGAGTTTCACCAGCGACTGCAGGTGCCAAGGCAGTCAATCCTTTGAGTGAAGAACAAAGCAAGAATTACCAAAAGGCCCATCAGGGCTCTAGGAGAAACAATCAACACCCATCTTCTGTGCAAATAATTTTCACTGGGACAATGCACTAAAAATGGCAAGCACATTGAGGAAAGGGACTATGTCTTAATGCCTCTATGGGCCTGACACAGAAGAGGTAAGCAGTAGCTGTTCAATTAACTTAATCCCTAATTGATGATATTCTTTGGGGATGTAGCAGTCCCCATTTAAGTTTACCATCATACAGTCAAAAAAAAAAAAGACAAAAAGACTGCATCTCCACTTTATTGGAGAAGGAAATGGCAACCCACTCCAGTACTCTTGCCTGGAAAATTCCATGGATGGAGGAGCCTGGTAGGCTATAGTCTACGGGGTCGCAAAGAGTCTTACATGATTGAGCGACTTCACTTTCTTTCTTTCTATAGTTCCTTTTGGAGAAGGAAATGGAAACACACTCCAGTGTTTTTGCCTGGAGAATCCCATGGATGGAGGGGCCTGCTGGGCTATAGTCTATCAGGTTGCAGAGTTGGACATGACTAAGCAACTAACACACACACTCCATTTTATATCTATTTTAAATGGAAAAAATTTCACAACTTGGGACACTTTCACTTCCATCTCTACTAAAATAATCCAACTTTTCTTTGATGATTTGTAATCACCAAATTGACTGTTTTTTAAATGAGCCCTGTTATAATGTAGGAGGAAGATTGAAAGGTTTCAGACTGTTTATGCAATAAATAGCCACAGACGGCTGCTCTTTTTGGATTTTATGTCTACATTTGATGATTTCTATCTCCCTTTCACAACATGACTTACAGCTACTACTTCCTGATTCTCTCTTCCTCCCTTACTCAAGCATCCTGGGGACCCCCGACCTCCAGAACCTGGAAGGAATATCTTACCTTCATATTGCAAGAGGTAGTGGAATTGTCCAAATGATACACTAACTAAGGCCATCTGTATTTATGGGTCAGAGTAGGCTTATACCCTATCACAGGTAGTTGCACTTTTGCGGCAAAGTGGCCTTACGCAGCAGGAGGCCAACAGAACACAATGGTTAACTTAGCAGGGAGAGACATTCTCCCTGAAGAACATGATGGTTTCTTTTGTTTTTTTTGTGGAATTTGTGTGTGTGTGTATTTTTGTTGTTGCTGTTTCCTCTTTTTTCCCAAGGTACTGAACTGAATTATTTCCTTACACTTGAGAGAGACAGATCAGACAAGCATTTTTTCCCGCCCAGTGCAGCCAGTATTCACCTTTCCTACACTGTCATATTAACACTGCCATGTTGAAGCTTGATAGGATGGCAGCAGATCAACACTCTGTGTACCTCTATCATGCAGAACAGTTTTTTAAAAGAAACAGAGTGCTATCTTTAGCCTCTGGATGTGGAAAGAACTAGGATTAATTTCACTGTTTTCACCCAGAAAACTGTATATAGTAAGTAAAGACATCCATTTTCCAGAAACATTTCTGATGCTCCTACTATGCACCAAGTGCAGCATTGGTCTACAAAGATGCTGCCATCAGAGGAACCAAAATGTATGCATAGCTGTTAAGTGTGGTGCTTCTAGATGCCAAGTGGATGTGATTTTTTTTTTTTAATCCATTTGGTTTGAATTATGCCAGCTCTTCCTTCTTTCCTATTCCACACTCCGGTGGCATAATGAAGGTGATTCTTCTTCCTGAGGTTAAAGAGAATAACTGAGCAGGGGGTTAGGAGGAGACCTCATAGAAGGAAAATTCAGAAAGAACAGACAACAGAGAAAGTACTGGAGCAGGACTGGAAGCAAGGCAGTACGCAGATCCTCAGAAAGAGGCCAGCATTTGAAGATAAGGGAAGGTAGGGTTGAGGAACTCAGAGACAGGGAGCAAGAAGACAAACTATCCTTCTGTGTAGTGTGAATCACTTCTACAGAGGATTAGCTGCCTGTACTTATTTTCAAGCTTAATCACGTTCACCTTTGCTGTCTGACTTCATTTGGCATGCAGAAAGCTGGATAAGGAAAGCACAGGGCATGCAACAGTCACCCTAAAGGGACAATACGTTCTCTGCAGGCAGGAACAATGACATATTTATTTTTTACACTCTAAACATCTGGCATAGGACTTTCTTTGCCCTGATAGATGCTTACTAGGTATTTTCTGTTTTATTTTTTCAGTTACATCTATATGCATCTAAATATACGAGCAATATTGAAAAATATGTATACCATTTTACAATATTCAAAGAGCTCTCCCATCCATTAGCTTGTTATTGTTAGCTGATACTTTACAGATGAGGAAACAGAGGCACTGAGAGGTTAAATAGATAGTCCAAGCTCATTATTAAGTTAGGGAAGCAAGATTCTAGCCACAGTTTTTGATGCAGTGATTCTCACAATTAAATTTCCATAAGAATCACCTAGGAAACGTGTTAAAGCACACATTCCAAGCCTTCTATTTAGAGACTTACTGTATATCTGGCTTAGAATATGAAATTTGTGTTTTAGTACACTCCCCACAGTCATGTACAGATGTGAGAGTCAGACCATAAAGAAGGTTAGGGGCCAAATAGTTGAAGCTTTTGAACAGTGGTGTTGGAGAAGACTCTTGAGAATCCCTTAGACAGCAAGGAGATCAAACTAGTCAATCCTAAAGGAAACCAATCCTGAATATTCATTGGAAGGACTGATGCTGAAGTTGAAGCTCCAATACTTTGGCGACCTGATGCGAAGAACCAACTTATTGGAAAAGATCCTGATGCTGGGAAAGACTGAAGGCAGGAGGAGAAGGGAGTGGCAGAGGATGAGATGGTTGAATGGCATCATTGACTCAATAAACATGGGTTTGAGCAAACTGCAGGAGATGATGAAGGACAGGGAAGCCTGGCGTGCTGCAGTCCATGGGGTTGCAAAGAGTTGGATATGAACGAGAACAACCCAATCATTCGGGTAAAGGTCCATATACACTAGCCAGGTGCATCATTTACAAAGGGATAAGCAAAGAACTGGGAGATACTATGGTAACTCGGCCAAGGATGGTCTTCTCTACCATTATGTACCAAAGAGAGTCAATGTGGAAGGGCAGCTGGAAACTTTCTCAATTTTCTCTCTTCCTCTATAGTCATAGTACTGTTTGGTGAATAAATGAAATATTTGTTGAATAAATGAACCTGTTTCCAGGATCCTGAAGAGTGTGAAAAGAAGTTTACTTTTAAAACACTTCAAAAACACATAATCTAAAAAAATAGCTCATACTTTTGAACAACTTCAGCAAATCCTCTGCAGCACCTGCCAAGGTCATAGTTTCGATCTCACCTTCAATTATTGATAGATAGCCTGATAATTTGAGAAGACAGAAACAGACTTTTTTCAAGCTTTGGAAAAGGAAAGTCCTTTTAATAAGAGATTCTATTCTGATTACATAGCTCTTATCAGGAAATCCCTTGAAAGCTGAATTCCAGAAGGCAACTATTAAAAATGCCATTGAAAAACTGGAAATTATCTGCTTACACAGCTTAGAACAGACCAGGAGGAATTATATATTTGGTGCAGAACAAGAACTAAAGACTGTTCTTACGGCAAGAACTGGAATGAATTTTTGAACTACCTTTGCCTCCACAAGTAAACCTCCTTTCACATTAAACTAGAAAATATTATGGTAAGCACACAAGATGGCAGGAACCCAGCCATTTTTGACTAAGATAGTCAGTGTACCATTAATGATACCACCAGTCAAGATCTCCAACAAGAAGAGATTAATCCAGAGATTTTCCTCTGGATTACAGAAGAAAATGAGGCTTGAGCCCAGGAGCAGAACAACTTCAACAGGCAGAACCTGGCTGAAGGACAAGAAAGAGATGTAACAAAGCAGGAGCCCATAGACTCTAGACGAAGGGTTAATCTCTTTAACACAAACTCAGTCATGACAGTCCTAGGGCCCTAGAGGGACCAAGGCTAGTGCTCCAAAGGACTCAAGAGTTTCAGCAGGATAAGCCAAGTTCCCTAAAGTCCAAAATTATTCATTCATGATATTGGGACCAAAGATACTGGTGGACTTCTGTCAATAAGACTCTAACTGCAGCTCAGCTCTGGCCATATTACCATTGAATATGGCCAAAATATCACCTGATTTAGGACTAATTATGTTTAAACTTCTTAAGCTCACTCTGAATTAAAATGTTTTAAGGATTTCTTCCAAATGCAAGGTGGTGCAGTGGTAAAAATAATTTCCCTGCCAACGCAAGGGACACAGGTTCAATACCTGGGTCAGGAAGATCCCCTGGAATAGGAAATGGCAACCCATTCTAGTATTTTTGCCTGGAAAATTCCATGGACAGAGGAGTCTGGTGGGCTACAGGCAATGGAGTCACAAAGAGTTGGACACAGGTGAGCAATTGAGCACTTTCAAACACAAGACCAAGTGTGGGAACCAACAAAGATCTGTGTTCCCCCATCTTCCTGCCTTCTATCACTTCACTGAGTTTTGGACTTTACCTCCCTCCACAAGCACTTTTGACTACATGATGAGTGAACACACTTCCAGGCTTTCCAGTTGACCTTGGAGAAGTACTGTCTCACTGGAGGATAAAATAGACACTGACGGAATAAGTGAAGGCCAAGCAGAGAAATGACCTTATTACATTCTCTTATCTACCTGGCCTGTCACTCCACCACTGAAACAGGGGAAAGGGGCCCCGCAGGATGTGTGAGTCCTAGAGTCATGCTGTTCTTGGGGTTTCTGGGTGATCAAAAACTGATGAGTGATTTGTCTAATGTCTTTACCATGCATTGAAATTAAGCCACAAATTTGGAATTATTATTATCTCTTACTTCTCATTAAGAAATAAATAATCTGTTGTTTTAATATCGTGCTCAGAAGAAACATTTAAGCCAAATAAGGATATCAATTTTATCTAGTATTAATGAAGTGAATATTTTTAAACAGTTCTGTCAGGAAAAATTTTGTCTCTGGGGCACTAAAACAAAGCAGTCAGGTTCTGGGTCTTTTCTCCCATTGGATCAACAGCTCAGTGAAAGAAAACTCTATATAAATACATACACATTAATATTTTCTTTCTACTGAAATATATATTTATCATGCACGTATTCCTCAGCTTTCATGCATGCTGTCAGACATGGAAAATTAGCTTTTGCATTTACTAACTCCTCCATGGGAAAGAGGTCCCTCATGTGTTAAACAAAAGGGAGCTTTATTGTTTATGAGACTGGAAAAATAAATGTTGCCATGGCTTTAAGATCTGGTGATTGGTAATCAGTTTTTATAAATGACCATGAATCACTTTTGTGCTGGCTGGGCTTTGTTTGGAATGTGAGATGGCTGTTCTGTCTTACAAGTAAGGAATTATTAATGTACCCTCCCTGGAGGGTTTCAATTTCACCCGTACAAATAGCTGTATATCTACCAAGTGTATGTTCGGTGTGCCTATCTATGAAATTTAAAATTATATGCTTTGTGTAAAACAGAATATATAATAGACTCTGAAATTGAATAAAACTTATTGGACTCATTTTTTATCCTTTGTGACATTTTTCTAGTAAGAGAGTTCAGACAAAAGGCATTGCCACCAAGGAGCCAGGAATGCAAAGTCCTGTCCAATTTAAATAATCACTCCTTTCTGTCATGTTTTACAAAGAGATGTATTCAAACATGCTCTTTGAGCATTTCTATATTTGCTGCTTAGCTTTTGCAAATACGAGCAGGCAAAGACACCCCCATTTCCATTTGTATGTTTATGTTACTTGAAAAAAATATAATCCTCACAATTGTCTCATTATAATAATGAGAGGGTTTTCTTCTCTGATAAATAGGACAGAGGCCTGGCTCACATATGTTGTGCAAAACTTCACATTTCTCCTCTTCTTATCAAATAAGGTAAGAAGCGAAGTCCAAGATAATAAGTTCATGGCAAATCTGATCATGCCACCTGCCTTGTTAATACCCTTTGTTGGTTACCCATAGTCATACGGTTCAAACTTCTTAGTATGGCTAACAAAGGCTTTTCATGACTTACCTGATGATTACCTCTCCAGTTTCATCTCCCAACTTCCTTTTGCCAAATCCTTTTCTGATTCTCTAGGCATCTATCTGAACTCCTTTAAATTCTGGGAATGCAGAATTCTCAGTATTTATCTTCCTCTCTCTCTCCCCCTCTTCCTGGCTTGGGTTTTACCCCCACCTCCACCCCCTGCCTCTCTCTCTGTGCCTCTCTCTCTTCTCTAAGATTACATAAACTGGTGAATAGTGGTGCCGGCTGAAGGCTCCGTAGGTAGAAAAGGTACACCTAAACAAGTTACATGTGCCTATTCCTGGAAAAGCCTCTTAAAAGGAAAGGCACTCAATGCTGTCATATTGCCATCAAATGTTCCTTGATATTTTCAAGGAACAGTGTTCATCTGGATAGTCAGCGCTGGTCTCTGTTGCGGGCAAGATGGACAGCTGGCAGCGCGATAGTTAGATCGGTTTTGGGAAGTCAGCACTTATGCTACTGAACCCAGGCATATCCATCTTGGCCACAGCCACCACTCTGTCCACGTGTCTATCATGTCATTAACAAGGTGGCTGATGACAGAAGCTAACTGACATCGACTGGCTGAGTGATTCTGCCCACTTGGTTGTTTTGTGTCTCTTCTGTGGTGGATGCTCTCTTGTGCACTAAACAAACTTCATACAATTCCAAATGGGAATTTCATGACAATTCCCATTGGACCATCTATATGTCATTAACCAAGAATTCTTTGGTCCTAACCTTTCCATCTGTTTCTATTCCCCACTGTCCAGTTATAGAAAGTTTGTTATAAAATAGTAAGAAAAATATTTAAAAATGTATTTTATAAAAAGTGAAAGATGTTCAATTAAACAACCAATTATCACTAGAATAATAAACTTTCCCAACAGTATCAAAAATTAGCTGATTCAAAATTTGAAAAATATAAGTACTTTTCATTAGCTTTAGACAGGCCACACAGTATCAAGAGACATAGCCCAATCAATACCTTCATATATTTTGTCTCAATTTTCTTTTCAAATTTGTAAACACATATCAATTTGCAACCTAAAATATCAGACTCATGGCATAGATATTTTTAAATGTTTTACATCTCTCATATGAAATGTTTACTGAGACATGAAGAATTAGTTTCTAAGACAATGACTAGTGCTCCAACTATGTTAAGTCAAAACCGGATTTACTGGAATTTTAAAACAAGGCACTGATATTTCCCTGAAGATTTATTTCACTGTATGACACATATTGAAGATATTTGTGTTTAGTTTTCTGGAGCACACTTTAGGAAAATTACTACTAATATAGCTGTTAAAAGTATGCAGCACACACACACACACACACACAACAAAAATCAATGCCTGTTTATCAAACTTTTAAAGAAAATAGAAGATGATAAATTTAGTGATCTTAGGCTCAAGGTCCAAAGAAGTCTGTGACCTATCTGAACGTGTATACAAATTTATGTTGCAATGAAAATTTTTCTAATACAGATCAATAAAAATGATATTATATATTTTTCCAATATGAACCAATATGAAATTTTTCACTGTAATTAACAGTTACCTAAATTGTTTGCAAAACTATAAAAAACTCCTAAGAACACTTTCTGATATTAATAAATTTAGAGTTGTTTTTCAATTTATGTACTATCTTTTTGAATTGTTTTAATAATAATGAGTTGACAGAATAATTTACTTCATCTTAACAATCATATTTGGGCTTCCCAGCTGGTGCAAATGGTAAAGAACCTGCCTGCCAAGGCACGAGATGTTAAGAGACACAGGTTCAATCCCTGGGCCAGGAAGATCCCCTGGAGAAGGGCATAGCAACTCACTCCAGTGTTCTTGCCCAGAGAATCCCATGGACAGAGGAGTCTGGTGGGCTATAGTCCATGGGGTCGCATAGAGGCGGACACAACTAAAGCAACTTAGCCTGCACAGCAATCATATTTATGAAACTGATACACATTTGCTTTAAAGTTAACCCAAGTAAAATAAACTAAAAATAAAAATTTTTTTTAAAAATTTAAAAAAAAAGGATAAACCAGTCTTATCAGTGTGGATATATATATTAAAGGCAAATTATTCCTTTTGATAGTTGATTAAGTTGGCCAACTTTTAAGTATGTTTGGAACAATTTATTCATGAGAATCTATGTTTTCGACTGCAAATTTTATGAGATAAGTATATCCCATGAAAACATAACATCTGCCATGAGATATGCTCTACGTATAAAACACATCAAAAGTACAAAAATCTTCTTACAAATAAATCTCACCAAATTTCCATATTCATGCACTGAGATATTGGGTCAAATAAAACTACTATTAAAACTAATTCACCCAGTTTCTTTTCCCCTTTTAATGTGACTCTTTGAAAATGGAAATTATTTGTGTGACTCACATTTTAAAATGGACAGCACTGTCTAGAGCTCCTCAGCCCACATTGTGATAAAGATCAGGAAAGTTGGCATGGCCCTGAAAAATAATACAAATGCATGCAGTTATCCATTACATATCATGCAAATGTGAGCTGTTTCTGAACCCTGTGATAGGGATACAAGAGAGTCAGTCACCAAATCAATACCTGCACACCATTTACCTAAGTCTATATTAATCTGCTCTAGCAAAGAGAACACATCTGGCAAGGCAGCTGTGATTGTGGCTATGCTTTGCTGAGCTTGCAGTAATCTACCATCATTCTCCAAGCTCCATACAGTTTTTGCAACTAGACTCATGAATTAAATGGAAATACGATAAGGACCACCACCTGCATCCCTTAGAAGCTCTAAGTAGAATGCAAATCTCAACCACACCCTCTAGAATGCAATATGGAGCTTGATTCACTATCTTGACTGCAGGGGTGTAGAGGGCTGAGGGGTAGGTCAGAGGTTTTCTCTATGGTAGCTTTGACCCCAATATGGTAGCAGTACCAACTGCCAACTATGTCAAAACAATTGTCTATTTGAGGATGGGAAAAAGACCACCAGAGGACACCACATGCCCCTATTCTAACAGAAGGACCACATGATTTGGGTCTCTGGGAATCAATAAGAACTCAAATCCTGTACAGACCAGTCCTTTGAAAGTCTTGGTATTCCTCCTTCCCCATAGTTACACATGTAAATTACCTTAGATCTCTTTAAAGAAAGATTGGGGAAATAAGTTACTGAGCATGTATGCCTTGATGCTACATGGTCCTTCTTCCTAGAGACTTAGCCACCTCTTCAGGCAATCATCTTGGTTCTGAGTGGACTTTAACATAATAGACCTGCCATGTTTGGGCATTTAGCTCAGTTATTAGTTTTGAAAATAAGAGTTTCTTTACATGCAACCAAAGATACCCTCGAGCTTTCCTACTTGGCTTTATATTGCCTTTACTTATTTTCAGCTAATCATTATCATTCTATAAAGCATCAGTGGCATTTGACAATAGCCATCTGATCCTATTACCCTAACAGAGACTATTTATACATCTCATTGGAGAAGGGCATGGCAACCCACTCCAGTATTCTTGCCTGGAGAATCTCATAAACAGAGGAGCCTGGCAGGCTACAGTCCATAGGGCTGCAGAGTTAGACACGACAGAAGCAACTTAGCATGCGCACATGCATGCTTTCATCTCATATGCTGATCTCAAAAGACCCTGTTAAATCCTGCACGCTAGCACATTCCCTTCCACCAGTTCACCATCTCATTTCACCACTAGTGAAAATGTTAACAGGTTGGAGGGATACCTTTGGCCAAGGGCTCTCTGTGCACTAATGATTGGGTCTTTATTGCAGCCTGGTGGCTTGTGATGGAAAACCTCATCTTACCACCTGCTTTCCTGGACCACTCCCAGTATCAATCCTCACAGGCTGGATTCTTTGGAGCAGATGTTAAAATGGAGAGATGGTGTTTTGGATAGAAATTGTTGCTTCTTAGAGGAGGTGAAAATGGAGCTGGCCCTTAGAATGTAGGATTGAGACAGTAGAGAGAGAGAGATACAGAGACTATTCCATGGGTTTTATTTTTGTTTTTGTTTCTTTTTCAATGGAATAGGGACAAAATCAGTGCTTTGAGAAGACTGGCATTTGAGATGAGGATAGATTTGAGACTGAGGAAAAGTAATCAGAGACTGGTGACACAACAGTGAAATCAAAAGAGAAGTGAAAAGGATAAAACAACAAAGAATTACAAGGAAAGAACTGATGTGATCTAGAAACAATCTTAATGAGAAAGAGAAAGATTTGGGACCTGGATGTTTAGGATGATAATAGCACCCTTGAAAGAGAATGAGACTTTGGGAAGACAGATAATGAGTTGAGATTCCAAATGAGTTTGCTGAGATGGCAAAAGCTGTACATTTCAGGAAAGGTGTTCTATAGGTTTGTCTCTCTTAATAAAAGTCTAGATTCTGGGTCAGAGAAAAGAATGTGTTATATCAGTTTGGAAACAGACATTGAAAGCCTGAAAGACAAAACTTAAACAAAGCTTACAAGCTTGAGAGTTGAGGTTTGTGGGACCCTCACTGAGGGACCAGAGGAGGAAAACAGGAGCTATTGATACAGGGAGAACCTACACAGTGCCTGGCAAGTGCCATGGGAGAAGGATTTCACACAGGCAGCTCATCAGTGAGGCAAACCTACTACAACTCCCGTGAGCGAGTTTGCACAAGTACTACACTGATACTTAATTTTTCTCAATTAATTTTTTAATGTTTTTTCATTCATTATGTATGATAAATGTTGCCAGATATTTGATTCTGTCTTCCCTCAAGGTTAGAGTTTATTTCTTTAAATACACGAACAGAGAAAACATGTCTTTGCTGAGGAAATCTCGGAAAAAGATTTAGAGATAAAAATATTTTCAAGGTGAGTCTTCCTGGCTACTACAACACAGGATCTAGACACAACATCATTATACCCCGATCTGAGGGGTCAATAATACAGCCGACAGCTTGTGCCCAGGACACAGATCCACAGAGATGCTCAACGGGTTTGCATCCTTGGTCTTTGAAAAAGCCAACCTAGCACCACAAAGAGATGGCTCCAGTTCTAAATATACAAAATCTACTTAGGGAAACTGGTAGCCTCTTATTTTCACATTTAATAAAAGTATGCACAGCTAATCCTCTCCAAAAGTTTTAGCAACTCTCTCCTTCTAGCAGTTTTAGAAAGCTTATGTATCTCAAATCTACCAGTTTCCCCCTTTAGTTACCCAGTCTCTCCCTTTCTTTGCTAACTCTGTGTTCTCCAGAAACTCAATCCAGGTCCACAAGGTCTAGGCCTCTTCAACAACAGCAGCTTTCACCTTCCTGCCTTATGTAAAATGTGGCTTTTTCTTGAGGAATCACTTCTGCTTCGCTCCCATTTTGAAGCAAATCATTCTTGCACATCCTTTGCTAGCTATTTAATTCTATTTCTGGACCATTTCTCCACTGTTTTCTTGCAGAAACCCACTGCTCCTTTTAGATCTGTGGCATTCTGTTTCTGGGCCCTTTTCTGTCCCTCGTCCATCATCATCTATCCATCCCCATATCATGTCAGTCCACAGTTCCCTTCTCTACCTAGGGATTTCCCAGGCCCAGGTAGATGAACTTCCAACCGTGCACTCACTCAGTGTATGTCCCCTCCACTGGGCTCCTTCTCCATTTCTCTTCCCCATCTCCCTCACAGGCAGTTTATGATTGCCAGGAACCCTCGCCACTTAAAAAGTAAGAAATATGTTCGATACTACCCTCTTAGCCCCACACTCCCTTGCAGTGATCTCTCCAACACCTCCCACAGCCAATCTTCAATCCCAGGGAGCTTTTCACCGTTTTCCCACCAGCACATCTTACTCTCTATGGTCTTTCATCTTCACGTAATTCCTTATAGAGTTGAAATTCCAACGTCTCATTTAGTTCCTTTCTTGACAATGTCCTCGACTGTCTTGACAATAAATATTATAGTCTGGGCTACCACCACCTCTTTTCTAAACTACTGAAACAGCTGATTTATCCCATAGCTTCTCCAGTCACTCTCTCACGTCAGTTCAGTTCAGTCACTCAGTCGTGTCCAACTCTTTGCGACCCCATGAATTTCAGCACACCAGGACTCCCTGTCCATCACCATCTCCCGGAGTTTACCCAAACTCATGTCCATCAAGTCGGTGATGCCATCAAGCCATCTCATCCTCTGTCATCCCCTTCTCCTCCTGCCCCCAATCCCTGCCAGCATCAGGGTCTTTTCCAATGAGTCTACTCTTTGCATGAGGTGGCCAAACTATTGGAGTTTCAGCTTTAACATCAGTCCTTCCAATGAACACCAAGGGCTGATCTCCTTTAGGATGGACTGGTTGGATCTCCTTGCAGTTCAAGGGACTCTCAAGAGTCTTTTCCAACACCACAGTTTAAAAGCATCAATTCTTCAGCACTCAGCTTTCTTCACAGTCCAAATCTCACATCCATACATGACCACTGGAAACTTGACTAGACGGACCTTTGTTGGCAAAGTAATGTCTTTGATTTTTAATATGCTATCTAGGTTGGTCATAACTTTTCTTCCAAGGAGCAAGCATCATGGCTGCAATTACCATCTGCAGTGATTTTGGAGCCCAAAAAACTAAAGTCTGACACTGTTTCCACTGTTTCCCCATCTATTTGCCATGAAGTGATGGGACCAGATGCCATGATCTTCGTTTTCTGAATGTTGAGCTTTAAGCCAACTTTTTCACTCTCCACTTTCACTTTCATCAAGAGGCTTTTTAGTTCCTCTTCACTTTCTGCCATAAGGGTGGTGTCATCTGCATATCTGAGGTTATTGATATTTCTCCTGGCAATCTTGATTCCAGCTTGTGCTTCTTCCAGCCCAGCGCTTCTCGTGATGTACTCTGGAAATAAGTTAAATAAGCAGGGTGACAATATATAGCCTTGATGTACTCCTATTCCTATCTGGAACCACTCTGTTGTTCCATCCAGTTCTAACTGTTGCTTCCTGACCTGAACATAGGTTTCTCAAGAGGCAGGTCAGGTGATCTGGTATTCCCATCTCTTTCAGAATTTCCACAGTTTATTGTGATCCACACAGTCAAAGGCTTTGGCATAGTCAATAAAGCAGAAATAGTCAGTCTCTAGATCTTTCTTAACTGCAAATCTGATCACACCACCTCCCTGCTTTCAATACATCAGCAGTTCCCCTATCCTGAGCTTGCTTACAAGGGCCTGCTTAACGGAGCCATGACTTTCATCTCAAAAGTCCTCTCCTTTAACTCCCCTTGACTAATTTCTGCTCCCACCTAACTGCCATACCCAAGGACTTTCAGTTCTGGCATGCATCTCCTCCTCCCCTATTCCTTTACCCCTCCCGTCTTGTCTTCTCTCCTCCCCTCTCCTCTCCTTCCCTCCCTTTTCTTCTCATTCCTTATGTTCCCTCTCCTCCCTGCCTCTTCCCTCTCTTTTCTCCTCCCTAACTCATCACTTTCTGCAACATGGCCCCTCTTCCTGGAATAGTTTATTCCAGCCTTGAGTCTATTGACGCTTCAGGTACAGACTCCTCCAGAAAGGCTTTCCAGGCCCCTAGTTATAATAAGATAACTGGTTTTCACAAACACTACTTTAGGTTATAACAGGTCTTATTATCTGAATTAGAATTTCAACTTCTTAGCAGTGCTGTCTCCACATAATGTTCTCCCAACGCTCCGTTTTTTCTTCTAGTCTGTGCTCTTCACTCCTGACCTTAACACCCAGACGCCTTCATGGCTCAGAGCAAACCACCTCTCTCACCTCCTCCTTCATCCTTGTTGTAAACTGAATTGTTCATATTTTCATGAGCTCACGCCTCCTCTTTAGCCACAACACACTCCTGGATATTCCTCAGTACACCAAGCTCTTTGATACCTTCCTGTCTGCACATTTTTTTGCTTTCTGCTTAAAAGGATCCTGTCCTCTTCTCTTTACCTGGAGACTTCCAACTCAGCTTTGAAGACTTAGCTCAGATGTCAGCTCTTACATGAGTCTCATTCTCTCCCCTGTGCTCCCTCAATATTCTGCCTAAAATTCTCTCAGAGCACAGGGTACTGTAATTCCAGGTTTATATGTGTGTTTCTCAGAGAAACAATAGTCTTTAAGGTGGGAAAACATCTATTCAATTTGTATCCATTAGGTCTTGAGCATAGAGAAAAAGAGAAAAGGTTTTAATCATTATACCAGTGTGGTATGGTTCGAAAATGTTTTCTCAAGTCCCACAAATTTCATTATTTCCCCAAATTCAGCTGAGCTTTCAAACAATCACAATTGTCAGTGAATTACACATTAAAATGTATGTGCCAAATATTTTGCTTCTAACTAGTCCATATTTATAGACAAAACAGTCTAAACTGCATTGCTTATGTTTTCATAAGGCCACAAGAATTTGCTAAAGGCAAAGCTGATTGTTTTGACCATACATTTCCATATTTCACAGGAAGATGATGATACAATACCACCCTGCAATAAACCTCAAGCCTAAGCAAGAATTTATTAGAATGAAATTGTTGTTCTGCATGTTTATTATTTCTTCTCATCTTACTAAATCTAGTATCATCTGAATGAAAAGTATGAAAAGGAAAAAGAAACCACAAAAAATTATTTGGCTTTTACTCTAGAATTTGATTAATGACTCTAACTTTCTTGGAAATGGTGTTATTTCACTAAAATATTAAAGCCTTTGCATTGTTATTTACTGAGGCTTAAAACAATACATTTCTAACTTGTATTTGCTTCCTATCTGTCATTTGGAGTGAAATTAGTTCACTGAATCACATATCATTCTAGGTAGTAGTCAAATACACATTCTCAGTGGATCTAATTTGATCCAAGCCCTCTAACTTACAGAGTCTAAAATACTGCGGGGAGTCAAGGGGAAAGGTATGAGTATCATTGGAGAATCCTGCATTACTTTTACTGGAATTCATCAGAAAGTCAAAGGCAATAAAGTATTTCTTTTAATCAATGAGTCTTTTCTGGATGCTTATTAGGTAGGAGAAATGTATGTAAGCTTTAAGGATACAACAAAAAAGGGACACCACCATCACTGTCCTCACAGAGCTGCCAGTCTAGCAGGGGTGACAGACAAGTAAATAAGAATTTACAATGCAGTAGGACAAGTGCTACTATAAGGGAAATATTGTGTGTCGTAGGGTGACACGTGGTAGAGCATCAGACATCTGAACATTTCCTGGCCTTCAAACCACTAGATGCTAATAGTATGTTAAATGCACTTTAGGAATAAAAGGGAACTTTTACTAGGTTTTCAAAAATCCATCGTAGGTGTTCAAAATGTTTATTGAATATTTGTTGTTGTTCAGTCGCTAAGTTATGTCTGACTTTTGTGACTCCATGGACTGCAGCAAGCCAGGCTTCCCTATTCTCCACCATCTCCCGGAGTTTGCTCAGATTCATAGCCACTGAGTTGGTGATGCTCTCTAACCATCTCATCTTCTGCCACCCTCTTCTGCCTTTGCCTTCAATCTTTCCCGGGTCTTTTCCAATGAGTCAAGTAAATAAATGCGGAGGCTTTCAGTCAAACAAAGGCAGTGTCCTTGGGTCACAGTGGCAATGCCTGGAGTTGGGACCAGTACTGTATAATGGCTTGGTCCAGAACACAGCAGTGTAGTGAATAGTGAGCTCCTGGGGAGGGTTGAGACCTCCACATCACCCACTTAGGGTAAAAGATCTCGCTAGCACAACCACAAATGGAAAGTCAGTGTCCCATCTTTATTCTTCCCTAGAAGTAAGAGTCTACAGAGCTGACCCCTCAAGTTCCCCTAGAGTTCAACAACTCAGGGGGACACAGCCAGCTGCATTCACAAATAGATTATCCCAAGCAGCCCAAAGGTGTTTTTCCTACATTTTACTGGATTCACACTCAATTTGATTTCCCCAAGAAAAAGATGACTTGGAATCCTAAAAAGAGATCCATTTTCAGAGCAAATATCTGAAAAACCTGTCAGGAGTACAATCCATTTTAGAATCTCCAAAGCACTAAGGCCTCAGTATATCGCTGTTCTACAGTGGATTTGAGATTTGTAGTTTCTAGACTCTACTTGGCAAAAGGATCTGTGTCTCTGCCAGATCATTTAGCAAGTGTTCACAGCACTTCAATCTGTCATGGGTTGTGTTTAATAAGGCGTGTGAGTCCACAGCTACCCTCTCCAGGCTGACTGGAGTTTGTCACCTGCTAGGTGGTTGCCATCACTCTTTTCCAATGAGACAAAAATGTGCGTACAATGAAGGGGTAGACAAGGGAAGCATTGTGCCTCAGTGGTGAGTTCCTGGTTTTTGGGGGGGATTCCAAAGAGGACAATCCACAAACTTGGTTGAATGCATAGAAAAATGGACCATACTCCCAGTGCTCTGAGAATTCTTCCCTATCTTCAAGTCCAGTGAAAATTAAAGAGCCAAAACTTCAGAGGTGTTCAAGAGACCATTTTGTTTAGCCCAAAGCATCCAGACAAATAAAAGTTTATTCCATCTTTGTATATGTGGTGTAGGTAGAGGATAAGGGTACTGCTTGGAGTCAGACAGCAAATCAACAAAATGTTTGAGCCTTGAAACCAAGCCTTCTACCTGCAAATGGCCTTAGCCAGAGCTCTCCAACTCTTTCAACTAAATCTCTTTCATTACAGACAAGGGTATACACATACCCCCAGAGAAAAGGTTAGAACCCATACAGGCAACTTCAAGCATGGAATTTCCTTGAACTTACATGTTGGAACTTTTTCAAACAATTTTGTGAATTTTGTATTCTCCTCATGAAGTGTCTGTTTGAATTAATATAAAATCACTTTTGCTTCAAAAAGGTGCCACGTTTGTTCCGTTATCTTTGCATATTCCCAGGGTTATGGGAACCTAAGTTCAAGAAACATGTCCTGCTTCATGAAAATACAGCTGTTGGTTCTCTGGCTTCCTTTATTCCATGCCAGCAGAGTCTTATTATACAAATGCCATTTTTCCACCCATGTCATCTAGACCCTCTTATGAGAGGTATTCATAGTAGGACAAGATAAGGAAAAAAATCCCCTCTTTTCACATAATTTTTGCTTTTTAAGCTTAGTCCTCTAACCTGTAAAGTTTCCTAGGCCTAGGCCATAACACCTCTGACTTGCAAATGAGGATATTGCAAGAGTCATTATTCCTTGCAAAATCTATCCAAACAAATACTGGCTCCTCACCTTCCAAACTGGAACGTAAGAAGTACAGGAGCAAGGAAAGCTTGTGGTAACTCTATATTGTTGTTGTTGCTTAGTTGCTCAGTCAGGTCCAACTCTTTGTGACCCCATGGGCTACAGCGCAAGAGGCTTCCCTGTCCTACACCATCTTTCAGAGGTTGCTCAAACTCATGTCCAAGGAGTACTGATACCATCCAACCATCTCATCCTCTATCATCCCCTTTTCTACCTGCCTTCAATTTTTCCCAGCATCAGGGCCTTTTCAAATGAGTCAACTCTTGACATCAGGCAGTCAAAGTATTAGAGCTTCAGTTTCAGCATCAGCCCTTCCAATGAATATTCAGGATTGACTTCCTTTAGGATTGACTGATTTGATCTCCTTGCTATCCAAGGACTCTCAAGAGTCTTTCTCAATACCACAGTACAAAAGCATCAGCACTTCAGCGCTCAGCCTTCTTTACAGTTCATCTCTCACATCCAAACATGACTCCTGGAAAAACCATAGCTTTGACTACATGGACCTTTGTCAGCAAAGCAACATCTCTGTCTTTTAATTTCATGGCTGCGGTCACTATCTACAGTGATTTGGGAGCCCAAGAAAATAAAGTCTGTTTCTGTTTCCATTGTTTCCTCATCTAATTGCCATGAAGTGATGGGATCGAATGTCACAATCTTAGTTTTTTGAGGGTTTTTTGAATGGTAACTCTATGAGTTGGTGAGAAACACAGCAACAAGAGGTTATTAGGGATCCTGGTTCTATTTTCTAGCTCTGAGTCTATTCTCCTGGAAAAAGTAATACTATATAGTAGAAACCAAATTCCTTCTTCAAATATCAATTCATCTGTTTTTTAAAAGGGCTTCCCTGATGACTCAGCAGGTAAAGAATCAGCCTGCAATGCAGGAGACAGAGGAGATGCAGGTTCAATCCCTGAGTCATGAAGATCCCCTGGAGGAGGAAATGGCAACCCACTTCAGTATTCTTGCCTGAAAAACCCCACAAACAGAGGAGCCTGGAGGGCTACAGTCCATGGAGTTGCAAAGAGTTGGACATGACTGAGCACAGCACTCAAATTTATTTTCAATACAAATTATACCCAGATATCTAGAAGAAGAACTACTTAGATGCAAAATATGGGACAGAAAATAAATCCATACTGTTAAGTTTAGCCATGAATGCCACCTGCATACCTTATGTTCAACCCCAAGAGTTGTTTTTGAATGCTATAGTATTTACAGACACCACATACCTACCCTTGTAAAATTAGGGATTCTTCCTGCCCTTGAGCATTCCAGGACACAGCACCTGTGATGGTAAATTTTATGTGTATTTTATGTGTCAACTTGACTGAGTCAGAGGGTCCCCAGATATTTGGTTAACAATTATTTCTAGGTATGTCTATGAGGGTGATTCTGGAGGAGATTAACATTTGAATCAGCAGACTGAATGAAGCAGACTGCCCTTCCCAAAGTGGGGGACTTCGTCTAAACAGCTGAAGGCCAGAATACAATAAAAAGACTGAGTAAGAAAGAATTCTCTCTCTCCCACATCTGTCTTCAAGCTGGGACACCAGTCTGCTCCTGCCTTCAAACTCCACCTCAGATTTGGGACTAGAATTTATTCCCCTGGCTCTCCTAGATCTCCAGCCTGCCAACTGACGGTCTTGGGACTTTTCAGGCTCCACAATCATGTTAGCCAATTCAATATATACATAATAAATATAAATAGTTAATATATACAATCCTTTACATATGTGTATATATACATACATATATATATATATATACACACACACATATTTATATATATATGTGTGTGTTTGTGTGTGTGTATATATATATTATATATTCTGGAGAAGGAAATGGCAATCCACTCCAGTATTCTTGCCTAGAAAATTCCATGCACAGAGGAGCATGGTGGGCTACAGTCCATGTGGTCACAAAAGTCGGACACGACTGAGCAACTGAGCACATACTATATATTCCACAGTTTCTCGATATACACACACACATATGTTTATACCTATATACACATGTGCAGTGAGATACAGATATAGATATAGGTGAAGATGTAGATCACTGGTTCTGTTTCTCTAGAAAACTCTGCGTAACGGAGCTCCCCACGGCCACCACTAGATCTGGATCTCCCCAGATGACTTGTGGTTACTGATTACATCACTGTCACTTTCTCACTTATAACTATCTAGTAAATGTCTTTTTTTCCTCTCATTTTGAAATGTTTCCTTTAAAATGGCAGCATTTTTCTTGGTCTGTGCTATTTTATGGCTGGTGAGTAACCGAGTTTTATGGCATGTCTATTACAAATAGACTTGGATCTCACAGAGGAATTTCTGTGTGCTTCTTAAGTTGAATAAAATATTATGCATATGCTTTTTTATGGTTTTGGCAAGAGTTCTATCACACTGGCTTGGTGCAGTTTATGCATTTCTTATTTTCTACTTTAATATAGGCTTTACTCCTTGGGATTTCTATTAGTAATGCTGGAGCACTTGGAAAGGCTTTTAGAAGTAAAAGTTGTTATTGAAACCCTTTCACAATGCATATTTAAAAGGATGGCAGTGAAGGATGATACAGTACCTTTAGTAGATGAAGCCAGTTACAGTGGCAACTTTAAGGAAAAGAGCCGGCATTCTAACCCTTCCAGTGGGACTCTAGAAGGTCAACCAGTTACCCCTCACTCCACAGTTATATCCCTCCCCAGAAGGCCACATGACCTAATAAAGAAGGCAATGACTGTTGGGCTCTCTCTCTAATGGGACCCATTCCAACAATGAGAACAAAATGTTGCCCCCAAATAACTTGGGGAATCAGCAAAGCTCTGCACAATGGGGCCACCAATGTCACCAGGCCTATCCTGTGAGCAGCAGCTCTGACTGCAGAGGAGCAGAACTTTGACTAGGATTCCTGATGCCAGTCTGCCTTCCCTTCACCCAATCTAGGAGAGCTTTCTGCTTCTACAAGCACAGCACACACTCTGCTTGTGTTGTAGCTGCTGTGTACTCCTACAAACTAATGCAGCAGACTAGGCCCAGGTTCCAAAACAGAAGCTCCATCTTTTTTCACATTTCTTACCAAAACCCCAGCAGAAAAATATCACTTGAAAAAATCCTTCACCTTCTGGCCCATGTAGTCTATGACTATGAAAACTTTTATTGTGGTTCTACTGAGAGGGCTCCCTTGGACACCAAGCCCTAAGCCTATGTCAGATTCCATACTTATTAAGTACCTACAGCACCAGGCCCTACTGTAGTGATGTAACTTTGACACACTTCTCGCCGTGTGTCAGAGGTGTACAGGGTAATAAGAATCGGACATAAGCACATCATTTCAATGTAAAGACAGAGGTGCTAGAAGGCATATGGTACTGAAACCTTAGATCACAGACACTAATTCAGCCTAGAATTCAAAAATGACTTTCAGGACAGCAGAAAACCTGAACTGCATCTTGAAGGAATCTGGAAATATTAATGAAACAAGTGGAAGGCTTCCTTAACTCCCTCACATAGAACCGCCTCCAACTTCTAATTTGCTTTTCCAAAAATAGTCCTCAAATGATATAAAATCCAGGTCCCAAAGCCACAGGGCACAGTGTGCTGGTTCCTGGAATCCTCAGTTTAGTGAGAACCACTCCAGGATACACTCCATGAAATCACCTGCTTGATTAAGTTTACACCCCCGCTTTCCTCCCCTGGGCTCCAACCACACATCCCCAAAACTTGGCCTCTGGTGCCTCATAAGGGCACTGTGTTCCCTCAACACCCCAAGAGATGAAGCTTCACCTTCTGTGAAGGAGGCAGGGATATGAGCAAACATCTAGTCACCTCAGAGGAATTTCTAGAAAGACAAAATATATGATGCTCATGTGCCCTGATTGTGAGAAGTATATTTTCCAATCTTCAGTGAATGGTTACAGCATCCAGTTTAGGTTTTCAATCCCACAGCCTACCCTGTGTGGGAAGACAGAGAAAGAGCCTCGATTTCCAGGTTTATAAATGTCGAAAATGGGATATTCTCACTAAAATTGTGGTGAGCATTTATGTTCATTAAATGTGATTGCTGCAGTAATGATATACACCTAAAACTCCTTTAACCATTTAAGAGAAAACCTAGGCTCCAAGAAAACGCCAGAGCAGAGCATTAAGATCCAGTTTTGTTTTGTTTTGTTTTTTCTTTTCCTTCTTAGCAAACCAATTACAGTGCTGGAGTGGGTGAAACACCCCAAGGAATAGTCTATAAGATCATCTAATAATTGGGCCAATTTATAGTAGGTAACGGAGAAACGCTTGAAATTGTCATTTCTGCTGGTTAGGACTGAATAGGAAAGAATGTGATTAATAAATAGCTTAAGCAGCAAACAGAAAGTACTTACAATGTATGAATGCTCTGGGGAGATGAGGTATTGAGACAATCATTATGATAAAGTACAGCCAGATGATATGCTTAAAGAGGCTGAAACAACTGTTGAAAATGTCACATTAGGGGGACATTTGGGCTGGAATTTATTATGAAGATTTCCTTTAAGTGGCCTTTCAACCATAAGGTCAAATGTTAAGTATGTTAAGGTGAGCTGAAATCAAGGAGGATTTTTTTCAGCATGAATAACAAGCCAGGGTCCCAGAGGCAGGACCAGGTTAGAGCCTGTCTTCCCAGCTTCTGTCTAGAGGACAGTGTTGGGCATCACTGTGGTAGACTACTGACATAAACCCTAGCCTATGGGGAGAATGGGAGTCGTCTGGGCGATGGTGAACATGGGCAGAATGTCCCACCATCTATCTGGACAGAACCTCAGGCTCCCAGGAGCCTGCTTTTACCTGAATTGTTCCAGGAAACACAACCTAGTGCTGTATGGATGCCTTCTTGAAGCAGCAGAGTACAAGTTTTAAAGGGATAGACCTCTGTCATTTAAAACTAGGTTCTTTCAATAACTTTAGATAAACTGTGAAGTTTAAGAATAAGTTTATCTGGCATTCCCTTCAGTCACTCTCTCCTCTGTTTCTTCCTCAAACAATCTCTGCAGGGAACAGCAATTGATTTTAACAACCAGGCATCCTTTCCCCTTCTCCTAGATAGAAACCACTCCTCCTCTGGAGGACTTGCCTCTTCCAACCAACAGGCAAGTCTGACAACACAGGTGGCACCCAAGGTGATACCCGTCCCTCTCACTACAGTGGCTGGCTAAGGGATGATGTCATAATGCAAGTCACATCCGCCAGAAGTTTTCCTTTGGGTTTTACACTTGAGTTACAGTCCTAGAACGATGGCAGCCTGCAACTGACTATGGTCCTGTTCCCTCCCCCTGGTGCTTCATAGCAGAAATCTCTCTGGGAAGGAAGAGACATTCCTGAATGTTAACCACTCCTCCCTGTCTCCTTTTGCCTCTATTATTATCCTGTGCTTCTTTCCCTCAGAGCTCTGCCTTCAGATCTCTGTCAGATGACATCAACTAGGTTTCAGTTCAGTTCAGTCACTTAGTCGTGTCCCACTACTTGCAACCCCATGGACTGCAGCACGCCAGGCCTCCCTATCCATCACAAACTCCCAGAGTTTACTCAAATTCATGTCCATCAAGTCAGTGATGCCATTCAACCATCTCATCGTCTGTCGTCCCCTTCTCCTCCTGCCTTCAATCTTTCCCAGCATCAGGGTCTTTTCAAATGAGTCACTTCTTCGCATCAGGTGGCCAAAGTATTGGAGTTTCAGCTTCAACATCAGACCTTCCAGTGAATATTGAGGACTGATTTCCTTTAGGATAGACTGGGTGGATCTCCTTGCAGTCCAGGTGACACTCAAGAGTCTTCTCCAACACCACAGTTCAAAAGCATCAGCTCTTCAGTGCTCAGCTTTCTTTATAGTCCAACTCTCACATCCAAACATGACTACTGGAAAAACCATAGCTTTGACTAGATGGATCTTTGTTGGCAAAGTAACATCTCTGCTTTTTAATATGCTGTTTAGGTTGGTCATAGCTTTTCTTCCAAGGAGCAAGAATCTTTTAATTTTATGGCTGCAGTCACCATCTGCAGCAATTTTAGAGCCCAAGAAAATAAGGTCTGTCACTGTTTCCATTGTTTCCCCATCTATTTTCCATGAAGTGATGGGACTGGATGCCATGATCTTAGTTTTTTGAATGTTGAATTTTAAGACAGCTTTTCCACTCTCCTCTTTCACTTTCATCAAGAGGCTCTTTAGTTCTTCTTCGCTTTCTGCCATAAGGGTGGTGGCATCTGTGTATCTGAGGTTATTGATATTTCTCCCATAATCTTGATTCCAGCTTGTGCTTCATCCAGCCCAGCATTTCACATGATGTACTCTGCATATAAATTAGATAGGCAGTGTGACAATATACAGCCATGACATACTCCTTTCCCAATTTGGAACCAGTCTGTTGTTCTATGTCCAGTTCTAACCACTAGGCTTATCCAATTATTTAAAAGAATGCTAACTGCCACCCCAAGAGTGGACCCACACTAAAAAGAAGTATATACAAGAAAAGTGAAAATGATAGAGAGATTAGAAACCACATAATTTGGGAAATAATCTCAGGTGTGAAGGATGCCTACCCTCAAGAAGGGAAGAGTCTGCAAGACATGGAGGCTGACAAGGAATATCCTCAGTTCTGTCATGTTCAAGTCGGTTTAGAATATAGAATAAAATTCAATGTATGGAAAGTACAAATACATAGATTTTTTAACAAGAAAGGATAGACAGATTATCCTAATATAGAAAGACTTTGCATTAAAGATAATAAGTTCCCTGTGTTGCTGGACATTTTGAAGCATATGCTGGACTTCAGTTCAGTCTCTCAGTCATGTCTGACTCTTTGCGACCCCATGGATTATAGCATGCCAGGGCTCCCTGTCCATCACAAACTCCTGGAGTTTACTCAAACTCATGTCCATCGAGTTAGTGATGTCATCCAACCATCTCATCCTCTGTCGTCCCCTTCTCCTTCCATCTTCAATCTTGCCCAGCATCAAGGTCTTTTCAAATGAGTCAGTTCTTCACATCAGGTGGCCAAAGTATTGGAGTTTCAGTTTCAACATCAGTCCTTCCAATGAATATTCAGGACTGATTTCCTTTAGGATAGACTGGTTGGATCTCCTTGCAGTCCAAGGGACTCTCAAGAGTATTCTCCAACACCATAGTTCAAAAGCATCAATTCTTCAGTGCTCAGCTTTCTTTATAGTTCAACTCTCACATCTATACATGACTACTGGAAAAACCATAACTTTGACTAGATGGACCTTTGTTGGCAAAGTAATGTCTCTGCTTTTTAGTAAGCTGTCTAGGTTGGTCATAACTTTTCTTCCAAGGAGCAAGCATCTTTCAATTTCATGGCTGCAGTCACCATCTGCAGTGATTTTGGAGCCCCCCCAAATAAAGTCTCTCACTGTTTCCACTGTTTCCCCATCTATTTGCCATGAAGTGATGGGACCAAAGATTTTCTTGGAGAGATTTTCACTTTTAGGTACAAGAAGAAACCACTAGTGATTTGATTCTAGGAAGAATCAAAGTAATGGCTCTAAACATAGGGCTACCCAATGAACAAATTTTATAAAGGCCCCCAGCCCTTGTGGGTGGAAGCAGAGAACAATAGTGGGCATCCATTCTTCATAAGGAGTATTTTGGACTAAATTCTAGCAGTTCCTTGGTGCCTCATTATATGCTATATATCTAGCTGGAGATGTCAGACATGCTGAGTGAGCAGCTCAGGATGAAGCAGAGAGACAGAAATCCCTGAAAGTCATTCTGGACCTGAGCCATAAAAGGTCTTAGGAACAACTAGGACAACCATAAACACAATATGTAAGGGACCCTAAACAGCCTGTGTACTCCTGAAACTGCTGCTACACTCATTGTTGATTCCTGACATTCTTATATTGAGGTTTACTTTTTATTACAAAATAAAAAGGGGAAGATGGCCTGCAATGTAACCACCAACATCTCATTAGAAATGAAGCATCACAGAGCACAAGAGCTATAGAGACAGCAGGAGCAGCATCTCTTCTTCTCCATCCATCCCACTGCTCTGGCTCAGGCCTGTGTCTCTTAATCTCTGCATCAGCTTCTAAATGAATCCCTGACTCATGCTCTCCAATCCATCTTTCACACTGGAGCCAGAGTGAGTGACCTTTCTGAAATGTAGATCTGACAATATTACCTACCACCACTTAAAAGCTCACAGTGTCTCCTACTAACCTCAGAACAAAGTCTATGATCTTTAGCACCACCTAGCAGGTCCCCAATAATGTAGTCATAATTCAACTCTAGCCACTCCTGCCTATCATTAATGTCAATGTAATTCTCCATATATCCCTTATTTTTCATCTCCTTATCTAGGCTGAAGCTGTTGCTTCTACCTAAAACATTTTTTCTAATCTTAATTGTATAAATAATTATTATTCACTCTTTGATTTCAGCTCAGGTATCACAATTTTAGACTCTTTCTGTTCCCTGCCTCCCCCAACCCTCCAACCAAAACCCAGGCAACATTACCAGGGGGATAACCGTGGCATGGATCCAGAAGCAGGGTGAAAAGATGGAAGGAAAGGGTATTGAAAATTGTGAAGTGCAGCCTCATGCACATGCTGGGCCCTGTGTGTTTAACCCTTTCAGATAACACAGCCAGGGTTTAAGTCGGTTGGTACCAGGCCCTCTCAGAGCCCATGTCCCCACTTGAGAGCCTTTATAAATGTTTCCTTCTAGGAGAGAGGTTCATCTGAGGTTCTAGAAGTTAGCCTGTCCTCCAGGGTGCCTAGCTTTTACATAAGACCAAGAGCCACTCGAGCATAGTGACAAAAACTCTGCCACCACAGACTGATCCGCAGCTACCAAGGCACTCACTGCTGTAAGAACCAAGGACAGGGCACACAGTACACACCAAACTTTGGCAGAGTGCAATCTGTCCCAGTGACTCCAACAAAGTACAGAAATGTCCTGGGCAAGACAGCTCCGGTGAAGAAAAGCACCATAGGTACGTTCTTATCTCTATCAGTCTACAACTGACAGCATAACTAGTGGATTATAAAAGCCAAAAAACAGAATAAATAAAACTATTTTTTACTCATGCCATAAGAGTTATTGGACATTCATTCTATGGTTAGGACGGGGGCAAGAGGCTGGGGTAAGAAGCCTGCAAGCTTACTGCACCCACCCCTGTCCCAACCCCTTAGGGGTCAACTAGCAGTGAAGGTGATGCTGTATTTGCAGTTTTCAAGTGAATCCACAAGGCCAGGGATCAGTGAGACTAAAAAAAAAAAAAACCCTCACCCTTAATCAGGGCTCTTCTTGGGTTTATGGGTGGGTGCTGGCTTCATCCGCAAAGAAGAATGATTAAGGAGAGGTCCACTGCTGGTCAGCAACTCCTCCAGAGTTACCAGAATAGAGAAACTGGGTTCTGGTAAGAGATGCTAGGACCTTGAGAGCATAAAACAAAAGACCAAAAAAAAAGAGCAAGATTACTAAAGTGAAATCTGAAGGTTAATTATTTTGTTTTATAGAGGAAAAAGAAAAAATGAATTGCTATCAGGTTTTTGAAAACCAGAATCCACTGCATGCCTGCCACAGATCCTGATGTTGACCCAGGTATTGAATATGGATTTACTATTGGGCATTTTTATTATGCTTTAACTGTATACATTTTTAAAGACAAGCTTTCTTTTTAATTCAATAAATGTAATGGTTAAAAATGAAAGACCTTTCATAAAATGAACTCAGGTTAAACCAGGTTCTTAAAGTCATTACAATCACTGTCATAAGGATGAATTAAGAAGGTTGTTCTGGTCTCCAATTTAATAACACTTTTGACTGCCTCGTAAATTGTGTGATATATGGTAATTTGGCATCCGGTATTTGATTGGCTTGCTCCTCCAACCCTTCCTCATAAATTAATGTCATCATGAACACAGACATGTTCTTTCCTACTCTCCCTGGGTCCTTTTTAATAGCTATTAACCCTTGCTTGCCACCAAGACAGCATTAATTTAACAAAAACCAACAAAAACTATAGCAATGAAAAGACTCAAGAATATTTCTAATAATTTGTGTGACTAGTTGCAAGCATTTAAGATTAGAAATACCTGTCTCTTCTCAAAAAAAAAACAAAATGACAATTTTTTTAGTATGTCTTCCATGCACTGGGCTTTGTGGCTTCGTATAATTATGAACCTCCAAATACCATGCAGGAAAGAACTCCATTGGCATCCAGGCTGTATTAGATACATTCAAGTGGGCCTGAGAAAGCATCACTACAAACAAAGCTAGTGGAGGTGATGAAATTCCAGTTGAGCTATTTCAAATCCTGAAAGATGATGCTGTGAAAGTGCTGCACTCAATATGCCAGCAAATTTGGAAAACTCAGCAGTGGCCACAGGACTGGAAAAGGTCAGTTTTCATTCCAATTCCAAAGAAAGGCAATGCCAAAGAATGCTCAAACTACCACACAACTGCACTCATCTCACATGCTAGTAAAGTAATGCTCAAAATTCTCCAAGCCAGGCTTCAGCAATACGTGAACCGTGAACTTCCTGATGTTCAAGCTGGTTTTCAAAAAGGCAGAGGAACCAGAGATCAAATTGCCAACATCCGCTGGATCATGGAAAAAGCAAGAGAGTTCCAGAAAAACATCGATTTCTGCTTTATTGACTATGCCAAAGCCTTTGACTGTGTGGATCACAAAAAACTGTGGAAAATTCTGAGACAGATGGGAATACCAGACCACCTGACCTGCCTCTTGAGAAATCTGTATGCAGGTCAGGAAGCAGCAGTTAGAACTGGACATGGAACAACAGACTGGTTCCAAATACGGAGAGGAGTACATCAAGGCTGTATATTGTCACCCTGCTTATTTAACTTCTATACAGAGTACATCATGAGAAACATTGGACTGGAAGAAACACAAGCTGGAATCAAGATTCCCGGGAGAAATATCAATAATCTCAGATATGCAGATGACACCACCCTTATGGCAGAAAGTGAAGAGGAACTAAAAAGCCTCTTGATGAAAGTGAAAGTGGAGAGTGAAAAAGTTGGCTTAAAGCTCAACATTCAGAAAACGAAGATCATGGCATCCGGTCCCATCACTTCATGGGAAATACATGGGGAAACAGTGGAAACAGTGTCAGACTTTATTTCTGGGGGCTCCCAAATCACTGCAGATGGTGATTGCAGCCATGAAATTAAAAGACTCTTACTCCTTGGAAGAAAAGTTATGACCAACCTAGATAGTATATTCAAAAGCAGAGACATTACTTTGCCAACTAAGGTCCGTCTAGTCAAGGCTATGGTTTTTCCAGTGGTCATGTATGGATGTGAGAGTTGGACTGTGAAGAAGGCTGAGCGCCGAAGAATTGATGCTTTTGAACTGTGGTGTTGGAGAAGACTCTTGAGAGTCCCTTGGACTGCAAGGAGATCCAACCAGTCCATTCTGAAGGAGATCAGCCCTGGGATTTCTTTGGAAGGAATGATGCTAAAGCTGAAACTTCAGTACTTTGGCCACCTCATGTGAAGAGTTGACTCATTGGAAAAGACTGTGATTCTGGGAGGGATTGGGCACAGGAGGAGAAGGGGACGACCGAAGATGAGATGGCTGGATGGCATCACTGACTCAATGGACGTGAGTCTGAGTGAACTCCGGGAGTTGGTGATGGACAGGGAGGCCTGGCGTGCTGTGATTCATGGGGTCACAAAGAGTCGGACACGACTGAGTGACTAAACTGAACTGAACTGAATCAGTACAGTGATGGAGACAGGTCACTAGAGCAGAAATTCTATGACTTTGTTGATCTTGAAGAGCAGCAAATCCAGGCTTTCTGAGGTCAGAGAAAGTTTGTCAGAGTTACACCTAAACTGAGATAGAGCAGACAAGCAGCCAGGCAAAAATATGTGCACTGTGGAAGAAGCAGAAGTAGTGCATTTTGAAGTAATTAAAACAATATAAACATTGTTTATCTAAAGAACTGAATGAGGTTTAGAATGGCCAAGGCATAAAGGATAAGAGGGAGTGAAAGATATGGCTGGAGAGGTCACCCAAAGAAGAGACATGCAAACCACTGGTTTAGATTTTACCTTGAGGGCAATTCTGACGTGGAGAGTTTTCTGAGCAGCAGACTGACATGTCAGGTTTGTAACTTATGCACTGCTTCCTCTGACTCTAGTAGTGAGGATCAGTTTAGATGAGGCAAATTTGGAAGTCTGGAGGTCAGTTAGAAAGAAGGCTGTCATAGTAATCTGGATGGCCAATGATGGTCACCTGGACTTGGAAAATTACAATAGAAATGGAGGCAAAGTATTAGCTTTGAGAAGCAGTCAAGCCATAGATGCAATAGATTAAATGATGGCATGTGACAACTGATGGCAAAAAAGGGGTCCGTGATGAATGATAACCAATTTCTGACTTGAGCAAGTGGGTACAGGAGAGTTTTCACTGAGATGAGGGCCACTGGGGGAGGCACAAGTTTGTGAGGGAGTTAGGGGTTCAGTCCTAGCTGTACCAAGATTGAGACACCTGTGGAATTCCCAAGGGGAGATATTTAGTAGACAGCAGGACACACAGATACAATGCACAAGAAGACGTGGGCTTCTGGAACAAGTTTCTTTTCAGAAGCACAGGGCCTACAAGTATAAAATAGAACTGTCGTGTCAAAAAGAAAGCTCACATTCAGTTCAGGAATGACTTCACAGAGGTTATACTGATTTAAGATCTTTAAAGAAGGGTGTGATTTTAAGTGACTTTTAGAGAAAAAGTGGACTATTTGAAGCTGGAGGAACCTGACTGAGAACACAGTGAGAAAAACTGATAACATTATAGGAGATTATTAATATTTACATTTGGCTAAGGTTTAAGGTCTGTTTGTGGTAAATAGTAGGTAATGTAGCTGGGAAAAGGACTTAACTGAAAGGCAGGAAGGCTGGACTAGATTCTGTAAGTGATATGGATTCTTCAGAGGTGTCTTTATGTCTTTATGAATTTCACAGACCACATCTCATCTTGCTGAGCCTTTATGAAGAAGGCAGGATTAGAGAGATACCAGAACAAGAAGGAAAGCTTTTGAACTCAGACAGCTCTGGGTTTGATACTCAGCTCCTGGCTTCGTTACTCAGAAGTGATATGGTCCTGTTGAGTTAGTTCCTGTCTCCTTGGGCATAGAGTGAGCAGTATGATACCCACTTCTCAAGGCTGCTATGAACATTGAAGATCATAGATTCAAGGTACCCAGTACGTAAAAGTCAATTACCATATGAAAAGCTGCTCTTGGTGATGGTTTAGAGAGCTGCAGCTGTGTTTGTCAGGCTGGTCCCTCAGAAATAGGACATAACAAGAACAGCCACCATTTCAGCTGGAGAAGGGGTATTCCCAACTGGAAAAGAACTACGAAGTAAAGTGAGGTGAAAGTTGCTAAGTCGTGTCCAACTCTTTGCAATCCCATGGGCTATACTGTTCATGGAATTCTACAGGCCAGAATACTGGAATGAGTAGCCTTTCCCTTCTCCAGGGGATCTTCCTAACTCATGGATCCAACCCAAGTCTCCCACATTGCAGGTGGATTCTCTACCAGCTGAGCCACAAGGGAAAAGAACCACAGTCCTTCTCAAAACAAATACAACATGCATGTTTCCCACTGGAAAAGAACTAGGAAGGAGAAAGGCAGTGATGGCTCCTCAGCTCATCCCTATGTGTCCACATGTATTAATCCCTGTAAAACAACAGCAATGCCTACAAATCAGTGTCTCATGCCCCAACATTGAAGTAACTTCCAAAGACACAGCTTCCAGAGTAACCTGAATCTGAATTTGTGGACAGGGCCCAGCAGTGTGTACTTCACAATGTATCTGAAATTCTCCTCCCCAATGCATGATTTCAAAAAACTCAACATTTGAAACACAAGCAGTAACCATTAGCCACACATCAGATCCTTTCTACTGTGCCAACAAGGAGTGAGTAAGGTAAGACTTACCAAGTACACCCATAACAGAGAAGACTGGCATAACAGAGATTTGTGCATGGCATTTTATTTCTGAGGCCAATAACAGACTATGCTGCTTGAGATCGTTAGAACGAAGGCTTCTACTCAGAGTTTGGCCTATACAATAAATAGGATATTCCAACAAAAACTGTATCTTCAGAATAGCCAGTGGGGTGGGGGGTGGGGGGGGGTACTTCCCTGGTGGTCCAGTAGTTAAGAATCTGCCTTGCAATGCAGGGGACACAGATTTGATTCCTGGTTGGGGAACTAAGAGCCCACATGCCACGGAGAAACTAAGCTCTCACACTGCAAGTACTGAGCTTGTGTGCTCCGTGCACCACAACTATATGTGCTGCAACCAAAGATCCCTTGTACCACAACTAAGACCCGATACAGTCAAATAAATGCTGTTTTAAAATTCACACTTTAAAAAAACAAAAATGAATAGACAGGGGAAGGAAAAGGCACACACGGCATTCCACATTAACTGTCAGGGTCTACAAAGGGTCTGAGGTGTTGCCCTATCTGCAAGCTAACAAGTTAACTTGCCACAAATTCACAAATGCTTTCTTAAGTCAGAGACAAAAGACTCTGTTACTCACAACAAAAGCAGTAGCCAGAGGGTCAGCATGGATCACAGTGCCTCAGTCCCCTCAGGGCAGCACAGGTGGGCCTAGATGGATACTCGGGAAGTGGGCTGAATTACAAGAGAGGAATCCTGAGCAGGAGGACCCCATTTCTTTATAGAAATGTGCAAGAAAACTTGCTCTCTATCTTAGAGACGACATTACCTCATCCCTCAAGGTTACATGCTGCAAACAAACACTGAAAAATGGCCCAGATAAAGACTGTTCAAGGCCTCACAATCTTGGCACACTGGGCAAGATGTATAGGAGCACAAAAGACCCATAAACAATGTCTATCCATACTAAACCTTATCCCACTAGGGCCAGCCTTGAGCTGTATAACTCAGCATCTTAAAGTATTCTCTCTTCTTTGAGACTACGTTGGGGCAGGGGAGGGGGTGGGTTGGTGTGGTGCAGTTAAGGCTCACTGGGATAATGCACCTCCAAAAGTGGATGTATTTAATCAGCCTCCTTAATGACTCCTTGGTGACTAGGACACCATAACCAAGGGTCAAAAGTACACACAAACACACACACCCACAAGGTGGGTGCGTAAGAGGGAGAGAAAGAGAGGAGAATGATTTAGCTCCCTTTCAAAGCTGTCCCTGACTCTATAATGCTGAAATCAGTATATTCCAGCCCTGGGGAAGAAACTTCTGTTAATTCTCAAGTTCACAATCTGCCACATAAATCAGAGCAATACGGTAAGCTGTGATAACCACAGTGACACATGTGGAGTTCGATTAAGTCTTTTGTTCTCCCTGGGGAAAGGAAGAAAGGCTTCTTTACATGATATAGCAATATCAAATTATCTGCTATTTTTTAATATTGCACATCTTAAAGTCATATCTGGGGTTGTTTTGTGAAAAGCAAACTGATGAATAATTTAGAATGGTATCTTAGCACCTCTCCCTGCATATAAAAAATGTAATCTGACTTAATTGTATGTTGCCATGATAACATTAAAAAAGTCCCCAAGGGGTAACTGGGACATGCCCGGCTTAACGAAAAGTCAAAGGACACTACTTGAATGTATATGAACTCCATTTTCATGCTTGCACTGCATGTTTTTTGGAATGTGGTGCTGGCCTCCCTCTCCTGAGAGCTTAGAGTGCACAGCAGTGTCTGTGGTGGCTTGCCTTTGCTTAAAGAGCTAATTAACTGCTTATCATGATTTTCTCATTTGGAAATCAAGAGGCTTATGGAAATCCTTTGGAACAACAACTTGGAATTCATGCAACTTCATTACTCATTGAAGTCGGAACTCTTTTGATGGTGACAGTTTCTGTGCTGTGTTTTTTCCTGGTGCATCCATAACACTGAAAACTGTCCCCGGCATTGAAACTTCGTGCCTACATAACAACAAAGTAACAGCCTAGAGGGAAAACCTTGCAGGAGAAGCCAGAATTACCATGGCAAAATGTGTCTGTACTTATACAGGGACAAACTCCACTTGCAGCTGGCCAGAGCAGAGAAGAATTAAGTCACTACTCATACAGCAGAGAACTAAACTGTAAAGCTGATAAGAGTCAATGACCTAGACAAGCACTGGGACTCAGATGGTTCACATCATCAGGGTTCAATGAATGAAAAACAGGTCTGGGGGTGAGCATTTAGAATGCCAACAGAAAGACAGATGATCAGAAATAAGTCAAGCAATAAAAAGCCCACTGTCAGGACTTACCCTGGTGGTCCACTGGCTAAGACTGAGCTCCCAGTGCAGGGGGCCCAGGTTCAATCCCTGGTCAGGAAGCTAGATCCCACATGCCACCACTAAGAGTTCCATGCCGCAATGAAGACTGAAGATTCCTTGTGCTACAACTAAGACCCAGTGCATCCAAATAAACAAATACAAAAAAGAAAAAAAAAAAGCCAACAGCCATGGACAGTTGTGAGTCCACCCACAGCTCTGAAAGCAGCCTGTGGGTTTGTGTGGCTTCTCCTTCCTGGCCACAAAGGGATATCATCTGTATCCCTCCCTTCTTTCTCAAAGGCACAGAGGAGCCTGGTGGGCTATAGTCCATTGAGTCGCAGAGTCAGACAGGACTTAGTGACTGAGCACATACACATGCAGCCTGTACATTGCACAACTGCTGGCATTGCTGAATGCTAAAACTTGAGGTCTAATCAACCTCCCTTTGATGCCTCACTTCCACTCTTCCCTTCCACCCCAGACATCTAGATTCCACATTCTTTCTAGCCCTCAATCCAATCAAATTTGGAAAACTCAGCAGTGGCCACAGGACTGGAAAAGATCAGTTTTCACACCAGTCCCAAAGAAAGGCAATGCCAAAGAATGCTCACACACTAGAGAAAGTAATGCTTAAAATACTCCAAGCCAGGCTTCAGCAACACATGAACTGTGAACTTCCAGATGTTCAAGCTGGTTTTAGAAAAGGCAGAGGAACCAGAGATCAAATTGTCAACATCCGCTGGATCATGGAAAAGCAAGAGAGTTCCAGAAAAACATCGATTTCTGCTTTATTGACTATGCCAAAGCCTTTGACTGTGTGGATCACAATAAACTGTGGAAAATTCTGAAAGAGATGGGAATATCAGACCACCTGACCTGCCTCTTGAGAAACCTGTATGCCTGTCAGGAAGCAACAGTTAGAACTGGACATGGAACAACAGACTGGTTCCAAATAGGGAAAGGAGTACGTCAAGGCTGTATATTGTCACCCTGCTTATTTAACTTATATGCAGAGTACATCATGAGAAACGCTGGGCTGGAGGAAGTACAAGCTGGAATCAATATTGCCGGGAGAAATATCAACAACTTCAGATATGCAGATGACACCACCCTTATGGCAGAAAGTGAAGAAGAACTAAAGAGCCTCCTGATGAAAGTGAAAGAGGAGAGTGAAAAAGTTGGCTTAAAGCTCAACATTCAGAAAACTAAGATCATGGCATCCGGTCCCATCACTTCATGGCAAATAGACGGGGAAACAGTGGAAACAGTGGCTGACTTTATTTTGGGGGTTTCCAAAATCTCTGCAGATGGTGACTGCAGCCATGAAATTAAAAGACCCTTACTCCTTGGAAGGAAAGTTATGACTAACCTAGACAGCATATTAAAAAGCAGAGATATTACTTTGCCAACAAAGGTCTAGTCAAGGCTATGGTATTTCCTGTGGTCATGTATGGATGTGAGAGTTGGACTGTGAAGAAAGCTGAGTGCCGAAGAATTGATGCTTTTGAACTGGTGGTGTTGGAGAAGACTCTTGAGAGTCCCTTGAACTGCAAGGAGATCCAATCAGTCCATCCTAAAGGCAATCAGTCCTGAGAGTTCATTGGGAGGACTGATGTTAAAGCTGAAATACTTTGGCCACCTGATGCGGAGAGCTGACTCATTGGAAAAGACCTTGATGCTGGGAAAGATGGAGGGCAGGCGGAGAAGGGGATGACAGAGGATGAGATGGTTGGATGGCATCATCAACTCAATGGACATGGGAGACCTGGCGTGCTGCGGTTCATGGGGTCACAAAAAGTCAGACACAACTGAGCAACTGAACTGAACTGAATCCAATCACAGCTTGTTTTGCACACTGTTCCCTCCTCCTCTAATCCCTCTCCTATTTCTACTTTTGCTTAATCTCAGCTCATCTAGATATATCTGTTCTTCAAGGCACAGCTCAAAGCCAGCTCCTCTAAGCTTGCCTCAATCATTGCCTGCTTATTCATCAGAATTCCATATTCCTTCATCTGTGTTCTCACAAGTTTCGGTTATTATTTGTACTATAATACTACACTTTTCACTATCTACAGGCATGTGAACATTACTCTCAAGTTCACAAGGCTATTTCTCGAGGATGGTACTTTTTTCTTTCTGTATATACATGACTGAGCATGGTGCTCTAAATCTAACACATGCCTCGTAAATGTGGGCAAAATATTACACTGAATATTACACTGAATTTAAGTGAACACTGACCATCTTGGAATGATGAAATGGTTTTGAATTTCCCAGAAGACTATAAGAATCCACAGGAAAAATTGTGCCCTACATGCTGAGAGCTCACTGGGATTCCTGAAAGAGCTGAGGACCCCTTCACAGCAGATCCCCCTCTTCTGTGCCCTATGCTGTGAAGACTGTGTTACATGCAGTGTAGAAGGAAGGAATCACATATAATGTACGAGAAACTCAAGTACCAGGCTCCAGAGGAACAGGTCTATGGACTCAAAGCCAGCTCTGTCACTGGTTGCAGCTCATCAGCTGGGACTTCACAGTGGGTCCAGAGCAGTCCATTATGGTGATATGCAGTTGACACATCCGACCCAAAGTAAATGCTCTTTTTGCTTCTTCAATGTCACAATGTTTATTTCATTTCAGCTGCCTCTTTGTGAGTTGGGGCAATTAAATCTTTCAAACTTTCCAGGTGGTAGCCACAGTAAATCCCTGCTTAGAGTCTCCTCAAGTGACAGAAGTATCTTGGATTGGATACATGAAAAGACAACAACACTCAGACAGGTGGGATCATCCCATCCAACTACTCGAAAGACCCATAGTTCCCTCAAATCCAGGCTTTCCTTGAGATGTATGTCTGCTTAGTTCACTGATCTGTGTACACTCGGTCATGTCTGACTCTTTGTGATCCCATGGACTATGGTCCACCATGAATCCATGAGATTCTCCAGGCAAGAATACTGTGATGGGTTGCCATTTCCTCCTCCATGGGATCTTCCCCACCCAAGGATTGAACCCATGTCTCCTGCATCTTTGGCAGATAGATTCTTTTATAACCGAGCCACTTGCAAAGACCTGACCTTCTGTAGTCATCCTCAAAAGGCGATACTCTTTGAGGAAGAAGAAGGCGTTGTAGGCTCATGAAGATAAGGGTACAAGAGTACAATGCTGATTTGAGAATCTCTGACACAAATGGTCAGAGAAGGCAATGGCACCCCACTCCAGTACTCTTGCCTGGAAAATCCCATGGATGGAAGAGCCTGGTAGGCTGCAGTCCATGGGGTCGCTAAGAATCAGACACGACTGAGGGACTTCACTTTCACTTTTCACTTTCATGCATTGGAGAAGGAAATGGCAACCCACTCCAGTATTCTTGCCTGGAGAGTCCCAGGGATGGGGGAGCCTGGTGGGCTGCCATCTAAGGGGTCGCACAGAGTTGGACACGACTGAAGCAACCTAGCAGCAGCAGCAGCAGCAGACACAAATGGTGATGAAATTCAGGCAACACAAAGATTCAGATAAATTCAAAGTGGATTCAGTTCCACTTGAAGAGAAAAGGCTATTGGTGAGCCCAGTTAAGACAGAGGAAAGTTCAATTGGGTACAGATATGGGGAAGAAGGGATATATGGAGATTGTGGCTGAAAAATCCTAACTCAGGTTCAAGGTTTTAGGTTTGTCTAGTGGTAATGAAAATCTAGATATTATGGTACCCATGGGTAGATTTTAGGGACTGGAAACAAATCAAACAGTTCTGACACCAGAATACAAAATATCTGTTGAAACCAAAGAGGAGATAAAAAGCAAGTGTGAAAAAAAAAAAAAGATTCAGATGATTAACTAATAGTTGAAGAAGTTGAAATCAGTTCGGCAGACAGAAGAGAATGGAGGTGTGGTTGTAGAAATAAACGGGTAAACAGAAGGTATGAAGTAGGAGCTACAGGAAAGAGTGAAGAAGAATTGATCTGTTAGGAACACTGCTACCCTGTTTTACTGCAAATATCCTTGAGAAAATGTGCTTTTAAATGATATCAGTCATTTACTGTCATGAGGAAAACTTGCATATTGATTTTTGATAGCAAGTCTGGGTAGAATGAGGTGGCCAAAGTACTGGAGCGTCAGCTTTAGCATCATTCCTTTCAAAGAAACCCCAGGGTTGATCTCCTTCAGAATGGACTGGTTGGATCTCCTTGCAGCCCAAGGGACTCTCAAGAGTCTTCTCCAACACAACAGTTCAAAAGCATCAATTCTTCGGTGCTCAGCCTTCTTCACAGTCCAACTCTCACATCCATACATGACCACAGGAAAAACCATAGCCTTGACTACCTCATGCGAAGAGTTGACTCATTGGAAAAGACTCTGATGCTGGGAGGGATTGGGGGCAGGAGGACAAGGGGATGACCGAGGATGAGATGGCTAGATGGCATCACGGACTTGATGGACATGAGTCTAAGTGAACTCTGGGAGATGGTGATGGACAGGGAGGCCTGGCGTGCTGCGATTCATGGGGCCACAAAGAGTCGGACACGACTGAGCAACTGAACTGAACTGGGTAGAATACTGATAAACAAGGATGGGGGTGGACTCTGAAATTTGAGGTGAAAAGGGACAGCTAGGGTAAGGAGGTTGGCTAGAGAGAACCTGAAGTGATACCTTTCACCAGAGTACATAAGGAAGGGAGACAGGACTGAGCAGACAGGATATATTTGAAGGTCATGACCCAGAAGGGAACGAACAGGGAGACAGGCATCTTCCTTGAGTCTCTGTGTATTCTGTAACACTAACAGGGAAATGGGAGAATTGGTTTCCTGAACTCAGCATGTCACATAAGAGTCAACTGCTAACCTAAAGATGCTCCATAATGGCAGCAGAGCCTGAAACAAAAGGCACAGCATGAAATGTAAAGTGACTTACTTTGTTGAGCATCAGGACACGACCAGCAGCCAGGAACCACTGCCATATGTGGCCCAGTGACAGAGCGCTTCTCCATTTTGTGTTACCTCTAGCAAAAAGCCAAAATGGCGGTCCAGTCATTGGGCACCACACTCCTTCCAATAACTAAGTGACATTTGAATCATCACAGACTTTTTGAGCAGCCTGTGGTATCTTTAGTGGACAATCCATCTTCCTCAGCCAGTACCCCTCACAGCCCACGGTCAGCTGCTGCTGCCTATGCCCAGCCTACCGGGCAAGCTATCCAGTCCCAGACAAGGACAATCCCTAATTCAGAGCCTCATTCTGACCTGTGGTCTATTGTCACTCTCAGAGTTAATGCCTCTAGGACTTCCCCACCTAAAACATCCACTTCTGACTTGTTTTCCTCAAATACAAGTAGATTTTTTTCCCCAATCGTGATCTTTTCATACAAGTGACTGGTCTGAGATGACAGAACTCTCCAGTCATCTCCTCTGGCTTTATCTGTGCAACCAGCAATAGAGAGAGCTGGGGAGAGACTGGACCCTGTAGAAACTCCTAGCTTACAACCTGAGTTTGTATCTACTCTCATTGCTCAGTGAAAGTCTCTTGTTTATTTTTTGATCCATTTCAATTCAACTAAGGTTAATTTCTCCAAAGGAACTTCTCTGAGGCTTTACAAAGTAAAACGGCTGCTCAAGCCTACGTGTTGGGAGACATTCTCAGTCATGCCTTTATCAATTCAAAGGTATTTAGCAGCATGTTTCAAAAAAACCATTTGCCTTTCTCCCATTCTGCCAGTTTTCCCTCTGCTTCTTCACTGTCTCTCCTATTAACACGGGTCCTATTATTGAGTCAAAAGTCTTCCCCTAGATAGGAGGGGGAGAGAGGAGAGTGTAGCACACTGAAGTTTCTAAAGCATTTGAGTTCAGGGCATTACCTAACTTCTTCTTGAGGCTTCACTGTTTTCAAAGTAGACCCCTATTTAGTAACATAAAACACTGAATAATCAGGTATATTTGGATAAATAAATGGTGAACCTGTGGGTTCCCAGCAGGTAATGATGAAAAATAAATAGCCCTCTCTGGTGGCAGGTATAAGTTTCATTGCTACCAGCACCTAAAATTGGACATGAATGCAAGTACTGAGTATTAAAGACAGCAAAGCTGAATGTTTTGAGTGACAAATAATAATGGGGACAAACTCAAGTAATATTACTATATGCTTTACTTATATAATTCTTAAGCAACAATTTCATAAGTAGATATGTTAACTTATTTCATTTTCCAGATGAGGAAACAGGCCCAAAGGACTATTTTTCGCAACTTCGCACAGCAGCCTGGAAGTCCATTCCATGTTGGAACCCACAGCTCTGATATCCAGAGCCAGCCCTGCTCCCACGACACCATCCTTTCTCTTATTCGGTTGGTGTTTCTTGACCAACAGTCAAATCCTCCGGCCAAATAGACCCCAGAATGGCTCAGGTTCTTGGCAGCTGGTATAGGCTGTTATTTGGAACATCAGAGTAGTTTGGAAGGCAAGTGTATGACCACTCATAGGTTTTCATGTTTGAACAATTCTGACAGCATCACTGGTTTGAATACAAATTTAACTTGTGATCTAAGTAGAGGCCAGAAACAGACTCTCCTGCCTGGGAGATGTTAATGATGGAGTCAAATTCCTTGTTTCAATAACTTTTAAGATATCTCTGAATGCAGGAGCAACCAAATGACCTCTTGGAGAAATGTCAGTCATCAGTGTTTGCCAACCTAATGAAGCTGGGGCTCAGTGGAGGCTCCCATGGAATACAGCAGAGCTCGGGTGACTGAGCACCTGCTTTACAGTAAAGCAGACCCACACCCAAAAATGAACCCCAGCGCCGCCCCCCCCCCCAAGCTGCATGGATTCAGTTGTGTCACATAAACTCCTCTGCACCTTAGTTTCCTTTTCTATAAAATGAAATGATAATAATACTTTCCTTTCAGGGTGATCCTAAGGATTAAGTAAGATAACTTGTATAATATAGTGGGCATATACAAGACCTCAATAAATATTAATACCCTTTATTACTGCTCCCTTTTCAAAATAAATTTAAGTGACTGATTTTTATTACATTAATATAACAAAGTTCACTTCAAATAACTTGTATTTTATTCAGTCTATTATGCTGAAGCAAAATGATCCATCAAATGTTTTTAAATGGACTTCACTTTTACAGTATCTGTCTGATGTCTCTCAAATGCAAAGGAACTGATACATTAGGCTGTCCTCTTCCAGTCCTACACACATATCAACAATCTTGAGGACATGGTACCAAGGTATCAATTTTCTACCTTACATCTGGTTCTAGATCAGTATTAGAGAAGTTAACTTAGAGACTCATAATCAATTATCTGCCATGGAATGAAATGGAAAGAAAATATCAGTTCATTACACATAGTGAAATGAAGTACTATTCTATAAAATGTTTACTTCATTTCTATATGATTCATATATTACATATATGTATAGATGCACTAGTTGGCACCATCAAACATAGTTTTTAGCATGGGTCCCAATCGAACAAGTTTGAATGCTATCACTTTGGACTGTATTCAGAGGCCCCAATAACTACAAGGTTAGAGCTCTAAGGATGGTCTGGAATAGAGCACCCTGGAAGCACTTTGTGTAGATTTGTTTTAGGCACAAGAATTAGGTTCAGCTTGTTACTAACCATGATGGTATGATGTCATCCTTAACTCTGACCACATAGCTGGCCAACACAGAGACAAAGATCAATGAGTAAAGAATGCATAAATGAAGTTGTCAGAGCATCAGCTGTATAATTCTGTTTGCAAAGAGCTGCAGTGTGGGTACAGACTTTGTTACCTGTTCAAGCACTTATGTTCCTTCTATTTTGGAGGACTCTGTCATGAGTTCAAACAAACACATGTCTCTCCCTGGATTCCCAGACTCGGCTGGGGAAGGCAGGAGGTGAGGAGGAGGTTTACTTTCTAGAGTAAATGTTGCTTCATTTGGTCTCTTGGGATTTCTTGCTTCATTAAATCAAATAATGGTCTACTATCTTTCTTTTATTTCCTACTTGTGCCATAGAGAAAATAGGTCAAATTGCATTTTATTCTCAGATACTCATCAATGACCACATTTTTTTCCAACTGTTCTTTTCAATTCCTGTTTGTCATCTTCTACTACTTTTTGCCTCAAAAATGTAGTGCTGAACCATGATATCTGCAATTTACCTTTAAATTTAGTTCCAGAAATAATATGTATGCCTACATGTTTCCCTACAGGATGTATTTATTTCTTGATCTCAATATAACTTGAATGGCTTTGGTTACAGTTGTAAGAAGAACATTTCTAAGAGAAGACAATCAGATCAGACAGAGAAGGTGTTAATATAATCAGAGCTTCTAAGAAAAAGCAATTTTGACAGATTAGAAATTGTATCTTCATGTGGATACTGCCCAAGTTGTCAAGCCCTCTTCCCATAGTGACAGCAGCTCCCTCAAACTTCTGGAATGCCCTGTCTTCTTGTCACATTACGGAAAGCCAGCCCGGAGCTATATTTGGACCTTTCTGTCAAAGAAGACTATGAAACAGGAAGTAAAGCTCCCTACTCAAGTTTCCAGTAACTGTTGCTGATGCTTTCTAGATGGTACCATGTAAGTTTCATGTGGAAGCTGAGGTGTACAGAGAATAAGTAACTTAACCTACCCTTCTAAAGAAGTGGTCTCTCATCTTCCTATGAAATCTGGCAATGTCCCTGTGCACCAACTTTGTCTCAATTCAGAAAACCCACAAGCAACAGAATGTTTATATTTGCTTGGAAGTTACCAGTGAGTAAACCTATCAGAGCAGACCCAGAGCCTGGCTCACAGCTGAGGAAGATGTGGGAAGGCAGATACGTTTAGCCTTTCCCTGTCTCTACACAGCCACTGGGGACTCTTGTGAGAAGCTAGCCACTAGCCCAGGGAGAAAGGGCAGGGCAGTGCTGAGTGAACAAAGCAGGTATTTAGTGCTTATAGATAATATCCAACTGTGGCATCTGTGGAGAGCATGGTGAGTGAGGGCATCTCCTAGGAAACCAGCAGATAACATGAGAGAGACAGGCTTTAACATAAAAAGAGCTGCAGGGGAAACAATGCATGTGAGCTAGAAATGAGCTGCACTTCATAATGCAACAGTCGTTTCCTGTACAACAAATAGGCCTGCCCTGCTCAGGGGGATGCATCAGGGTTCGGTGCAGGGACTCCTGAGCTCTGACTCTCTGGAGGTCAGGATCTCACACGTGACGTGGGAGAAGCAGAGCCTATCACGTTAGAAAGCTAACCTGTGACCTGTCTGGAGGCAGAGGTGGTTGACAGGATGATGACTTCTACGAGAAGCCACATCTCCTCAAACCTTTCTCTTTCTCCACTTCCCAAGACTTCATCTTTCTCATCCCTCGCTTCCTTCACACACACACAGACACGTTCCTTTCAAAAGTCTACTCCACTCTTTCCCTTTTAAAAGCCACTTCCAAAATTCATTGGGAGATTTAAAAAAAGTATGATGATTTTAGAACATCGTCATTCACCTGACTGTTTGGTCATGAAAGCATGTGTTTAAGTGTCTACTATTTGCTAAGCAACTCTCTGAGACAACCCAGAGGCTAACTGATGATCTCCTGTCCAGCACTAAGGCCCACACTGATGCCAGTCGAGCCTGACAGAGGACCTGAAATGTTGGACCTCTCACTGATGACTGTTCAAACTCTTGATTGCCAAGCAACAGGTGTTGCTAGCACAACAATAAACATACTTTATAATAATCTTCTGAGTCTTGGCATTTAGCCATTAAAGAAAAAATCTTCCTTGAAGAATTGCTAGAATTAAGAGGATATATTATTGTTTCCACGCTGTAGTTGTTACCTGGCTGAAAGTGTTGTTCCTGTCTGGTGAGGGACATGTTTCTATCCAAATGCTTCTCTTGCCCAAAAGCTGTCCGTTGAGATTGTCAGGATACACATCAAAATTATTTCAGGTAGTACGTACTGGTTATCAAAGATATTAAGCTTTCATAGAAACAACCAACCCACACAGGTGCTTTGATTCAGTTTCAGCTCTGATCTGATGAAGAAATCTCCCTGAAACTTATTTGAGCCTCTTTCTGGAGAGACATGGTGTGCTAAATTAAGCAACAGTATAAACAAAATCGCCAGAGAATTAAAAGGACAAATCATGGTCATCTCCTTTAAAAAGAAGGTAAAAAATGGGACTTCTGTGCAGGAAGAGGTTAGCACCACAGACCAGCATCCTGGTGGGAAGGGTTTCAAGGTATTCACATTCATTTATTACAGGAGTGGAAAAAGCATTTTATAATCAGACAAATCTAGCCCAATCCTAGACTAGTCACTTTAAAGTCTGCAAGTTGAGCCTCACCTTGATCCATTAATTTAAAAAAGAAAATTCTCCTGAAAGCTATCACACCCAACTATTGTAAAATGAAATGAGCTAAGTAATGACTCGTGCAAATTCCAGTCCTGGCTCATAATAGGTGCTTAATAAGTACTCCCTCCACAGCCTTGCCTTCCACTGAACAGAAATGTCATTGGGCCCATTTCAGCTGCAGCAGCTCTGATGTTTAAGCCACCTAGTGCTGCACTAAAAGAGAGCTCTAATTCAGCCTCCTCACAAATGCAAACTGACCGTGCCCATTAGCACACATTAGTAACGCTCCTGGTACTAATTGGGAAAGACTCACACACTACATTTTTACAAACTCCTTAAAAGCCTCTCCTCTCTCTCCATCTGTACCAGCAACTCGCCTTGAAGGCCCTCCCCTCACTCACTCTTCTCTTTCTCACTGCCCCTGCTTGTCCACTGTCTCTTTTATTCTGTGTCCACCTTCAGCCTTCACCCTGGACATGCTGACCTCCCCTTACCCTCCTCCTGCTAAATTTAGAGGCTGAGCTGTCTCCCTGGTGTGAGAGGTTGAGAGCCGTGGCAGCAGGCTACAGAGCCCATCTTCAGTTGGCTGTCGGCAGTGAGGGAAGGACAAATGTCAGGGAGCCCTGCTCCCCACTGCCCTCCCCTAGCCCCAGCATTCACTCCTCCTCAGCCTCTCTTGACAGGCAGGGTAAAAGGAGGAGGGCACCGAGGGCCTTTGAAGTCTGGCTGCCTGTCACCAAAGCTCAAAGAGACCAAGGGCTTGTCAGAGCACAAGTCACTGGGGCTCTCTCCCTTTCCCAATTAATTCAGTTGGCTCTGGAAGGAAAGGGACTGAGATATGCCCAGAACAGAGTTGAAAGCACAGCTTACTGACACAAAACTGCAGCATCAAAAAGTTTTCCTAAGCACCTGATCTCGACCATGGTGTGTGTGTTAGTCACTAAATCATGTCTGACTCTGCAACCCCATGGACTGTAGCCCATAAGGCTCCTCTGTCCATGGGACTCTCCAGGCAAGAATACTGGAGTGGGTTGACTCCCTTCTCCAGGGGATCTTCCCAACCCAGGGATCGAACCTGGGTTTCCTGCACTGCAGGCAGATTCTTCAGGCAGATTCTTTACCGTCTGAGACACCTGGAAAGCCCCCCTGGACACTGGAGGAGAACTTCATTCCCTTTTCCAAGAGTAGTAGCCCCTACACAACTGATACAGAGGAGGGAATCCAAAAACCGTTTCCCTGACTCCTGTTTGCCCCGTGAGCTGGTCAATGTTAAGAATCCTGTCACCAGAACTTTCTTTATTTCAGATTTATTTTTTCCCGCCCTCCAACTCTACCTGAAAATCTGGCCCAGTCACTTATAAGAATCGATGAAATCTCTGGTCTTTTTTGAGAATACACTTGGAAAAGGAAAAGCACAAATCCTCTGAAAGTGAGACAGAAGCACTGGGGGTGTTGCCAGGAGAGAGAGACTGCTGCTGCTAAGTCGCTTCGGTCGTGTCCATCTCTGTGTGACCCCATAGACAGCAGCTCACCAGGCTCCCCCGTCCCTGGGATTCTCCAGGCAAGAACACTGGAGTGGGTAAGAGACAGACAAGAGACAAGAGACCCCAAAGACGAATGCCTTTGTAGCCACTGTTCACCTTATGGCACTGTTTCGATTCTAAAGTTTTCACTGAACTAATGTTTATTTAGTCCCTGCTGTGTTCACTCATGTTCTGTCTTATAGATGCGTTCGCTCGCTCGTATTCTGTCTTATAATTCCCTCTCCAAAGAGAAGCCAGACAGGCCACTCACTGCCCAAGCCTGGATGTATACCAGCTCTTCTCCAAGGACACAGGGGTGGGGTGAGAACCAAGGTCACTGTTGGACCGGGGAGTGCTGTGTCACCTGCAATGCTGGAGTTTCAGTCAGGCAGCGGGTATCAACACTGACAACAGAAGACGGCACAGAAGATGTGGGAGGACATGCGATCCCTTAAGTTATATGTCGAGACAGAAAGTGAGGCTGAGGAGCTTTGATGGCTGTAAATTGACTCTTCACGTTTCACGGGAAATGCCTGCATGTGGGGTGACTTCATCCCTGACTCTCATTCTAGGTCATTTTGTTACAATGAAACCACACAGTAGTGCTGTGATGAGAAGAATTTGTCTGTCCACTGTCCAGCTCTTATAAAGAAACCGAATATATACAGGAGAGTGTAAATGCCTGTGAAATGCTGGGATGGACAGGTGTTATATCATCAGTTCAGTTCAGCTCAGTCGCTCAGTCGTGTCCGACTCTTTGCGACCCCATGAACCGCAGCACACCAGGCCTCCCTGTCCATTACCAACTCCCGAAGTCCACCCAAACCCGCGTCCATCAAGTCGGTGATGCCATCCAACCATCTCATCCTCTGTCGTCCCCTTCTCCTCCTGCCCTCAATCTTTCCCAGCATCAGGGTCTTTTCCAATGAGTCAGCTCTTCGCAGCAGGTGGACAAAGTATTGGAGTTTCAGCTTCAATGTCAGTCCTTCCAATGAACACCCAGGACTGACCTCCTTTAGGATGGACTGGTTGGATCTCCTTGCAGTCCAAGGGACTCTCAAGAGTCTCCTCCAACACCACAGTTCAAAAGCATCAATTCTTCCATACTCAGCTTTCTTTATAATCCAACTCTCACATCCATACATGACCACTGGAAAAACCATAGCCTTGACTAGATGGACCTTTGTTGGCAAAGTAATGTCTCTGCTTTTTAATATGCTGTCTGCTGCTGCTGCTGCTGCTAAGTCGCTTCAGTCGTGTCCGACTCTGTGCAACCCCATAGACGGCAGCCCACCAGGTTTTGCCGTCCCTGGGATTCTCCAGGCGAGAACACTGGAGTGGGTTGCCATTTCCTTCTCCAATGCATGAAAGTGAAGTCACTGAGTCATGTCCAACTCTCAGCAACCCCATGGACTGCAGCCTACCAGGCTCCTCCGTCCATGGGAGTTTCCAGGCAAGAGTACTGGAGTGGGGTGCCATATGCTGTCTAGGTTGGTCATAACTTTCCTTCCAAGGAGCAAGCATCTTTCAATTTCATGGCTGCACTCACCATCTGCAGTGATTTTGGAGCCCAGAAAAATAAAGTCAGCCACTGTTTCCCCATATATCTGCCATGAAGTGATGGGATCAGATGCCATGATCTTAGTTTTCTGAATGTTGAGCTTTAAGCCAACTTTTTCACTCTCCTCCTCTTTCACTTTCATCAAGAGGCTCTTTAGTTCTCCACTTTCTGCCATAAGGGTGGTGTCATCTGCATATCTGAGGTTATTGATATTTCTCCCGGCAATCTTGATTCCAGCTTGTGCTTCTTCCAGCCCAGCATTTCTCATGATGTACTCTGCATGGAAGTTAAATAAGCAGGGTGACAATATACAGCCTTGATGTACTCCTTTTCCTATTTGGAACCAGTCTGTTGTTCCATGTCTAGTTCTAACTGTTGCTTCCTGACCTGCATACAGGTTTCTCATTTCAACATTCTATAGCCCCAAATCAGAGCCTCCTTTCTCATTCAACTACTTCTACTAATTTGACTTCAGATGAACTGTGCAGGAATGTCATCCTAGTAAAATTAAATGTAGAGACATAAAAGGATTGAGTGTTTATTGTGGGATATGGGTGGTGGGTGCTGCCCCAGGTCCCAACTCCCTGACCACTCTACAACCCACACCCCTCACAGGGGCAGTGATTGGGTACATACTGAAAATGATTCAACTTGATTGGCAGTTTCAACAATTTGTCCAAGTACCAAGAAACTGAAGAACATAGGAATGCTCCCAAGGAGGAAAAAACTGTGTATGTCACTCTGCTATAAACTACAAGCAGTTTCAGCAGCAAAGTAATTCTCTTCAGCCAAAAGATTCACTGCCAGCTGAGGACCACACACTTAAGAGGATCTGTAAGTGTGACTGAAGATGGATCACCTACCTGCTGCTGGCCTGGCTGGTGCTATGGGGAGACTGGGTGCCATGGGCCCTACTGACAGGCCTTACCTCCAGCAAGCAAGTTCAGCTCTGCAACGTGGGCAAGGAGTGGATGAGTAACTTTGTCACTTCACTATTACTTGGTCTTTCCATAGCATATTTTATTTACAGTACAGTGTTAACTCACTTGTGAAAGCCAGAGTCAATGAAGAAGTAGTTCTTAGATGGCAGAACCCTTCATTAGTCTGGCAAATGGGTGTTGACCACCAGTAAGTTTCAGGAGCTGTGGCAGGCCCCCGGTTAAAGGGAGAGGTGAGTACAACCTCCGCTGTGTGTTACCCACAGACACACATGGGTAATGCAATAACCAGGTCTGACACCAGAAAAAGAGAGAGGGGAGGGAACAGGTGGTTAGAGGACACGGGGAACACTGACTGCATCAGCTCTTCCAGCCTCTATCAGGCAGGAGGGAGGTGGCTCTCCTCGCCCAGGGAAGTCACTCTCAGGACTGTAGAGACTGGCCCCCACCAGGTCTCGTGGAGGCACAATCTGACTTTCTATCCTCGTGGAGAGCGATGGAAATGAATATTTAAAGGTATGGGATCATAAAACTGTGGGACATGAGAAAACATCCGCCGTTGAAGCCTGCTGGCGACACACCGCTCCATAACGTGCACATGGTTATGGCTGCCCAACTGCTTCTGGCTCATTTGCAGAAATGCCGCACCTGAAGACTGGCATCCTGCCCTTCACCCTGGAAGTTTAAAAGTCACCAAGACTAGTTCCCTTGACCAGAGAACCCAAGCGAGCAAAGGCACAGCTACCACGCCCTGAACCCGGGAGCCAGCCCTCCTTATTCCGTTGTATCCGTGGCTCCACCCACATGATTAATGGTGCGACAGAACAGGCAGGAAGCAGGTTTCTGCATCAAGTCAAAAGCATTGGTCAAACGGAAACATTTGATTTTACGACTTACTGTCCTGTTTAAATTACTTTGTCATTGGGGTTAGTTAAAAAAATATTTCCAACTGTAGTTGTACAGGCCATAGCTCAGTGTTTTCTTCTAGATTAATATGTTAACACACTATTCCCCCAGACACATTGTTTTGTATGTTTTAATACAGATGCATACATGCATGGATCTTGTACACACATGCACGGTTCTTGTACACACATGCACATACATATGCACATTTCTTCCCAGAATACTGGCGCATGCCACATACTTTTCATAGATATGTTAAAATAAAGCTTTAGTTTCATCCTAAATTCTCCATGTTGCCTGGATCATTGTATCCCTGACATTTCAATATGATAAAACTCTGCAGAGGAGAAGCTTCTGTCCACTTGAGCCTTGCCAGGGCCATGGCTTCATCAGGAATACCAGTGATACCTGCCGTTCTAGCAGCAGCGACCACAAGACTTCCTCTGGGCACAGATACCATGGAGCTGAGTCAAAAGGACTCCGGCAGGGTCTGCATTTGGACCAAAGTATAAAAATTCCAGAAGGAATTTAGAGGAAGCTGAGAACTTCATTTCCAAGAGACATCCTTTCCTCTCTGGAGCACTCAGGCTGAAAATAAAGCTCCTGGAGCAGGAAGACCATCCTCCTGAAGTGCAAAGGACCAATGCCAGAGCCCATGCAGAACACAGGACTCCCAGAAGAAAATGCAGGCACTGTATGTGCTGAGGAGAGCGAATCAACCAGGTCCAAAGGCAGGGATATAAAGGCATGGAGGGTGTTATAGACTACATGCTTGTGTGCCTCCAAAATCCATATGTTGAAGCCCTAATCTTCCATGTGATGGTATGGTATTTCAAAGGTGGGGTTTGGGGAAGTAATTAGGTCATGAGGGTAGAGATCACTTGATGGGATTAGCGTCCTGAAAAGATACACAGAGAGCTCTCTGTTATCCCACTATAGCAGGACACAGCAAGAAGACTGAAGTCTGCAGACCATGAAGAGTATCCTCATCAGGAACTTAAATGGCTGGCACCTTGATCTTAAGACTTGCGGCACTATAAGAAATAAACGTCTGTTGTTTAAGCCACCATGTTGTCATGGTGTTTTGTTTGGACTGACTAAGACAAAAAAAGAAGGCCAAAGCTGCTAGCTGCAAAAAATTCTACTCAGGCACCCATGAACACCAGTGGCAGCTAATTTCAAGCTGCCTGGTGGAGAGAGCAGAAATCCCTCTGATGTAGGTTCCATGTTTTTTGTTTAATTCAGCCAAGGTGGACTGGGACCTGCTGGGTACTCAAACTGCACTCTCTACAGAAGGTTTCTGAACTCCAGGACCCTGCATTCCAGTAGGCCAGGCACCAGACTTCAAGATTAAAGGAGGACATGGAGACATGTTCAAGTTCTCAAATGAACGGTCTGGGTGGAGCCTTGATACCATATTCAAAACTGCCAATTCTACATGCACTTTGCTCTTAGCTCTGTGGAGTGCTCAGAACAAAATTATTTCAGCAGAATAAAATTGAGCACCCTTTCCCCCTGCTCTTGGGTGCTCTGTCCTCTCCCATCTGGATCGCAGCCCAGAGCTAACCTGCTGACAGGAGCACAAGACCACAGTGTCACCAGCAGCTAGGGGGAGTCCTAGGCGGCGCCAGGCTCCTCCTTAAGGAGAAGGCTGAAGATTTCCTAAATCATACAAGGCTGCTGTGACAGCAGTCAGAGCAATAATAATAATCATGAGCACTGGCCAGAGAACGATTCTTGAGGACAGACAGTGAGTCTTTCGCTTCACCGTATCCTTGACTGAGCCTGAACCCAAAATACTGTTCAACAAATACCTAAATGCATAGAAGGCTGAATGGAGGACTACACAGGTAAATGCAAGAATCCCTATCTTCCCATCTTCCAGGGTCACCGATGCCTTTTCTGTTTAAATTAGATTAGTCTAATTCCTCTTCTGTGGCTGCAGAAAGCCCATGTCTCTGAGCAGGTCCCCTGTCTTAGTAGTGCTATGAAGCCCAGGAAGGGTGGGCAGCTGACTGCCCCCAGGGTGAGGGCTGCTCCTCACTGCTCGGTCTACAGATGCTCTGAGCTCCTCCCTGCTGACTTCTGTCCTCGGGGCCCATCCCTGTGCTTTCTGCTCTGCTTCCCCTACACACGGGCACCCTCTCTCCTGTCTTCCCTAAACCATGGCGGGCACTCAGCTGTAGAATTTCAGAACTCAGTGCAGTCTGAGAATGTGCCGGTGCTGAGAAGAAAAGCCTCAAAGTTTAATATCAGAAGCCACAGCTTCTAGTGCTTGTCAACACAATGCAAGTCCCTGGTGGAAGGTGGATCCGTCTTTGGGCAACAAAGGCCCTTAGGGTCGTCATACATCTACCCACACACTCTACCAGCTGCTGGGGACACTCGCAGGTAGCAGTCCCTGGAGTTCTCCCATTCTCTCCAGATCAGGAGTCCTGCATCCTGCCTTCCTCAACTCCAAACAAAACAGTTCACCCAGAGCCCTTGCCCAGACCACAGCAAGCCCATAGACCTACACCATCAAGCAGAGTGGCTGCAGGGCCTCCTTTATCTTTGTCCCCCTCTTCTTCCAAGGTGAGGCTCTGAACTTGGTTTTACATAAGCAACAGGCTCACTAAAAAGTTCCCCGGGCCAGAGAACACGACTCCTTCAAAGACAGATTCTGCAGATTACAGATTAGTTGTGCCAAAGTGTACTTTTTAGCCACGTAAGTGTCTGGGATCTGTCCCAAGAGGGAGAAAAAACCCTGAAGGGCCTCAGTACAGGTGGCCGGGGCCACCCACCAAGCATCTCAGGGCCTGGCCTAAGCAGTGTCACCCACCACTATTCAGCGTCCCTTGTCCTTTCTCTGGCCTGTTCTGTGGAAAGGACTGAGGAGGAGGACTGTCGGAGCAGACAGGGCTGGGCGGCAGGAAGGCAGCAGCAAACTCTCTTCTACCACTGACATCTTAATAATCACCAAGTTTTCAAAGAAACTTCAAAACACAAGGAAACTTCCCAATGAAACTGACTTCCAGTGAAATGCATTTACCTCTCAGCTCTTCTTCACATGTACTTTATGACAGCATCACGAGTCTCCTGCTTCAGGATGAAATCTTGTCAGCCTGTAAAAGCAAAGCAGGATGGAAGTTAGTGTTAAGGAAAAAAAAAAATGTCAGTCAGGCTCTTAATTGCCTCCGAAGCTGCTAAGGAGGTGCGGGGCCTCCAGCCCGTACCCACGGTGCCCACAGTGAGCCCACTGACCTGTGAGAATGGCCAGGGCAGCAGCCTCTCTGTGGCTGGAGGTGACAGGCTGCACACAGGAAGTGGGCAGGTGGATGGTAGTGCTGACTCCCTGCACAAGGCCCACCCAACTCTATGCCTCCCTTCCCCAGGGCCAGGAGTATTCTCTGCAGGGGACTCCCATCAGCTCCCTCTTTCAGGGAAAGGTCTGAAGTCATTTGCACTCTCCTGTCCTCTTCCCTAGGGGACCAGCTTTCTCAGCCTGAGCTCTCAACAGCAGCAGCAAGAAGATGGGAGAGGGATGTGAGAGAGAGAGAACCACTCTTTCCCGCCTCTGAAATTCTTCTTCATGGCAGCTTCCCTCTCCCAAGCATCCTAGGAGTCTGTCTTCTGCACAAAATACTGTTTTTCAAAGTTCTACTAATTCCTTTCCTCACCCAGAAAATTATCCTTGATTGTTCTAGGCAACGAAAACTTCTCCCTTCCCCAGATTGAATTCTGTCACTCAGATTCAGCCTCAGATCTGGGCCTGGGAAGGCCTCTGGCTTCCCCTCCCAGTATAACTGAGCAGAGGACTAACTGCTCACACACACCAGGCAGGGCATCTAATCCAGACCCACAAAGTACAGAAGATTTGGAATGTCATTCTTTTGTCTGTCTGAGAAAGACCTCCACACATGGAGAAAAATGCCCTCCCACTGAGGTAAAAACCCAAGGCCTCACTCGCTCCAGCTACTGATGGGGGCTGGTGGCCTGTCAGTGCTGGTTTTGACAACCCTACTTTCTGACCTGCTCTTGTTCTTAAAGTTCAAGGCTTTTCTGGAAGCCACAGGGGACAGGACCATGGTATTTGTCAAGAAAATCACATCTGTACCAGAGGGCTGAAAGAAGGCTGAGTGAAACGTGCCACCATGCGGTACCAGAGGCTTCAGAATGACAACTGCCAACACTCATCTCTCCATCACTGAAGTGCCTGAACACAGGAACTCAGAGGAGGGCCTGGGAGTCACTGTGGGGCCAGAGGTTGGGTTGGAGGTGGAGGAGCTGAGAAGATGGAGATTTAGCTGGGCCTGGGCCTTGATAAGTAATGGAAAACAGGGAGCTACACAGGAAAAGGCCTGGTCCTGGGAATCATGAAACGTGGCTTCCAGTCATAACTTGGATACAACACACTGCAGATCCTCCAGGAAGTCAGTGAACATATCAGAACCTTTGTTTTCCCAATTTCACTGTTAAATGAGGTAACAGCTAGACGCTCATGAGCTTTAACATATAATGAGAAAAGAGAAAATGCCCAGACTAGGGGTTAGGAGTGGAGGTGCTCTGGTGAACCTGGAGACCATTAGCTGGACCCAGAAAGCATCACTGAAGAGGAAAGGGGAAGAAACAGCTTGCCTTAGGAGGTAGAGATGAAGGAGGGGACCGGGCAGGACAACTGCAAAGGCGGAAGTAGAGGAAGGTGTCTTCTGGGTTGGTTATGTGAGCCAGGATCTGGGGAGAGACATCCAGGCTGGAATATACTTTGGGACTCTGCGTGAACACGATAGTTCCATCTGGGAAGAGAGAGAAGTAACTGCGGTGGGGTGGGGAGTGAGTGTACAGAAGCAGTAAGGACCCTGAAGATCACCAAATGGTACTGAAGCTGGTAGAGCAACTATGTTATCTCTTTCCAACTTTTGCTCAGTGACTTCATTTTGAAAAGTAGTTTAAAATTGGTGGTGGTGGCGGGGGGAGGTGGTGGTGGGACAGTATATACGCCGCAGAAAACTGGAAACTAACTGGAGCTTGTTTCCTAGGAGCTGGTAATTAAACATTTACCACTGACCAAGGACATCTAATTTTAAGGGAGGAGATAAAAGGCCAGTAAAAGAAAGGACAAAACAGCTTCAAAGATGTAGGAGCAGAACCAGAAGGGAATGGTGTTCTGAATCCAAGGCAGGAGAGACAGCCCAGAGCAAAGGGCCTTCATGAGATGGAGCCAGTCCAGCTGAGCCACTCACACTCCGGCTAGCATGTCCTGAGGCTTTGGTCACATGCTGCTGGCCCCATGCTGGAAGGGGAGGTGACCCTAGCGTGGGTTTCTGTGCCTTTACCACCTGATCAGGCATCACCCGTGGCCTCACAGGACTAGAGACAGCACGGACTTTTTTCTGACATTTCCTCTACACCCTTGGCACTTCACAAAATGAAGGCATCATCAGGAAGCTATTTCACAACATCTGAATCCTCCTCTGACAGACAACATTTAGCCAGAGATGACAGAAAAACTTCATCTTCCCCGGAGTGTAGACCTGAGAGTAACATGGAGGAAGCAAAAGCCTCGTTTCGCAGCTAGATTGCACTCAGACCCTGCCTATGCACCCACCACCCCCAGACTCATGACTCTCCAGGTTCTGGGAGCTTCTCGATTGTTCTCTGATTCTGGGGCCCGTTCTCTGCAGAATGCTGGCAGGCAGCAGTTATGTTATGTATCTGCTCCGTGCTCAGGCAAGAAACCATTATGTTCACGGATCATTATTGACATCCTGACATTTGTCACCTTCTTTCATAGCAGTTAAATCTTGCTTTATCTGTAAATGTCACCATGTCATTTATTCATGAAAGGGGTCACATTCCTGAAATAGCATGCTTCAGTTTAAAAGGGGAGCTTGCCTTTCTTCGCAGTAGGTAATCCTCAAACAAACTTTACTGCTGATAAGTGCTTTTTTTGTTGGAGTTTCTTGGCCTTAAATGACATCCTCAAATGTAGAATGCAGTTCTGTGTTTGTGGAAATAAAATCTGAATGTTGAACAAGAGAAGATTGTTGAGATTAGGGGAAAAAATGAAGGTTTTTCTGTTGCTACCATATGTAATAAGCTGGGTGTAAACAGATTTGAATTTTTTTGAAAGTAAGCCATGATTTTAATAAGATTGTTATGCTTCTGGAAATACGCCTGTGGCCTTTTTGAATCATTTATGCTTCAGATACCTCAATAAGATGAGGGGCTTTTGAACCTTCCTGGGGTGATCCCTTAGCTGGGGACACTGGAGGAAAGAGCCCAGCACACGTAATGTGCTCATTCCTCCCAACCCCAGATCCCAAGGACACTGGCTGAGAGATGATTAGCTCTGGAACTTATGCTGGCAGGAAGAAATTTCTCCTTTACAAAGCTTACTTAAAGTTCACTTTAAGGAAACTATATAAGTTATCGTCCAAACCCAGACACTTTCTTGAGAGGGAGAAGAGGCACTAAAAATAATTAACAGGTATTAATTGATCTACAACTACCGTGAAATGAAACAAAACAGGGCATATGGCCAGCCAAACTTTAAGGCTTTATCAACTGTCTTGTTGAAGAGGTTTACATCCACCAGCTGCTAATTAACCATTATCCAGGAGAAGCTGTTCTCCCTGCACGTGAGGTCCTGCAGCTATCTGCCTCCAACTCATTTTTCTAACCCGACAGCTCTAGAAGTGTGGTCCACTAATGGAAATGGCCTGAAAAGGCTGTTCAAAAAACGGATGCCCGGCATCTACTTCAGAGCTACTAAGTCAGAATCTCCAAGAATGTGGATCATGCACCTGTATGTTAACAACACCTCCCCGGTCCTGGAGGTGAAATGCACACTGAACTTAGAGAACCAATTGTTCTGATCCAAATCTTTTGTTCTCCCCACCTACTCTATGTTCTGGTCACACTGTGGTAATAGGAAGTGGGTGGGTAAATTCTCCTTTTTTTGCCTAGAAAAGTAACTTGCAGATGGGGTGGGAGCTGAAAATAGATTCTCCATTGTGCACAAATACATAGGCTGCGGCATTTCCCGCATAACGCCATTAAACATCAATCTACTCCCCCGTGCAGAGTCATGTGTGTAGCCATCTCACACCCACTAGGTGCAGATGACATGCACAAATACTATCTCAGAGGAGCTAGGAGATAAGAAAAGGGTTAGATGACATCAGGATCATCAAAAAAGGTGATCGAATGCAATTAAAATTGCTCAATGTTAGAAGAAGAAAGGGCGAGGGAGGAAGACTTTCCCAGGTGCTAATGAGATCCTTTCTGAGTGTGATAGAGACTATGGCAACAAGTATCACAGACCACAGCTGAACCTGAGTTCCCATCGGTAAGCCCAGGCCAGGGTCACGGTTAAACAGATATCACTGCCTCAGACAATGTCCTCATTAGTTCACTACAGTCATTACTGCCGCGGCAACAGCAGAATGCCTTCATCCTGCTGATGGCCCTGAGAGCACCCAGGTGGGTGGCTGGCAACTCAAAGCAGCAAGGCAGACAGAGAATTAGAGCACAGACTATTCGTGTGGTGCTTTCAGATGCATTTTCTCACCTCCCTCAATTCATTCATAGGTGGAGCTGAGCCTAAAGCCCAGACATGATCTATAGTCCCAGGTGCAGCTTCTCCCCCTGTTCCCCTTGCTTCTGGGAGAAGAACTTGGCACCAGCACTACAGAGAACATGTGTTAGGGCAGTATCTTCTAACGTTCCCCAGGCCCCTATAAAACTGAAACCCTCCCACCATGACTGAGCATGGGCATGGCCATCCTGTTGAACTCCAGCCTAGGCCAGTAGTCACTGTGGACCAACGGTGAAAGTCCAAGAAAGAAATTGTCATGGGACCCGGAAGCAGTGATTGAGTGTCTACTTCAAGTCCATCTCAAACTCCGGACCTTCCATTTATAATTCTGTACCCCATCAAGGGAGTCCCTTGTCTAACCTTCAAATGCCTCTGCTCCCAATGTTTCATTCTCATTTAACTAGACAAATTCACCCTCAAGTTCTCCCCATCTACCCTAAGACTGGCATTTCACTGAACTTCATATTAAAGAGAGAGTTCTGTTAAAGCTCCAGACTACTGTCCAAGAATATTAGGCCAGGCCTACCCAGCACCCCTACCAGGCTTCCCTGGTGGCTCAGAGAGTAAAGCATCTGTCTACAATGAGGGAGACCTGGGTTTGAGCCCTGGGTTGGGAAGATCCCCTGGAGAAGGAAATGGCACCCCACTCCAGGACTATTGCCTGGCAAATCCCATGGACAGAGAAGCCTGGTAGGCTACAGTCCATGGGGTCGCAAAGAGTCAGACACGACTAAGCGACTTCACTTTCACTTTCTTTCACTTACCCAGCACCCCCAAACTCTCTATATGGGTTCCCACCCCAGGCACCTCCCCTCAGGCACATCAAGAGCCCTGTCTGGAGCTGGATACTGAGTGGGAGGGGAGTCGGGACACAGTTCCTGGTCTAGTGGAAGTTTCAGACCAGTTGAGAAGACAGAAAGGGTCAAGGAAGGGGGCAAATCTACACCAGTCAGACCACCTGACACCAGTTCTTCTGAGCTTCGGGCCTCTTAAGGACTATGTGAATTATTTAGAGGAAGTTCCTTACCTCCTTGAGCCTTAGTTTCCTACTAGATGGAGAGCATATCAATCTATGACATTCACTGTAAAATTGACCAAGGAGATGTATTTCTAGCTCTTTACACAGGGATACCCAGTAGGGATAAACGTTAATACCCTTTCTTCTGGCCTAAAAGTTAAATATAAATATGGTCATCAGCTCTGAGTTAGGAGTAAAATTTTACTAACTGCAACAGGCTCATCCTCTCACTTGTTCAGTGCCTGTGAGAGAGTAGATTAACCTGCAAATGCCTCAGGTTCCTCATCTGTGGACTGTAATTGCTGTCCCTCCAGCTACCTAGCTTCAGTTATCATCGAAAGAAAAGCACAAGGCACGTTTTAGAATGGCTGGGAGCTGGCTGGGAGACGGTTTTCAGAGAGGTGCAGGGTGGGGCTCTATTATGACCACTGGGATTGAAAAGACAGCTCTATTTTCTATTCTGTCTTTCTGTTAAATTGAACTTCAGCCCTGGAAATTAATATCCCCACTGCATTTTAGTGAGGTGGCTCTATTTTTACAAGCGCCGCAGAATCAAGCCCTGATCTGTTATGCTGTGACCTTTCTCCAGGCTCTGCATCAGGGAATCATAATTCAGGGCTGGCCTCAGCTTTGGAAACCTCCATAGGCCTTTTATGACATGAGTGCTATTGAATATTCTATAAAATCTCCTTGGAAAACTGGCCCACATTTCTTTATAATCTCCCCAGACTGTTTCTGAAGTCCCTCTATAGATTTTTTACTCTAAAAATCCATAGTGTTTCTTAATAAGGATCTGGGCCTCTCCTAAGGGATTGTGAAGAGGATAAGGCTGGATCGGGTCCCCGGGGGAGGATGAGGAGGGGCAACAGAAACAATCCTGTTAATGTTAAGCCCCTGGATGAGGATTCTGAGCTTAGGAGCCTGTCAGCAGGATATAGCCACTTCCAGTAGATGGACATGAAGGGAGGAATTGAGAAGTTGAGCCATATCCACCTCCCGTCTCCACTGGATCCCATGTCCTCCTAACCTTGATAAGGAGAGGTCCGTGTATGGGAATCAAAGCCCCTACACCTTCTCAGATGTCCTCAACTGTCTCTTTCTTTCTCTTGATCACACTCCACCTGTGCCAAGCTGTCCCCTTGCTTCTGCATTTGTATGAAGTACAATGTCACGGGGCACGACATCTGGCTTTCTGAGCATTTTCTAGGGAACAGATCATACAACCTGAAAGTGCATTTTTGTCAGCTCCCTCTGGATGTAACCTTGACTAAAGAGAAATAAAAATGGAAGGAAAACTGGGCAAACAAATACCCCTTTCCTCTTCAATGTTAATTGCTTCAAACAGTGGTTGTTTTTTTTCTTTGCAAACCTTCGCAAGAAGTCCAGGGTGCAAGGAAACATGGCTGTGAGGACCCAATGCATCTCTAACATGCTCAGCAGAAGCCTCCAACAGCACAGGAACACAGCATGGCACTGCTTTACATCTTTCCTTGCCCCACTTTCCCCTTTCTGCCTGCGCTCTCAACACCTCCATCTTGCAACTCCCAAACAAATGGTTAGTACCTTAATTCCTGCCACTGACACTGCTTTCACAAGGACCTGGGCTAAAGTACATGGCTTTACCAAGTGTGAAGGTCAAGCAAGTTGTGACAGGTCCCATCAGAGCCAGAATGTGATCCCGGGGGACAGAACTTCTATATGACTTATCTCTGTGCCACATTACACTGCTTTTGCTTAGCCCAGGATTTGGCACATGGCATGTATTCCACAAGGAGCTGAAACATATGGCATCGAATTGAGTATATTAGAACCAGAATAAAAGTCTGAACACTGTACCCCAACTGCCCCCCCACAAAAAAATGTTTTCTTCAAGGTGAATGAGTTATGAGACTCTGAGCTCCTGCCAGTACCACCTGATAGAATCGGGGCACTTCCAACAAGTCTTGAAAAGGGTCAAGCATCATATACTATCCTGGATTAGTCAGGGCTTTCCAGAGAAACAGAACCAAAAGGAATTCAGAGAGGATAGAGAAAGAGAGAGAGAGAGAGACTGATTTACTATGAGGGATTGCCTCACATGATTATGGAGGCTAAGTCCCACAGTCTGCCATCTGCAAGCGGGAGACTCAGGAAAGTCAGTTGTGTAAGGCAGTCTGCATGTGAGGGTCTGAGAATCAGGGAAGCTGACAGCATAAACCCCAGTGTGAGGAGAGGGGAGGATTGATGCCCCGGTTCCTGCAGTCAGAGAGGAGGGGCTGAAACCTCCCTTCCTCCACAGTGTCCTTTGCTGACTCACTGCAATTCTAAAAACTCTACTCCACTTGGAGCACAGATGGAAACCCAGCAACATTAAGAAGGCCTCTGGATCTAAAAACAAGGAATTCGAAAGCCTGGACTCTAAAGAAGAGGTAGTACCACCTCACTAATTCCCTGTGGACTAAAAATCAGGTTTAAAGATACAGATGTCTCATGCAGATTTCCTGGTCCCAGAGTTCAAGAGGGCAGTGACAAGGATTATCACTAAAAGGAACAGCACTTAGAAATTAGAGCCAATAGAGACACTTTAGGACAGAAGCTGAAAATGGATGCAGCTTCATGCCAGAGTGTGTCACTATGTTACATCCCTAGTTGAAAATGGATATTACTAAAGACCAAGATAATTTAGAGGTATGGAGGGACTAAGCCATGAAACAGCTTCATTTTACAGATAGGAAAACTAAGGCTCAGGGAGGCTGGAAAACTGGGAATCGGGCCAAAGTGTTCTCATACAAAGCCCACCATGCCCACTTCTTCCTCCAGATGAGCCACCCAAGGTGAAATAGTGACTACAGCTTTAAGGAGGAAAGGCAGATGACAATTTATCTCTTCCAGAAAGTTTCAGAAAATATAGGCCTCTAACCAAGGAGACTTAAGAGATCTGGAGAACACTTTTGTAGGGCAGCTCCTTCCCCAAGGACACAAGCCAAGCAGGGGTCTTGATACCTGTGGGAGAGAGGGGCAGAGCTCCAGCTGTGCAAAAGCCAGAGAGCTGCCCCAGTGCTGCTAGTGAACTCAGCCGGCAGCAGCAGGTCTGTCTACCTAAGATCTGGCCTCCCATCTCTGGAGACCTAAAGAACTAAAACTCACGTATGGCCAGAGGCAGGGAAATCACCCAGCAAGCCTTGGGCACGCTACTGGATTTGGGCAGCTCCTCTGCTGAATTTTAATGAAGTAATTAAGAGCTAGATAATAGAGCTGGGGCTCTGCAGAGCAACACTCATGGCCCTAACCTCTTTGATATGTTCCTGCATCAGGAAGCAACTCTATCACTAAACGGCTTCATTAATATTCCAGCCAGCTCTCTGCCTCTTAAAGTGATCTACACCAAAGTTTGTTAGTCTTTTAAATTACCTGATGAAGTCCCTTGGAAAAAAAAAAAAAGAAAGAATACATTCTGGGGAAAGAACAACATCACAGGGGGTGCTAGAAGAAGCAGATCAGTTAGGCTTGTTCATATTTTCTCTAGTCCGGGTTATGAACAGAAATAATGATGGGACCACTTCATCCATTCTGATGGGGGACATGGCTTAGGGCATGGCAGCCAGGGCAGCTGGAAGCCTGTCTTCACCTGGGATGCCTCTGCCACTTGGCAGATACCTGGACTACTGGACAACACAGCTGTTAACTCCTTGACCCAAAATAAAGAAGCTGAATGCCTGGGCTCCACATGGCCAGAGGGCTTTCTTCAGAGAAACCTACTCTTCTACCCCAGAGGTTTACCTTTGTCACTCAAGGTGCAGGAACAGAGAAAAGTTGGGTCTCACCTGTGTGTTCTCTCCTCTTCTTTGTCTTCTTGGTCCTTAAGGCCCATTTGACACCTTACCTTCCTGAGTCCTTTCCTGTATAAACCTAGAAGCTTAGAGTTGGGACCTCAGAGTTTAATTTACCCCAGTCCCGCTCCTATATTACCACTTTAAAAAATCCTTGATAAAGAAGATCCAGATTCTGTTTGAAAGATTCCAAGGACAAGGAGCTTGCTATTTCAGAAGTTCAGTGTCAAGCATTTCTTGTCATAAAAATATACTTCCACTGAGAAGAAATCTGTTTCCTGACGACCTCAATGACTTAGAAATAGGTGTTTGGTGTAGCCAAAAGGGGATTCCCTGATGGCTCAGTTGGTAAAGAATCGCCTGCAATACAGGAGACCCCTGTTCAATTCCTGGGTTGGGAAGATCTGCTGGGGATGGGATAGGCTACTGACTCCAGTATTCTTGGGCTTCCCTTGTGGCACAGCTGGTAGAGAATCCACCTGCAATGTGGTCAAAAAGAGGGAGCAAAAGGGAGCTTATGGTGACTGGACAGTTCTGTATCTTGACTATGGTGGTAGTTACATGAAGCTATGCATGGACCTACACACACACACACATAAGTGAATGTAAACCTGATAAAATCTGGGGACTTCCCTGGCAGTCCAGTGGTTAGGACTCCATGCTTTAACTGCCGAGGGTGTAGGTTCAGAACTTGACCATGGTGGCACCCTGATCTCAGACTTTACAGGCTTCAGAACTGTGAGGAATAAATACCTGTTGCTTATGCTACCCAGTTTATGATATTCTATGATAGCAGCTAGGACTAAGATAAAAAACATTTCTAGGTGTATTCTCTAGCAAATTTCAGAGAACAAAAGCTACCACCCAACAGTCTTCACAGCCTCGGGGCATTCCTAAATTTTCTCCTGGAGTTGGCCTTGCCCTGGGTGGGCTAGGTCTGCCCTTCTCATGGCCTTTTCTCTGATTTGCATCTTGGATGCTCTTTAGAAAGCCTTGTTTTGAGAAATAAGCCCTCTCTAACCTGGCTGTGCTTCAATTTATTCCAATAAGATCTAACACATCAACCCTTTACTCTGAAGAAGGCACAAAGTTAAGTATCAGGAGCAGAACACAGAAACCATGCCCATCCTGTGCTCTCTTCAGTCTCCTCCAGGAGAAAAGATAATCAATCAATCTAGCTCAGAAAGTGTCAAGTCTTTCTCCAAAGAGCTTACACTAACCAGTCTGTAGCCATTAGATTCTCCTGCTGATCCTTCTTTACTAGAGAATCCATGTGTCAGTGCATTAATTAACTATTGTTTCAAGACAATGCTGCGTAACGAACAATCCCAAATCTCATTGGCTTATAACAACAAACATTAATTTGTCTCCTTCACTGGTTTACCAGTAGGCTGGGATTCAACTGATCTCAACTGTGCTCTGCTAGGCTTGGATCTGGACTAAGGATAGAGTTCAGGTATGTTCTAAGTATCACATCATTTTCTGTGGACCAGACCTATCCAGAGCATTTATTCCATGGCAGAAATACAAGAGGCTAAGCCAAACCACCCAAGCACATTCATAGCCTCTGCTTATGTCATATACACTAATTCTATTTGTTAAAGTCATGCTTAATATCAATGGGGCTTATATTCTTGCTCTAACGGAAAGAGCACCAAAGTTACAGGGCAAAACTCATGAAGGTATCTCTATTACAAGAGAGGAAAAAAACAGTAAAGATCAATAATCTATCTACCATTCAGTAATAACTAATTTACTGTTTGAGACAACTTCCCCAAACCTCATATGCCCCTACAGAGCAGGGTCTCTGGAGCCCAAGACATGAGACAGAATCAATTGGCCAATCAGTTACACTTCCCTTCCACTGCGGCTTAGCACAACAATGGCCCATTGTAACCAGTAAGCAGCTGTAGACACAAAGGGAAACATCCTTTATTGTGTCTCCCTGGCTTTGTTCCAGGCCCCAGTAGAACACAAACCAGAATCCCAAGCAGCCTTGGCACTGGACACAGGTGAATCATCTCTGCAGCAAGTCTGCCAGTCTCCCAGAATACAGTATTAGAGTCAAATATCCTGAGACCAGACCTCCTTGTCCATGTCCACCACTGTCCTCAGAGGTTGTGGTATCCTGGTCCTCAGGAACAACTGTAATCACCCAGTCATGATGATCAAAGTTTTATTAACTGCCTTTTTCAGAGGGGCTTACTACATGCCACATACTGTGCAAAATGTTCTATTTTGATATACTCTTCCAAAGACCCTGTGTGATGGGCATTAATCACCCCCTCTTTATCTATGAGGTTCAAAAAGGTGTGATAATTTTCTCAAGGCTCCATAACACAAGGCAGGGCAGCTGGTGGAAGTATAAATACAAACGAGACAGAGGTCATACGATGGACCCCAGCTCTTCTGTTAAACAACATCCAAATGGTTAGTTCCAATTCTACAGTCTCAGTTCTACCATTCATAAGTTACTACCATGAAAACAATAAGAAGGCTACAGTGAATTAGCGTTTGTTGTTTTAGTTGCTAGGTTGAGTCTGACTTCTTTGCAAACCTATGGACTATAGCCTGCCAGGCTCCTCTGTCCATGGGATTTCCCAGAAAAGAACACTGGAGTGGGTTACCATTTCCTTCTCCAGGGAATCTTTCCAACCCTGGGATCAAACCCGCATCTCTTGCATTGCAGTGGATTGCTTACCACTGCACCACCTGGGAAGCCAGTGAATTGGGGAAAAGCTTTGTGCAGAACTCTGTATCCCTAGCAGAACAGACACAGGAATCTTTGGCCTGTGACTTCAAATCCTACCTTATCTCTTATGGTCTATCTTCAGAATAGCATCTCTGAGCTACAACAAAGCTCAGTGACAAGTCTACGGAGGAAAGCCTGGACCAGAAGGGGAGAAAAGTTCCCTTGTGTCAGACTGTAAGTTTCCTTATCCTCAGTGGCTCAGTATGGCTTCCCCAGACTCCATCCTACCAGGCTGTTCTACGGCAGGCTCAGAGAAAGAAGACTGCCCACCCTATGCTGACTGATTTATAACTGCCTCTGCCCCACAGGGCTACTGCAACAGGAGCTGCCTCAGTCACACGGCCGTTGAGGGAGAAATACACGGCCATTTCCCCAGTTATACCTAAGAGCTCCCCAGCCAGGCTGTCTCCCTCAGAGCTTGGGGAATGAACTCCCGTAAGAAAAGGGGGCTTAGAAGAGAGAAGGGGTTGACTGGCTAGAATGGATAGAGCCCTGATTCTCTCTTGAGGGTCTCCCTTCCAGGCCTGTCAGATTACTCAGATGGAGGCCCCACATCCATCATGTTCAGAATCCCTGTGTTCCTCTAGTGGTCAACCTCCAAGGGTACCTGGAGCAATAAAACTATCATGAAGCCACTCTCTGTCCTCTGTTAGTCCTGTGACACCACGTTTTTAGCCAATGCTGGGGAAGGAGGCTGGCTGCTGATGAAGGTGAGATGACAAACCTTCCTGAGAAGGAGGACCCAGGAGGTCCTCAGCAGACAAGGAAAACGAAAAGGCGAGCCAGATCCTAGACCATGTCAGGCCTGTATCCAGATAATGGCTCTCTCGTCTGAGCTCATTCCATATTCTGTTACCACCTAGGCAGACAGACGTGTAAGAGGAAGAAAGGGAACTGTGAGCCCAGCCAGGAGGGGTTCTCCTGGACAAAGGGCTGCAACGACAGCTGCCCAGTACCCATGTAACTGAGGAAGATGTTGGGAGAAGCCAAGGCTCCTGTATGTGTTTTCTGTGATAAAATGTGATTTAGGCCAGAAAGAGCCCCCGAAGATTCCTTCTTCACAAAGTCATCATAATAGGTTATTTGACTTTGGAAAACAAAACAAAGAGACAAGAACACTTGACCGAAACTTTGTGGAACAGTGAACAGTTCTTTCTATCAGCATTCTGGCTGATATTCTTCTCAATAAATTTGAAAACAAAAGGCATATTGGCAGTCTTTTTCACACCGTGTGCTTCTTCAGCTCCGGAAAACCTTGGCTAGTGAAGTGCCCCTACCCGGGGCTCCCACAGCTCAGGCTCTCCACAGCACAGCTCACATCATGCCATGCTGTTACGGCCCTTTGCTCCCTGCCCCTCAAGGAAAGAACATTTTCAACTTTGTACATTCTGGCTGATGGGAGTTCATTAGGTTTATTGAATAATAAATACATAGAGTTCCACTTTCTCTGATGTTCCTACATGTCTCCCTACCCTGCTATGTGTGCTCAGAGATTTCCTCTTCTTTCAGTTTTGGGACTCAGAAGCTATGTAGCCTGGCACTGGGTTCAGATCTAGTCCTCCCAGATGGAGGGTTCAGCAACTCAAATCAGGGGCCAGACTGAAAAAGTCTCTGTGCCCCAAACCCTAGCACCTCCAACAGAAGAGAACTCACGGGTGTGCAGCTGGTGGTGGTGGTGTAGTTTCACGCCCACCAGCTCTCCAGCTCACCTGAGAATGCTGAGCACCAAGGTCAAGATCACAAATATTGTCTTCTGCTCTGAGTCAAAGGGGCACAAGGTCCCTAGCAATGCTCTAATTCTACCATTTCCATTTTTCTGCCAGTGACTCCTGGGGAAGGCCACACGGTCCACGATGCATGGAAGGCAGGGGGAAGGAATGGTGGGTATTGGTGACACAGGCAATTCCTGCTCTCCAGGAAAGGAAGCTGCAGTGCCTAGGAGACCAGTGAGCTCTCATGAACCATAAGGTACAGTGGCCCCTATTCCCCCCCACCTCTACGTCCCAGATCACAGGGTACCTCAAGCTGCTGTGCACAAGCTTCTGAGTCAGAAGAGCTCACTGACTTCTCCCTCAAAGGCACAAAGGCCTAGAGGGAACTGGAGAGAAAGTAATGCCTCATAATATTATCTAACTAACATTCTAAGGGTCCCAATGTCAGGAACCTAGAAAAGTACCTACCCTTGCATGCACACACAAAGCCTCCTCTTTTTGGAATCGGCTCATCAGCAGGTGTTCTCTGTCAACTAAAAAAGCAGATGGAGCCCTTAAGCAACAGCCCCAGCCTTCACAGAGTACCCTATTTGGATGGGGTGGCAGGACTCACACAGAAGCAGCTGAGGACACCATACTGTGGACAGACTCTACAGGTAACACAGGCCTTCAGAGCAGCAGGAGTTCCTATGAAGGAGGGAGGTCACCGTGACTACAAGTTCCTAAAGGTGACGAAGCCTGAGCTGGCTCCCAAACGAGAGAGCCATCAATTTAAGCAGAGAGAAGGCTCAGAGAATTTTAAGTTGAAACACCACATAAAAGCACAGATTTTGTGGTAAGATATGCAAACTGTACAATTTCAGCAATGGCACAATGGGCCATTCAATCCCATTGTATAAAATGATGCTGTCTTCTTAAGCTTGATATTAGTTTAAAATAAAATAAAACCATTTCCCGCTTGATTACAGTTAGAATCAGAGAAGGATTTTCAGTCTGACCCTCAGTAGTGTTTAAAATAGTGGAAAAGAGCAGATAAGGCATTGAATAAAATAAATGTTTCTGATCTCAATCCAGTTACTGCTGAATGCAGCAGCGGATTGGAAAGGTAGGTCGCCTCTGGCATTCTCAGCCATAAGAAATTTAACGATGGATGAAAATGGATAAAATCAAGATGCTCTGATAGAATGGGAGGCTTCAATATCTCAGAAAATTAGGATCCTTGTAACCAATTTTACAATGGCTGGATTATAGCTAAATAGGATTTTAAGTCTATTGTAAATGAAAGGAAATCTAATTTAACTGGGCCACATCATTTTTACTGAAATGCGATAAATGCTAATTTCCTTGCCGGCACCAGTGACTTGGCTTGTGATAGCAGTTTGTAAGGTGCTCAAGTCTGACCAATCTCAAATTGGCCTTTTCTAGTTCTGAGGCTGAGCTTCGAAATCATGTGTTTGCCGGGGGGGTGGGGGGGGTGGCGGGGTGGTGATAGTTACGGGAAGCAATCAAGGTTTTACCTGCTTGGCTCCACAGCCTCATCACCATGTGTCCAAGGTCACTTTTGAGAACCACCCTCTTTATCAACATGAGCCTAACCAGAGCTACAAGACAGTATCACAAACACCTGATTTTAACAATTCTCCCTTTTTGTTTTTTAATTATCCCTGTCTATGTTCTAAGCAAAGTACAAACTATCCTCCAAAATATGCAAAGGCGTTACTTTCACAAACACAAAAGCCGAGAGACAGAACGGCAGACAGTGAGCAGAGAGCATGGCTGGTGCACAAGATACCAGCTAAAAAGCAATGGCATGTGTGTGTGTTACTGAAATGCCCCCAAGCATTCCAATTCTGGAGTCATTCTTTCCTTTAGAATTCAAATAAAATCACTGGAGTCCCTGTTTAGTTTCTCTACCACACAATTCTCTGGGAACGTAAACACATGGTTGCTGCTTGTCCCCAAGGCAACCGCAAACCATCCCTGACACTAGACTGTAGTACTTAACCAACTTTCCCAAACACTTGAGGGTGTCATAATAAATTACAATACTGAAGAAGAAAACTTAAAACTTAAGTTCTCCTAAAATCTACAAGCCATAACACATTGCACACCTTCACTGACTGTCCCTCCTTAGCCCTGGCTGTGTTAATGGGGTCTATCCCAGGTTTTAGCAGTTCCTTCTACGGACTTGTCTTGCCGATCTCCCCAGTGCCCATCCCCAAAACCATCTAATAATGTTATTTATGTTCATAAGTATAGCTAATATTTACCTAGCATTTACATATGACATTGTTTAGGCCCTTTATCTGCATTAATTCATTCAGTTCTTCTAATAGTCTTAGAAAATGGGTTATATTATATTCATATTTTATAGGTAGGGAAGTTAAAGCACAAATAGATTGATTACCCAAAGTTTAGAGAACTGGTATGTGGTGAGGTTATGGTTCAAACCCAGAAGGCTAGCTCTAGAGATACTGATCTGAACTTTCATACACTGCATATCCAAAGAACGATCTCTAAACACAAAGAAGACCTCGATCATCCTAGTATATGAGGCAGTTTAGTGGTTAACCTGATGTGTCAACTCAGCTAGGCTATGGTGCCCAGTTGTTTGGTTAAACAGAAGTCCAGATGTCTCCATAAAGACACTTTTTAAAAAACAGAGACCATAAGAAAATCATTAAATAAGTGAATGAGTAAGTCAGAACTAAATGACTAAATAATAATGAATGATTAAATTGATAAAACTAATAACAAAGTAAATAAATCACTGTACTCTTTACAGTGTGGATGGGCTTCATCTAAGCACAGAAGGCCTTAAGAACAAAAACTGAGTTTCCACGGAATAGAAGGAATTCTACCCAGGACTGTAACAGAAACTGAGTTAAAATTACTTAAAATTTACTGAGAAAGTAGATGCTAATCATTCTCATCATAGGAAAAGAAAAAAAAAAAAAAAGAGGTATCCATTGAGGTGACAGACGTGTTGATTGTGGTATTTCACAATATATACATATGTCAAATCATCAGATTTTACATTTTAAATATACACAATTTGTCAATTATACCTCAGTGAGCTGTAAAAGTAAATACAGATGTGAGAGAAAGGGAGCTGGGGGAGAATCTTTTAAAAAAGAGGACTGCAACACAGAAACCCTGCCTGAGCTTCCAGCCTGCTGCCCTGTAGAACTAGGACTCGAGATCTGCAACATCAACTTTTATCTGAATTTGCAGCCCACCACCCTGCCCCACAAATTTCAGCCTTGCTAGACCCTACAATCAAATAAGCCATTTTTTAGAAGGCTACACATAGATCTATAGCTCTTGCCAGGCTTAGGTCTTTCAAGACTTTAAAATCTTGTTTCTATAGGATGCCAACCCAAGCTTAATTTTTATGCTTGATTGTTCTGAAAGAAACTTCCCAGACAGGATAGAGGCAGAAATAAAAAGGGTGAGGGAGAACCTTCCACAACCTTCCCCAGGGAAACTTTCACCAAGTGAAGATGACCCATACTCCTTCCATCCGGGGAGAATTCCGGGCTGTAACCCTGTGGTCCACACATGAGGCAACCTCTGCTGCATCCACAAGGGTTTTCTCAAGACATATCCAGCTCACACACTGCCCTCTGTGAAGGCATGTTAGTTCCTTCTCTTTTCTGCACGCTGTGTGCTAAGTCGCTTCAGTCGTGTCCAACTTCTTGCGACCCTACAGACTATAGCCCTCCAGGCTCCTCTGTCCATAGGATTCTTCATGCGAGAATACTGGAGTGGGTTACTCTGCCCTCCTCCACGGAATCTTCCTGACCCAGGGATCGAACCCACATCTCTGGACACTGCCATAACCTGAATATTTAGGTCTCCCCAAATTCATATGTAGGAACCCTAATCCCTTAAGGTGATGAAAACAGTAGGTGAGACCTTTGGGAGGTGATTAGGTCATGAGAGTAGAGCCCTCATGAATGAAATTAGCATTATGAGAGATGCCATAGCATTCCCTAGCCCCTTCCCCCCATGTGAGGATACAATGAGAAGCCTGTGACCCCACAAAGGGCTCTTATAAAACTCTGGTAGCACCCTTTTCTCGGATTTCTAGCTTCCAGAATTGTGAGAAATTTTTGTGGTTTATAAGTCAACCAGTCTGTGGCATTTTGTCATAACAATCCAAAGACAGTCACCAAAATCTCCTTATGCTTCATGGCACTCACCACATCCTGCCCAATGCCATTAGCCACATCATTTGGCTTAAACTATGAAGCATGGGAATTGAAATCTGCTGACCAGAGTCCAGTCGTCTTCCCAAAATAGGATAAATATGCCACTCACATTTGGGAAAACCTTGTGTCTTCACTCCCGGGTTTTGTTCGTCCCTCACCTTTTCCCAGCTCACTCTACAGTTCTCACTCTCAGACATCAAGGTCAAAAACATACAGCTTCCCTTACTCTCCTACAGTACTCCCACTCACTCATTCCACTCCATCCCACTGGCCTTTGTGTTGTTCTTCAAGGAGTCAAGAAAGCTCTTTTCTGCTTGAGGACCTTTATAGTCACTAGTTTCCTCCTCCCAGAATGATTTTCTCAGAATGTTCTATGCCTTCCTTCTTCCTTTTGTTAAAACTTCAGTCCAGTTGTCACCTTCTCGGGCCTTCCCTGTCTAAAGAACATCTCCCCCATTCTCTTAGCCTGCTTCCATTTTCTTTATAGCCCTTTGCCTAGGGAAAACTGAAATAGAATATATATTTGTAAGTAAATAAATATATATGTATGTGTGCATGTTAATTGTCCACAGAACCCCATCAGGATGAAAGCTTCATAAGAGCAGCAGCTCATTTTCTCCTTTGCTCTCTCCTTTCTCCTCAAGATCTAAAGAAGTGCTTGGCATATGGTACCATATTCAGTTAAATAAACTTAATAGTAATTTTATATGATTTAAAGGGTTCATCTTTTTTTCCCTCCAAATAAGTGAACCAGTATTCCTATTATACACTACAAAATAAACCATTACTCACCCACTGGTTTTGGCTTCTGACTTTATCATTTGCCAAGTTCTCATATTTTAGGTACTAGAAAAGTAGGTTGAAATTACCATTGGAAATATAAATAATATGAAAAAAAAATCGTTATATCTAGTACCTTACATAGGACTTTCTGCAGTGTGCATATTTTTTAAAAGCTCACAGTGTGATTCCTGTGTGTCCTCCTACCTTTGCCCCTCATGAAGAACAACCGCTCTAGCTACTTAGCACTTCATGTGGGCTCAGCACTGAAAGATAAAGAAATGGTGTAAGGCATAGATTTTGCCCTTGAATCACTTACTGTCTCAGTAGGGAGACAAAACATGTACTGGAAACCATCAGAATATTAAGTACTAAATTTTCCAGGAAATTATACACATGGAAGAGCATTAAGATAAACGCTGCAGGAGACAATCAGAAACAAAGAATAGCTTGGTTGCCCGTGAAGGATTCATCGTGACTACCTGATTTTTATAGAGAATAATAAATAAAATGGAATTCTGCTCTGTCCTTTTGGGAAGAAAGTTCAAACTGGCAGTTTTCTCCACTTAACATCCAGTTGCTGTTGCTGTTGTTTTTTCCAGTTAGGTATCTGCACATGAAAAATGAACCACATTGATGGGACAAGCAGAAATTATGTAAGAGCTTCTAACTACTCATTTACTTAAAATTAAGTGGCTATAACACAACTGCCTGAATTGAAGCACATGGTGGATCTGTTACTCAATCCATCCCATATGGGTATGCTTGTGTGTGTGTGTGCAGCAGCCTCTATGTATTTATCTTCTTAAACCATACCACAGTGAAGTACCAGACTCCCCATCCACAGGCTGGTCATGGAAACTCTGTCCCAAACAGAAGCTCTGAATAGTGTAGCGTTTCTTTTCCAGGTGCTTTAGGGGATTTCTATTTGAAAACCACACAGCATTTCTAGTAGTAGAGACTTTCAAAACACTTTGCAGTATATTTCTACACTCCCCCACTCCTTGGCAAATGTATGAGATCATTGAATTTGCATTTTGGTATTAGACTCATTTCCGGTTCTGTGTTTTTCTTCTTTTCTCTCCTCCTTTAAAAATACGTTACCTGCTTTAAGTCCATATTGAAACAAGGCATGAGCAAATAAACATCTATTAATTTCTAGCATCTCCCAAGTGGTTCTCAGTGTGTGGGCTTGGGAACAGCAGCAGCAGCAGCACCTGAGACTTGTTAAAATTGCAAAACTTAAGCTCCACCTCAGACCTACTAAACTAGCAACTTTGGAAACAGGGCTCAATAATCTATATTTTAATCAGGATTTTCATTGATTCTGATGCAGGCTAAATGTGAGAATCACTGTCCAAAAAGATGACAAACTTACCAGTGCTGCTGGAATCATCAGAGAGGCCCTGAAAATGAGAGTACCTAGGGCTTAACGGCTGGGTTAACCCTGGATAAGAATATTCGGCCATCTTAACACTTCTGAGAATTTCACCCTATCCTGTAACTTCCAATGATTATATGGCAAACAACTCCCCAGATATCCTGCAGTTCAGTTCAGTCACTCAGTCGTGTCCAGCTCTTTGCCATCCCAGGGAGTGCAGGACGCCAGGCTTCCCTGTCCATCACCAACTCCCAGAGCTTACTCAAACTCATGTCCATTGACTCAATGATGACATCCAACCATCTCATCCTCTGTCGTCCCCTTCTCCTCCTGCCTTCAATTGTTTCCAGCATCAGGGTCTTTTCCAATGAGTCAGTTCTTTGCATCAGGTGGCCAAAGTATTGGGGTTTCAGCTTCAACATCAGTCCTTCCAGTGAATATTCAGGACTGATTTCCTTTAGGATTGACTGGTTTGATCTCTTTGCAGTACAGGGGGGCTCTCAAGAGTCTTCTCCAACACCACAGTTCAAAAGCATCAATTCTTTGGTGCTCAGCTTTCTTTATAATCCTTTTGAAGTCCTCTGCACAGGAATTGTGAAGGAGGTTGCCATTATCTTCATTACCTCCACAATACTTTGGTCTCAGGTCAGCAACAGGGAGGGAACACAGCCCTGCCCATCAACAGAAAATTGTATTAAAGATTTTCTGAGCTATTTACTTACAAATGGAAGGCTTTCTTATCTCTCCTTGCTATTCTTTGGAACTCTGTATTCAAATGGGTATATCTTTCCTTTTCTCCTTTGCTTTTCATTTCTCTTCTTTTCACAGCTATTTGTAAGGCCTCCCCAGACAGCCATTTTTTTGCATTTCTTTTTATTGAAGATGGTCTTGATCCCTGTCTCCTGTACAATGTCACGAACCTCTGTCCATAGTTCATCAGGCACTCTGTCTATCAGATCTAGTCCCTTAAATCTATTTCTCACTTCCACTGTATAATCATAAGGGATTTGATTTAGGTCATACTTGAATGGTCTAGTGGTTTTCCCTACTTTCTTCAATTTCAGTCTGAATTTGGCAATAAGAAGTTCATGATCTGAGCCACAGTCTGCTCCCAGTCTTGTTTTTGTTGACTGTTTAGAGCTTCTCCATCTTTGGCTGCAAAGAATATAATCAATCTGATTTCGGTGTTGACCATCTGGTGATGTCCATATGTAGAGTCGTCTCTTATGTTGTCAGAAGAGGGTGTTTGCTATGGCCAGTGCGTTCTCTTGGCAAAACTCTATTAGCCTTTGCCCTGCTTCATTCTGTACTCCAAGGCCAAATTTTCCTGTTACTCCAGGTGTTTCTTGACTTCCTACTTTTGCATTCCAGTCCCCTATAATAAAAAGGACATCTTTTTTGGGTGTTAGTTCTAAAAGGTCTTGTAGGTCTTCATAGAACCATTCAGCTTCTTCAGCATTCCTGGTTGGGGCACAGACTTGGATTACTGTGATACTGAATGGTTTGCCTTGGAAACAAACAAGAGATCATTCTGTTGTTTTTCAGACTGCATCCAAGTACTGCATTTCGGACTCTTTTATTGACTATGATGGCTACTCCATTTCTTCTAAGGGATTCCTGCCCAAAGTAGTAGATTTAATGTTCAACTGAGTTAAATTCCCCAATTCCATTCCATCTTAGTTCATTGATTACTACAATGCCGACATTCACGCTTGCTATCTCCTGTTTGACCACTTCCAATTTGCCTTGATTCATGGACCTAACGTTCCAGGTTCCTATGCAATATTGCTCTTCACAGCATCAGACCTTATTTCTATCACCTTGCTTCTAGTCCCATCCACAACTGGGCATTGTTTTTGCTTTGGCTCCATCCCTTCATTCTTTCTGGAGTTATTTCTCCACTGATCTCCAGTAGCATATTGGGCACTTACCAACCTGGGGAGTTCACCTTTCAGTGTCCTATCTTTTTGCCTTTTCATACTCTTCATAGGGTGCTCAAGGCAAGAATACTGAAGTGGTTTGCCATTCCCTTCTCCAATGGACCACATTCTGTCAGGCTTCTCCATCATGACCCGTCCATCTTGGGTGTCCCTACACAGCATGGCTTAGTTTCATTGAGTTAGACAAGGCTGGTCCATGTGATCAGATTGGCTAGTTATCTGTAATTGTGGTTTCAGTCTGTCTGACCTCTGATGCCCTCTCTTAGTGCCTACCATCTTACTTGAGTTTCTCTTACCTTGGACATGGGGTATCTCTTCACGGCTGCTCCAGCAAAGCACAGCTGCTGCTCCTTCTTGCCTTGGACGTAGTGTATCATCTCTCGGCCGCCGCTCCTGACCTTGGACATGGGGTAGCTCCTGTGCCGAGCAGATGTCACTACTGTGTCGTGCAGCCACCACTCCTGTGGCAAGAGGAGAAAAGGAAAGATATACCCATTTGAATGCAGAGTTACAAAGAATAGCAAGGAGAGATAAGAAAGCCTTCCTCAGTGATCAATGCAAAGAAATAGAGGAAAACAATAGAACAGGAAAGACTACAGACCTCTTCAAGAAAATTAGAGGATACCAAGGGAACATTTCATGCAAAGATGGGCACCATAAAGGAGAGAAATGGTAAGGACCTAACAGAAGTAGAAGATATTAAGAAGAGGTGGCAAGAATACACAGAAGAACTATACAAAAAAGTTTTTCACGACCCAGATAACCATGATGGTGTGCTCACTCACCTACAGCCAGACATTCTGGAATGTGAAGTCATCTGAGTCTTAGGAAGCATCACTATGAACAAAGCTAGTGGAGGTGACGGAATTCCCATTGAGTTATTTCAAATCCTAAAAGATGATGCTGTAAAAGTGCTGCACTCAATATGCCAGCAAATTTGGAAAACCCAGCAGTGGCCACAGGACTGGAAAAGGTCAGTTTTCATTCCAATCCCAAAGAAAGGCAATGCCAAAGAATGTTCAAAGATATCCCTCAAGCTCTGTTGAAATGTCAGTTTTTAACTGAGGCCATTGGTGTAAGTTTATTTTGATTGAGAACAACTTAGACAACATTTCTGGAACTGCAACAAAGCACCCAAGTTTTCCATGGTTAATGATAGAAAAACTGACAACCTAGATGAGTTTTCAAACTATCAGAACTAATGCCCCTTTCACTATCTTGAAATGAAATTCAAAGACAATATAGCTTTCCTATGCACAATTTTAAAGTAATAAAGTATCTTATTGGTAATATAAAAGAGAAATAGACAGAAAGCAATCTATAATAAAATGACATATATTTTCATAAGTGAATGCTTGAGCATGCCCACCCCAAAACACATAAAACAGATGGCTGCATGAATGAAACCTCTACAAATACACATCCATGCAGGAGTACTATGTTGGCAATTCAGTCATGATAAGAAGCACTGCAGTCAGTGACGGGATTTTCCAAAATGGTGAACCAAAACTTGGTAAAATTTCAAACAAAAAAGAATATAATTTTTCTCAATTTACATAGTGGCTACATTCCTGGAGAATTCAGTAAAGAGAAAAATGATACAAAAATAAACTTTGCTTTTATATATAAAAAATGGAGCTTGCTTCTAGCCCCAAATGATTAAAAACATGTTTTCCACCTACCTCTATATATGGTGGGTTATTCAAAACTCATGAGACAGAGTTTAGAACTTTTGAAGTAGTTCTTCAGAATTACTCACTGTGAAGAATCGTACTACATATTGAAGGACAGCCCCTAAATTTTATGTGCATGCTCAGTCACTCGATCATGTCCGATTCTTTGTGACCCCATGGACTGGAGCCCACCAGGCTCCTCTCTCCATGAGATTTTCCAAGCAAGAATACTGGAGTAGGCTGCCATCTCCTTCTCCAGTGAATCTTCCCAATCATGGGATCTAATCCATGTCTCTTGCATCTCCTGCACTGGCAGGAGAAATGTTTACCACTGTGCCATCTGGGAAGCCCTAGTATAACTAGTTCATGTCCAGTAAGTGTCAGTGATTCTGCCCAATCATTATGACGACCACAAGTGTCTCCTATAAATTTCCAAAACACTCCTTAGGAGGTAGTAATGCAACCACTAGACAAAAAACTAGACAAAACTAGACAAACTAAAAAACTAGACAAAAAAATAAATCTGTCTGAATATTCATTCATCCATCATTTACTCAACAAATACATAGTTGATACGTTTCCAGTACAGTGCTTGGTAAATGATGGGACCACATAGCTTACATTCTCTTAGGGAACATGGAGTATTTACAGTCATCATGAGACCACAAGGCAGTACATAATCAATGTTACACTTAAAAGAGGTATAAAAAGCTGCAGAAGCTTATGGAATGAGCACATCACTTCTATGAGGAGTCAATAAAGACATCACAAAAAACACACTTTGATTGGACATTGGAGGACGTGCAGATATAAACAAACAGAGGCAGTGAAGGGCAATTTAGGGAGAGGTTATAGTTTGAGAAAATATATCTGAAGCATATGTGGGAAACATTCAATCAGAATCTCAGATTTCTCATGCAAGGACTCTAGGAAATCAGTGTGTTCAGGGAAATGTCTCCTGACTCTGGTTTGCTCTGTGAAAGGAGCGCCTGCATCTAAACCAGGGTGGCCAAAGACAGGCAGTAGGCTAAACCCATGAGTCACTGCTGTAAATCTTGTTGTTATGAATCTTTAGGATGTCCTCAAATACACTGAGGGACTCCATAGGTGCTATTGCTGGGGAACTGACCAGTATCCTCCAGCTGAAAGCTCATCTTACTAAATCAAACTGATCACATGATAGAACATCATGTTCTTTAGGGTAAGGCATCACAAACTAGTCATCATTGTGACTCTCCATATCTGGCCCTAAAGAAACATTTATCAAAATGACTGCTAAGAACCAACAAAACAAAGTTGTCAAAGCAACAAAAAGCTGCTTTTTGAGTTTAAGAGTCTATAAATCCTCACAGTAAATATATACAGAATAGGGTTGTGACCTTAAAATATTTTTTATGGTCTCATGTTTTAATTTGTTCAGGTGAAAATAGCCCTCCTTTTCCAATGAAAGCAAAGGTGTTTTTTTTTTTAATTTCAATAAATCCAAAACATACTGATATATTTAGAGAAGGGAATACAAATCCCCAGAAATCCCATACCTCAGATATAATGATCATTAACACTTTCATGCTACTTCAAGCATAATTATGTATCTATATGTTTTGTTAATACCTACACATACATCCTTTTGAAAGGAGACATTCTGTACATACTACAAAACTGACTTTTTAAATATAAGAATATATTATGGGCATGTTTACATGTAGTTGGGCTTCCCTTGTGGCTCAGCTAGTAAAGAATCTGCCTGCAATTCAGGAGACCTGGGTTTGATCCCTGGGTTGGGAAGATCCCCTGGAGAAGGGAATGGCTACACACTCCAGTATTCTGGCCTGGATAATTCCAGGGACTGTACAGTCCATGGGGTTGCAAAGAGTCGGACATGACTGAGTGACTGACTTTCTCTTTCACTTACATGTAGTTGTACAAATAATTGGGGCTTCCTTAGTGGTTCAGTGGTAATGAACCCACCTGCCAATGCAGAAGATGTCGGTTTGATCCCTGGGTCGGGATGATCCCCTAGAGAAGGAAATGGCAACCCATTCCAATATTCTTGTCTGGGAAATCTGATGGACAAAGAAGCCTGGCAGTCTATGAAGCTACAGTCTATGAAGCCACAAAGAGTCAGACATTACTTAGTGACTAGGTCCATCTAGTCAAGGCCATGGTTTTTGTAGTAATCATGTATGGATGTGAGAGTTGGACTATAAAGAAAGCTGAGCATGGAAGAATTGATGCTTTTGAACTGTGGTGTTGGAGAAGACTCTTGTGAGTCCCTTGGACTGCAAGGAGATCCAACCAGTCCATCGTAAAGGAGATCAGTCCCGAGCGTTCACTGGAAGGACTGATGTTGAAGCTGAAACTCCAATACTTTGGCTACCTGATGCAAAGAACTGACTCATCTGAAAAGGCCCTGATGCTGGGAAAGATTGAAGGAAGGAGGAGAAGGGGATGACAGAGGATGAGATGGTTGGATGGCATCACTGACTCAATGGACATGAGTTTGAGTAAACTCCAGGAGTTGGTGATGGACAGGGAGGCCTGGCGTGCTGTAGTCCATGGGGTCACAAAGAGTCAGACACGACTGAGCGACTGAACTGAACTGAAACAACAACAACACAAATAATTAACTTATTTTGGGGACAGTTTCACAGAATTTCACTGTATGGATATAACACAATTCATTTAATGAATCCCTGTGGATAGATGCTTAGGTAATTCTCACTTTTAGTTACTAAAAGCATTGCTGCAAGTGAAAGTCTTCTGCATAAGTCTCAGAACACTTAGGCAGTTATTTCTTTAGGATTCATTTCTAGAAATAGATTTGCTGGGTATAAAGTTATGCACATTTTAAACATTATTACACACTGCCAAACTGCCCTCCAAAAGCTGTGTAATTTATATTTTCACAAGAGAAGTGGAGATATTTACTTGCTTGTAGCCTTACCAATAGTGGATATTATCAAGCCTTTAAATCTTTATTAATATGATAAATAAAAAGTTATATCTCATTGTTATTTTTAAAGTACATCTCTGATTAGGAAGCTTTTTATTTTGTCATTTATCGGCTTTTTATACTGTAATAAATTACATTTATTTGTATTTTTTCCATTTTTTTCTCAAGTTATTCATCTTCTTTCTGTTGATTTGTAAGAATTCCTTATACATTAAAGATATTAAATCACTGTATACCACAGTAACTCTATGGTGTTCCCAGTTGTACCTTGCATGTAGTAGCTACAGGGCAAGTATTAGTTGATTGAAAGAATGAATGTTACAATATATCATAGAGAAATTCTAAACTTCATGAAGTCAAATTTGTGTTCTTTCCTCAGTAGTTTGCTGTGGCACCGTTCACTGACTTGAAGGAAATTTTCTCTTAATAACATATTATATCAAAAATATGTATTTAATCTTTAATTCTGCTGGATCTTATGGGTAAAATGTGAACAGAGACCTGATTTAAATTTCTTGCTAAATAGAACTACCTTATGACCCAGCAATCCCACTGCTGGGCATACACACCGAGGAAACCAGAATTGAAAGAGACGCATGTACCCCAATGTTCATCGCAGCACTGATTATAATAGCCAGGACATGGAAACAACCTAGATGTCCATCAGCAGATGAATGGATAAGAAAGCTTTGGTACATGTACACAATGGAGTATTACTCAGCCGTTAAAAAGAATTCATTTGAATCAGTTCTGATGAGATGGATGAAACTGGAGCCGATTATACAGAGTGAAGTAAGCCAGAAAGAAAAACACCAATACAGTATACTAACACATATATATGGAATTTAGAAAGATAGCAATGATGACCCTGTATGCAAGACAGGAAAAAAGACACAGCTGTGTATAATGGACTTTTGGACTCAGAGGGAGAGGGAGAGGGTGGGATGATTTGGGAGAATGGCATTCTATCATGTATACTATCATGTAAGAATTGAATCGCCAGTCTATGTCTGACGCAGGATACAGCATGCTTGGGGCTGGTGCATGGGGATGACCCACAGAGATGTTATGGGGAGGGAGGTGGGAGGGGGGTTCATGTTTGGGAACACATGTAAGAATTAAAGATTTTAAAATTAAAAAAATAAAAAATAAAAAAATAAATTTCTTGCTAATACAGACCAACTGCTGTACGATTTTTGACTGAATCATCAAGATTTTCGCCATTGATTAGAAGTGCTTATTTCATCATATATAAAATTCTAACATACTAGACTCTACTTATGAATATTCTCTTCTCTTTCATTTATCTATCTATTTCTTTTCCAGTACCACATTATCCCTATTACATTTACTTCACAGTATACTTTGATATCTGGTAGGGCAAGTTTCCCCAGGCCTTTCCTCCCTTTCCTGACCATCAATATTTTTTTCTCTTCCAGATGAAAGCAGGAATCCATTTGTCAATATTTTTAAATTTGCAATTTAGAATGAATTAGCATTAAATTTACAGACTATTTTGCCCAAAGCTGACATCTTTATAGTAGTCTCCTACTATAGAGAATACAAAAATCAACTCCCAAAATTACTTTCTACAGCTCTGGGTGTATTCTTCATTTTAAAGTTAATTACAATAGAGTCTAATTACTATTATCATTAAATTATTATATTCATTTGACACCAAAGATTGAATATTAATTATAAAACAAATTAATTCTACATTGACATTTGTTTCGAGTTACTGGATGACAGCTTTGTTAAAATATGACACCTGGTTGAAGACAAGTCCTCTAACAATTCAAATATTTGTGATCCCATAGTGCATAGGCTTCCTTACTAGAGTGCAGTCATGATGGGAACTACACTTTCAAGTACAGATGATCATAACAGTGATGATAGTTAATACTACAGAGCTCTTGCAGAGTTACAGGAGGTAAAAACTAGACCATGATCTAATTAGCTGGCTCAGTCTTGCTAGAAAAATGAGGCTTATAGAAAATGTTGCCAAAATGTAAGGGAACAACATTGGGGTTTTTGGCATCTCTGTTTGCTTCAAAGTGTGACCCACCCTGCAATCCTTTGATTCCTCTCTTGTCTAAAAAGCACCCAAAACTGAAAAAAATAAAAGAAAGTCTCTAAAATACAAGTTGAATGCAAGCAACCTCTTGTCTAGGAAAACCTACCACATAAAAATGTGTACCCTATGTAGTTAAAAATCCTACTGGAGAGGTAAGTCCTGGGCACTGGAATTGAGAGACTTGTGACATTTCTTACTTTAACATTCTCCTGAAGTATACAATAATCTCTCCACTCTCTACTTTTATCTGCAACAAACAGAGAATATGATCAAGTGACAAGTTTTACGGCACAGCCTTCAAGCTCTGCATATTGAGTTTTAGGAAAGGACAAGTAGGGACACAGACATGCAAAGTTCTACCATCAAAAAAAAAAAAAGCCAAATATGTGAGAACTGGCTTTTAGTTGGGGAGTAATGGAAGATAAAAATTAACATACAGGATGATGTCAGATCATAGATGAAACTGAATCTCAGTCAAAAAAAAGAAAGAAAGAAAGAAGGATACAGTCTTTCAAGCAAAGAAATAACACTATCCACAAAGAGCTTCTGGACATGAGACAAGAGTCAAATGGAATTAAAATCTAAATGTTAAGAAACACTACCCAATATAGATGCAATCATTCATTCATTTACTCAAAAAATAGTTATTGCAGGAGAATTCAGTGATGATGAACACTGACACAGAACTTCCATGAGGTAGGATGAGGGTCAGGGTAACGGGTAGTATAAGGTAGAATATAGACAAATATACAGCATTATATCAGGTTTTATATCATTTTCACATCAAAATTGACAAGCAAAATTGAAACTGATCTAAAAATTTGGGAAAACAACAACTGGCTTGAGTTTTCACTTTCTCTTATGAAGGAGGATTCATGTACCAGCATGGATCTCAGAGCATGCATTACCTCACTGAAACATAGGGACACAGACCCCAAAGCTTAGGCATTCACCCATGAGGAATGCCTGTCAGGGGCAGATATAGAAGTCAAGCTCCTAATGATGAGATTTTTCTCAGTAGAATTTCTGGTTGTGGAAGATCATCTTTGCTATGTTAAATATTTATATGGTATGTATGCATGGCTGTTTTATATGTCCACACATAAGCAATGGGTATTTCTCCAAGGGGAATAAGTCCCTTGGGACACTGAGCTGTAAGACTCTCTAGTCAAGAAGATTCTTGAGAAGTGAGGAAGTAGAGGGCTCCCTGACACATGGCTCGTCCCTCAGAAAGCTCTGTGGCATACACAAGGCCTGACCCTTTGAGGAGTCAGGAGAAAAGCTGAGGTTTCCCACCATCTTCTCAGCTCCTTCCTCTCTTGAATGTCTCCTACCACTAGTAACACCCTTCATGTGATTAATTAAATAAAGGATGAGCCATGCTTCTTAAGTATCCCCACAGTTAACCTTTAGTGAGCCATGTCAGAGCACTCATTTCCTGCTTCTGTTTGGGTCACAGTCTCACTAAATCATGAATTCCAAGCACCAGGGCCTCTCACAGAGTTGACAAGGATGCATGAAAAGAAGGTGTGATTAGTTATATGGAAATTCTTAGTAAAACGCAGATTGCCAACAGGCTCTATTTTCAGTCATTCTAACCATAGTGTTCTATACTGAAAAATTGTCCTTCCTGCAAAGTTTCCATGATGTTTTCTTATTTTTCTTCTTCATAAAAGCTTATATTTCCCCCTTTCTCAGAAGGAAACGGCAACCCACTCCAGTATTCCTGCCTGGAGAATCCCATGGACAAAGGAGCCTGATGGACTACAGTCCATAGAGTCACACAGAGTCAGAAACGACTGAAGCAACTTAGCCACATACTCTCGGATTTGTACCACACTTAATAGTAAGTCAAAGGGAAAATCTACTGAGCTGCAAAAAACTAAAAACTAAGAATTTTTTACCCTTTTGTATCAGTTACAGTTCTTAACTCTTAAATCTGAAGAACAGGGAGGGTAGAAATTCAAACAGGATTTCTACATTACAGGCTCGAGGCATAATTTCTTTGGGAAATTTTGGGTTTCGTTTTTCAGGCCTTCAGTTAATTGAATAGAGCTCATTCACATTATGAGGGCAAATTCCTTTACTTGAGGTCAACTGATTGTAGATATTGGTCAAATCTACCTAATACCTGCAGAGCAACATCTGAACTTGTTACACCAAACAACTGGGCACCATAGCCTAGCAAAGTTGACATGAAATTTAACCATTGCACCCTCATTCTGGGGATAGCACATAACTTTTGCTCTCAGTAAAATCAAATACAAGACAAATTATATGACAAAGTTGGTTTTAGATTCTGAGTGGGAACAGAAATTCTTAAATTAAGCTGATTCTTAAATTCACATCAAAATACAAAGAACATAGAATAACCAGAATAATTTTTCAAAAGAAGAACAAAGTTGAAAAACTACACAACCATGTATTAAGACCTCACAAAATTATAAGATCAAGACAGTGCTGTAGTGGCATAAAGAGGAACATAGAGATCTATAAAATAGAAAACAGAATCCAGACATAGAGTCCTACATATATGCTCAACTGCATTTTGTCAAAGGTGCCACGGTAATTCAATCTGAAAGGACAATCATTTCATCAAATGGTGTTGGAAAAATTGCATTTTCAGTTGGAAAAAAATATGAACCTTGATTCTTCCCTCAACACCTATACAATAAATAACTTGAAATTGAAAACTTACAGAAGAAAACATAGCAAAAAAAATATTCATAATATCGGGGTAGTCAATGATTCCTTACAGCCAGTGATACTACTCTGTAGCTAACAGCAGTAGATACAGAGCATCTATTACTATGTACACAAGGCAGAATGACAGGGACATGCCATTGCCCATAGGGGACATGTCATCCACACCCATAGAATGTACAACACCAAGGGGGAACCCTAACATTGGACTATGGGTAATTTGATAGTAAACTATGGCCTTTGGGTAATTTTGATGTGTCACAGCAGGTTCATCAATTTTAACACATGCTGCACTCTGGTAGGAGATGTTGATAAGAAGGAAATTATACATGTGTGGGGGCAAGGGGTATAGGAGGAGTCTTTGTACTTTTCTCTCAATTTCACTGTGAACTTAAATCTTCTCTTAAAGAAATAAAATCTATAAAAAATATCCCCTAGATAGCATGCCAAAGTCTCAGACATAAAAAAGTGATAAAATGGATTTCATAAACCAAGAACTGATCTTTGAAAGATACCATCAAAAAACACAAATCACTGCCACAAATGATATCCAGAATATATTTTTAAGATCTTATAATTTAAGAACAAAAAGACAAACTACCCAAAGTTTAAAAATGGGTAAACAATGGGAAAGAAAAATAAAACAAGAAATATGGATGGTGAATAAGTGTATGAAAAGATATTCAGTGTGACTAGCAATAAGAAAAATATAAATGACTAGATACTATCACACACTCACTGGAATGAGGAAAATTAATATAAATATTGGTGAGGATGTGGAGCAAATGAAACTTTCATGCATTACCAGTGAGAGTTTAAACAGTAAAACCATCTTGGAAAACCATTTGGCAGTTTCTTAAAAAGTTCAATAAACATCTACCCTGCAACCTAGAAATTTCACTCCATGTACTAACTCATGAGAAATGAAAACATATATCCACATACAGACTTATACAAGAATATTCTTAGTAACTTTATTTTTAATAGTAAAAAACTGGAAACAATCCAAATGTCCATCAATAGGAAAATGAGTAAATTGTGGTATATTTTTATCATGAAGTACTTCTCAGTAATTAAATGGAAAAACCCATGCCTACCTGCACTAACATAGATGAATCTCATGGAAGCTATAATGATAAAAGGAAACCAGATTTTTTTAAAAACATACTGAATTATTTCTTAAAATAAGAAAAGCACATTACACTCTTCTATGGTGACAGATGAACAGTGGCTGCCTTTGAATGGGAAGGAATTATTTAGAAAGAGATATGAGGGTGCTCACTGAGTTGCGGGTCATACCCCAACTGACATATGTGTTATAGGCATATATATACATTTTTCAGAACTCAACAAACTACACCCTTAAAATAGGTTTATTTTACTGCATGTAAAGTATACCTAAATAAAAAGAAAAATGTACTCCTTTATACGAGCAACAATTAGAATGTGTAATTTTTACATATGTTTGAATATATCTGAACTAGGTATTCTATAGATCTGTATGTCCATCCTTTTGCCATTTACAATTTAAAAACTGCAAGAAGCATAGGAATATACAACTCTCTTCAAATTAATCTATAAATAATATCAACAAAGTATCTTATAGAACTTGACAAACTAAATATTAAAATTTATACTGAAGAACAAAAGGCCAAAAATTGTCATGACAATTGTGAGTAAAAAGACCAAATAGGGAAATTTGTTCTGACAGATGTGAAGACTGACTCTGAAGCTACTGTAAATGAGACAATGTGATAATGGTATGGGAATAAGCAAACAAACTGAGGGAAAATATAAAACACTTGGAAACAGACTCACAAGTATATGTAAATATACACAGAGCAGAGGGGTAGCATTAAAATCTATAGATAGACTCACCAATAATACTGTGTTAGAAAAATTGTTTATCTATATGGGAAAAGAGATAGAGTGCCACTTCTCTCCACATGGGGCTTCCTTGATAGCTCAGTTGGTAAAGAATCTGCCTGCAATGCAGGAGACCCCAGTTTGCTTCATGGGTCGGGAAGATCCACTGGAGAAGAGATAGGTTACCCACTCCAGTATTCTTGGGTTTACCCTGTGACTCAGCTGGTAAGAATCCACCTGCAATCTGGGAAACCTGGGTTTGATCCCTGGGTTAGGAAGATCCCCTGGAGAAGGGAAAGGCTATCCACTCCAGTATTCTGGCCTGGAGAAATCCATGGACCGTATACTCCATGGGGTCGCAAAGAGTTAAGACACAACTGAGTGACTTTCACTTTCACTCCACATACATACATGCACACACACACTCCCTCCTTCTTCCCACTCCCATCTCTCTCTCTCTTCTCTCTCTCTCTATATATATACACACATATATGTTTATATGTATATATTAACATATATATATACAAATTTTATACATATATATTAATATATATGCACACATGTTTATATGTATATATTAATATATATATACACACAAAAGATAACAGCAGAACTTTAAACAGAATTTTAAAACTTTAAGGTGAATAAATATATCCATATCTTTACAGTCTTGATATAGGAAAGAATTTCTTTAAGTTACAACCCCACCACCAGGCCCTGGATTCTACCTTCTACTCTCTGCTTTTATGAGTTTGTCTTTTTTTTTTTTTTTGAGTTTGACTTTTTTAGATTCAAATAATACGAGTGAGATCATAGGCATATGCCTTTTTGTGTCTGGCTTATTTCATGTAAGGTCTTTCATTATATTATTATACATTGGTTATATTTAGGTCCATCCACACTGCTGCAAATGACAGGATTTCCTTCCTTGGGACTTTTTCAGGGTGACAGATTAATTAATTAGCTTAATTGTGGTCATAATTTCACAGTGTACAATATATGATGTACATATCATATATTGTACATATATCAAACATCAGGTTGTACACCACACACAATTTTTATTTATCAAGTATACACCAATAAAGTTGGAGAAAAATAAGGGACTCGCTTTTTAAGTTGATTCACTCACAGGGCTGGTAAGTTGGTGTTGACTGTCAACTGGGAGCTCAGTCAGAGCTCTGGGCTCAGTCCTTCACTCTGTGTACCTCTCCACTGCCTATGTGTACTTCTTCACAGCATGATGGATGGGTTCCCAAAAAAACCATCTCAGATAGCATGGAAAAGGTGAATGGCATTTTTTGTGACTTGGCTTTGAAGTCATACAGCATCATTTCTGGAGAAGGCAATGGCACCCCACTCCAGTACTCTTGCCTGGAAAATCCCATGGACGGAGGAGCCTAGTAGGCTGCAGTCCATGGGGTCACTAAGAGTTGGACACGACTGAGCGACTTCACTTTCACACATTGGAGAAGGAAATGGCAACCCACTCCAGTGTTCTTGCCTGGAGAATCCCAGGGACGGGGGAGCCTGGTGGGCTGCCGTCTATGGGGTTGCACAGAGTTGGACACGACTGAAGCGACTGAGCAGCAGCAGCAGCAGTAGCAAGAGCAGCAGCATCATTTCTGCCAAACTCTAGATAGTCACAAAGTCCTTCCCAATTTCAGGTGCAAGAGACACAGATTTCATTCCTAGAGGAAGAAGTAGCAAAATTTTAAAAGAGCATGTTAGATAGGAAATACCACTGTGACTATCTTTGCAAAATACAATCTGCCACAATTATATCAATCAGATTTAATTTGATTAAATTAAAAGCAAACACCTCATAGAAAATAAGTTGCACACTAAAAATCCTAACACATGCTACTGTAAAATATACATCCATAGCATATAAAGAGTTCATAAAAATCAATATTAAAAATGCAAAATAATCCAGTATGAAAAAAGAGTAAAAAACAGAGACTTACTTCAGAAAAGAAAATCCAAACACTGAGAAAACACAAAAATGTGTTCAACCCATCTGGAAAATGCAAACTGAAACAATAAGAAATTATTTTAAATACACCAGAATGGCAAAATTCCTAAAGTCACTCAGTGTCAAGTGTTGGCAATAAACTAAAGCAACTAGAAATCTCACACACTATTGGTCAGAGTTTCAGTGACTGACTACTTTGAGGGGTAGGAAATATCTGGAAAAATTTATGGTATTCATGACCTATAATTCAACTTCCATTTCTAGGTGTATGCATTAGAGAAATGCTCACTTACATGGAGTGGGAGACAAGTTTATGGAAGAATGTTTATTGGGATATTATTTATAGAGTGGTGAGAAATTTATAACAATGCAACTGTGCATCAATAAGAAAATGGTCATACCAACTGTGGTATATTTATATACTTATATTTATATAAGTATATTTATAAATATACTGTGGTATATTTATATTTATATTTAATAAGGGAGTATTACTTAAAATAAATGAACTACTTCTCCAATAATCAAATATCAAAATATACGCAAGAATATAATGGAGAGCAAAAATGCAAATTTGCAGAATGGTATGTTAATATGATGCCACTTATATAAAGTTTTAAAACATTAAAAACAATCCTATGTATTATTTATAGTTACACACCTATGGTGAAAATTATGAGCCAGGAATGGTCATATAAAGCAAAAAATTCAGAACAGTGATTACTATAGAAAAAGGAGAAAGAGAAGATATAGAATGGGATTAGGTTGTGTACCCAGTAGTCTTCAAATGCTAAATGTTTTGCTACTTTAAAATCAAGGAGAAACATGGAATATGTTTAATATTAGTCAGCATGTGTTTATTATCCTCCAGCATATAATTTTTAGGCATACAATTTTGTACATTTGAAATATATTTTAATAAAGTCCTGTGTCTCTGTACCACAGCTAGAGAGAATGAAACTTACAGTGAATCTAATTCAGCAATCACTATCTACCATGGACCAAAACTCATTCTGCAGCTGTAGAAACCTGTGTCTAGAAGAAGACTAGACTTCCTTAAAGCCACATAGTAAGTTCTTAGTATAAATGGAATAAGGAGAGTCTCATGATCAGCTCTTTTCTTCTACACCTTACTCTTCAGGAAGATTTTAAACCATGATCTTGGCTGCAACTGCCTAACCCAGACAGGAATGATAGGTGTGACAATTCCTTCCAGAGCAAATCAGACAGATGAGAAAGGGTAACTACTGCCCAAACAAAGGCAATGCCAAAGAATGCTCAAACTGCCGCACAATTGCACTCATCTCACACGCTAGTAAAGTAATGCTCAAAATTCTCCAAGCTAGGCTTCAGCAGTATGTGAATCGTGAAATTCCAGATGTTCAATCTGGTTTTAGAAAAGGCAGAGGAACCAGAGATCAAATGGCCAACATTCCTTGGATCATCGAAAAAGCAAGAGAGTTCCAGAAAAACATCTATTTCTGCTTTATTCACTATGCCAAATCCGTTGATTGTGTGGATCACAGTAAACTGTGGAAAATTCTGAAAGAGATGGGAATATCAGACCACCTGACCTGCCTCTTGAGAAACCTATATGCAGGTCAGGAAGCAACAGTTAGAACTGGACATGGAACAACAGACCAGTCTCAAATCGTGAAAGGAGTACATCAAGGCTGTATATTGTCACCCTGCTTATTTAACTTATATGCAGAGTACATCATGAGAAACGCTGGGCTGGAGGAAGCACAAGCTGGAATCAAGATTGCCGGGAGAAATATCAATAATCTCAGAGATGCAGATGACACCACCCTTATGGCAGAAAGTGAAGAAGAACTAAAGAGCCTCTTGATGAAAGTGAAAGAGGAGAGTGAAAAAGTTGGCTTAAACCTCAGCATTCAGAAAACGAAGATCATGGTATCTGGTCTCATCACTTCATGGCAAATAGATGGGGAAACAGTGGAAACAGTGAGAGACTTTATTTGGGGGGGCTCCCAAATCACTGAAGATGGTGACTGCAGCCATGAAATTAAAAGACGCTTACTCCTTGAAAGGAAAGTTATGACCAAGCTAGACAGCATATTAAGAAGTAGAGACATTATTATGTCAACAGAGGTCCATCTAGTCAAGGCCATGGTTTTTCCTGTGGTCATGTATGGATGTAAGAGTTGGACTATAAAGAAAGCTGAGCCCTGAAGAATTGATGCTTTTGAACTGTGGTGTTGAAGAAGACTTTTGAGAGTTCCTTGGACTGCAAGGAGATCCAACCAGTCCATCCTAAAGGAGGTCAGTCCTGGGTGTTCATTGGAAGGACTGATGTTGAAGCTGAAACTCCAATATTTTGTTCACCTGATGCAAAGAGCTGACTCATTTGAAAAGACCCTGATGTTGGGAAAGATTGAAGGCAGGAGGAGAAGGGGACGACAGAGGATGAGATGGTTAGATGGCATCACCGACTCGATGGACATGAGTTTGGGTAAACTCTGGGAGTTGGTGATGGACAGGAAGGCCTGGTGTGCTGCAGTTCATGGGGTCGCAAAGAGTCAGACACGACTGAACAACTGAACTGACTGTCTGCCTGCCTTCAGTCCTAGTCAAGAGGATGGATTATAAATTCAGGTATAACATGCCTAAGAACCCAGTATTAAACAATCATTCTTTCAACTTCATCACTGCCCTCTCCACTGAACTCTACTGGAAAAGAAAACTACCCACAGGATATATGAAGCCCTCAATCCTCCAAGTTAAGTCCGGATCAGAGCAGAATTGGTGATTTATAGGGGGAAAGTGTGTGGGATGCAGAACTTCAACAAAGTCATCTGGCATTGTGCGAGAGCTCAATCATTTCACCTACCTTGGGACCTCCCTCCAAACCTAGAGAAAATGGTCAAATATCCTACCTACAGTCTAGAAGACTGATCAGGAAGTGGACAGGAACTAGTTTATATTTCCTGAAAATATTTAAAATTTTGAAGTCTTACAAATAAAGTAGCCTAACACTCATTAACTTTAATATACTCTCCACAACTGCTTCTGTGAAATGTTATTGTTTCCTTCTAATATTTTTAGCTTAATGAACCTTTTAGTCTTATTGTGAGCAACACCATTTATAATGAAAAATAGGCTTCTTGTGTAGAACAAAATCTCTCACAATATCTGAAGATAAAGGCAAACAAATTGTTTAGATCATCCTCCCCAGTTTTCTGATCAAAAGCTGTCTAAAACCCTGTCTTGGATCCTGGGTGTCTGAAGGACAGTATATGAGTGCTAAGTCACTTCAGTTGTGTCCGACTCTGTGACCCTATGGACTGTACTCTGCCAGGATCCTCTGTCCATGGGATTCTCCAGGCAAGAATACTGGAGTGTGTTGCCTTGCTTTCCTCCAGGGGATCTTCTAGACCCAAGGATCCAACCCCAGTCTCCTGCACTGGCAGGCAGGTTCTTTACTAGCATCATCTGGGAAGGCCATACCACCCCTACAAACATCTACTATATACATAAACGGTCACATAGTCTACAACGATGTTGCTTCACAAAATGGGAGGGTAGGAGACTGGCTGAAATTCCCACCCTGAGACAAATCACTAAGTGACCTTTGTCAAGTCAGCACAGCCTCCCTGAGCCATTCTCTTCATTTGTCACACTGGCATTACAATACTGACATATTCTACCAAGGCTTCCAAAGTTTACGTATGAGAAAGGGTTTTGAAATACAGCTGTCTCTGCAAGTGCCTGGGAGATAGCAAAGATTTCTACATCAGTTTGTGTACACTGCATATACAACCAGTTCAGTGAAGAAGGAAATTCAGAAAGGAAGACAGAGGATAAAAACAGAACACAGAAACTACTCAGATTCTTCCTTAGGGCTCAAGTTACCTTCTCATACTCCATCTCATTTCCTACTCTATTCTCCAGCCATCAGCTTACTCTGCCCCATCCTTTATACCTGGATCAAGAAAGGGCACCAGTTATAATACAAGCAGGCGTTTCCACTGTCTGTGGCCCAATTTTCCCACCCCCTTTATTTACCTCTCATGCTACTTCATTTTCCTAAAAGCTCTAGGATTTAATTGTTGCCTCACACAACACTTTCCCCCACCTTTTTATTCTCAGTGTACATCACTGTAACCAAAGGCAGATTCTTCACATTTAGGTAGAAACTGAACTCAAATACACTTATTTTTACTTTAAAAACATTATAAAGATGTTTCAGCAGATCTTACAACTACTTCCCAACCCAGCTATGTTCAAAACTGGATTATATTTTCCTGAGTTTTCTTAATTTGCATTCCAGATCAAGTAATATCCTGTGTCTTCTTCCCAACTGTCCTTCCACTGACTGCAATAAATCTGAGAAAAAAATTTCTTTAAATTAGGCACCATTTCTTTTAATTAGCCACAAAAACCCCAGGAGATTTTTCCCTGGGGACATAAAATTATTGACCTTTGCACTACCTTTTCTGCTATCCAGAAACAGACCCTGACATTACCTGTGCATGGATGGAGGCTCTCATCCCATTCCCTGCCCCACAGCAGCAGTGTGTGTTTTCCTACTTACAAAGGTGATCTGAATTTCTGGTGTAATTCTCATGAACACTGTGCAAACTCTTCCCATGATATTTGACCATTATATTGAGAAGCCATGCTCTGGGCATAGTTCAATAAGTTAAATTTACAGGTAATCTGATGCTTTACTACTTGTTAAATTTATAACATCCTTTCTTTGAAAATCAGTCTTCAGTTTAAATAAGTCACCTGTTCTTGATCTTCTGAATTCTCTTTAATACAAAATTCAGACTGGTCTGCAAGAAATCTCAAGATTGAAGTACGGCAAAAGTAAGACAGATGTTGCACTTGGTGTGATATAATCATTATTTCTATCATACCGCCTATGGTTCACTAAAGAAATATAAGAAATAGGAGACAATTATTCTTAAGTAGAGAGTTTTTTCTCATTTTCTATATGACTGAATGTTCTTCTCATTACAGCTTCCAAATAGAAGCAAATGACTATTTGCCTGAATTTACAAGGTGTTAGACTCAAAACTACCTAAAGGATCTGCAGTAAATGTCTGTTGACCAGACACAGTGTGCCAGTCACTGTGGTTGGCTGGCAGTAAGATGGTGAAGATGGTACCGTTTTTGAGCTTGAGCATCTTAGAGACTGATGGGGGAATGCAGTCATGTAAACAATCACAATTCTGTGTAATAAATGCTATTAAAAAGGAAAACAGGACATGGAGAAGGGACCATAACCCAGACTGGTCATGAGGTCAGAAAATACTAGTACATGATTTGGAGGAAGAGGGAAGAGATACAAGTAACAGGGTGAGACAGGAGGACAGACACTGAGGGCCTTATAGATTATATTAAGAAGCTGGGACTTTAGCTTGAAAACAATGCAAAGTTATTACAAAATTTTTAATACACAGAGGATGGTTATAATCAGATTTTTTAAAGTATGTACTGTTTTACAGCATGGAGACAGATTGAAAGAAGAAAGTTTGGAGATGTGCCAACATGAAACAGACATTCTCAGAGGCAGGGAAACTGCTCAAATATGAATGGACAGCCAACCAGGCAGCTGGGAAAAAAACCTGAGAAGACTCTACTGACAGTGGTTGTGCATCATAGGTAATCAAGTTTCAGAAGAGCAAAACTCTCAAATATCAAAAATAATGCACCTACAATTAATAGGTATTCCTGTGCATCTAACAATTCACCCACAGCTCTGTGAAAGGAGATATACTTGGGACCAGAGAGATCTGAGTTAAAATCCCACACCTGTCAGTGACAAGGGATATAATCTTGGGACATTCAACTGAACTCAGACTTTCCTCATCTGCAAAATAAAAATGATGTCTCCACCTCACAGGACTGTTGCAAGGATTACAGATATAAAGAGCTTAGGACTGTGTTTTGGTACATAGTGATTCTTATTAGCACATGTCTGTTTAATCTGAATGAGTTGCTCAGACAGGAGTCCCTACCCTCCAGGGACTTATAATTCTTACAGAGGGAGAGATCACTAAACTACCTAATGGCAGACCTGGCTTCTCTCCAATTTAAATCTCTGGTTCCATTCAAAAACGGTCACCATCTATAAAACCAGGAAGAACAGGAGGCTGAGAGTAAGGAAACAAGTCTTGTTAAAATATGTTCCTGCATTAGACCACCTACTGTCTTGGTTCTAAGCAGGTAAACCCAAAGGTAATCCATACCAATGCTCACCATGTGTAGGGGCAGCTGTTAGACCCAGGACTGGGAGAAAGGCAAAGAAAAGCAAGAGAAAAACTGACACAGCTCTATTAACTTTGTGTCTGGTTGCAAAGGGATAACTACCAAGAAAAGTGCCTTCACATCACAAAGTATCACATGCAACTTACTAAAAATAGAGTAGTTGCCTTTTCTGGAAATGTAGCAATGGAAAAGATGTTTATCTAATTCTATTTTCATTCAGTCTCTTCTCCCCAGACTCACTAGGAATCAGGTAGCCCAGAGTTACAATCTGAGTTCAGCTACTCTCCAGCCATGATTTTGGGCATATTAATATTTCTAAGCCTGGGTATCATCAACTATAAAATGAAAATGAAAATGAATTATATAGCATACATAAAATAATATACACTAAATGCTAAGCATAATACTTGGACATATTTAGTACTAAAATTATTTATTAGTATGTGTGAAAGTCACTTCAGTTCAGTTCAGTTCAGTCGCTCAGTCGTATCCAACTCTGCGACCCCATGAATCGCAGCATGCCAGGCCTCCCTGTCCATCACCAACTTTCGGAGTTCACTCAAACTCATGTCCATCGAGTCAGTGATGCCAGCCATCTCATCCTCTGTCGTCCCCTTCTCCTCCTGACCACAATCCTTCCCAGCATCAGGGTCTTTTCCAATGAGTCAACTCTTCGCATGAGGTGGCCAAAGTACTGGAGTTTCAGCTTTAGTCATGTCCAACTCTTTGCGACCACATGGACTGTAGTCTGCCAGGCTCCTCTATCCATGGAATTCTCCAGGCCAGAATACTGGAGTGGGTAGCCATTCCCTTCTCCAGGGGATCTTCCCAAGGGATCGAACCCAGATCTCCCACATTAAAGGCAAGTCTTTACCATCTGAGCCACCAGGGGAGCTCCAGCCACCAGGGAAGCCCCATATCTATTACTAGTTCATTAATTATGGTAGCTATATGAATATAGCAATTGTGCCCCTTTGACCATGTCCATCTTCCCCTCTGCACCATAAAAAAACATTTCCCCTATTCTATACCTCAGATAGCTCTTCTTGTCCCAGCAAAGCTCACACAGCTGCTATCAGGCCACCTGGCTATGTCCTGTTCTACAGGCAGAGTTCTTTTCTGCTGGGAAAGAGAGTCAAAAAGACCAAAGGTCACTGTGGTTTATTAGTAACAGCATCAGCTTGGGTGACAGTACAATTCTGTCACTTAGGAATTCTGTAGCCTCACACAGAGTCACTTAACTCCTGTGAGTTTGTTTCCACATGTGTACAGCAGGAAATATACACATACTTCCACAGACGTGTTAAGAGAATTACATCACATTATTTATGTAAAGGTGCTTTGGAAGTTGTAATACACTCTCTGAATGAGTAAATCACTACTAGCATTGGAGAAGGAAAGGGCAACCCATTCCAGCGTTCTTGCCTGGAGAATCCCAGGGACGGGGAGCCTGGTAGGCTGCCGTCTATGGGGTCGCACAGAGTCGGACATGACTGAAGTGACTTAGCAGCAGCAGCATTACACAGGTGCAGAGTAGTTGCTCTTTTTTGTTTTCATCACACTATCTCAGATCACACTATTAGAAAACCCAACAGGTCACACTAGCACTTAATGCATAAAATTTGTTTTCTTTGAACACTTAGTGATCAGGGTTACTTAGGATAAGGTTTACTGAATTTTCCTATGGAGTACTTCTGAATTAGAGTGATTTTATCTTCTGCTTATTCTTTTTTTAACTTTTATAATTATAGACTCACAAGAAGTTGTAAAATTCATACACAGATGAGGTTCTCTCTACCCACCACCTTGCTCCTCCCAGTGGTAACATCTTATACAACTACATTATCAAAACCAGCAAAATGGAGATTAAAGCTAAAAAAAAAAGCTGATTCTATAAAACAGTAAAAAGAAAACACTTCAGAGCAGATAAAACCAAAACCCTGGCAATCATAAAAGAAAAAGATCAAAGAATTTAACTACATACAAATATTTTAAAATTCAACATTTTTTGCGGAACTTCCATATTATTCTCCAAAGTGGTTGTATCAATTTACATTCCCATCAACAATACAGGAGGTTTCCCTTTTACCACATCTCCTCCAGCATTTATTGTTTATAGATTTTTTGATGATGACCATTCTGAGCAGGGTGAGCTGATACCCCCTTACAGCTGTGATTTGCATTTCTCTAATAAGCAGTGATGTTGAACATACTTTCATCTGCTTTTTGGCCATCTGTATGTCTTCTTTTGAGAAATGTCTATTTAAACCTTTTGCTCACTTTTTGATTGGGTTGTTTTATTGCTACTGAGGTTCCTGAGCTGTCTGTATATTTTGGAGATTAATCTCGTTAGTTGCTTCATTTGCAAATATTTTCTCCGATTTTGAGGGCTGTCTTTCATTTTGCTTGTGGTTTCCTTTGCTGTGTAAAAACTTTTAAATTTAGTCAAATCTCATTTATTTTTATTTCCATTATTCTAGGAGGTGGATCAAAAAATATCTTCCTGAAATTTATATTGAGTGTTCTATGTTTTCCTATAAGAGTTTTATAGTACCTGGCCTTACATTTAGGTCTTTAATTCATTTTGAATTTATTTTTATGTACTGTGTTAGGGAGTGTTCTGATTTCATTCTTGTACATGTAGCTGTCCAGTTTTCCCAGCACCACTTATTAAAGAGACCGTCTTTTCTCCACTGTATCTTCTTGCCTCCTCTGTCATAGACTAGGAGGTCACACATGCACAGGTTTATCTCTGGGCTTTCTATCCTGTTCCATTGATCTATATTTCTGTTTTTGTGCCAGTACCAGAATGGTTTCTTTTTGTTTTGGCCACACTGCATGGCTTGTGGGATCTTTGTTCCCTCATCAGGGGTTGAACCTGGGCCCTCAGCAGTGACACTGTAGAGTCCTAACCAATGGACTGCCAAGGAATTCCCAGTACCGTACTGTTTAATTACTTTTGTATCTTTGTAGTACAGTCTTTAGTCAGGGAGTCTGATTCTTCCAGCTCTGTTTTTCTTTCTCAAGATTGCTTTGGGTATTTGAGGTCTTTTTAAAAAGTGGATATACATATATGTATAACTGATTCACTTCATTGTACACCTTAAACTAACACAACATTGTAAATCACCTATACGCCAATAAAATTTAATAAAAATACAACATGGAAAATATAAACAAAATAATAAGAACACAGCAAACTAAAAATAAATATTTGCAATATACATAAGAGCCATAATTTTCCTGAAACAGAAAATAAATATTTCCTTCAAAATCTACTTATAAAAGGGCCAAAACTTAAATAGAAAAATGGGCAACTGTATAGAGAGATTTCATAGGAAAAAAAATGGATAATGGGTGCTTAAGAAGACATTCCAACTTTAGCTATAATTAAATAAATGATAACTAAATTAGAATTTTATATAAATAATTTTGGGACAGATCAAAATGCTTGATGTGAAACGTGTAAGGGAAACATGCTCTAATACACTGGTAGTAAGGGGGGTAAATGGTGCAAACTCTTTGGAGAGCAACCTGCAGCTGAGTCCATAGATTTTTCTCTCCATCTATGTATTCAAGCTTTCCACAGTTCCCAGAAAAATTCTTGAGATTTAACAAATAAATATATACACACATATGTACATGGGAGTTAAGTAGTTTAAACCATCTCCCAATCTGCCACCCCAAAATACAGCAAGACAAAAGAATGTGAAGACTGTTAGACATATGTTTTAATTTTCTGCTCAAGTCACATGTATTGTCTAAGTAATTTAGTCTAACAGTACAGGTATCTGTTTTGCTAAATCAGTTAACACATTCTGTGTAGAATAAAATATGATAACCAAACAGCCTGTAGTTAAATATGACAGTGTACATATATTTGTTGTTATTACAGCATTCATTATCCTAAACACAAGATAGCAAAAATATTCTTGGAGTAAACCTAAATAATAAAGAATTGGAGGTGGCTGGCTCACAGCCAACAACTTCATAGGTTCAATTAGAATTCTAATACATTTATTAAATAAAACATATTCACTGTTATTTTATAATTAAAACTTCCATCCAGTACTCTCTCTTCTAGAAATATATCTGAAATAAATTAATCTCAAATAGAAAAGAAAACCATTTGTTCAGAGCTATTGAAAAGTACCGCTATCGGCAACTGACAAAAATTAGAAATCATGTGTAGCAGGGTGAGCTACCTATTCACTAAAAATGAGCGCTTCCTCTCCTCAGAGGAGTGTTGCAGCTGAGAACCGGCTGCTCGTGCAGGAACTATCTTTCTCCTCTCTTTATCTGTCTACTGACTGAATGCAGGAGACTGAGACCTTAGGGAACAGCAGAGTCTCACATGGAAAGAGCCTGAGTCTCTGAATCATCACCTGGAAGAAAGGTACCTGGAAACCATGAACACTCACACTGGACCTTTACATGAGCAAAAAAAATTAAATTTCATTGTAATTGGCCATTGAAATTTTATTTATTACAACTAGTGTTATGCTAAACAGTACACCAACCAAATAAACAACAGTACAGAATGATTAAAGAAGCTTATATATATACCAGACAGAGAGATAGAGATTAGCATCTCTGGGGCAGGCTTTGTGTTGACCAGCCCCATCCTAAACACAATGTGGGACACATGGAAATTACTGTCTACTCAACAAATGCAAACACCCATTTATACAAAGACATTTGCTCCATTCAAATTTAACTACACTTCTTGTCTAAAGGTAGTCTATTTTTCTTTCCCACCTAAAGCTGCAATTTCTTAGAGCAATCTCTTTAAGCTGCTCAGCCTTCTGCTTTAAATCAACAGTATACAGCAAACCATGTAAGAAGCAATAGAGAATTAACTTGAGATTATCAGCCTAATAATACAACTATCACAGTGTGGAATTCTTTGTGAAAAGAATTTCACTACCAGAGAATAAAATGAGAACACATTTTCTAGGATTTCACCAGGTATCTACATCTGTATGCATGTGTCAAGTTTTTGTTTGGTGTTTGCCTGAGCTGCTTAAGGCTTTTGTCCAGTGAAGACACAATCCTGCCTAATTACTATATTCCATTTGTCCTATACCTAAGAATACATAGTTTCCTTCTTTATTAGCTTCTCCCAGAAAAACAGAACCTTGACACAGAATCTGAACTCAACCCAATTAGGAACTTGGAAGTCAGGATAAAAGGAAGAAGCTCCACGCATACTGCATACACCCTGTATTTCAGAAATAGATCTGAAACATCCAGGTGGGCCAGAGCCAGCAAGTTCACTTTCCTGTCACCAAGTTACCACTAATAGGAGAGAGGATGCCTCTGCATCACCTAGGAATATTTCCTTATCTGCCAAAAGGAAATTGCATTTCCCTCGAGGAAGCCAACCCTTCCAATCTCAGAGGTTTAATGGGTATTCACTACTAATCTTCTCCCTTGCACAGCACATATAAGGAGGCAAGTGAGCAACCCACTCGGTTCTACTGAATGGGTTACTGGTTTCTGTGTTTCCTCTCTAGCCCCCTTACTTTCTATTCTCAGTACAGAAGCCACAGCAAACTCTTAACAATATGTCAGATCACATCAGTCCTCTCTCAAAGCCCTGTCCTGGCTTCCTGTTTCACTCCAAGCAAAAATGGCTTACAAGGTCTATGTGATCTGGCCCACCATGATCTCTGTCATCTTCTCCTCTCCCTTCACTAACTGTTCCAAGAACACTGGCTTCCTTACATTTCTTCAAATAGAAGAGGCTACTCAAAAGCCCACGCAGGTCTTTGTACTTGCTGGTCCCTGCACAGAGAGTATTCCTGCCCTAGACACCCTCCATGACTAACTCACAGATCTCTTTCGGGTGTTTGCTTAAATATGACCTTCTCAATGAGTGTCTCTCTCCCTCCACACACACACCCTAATGCTTTTCTTGCTTTATTTCCCCCATATAAGCTATTATCTTCCACCACAGTAAACATTTTCTTAATTTGCTTACTGCCTTCTCTTGCTATAACATAAGCTCCATCAGGGCAGGGATTTTTGTCTGTCTATATATTGTTACATCTGCAGCCCTTTACCTATAATAGGTATCAATGAATATTAATTAAAAGTAAAAATTATATGTTTATTGGGCACAAAGTTAGTGTATGCAATAGTGTTACCATTGTATAGACTATGTGATTTTAGCACTAAAGCAACAGTTCACAGTCTTTGGGAGTAACAAACATACCATAAAATTATGGGACTCCTCTGAAAAATAGAGAATCTTCATTTATTACTTCACAAGAATTCAAACCACTACTGTCTTGATTCATTCTACTTGCACACTCTACCCCAGAATTCAGCCACTGCCATCTAGATTTTGCTGCTAGATTTTGTTGTTATTCTGTTTTTTAAAAAGACTATTTAAAACTATTTCTTCTATATCTTGATTTCAGACTATCTCCACCATTCTCTATTAATTCCTGAACACAAATGACCTAATCTGGGTTTGCTGATTTTCCATATGTTAAAGAAAAATGTAGTCATTGGACCCCCCCAAAAAAATCAAGCCTATTTCTCATTCTGATACTATTTGAATAAACCTGATACTGTATGAGACTAGTTCCCTAGTCTAAAACAACTTGTTCTCAGTTTCTATCCTGCTGCTGCTAAGTCGCTTCAGTCGTGTCCGACTCTGTGCGACCCCACAGACGGCAGCCCACCAGACTTCCCCACCCATGGGATTCTCCAGGCAAGAACACTGGAGTGGGTTGCCATTCCCTTCTCCAATGCATGAAAGTGAAAAGTCAAAGTGAAGTCACTCAGTCGTGCCCGACTCTTAGCAATCCCATGGACTGCAGCCTACCAGGCTCCTCTGTCCATGGATTTTCCAGGCAAGAGTACTGGAGTGGGGTGCCATTGCCTTCTCCAGTTTCTATTCTACATTTATACAAAGCTATTAGTTAGGAATCTTGTTTCCAGGTTTTCCTATAGGATTTCTTTATCACTGGACTTCCCTGGTAGCTCAGACGGTAAAGCATCTGCCTATAGTGAGGGAGACCGGGGTTCAATCCCTGGTTCTGGAAGATCTCCTGGAGAAGGTAATGGCAATCCACTCCAGTATTCTTGCCTGGAAAATCCCATGGACAGAGAAACCTGGTAAGCTACAGTCCATGGGGTTGCAAAGAGTCGGACAAGACTGAGTGACTTCACTTTCACAGCCTTTTATCATTAAGACAAGTAATAGAAAATTTAAAAATCAACCATAACTCTACCTCATATTCCTCTCAAAAATCCTGCAACAAATCTTTTTCCAGGCCTTTCCTAATAGAGTATTGTTTTCTTGAGAAGTATACCACAGATACAAGAGAAAATACTGCCCAAATACATTTCAGTTCAACCTCTAATGATAATATAAGCAGGCATTGTACAGAAATGCATTACTATTTATTATAATAATATAATTATTATTGTTATAATCCTACAATATAAGTTAGAATATTTTACAGAAGGAAAGCTGAGCTCTCAGAGGGTACTATTCCTCATAGTTCCTACTAAGATTCAAATATAGACCTGCACACATGCCTACATTCTTCCCATCTCACTGTGTTGCCTCTGCACCAGGGCCAAGTTCAGTTCTGATAGGATCTTCTTAACTGAAACTTATGGCCTCATACTCCCTCATGCTATTAAGAAACTGAATCATTAGAACTTGGCAACATTTAACAACTCCTAGTGAACAGATTACATAACACTCTTTGCATGTAATCATTTACTGAGCAGGTAAATTACTATTTTAATCTAATGTAAAAACAGCTCTGAAGTTGTTAGTGTTAATGAGAAATCATCATATCCACATTAGTGACTTGCACCCCTAAATAAATGACACTTCATTCATATTGTAGCTTATAAGATAATGTTTACTGGAACTTAGTTTAATTTTATTATATAACTTTGAAGACACATATACTTAAGGAATTTAAATCAAATATTCTAAATTAGAGTTAAGGAAACCGTATTTTACACTATCAGAATCCAACTGGTAGCAGATCTACTCCAAATTTCTCTACTCTAGCCTAGGTTAAGCTCCATGTGAGATGAGTTATTGTGATTCAAAAGTAACAATTGTATAGTTCTAAGTTTAAGTGAAACAGTATTAGAACACAGGAAAAAAAGTAAAAAATGTACTTTTAAATTAAGACCAAAAAGTTAAAAGATAAGTCAGATAACAGCACTTAATTCATCTACTTTTCATCTACCAAAATGCACTAAAAATACCAGAATAAGAAAGAAAGTTGCAAAAGCACTAGAAATTGGTAATGTTGATAAGTGATCTGTCAGTTTAAAAAATTATTTTTAATTCCAGAAAGTCAGAACTAACAACTAAGACAAAGTGATGGTAGATTTACACCCAAGCCATTGCCTATCTCAACCTCAATGTCAGGGGTGGGAGGAACAGAAAAAAAGATGTGAAGAAATAATAGAGACTTTCCAAATAATGAAAACAATATACCTGGACATCTAACTACTCTAACCCCATGCACACGCACATGCACACACACACACACACAAATGAGAGTTGGACCATAAAGAAGCCTGTGTGTCAAAGAACGGATGCTTTCAAACTGTGGTGCTGGAGAAGACTCTTCTTTGGATCGCAAGGCGATCAAACCAGTCAATCCTCAAGGAAATCCTGAATATTCACTGGAAGGACTGACGCTAAAGCTGAAGCTCCAATATTCTGGCCACCTGATGTGAACAGCTGACTCACTGGAAAATAACCTGATGCTGAGAAAGATTGAAGGCAAAAGGAGAAGGGGCTGGCAGAAGATAAGATGGTTAGATAGCATTACCAACTCAACAGACATGAATGTGAGCAAACTCCATGAGAGAGTGGAGGACAGAGGAGCCTAGTGTGCTACAGTCCATGGGGTCACAGAGTCAGATGTAACTTAGTGACTGAACAACAGCAAACACAAAAAGAGAATAAAACTATACCTTAACATACTATTATCAAATTTCTCTAAATCAGTGATTAAGAGGAAATCTTAAATAGCCAAAAATGTGGGAGGAAGATACAGTAAGTAGAGAGAAACAAATATGATGGCAGATTTCTCACTGGAAGCATTACAAATGTGAAAGCAGTGGAGCAACAAATTTAAGTACTTGAAAGGGGAAAAAAAAAAAAAAAACTGTCAACCTGGAACTCAATATCCAGCAAAAGTATCTTCAAATATGAAGACAAAATGAGTTAATTTTTCAATAATAAAAAAGGTGAAAGAATTCGTCACCAGCAGATTCACACAATAAGAAATGTTAAAGGAAGAAGGCAGAAGAAAAAGGCATTTTTTTCAAGCAGGTCAAGCAGGAGAAAAATTATAATAGACAAAAACATGGATTTACACTGGAAATTATAACTACATGGATAAATATACAAGATTTTTCTTATGATTTGCACCTTCTTAAAATATAGTTACTTAAACAAAAATAACAGTGCAAATGTGGCACTAAGACATATATATAATTAAAAAGTTGAAAACAATATTAAAGATATGGAAGCTTTTAATTTTAATTAGATCCCATTTCTTTATTTTTGCTTTTATTTCCAGTATTCTGGGAGGTGGATCATAGAGGATCCTGCTGTGATTTATGTCGGAGAGTGTTTTGCCTATATTCTCCTCTAGGAGTCTTATAGTTTCTGGTCTTACATTTAGATCTTTAATCCATTTTGAGTTTACTTTTGTGTGCGGTGTTAGAAAGTGATCTAGTTTCATTCTTTTACAAGCGGTTGACCAGTTTTCCCAGCACCACTTGTTAAAGAGATTGTCTTTACTTCATTGTATATTCTTGCCTCCTTTGTCAAAGATAAGGTGTCCATATGTGTGTGGATTTATCTCTGGGCTTTCTATTTTGTTCCATTGATCTATATTTCTGTCTTTCTAACATGTAAGAATCGAATCGCCAGTCTATGTCCGACGCAGGATACAGCATGCTTGGGGCTGGTGCACGGTGATGACCCAGAGAGATGTTATGGGGAGGGAGGTGGGAGGCGGGTTCATGTTTGGGAACGCATGTACACCCGTGGTGGATTCATGTCAATGTATGGCAAAACCAATACAGTATTGTAAAGTAAAATAAAGTTAAAAAAAAAAAGAAAAGAAAATAATAACACAAATGTATATAGCACAACAGAACTAAAGCCACAGAAAAAGGAAATAAACGAGTGGTTACCAGAGGTGAGAGGGAAAGGAGGAGGGAAAAGATAGGGATATAGGGTTAAAAGATAGAACTACTATGTATAAAATAGGAAACAAGGATTTATTTTACAGCACAGGGTATTATAGCTATTATCTTGTAAGAACATCTGATGAAGTATAAGCTATAAAGTACATAAACATTATGCTGTACAGCTGAAACTAATATATTGTAAATCAACTATATGTCAATAAAAATACTTTTTAGAAAAAAAATAAAGATATGGAAGTATACAACTGCAACATTCTTACACTTTATGTGAAGTTATCACACCTCACTTGAAAGTAAACTGGTAAGTTTAATTATATAATTATAAATATAATTATGGAGAAGGCGATGGCACCCCACTCCAGTACTCTTGCCTGGAAAGTCCCATGGACAGGGGAGCCTGGTAGGCTGCAGTCCATGGGGTCGCTCGCTAGGAGTTGGGCATGACTGAGCAATATAATTTAAATAAATCACCAAATTAACAAAACTAAGAGTTATACCTAATAATTCAACAAGGGAATTAAAATGGAATTAATCCTAAAACAAAGCAGAAAGACAGAAAAAAGGGAACAAAGGATACATGGAACAAATAGAAAATAAAAAGATGACAGATTTAAATCTAACCATACCAACAACCACATTAAAAGTAAGTGTAAATGGTCTGACAATCTCAATTGAAAAACAGACATGGTCCGATTATGAAGCAACACAAGTACATGTTGCCTACAACAATGCATGTTAAACATAAAAACACAAATAAGCTAACATTAAAAGGCTGGAAAAGTGTATACCATGATAACACTAATCAAAAGAAACTAAAAGTATATTTCAGAGAAAAAATTTTAAATAAATTTTTATTGGAGTATAATTGATTTACAATGTTGTTTTAGTTTCTGTTGTACATCAAAGCAAATCAGTGTTACATATATCCACTCTTTTTTTAGATTATTTTCCCATACAGGTCACTATAACATATTGAGTAGAGTTCCCTGTGATAAACAGAGGTTCTTATTAGTTACCTATTTTATAGTAGTGTGTGTATGTCAATCTCAAGAGAAAAGAGAAAAAGTTATTAACAAGGATAAAAAAAATTTATAATTATAAAGGGGTCAATCCATCAAAAGGACATAACAGTCCTAGTTTCTTCACCCAATAACATGTTTCTTCACCTAATAACATGTTTCTTCACCTAATAACAGGCCGTCAAAATAAATGAAACAAAAACTGATAGAATTACAAGGAGAAAAAGACAAATCTATAATTATAACTACAGATTTCCATTTGCTCTCTCAAAAGTTGAAAGAACTAGTAAACAGAAAAACATAGAAGATATAAAAGACTTAAACAACATAGTCAACCATCTTGACCTTAGTGACATTTTCCAGAACATTCCGCCCAACATTAGCAGAATACATAGTCTTTTCAAGTGCATCCAGAATATTTATTCATATTCTAGGCCACCAAATCAGTCTCAGTAACTATAAAATGGTTCAAGTCGTAAGTGCACATTTTCATAAACGATCTTCAAGGTTTTCTGATTCGTTCATTCCATAATATCGATGGAGACAATTCATTAAATCACTACCCACAACAGCATACAGATCATACTCCTTTTTGCTTCCACAATTATTTGCATACTGAGTGATTCCTTCCTTTCCTCAACAGCATCTTTGTTCAAGTGGTTCCTGGAAATTTTTTTTTCAGCAATTGAAAGGTATGTCACAAGCAATATGCAAGCGATTTTGTATTACATTAGAAAATCTTCAGGATAAAGCTTTATGTTCAACAATTTTTTGAACACATTTGTTTTTCATCTACTATAGAAGAGAATGTGTTAATCATTGCAAGAGACAATTAAAAAAACCTTAGAATGATATGGGTGTTCAACTTCTCCCAGTTTACCTAAGTCTTTCCCATTTAGCACTGAAAGCTTCACATACTGGGAATCCCCACAATCCTGAGAAAACCAGATGGTTGGCCACAGGGGCACTTTATTGGTTGCAGTTGTGACAATGATAACAGTAACCATGGGCCAAACTGAAAAGTTATGAACCTTTCAGACTTAGTGTCAGGTCTACAATCAGAATATATTTGCATGATCTGTAATAGCACATTATTGTAAACAAACTGTAGAGTCAGACACTGAACTATGCCTAACCGTGAATATAAGAAGTTGACCTTCCACACGGTCTCAGACAAAAGATTTAGCATTTCAAACTCTCTGCATGCAATGCTAAGTAAGTTTGACTCTGTTTTTGTTTTAAAGGAAAAGTTAAAGTAAGCTTAATTTTCCTTGAGAGTTAATACTTTAATCCCATTTAAAATATAAAAACTTAAGACTGATGAATTGCAATATTATGACTATAAATAAGTATTCAATGGATTCTTTCCTCAGAGAATCTCTTGGCACTATTTAAAGGAATGTTATCTACTGAAAAAGGTTAATCAACTCAAACTCAACAAAAGGTCTGATTTTCATTGAAAGTCCAAATGTCAAAATCTGAGACAGGCTTTAAATAGACCAAAACAAATTTAATATGTGTGATGCTGCATTCCTTGATTAAATTTGCATCCCTCAAATCCTGACCAGGATGACAGTACATATTTTGGGAGAATGACAGCAGACATTTGCCATAATGACAGTAGACATTTTGATGATAATTTCTAACATATACATGAGGAATACTTGTCTCTAGTTTTATTATCTTGTAGTGTCTTTGTCTGGTTTTAACATCAGAGTAATGTCAGCCTCTAAAAAATGAGTAGAGAAGTTGAGAACCATGTCTATTTAATCTGTAAAGAAATTTAGTAGAATTAGTATATTTCTACTAAATTTTCTAAGTATTGATAGAATTTACCAATGAAATTGTCTGTATGGGAGGTTTTCATTATTTGAATGCTTTTAATGCATTAATATGAATGCACTTTCTTTGATGCATAAACTTTACAAATTATTTATTTCTTCCTGAAGGTACTTCTATAGTTTGTGTCTTTGGGGAAATTTTGCAAGTTTTTCAAAATTGTCAAATTTATAGGCATAAAGACGTTCATAATATTTCCTTATTGTCTTTTCAATATTTGAAAACTTTATACTGGTATTCTTTTAGAATTCATGACAGAGGTAAAAGCATCTTCTCTATCTTCTTTCTTAATTACTTCTTTTATTGAGTTTACTGATTTTTCTCTATTGTTTTTATAATTACAATTTCACCTACTTCTGATTTTATTTTCTTCTACTTGTTCTGTGTCGTATCTATTCTTTCAAGGTATATCTTAAGTCATCAATTTGAGACCCTTACTCTTTCCGAATATAAATATTTAATGCTGTAGATTTTCCTCTAAGAACTGCTTTAGTTGCATCCTACAGATATGCAGTGCTTTTGCTTTCATTTTACTGAAAATAATTTTTAATATACCATGTAATTTCCTTTTTGACCTCTGGATTTGTATTGTTTAACTTTATAAGTTTGGGGGATTTTTATAGATATTTTTCTATTATTAATTGCTAATTTCACTGTAGTCAGAAAACAAACAGTATAATTTTAATTTTTCTAAATATCAAGTTGGTTCTATGACCCAGTATATAGTCTGTCTTGATGAATATCTCATGAGCACTATAAGGTATACTATAAATTTCAACTAGGTCAGGTTGGTTGGTTGTACTCTCAAGTCTTCTATAACCTTACTAATATTAGGGTACTAAAATATCCCGTTATAACTATAAATTTATTTCTTTTTGGTAGTTCTGTGGAATTGTCTTGCTTCATTTAATATCAAGTCCCCTTGTTAAGGACATAAACATTTAGAATTGTAGAGAGAAAATCAGTAGCATTTGGAAGACTTGAACAACAGAGTCAAGCAACTCGACTTGGTTGATACTTACAGAATGACATAACCCACAATTTACACGTCTAGTCAACAAAGTAATAATAAGTAAAAGGAGACATATACAAAAATATTCATTACAGAACTGATTATGATAGCAAAAATAAGTAAGAAGTGTCCAGAATTATAGATTCAGATATATAAACTGTTATTTATGAGCATGATGAATACTATGAAGTAGCTGAAATAAAAAATCATATCTTCATGTATCAAATTGGTTAATATTCAAAAGCAAAATGCTGAATATAAGAAGCAAGCTGTAAGATGATACATACAATATGATGAAGTTCAGCTTTACAAAATCTAGCTAAATGAAATACAACCACAATGTAACAGAATGTGTGAGACACAGACAATGCAGAGCTTAGAGGATAATATATACTTATGTAAAAAAGAAAAGGTTTCAAATCAACAACCTGAATCTTTACACTAAAAATCAGAAAAAAAAGAGCAAATAGAATGAAAGAAATAATAAAGAGCATAAATCAATCAAATTAAAAATCAAAAGGAATAGAAAAAAATAAGTCAAAGAAACCAAAAGCTGATTGTTTTAAAAGATCAATAAAACTGATAAGCTTCTAGCCAGACAAATAAGGAAAAACAGAAACAAATTATCAGCATTGGGAAACAAGTACAGCTACATCATAAAAATGGATGAACTTCTATAATATACTATTCAATTAAAATTTTATTTATATAAAAACAGAGAAGTACAAAATTAATAGCATATTTTGGATCAGATACAAATGTGGTAAAAACCATACAGAACAGTATTGGAGTAATCATCACTAAAATCAGGAGTTTGGTTATGTTAATATGAATGGAGGATGAAGTAATTAGGGTGGGACACAGAATCTTTCAGAGATAAAGGTGACATTTTGTTGAGGGTATGGAGTATTTTTTTTATTGTCTTTAGTTAAACCATAGGGAAAACTCAATCTGTTTTCCAATTATTTAGATTGTTTAATCCTGAAATTCCTTAACAGGAACTAGCAACTTCAGGAAAACTGTCAAAATGAATCTATAATTAAGCAATGATAAGGCTAGCAGCATTCTTTTTCCTTCTCTAGATATATCACAAACTTCTACTACTAATAGTCTGACAAAACAGCACTGACTCTACAAGGCTCTTTTCTTGCAGAGAACCACCACATATTAACTAAACAATCTATAACATTGAAATAAAGCATGAATGTTGAAACCTCTAACCTGGAAAAGAGTCAGCACTGGCAATATTCTTTACTCAGAACCTCTCCTTATATAAGTAATGTTTTTATTTTCCTCCAGTGTAACCCATCAATTCAATTCAGTTCAGTTCAGTTCAGTCGCTCAGTCGTGTCCGACTCTTTGTGACCCCATGAATTGCAGCACGCCAGGCCTCCCTGTCCATCACCAACTCCCGGAGTTCACTCAGACTCGCATCCATCGAGTCAGTGATGCCATTCAGCCATCTCATCCTCTGTCGTCCCCTTCTCCTCCTGCCCCCAATCCCTCCCAGCATCAGAGTCTTTTCCAATGAGTCAACTCTTCGCATGAGGTAGCCAAAGTACTGGAGTTTCAGCTTTAGCGTTTCAGCTTTAGCATCATTCCTTCCAAAGAAATCCCAGGGCTGATCTCCTTTAGAATGGACTGGTTGGATCTCCTTGCAGTCCAAAGGACTCGCACGAGTCTTCTCCAACACCACAGTTCAAACGCATCAATTCTTCAGCACTCAGCCTTCTTCACAGTCCAACTCTCACATCCATACATGACCACAGGAAAAACCATAGCCTTGACTAGATGGACCTTAGTCGGCAAAGTAATGTCTCTGCTTTTGAATATGCTATCTAGATTGGTCATAACTTTTCTTCCAAGGAGTAAGCGTCTTTTAATGTCATGGCTGCAGTCACCATCTGCAGTGATTTTGGAGCCCAAAAAATAAAGTCTGACACTGTTTCCACTGTTTCGCCATCTATTTCCCATGAATTAGGGGGAAAAAAAGAGATAATAGAAATCACATGTTTGAATTGGTGGATACAGAACTTTAATTTTTATATTATCCATAGAATCTATAAATCGTAAGAGAAATGTTGATATGTTCAACATGGTTTGCTTTTTGGAACTATTTGCTTCTCAAGAGGATTTGAAGAGTGAGCTCAGATATTCTTTTCCCCACAACTTTTGCTTCACTGACTATGCTAAAGCCTTTAACTGTGTGGATCATAACAAACTATGGAAAATTCTCAAAGAGACAGGAATACCAGACCACTTTATCTGCCTCGTGAGAGACCTGTATGCAGGTCAAGAAGCAATAGAACTAGACATGGAACAACAGACTGGTTCAAAATTGGGAAAGGTATATGACAAGGTTGTATGCTGCCACCCTGCTCATTTACCTTACATGCAGATTACATCATGCAAAATATCCAGCCAGATGACTCACAAGGTGGAATCAAGATGACCAGGAGAAATATCAACAACCTCAGATATGCAGATGATATCACTTTAATGGCAGGAAGCAAAGAGGAACTAAAGAGCCTCTTGGTGAAGGTAAAAGAGGAGAGAGAAAAAGCTGGATTAAAACTCAACATTCAAAAAATGAAGATTATTGTATCCATTCCCATCATTTCATGGCAAATAACTGGGGAAAAACTGGAAATAGTGAGAAATTTTATTTTCTTAGGCTCCAAAATCACTGCAGATGGTGACTGCAGCCACAAAATTAAAAGATGCTTGTTCCTCAAAAGAAAAACTATGACAAAACTAGACAACATGTTAAAAAGTAGAGAAATCACTTTGCTGACAAAGATCCATATAGTTGAAGCTATGGTTTTTCCCGTAGTCATGTACAGATGTGAGAGTTGGGCCATGAAGAAGACTGAGCACCAAAGAACTGATGTTTTCAAATTGTGGTACTGGAGAAGACTCTTTCGAGAGTCCTTTAGACAGCCAGGAGATCAAACCAGTTAATCCTAAAGGAAATCAACCCTGAATACTCATTGGAAGGACTGATGCTGAAGCTGAAGCTCCAATACTTTGGCCACCTGATGCGAAGAACCAACTCTTTGGAAAAGACACTTTTGCTTGGAAAGATTGAAGGCAGGAGGAGGGGACGACAGAGGATGAGATGGTAGGATGGCATCATCAACTTAATGGACATGAGTTTGTGCAAACTCCAGGAGAGAGAGAAGGACAGGGAAGCCTGGTGTGCTACAGTTAGTGGGGTCTCAAAGAGTCCGACATGACTTAGCAGCTGAACAATAATGAATGTGTAATCCTCCTAAACAGGCTGATCACTAAACTTGACAAAGGAAAAATTCTAGAGAAATCTGTTCATCAAAAGATACTTCTTCAGCAAAGATGACAGAGCAGTTACACAGAACAGATCTTACTCAATCTTCTGAGAATAGTGATTGGTCAGCAACTAGAAAAGGTTAAGGAAAAAAAAAAACTGATAATAAAAACTAAATTTTTTACCAAATGTGCTAGTAGTTGAAAGCAGTAATATGACAATATGAACCCAATAGTAAATGTAATCCGAATCAATGTCAATTTGTTGAGGTCAGATACTTTCTTTTTCTCCATCCGTACTAAAGCTGGCAGAGATAAATGTTCCACAATATGACAATTATATGTAAATAAGGATAAGCAATGATAATAACATCACTGGACACAGGATTCCTCAAAACACTGTGACTAATTCAATCTCATCAAGGATATGCAATCCTCCAAATCACAAACATAGGCACTGTAGCAGCCTAGAGGATATGCCAAAATTCTGGCTACCATGGCAGTTTAAAGAATAGTTTCCTGAACCACACATGCCATACAGAATTAAATGGGCAGAAAAGAAATGAAAAAGATTATATCAATGATTGATGTATAAGTCAACTGCAAATACTTCTACTCATCTTGTAAATCTTCATTACCACACTTAATTGAGCAGGCTATACTCTCATCAAAATTCAAATCAATTTACTTTATTATAAAATTTTGAAATGTCTGATTAATTAAGCCAGTAGCTTTCACATCTATTATAACTTTTATTTATATATAATTTATGTCAGGGAAAATATTTGCAGACTTTGTGTCCTGTTGTTTCCCTTCAACAGCGTCATGATAATTTATGGAGATAAGCTCCAACCTTTATTGGGAAACCCAGGAAATCACTATCAAGCTATGCCTGGTGGGATTGTGAAGATGATCAGCAGAACAAAGGGTAACTACTGAGAAGGGAATGGCAACCCACTCCAGTTTTCTTGCCTGGAGAACTCCATGGACAGAGGAGCCTGGTGGGCTACAACCCATGGGGTCACAAAGAGTCAGACATGACTGAGTGGACACTGATGTCTCACTTGTTGGTTGGGATACCTCTGCTGAAAGTCCAGAAGGAAAAGAAGCACACACTGCAGGAATCAGCAGTGTTGATAGTCACAAAGCATCATTTACAAGAAACAAGCTCAAAAACGACCTTACAAAAAGTCCCTCAAAGACTACATAATACCAACCAAAGGCAAGAACAAATAACAGAAACTAAAAAGAGTAAAAACTTGATGCTACTATAGAACAAATCAAGCATATTCATACTTATTTAAAAAACCATAATTTCTTCTTGGTGAAACAGAAATCCATATGGCATTGTGGGTCTGCTAGACTAAGGATGATATGATCTCATGTATGAATTTATTTAAAGTGAATTTTAAAGGGGGATGTTAATCAATTTAGCCATTTGTGACTTGCAACTGGCTACTGCTTTATTTCATCACCACAATATCAGAACTTTGATAAACTAGACTGATGTTTTCTAGAGGTCTGATTTATTCATTCCTTGATTTATTTGGTTGAGGGTCACTGTTTTTAAAGAATGTAGTGAAGTCTCTCAGTCACGTCCAACTCTTTGCGACCCCATGTACTGTAGCCTACCAGGCTCCTCTGTCCATGGGATTTTCCAGACAATAGTCCTGGAGTGGATTGCCATTTCCTTCTCCAGGGGATCTTCCCAATCCAGGGATCGAACCCGGGTCTCCCGCATTGTAGACAGACGCTTTACCATCTGAGCCACCAGGGAAGTCCTTAAAGAATGTAGGCTGTCTTAAATTAAGACCATTTGAAATAAGATAAACTCATTTATAATCTAGGAAAAGTTAAGTGGCTCAGCACTTTACCTAAGCACCTGACCATGACTGGGAGCCTCTAGCAACAAGGCAGAACTATAAATAAAAATGAAGCTACCACAGAAGTTTCAGAAAGGTTATGCTTCTCTTTTACTGCATATTAACTGACTAGTCAGTTCTGTGCCCCCATATGAAACAAGAGGATTCATAAGAGTAATGTTAATAACATTTTGAAATCCTTTATGAGGAGCACCTAAATACCAGCTCTGACATTCATAACCTAAAATATTCAAGAAAAGTCAGTATTCAAACTGTGACCCCTGCATAGCTCTTTCTCAGCAGTGTCCTGTTTGCAAACAGGAAGTCTGCCTGCAGGCATGCTAAATCACTTTAGTCCTGTCTTACTCTTTGTCATTCCATGGACTGTCATTCCAGGCTCCATGGGATTCTCCAGGCAAGAATACTGGAGGGGGTTGCCATGCCCTCCTCCAGGGGATCTTCCCAATTCAAGACTGATCCAGGAATTGAATCCGCATCTCTCAAGTCTCTTGCAATGACAGGTTTACCACTAGCGCCACCTGGGAAGCCCAGAAATGAAGTTTCCATATCCCCAATCATAAAAACTCCACAGAATATGATTCTCTAGTTAAAGTCTACAGATTAATTACCGTGAAAGCAGCTAGACCTCTCCCCTTCCCCATGAAAAAGTAAGCCATAGGGAGGGCAACTCTTCACATGTCCTTGTAGCTGCCAAATATTAGGAGATGAATGTGATACAACTTCAAATGTGCTTTTAAAGGCCACTTTAATTATAAGTATGTGTGTATTATTCCTCATCACGTATACTCTCAAACACTACAATGGAAAAAATAAACTAAACTCAATCATGACTATGCCATGAAAAAAAAAAAAAGTGTGCTCTGCAGACACACACAAATTTCTACAGATTCTGGGCACACATGGTACACAGCTGTTGACTGAATCTGGCCCTTGGGGGGGCAGGATGAAAGAAAACACAATTAGAGGTGAAATAAGCAGGTGTTTTCCTTTGTTTGTTTGCTTTCATTATTTGAGTGGGAAGAGCAAGATAACTTCCTGTATGGCAAAGCACACAGAAAAATTTCAAACTCTCCATTTAATTGCTTTGTCTCTTAATGGAAAAAGAGACAGTGTTCTCTCTAGAAATGAATTCACCTCCACGCTCATGGAGTGCAAGAATGAAAAAAAAAAGTCTTGTTGGTTAGAGCTAAAATTAAAATACATTTATGACACTAAATCTTACTCTGCCCTAACTCCTTAAATATTAAATGGACATTAATGCAGCACTTACTCTAGTTCACCTTTTATTACAGATAATTCTAATTTTCTCATTTCTCCTATCAAAAATAAACTTCTTGAGGTCAGGAATGATATTATTCATTAGCGTCCCAAACACAGACCTTGCATAAATATTTATGGAATGATTTGCATCCAGTAGACACACCAAAATATCTGTAGAATGAATCAATTCTGAGTCCCGGAGGGAAATGCTACGAGAACAAGATCTTTTTTAGAATCATGATATTTGAGACAAGTGTAGTCTATTTATCCAGGTAACAAATTTCACTTGCTGGAAGTAATTTAATGCAAGGAAACAAGGTAGACACTTCAAGTAAAATCCTCATGTTTCCAAAGCAGAGAGGTAACAGAATGAGGATTTTTCTTCCTCTCCCTCCAACCTATTTCTATTTTATCAGTTACATACTTTTAAAACACTGAAAATTCTAAAAACTCGTAAAAATGAAACTGTACTACATGTGTGAATATATATACACATATACCTATACACATTTTGGGTGTGTGTGTGTGTGTGTGTGTGTGTATGTGCACAACACACACAGTGGGCTGATTTTAGCTTAAAGGGTATCAATATGATATTGGCCATAAATTCTGAGAAAATTTTAGGCAGAAGGGTATTATATTAAAAAAAGAAAAATTATATGACTGAGTTCTAATGAGGCAGGCAGTATTAGATTAAATGCATGCAAGGGCATCAAAAATATTTTTAAATGAATCTTTTAAATGAATAAACATATGTATGTATGCGTGAATGGAGAGCACTGGAGTAATCATCATAAACAGAATAAAAACAGACACCTTTAGTATTCTCACTCTTCAGTATTTTTTAATAATGATATAAAACCATCCATGTACTACTATTCCTTTTAGCATTTATGGCCTCTAAAGTCTTAACACAGCCCTAGGGACAGACCATTTTTAACCTGCATGGTGACAGTACACAAGTGAGAGAATCCCAAGGGAAAAAATATTTTAGGGACAATATCCCTAGCAGACCTCCATACCCAACAGCATTCAAGTCTGTTTTTTAATTCTAATACCTGTTGTTTTTTTTTAAGAATGGTGTTTCTATCTTTAAAAAGCTTTATTATGTAAAAATAATGAAAAACATTTGGATTTTACATATTTTAAGAGAAATTTGTTTAAAAAATATGAAGTATATTTTATAGGACTTTACATATCCACATAGAAAAAAATAATTTGATAAACCATGTTCTAACACAATATATGTGTTCACAAATTCACAAAAACTCTAAACCTAAAGAAGTTCTTAAAATTAAAACTTCATATATTTATATTTTATCCAAAATTTGCTTTTAAAAATCCATTTCTTCCCTCAAAAGGTGCCTGCCATTCTACACCCGATTCTAAAAATCCTGTCACAGTATCCTTTGAACCACAAAGCTCAGAATCAAACAACACCTAACATTTGTACTACCAGCACCTTAACCTTACAGTGTGATTTTCAACAGCCTTGTACTGTCCCTGAGTATAGGAAAAGTATTCTGTTTATTGGAGAGTGGATGGAATTCCCCTAAGAGCCAACCACAGATGTTTAACTCTAAAGAGCATCTCTTTTCTAATAGAGGTGTTAGTAAGAAAAGGCTGGGTGGGGAGAAGGACATCTAACTGCTTAGATTTGAGACCCAGCCATGATTATCTCCTGATAGCTCAGTTGTTAAGAATCCACCTGCAATGCAGGAGACCCCAGTTTGATAGCTGACTCGGGAAGATCTGCTGGAGAAAGGATAGGCTACCCACTCTAGTATTCTTGGGCTTACCTTGTGGCTCAGCTGGTGAAGAATCCGCCTGCCATGTGGTAGCCCTGGGTTCGATCCCTGGGTTGGGAAGATACCCCGGAAAAAGGAGTCTACCCATTCCAGTATTCTGGCCTAGAGAATTCCATGGACTGTTTAGTCCATGGGTCACAAAGAGTCAGAGTCGGACAGAACCAAGCTTCTTTCACACATGATTATGCCAGAAAGGTTAATTTACTAATTTTCAAATTAAAAGATAACTGCCATAAAGTGTGGCCAAGTTCAGAATTATTTTATTAAGTAGCTTACCCAGGTTGGTGGCCTGAATAAATTAAGGTGATGTAGATCTCCCTTTTGTTGCACTTAATCGGTGGTGTCTTCCCCCATTGGGTAATTGCAGGTTTGCTATTAGAGGTGCAAAGCTCTTAATCTTCCTCAGTATGATAACTACAGTCACACTGTCCTGAGGACAATTGTGGAAACACTCAAGGCAAAAAGTAGAAGCACATGATGAATGAACATCGGGTGCTGATAGCGCTGTGACACGGGGCATTGTTCTGATTTACTTCAGCAAGTCTTTAGAGCTTTAAGTGATTTCAACAGAGACTTTAATCTCTTGCTGCAATTAGTGCTCTCCACAGACTTGACATATTATCTAACCATTACATCTCTGGCCTTAACAAATCTCACTGCCCTTTTACTAATTTGATAAAAGGCCTCCTTGTTTCCAGAGTTGGTGACTTCCACTCCTAATATATATACTGGCAACATTAAAACACACATAAAATGCCCACTTAAAGCTTACAATATGTGTGATATAGATCCTTTGTTCTCAGAATTCTTTATTCTCCGCAGTTCTTAAATATACTCAGTGTTAAGAGAAGTGCACACAAACAAGTAAGGGTGGGAAGTGGAAAAGAGACTTTCTACATTATGTTCTGTTGTTCACACTAGCTAAAAACACCACATTTCTTTAAAAACTATTTCTTCATTTCCACATAGGATCTAGCAGACACTTCCAAAGTTGGTTCTTATTTTTCTATGGCTATTGCCTTTTACCAAAATAATTTCTTACAAAACTAATGAATTTAAATTCAATAGAAAAAAACAAAAGACACATATCAAACCTATTTTATTTTTCACAGATGACATCAGAAAGGAGAGAGGCGAAAATATGTGGACATAATATACAAATAACATAACTAGATTTTCTTATCAACAGCTATTGGGGTCTAAAAAGGGATATGGTTAAAGTACTCACTAGGATACAGCCTAGACTTATCATTGAATTACTGTAAGCACAGATAAACAGGTCAGCATTGAATTCCTTTTTTTTTTTTCTATTCTATGTCTTTATTGCTGTTCTTTCTTCCTTGAATGCTTTCTTCCTAACTCTATAACAACTACTAAGCCTTCAAGGTCATTTCAAATGCCACTCACTGGTGAAACTATACCCACAAATACCAATACCAAGTATCAATCAATTACTCTCTCCTTAGTATTCCAAAAGAACTTTTTATATATTTCATTACAATGTATCATCCTAACTCCAACTAAAACAGGGCTGCATATAGTAGGTGCACATTTACAGCAAACTACATTGGTAAGCTTATAAAATCTCTTATGCACAAACAATAAGACATCAAATGGCTGAGAAAGAACTTACTATATCCTTTTTATTTAAAATATTTATTTGGCTGTGCCAGGTCTTAGTTGGGTCACCCAGGATCTCCCATCTTCTGGCATGTGCGATCTTTAGTCGCAGCATACAAACTCTTGGTTGGAGCATGTGGGATCTACCTTTCTGACCAGGGATGGACCCTGAGCCCCCTGCATTGGGAGTGCCTAGTCTTAGCCACTGGACCACCAGGGAAGTCCCTATATCCTTTTAATGGAGTGTTATGCAGTCATTAAAAACATATTCACCAAAACTCAGTGAAATATTCTGATATAATGTCAGGTAAAAATGTCAAATCTGGTGGCTCAGATGGTAGAGAATCTGCCTGCAATGAGGAGAGCCAGTTTCAATCCCTGAGTCAGAAAGATCCCCTAGAGAAGGGAATGGCTACCCACTCCATTATTCCTCCCTGGAGAATTTAACAGACAGAGGAACCTGGCAAGCTACAGTCCATGGGGTCACAAAGAGACAGACACAACAGAGTGACTAACCACTTTCAATTAAAAAAAAAAAAAACAGGCAGAAAACTGTACAGAATTTTTATTTCAGCTATGTATAAAATATATACTTGAAAAAAATTCTAGAAGAAAATACACTAAAGTATTAACCTTCAAGATCACAAAATGATCCAATAATCCTCATTGAAATTGAAATGGCTAAGCATAAACAGAGATTCCCCCATTTCAAAGGGAGGGGAATATACACACATATCAGGAATTCCTGTAAAACACACCCTAAGAGAAAGAAAAATAAGGAAAAGGCAAATTCTAAATTATTACAAGTGAAGAAAATCCCTAGCTTGGAAGTAAATTTCCCAGGGGAAACCTCCACTAACACAACCTGGGCCTCAGCAACTGTAGGTGGGAATGGGCTGTGAAGTAACATGCAGGGAGTAAATTCTGCCAGCAACACCTGTTTGCACACTCTAGGAAGGGTGACCCTTAATACACCCAGCCTACCCTTAGAAGAGCCAAGAGAGAAACAAGAGAAGCTCCCAGGGAACAAAACTGAAAGAGGCACCCATTCTCAGGGTCCTGGCAGCCTGCTAGGCTCCTCACTTGCCTCACACCACCTGCTAGGATCTAACTAGTAGGGTTGCATTAAAAATAAAATAAAAACACTCTGAAAACATGCGCATCAACATAATGGGTGAGATTATTGTTACGAGGCCATGCCTACTCTTTCCCTATGCCTTAGACCTCTCTAACTTAAATAAACAAAAATTATATAAATCTAGTCTTTTCATTCTCACTTAAAGAAATTATGTAACTTCCAATATTAGAAAAATATACAATTCCCCCACCCCAAATGCATTCATTAATAACATGATGAGAAAAAAAAGTCATTTTTTTAAATGGACTTATATGAGATAATTCTGTAGTCTGAAAAAAATGACCAATTTAAAAGAATTCAAACAAATACAGTTTTAACTATCACGCTTGCAGCAAAAATCAAGGCACTAAATCCTAACAGGATTCTCATGCAAATTTGAAGATATTGTATCCATGAAGAAGAAAATAAGAGAGATAGATGTTAAAACATACTATAAATTTACCACAGTTAAGAAGTATGATATTGGCACCAGAATAAACAGATAATAGAAATAAACACAATGAAAATCTCAGAAATAACCCCAAATACACTAAGAAATTACTGATGTCACTGGTAGTTCAGTCAGTAAAGAATCTGCCTGCAATGCAGGAGACCCGGGTCCGATTCCTGGGTCAGGGAAGATCCCCTAGAGAAGGAAATGGCAACCCACTCCAGTATTCTTGCCTGGGAAATCCCACCGACAGAGATTTGGCAGGCTATAGTCCATGGGGTCACAAGAGTCAGACACGACTTAGCGACTAAAACCACCGCACTAATACTGAGCATTTGTGTACAAAAACTTTAAAACCTCACCATAAACAAAGTTAAAAGATAACCAAATGTAAACAAAGCTAAACAGGAAGAGAAAAACTGGGAAAGTAAATTTTCAACAAGAGAAAGTAAATATTCTTAAAAACATGGTGGGTGGTGGTTTAGTCGCTAAGCTGTGTCCAGCTCTCACCACCCCACAGACTGTAGCCCGCCAGGCTCCTTTGTTCATGAATATTTTCCTTTTTTTTAAAAAAAAGCTTTGTATGTTATAAGAAATAAAAAGAAGGCAAATTTTCCAATAAGAGTATAAATGCAACTCAACAAATATATATTGAACACTGTATTAGTTTGCGAGGGCTGCTAACAAAGTAACACAGACTGGGTGGCATTAACAGAAATCTATTTTCTCACAATTACAGAAGCCGGAAGTCCAAAATCACGGTTTCAGCAGAGCTGGTTTCTTCTGAGGACCCTATCCTTGACTTGTAGATATGTAACTGTCTTTACCCTGTGTCTTCACATAGACCTCCCTCTGCGTATGTCTATACCCAAACTCCCTCTTCTTATAAGGACACTGGTTGTCCTGGAGTATGACCCACCCTAATGACCTCATTTTAACCTAATTTCCTTCTTTACAAATACAGTCATGTTCTAATGCACTGGTGATTTCAGCACATGAAGCTGAGGCAGGGGAGAAGGAAGGAAAGGAGGAAGTCTATAACAAGTACAGGTATTCCCCACCTTTTGAAAGTTTGCTTTATGCTACTTTGCTTTTACAAGTCTTACATTAGTGCCTGTTTTTGCTGAACAAAAGAAATTCCAAGAGGATTTTCGATTTTATGAAGAAAAAAAAAAAGGTGAAAAGAGCCTTCACCATGTTTTACAAAGAGCCCTTATAAAGGCAGTGTACACCCTGAGTAACAAGAGTAGCACCACCAAGCTCCTTCCACAGAAGTGGATGTATACTCAGTATCTGAGCATCAAGACACCACAGCTTTGAACTCTGTCTGTGAGCAGCTGTGCTTTTGTGTGAAGGTGCTTCAGTCATGTCCGACTCTTTTCGAGCCTATGGACCACAACCCACCAGGCTCCTCTGTCCATGGGACTCTCTAGGCAAGAATACTGGAGTATGTTTCCTTCTCCAGGGGGTCTTCCCAACCAGGGGATTAAGCCCACATCTCTTAAGTCTCCTGCATTGGCAGGTAGATTCCTTACCACTAGCGCCACCTGGGATCTGTGCCTTTCCTCAATTCATTTTCTGCATCCATTAGCAAGGTAAGTACTAAGGTAACTGCTTCTTCACTTGATGCCATTTCAGCTTACAAAAGATTTCAAAGGAATGCTCTACACTTGGATATCAGGGAAGACCTGCATCTACTATTTGCGAGGCATTATTCTAGATACACCAATGTACCAAACAGACAACTATCCTTCCTTATAGACCTGACATTCCACAGAGATATCCATGGGAAATGGACAATAAACAGTAAACCTGATAAATAAAATTATACTAGAAGGTGATGAGCATTATGGAAAAAACTAAAAACAGAGTAGTTTAAGGAGAATCCAGATTGCATGGCAGGGGGTGCAAGTTTAAAATACAAGTCATTGAGTAGATGACATTTTAACAATGATGACTAAAAGAAATTAATGGTAAATCACACCTACTTTAAAGAATTAGAAATGCTAATAGACAAAGAAAAACTGTTCAACTGCAACAAAACATTTACCATCTAATGAACAAAAAGTGTTAATACCACCAATGTAAGCCATGGTGCAGGTAAGGATTAATGGGAGTATGAATTAGTATAACCACAAAACAGTAAAGAAATTAAAGGAGAAAACATATAAAGTCCCTACAACGCATCGTAATCAAAGATCCAAATGTGAAGGACAAAAATAAAAATGTAAACACAAAAATTACAATAGAAGAAAATCTTAGTATCTGTGAACTAATGAAGTACTCTGGGTACCCTCTATTTACAGATGATTTACATCTAATTGTACTGGCAGAGCCCCTTCTAAACTTCAAAAACCAAAACAAACAAAAAACTGTTCACAATGTGACTATCTTAAATGAAGCTTAAGAAAATTCTTAGTATATCAAAGAAAGGATCCAAAAACTTGGGGTGGCAGGAACGCTGTTCATTATGAATGGTCTACTCTCCCATTATCCTATGCCCCTCAAGAAAACTTAGAAGATACTAACTTAATCAAGGAATTCAGAAATATAAATGTTGAGGGAAATGAGAGCATCTTTGAAAAGTGTTATGGTGTGCATTCTTTGTAGGGCAAGGATGCTGATGATGATGCCTGTAAGTGACATAGGTACCAGGATTCCTATGTAATGATCAGTTCTCTGGACAGTATAAGCCTAGAAGTCTCCCCTAACCACCCAAAGGAAAGAACGTAGCTATAGTCAGGATGTTCTGAGTACTAATGACCTTTGATACTAGAAAACTGAGGAGAGGACTGAGATGTATGGGCAGCTTTCTAAGATTCTACATGACTGTATAACTCAAAAACCTCTTGAATCTGATGAACATCATGACATGAGCCACCAAAATAGAGTCATAGTTCTTCACATAATACTTAATTCTGAGTTAGAGACACTGAGCCCCTTAAGTGAAGGGATGGTGAGGTATTTAAGTACATTCCATAAATCCTGATTTTTCCCAAGGGGATAAAATGTGAGGCTTCGGGGGTATAGAAATATCTAGGTGTTTGGAAGATTGTTGAACATAGCTTTGAGTTAATGTTAAAACCTCTGAGTCCAGAAAGCCACTGTGGTCATCTATTCAAAGACAAAAGGAGTTCAGTCTTAGGTTTTTTTTTTTTTAATTTTATTATTTTTTTAACTTCACAATACTGTATTGGTTTTGCCATACATCAACATGAATCTGCCACGGGTGTACCTAAGTTCCCACTCCTGAACCCCCCTCCCACTTCCCTCCCCATACCATCCCTCTGGGTTATCCCAGTGCACCAACCCCAAGCATCCTGTATCCTGCATTGAACCTAGACTGGCGATTCGTTTCTTATATGATATTATACATGCTTCAATGCCATTCTCCCAAATCATCCCGCCCTCTGCCTCTCCCACAGAGTCAAAAAGTCTGTTCTGTGCATCTGCATCTCTTTTGCTGTCTCGCATACAGGGTTATCAGTCTTAGTTTTTTATACACAGAGTGACAACAGTCTCAACCTACGGCCATTTCCCCAGATCCTTAATATATAGTTGAAACAGATACAGTAGAAAAAAAGAGGAATCCTCACTTTAACTCTTAAAAATGTCTATATATTTAATTATCCATTTATTTCTTTGGTTTCACCAGGCCACAGTTGTAACCTGCAGGATCCTTGGTCCTTGCTGTGGCACTTGAGATCCTTTAGCTGCAGCGTGTGAACTCCCAGCTGTGGCATCCAATTCCCCAACCAAGGACCAAACCCAGGCCCCCTGCACTGTCTGGCCACTGGACCACCAGGACTGTCCCCTGGTACATGAACTCTTAAAAAGTAAAGTCTTTTACAGTGGGAAGGGCCAAGTGGAAGGGCCTCTGGAGTGACAGCTACCTATCTAAAGAATACATTTATAAGAATACCAGATATCTCTTGAGAATTACAGAGATTAGGATACCACCAAATTTTTTTAAGCCGCTGAGGTAACAATTCTTAATACAGCCCTGTTTAACTCCAAGATATAGCTTAAAGAAGGACAGCCTAATCAAGTAATTATGCCAATTGAAGCTGCTGGTCCAGATGCAGCCACTCCACTAAAGTAAATCAACCCAATGCCTAGCACCTGGCAGGCAGCTACTGCTCTGGTGAATTCTTTTTCTACCATCCGACAGAGAATACTCAAAGCAGCCTGTTCTCACTTAGCAGTGACAGAAGTAACTGTTTCGCCTCAAAGTAGGTCAACTCTCAGGCTCTATAAAGCAAATTAATCTATAGCGAGCTTGATTGTTTTCCTATTCCACAGAGCATGATGCTGGTGCATTATACTAATAGAACCACATTGATGGAATAGAGTGGGAAACATCAGGTAAGCCAGATACCTTGATAAGACACTTGTGTGGCAAAAAAAAAATCTGAGATAAACTCCACAAAAATACCAAAGCCTAAAATCTCAGTGAAGATTCAGAACTCCAGTGATCTGAGGCACATTAGGATATTCCCTACAAAAGGCAAGTTGCCATGTCTTGACATTCACCCCTACTCTGTAATCAAATCTATCACCACTGCTCACATAATTTTTTAAATGAGGGGAAAAAGTAAAAATGTTCTTTGACATTCTATTCTATAAACTATTGCCCTGATTTTCCTATTAGCAACCACCATTATCCAGAATGTTTGCTCATTGCTTACTTCTGTTTATCATCCTTATAAGATGGTAAGTTCCATGAGTATTAAGAGTTGACCTTTTTATTTATAAATATTTTCCAGGACCTAGGATGGTATCTGACAAAGAGCAACTGTTAAAAATTTTTTTTCATTAAGGAATAAGTTACAGCCAAAGCACTTTTCGATATATGAAATTTTCTAATAAGATTTTCACTGTACTTGTTACTGTTGTATACATTGTTTTGCATGTGTTTAGTGCAGGTATTTTTTTTAATATTTAGCTGCATCAGGTCTTAGTTGCAGCACTCAGGATCCTCACTGCATCAAGCAGAATCTTTCATTGTGGTGCACAGACTCTTTAGTTGTGGCCCGTGGGCTCTAGAGCACGTGGGCTCAGTGGCTGGGGCACGTGGGATCTTAGTTATTCGACCAGGGATCAAACCCATGTCCCCTGCATTGCAAGGCAGATTCTTAACCAGGGAAGCCCCTGCTGTAGGTATTTTTGACAGAAAAATACAAGGAGGAACTAATTCTTCCTTTGGTAAGTTCTACAAGGTTATGAATTGACTTTATTGGTTTCTGATTTGCATATAATGTTCAAAAAAGAAATAAGTTCTATTAAATATTATGCATAATGTAATATAAATGTGACAAACTATTTACATTTTAAAAGGCTAAAATGATAATACCCTCTACGGTTTTTCATTTTGCCCAACAGGCTATTTTGGTTTCGAGCATGAATTTTAAAAACCAAAGTTATCTAAAATCTTTAGCAGGGCATGGTAGGAAATAAAATGATTTTTACGCATTCCTACAAAAATAAAACTGAAAGGCTGAACAATGTTTTACTAATTGCTTTTATTTCAGTGCTGAAGACCCTAGGAAATAAGAGAGGATTCCAGAAGAAAAGCATCAAAAATCTATGGAAGGTCAAAAATCAATACAGTTAGGTACAATGTATCAGGTATACACCAATGGTATAAACAAAAACATAAATACAGAAGAGGGGACTTCTGTGGCTTTTATTCAGAAGCATTAAGGGAGGCTCCAGAAGTTACACATGAGATGAGCCATCAGTCCAAACTGTAGGCAGGATCAGATGCGTAGACCTCATCATGCCTTACAGTTTGGATTTACCCTGCACTGAATGCAGTCTTTGATTGATTATGGGAAGTCTCCATCATCATTGTTTTAGGTACATTAGCCTGACAGGAGTACAAAAGGCCAAAGCAAGAGAAGAGAGAGCAGAGGCAGAGAGCTGAGTTAAAAGGTGACTTGCCATTTGCAGAGTGTAAAAGAAAACTAGAGCAAAGTTCACCAACCTCTCCATGAGATGACAGTGAAACAAAAGGCAAACTTTTCCTCTAATGTTGGGGTCAAACAGCATATAAGCCATGAAAGATTTTTCTTCTTGCACTGTCACAAAATGTCACTAACTTTTTGTGCAGTTGCCCATCTCTAGAAGCAAGGTAAATGAAACCTAGCAAGCAAATATGGAAAAGTTATTTTACATTTCCCTTCGGGGTCTTTTGTCTTTCAGTTATGAGGAAATCATATTCACCAAGAACTCCAAGGAAAACGTTTATTGCTTTAGGTATCTCATAAGAGGTACATGTAGTCTCCAAACTGCACAGCACTATGGAAAGATATCAAAAACAAAGGGGTAAAGTGATAAATAGGCCAACTTCTCCACTCATTTAAGAAGGAACAAGCACAATCCAATTTGCCTGGCCTGTTAGAAAATTTATCGGAATATCCTGCTGCTGACAAATCTCTGGAAGCCTCTCTGTGGACTTCATTGCTGTTCTACTCCACTGTATCAAGAAAACACACTTTAGTTACAGCTATTTTGATCATGAGTTATTTTCCTTTTTATATTCTTACCTGACTGCCCTTTTCCCCACTAATACAAATCCCTTCACTCCTAAAATCTAATCAAATGAACATTACTTTTTAACTTTTTTTCAACAGCCCTGTGCTCCTCCAATCTTACTTAATAGAATTAGACAAGTACCCTGATCTTTGTGTGGATCACTTTTCACTTCTTGATCTTTGAATGATTCAGATTTTAATGCTTCCTTTTTACTACAACTTGCTATCCACACCAAACCTTCCTGAATATAGGTAAGACTGACTCTAAAGAGTAAAATTTGTGAGAATTATAAAAAAAACCAGGAGGGGGAGAAAGGTATTTGTTCAAGCATTTTATATATTTACCATTACTTCTTGGATAGTCAGCCTATCATAAATGTCAGTACTGGGTCTCCATCTGGTGGCCAAAATTTCTACCTGTAAATTATAAAGGACCTCAGAATTTTTTGGTTCATCACCCTAAGAGTGAATCACAAAAGAAAAAAGATGTAATGTGTCATTTTAAAAAGAATTCATAAACTTATTTAATTCAGAAAATTCTGACTTTCATAATGCATAAATTAAAGGCATACTTACAAAATAAAGTCCAGCAATGTTTAGAGCTAATCTTAAACAAGAAAAACAAAAAAGCAAATGTTTTGAACTGAGCACAGGGAGAAATTCTGTGACTGTCAGAAATTTCATCTATGTATTCATTATTCAACAAATATTTATTGAGTACATATTATATGTGAACAAATGCCCTCAGTGCAGGGGCTATAGTGAAAAATACAAACAAATTTCTTTCCTTCAGACAGCTTACATTCTAGCAGATAGAGACAAAATAAATACACACCATAACATCAGTTGTTATCAACATAAGAACATAAAGGAGAATAATAGGATAAGGCGTTATATAGGTGGAAATATACTTACTTTATAAAGAATGGTCAAGATTGGCCTCTATAAGATAATAGTTAAATAACAGACCTGAATAAATTGAGAAAGCTATGGTTTTAGAAAAGGCAGAGGAACCGGAGATCAAATTGCTAACATCCACTGGATCACTGAAAAAGCAAGAGAGTTCCAGAAAAACATCTAGTTCTGCTTTATTGACTATGCCAAAGCCTTTGACTGTGTGGATCACAATAAACTGTGGAAAATTCTGAAAGAGATGGGAATACCAGACCACCTGACCTGCCTCTTGCGAAACTTATATATGCAGGTCAGGAAGCAGCAGTTAGAACTGGACATGGAACAGACTGGTTCCAAGTAGGAAAAGGAGTTTGTCAAGGCTGTATATTGTCCCCCTGCTTATTTAACTTATATGCAGAGTACATCATGAGAAATGCTGGGTTGGAAGAAGCACAAGCTGGAATCAAGATTGCCAGGAGAAATATCAATAATCTCAGATATGCAGAAGACACCACCCTTATGGCAGAAAGTGAAGAACTAAAGAGCTTCTTGATGAGAGAGAAGAGTAAAAAAGTTGGCTTAAAGCTCAACATTCAGAAAACTAAGATTATGGCATCTGGTCCCATCACTTCATGGCAAATAGATGGGGAAACAGTGGAAATAGTGGCTGACTTTATTTTGGGGGGCTCCAAAATCACTGCAGATAGTGACTGCAGCCATGAAATTAAAAGACACTTGCTCTCTGGAAGGAAAGTTATGACCAACCTAGACAGCATATTAAAAAGCAGAGACATTGCTTTGACAACAAAGGTCCGTCTAGTCAAGGCTATGATTTTTCCAGTAGTCATGTATGGATGTGAGAGTTGGACTATAAAGAAAGCTGAGCATGGAAGAATTGATGCTTTTGAACTGTGGTGTTGGAGAAGACTTTTGAGAGTCCCTTGGACTGCAAGGAGATCTAACCAGTCCATCCTAAAGGAAATCAGTCCTGAATATTCATTGGAAGGACTGATGCTGAAGCTGAAACTCCAATACTTTGGCCACCTGCTGCAAAGAACTGACTCATCTGAAAAGACCTTAATGCTGGGAAAGATTGAGGGTGGGAGGAGAAGGGGACAACAGAGCATGAGATGGTTGGATGGCATCACGGACTCAATGGACATGAGTTTGAGTAAACTCCAGGAGTTGGTGATGGACAGGGAGGCCTGACATGCTGCAGTCCATGGGGTTGCAAAGAGTTGGACACGACTGAGCGACTGAACTAAACTGATGCATTGCTAAGAAAAAACGTTTTAGGCTAAGAAACAGTACGTGTAAAGAGTCTGAGGTAGAAACATGTACAGACAAGTAAGCGGAACAATGTGGCTAGAGAACAGTGAGTGACAGGAAAAGTGAAAGATTGGCTAAGAGAGGCAGCAATGAGTCAGAGTATGCAGGGCCCTGTGGCCACTCAAGAACTATGAACTTTATTCTAAACATGGGTGAAAGCCACTGGAGGTTTTGGAGAATCAGATTTGGGCTTTAATAGGTTCACTCAGCAGACAGTTATGTGAGGAACAGACTGGGTGTATGTTTGTGGGAGGAAAAAGGGGCAGCGGGGAATTTACTAGTCTGCTGCAGCCATCCAGGGAGGAAATGGTGGTGGCTTCCACTCTGATGGTGGCAACACAAGGGGTAAAACATTATAATTTTTTTTTTTAGTATTTATTTGGTTGCTCTGGGTCTCAATTGGCACATGCAAGATCTTCAATCTTTCTTGTGGCATGCAAGATCTAGATTCCTGATCAGGGATGGAACCTGGCCCTCTGCATTGGGAGCACAGTCTTAGCCACTAGGGAAGTTCCCAGATAGGTTTATTTATTTTTGGTTGTGCTGGGTCTTTGTTGCTGAGCACTGGCTTTCTCTAGTTGCAGTGAGCAGAGGCTACTCTTCATTGCAGTACAAAAACTTCTTATTGCAGTGGCTCCTCTTGTAGAGCACAGACTCTAGGCAAATGGACTCAGTAGTTGTGACTTGTAGGCCCAAGAGTGCATGGGCTCCAGTAGTTGCAACTCATGGGCTTTGGCTGCTCCATAATCTTCCCAGACCAGGGACGAAACCCATGTCCCCTGCACTGGCAAGGAGATTCTTATCCACTGTACCATGAGTGAAGTCCCAGATATGTTTTAAAGATGGTACAATAGGAATGCTTGTGAAGTATGAGAGAAAAAGAGGAATCAGGATAATATCAAGGGTTCTGTCATGAACCAGAATATATGTCAGTAGAAAATATGTAGACCAAAGCTTGGAAAGTGAAAAGGATGAAAAATAAAACGTCATCAGAATAAGAGACAAAGTATAAACCTCTAACATAAGTGCACCTGGAATCCAAGAAAAGAGATACAATGGGTGAAAGAAATGTCTAATGATATTGTGACTGAGGATTTATTAAAACTGTTCCCCAAAATTCTATTAATAGCTAAAGATTTTTTAAAAAGTGGCACAAATCCCAAACAGGGAAATTATAGTTCATTTCAGCACATAGTCGTGTCCAACTCTTTGCGACCCCATGGACTGCAGCATGTCAGGGTTCCCTGTCCATCACCAACTCCTGGAGCTTACTCAAACTCATGTCCCTAGAGTCAGTGATGCTATCCAACCATCTCATCACCTGTCATCCCCTTCTCCTCCTGCCTTCAATCTTTCCCAGCATCAGGGTCTTTTCAAACGAGTCAGTTCTTCACATCAGGTGGCCAAAGTATTGGAGTTTCAGCTTCAGCATCAGTCCTTCCAATGAACATTCAGGACTGATTTCCTTTAGGATGGACTGGTTGGACCTCCTTGCAGTCCAAGGGACTCTCAAGAGTCTTTTCCAACACCACAGTTTAAAAGCATCAATTCATAAACAAAAATGTTTCAGACATCACAGGAGAATTTCTAAAATTTAGGGAAAAGAAAAGAACTTAAAGCAGCCAAGGGAAACCAGTAATATTTGGAGCTGACTTAAAAAGGTGAAAGTCTCAAGATATAGAAAGACACCTTTAAAACTCTGAAAAAAAAACTGTTCTAGAATTCTAAAACTTTATTAAAATTCTAGTTAGAAAATAACTATTCCAAAATTCTATATTCAATAAAAATTACTTTAAAATTGAAGACAAAATGTATTTTCAGGCAAAAATAAGAGAATTCATCATAAAGCATGTGTTAAAGGAAACACATTTTTCTTCAGAAAGCAAAAAGATCCCAGAAGGAAACACAAGAATACAGGAAGAAACGGAGACCAAATGAAATGGTAGATATGTAGATAAATCTAATTGCTTAATACTATTCAAAATATTTCATGAGATTAAAAATTGGGACAGCAATAATACAAAATGCAATAAAGTGGTAAATGGCATTAAGCTGTGTTCTAAGACACTATCATTGTCTAGTAAATAGAAAAAATAATTTAAACTCTACTAAATCAAGGATGCATGTGTTAATCTCTGCTAAGTCATGTCAGTCATGTCTGACTCTGTGGCAACCCCATAGACAGCAGCCCGTGAGGCTCCCCCATCCCTGGGATTCTCCAGGCAAGAACACTGGAGTGGGCTGCCATTTCCTTCTCCAATGCATGAAAGTGAAAAGTGAAAGTGAAGTCGCTCAGTCGTGTCAGACTCTGAGCAACCCCATGGACTGCAGCCCACCAGGCTCCTCCATCCATGGGATTTTCCAGGCAAGAGTACTGGAGTGGGGTGCCATTGCTTTCTCCATGTTAATCTCTATGTAACCATTAAAATGAATTTTGAAATGATGTATAACTAAGGCTAGTATAAAAATATAATTAAAAAAAGATTTTATATTCAAAAGAAAAAAAATGGACCAAAGAGAAAAAAAAAATGGTAACAGAGTATATACAAACCACATTACATACTTAGCTACATAAATGTCAATGAAATAAATACTCCATTTTAAAGAAAAATACAATTGGTCGAGGAAAATAGCTTTAAATTGTGTATGACATACACACCTTAAATAGAAGGACAAAGTATGTCTTAAAGTAAAAGAAGTTTGGAGAACATGGAAAATCATCCATGTGCTACTGCAACGAAAGCCAAAAGTGTGGCTTGAAAGACTAAACTGAATGTCTGTTCTCTGCATTACAAAATTAAGCTGGAAAGAAATTTTTCACACACACACATATAAACCCACATATATCCCATCAATTTTTCTCTGACATATGTATCTACACACACATACATGCCATCAAATTTTTCTCTGAAATATATATCCAATATATCCAACTATATGCACAAAAGCATCAGAATAATGTATCAAGAAGGACCATAGCAACATTATTCCATATAGCCATAACTGAAAACAATCCAAATATCCATCAAGAAAACAGGTAAGTCACAGCCATACAATGGAATACTATATAGCAAGAATAATTAATGAACTGCTACACACTGGTTCCAAATAGGAAAAAGAGTACGTCAAGGCTGTATATTGTCACCCTGCTTATTTAACTTATATGCATAGTACATCATGAGAAACGCTGGGCTGGAAGAAACACAAGCTGGAATCAAGATTGCCGGGAGAAATATCAATAACCTCAGATATGCAGATGACACCACCCTTATGGCAGAAAATTAAGAGGAGCTAAAAATCCTCTTGATGAAAGTGAGAGGGAAAAAGTTGGCTTAAAGCTCAACATTCAGAAAACGAAGATCATGGCATCCAGTCCCTGGGAAATAGACAGGGAAACAGTGGAAACAGTGTCAGACTTTATTTTGGGGGGCTCCAAAATCACTGCAGATGGTGACTGCAGCCATGAAATTAAAAGACACTTACTCCTTGGAAGAAAAGTTATGACCAACCTAGATAGTATATTCAAAAGCAGAGACATTACTTTGCCAACTAAGGTCCATCTAGTCAAGGCTATGGTTTTTCCTGTGGTCATGTATGGATGTGAGAGTTGGACTGTGAAGAAGGCTGAGTGCTGAAGAATTGATGCGTTTGAACTGTGGTGCTGGAGAAGACTCTTGAGAGTCCCTTGGACTGCAAGGAGATCCAACCAGTCCATCCTAAAGGAGATCAGCCCTGGGATTTCTTTGGAAGGACTGATGCTGATGCTGAAGCTCCAGTACTTTGGCCACCTCATGCGAAGAGTTGACTCATTGGAAAAGACTCTGATGCTGGGAGGGATTGGGGGCAGGAGGAGAAGGGGACGACCGAGGATAAGATGGCTGGATGGCATCACAGACTCGATGGACGTGAGTCTGAATGAACTCCGGGAGATGGTGATGGACAGGGAGGCCTGGCGTGCTGCAATTCATGGGGTCGCAAAGAGTCAGACACGACTGAGCAACTGGACTGAACTGAACTGAACTGAACTGACACATAACATGGATAAAACTCAAATAACATGTTAATAAGCAAAAGATAACAGATCTAAAAATACATATGAACATAATGAGGTCAAGGATCAACTTATCAAACTATAATGTTTAGGGACTCAGCTTGTGTGTGTGTGTTAGTCACTCAGTCACGTCTTTGCGACCCCAGGGACTGTAGCTCACCAGGGTCTTCTGTCCATGGAATTCTCCAGGCAAGAATACTGGAGATGGTTGCCATTCCCTTCTCCAGAGGATCATCCCAAACCAGGAATCAAATAAGGGTCTCATGCATTACAGGCAGATTCTTTACTCTCTGAGCCACCAGAGAAGTTGCTCTTTTTTAAGAACTCAGTTTAGGAGGTTAAAAATACAAAAAGCAGCAAGAAGGTGATATTACATATCAGGAGAGTATTATGATATTGAACATTTAGTAATAAAGAAGGCATAAGAATTATTCTGACTGGCTGATGAGAACATGGTTCTGTTCACTTTGTGATAATATTGTACTTAACTGTGCATGTTATCTTTAAGCTCTTAAAAGTTTATGAAAGTCTATTAAAACAATTAAATCCCACAGGGATTAAGGCTTAAAGGTAACACTTGGAAAATAAAAATGTTGCAAAACAAAAAAGGCAGAAATGAACCTGGAATACAATCCAAATGTAAAAGAGACTTTTTTAACTACATCTGGGAAATTCAGTCTCAAAAACAAAAGATAAACATGGTTAATTGAATGAAGAGTTAAAACTGTGTTATATCTTTTTCCAATCAAAATATCTATAAATTGGATGATAAAGTGTTAACATAATACACAAACTGCAAAAGTTAAAGTGAAGTCGCCCAGTCGTATCCGACTCTTAGCGACCCCATGGACTGCAGCCTACCAGGCTCCCCCGCCCATGGGATTTTCCAGGCAAGAGTACTGGAGTGGGTTGCCACTGCCTTCTCCCAGAAACTTCATAGAAGGATAAATTCAAACACAAAGTTGTTAAAATTCTCTATTAATAAGGAAATTCAAATTGAAATAATAAATTTTACACCCTCATACAAAAAAGTATAAAATGCTATGAAGTCTACTAAAGATAACGTAGGGAAAAGGTATTATCATATATCATTCATTGGTATTTCAGTTGTTTTTGAAAGCAATAATGGTAACAGCTACCGAAATTAAAAATATTTTCTTTAACAATCTCCATTGCTAAAAAACTATCTTGGAAAAACATATTTAATAGATTATCACTATGTAAGGGGTGTACACTCACAGATGTGTACTGCAGCTACATTCAAGGTGGCAAAAACTGCAAAAATAAATCAATAAAGAAGTTGCAGATAACAGAATTTAAAATATATCCATATTTTTAAAATTATCAATAATTTTAAAAACTAAAAGTAGCACATTACTACAGAAAAGGCAATGGCAACCCAGTCCAGTACTCTTGCTTGGAAAATCCCATGGATGGAGGAGCCTGGTAGGCTGCAGTCCATGGGGTCACTAAGCGTCGGACACGACTGAGCGACTTCACTTTCACTTTTCACTTTCATGCACTGGAGAAGGAAATGGCAGCCCACTCCAGTGTTCTTGCCTGGAGAATCCCAGGGACGGGGGAGCCTGGTGGGCTGCTGTCTATGGGGTCGCACAGAGTAGGACACGACTGAAGCGACTTAGAAGCACCAGCAGCACATTACTTTTCTTAGATTTCTAAGAGGAATTCTTAGTGAGAAAAATAAAATGCAGAAACTTGTATGATCTTATTTTTCTAAAACAAAAATGTGTACATTGTATTTCTATGCTAACATCATCAAATTCACTCAAGCGCTGGTTATATGCACATGGAGAAAATCTAGGCTTTTATGACCTAACTCGACAGAGATGGAAGAGTTATATAAACAGAAATTATATAAATTATAAGAATAGAACAGAGAAAAGAGGAAGGAGAATCTAAGCAAATGAGAGGGGGAAAAAAGGTGCAGGAAATTACTATACCTAAAAATGAACGATATCTTTATTCACTTAAATTATATATATATATATATATATATATATATAATATATACATGGTATATGTATAATATCACATATCTTTAAAAAACCCTAGCATTACTTTAGACACCTGAAATATTTTTCCTTAAAAAAGAAAAAAAACAAGCTTAAAAACTAAGAGAAGATAATTATGGGAAAATGAGTAGAAATAAAGAAAACTAAAAGGAATTTAAATCGTATAGGACTAAGTGCCACTAGATGGCAGTAAAACCCTCCAAAAGTTATACAAACATTTTTCTTAACTGCTAAACATTTTCTTTACCTCATTAAAAACATTCAAATTAGATGATTAGCAGGAATGAAGTTCCTTAAAAGACAGACTATAACCTTTATTAATAAAGGAGTTAATGTGTATGTTAGTCACTCAGTCATGTCCGACTCTGCAACCCCACGGACTATAACCTGCCAGACTTTTCTGTCCATGGAATTCTCCAGGCAAGAATACTGAAGTGGATTGCCATTCACTTCTCCAGAGGAACTTCCCAACCCAGGGATTGAACCCTCGTCTCTGGTATTGCAGGCAGATTCTTTACCGTTTTGAGCTACAGGGAAATCCTAAAGGAGTTAATAGTCATATATAACTCTCCATTTCCTATGTCATCTGAAACATTCACATTTTTAAAACTTATAAATTATGTCATCTGAAAAGATGACACACTTAGTATTTATTCAATATGCATTTATCTCAAATATTTTATGTGTAAAATAAGGAGACAAATTGAAAGAATCATTTATTGAATTTTTAATCAAGTAGAACAAAATGAAAACTGAATAGAATGTTTACAAATAAACCAGTACACACTAATGTACAACAGAACAAGAACTATCTACAACTCAGACGCAGTCATATGACGTGGTATCGCAAAACCAAATAATTGAATAAACAAGCCACTGGGCAGCTAATATGTGTGTCATAAACATTTTCACTGAAACTCATACTGTATACATTACTAAGCATCTTTACCATATCTATATACCAAAAGGTCTTAATGATTCTTAGAACATATTTAAGTTACCCAGTTGTTCTAGTTACTACTTCAGAGTTTAATACATAAAACTACTATTTTATCAAGTTCATGCATCCTGCAGCTTAGGAATCTGGGCATGATGGAATTGACTTGTCTCTGCACAATGCCCATTGCCTTAGCAAGAACAACTCAAATGCCTGGGGTCTGGAACTGCTGACAGGAATCTTTATGTAGCTTGGGTTTCCTCCCAGCCTAGATGCTAAACGTAGATTTCTTTCATGATGGTCCAGGGCACCAGGTACAAATGTTTCAGAAAATAAGGTGGAAGTTGCATCACCGTTTATGACCCAGTCTTGTAAGGTCACACTGCATCACTGCTACTCTATGCTTCGATCAAAGCATTCACAAGCCTGTTAAGATCCAAGTGGTGAAGAACGACAAGGGGCACACTGGATAAAAGCATGTGAGAATGGAAATATTACTGTGACAATCTTTGGATAATACAATGTAACACAGTCTTCACTCTGGTCACAGTTCACATCATTCTCATATGCAGACTACACTGTACCCTTCAAAAGACCTGCAAAGTCTCAATCCACTATGGCATCAGGACAATCTTGAATCTCATTATCTAAATCAGGTCCAAGGGTAGATTAAGCTCCCAAGAAGTGGTTCCTCAAGTACAGCTCCTCTTGACTTGAAGATCTACAAAACAAAGAGGCATGTTACCCCACACACATTTAACATACAACTATGGAATAAGCACAGGTTAACCTCTGTGTGCACTCTCATTCAAAAGAAAGAGAGCCAGCAGGAATACAGTGACTGCTCAGAAATCTCTAACGTTGCTAGCTGGATTCCTCAAGTTAGCTACATTTTCAGTTTTCCATATTGTGGCAGTAACCATTTTGCTAAATTTTCTTGACTATATCTAACAAAGATTTCTAGTCTCCTTTCTTTCAGCTTCCAACATTTTCCTCCACTTCCTCAAAGCCCTCACTGACGGCCTTCCTGGAGCCTGAGTCATGTTTCCTCTTTAAGACCCTTCCAGGTGCTGTCCACTGCTCAATCCAAAAGTTAGGTCAGCCTCTCACTTCTGGTACCAAAATCTGTTCCAGTTATTATTTCAGCTTACCCCAAAGCCTAGTGATAAAAATAATGGTATTATTATGCTCACAGATTCTGTGATGCAGAAATTCAGACAGGATGGAGCACTGCTTGATAATGCCTGGACCTTATACAGGGATATTAAAACAGTCATAAGCTGAAACTATCAAAAAAAGTACCGAAACATTTCTTCTCCATGTAGCATGGGTTTCCTCATAGAGTGGCTAGCTCAGGGTAACTGGCCTTCTTACATAGCAGCTCAGCATTAAGCACAAGTATTCCAGTGAACAAGTTAGAGAAACACAGCTTTCATGACCAAGTCTTGGAAGTCACACAGCATCATTTTCTATACTCTTTGAAGAAGAAAATAAGGACAAGAAACAGCACTGTGGCCATTTTTGGAAAATCCCCTATACCAACTAATCAAGAAATAAATGGTAAAGAAGACCAAAGGACTATTGTCAACCATGCATAAGGACAGAAGGAAGAACTAATGGCTACAACACATATCTGTGCTGCCCCTTAAAGCCCTATTAGAATAACAGAAAAAATAAAAAAGATAAATCCAAAGAACAAAAATAAAAACAGCAATGGAAAGAGAAAATTAGTTGATACCTATTCAAATAGTCAAATAGTCTGACCTAGACAGATTTTGCTAAGAGACGGCTGTGGAGACAAAGACACACCGTCTCATTCTAGCTAAGAGTTTGTCTGCCATCTTGATCCAACTTTCCCTTCCTCTCCAATCCCAAGATAACAACTTTGTCCCAACTTCTCTGAAAACATAATCATGGTAGAGGATGAGAGCCAATCACTTAATATCTGAAATAGCATTTCCAAGGACATACCTTATAGCAGGGCTTTATTTTTATCAAGGAGGAGGGAAGCAGGTAAAGCTCAAGAAAAAACAAACAAACAAACAGATTTACTGAGATTTTGTATAGAAGAATTAAACCAATGACCTCAGCCCAACCCCAAATGCCTAGGTAATTACCTCTCCACTACTCAGTAGAAGGTATATTTATTTATTCTCTAAAGCAACAGTTCTTGAACTGTGGTCTGGGTACTACTACTGGGGTCCTAAAACCCTTTCTTACCAGTTGATAAAGATAAGAACTATTTTCATTATAATAATGAAAAGATGTGCTTTGCCTTTTTCATTCTCATTCTCTCATGAGTACAGAATGGAATTTTCTAAGAACTACATGACATGTGATATAGAAACAGACTGAATGAAAATCCAGCCATCCTCCATGAAGGCAGGCATCAAATTTATGAAAATTTAAACAACGACATTGTTCTCACTGCTTTTTTATTTCAGAAATATCTTCAAAGAATTAGGCTAATCTTAAAATCACAATATAAAATTAAAATATAATTAGATTGCTATTTTTCAATGAATTATTTTTAATCTTCAATTTTTTAACATAGTGAATTTTGATAGATATAATCCACACAAACAAAAGCTCTTTGGGATCTGCACTAGTTTTTAAGATTGTAAGGAAAACTTGAGAATAAAAGTTTACAATCCACTGTTCTAGAGAATTTATACCGGAAATAAGAGAGGCTCCTAATTTGGTGATGCCAAGTGCAACAGAAGGCATGGGTAACATATTGTGCTCAAAATTTAGAGACAAAAAGAAATACTATACATAGAATTCACCAACCTGTTTCCTAATTTAGCTTCCAGATTGACAACCTGGCATATATCCACCAAGTAGTAGATAAGAGGATTGTTAGCAGGGAAAATGGGTCAAAGAGAAGCCAACATAGCAAAATGCTTTGCTCCTGTCAGATCATCCCTCAGCATATGAATGGAGAAGTGCCAATCACTGTTTTAAGTCTCTTCACTAACCAACATGAGTGGACCAAAAATACATACATATACATGTGAGGAAAATCTAGGAGAACAAAACCAACAGTGCAAAGAGCAAAACAAAACTTAAAAACATTTTTGTATCACTAAAACAGAACACAGATCTACAAAAATAACCACAGGGATATGAAAGATCCTCTCTCAGATGAGTATGTGGCTCTCCTAAGTCAAAGGGATCTCACATGTTTTCTGATGGGTCACAGTTTAAGTATGAAGCATGTCCTGGGTGACAGAAAAGCTTTCATATGTTTGCCTTTGTTTACTTTCTCCTATCACACTTTATGCCCAACCTTTATTAAAGTATTTTATGAGTATACAAAAGTCTTGTGAACACTTTCAATTATCTTACCCTGTGTAACTGCTGCAATGTGTTAGGTAGTTGAGAGTGGTTCCAACAGCTTGCTCAACTGGTTGAGTAAAATGTGGACTCAATGGTGTCACACAGGAAAATCAAGATGTTCAGAATTCTATTTGAAACTGAAAGTGTTAGTCGCTCAGTCCTGTCTGATTCTTTGCAACCCCGTTGATTGTAGCCTGCCAAGGTCCTCTGTCCATGAAATTCCCTAGGCATGAATACTAGAGTGGGTTGCCATTTTATTCTCCAGAGGATATTCCCGACCCAGGGTTCTCCAGGGTTCTATTTGTATAATATAAAACAATTCTCAAATGATGGCCTCCTCAGACCAACAACACCACCATTACCTAGGGATTGTTTAAAATGAAAATTCTCAGACCTCCTTCAGAGCTACTAAATCAGAAATTTTGGCACTGGGACCTAGAAATCCCTGTTTTAACAAATCCTCCAGGAGACAGGATATATGCAGTTTGAATACCTTTGATACAGAAGAAATTCATAGGGATATAACAATGCAAGTGTATTTATTATGTGACTTGTTCACTAATTCCCTAGTTCCCAAGGAACATTCAAAGAACAATTTTCTTCACAACTGATTTAACAAATGCATTGGGATGACTCAGGGAACTCACACCAGGGCTCTGTAACAACCTAGATGGGTGGGAGGGGCATAGGAAGTGGGAGGGAGGGGACATACGTATACCTATGACTGATTTATGCTGAGGTATGGCAGAAACCAATGCAATATTGTAAAGCAATTATCCTCCAATTAAAAGGAAAAAAGAAAGAAAGAAATATATTGGGGCAAAGGCTCTGACTATTATCAGCATGCCAGCTATTAAAGTGAAATATGGGGCTTCCTTGGTGGCTCAGATGGTAAAGGATCTGCCTGCAACGTGGGAGACCTGATTCGATCCCTGGTTTGGGAAGATCCCCTGGAAAAGGGAATGGCTACCCACACCAGTATTCTGGCTTGGAGAATTCCATGGACAGAGGAAACTAGTGGGCTAGAATCTATGGAGTTGCAAAGAGCTGACGACTGAGTGACTTTCACTTTCAATTTTCATGCTGTATTATGGGTTCACTATGATGGGGAAACAGTGGAAACAGTGTCAGACTTTATTTTTGGGGGCTCCAAAATCACTGCAGATGGTGACTGCAGCCATGAAATTAAAAGACGCTTACTCCTTGGAAGAAAAGTTATGACCAACCTAGATAGTATATTCAAAAGCAGAGACATTACTTCGCCGACTAAGGTCCATCTAGTCAAGGCTATGGTTTTTCCTGTGGTCATGTATGGATGTGACAGTTGGACTGTGAAGAAGGCTGAGCACCGAAGAATTGATCCTTTTGAATTGTGGTGTTGGAGAAGACTCTTGAGAGTCACCTGAACTGCAAGGAGATCCAACCAATCCATTCTGAAGGAGATCAACCCTGGGATTTCTTTGGAAGAAATGATGCTAAAGCTAAAACTCCAGTACTTTGGCCACCTCATGCGAAGAGTTGACTCATTGGAAAAGACTCTGATGCTGGGAGGGATTGGGGGCAGAAGGAGAAGGGGACGACCGAGGATGAGATGGCTGGATGGCATCACTGACTCGATGGACGTGAGTCTGGGTGAACTCCAGGAGTTGGTGATGGACAGGGAGTCCTGGCGTGCTGTGATTCATGGGGTCGCAAAGAGTCAGACATGACTGAGTGACTGAACTGAACTGATAAATCAGTAAGAATGATGGGCAGTTGTTGAGGACAGGTAGCTAAGACGGCAGGGCAGGAAGACACTGAATCCCCTCCTTCCATAGACACACCACAATTACAACTACTTACAGTAGCAACCGTCTATGATATCTATGATATCATATGATAGGATATCAACTTAAAGAGTAGCAGAAAATACTGTCAACAACTAAAGACATATAGGCAGAAACACAATAATACAGGACAGGAGGAGTGGAGAAACAGTACAGTCAGGACCCACATCCCCATTTCAGCAACACACAAACAGAGGAATGTTGCAATCATACAGGTCTCCTCCTTAAGGAGTGAGGTGTCTGAGCACATTGGGCTCCCCAGTCTAAGGGTCCTGCACAGGGAAAACGATCCATCAGAAAACCTGGCTTTGAAAACCAGCAGGGTTTTTGTTCAGGTGAGCTGGAAACCTATAGGAAACAGAGACTTGATGCTTAAAAAGTCACATGCAAAATCTCACAGGCTCTGAGTCCCAGCACTTAGACAGTGATCTGAAAGGACTCACCTGTTGATAATCCTAGAGAGCCTCCCATCCATAGAGATGGGAGGCAATGGGGAACCACACTCTCCAGAGAAACAGATGTTGTCATCGGCCATCTGGAGACCTTATTCTAAGAGGACACTGGTGCTGGTAACTGCCATTTTGGATCCTCCCTCTAGCCTGTGAGTGTTAGTGGCTTACCTGTCCACCAGCAGGCTAGCACAAAACCTGAGCTCCCAGAGCCCCCATAGTCAGCTACTCTAGGACCCAGCCCAGCTCCTAAACTCTAGGCAACACAGGGAGCCCTGCAAGGACCAAGGCTTGCCCTAGCCCCAAGCTGCTGGAAGCCAAAAGACAGTGCAGAATAATGAATTACCCTCTTGTGAGCCAGCAATAGTCCTAAGAGGGCTTGGGCCACAGAGCCAACCACACAAGAAGCCTACCCACCCTCCCATAAACCTGTAGGCACTTGATGCACACTGTAGTCCACTGTGCCAGGGACCAATACCACCTACCACTGTACCCACAGCAGCCCTTGCCACAACAGAAGGGACCACGCAGCACACATAGGGGGCACTCTTAGAGCATATGGCTCTGGTAACCAGAGGGGAGCATGCCTCTGGGCTCTACAGGACATTCGTTACCTAAGACTACTTCTTCAAGATCAAGAAACGTAATCAAAATACCAAGCATATAAACAGAGAATTGAGCTGTCCAATGGTAAAAGTTAATGGAAAAACTAGAAAATTCTGGTCTTGGCTATGAGTACCTGGTATTAGACTTATTAAATACAACTGGAGACAAAACCAAGAATGAATATACAAAATCTTCAAACACCCGTGAAGGGCTGTAAGAAAGACGACACAAGAGAATCCCCATAGTCATCCAAGTTCTCTCCCTCGGAAAATCACACAGGCCACAGTTCAGAAAATGCAAGCACAGGACAGTAGTTTTGCTAAATTAAGGATGCAGAAGTCAAAGTTCAGTGCACCTTGTGGTTAGGTGGAATTAGCAATGCCATACTGAGGGGGGCCAGAAAGAGTGAATCCCTCGGGCTTGCATGGTAATCCCTTAGTCCTTAGCCAAATTCTAAACTGCAAATTTACAGGGCAAGACTCTAATTGGTGTGGTTGTGTTAAGAAGTTGAAATTGAACAGAAATTCTAGAGGTAATAAAAGTGCCTGAAAGATTTCGCATTTGGGGCCAAACTAGCGCATAGTGAAGTGAAGTCGCTCAGTCGTGTCCGACTCTTTGCGACACCGTGGACTGTAGCCTACCAGGCTTCTCTGTCCATGGGATTCTCCAGACAAGACTACTGGAGTGGGTTGCCATTTCCTTCTCCAGGGGATCTTCCCGACCCAGGGATCGAACCCAGGTCTCCCACATTGGAGGCAGACGGTTTAACCTCTGAGCCACCAGGGAAGCCCAACTAGCGCATAAGCACCCCATAAAACAACCCTGGCATTCAGTTCAGACCCAAGAACACTTATGCCATAGAAGTGGGGACAATGAACAAAGTGGAGAAACAAACAGATCTTTCCTTAAAACAAAACTGAAATAGATCTTTCCTTAAACTAAATCTTGATAGGATTCAGGTGATGCATTTGCAGTTTATCTACCTATCAATCAGAACAAAAACTTTAAAAAAACTTAAGAAAATAACATAACTCCAAAGCTACTATAATATATATTCACACCATCCATCATGTAATTTAAAAATAAGGCAGGAAAGACTGACCAATAACCAAGAGAAAATAATCAGTTAAATCAGGCATCTATTCATGATGAAATTCTCAATAAACTCAGAACAGAAAGGACTTGCACAATGTGATTAGAAGTTAAGATACGTACCACAAATATCATACCTAATGGTGAAAAGACAGAAGGTCTTTCCTCTATGACAGACTACAAAGCCCAGATGTGCTCTCACAACTTTTCAACATTATATTGAAAGTTCTACCTCATGTAATCTGATAAGAAAGGCATCTAAACTCGAAAGGGAAGATTATTTAGTTGTAAATGACACTATCTTCTATGCATAAAATCCAAAGGCACACACATGCACATATACGCACATGTACAAATTAGAACTAATGAAAAAGACAGAAAGGTCACCAGACACAAGATCAAAATTCAAAATCAACCGTATTCCCATAGATCAACAATGAATAACTGAAAAAAATAAACTTAAAAATTTAGTACCACAAGAATGAAATATTTAGAAACAAAAGAAGTTCAAGACTTGTGCACTAAAAATTGCAAACACTGCTGAGGGAAATTAAGTAACAAATGGAGAGATACTCCCTGTTCACAAATTGAAAGAGATAGTACTGCTAAGAAAGCAATTCTCTCCAAATTAATCTACAGATTCAACCAAATGCTTTTAAAATTTCTGGCTGGCTTTTTGTGGAAATTTACAAGATGATCCTCAAATTCAAATAAAAATGTAATATAGCCAATGGAACCCAAAAATTGGAAAAACAAAGAAACTATGGAGATTTACCTTTCTAACATCAAAAATACTTCAAAGCTATAATCAAAGTAATGAGGTACCAGCACGAGACTAGTCATATAGATCAATGGAATAGAATTAAAAGTCCCCAAATAAATCCTTACATTTTTGGTCAACTGATTCTGACAAAGTTTCCACAACAACTCAACGAGCAAAGAATAGTCTTTTTAAAAAAAGTGGTGCTATAAAAACTGGAAATCCATCTGCAAAAAAAAAATGCAGACCCAACTTTACATCACATATAAAATTAACTTAAAATAGATCAAAGATCTAAACATAACAGCTAAAATTCTAACTCTTAGGAAAAACGTGTAAATCTTCATGATCCTGGATTAGACAATGATTTGTTATATATGACTCTGAAAGCAAAAGTGACAACAGGAAAAACAGGTACACTGAACTCCAAAATCAAAAACTCTTATGCTTCAAAAGCGCATCAACAAGAAGTAAAAAGATAACCGACAGAACAGGGGAAAATATTTGTAAACCATATACAGGATAAGGGGCTTGTATCCAGAACAGCTAAAGAACTTTTATTATTTAACAGTAAAAAGACAAAAATATTTTTACAGTGAAAAAGTCTGGACATATTTATACAAAAAAAAGATACACAAATGACTAATAACCATATGAAAAAATGCCCAATATCATTAGTCATTAGTGAAATGCAAATTAAAACCAGAAAACAGCATTTCACGTATACTAATGTGGCAAGAATAAAAATGGAAGGTAACAAATATTAACAAAGATACAGAGAATCAGGTGCATACATATGACTAGTAGAAATGTTAAGAATGGTGCAGCCACTTAGGAAAACAGCTCAGTAATTCTTTAAATGTTAAATTAAATTTACCATATGATCCAGTAATTCTACTCAGATATATAGCCAAGAGAAAGGAACACATACATTCACATAAATATATTATAAACATATCTTTTTAGCAGCACTAATCATAATAGCAGAAACTTAGGAACAACTAAAACTTAGTGTATTCACACAATGAAATGCAGGGATTAACGTGTAGCAGAAATTATAGTGGATGATAAAAATATTATAAAAGTTATTATTGATAACAGTTCACAATTTTTTAATTACCAAAAAAACACACTGAATTCTATACTTGAAAAGGGTATATGATATGAAAACATGCCTCTAATTAGTTTTTAAAGTAGCAAAATTAAAAGTCACAGACAAAAACTGAAAAAATTCATTAAGAGCCAAATTAATATAAATTAAAATGTATCAGAAAACTTTGAAAATGAAAACAAACACTTCAAAATTTACAAGATACAGCTAAAGAATACTTGAAACAAGTCTACAGTATTAAACACTTCTATTACACAAAGATTTAAAATAATCTAAGTGGCTCAGATGGTAAAGCATCTGCCTACAATGCGGGAGACCCAGGTTCAATCCCTGGGTCAGGAAGATACTCTGGAGAAGGAAATAGCAATCCACTCCAGTACTCTTGCCTGGAAAATCCCATGGATGGAGGAGCCTAGTAGTCTACAGTCCATGGGGTCGCAGAGAGTTAGACACGACTGAGCAACTTCACTTCTTCAAGTTGCTTACAACTGCCAAGCAAAAAGTTTGAATAGGGGGTAAACTGCAGTTAACAGCAGTCAATTTCAGCTCTTAGCACAGAAGTTCCACCCCTTCTCCACAGGCCTTGGAAGGCAGCCCTACAATAATTCCTAGAGCAAATTTATGTAAACAAACTAGATAATGTGGGTGAAAGGAACAAATTCCTAAAATGACACAAATAACCAAAACCGACTCAGAAAAAAAAAAATCAGAACATACCTATAACGAGCAAAGAAACTGAAGTAGGAATTAGCACTTCTTATAAAGAAAAGCCCAGGCTCAAAGAGCTTTACTGGTAAATTCTGTCAAATTTTAAAGGAAGAAATAATACCAATCCTACATAAAATTCTTCCCACAATAGAGAAGGAAGTATTTCCCATGTCATTCTTTTATCCTGATGCCATATCCAAACTAGACATCACAAGGAAGGAAAAAAAAAAAAAAGCCTACAGACCAAAACTCCCTGTTAACAACATTAATCAAAAACAGCATGGTACAAAAACCATCGTACATGGGCTTCCCTGGTAGCTCAGCTAGTAAAGAAGGAGACCTCAGTTCAATTCCTGGGTCAGGAAGATCCCCTGGAGAAGGGACAGGCCACCCACTACATTCTTGAGTTTTCCTGATGGCTCAACTGGCAAAGAATCCGCCTCCAATGTGGGAGGCCTGGGTTCAATCCCTGGGTTGTGAAGATCCCCTGGAGAAGGGAATGGCTACTCACTCCAGTATCCTGGTCTGGAGAATTCCATGGACTGTATAGTCAGGTGGTCTTAGAGAGTCAGACAGGACTGAGCAACTTTCACTTTCTTTTAGTATGGTACTGGCACAAAGAGACACACAGATCAATGGAACAGAAAAGAGTTCAGAAATAAACCAAAGCACTAATGGTCAATTCATCTATGACAAAGAAGGCAAGAACATACAATGAAGACAGCCTCTCTTGAACAAGCAGGAAAACTGGGCAGCTACATGTAAAGAAGGAAATCTGAACATTTTATCACACCATATACAAAAATAAACCCAAACTGATTAAAGACCCAAATATAATAAGACACCGTGACATAAGTTGTAACACTATTTTTTTAAAATCTGTTTCCTAAAACAAAGAAGGGCTTCCCCAGTAGCTCAGCTGGTAAAGAATCCACTGGCAATGCAGGAGACCCCAGTCTAATTCCTGGGTCATGAAGATCCCCTGGAGAAGGGATAGGTCACCCACTCCCGTATTCTTGGGTTTCCCCAGGGCTCAGACAGTAAAGAATCCGCCTGCAATGCTGTAGACCTGGGTTCGATGCCTGGGTTGGGAAGATCCTCTGGAGGAGGGCATGGCAACCCACTCCAGTATTCTTGCCTGGAGAATCCCATGGACAGAGGAGCCTGGCAGCTTAGAGTCCATGGGGTGGCAAAGAGCTGGACATGACGGAGTGACAAAGCACAGCACAGCAAAACAAAGAAAACAAAAGCAAAAATACAAATGGGACCTGACAAAAAAGCTTTTTCACAAAAAGGAAGCCTTTAGTAAAAAGACAACCTATGGAATAGGAGAAATATCTGCAAATGATATGACTGATAAAGGGTTAATATACAACATAAACAGCCCATTCAACTCAACATGAGACCACAAACATGATTAAAAATGTGCAGACGACCTGAATAGCCACTTTTGCCAAAAATATACAGATGTCCAACAAGTACATGAAAAAAATGTTCAACACTGCTAATCAGAGAAATGCAAATCAGAACGACAAAGAGATCACATCACAACTGTCAAAATGGCTATCATCACAAATACAAACAACAAACGTTGGTGAGGATGTAGAGAGAAAGGAACCCTTGTGCACTGCTGCTTGGGAAGGTAAACTGGCACCATTTCTGTGGAGGTTCCTCAAAAAACTAAAAATAGAACTACCAAATGATCCAGGAATTCCGCTGCTAGGTATATATCTGAAAAAAATAAATACAGTAGTTCAAAAAGATATATGTACTCCAATGTCCACAGCAGCATTATTTACAATATCCAAGATAAGGAAGCAACCCAAGTGTCCACCAACAGAATAACAAAGAAATAATGGTATGTACACACACACACAAAAACACAATATGGAATATTACTCATTCATTAAAAGGAATTAAATTCTGTCATTTGCAAAAACATGGATGAATCTACAGAGTATTATGCTTAGTGAAATAAGCCAGAGAAAGACAAATACTTTATTAATTCTATGTGGGATCTAAAAATTAACACAAATGAATGTGATGACAAAACAGAAACAGAATCAGATACAGAGAACTAGTGATTACCAATGCAGGGCTGGGGGCAGGGGGAGACAGGGGTTGGGATTAAGAGGCACAAATTACAATGGATAAAGTAAAAGTATGCAAATATAGCCATTATTCTGTAATAACTTTAAATATAATCTATAAAAAATACTGAATCACTATGTTGCACACCTAAAACTCAATATTGTAAATTAACAATAAAAATTGTTTTGAAAACAAATTTGAAAAAGAAAATGAATGAACCATAGCTATACATGAAATGGATGAATCTTAACATTTAAAAAACTGCAAAAGCAAATTACAGATACAAAAACAGATCATGATTTCCACAGATAATCATTGAAGGAAAAGAAAGCAACATTACTTCTTTACTGTTGGCAATATTAGGTGGTAAAACTTTTTAAAACATAAAAAGTAAGAAGGGAAATACACAATAGTCAAGATAGCAGTTCATTTGGAAAAGGCATAAATATCAAAAAGGAGAAGGAAAGAACTTCTGAAGTTTTGGCAATGTTCTATTCTTAAATGTGCAGTGGTTACCATCAGTGTTCAATCAGAAGTAATCCCTCCAACTGCATAATTCTGTTTGGTGCAGTTTTCTTTATGCTACATTTTAAAATAACAAAGGTCTAAAAATGCATTATATGCCAATAACTAATGATAACATGCAAAGAATGCTCTTGGTTCAGTATGCTATGCTCCCTTTCCTGGGTCTTTAAAAAAAAAAACAAAACCTTGAGGTTTGGTATTTCATTTAATTTTGAAACCCTTGCAACAGATATCAGAACTATTCACTACATTTCTTTCTTCAACAGTTTCAAAGGATAGCTTACTTAATTCACAAGCTATACATATGCATCATACATGTAACTTAAGCAGTTTAAGATTTCACTTGTCATAAAAGTTATCTTTTCTAAAGTATAAAAATGAGTTTCAGTATATTCAGAGTTGTGCAACTGCTATCACCAATGACCTTCAGAACATTTTTCATCACCCCAAAGAGAAACCCCATACCCATCAGCTACCTACCCTCAGGCCTTGGGAATCAAATGTAGTGTGTTTGTAGTGAGTCAGCGTTATTTGGCTGTACTATGCTTTCTATAATTTTCTTCCCTGTATTCCTGCCTAAGTTCCCCACCAAACTACACCACACCTTTTAAGAATCAGGCTCATACTGATTATTTTCTTTGCAGCCAAACATGGAGAAACTCTATATAGACAACAAAAACAAGACCAGGAGCTGACTGTGGCTCAGATCATGAACTCCTTATTGCCAAATTCAGACTGAAATTGAAGAAAGTAGGCAAAACCACTAGACCATCAGGTATGACCTAAATCAAATCCCTTATGATTATACAGTGGAAGTGAGAAATAGATTTCAGGGACTAGATCTGATAGACAGACTGCCTGATGAACTATGGACGGACGTTCATGACATTGTACAGGAGACAGGGATCAAGACCATCCCCATGGAAAAGAAATGCAAAAAGGTAAAATGGCTGTCTGATGAGGCCTTACAAATAGCTGTGAATCAAAGAGAAGCAAAAAGCAAAGGAGAAAAGGAAAGATACAAGCATCCGAATGCAAAGTTCCAAAGAACAGCAAGAAGAGACAAGAAAGCCTTCCTCAGCGATCAATGCAAAGAAATAGAGGAAAACAACAGAATGGGAAAGACTAGAAATCTGTTCAAGAAAATTAGAGACACCAAGGGAAAATTTCATGCAAAGATGGGCTTGATAAAGGACAGGAATGGTATGGACCTAACAGAAGCAGAAGATATTAAGAAGAGGTGGCAAGAATACACAGAAGAACTATACAAAAAAGATCTTCACAACCAAGATAATCATGATGGTGTTATCACTCACCTAGAGCCAGACATCCTGGAATGTGAAGTCAAGTGGGCCTTAGAAAGCATCACTACGAACAAAGCTAGTGGAGGTGATGGAATTCCAGGTGAGCTATTTCAAATCCTGAAAGATGATGCTAGAAAGTGCTGCATTCAATATGTCAGCTAACTTGGAAAACTCCACAGTGGCCACAGGACTGGAAAACGACAGTTTTCATTCCAATCCCAAAGAAAGGCAATGCCGAAGAATGCTAAAATGACCGCACAATTGCACTCATCTCACACGCTAGTAAAGTAATGCTCAAAATTCTCCAAGCCAGGCTTCAGCAATATGTGAATTGTGAACTTCCTGATGTTTGAGCTGGTTTTAGAAAAGGCAGAGGAACCAGAGATCAAATTGCCAACATCCGCTGGATCATCAAAAAAGCAAGAGAGTTCCACAAAAACATCTACTTCTGCTTTATTGACTATGCCAAAGCCTTTGACTGTGTGGATCACAATAAACTGTGGAAAATTCTGATAGAGATGGGCATACCAGACCACTTGATCTGCCTCTTGAGAAACCTATATGCAGGTCAGGAAGCAACAGTTAGAACTAGACATGGAACAACAGACTGGTTCCAAATAGGAAAAGGAGTACACCAAGGCTGTATATTGTCACCCTGCTTATTTAACTTATATGCAGAGCACATCATGAGAAACGCTGGACTGGAAGAAGCACAAGCTGGAATCAAGATTGCCGGGAGAAATATCAATAACTTCAGATATGCAGGTGACACCACCCTTATGGCAGAAAGTGAAGAGGAAATAAAGACCCTCTTGATGAAAGTGAAAGTGGAGAGTGAAAAAGTTGGCTTAAAGCTCAACATTCAGAAAATGAAGATCATGGCATCTGGTCCCATCACTTCATGGCAAATAGATGGGGAAACAGTGGAAACAGTGTCAGACTATATTTTGGGGGGGCTCCAAAATCACTGCAGATTATGACTGCAGCCATGAAATTAAAAGATGCTTACTCCTTGGAAGAAAAGTTATGACCAACCTAGATAGCATATTGAAAAGCAGAGACATTACTTTGCCAACAAAGGCCCATCTTGTCAAGGCTATGGTTTTTCCAGTGGTCATGTATGGATGTGAGAGTTGGACTGTGAAGAAGGCTGAGGGCCAAAGAATTGATCTTTTTGAACTGTGGTGTTGGAGAAGATACTTGAGAGTCCCTTGTACTGCAAGGAGATCCAACCAGTCCATTCTGAAGATCAGCCCTGGGATTTCTCTGGATGGAAGGATGCTAAAGCTGAAACTCCAGTACTTTGGCCACCTCATGCGAAGAGTTGACTCATTGGAAAAGACTCTGATGCTGGGAGGGATTGGGGGCAGGAGGAAAAGGGGATGAGAGAGGATGAGATGGCTGGATGGCATCACGGACTCGATGGACGTGAATCTGAGTGAACTCCAGGAGTTGGTCATGGACAGGGAGGCCTGGCGTGCTGCGATTCATGGGGTCGCAAAGTCAGACACGACTGAGCGACTGAACTGAATGAAGTCTTTTAACTGGTTCCTAGGCAGTTAGATACACCGTCCTCTGTGGATGTAAAACACCTCTTATATACCTTTATTTCATTCTAGGTATCAATCTTTATAATAAATGCTTATAAATTTGTTTCCAACACTGTAAAAGGCATATCTTTAAGAAGTAGAATTTGACTTATTTTTCTATCTCCTATATCTAATAACAGTGACTTTCAAAACTTTTGATGAATGAAGGCACCATAAGAAGAATATAATGAGTTTAAAAAGGATGATGATTTAGTAATGAGAAGATATTCAAAGATCATTAGGTTCAAGGACATAAAGACAGAAATAAATACACTGTGCTACACAAAAGCATTATGACAAAAGTAGTTTTAGTCAGCAACTGATCACTTTATCATTACTAAAAAATTATGACAAAACTAAGGAAATATATTAAAACCATTACTTAGGGTTCACACAAAGATATTAATGCATCATAGCCAAAGGGGAATGACTATTAGAGTCTTAAACATATCTAGGTTATATTATGATATCTATACCAAGAAAAATTATTCTAAAAGTCAAATAGAGATAAAAATACAATGCTGGAGACTTCTGAAAATGGATGAGAATTATATTCAGAGTAAAAACCAAAAAAAAATGTTTTAAAAGAGAGCTTCAATTTTTAAAATGCCAGCATTCCCCTTAAAAGTGAAAAGGATGAAGAATATTTTTAAAAGTCTGTTTTCTGAGAAGACAAAACTATTTTTCAACATATGAAAATATAATGTGTTTGAGTAAGAACTATCTTTGCAAATAAAATTAAATGAATTAAATTTTTCATCACAATATGCATATGGCACGATTTTGTTAAAACATATACACACACATATACTGTTTAGGAAGTATCACAATTATTTTACAGTGAAAAAATTTAACCCAAAACATTCAATACACAAAACAAAAATAGTTTTCTTTCGGTGTACACAAATAATATTCATTAATAATGTAAGAAAGTTTTATCATTTAAAATGTTAGAGCTCAATATTAATAAAATCAGAAAAAGTTATAAAGTTAATATATACACAACTTAGCACTATTTATCTTAAAAAAAGGAAACCTGATTTTAATCATATCTTCAGTTACTTTCTGTATTGGAAAGTAAAAATGAAAGTCGCTCTGCTGCTACTGCTGCTAAGTCGCTTCAGTCGTGTCCTACTCTGTGCAACCCCATAGACAGCAGCCCACAGGGCTCCCCTGTCCCTGGGATTCTCCAGGCAAGAACACTGGAGTAGGTTGCCATTTCCTTCTCCAATGCATGAAAGTGAAAAGTGAAAGTGAAGTCGCTCAGTCGTGTCCGACTCTGTGCCACCCCATGAACTGTAGCCTATCAGGCTCCTCCATCCATGGGATTTTCCAGGCAAAAATACTGGAGTGGGGTGCCACTGCCTTCTCCAGAAAGTCGCTCAGTCATGTCCAACTCTTTGCAACCCTATGGACTATACAGTCCATGGAATTCTCCAGGCCAGAACATTGGAGTGAGTAGCCATTCCCTTCTCCGAGAGATCTTCCCAACACAGGATCAAACCCAAGTCTCCCACATTGCAGGTGGATTCTTTATCAGCTGAGCCACAAGGGAAGCCCAAGAATACTGGAGTGGATAGTTTATCCCTTCTCCAGTGGATCTTCCTGACCCAGGAATTGAACCAGAGTCTCCTGCATTGCAGGCAGACTCTTTACCAACTAAGCTATCAGGGACTTCTGTCCAAATAGAAAAGGAATCAATTAGGAATTAACTGACATGCAGACTTGAAAAAAATATGTTCTACAGGATTTATTAAATCAAATTCTGTGAATAAGTCTGTTCATTTCTGATCATTTCCAAACATAAAATACTATACAGCAAGACATAAATGAAGTTAAAAGAATTCTAAAAATCTAAAGCAGTATGCATCCCTTCGTGATTAAATTAGTCCCCCAAATTTATTATTACTATTTTATCTTACTTTAGCATTCAAATTCTTTAAAACTAATCAAATCATTAAAAAAAACACCCCACACAAAAACAAAAGTAACCCAGAGATACAACAGTCATAGAAGTTATGTAGAGTGAATTATTTTTCCAATAGAAGCACTCTTCTAAACTGCAGTAAATAATTTTTAAGATCTGGTGAGGTTTGAGGGCAAGTAACACAAAATTATTCCAAAAAATTAGGTAAGAATGAGTAAATGTTAAAATAATCACAACTAGATATTAATTCATAATGTAAAAATATATAAATAATGTCTGCCTGCCTTGAATAAATTAACTTTCAGGGTACCAAATTTAAATGCCAATATATTCATAAATAGTATTTCTGGAAATTATTTCCTAGGCTTAAAAAATAATGTCAACATATATTCAACACTCGATATATATGTACAAATGACAAAGCTTATTGCCCTTAGCCAGTTTTGAAAATTTAAGTTTTTCACAGAATTCTTTGTATCCCTAGATCTCTAGTTTTTCAAAACTATTTGATTTACACTGACTCTTATGCACATTTGTATAATTTTAAGGTTCTATCTTTGTACCAAAACACTGGATTTACCCAATAAATATTTGAACTAAACATAGTCATACAGTTGTGTCCGACTCTGTGATCCCATGGACTGTAGCCCGCCAGGCTCCTCTGTCCATGGAATTCTCCAGGCAAGAGAAGTGGAGTGGGTTGCCATTTCCCTCTCGAGGGGATCTTCCCAACCCAGGGATCGAACCCAGGTCTCCTGCATTACAGGTGGATTCTTTACCAACTGAGTGACAATACTTACTTGCAAAATAAATTCCAATTCACAGGTAAATGCTCTGACAATATCTATACTCCTACCACTAGAGAGGGATGTTCTTTAATGTCATAAAAACCCACATATCACAAATATCCACGAGCAATAAACCCAAACCCAAATTAAAAATAGATATAATGATAAAATGAAAGGAAGAAAAACACCACAGTAAGAGCTAGAAAGATGGGAAAATAGGACTAACTCTGACCTTCTGATAAATGTCAGTCCTATAAGCACCTCTACTTCCCAGGAAATACAGTTACACAGGGTTGCTGCTGCTGCTAAGTCACTTCAGTCATGTCCGACTCTGTGTGACCCCATAGACGGCAGCCCACCAGGCTTCCCCATCCCTGGGATTCTCCCGGCAAGAACACTGGGGTGGGTTGCCATTTCCTTCTCCAATGCATGAAAGTAAAAAGTGAAAGTGAAGTCACGCAGTTGTATCCAACTCTTAGCGACCCCATGGACTGCAGCCTACCAGGCTCCTCCGTCCACAGGATTTTTCCAGGCAAGAGTACTGGAGTGGGATGCCATTGACTGCATATAACTCAGGACTGAAATTAGGACCCTACAAAGTAGCAACTGAAACACAGACATTAGTCAGCGAAGACAGCTGAAAATACTGAAATGATATCTAATGACTGTAAAAGCATGTGTAAAAATTATTTCTTGAATAAAACTTTTTCAAGATACTTTAGAGGTGAACCACATTTCCTAAGTAACACTTTTTACATCAAATAACAATTCTTGGTGTCAAAAATTCCTCTAACATTCTAGTTACTGTCTCCTGAGAAAATAATCTGAACAATCTAGATTAACAGTTTTAATATATTAAAAATTGTTCTACACTTAAAACTTTTAAAATATATCTGGAACATCTAAATATAGCAATTACTGTATATTCTATGTACCATCTGTTGATGCATAAACCATCTGAACTTTCTTCTCCCTCTACTGAAAAAGCAAACAAAAATGAACATGATGAATACAATTTTCAAAGCATTATGGGTTCAATTAATAGTTAATCAAGATTTGACATAAATAGAATTTCTATATAATTCCTGAAAGTCCCAATATAAAAAGTAAAGATATGAAATACAGCATAAATTATGCATATACCAAAATATATAACCGTATATATAGAAACTTAAAATGGCTTTCTTAAACAATTATAACCTCTGTGAAACATGTACAGCCTATTCCAATGCTTATTTAAAACAATAATTATCTCTTAATCATAAGTCCTACCTTCAAAATAGAAATTTAACCATTAACCTCATACTGTTAAGTTATGATGTGTGCACATGCACACATTGTCCTAAACACGTCTTACAGAGTAGCATCAGAATTTTTTCAAAGTTACCATTTCCCAAAATATTTTCAAAGTAAATACAGTTGCTTTATTATAATGATTACTGGCTAACAATAAGCATTTACTATGCATCAGGTAATAGTGACGCTGAAGAAGCTGAAGCTGAACAGCTGTATGAAGATCTACAAGACCTTTTAGAACTAACACCAAAAAAGACATCCTTTTCATTACAGGGGACTGGAATGCAAAAGTAGAAGTCAAGAAACACCTGGGGTAACAGGCAAATTTGCCTTGGAGTACACAACGAAGCAGGGCAAAGGCTAATAGAGTTTTGCCAAGAGAATGCACTCGCCATAGCAAACAATCTCTTCCAATAACACAAGAAAAGACTCTACACATGGACATCACCAGATGGCCAACACCGAAATCAGACTGATTATATTCTTTCCAGCCAAAGATGGAGACACTCTACACAGTCAGCAAAAATAAGACCGGGAGCTGACTGTAGATCAGATCATGAATGCCTTATTGCCAAATTCAGACCTAATTTGAAGAAAATGGGGAAAACCACTAGACCATTCAGGTATGACCTAAATCAAATTCCTTATGATTATACAGTGGAAGTAAGAAATAGATTTAAGGGACTAGATCTGATAGACAGAGTGCCTGATGAACTATGGATGGAGGTTCATGACATTGTACAGGAGAAAGGGATCAAGACCATCCCCAAGAAAAAGAAAGGCAAAATGGCTGTCTAAGGAGGCCTTAGAAATAGCTGTGAAAAGAAGACAAGCGAAAAGGAAAGGAGAAAAAGAAAGATATACCTATTTGAATGCAGAGTTCCAAAGAATAGCAAGGAGAGATAAGAAAGCCTTCCTCGGCAATCAATGCAAAGAAATAGAGGAAAACAACAGAATGGGAAAGAGGAAATGACAACCCACTCCAGTGTTCTTGCCTGGAGAATCCCAGGGACGGCGGAGCCTGGTGGGCTGCCATCTATGGGGTTGCACAGAGTTGGACACGACTGAAGTGACTTAGCAGAGATCTCTTCAAGAAAATTAGAGATACCAAGGGAATGTTTCATGCAAAGATGGGCTCGATAAAGGACAGAAATGGTATGGACCTAACAGAAGCAGAAGATATTAAGAAGAGGTGGCTAGAATACACAGAAGAACTGTACAAAAAAGATCTTCATGACCCAGATAATCACTCACCTAGAGCCACACAAGCTGGAATGTGAAGTTAAGTGGGCCTTAGGAAGCATCACTACAATCAAAGCTAGTGGAGGTGATAGAATTCCAGTTGAGCTACTTCAAAACCTAAAAGATGATGCTGTGAAAGTGCTGCACTCAATATGCCAGCTAATTTAGAAAACTCAGCAGTGGCCACAGGACTGGAAAATGTCAGTTTTCATTCCAATGCCAAAGAAAGGCAATGCCAAAGAATGCTAAAACGACCACACAATTGCACTCATCTCACACGCTAGTAAAGTAATGCTCAAAATTCTCCAAGCCAGGCTTCAACAGTACATGAACCGTGAACTTCCAGATGTTCAAGCCAGGTTTAAAAAAGGCAGAGGAACCGGAGATCAAAGTGTCAACATCCACTGGATCATCGCAAAAGCAAGAGAGTTCCAGAAAAACATCTAGTTCTGCTTTATTGACTATGCCAAAGCCTTTGCCTGTGTGGATCACAATAAACTGTGGAAAATTCTGAAAGAGATGGGCATACCAGACCACTTGATCTGCCTCTTGAGAAACCTATATGCAGGTCAGGAAGCAACAGTTAGAACTGGACATGGAACAACAGACTGGTTCCAAATAGGAAAAGGAGTACACCAAGGCTGTATATTGTCACCCTGCTTATTTAACTTATATGCAGAGTACATCATGAGAAACGTTGGGCTGGATGAAGCACAAGCTGGAATCAAGATTGCGAGAAATATCAATAACCTAATACACAGAAGACACCACCCTTATGGCAGAAAGTGAAGAAGAACTAAAGAGCCTCTTGATGAAAGTGAGAGAATGAAAAATTTGGCTTAAAGCTCAACATTCAGAAAACGAAGATCACGGCATCTGGTCCCATCACTTCATGGAAAATAGATGGGGAAACAGTGGAAACAGTGGCTGACTTTATTTTGGGGGGCTGCAAAATCACTGCAGATGGTGACTGCAGCCATGAAATTAAAAGACGCTTACTCCTCGGAAGGAAAGTTATGACCAACCTAAACAGTATATTAAAAAGCAGAGACATTACTTTGCCAACAAAGGTCCGTCCAGTCAAGGCTAGAAAGCTGAGCACCGAAGAACTGATGCTTTTGAACCGTGGTGTTGGAAAAGATTCTTGAGATTCCCTTGGACTGCAAGGAGATCCAACCAGTCCATCCTAAAGGAAATCATCCTGAATATTTTTTGGAAGGACTGATGCTGAAGCTGAAACTCCAGTACTTTGGCCACCTCATGCGAAGAGCTGACTCATTTGAAAAGACGCTAATGCTGGGAAAGACTGAGGGCAGGAGGAAAAGGGGATGACAGAGGATGAGATGGTTGGATAGCATCACCAACTCAATGGACATGAGTTTGGGTAAACTCCGGGAGTTGGTGATGGACAGGGAGGCCTGGCGTGCTGCAGTGCATGGGGTCACAAAGAGTTGGACATGACTGAGCAACTGAACTGAACTGAGGTACTAGTGAAACACTTTGTGTTTTATTTAATCCTCCACCAAACAATGGAGTAATTATGATGTTCTCCATTTTACAGACGAAGAAGCTGAGGAACAGATCAGTTAAAAAGCTTACCTACATTTTCTATTAATAAATGATGGAAAAAGGAATTCAAAGTCACGGAATTTGGCCTCAATGCCCATATTTTTCAGTACTATGCTAGTTTTAATACAACTGATTTATGAATATATATATATATATCACTTAGTGTTGTATTTTCAAAATTCCATCTGACATTTTGCATGCCTGTCCGCCACCCCCCTTTGGATGTCCGATAGGATCTCAAATTTCAAATGTCAGACAATGTTCTTCTCTAAAACTGAGTTGCCATTCCAGATTTCTTTCAAAGATGTCTTCCAGGTAAATAAACAAACTGTATAAGACATACTCATTCGCGAATATCTGAGAGCATTTCCTATAAGATCAGAAGCAAGAAATGAATGTTCACTCGATACTTTTATTCAACACAGTTTTAGAAATCCTAGCCATGGCAATCAGAGAAGAAAAAGTAAAAGAAATTAAAATTGGAAAAAATAGAAGCAAAACTGTCACTGCTTGCAGATGGCATGATACAATATATAGAAAATCCTAAAGATGGTACCAGAAAGCTATTAGAGTTCATCAATGAATTCAATAAAGTTGCAGGATACAAAATTAATATACAGAAATCTGTTGTATTTCTATACACTAACAACAAAAGATTAGAAAAAAATTAAAGAAACAATCCCATCACATCAAAAAGAATAAATTACCTAGGAATAAACCTACCTAAGAAAACAAAATACATGTACTCTGAAAACTACAAGATGCTGATGAAAGAAATAGAAGATTACATAAACAGATGGATATATACACTATGTTCTTGGACTGAAAGAATCAGTATTTTCAAAATGACTATACTACCAAAGCAAACTACAGATTCACTGCAATCCCTATCAAGTAACCAAGGTCATTTTTCACAGAATTATAACAAGAAAACCTTAAAATCTGTATGGACACACAAAAGACATCTAATAACCGAAGCAATTTTGAGAGAAATTGAGCTGAAGGAACCAGGTGCCCTGACTTAAGACTACACTACAAAGCTACAGTCATAAAAACAACAGGTATTGGCACAAAACCGAAAATATCACTGTAACAAATATCACTGTTTTTCTTAGAGTAAAACATAGGCAGAACACTCCCTGACAGAAATCATAGCAATATCCTCTTCAAGCCATCTGCTAGAGAAATGAAAGTAAAAACAAAAAAACTAATGGGACCTATTTAAACTCAAAAGCTTTTGCATCACAAAGGAAACCACACACATGAAAAGATCCCCAACACCACTAATTATTAGAGAAATGCAAACCAAAATTACCATGAGATACCACCTCACACTTGTTATAATGGCCATCATCCAAAAAAAAAAAAACAAACAAACAAACCTACAACAGTAAATGCTAGAAAGGGTATGGAGAAAAGAGAACCCTCCTACACTGTTGGTAAGAATGCAAATTGATATAGTTATAGATGAATGGATAAAGATGTAGTAATATATACAATGGGCTATTACTCATCCATTAAAAAGAATGAAAAAATGCCATTTATAGCAACATGAATGAACTGAAGTTTATCATAAGTCAGAGAAAGACAAGTATTATAAATAAGGCTTACATGCAGGACCCCAGGTGGTGCCAGTGGTAAAGAATCTTCCTGCCAAAGCAGGAGACACCAGAGATGTGGGTTAAATCCCTGGGTCTGGAAGATCCCCTAGAGAAGGAAATGGCAACCCATTCTTTTCTAGAAAATTTAACAGGCAGAGGATTCTGGTGGGTTATAGTCCATGGTGGCAGGGGTCAGGGGGTTATCTCATAGAGTCAGACAAGATTGAGCACTTTTCACTTCAGAATCTACTATATAGCATAGGGGACTCTACTCAATATTCTGTAATAACCTAAATGAGAAAAGACTCTGGCTCAGCAGTAAAGAATCTGCCTACAATGCAGGAGCCACAGGAGATGTGGATTCGATCCCAGGATCAGGAGATTCCCCTGGAGGAGGGCCAGGCAACCCACTCCAGTACTCCTGCCTGGAGAATCCCATGGACAGAGGAGCCTGGTGGGCTACATTCTATACGGTCACAAAGAGTTGGACAAGACTGAAGCAATTTAGCATGCATGCAAGCACAGTTTACATGAAGATTCTTTTTGAAATAATTGTTTCAGGACTTCCAGAGAAAAATAAAAAAGCAAGTACCAACCAACCAACCACTGCAATAAAACAAAAACAAAAGAACTCTGTAAAAACATCCTGGAGAAGGACTAGTAATTTTTATTTTGGAGAAAATAGTCTGTAAATAAAAACAATTGCCTTGAATATTTAAATATTCATATGTTATAGTAGGCTAAATCTATGAACAAGTTAAGACAATTGTCTAAATATAAGAGGCAGCAACTTCTACAAAATAATGGCGGAAAGCAAAGAGGAACTAAAGAGCCTCCTGATGAAGAGGAGAGTGAAAAAGCTCAACATTCAAAAAACTAAGAGCATGGCATCCAATCCCATCACTTCATAGCAAATAGATGGGGAAAAAGTAGAAAAAGTAATATTTCATTTTCTTGGGCTCCAAAATCACTGCAGACAGTGACTATAGCCATGAAATTAAAAGATGTTTGCTCCTTGAAAGAAAAGCTATGACAAACCTACATAGTGTATTAAAAAGCAGAGACATCACTTTGGCAGCAAAGGTCCATATTGTCAAAGTTATGGTTTTTCTAGTACTCACATATGGATATGAGAGTTGGACTATAAAGAAGGCTGAGTGCTGAAGAATTGATGCTTTTGAACTCTGATGCTGGAGAAGAGTCCCTGGACGGCAAGATCACACCAGTCAATCCTAAAGGAAAGCAACCCTGAATATTCATTGGAAGAACTAATGCTAAAGCTGATGCCCCAATATTTTGGCCACTTGATGCAAAGAGCTGACTCATTGGAAAAGACTTTGGTGCTGAGAAAGATTGAGGGAAGGAGGAGAAGGGGCTGACAAAGGATGAGACGGTTGGATGGTATCACCAACTCAATGAACATGAGTTTGAGCAAATCCAGGAGATGGTGAAGAACAGGGAAGCCTGGTGTGTTGCAGTTCATGGGATTGCAAAGAGTGGAACACGACTTAGCAACTGAACAACAACAAACTTCTATAACTAAAACAATACCTGAGCAAGATGAAATAAATGCATTATATACTTCTAGGCCATTTCTAATACAATGTCCATTACCTTAAATTAAGTTTAGCACAGGATTACTATGACTTATTATGTATAGTCTGGACTCCAAATACAGAAACAATTCTAAGCATTTTCCCCACATAAAAATACAAAATTACTATTTTCTCCCACAATTCAAGAAGCTATCCATAGTAATTTCTAGAATAGCAATTCTGTACCTTGGCTATACATCAGAATCACTTGGGGAGCTTTAAAATCCTAATGGCAAGGCCACAGTTTGACCAATTAAAACAATCTACAATCTGTAAAACTGACATACAGGCATCAGAATTTTAAAAAAAGAAAACATCCTTTCTTAACACCAATGCAAAGCCTAGCTTGAAAAGCATGGCTGTTAGAGTCCCTCTGCTAACATTTTTAATAATCAAGAAAGTTTCTCAAGTGTTGATTATCTTCAAATAAGAACTACTAAAACTATTTTGCTCTAGACTCAGACAAGCTACAGCCAATAACAGCAGCAAACAGCAGTGGTTACTATTGCCCTTGGATAAGTAATACAGGTGGAAGAACCCAGATGGCACTCCAGGCAATGAAATCAGTTTGCGTTGTTTTCTTATTTTCTTTTGTTCTAAAACTATGATAACAGCAAATCTATCACCCTATTCTCTGTCCATAAAACCATATATTTTTGTATCACTGAAGTTATGATCTTTCCTTAAAAGGGACTTCAAATTTTTTAGAAGTATAATTTAGTGTTTGATTCTCTAACTCCTTTTATAACTGCTACTTTCAACACTTTAAGTTTTTGACTCACTGTTTGCTAAGGATGCAGGAGATGGGATAGACATGGTGACCAAAAGTGGGATCTTAAAGAATTTGATGAGCAAAACAAAGAAGGCAAAAACATTCACAAGTAAAGGAACAATAAAAGATATGTAAGTGCCAAAATGAACAGACTGATGGTCAGGGGTTTTATAGAAAAACCCTTTCTAAAATAAACTATTTTTTAAAGTATAAATAATGGGCAAAAGTAGACTCTGTAGTTGGAGAAATCTGAATTTAAAATTTCAGTTCCTTACTTACCAGCTTTATGTCCATGGGCAATTTACTTAATTTCCCTGAGCCTTAGTGAAAATATTCATAATAATTTGGGGGGAGAAGGACACTTCTCATTCCTGATCTTCCTCCATGTGGAAGTATTCATGATTGAGGCACACTCCTCGATTAACAACCCTCTGGTCTCATTCCGCCCTTACTCATACTCGAGAAGTCGAGGCAATCTGTTTCATTTACAGTGAGAAAGATCTATGTTTTATTCGTCTCTTCATCCTCCCTCTCTTTTCCCTTTATAGATATGGCTAACTCAAGCTGTAAATTTTACATGGGTAAGCCCCCATGGAGAAACTCTCCTCTGTGCCTATGTGGGTTAAGCCTACTTTTATAGACTCAGTATTGGGAAACCTATATACCCATGTATGTAAGCCACATTCATCAACTATTGTTTTGTTTTTAATAAATGTAGTATGTTGCTCAATTGTCTTCCTGCTTGTCTCTGTAAGGTGGTTTTGAATTCAGGGAAGGAAGTAGGATACTAGTTATTAGTCTACATTTTAATGGAGCTTAAAAGAGTGATGGAAAGCTTTAAATAAGCTAATATGTATAATTCCAACTAGTACCTGGGAACATAATAAGCATTCTACCATTACTGCTACTATGATAAAAGAGTGATTCAAAAATCAGAAAAAAAAGGGCCCTTATTAAAGCATTTATCAATTCACTATAAAACATCTAATATGAATTCAAATGAAATACTTTCTAAAATATATCAATTAAAAATAAGATACCTCCATTCACTGAAACAATGTAACCTGTATATGTTGGAATAATATACAAGTTGGAGCATTCATTAAGCACAGAATATTCTTTATAACCTATAAGTCCTCACTAATTCATATATAAAATGAAATATAACACACATAAACAAAAAAAGATAATACACAAGTTGGAGCATTCACTAAGCATAGAATATTCTTTATAACCTATAAATCCTCACTAATTCATATATAAAGTGAAATATAACACACATAAACAAAAAAAGATAATACTCCACACAGAATATTAAAATTTTAACTCTAGCACATAGGCTATTAAAAATTTAATGTTCATAAAGAGCTTGATATCTGAAAGTTTTCAGATGACTATGCTAGAGTCAATTCTACAAGTTTAATTACATTGTCAATATGCTAAAAATCACACTCAAAAAAACCTCAAGATATATGTAATCTGATAAGAACCAAAGTATAATAGAAAACTGATTCTTCAAAATGCACCCAGGAAGCTCTCTAATAGTAGCAAGATCAATGTGAGATCTGTGGACCTTCAGGAGTTTTGGGAAACCCCTGAAGTTTGCAAAATGTCATGCACACGTTCATGCATATGTGGTTCAAATCCTCTACTTTCATTACATTCACAAAGCATTCATAAAAGGTAAAAATAGCAAAGCATCATTTCATAATTCAAGTGATCTCTTCTAGTTATCCAGTTATTCAAATTTTTAGTAAAATCTTGCAGGGCATTTTCAACTTGAATAATTTTAGTAAATAACAAACCTTTAAATAATCAAAAATAGAATCTGCAAAATCTACAAAATAGAATTATTTCTTTAAAAATGTCCACTTACCTTTCAAATGTTTTGATACCATTACTTCATTAACATGTAGTGCTTTTCCTGTTGTTCTTAAGTCCACTGTATCATTTTCCTGCAATCCTTCACTTAGCTTTGCAAAAATGTTTTCAATGCAATTGGTGCTATTCTTCAAACCATTAGGTGATTCCCAAAATGAAGCTGTTGCACATGTATCAGATGTAATGGTACTTCGGGGATTATGTTTTCCAGTATCAACCTTCTTCCTCCTCAGTACTGAGTTTCCAGACTGTAATCTTCTACTAATATGGCTTTTCCTTAAGAGGTGTTTATAGACGTCTTTCCTCTTTATAGTTTTCAGATTTTTTAGCACTTGCTTCTCAGTGCATGTACAATTTATATTTTCCATTTTGTGATTATTTTGATCTAACAATTGGCAAATAGGCTTACTCTCTGACTTATACTGGACTTCGACAGATCCAGTAGTAACTGCGTCGAGATGAGCTGAATCTTTAGAATAAATCCCAAGACCAGAGGCAACTAACATGTCTGCCAAATTGTTTTTCTCATGAATGATGTCTACCTTCAGTTTTGTTTCAAAACTGTATTCCCTAAACTGAAAAACTAAGCCTGGTTTACTCAGGAAATCTTGAAAAAATCTTTTGGCTTCTTCATTCCAATGTCTCCCTTCAGCAGGTAAGACACCATGTAAGATGCAAGGATAACTTAGCCTCGGCAAATTCAGAAGTTCTTCAGGAACAACTTTAAGATTTTTTATATCTGAATAATGTATGTAAACAGAAAATCCATAGTCAATCAATATAAGAAGTAAATTCTGATCAGAGACTTCGGAAATTTCTACTCTATTCCACTGATCTTCCGATTCATATTTGAACAAACAACTAGAACCGGGAATTATATGCTCTTGAGGCACTGTTTGTAAGTCTTCTGGTAGATCAGAAAGCAACATAAAGAGAGATTTCATTGTGTCAAAGGAATCTTCCAACTGAACACAGAAGTCTGATGGATCAGAAACAGCAGTGGCTATACCAAAATATTGCCTACCATTTTGAAGCTGTGTCCAAGGAAATGATCTTATGGTACATGGTGATACAGGAGTCTTAGATTCAACACTACAAATAATTCCTGAAGATCTAAATTTGTTTTCTTCAACATGAACTGTATTTAAATTTAAATATTCCAAAAATAACAGACCATCTATCAAAATGTCTACTTTCCAAGCAGAGTCTAAATATTTCAGGAAAAGGATGCTTATTTCCAAATGAGCAAACAAACCCACAATGGATTCAAATGGCATCTTCCTAAAATTTTCAAACCAAATCCATTTACAAGGCACAGCTTGTCTTGGAATATTTCTGATTTCATTACTAAGCACCTTAGTATTACATAAAGGCACTATTTCATACCTACCACAATCTACTAAAAAAACAAGCACTTTCTCATCAACATACTTATCTACTTTTGATCGATACCACTCAAAAGTGTTCTTAGATTTTGCCAAGCATTCCAAGCCTTGCTCAATATTTTCCACTGATAAAGAAGCAGTGTTTCTTACTTCTTTAGTAATTAATACTGTTAAATCTGATAAAGTCTTTTTATTTTTAGATAACTTCACATAAAACGTTCCACTTTTTGAAACATGAAGTATTTCAGCCTTTTCAAGTTGTCCAGGTTTTAACTCTTCAAAAGGAATACTAACCAGTTGTTGGTAGGATGGCTGAAGGATCACAGAACCTTCATATCCATTTGATCCTCCTTTCTTCATTTCATTATCAACAGGGCCCACCTTTTGAGAGACAACCTGAGGCATTTGTAATACTATTCTCGGTAGTTTCGAGCATGCTGTCCATTTCACTAGTTCATTAATGACACATTTTTCATCACAAATTACATTTACTTCCCATTTCTGTTCATGCCTTTTCAAAAACTCACAGGAAACTGTTTTGTTACTTACTCTTGAAGCAAAATAATCCACAGTTTTTCTGTCCCATATTTCATTAGGTTCATTCCACTTGACTCCACTAAGGAAAGAATGAACTCCTAGCTGAGGAATGGTTAAGAATTCCTTCTTAATTTCATAAATTTTAGATGTGCTTACTACTGCAGTGTTACCATAGTCAATAAATTCCACTTCATAAGAATTTCTTGACAAAATTTTTTTAATAACTGCTCTGTAAATGGCATTGTCTCCAGAGTATTCTGCAACTACAAGATCTCCTACCATCGGTTTAACTGATTTTCTCTCTCTCACTATACTGGCTCTTCTTACATTTAGAGCAGCCGCTAGTCTGATGATTAAATTTTCATTCTCAGCAAGCTGAATATGGAAACTCGCTGGATTACTTATATTAGAAACATATCCTTTAACGTATGCATTTAAGTAAATCTTGGGTTGAGGAAGGTCTTTGATTTGTGGTCTGGCATGACTATGTATGTTTTTTGAGGCTGCTTGATTTAATTCTCTGATAAAGGACTGTGATACAACCTTTACTGAGTTTTGGCCCACATCACGTTCATCAAGAATATGTGCAAGTTCAGGGACAATTTCTACACCTTTATTTTTAAGTTCATCTTGCAAAGACGTCTTCACCTTGTTTTTTGACACAGGTTCCACTTTACAGCAAACTGATGGTTTCAAAAGCCTGGCATATATACTTCTGGGATTCATTAGCTGATCTGTTTTGCTTTCAGAATATGTTATTAGACTAGTTTTACTTATGTTATGGTGATAGTTGTTTTCTATTTTGCCTTTCAAGGAAACAGCCTCTTTTTTATTCTCATTTGTTTTATGATCCTTTTTCACACACTGTGCTTGGTCACAATGTTTTTTTTGATAAGCATGAAGCAACATTTTAATTTTCTGATTTATATGTTGATATCCATCATATAAGTCCACACCAAACTGGCCATCTGGCTCCCTGGATAGTATTTTTGCCCTTAATGGTTTTCCAAAATATTTATCTGCAAACCAGTTATTGATTTCTGCTGGAATATCTACATTGCTAAGATCTGACAAAAAACACTGAATAGCTTGCATAGGTGTAAACAGCAACTCTGGAAATTCATCTGAAACAGCCCTCAACATACTTTCTTCTACTAACTGCTTATTTCCAAAGTCCACAAAATACACCAGGAAGTCAGATAATGAATCTGTCGGCATTGATAAAGCTCTATAAGAGAGACCATCCTCTACATACTTAGATATACATAATCTCATTTTACTAAAATTATATTTGGGGCAATCACTGAGGTAACTAATTTCTCTGATTTTTGTTTCTATCATCTCTAGGTCTTTATTATTTCTACTAAGTTGGCAATAAAACTTTTGAGGACTATATATGTGAGATATATATATTTCTTCCTCACTTCCAATTTTTATATTGAAGGAAGAATAACAGTAACTGTAAAGATGAACTGAAGATGGAAATGGCTTTGATACTGTGCAATACTGTGCAGAGCCATGATGAATAAGAAATTCTTTTGCACTAGTAAACGGAGACTGTAAATCCACTAAATTACTTAAACAGTTTGGATATATAAGAACTATGGCAAAGATGACACAAGTCAATAACCCTCTAGATGAAGAAATAAAATTCTCAAAGTCTCTGCATGCTTCTCTCGACCAACTGAATACTTTACAACTAATGGGTTCAACTAAATGGTTAAGACTACATCTGAAGGCCTGGGCTTCTAAAGAAAGAAAATGTGGCTTAATAGCACAAAGATCTCTAATTAAAACTCTTTCCTGGTAGCCATAATCAACCAGTACTACATCAAATTCTTTTTTTGATATTTGAGTCAAAATAGCAGCTCTATACCACTTCCCATCTTTAGAGGATTTAGCAACACAAGCCATCTGCCCAACCTGATAAGGATCAGAATGAACACTATAATAATCCTGAAGTTGTTCCATTAGTAATTTTAAATCTTCTAACTTACATTGCAGCTGGCATAAGAAGTCACCTGGGCCACAAGAATAAGAACACTTAACTTCAAGGACTGTTCCTGGTTTAAACACATATTCTTTATAACGCCATGGTGACTCAGGTCCCACAGACAAGGTGAAAGGGTTTTTTAAGTCAGAGAAATTAACAGGTGGGGACTTTAACAAAGACAAATTACTTTCTTTTAGCTTATTTGAGTGGCACCTTTTAGATTGAGGTCCTTCAAGGGCAGATATGACTTTCTTAATGTTAACTTTGTTTTTAGATTTTAAATTTAACACTGAATATTCACTTACAAATTTTGGACAACATTCTGGTTGTACTTCCCAATATTCTGCATATCCAGCTTGTAACATAAGAGAGACAACATCACTATTTTCTGAGGCTTCAATACTCTGAATATTTACAGTATATTTGTCATCTTTTTTTGCTATAACCTGAAGCAAAACTGCTTTGTTCAGGACAATTTTTTTAAAATAATCAGCAGCAGCCTTCACCCATAAATCTTCAACAGGAAATATATGTGCAAGTGAACAGCACATGGCTAAAGCAGGCAACTCACAGAACTCTGGAAGCAAAATTTTTACATCAAAAAATGGTATGGAATCAGTATTTCCATAATCTAAAAAATAAACATTAATTTTATAACCATTAATTTCAGTGATGACAGCTCTATAAAAATGTCTATCCTTGCTGTACCTAGCACAACAAAATAATCCAGGTTCTGGATTTCTTAGAATCAGTTCATCATTTTCACACAAATCATAATATTTGTTTATATTTTTCATTATATCTTGAAATTCATTCTGATGTTCATTAGTATGTACCCAGAAATTTGATGGGTTTAATACATACACTACAAAAGCTATGTAGGCAGCCTCTATCTTCATTTCTACAGTTTTAACAGGAAAATCTATTTTAAAAGTATCTTTTTTACTTAGAGAGTCTATCGACTGCTCAGTGTTTGCAATAAAACTCTCAACTGCAAAGCTGTTTACCTCAGAAGCACTAGTCGCCCTCAGCCTATTATAAATTTTTGAATCAGACACTGGACAAAGTACTTGTGTGCCTACAGTCTTCAGTAGACACTTAGAACTAATTGCAGACTCTTGACTTTCTAAGGTTACATAATACAAATGCTCATCCTTATTGAACTGATCAAGGTGTGCATATACTATCTGTCCTAACAAGGCTTGTTTAAATATACTCAGTTGAAATTTTCTTGTACCTCTGTCTGGACTGTGTAAACATGTTAGAGAACATGGAAATGAAAATAATGGTACTAAGGTAAAATCTTGTTTAAGTTTCTTTACATGAACTGAAGGTATAGTCTCACTACTGCCATAATCCATAAACCAAATTCTCACTTGATTATTGGGCAAAAGCTGCTGAAGAATTCCTCTATGCCACTGTCCATTTCTCCTTCTGGCAACACAAAGTAGTCCAAAATTATCACAGGTGGGACTACTTCCTTGGCTGATAATATCATAATGCAATGTCATACATGTTGTAAAGTTTTCTAACTCTGGAATCCATTTAATTAATTGGCAATAAAATTTACTTGGGCTCAAGGCAGATGATACTTTTACACTTTCAGTACTGCCCACTGACAAAGATGGTTGCAAATTATCCAGAACATGCTGAATATCAAGTAAAGTATCGTTATTACTTAATGATGATTCAGGTCTTTTATGGTGTAATGAATCTGGCATTTGTTTGGGGAATTCTTTTACCATTTCCACAATAAGACGAAATGAATCTCCATCAATGAGTCTCCCTAACTGTAATTCAAGAACCTGGGATATTATGTTTGGCACTTCAAGAAGAATCATCTGAAGAGGCAAAACAGCTTGTACACAACCTTTCACTTGTAGTCCTACTAATGACCTGAAATAATTCAAAGCCTTGGGAGACCATTTTTCCCCAGCTGGTAGTATGTTGGCCAAAATGCCAAATGTTACCCGTGGTGGTAGCTCAAATAAGTTGTCACAGGCTGAAGCAACATGCGTACTGTCAACTCTCAGTTCCTCTCCGCGATCTATGAGGAGCACAGTATAGAGTTCATTTTTCTTTTCCACAACTCTTCCTCTCTGCCATTCTCCTGATACTCTTTCTTCTACCAAACAGAAGTCATCAATGTCTACACTATTGTTTCCTTTTTGAATATGCTGTATTTCCCTCTGCAATATGTGGTAGTCAAACTCACATTCAATGTTATTTCTGCCTTGAAATTTCACCAGAATGTCCTTGGGAAGACATTCTATATGTGATATTGTCAGATTCACATTTAAAAGGGTTGGTAACAAAGATGTAGGATCCATTTTCTAAAAAACAAATAATAAGAACCTATTAGCTTCTGGACAGACAGTTGTCAAAATTAAATGAAATTAGTCTTATATGTACGTAAACATAAACCAAATTAGTCTTAGATGTATGTAAACATATTAAATATAAAAGTAATTCCATGTCTGTATTTATCAAACTGAACATGTTGGTAAAAATTATACATATTGGACAAGATGATGAAATAAATAAAATGCATCTGACCACTCATTGCCTTTCACACTTTCAAAAAATTCTACTGAAATAACCAAGAGAACATTTAAAAATGGGGAGAGGAATATAATCACTGGAAAACAGAAAAAAAAGCAGTATTTTTCAAGAGACTAACAAATCTCTACTAGATATTGGACTGATGGTGTAATGGAAGAAAGCCAAATAAAGCCTACTGGAGAACTACACTCCTTCATGCAGACTTCTTCCAGTACCCATAATTCCAAGGGGTGAGTGCTAGAAGCAAGGGTGGATGGTTACCCAACAGGGGACACACTGTTTATACTTCCTACTTTGTGTCAATTAGCAGTATGTGGACCCTATCAGCATCATTATACAAGTCCAGGTTCCTCCTCTGAGGGCAACAAGTTGAGACAATAGGTTGGGACACCAGTAAGGAAAGCCAGGCATGGAAAGATCCTGAGACAGGTTAAGTACATCCAGGCTTGTCACTAGCATGTGTACGTGTCAAATCACTCAGTCATGTCTGACTCTTTGCAACCCTATGGACTGCAGCCCACCAGGCTCCTCTATCCGTTGGGATTCTCTAGGCAAGAATACTGGAGTGGGTCACCACACCCTCCTTCAGAGGATCTTGACAACCCAGGGATCAAACCTGCATCTCTTATGTTTCCTGCATTGGCAGGTAGGTTCTTTAGCACTAGCGCCACCTGGGAAGCCTCTGTCACTGGCATGGGTGGCACCCACAAAAAGTGTAGAGGGAGGGGGAGAGGAAAATAAATTTTTAGCACAGAGGCAAAGCTCTCTACTATAACTACGGCTCCAGCTAAGTTTCTCTAGATTGTTAGAATTCTAAAAACTGTAAGTCAAATATTCAAGAAGTATAAAATAGCCCCGAAATTCAGGTAAGAACCAACATCTATTGTGGTAGGATACAGCCTAACTCCAGCTTGACTCTAATAGTTGACAATTTTTTTTCTATGAGAATGAGAGATAAAGAGGAAAAAACACTGGAGCTAAAAAAGAGGGAACCACTTAAAAGAAACAAAGGAAACCCACACCTCACGAATAAACATTGTATTGAAGGAAACAGCAAAACATTGTTTTTCAACAGTTCAATTCCTGTTTTTAAAAAGCCCAAAAGAGGATAATGCATCTTTATATGACTAAGTAGTCATTAAGATCCGGCAACTGAAATCAGGAATAACTACCCACACATAAGAGTCAATGGGAATGTCCCTACGGCAATAAGGAAAGTCAATGCAAAATAAAGATGAACGGAAGACAAGAAAATTTTGTGAAAATACCCAAAAAACTCAGAAGGATAAAAAAAATGAAAAAGAAGCATGAAGGACAGGAATATAAAATCTTACCAAAGTATAAATGTTGTTATCTCAGAGATAAAATAAGAGAAGAGAAAGCCCTTTCTTAGACTTAAGACCCAAGTCCACACAGTGAAACAGACCACTGGAAAGCTAGAGAAACAGGAATGATTTAGGGTCATCTGGGTACTGAGATCAGTTCTTATTTCCTCCCAGATAATTAACTTGGTGTGATAATCAGCATGGCTTGAACTACAGAGATTCCAGGCAATGCTCACTTGACCCTGATGTCCTTAAGAATAAAAATCAATGAGCAATACATTAAAGACTCTCATTAGACTAAGCTGCCTTTAATTTAAGTCACAGGCCTCAATTATCAGAGTTTAGTCAGTTTATAAATCTATAATACCTTACATGAAGAGAAGACCAAGTATTATTAAGAAAGGATCTTGTGTTTGATTATACCAAGAACATTCTTCTTGGTATTCACCCAAAGGGTCACCTGAGTAGATAGGAAAAGGAAAAAAATAGTTGTCTTCCAGGAATCACACATACTTTAGATATAAAAAGCAGATGCAGCCAGAAGGATTCCTTGATGAAGCAAATGTGGTATATACAAAATAGACCAAAGAAAAGCCCAAAGGAAGTTATGTGATGAGGTTACCCCAACTACCAGAAGCCTGCTCCTCCACACTGCTGTCCCTCCTTCAAACAAAACAAATGGCCTCATGGAGAATTTCACAGAGAAAGGATACTCTCTCACCTAATGCCAGTAACTTCCAGAAATGGACCACAAAAGCACGGTATCCCAATCCAGGAGATATTCAAGCTGACAGGACTACCAGTACATCTACTTTGCCTGAAGAAGAAACTGTTTCAGTTAAGAACCTATGCATATTAGTAGGCCACACCTAATAGTTTCTGCAGGATGATTAGCAATTCTGAAGGAACAAGACTGGAGGATCTGTTACAAAATAAATCTGAAGAAAAGGCATATGGATGAGCCTCTCAGACTTGGCACATGAAGAAAACTTGTAGGTCGCATGTGATGTGCATTGAAGGGCTCACTATGGAAAAGATTCTTAATCAGGTCGACAGAACTTATTCAAAGACTATCAATCAGCCTCCTGCACCTGCCTCTCCAATGCTTGCCCAATAGGATCATGAAGAAGGTTCACTGGGTCATGGATAAAGCTCCTGCCCTTGTGTATCTGAAGGTTATCAAACTATAACAATTCAGAGAAAAATAGGGAAAAAACATCAACAGGAAATTCAACCAATTATTTTATACAAGGGACAATTATTTAAGGATATAACTTAAAGATGTTCTAGATCCAAACTCTATTCAGTATTATATTCCTTAGATTATTATTACATTGACAGAAAGTACTTACACTTTGTACACAAGATTAGGACATCAGGAAACTTGAGTTTTACTTGAGACTCAATAAACAGTATGAAGTTTGGGGAACTGTTTTCTTAGAATCAGATTCCAAATCTGTAAAATGAGAGGGCTGAGTTAAATTTGGGTTTTTCAAACTTTTTTTATTTTTTTGCAATAGCAGAAATCCTTCTTAATCTAAGGTGCAAAAAGTAAATAGAAAACTTCAAGTATCTATCAATCAGATTCATAAATGGTATGCTAATAATTTCATGTGCTGTGCTGAGTTGCTCAGTCATGTCCAACTCTGCCACCCCATGGACTGTAGCCCACCAGGCTCCTCTGTCCATGGGGATTCTCCAGGCAAAAATACTGGAGAGGGTTGCCATGCCCTCCTCCAGTGGATCTTCCCAACCCAGGAATCAAACCCAGGTTTCCTGCATTGCAGGCGGATTCTTTACCTTTTGAGCCACCAGGGAAGCCCCAATAATTTCATAAATTTATACAAATATAAAGCCAGTAAATGATAATAATAAAATCATTCTGATGAACACAGTCTTATAGCAGCTCCATCATATAATTTCCCTTAATACTGTACTTGTTAACAGTATTAGGGGAAAAATTAGGCTCAGACATTTGTAACACTTTCACAATAGTACATGATCAGATACAGGTAGGTTCAAGCAAAAATAAAGCAGACAGTTACCAAAGGGGAAGGCAGGGGTGGGATAAATTAGGAGTATGAGATTAACAGATACAAACTCCTATACATAAAATAGATCAAGCAACAAATGTTTGCTGACAAGGAACTATATTTGATATCTTATAATAAACGAAAATGGAAAATAACTTGAATATAAACAAACAACTTAATCATTTTCCTGTATACCTCAAATACAGTAAGTCAATTATCAGTTCAGTTCAGTCGCTCAGTCGTGTCCGACTCTTTGCGACCCCATGAATCCCAGCACACCAGGCCTCCCTGTTCATCACCATCTCCCGGAGTTCACCCAGACTCACGTCCATCGAGTCCGTGATGCCATCCAGCCATCTCATCCTCGGTTGTCCCCTTCTCCTCCTGCCCCCAATCCCTCCCAGCATCAGAGTCTTTTCCAATGAGTCAACTCTTCACATGAGGTGGCCAAAGTACTGGAGTTTCAGCTTTAGCATCATTCCTTCCAAAGAAATCCCAGGGCTGATCTCCTTCAGAATGGACTGGTTGGATCTCCTTGCACTCCAAGGGACTCTCAAGAGTCTTCTCCAACACCACAGTTCAGAGGCATCAATTCTTCAGCGCTCAGCCTTCTTCACAGTCCAACTCTCACATCCATACATGACCACTGGAAAAACCATAGCCTTGACTAGATGGACCTTAGTCAGCAAAGTAATGTCTCTGCTTTTGAATATACTATCTAGGTTGGTCATAACTTTTCTTCCAAGGAGTAAGCGTCTTTTAATTTCATGGCTGCAGTCACCATCTGCAGTGATTTTGGAGCCCCAAAAAATAAAGTCTGACACTGTTTCCACTGTTTCCCCATCTATAAAAAACACACATCCATCTTATTTTGGATTCAAGGATGACACTAGTAATTATTTAAATATGAAGATCATTTAACCCATATTGTGTTTTTTTGAGTCATGCTATCTGCCTCTTAATGTATCAGCTCAATAAATCTTTTTTCTTAATCTTAAAAAAAAAAGATGCAGTAGAGCCTCAATTTAAACAAATTAATTGTATGGCACCAATCAGTTCTCATCACTGCTTTCAAGTTTAATATATCATATTGAAATATTTTACTTCTTCTTTAAAAAGTAGACTATTTTTAAAAATTAAATTAAAAGTTCACAAACTCATGAATTAAATTTAAGTCAAAAATTCAAAGTATCACTGTTCTGCTAAGGTTTGTGAAAATATAATCTATAAAACTATTAAAATTGATATGGAAACCTCTTCCTACACTAAAATTCCCTGATCCTACATAATACATATTAGAGATGATGCCACTCTTAATGAGTCATGTAAGTAATTTAAATTTTTTATTTGTAAATTTTCTAAGAGAAATTTGAATTTCTTTCCTTATATTAAGAACTTCTTATAATGCTTTACATTAAAAAAAAAAGTTTTCTGCACATTAGTTTAACAGATAATGCAATAAGACTTCCATTTTTTCAAATGAAAAAACTTAAGATAAAGGAAATACAGGAGCGAGCTTGAATTTACATTTTCTGATTCAGTCCAGTTCTCCAAGTTCTCCTCCCACATTACTCCCACTGTTTCACACTGCTCTTTCAACTAACCCATGTAAATCATGGAAAAGAAATAAAAAGTGAAAGATACAAATTAAAAACCAAAAATCTAAACAAACTAAAAAAAGGAAAAGCACCCTTATGGGATAGAATCAGCTTATTCTTTTTTCAAAATTTAACATAATTCTGGTCAAACTCTGACTAGCATTCTGGCAAGGTTACCATGTTTCAAAAGACTGATCAAATTAGGCATCTGTGCCTTGGTTTTCCTCCTCCTATATTCTCCATATATTCAAAATGGTTTCTAGGTTTAGGTCTTTAAGGATACTGATACAGTAAAAATAAACAGCACAGAGTACTTTTAAAATTGCATGTTTCAAAATCAGGGCTTCAATTTTGTTAACATTCTTCACTGAAGTAGTTCCTTAATCAAGGACAATGTTGTCCCATAGGGGACATTTGCTATGTCTGGAGATATATTCACTTATCATAACTGGGCCAGGGTCAGGGTTCCCACTGGCATATACCAGGCATATGCCAGTTGTTTGTTAGTCACTAAGTTGTGTCCAACTCTTTTGCAACCCAATGGACTGCAGCCCACTAGGCTCCTCTGTCCATGGGATTTCCCAGGCAAGAATACTGGAGTGGTTGCCATTTCCTCCTCCAGGGGAATCTTCCTGAACCAGGGATTGGATCTGTGTCTCCTGCATTGGCAGGCAAATTATTTACCTGAGCCATCTGGGAAGCCCAGTATATGCTAGCTGCTGCTGTTGCTGCTAAGTCGCTTCAGTCGTGTCCGACTGTGTGTGACCCCATAGACGGCAGCCTACCAGGCTCCCCCATCCCTGGAATTCTCCAGGCAAGAACACTGGAGTGGGTTGCCATTTCCTTCTCCAATGCATGAGAGTGAAAAGTGAAAGTGAAGTTGCTCGGTCATGTCCGATTTCGCGATCCCATGGACTGCAGCCCACCAGGCTCCTCTGTCCATGGGATTTTCCAAGCAAGAGTACTGGAGTGGGGTGCCATTGCCTTCTCCAAATATATGGTAGAGATGCTGCTAAATATCCTATAACAGACAGAATAACCTCCCACAAAGAAAGCAATTATCCATACCAAAATGCTGGTTGAGAAAATGCTTTATTGAAAGTAAAAACAAACCCCAGGGAGATAAAAGAATTCTTTAAAACCATCTAAAGAATTAGTAGAAAAACAATCTAATCTTAAAGCTTTCCTCATGAGACAAAAGAGGCTACCAAGTTTTTTATTTAAAGTATTACAAAAAATAAAGCTGTAACAAAACTGAAATCAATTTAAAAATATATAAAAATCAATATAATTTACCACATTTTAAAAAATTATTTCCTCAGTCCAAATATATTCTGTCACCTTTGACTCCACTTTTTTCCAACTAGAAGCCATCCAGTTTCCCTGGTGGCTCAGCTTGTAAAGAATCCGCCTGCAATGCAGAAGACCTGGGTTCAATTTCTGGGTTGGGAAGATCCCCTGGAGAAGGAAAAGCTCCCCACTCCAGTATTCTGGCCTGGAGAATTCCATGGACTGTATAGTCCATGGGGTAGCAAAGAGACAGACACAACTGAGCAACTTTCACATTCACACATAATCCATCAAGGAATCTTACTAGATTCATCTCCAGAGTACAAAAAAACTCTTGACATTTCTTCCATCTCTGCTGCTTGGCCCAAACTCCTATAATCTGTAATGCTAAGTCCCTAACTTATCTTCCTGCTCTGTCTTTAACCCTACCTTACTCTCAATCATGATGATTCTCAGCACTGTAACCAGAATGATCTTTTTTAAAATATAATACACAACGTGCATTACCAGTTCTCAAATATCTGGCCTCAGGACCCTTTTATACACCTATCAGTTAATGAGGACTGAGGTTGTGTGTCCTCTCCCCCTAAATTTATATGTTGAAACTGTATCTCCCAATAATGGGATAAGACTATCTCATGAGAACTGAGCTCTCATGAATGTGATCAGTGAATCAATGAAAACACAGCAATTATCCATACCAAAATACTGGTTGAGAAAATGTTTTACTGAAAGCAAAAACAAATCCCAGGGAGATAAAAGAATTCTTTAAAACCATCTAAAGAATTAGTAGAAAATAATCAAACCTTAAAGCCTTCTTGAGACAAAAGAGGCAAAACACATACATCAGTGAAAAAATGTAAACCAGGAAGCAGGCTTTCAGTTCAGTTCAGTCGCTCAGTCGTGTCCAACTCTTTACGACCCCATGAATCGCAGCACGCCAGGCCTCCCTGTCCATCACCAACTCCAGGAGTTCACTCAAACTCAGGTCCATCGAGTCGGTGATGCCATTCAGCCATCTCATCCTCTGTCATCCCCTTTTCCTTCTGCCCCCAATCCCTCCCAGCATCAGAGTCTCTTCAAATGAGTCAACTCTTCGCATGAGGTGGCCAAAGTACTGGAGTTTCAGCTTTAGCATCCTTCCATCCAAAGAAATCCCAGGGCTTATCTCTTTTAGAATGGACTGGTTGGATCTCCTTGCAGTCCAAGAGTCTCAAGAGTCTTCTCCAGCACCACAGTTCAAAAGCATCAATTCTTCGGCGCTTAGCTTTCTTCGCAGTCCAACTCTCGCATCCATACATGACCACAAGAAAAACCATAGCCTTGACTAGATGGACCTTAGTCGGCAAAGTAATGTCTCTGCTTTTCAATATGCTATCTAGGTTGGTCAAAACTTTTCTTCCAACGACTAAGCATCTTTTAATTTCATGGCTGCAATCACCATCTGCAGTGATTTTGGAGCCCAAAAAAATAAAGTCGGACACTGTTTCCCCAACTATTTCCCATGAAGTCATGGGACCAGATGCCATGATCTTAGTTTTCTGAATGTTGAGCTTTAAGTCAACTTTTTCACTCTCCACTTTCACTTTCATCAAGAGGCTTTTTAGTTCCTCTTCACTTTCATAAGGGTGGTGTCATCTGAATATCTGAGGTTATTGATATTTCTCCTGGCAATCTTGATTCCAGCTTGTGGTTCATCCAGCCCAGCATTTCTCATGATGTACTCTGCATATAAGTTAAACAAGCAGGGTGATAATACACAGCCTTGACATACTCCTTTTCGTATTTGGAACCAGTCTCTTGTTCCATGCCCAGTTTTAACTGCTGCTTCCTGGCCTGCATATAGCTTTCTCAAGAGGCAGGTCAGGTGGTCTGGTATTCCCATCTCTTTCAGAATTTTCTAGTTTATTGTTATCCACACAGTTGAACGGTTCTATGAAGACCTACAAGACCTTTTAGAACTAACACCCCCAAAATATATCCTTTTCATTACAGGAGACTGGAATGCAAAGGTAGGAAGTCAAGAAACACCTGGAGTAACAGGCAAATTTGGCCTTGGAATGCGGAATGAAGCAGGGCAAAGACTAATAGAGTTTTGCCAAGAGAACTCACTGGTCATAGCAAACACCCTCTCCCAACAACACAAGAGAAGACTCTACACATGGACATCACCAGATGGTCAACACCAAAATCAGATTGATTCTATTCTTTGCAGTCAAAGATGGAGAAGCTCTAGACAGTCAGCAAAAACAAGACTGGGAGATGACTGTGGCTCAGATCATGAGCTCCTTATGCCAAATTCAGACTTAAATTGAAGACACTAGGGAAAACCACTAGACCATTCAGGTATGACCTAAATCAAATCCCTTATGATTATACAGCAGAAGTGAGAAACAGATTTAAGGGATTAGATCTGAAAGAGTGCCTGATGAATTATGGATGGAGGTTCATGACATTGTACAGGAGACAGGGATCAAGACCATCCCCATGAAAAACAGGTTCTCACTAGATAGTAAATCAGTAAGAACCTTGATCTTGGACTTCTCAGCCTGCAAAACTATGAGAAATAGATTTCCACTGTTTATAGGCCATTCAGTTTAAGGTATTTTGTTATAGCAGTCAAAGCTAAGACAGACCCCAAAGAACATATACATGACTCTGTCAACATTTACCATATTATAAATAGTAAATTTTAAAATATTTAGTAATTCACTTTCAAATAACAATAAACCCATTAAATTTTGGTACTTTCATGAAGATTATTTTTCAGAACCAAAAAATTACAATTTTTGAAAACCTCAATGTCTGCATAATGAAAATTGTTGTATTTTCACAGCTGCTTCTGCATTCAGCATGCAATAGGTTGTTCTGGGTAAAATATATGAATAAAAACTGACCACATAGAGCTAATGTAGTTAGAGAAGGGAGGAGCACTTTAACAGCTTTTGCATATAACTGAGGATTTATTTATATTCACAAAAGCTCTGTGAGAAGTCATTTCTTAGAAATTATTTACAAAATGGAATATCATATTAACAAATTTTTGTACTCTATTACCTTAAACTTCCTTAGTCTATCATGCATCTTGAATGAGATTTTCAAACATGAATGATTTCAAAGATACACTGATTTGAAAATATTGATTCAGTTATACAAAACTTTCATACATAGCACATTAACCAACATCAAGTTAAATTAATATCACCACCAACTTTATTAGAAAACCCAAATACTGGGAAAGCATCAAGCTTGCATTGACAGTCCACGTATTTTTCAACTTTTCAATTTTGGCTTTAAATCTTAAATTTTATCATTGACAAATACCATCAGGTGTTTTCCTTAAAGTGTCAAGCTCACTTTACTCACTATCAGGAAAATGTCTGCAAAATACCCAAACCTGAATGATCAGTTTGTTCTTGAAGTAAAAATGGAATCATACAATGACTGTATGCCACACAATTAAAACTAAACAGCAATATAAAGGAGCAAAGTATTGGTACACACCACAACATAGATAGATCTCAAAAATAATTACCCTGAGTGAAAGAAACCTGAGACAATATACACTGTATTCCATTGCTTACATAAAATTTCTAGAATATGTAAACTATAGTGACAGAAAGTTGATCAGTGTTGAGGGGGGCAGAAGAAATTTCTGGGGGTGTCTGATGTATTTATTATCTTGATTATAATCATTTCACGGTCACACACATTCTGTCAAGTGTCACACTACACACTTTACATGCAAGTTTGTTGTACCTGAATTATACTTCAGCAAAGCTGTCAAACACACACACCCTACAAACACACAACCTAAGAAGAGTAAAATTATGGCGTCTCTATTATTTTCGTTACTACTAAAAAAGTAGTAAGTTCAATCTATTTTTATTGACTGGAACAGGTCTTAGGAATACTGTTAAGTTGGGGGAGCTCAGAGTAACTTACAGAAAACAAAAATAATATCCTAAATATGTACAGGAATGTGTCTCTCTGCAAACAATAAAGGGAAGAAGGATAAATTAGGAGATGGGACTGGCAAAACGGGGTAGGGGTGGACGGGGGGATGAACTTCTGTTTAGCTGCTATACTGCAAAAAGCTTGCACTTCCTTTTCTAAATTCCAAAAGGTAACACGTTATTTTTGAATGTGTATTAAACTGTTACAATGAGATGACTCAGCAAAGCTCAATCTCTTCAAAAGAGCAACGTCACACTCCGATTTGGTATCTTTTGACCTCCGCAATACTATCAACGATTCCTGAACCAAACCTGGAGGGTACACCTTCTCTGAAAATAGCATTTTTCAGGTCAAGGACACCAGCGTCCAAGCAGAGGCCTAGCAGCGAACACCTTTAGGAGGCCGGGAGGTCACAGAGCTGAGGGGATCCCGACCCGGATCGAAGGCTGTGTGCCGGCGCCCCGCTCCTCTGGAGCCAAAACCACAACAGTCAAGGAACAAAGGGGTAAGGGGGCTGCAGAGGCGTCACCTTCAAAAACAATATCGCCTACCACGAGCTGATCATTTTGTAGATAGCGACTTACGACTTACGGAGCCCTCAGAGGGGGTCCGTTTCTTCCTGACGCAGGCCAGTTTCTTCCCGATGCTGTAGCCACAGCCCAAGATGGCGGTAAACTTGAAGCCGGTTCTCGCCCCTCGTGCGCCGCAGAGCGCAGGCGTAGAGGCTGGGGCGGGGGGGGCGTGGGTGGGTGCCACACGGGAGGCTCGCAGGTGCAAGCTGTTCCCCCAGCCTGAGAACGCCAGCCACCGCGGTCCTGGGAAGCTCGCTGCTCAATTTGAGCTACCTACTCCAGGTGGGTACCCTCACAGCCTGGTCTTTTAGGGCCTGACTAACACCTGGGTTAGAGCCTTGTGGGAGGCCTCTGGGGAAGGGGGCAGGGCTAGGGTGCTGTAAAGGATGTTGCTTGCCTGGTGGATGTGGCACAGGGGGTGCAATCATCCCTCGTATCTGGTTGTGTGAAGACTGCAGAGCACGCAGACAATCCCCGTTGTGATTGCCCAGGAAAGAAACCCAGGTGCCCCCAGTCTGTAGACTTAACAGACCAGTGAAAATAACACCCACTTATTGAGCCCCAATGAATCAGGTATTTCTGTATGTCATTGCGTTTTCTTCTGTTTCTCTGAGTTGCAGAAACTTGAATCGGATCCCTGCAACAGATAGTGGTCATTTCTAAAATGTTATTAAAAATCTCATTGCTACCAGTGTCTTTATGTTAAAAAGCCATTGACCTGTACGCTTGAGTATGCTTTACGTTATACCTCAATGAAAAAAAAGAAAAGCACAAACTTTGAAAAAGGAATGTAGGAATTAACAATATTTGTCTTCAGTTTATCTGTTAAGTGAGTCACATCTAAGAAAAAGAATAACACATATAATTTGGCAATTTTTGGTAAGGCCTTTTTATGGAACTTCCAGACATTAAGAAAGATGATTCAGGTCAAGTGGTCTCTAATTGTAGCACTAAAAAAAAAAGAGAGAAAAAAGTGAAGATTGAAGAATTTAGTCAATTCCTCAATCATTCAGTCATTAGAGATACAGGTGCATTAACAGCATGATAGTAAACAGGTTTAGGAACCACTGAACTATTTTATCTTCTCATAGCAAGCTGGACTTGTCCCCTTAATAATTATAGTGTGTAAATACATAGTTCAGTTCAGTTCAGTCGCTCAGTTGTGTCCAACTCTTTGCGAACCCATGAACAGCAGCACACCAGGCCTCTGTGTCCATCACCAACTCCAGGGATCTACCCAAACCCATATCCATTGAGTCAGTGATGCCATCCAGCCATCTCATCCTCTGTTGTCCCCTTCTCCTCCTGCCCCCAATCCCTCCCAGCATCAGGGTCTTTTCCAATGAGTCAGCTCTTCACATGAGGTGTCCAAAGTATTGGAGTTTCAGCTTCAGCCTCAGTCCTTCCAATGAACACCCACCCAGGCCTGATCTCCTTGCAGTCCAAGGAACTGTCAAGAGTCTTCTCCAATACTACAGTTCAAAGGCATCAATTCTTCAGTGCTCAGCTTTCTTTATAGTCCAACTCTCACAGCCATACATGACTACTGGAAAAACCATAGCCTTGACTAGATGGACCTTTGTTGACAAAGTAATGTCTCTGCTTTTTAATATGCTGTGTAGGTTGGTTATAACTTTCCTTCCAAGGAGTAACTGTCTTTTAATTTCATGGCTGCAGTCACCATCTGCAGTGATTTTGGAGCCCAAAATATAAAGTCAGCCGCTGTTTCCCCATCTATTTGCCATGAGGTGATGGGACCAAATGCCATGATCTTAGTTTTCTGAATGTTGAGCTTTAAGCCAACTTTTTCACTCTCCTCTTTCACTTTCATCAAAAAGCTCTTTAGTTCACTTTCTGCCATAAGGGTGGTGTCATCTGCATAATTATATGATTATTAGTGTCTGTTTCTCCTGCAACATCAAGTCTTATAGAAATCATTCTGAACATATTATTTTTTCTCAGTGAATCTTTAAGTGAAAAGTTGAATGAACAAATACATTACTGTCTAGGTGGTATCTGCAGTCTGGGAGTTAGATGAGATTATCTGGAACATGTGAGCAAAGCAGAGGATGGAACCCTTGAAAAGAGCAGTGTATTAACAATTCCGATTAGGACCACAACTGTGTCATTTGTTTTTGCACCTCTTTTCCTTTCCTCTTTTGTCCTGAGTAAGGAGCACAGTGTCTTGCACACAGGAAACATACAAGAATAAAAATAACCCTGCTACACCAAACCAGTCTAAAATCTGAAATACCCAGCTGCTATTATGCTTGCATGCTAAGTTGTGTCCAACTCTATCCAACCCTATGAATTGCAGCCTGTCAGACTCCTTTGTTCATGGGATTCTCTGGGCAATTATACTTGAGTAGGTTGCTGTGCCCTCCTCCAAGGGATCTTCCTGACCCAGGGATCGAACCCACGTCTGTTACATCTCCTGTGTTGGCAGGCAGGTTCATTACCACTAGTGCCACCTGGGAAGCCAGGGTGTTCTTTTCAGTGAAACGTTTAACTCCAGAAGACTATAAACTGGGCACGTCTCTTAAATTTTTGTGCCTCATGGCCTTTACCATCTTGTAGGAAAACAAATATAACATAAAGTCGTTTCCATCACCCCTTTTCATGGAAGCTGCACATGATCCATCCTCAGAACATGCCATATTTTTAATCATTCAGTAATCATTTATGAGTTTAGCATGCCATATGTGATACTTGTGGGTAAGAATATTTTTCCTCTAGTTCCCATATCCTCCAATACCCTAAAGTTAGCTCCACTTTTTTTCTATACTTCTACTGCCCGTTTTCTAGAACTTTAGCATTAAATAAATTAACCTTGATGACTTATTGGGATAGTCTCCTTCCTGGTTAACTGCATTTTCTGTCCTGTTGGTTTCTTAGGTGCCACCAGGAGGCAGCACAAACTTGGTTTGTTATCTCACTCTGCTGCTGCTAAGTCGCTTCAGTCGTGTCCGACTCTGTGCGACCCCATAGACGGCAGCCCACTAGGCTCCCCCGTCCCTGGGATTCTCCAGGCAAGAACACTGGAGTGAGTTGCCATTTCCTTCTCCAATGCATGAAAGTGAAAAGTGAAAGTGAAGTCACTCAGTCCTGTCCGACCCTCAGCGACCCCATGCACTGCAGCCTTCCAGGCTCTTCCGTCCATGGGATTTTCCGGGCAAGAGTACTGGAGTGAGGGATCTCACTCTATCACACCCTTGATGCCTATACATCTGCAGTAATTCTGTCACTTCCTTAAGGTGAGAAGTCTTTTCTACTTAAGATGCAATTAAAACTGACCACTTTTTTCCCCAAAATATACAGTGTTAATGAGGATGTGGTGTAGTAAGTACTATCATATACTTGTGGTAGAAGTGTTAATTGAAGCAATTTGAAAACTATCCATCCAAAGCCTTCAAAGGGTGTATACCATTTACCCTGGCACTCCTCCTTCCCACAACCACTCTCCTACCCCTAGTCATTTCTCTTAAAGAAATTATTGTGACTCTGAGCAAAAATACAGCTACAGAAACAATGCATACGATTTTGCTTATAATAATGTGAACTAGAAGCAAAGTAAGGATTCAGCAATAAGAAATTCAGGAATTTGCAGCTGTTAAAAAACAATAGTGTTGAAATGTTTTCCCAAAATGGTATATGTATCACAAGCTCTGTTACACTAGACAATTTTAATTACTACCCCGAAGAGTTGACTCACTGGAAAAGACTCTGATGCTGGGAGGGATTGGGGGCAGGAGGAGAAGGGGACGACAGAGGATGAGATGGCTGGATGGCATCACTGACTCGATGGACATGAGTCTGAGTGAACTCCGGGAGTTGGTGATGGACAGGGAGGCCTGGCGTGCTACAATTCATAGGGTCGCAAAGGGTCGGACACGACTGAGCGACTGAACTGAACTGAACTGAGAAGAGCACCATTTGCTTCCATTTCCCTAAATCTGTTCCCAGATCCCAGAAACACCACCCTAAAACTTCCCACATAAGTCTTGCTTTTCCCCATCCTCCTTAGGAGCTCCCTGTCCTATTCCTTCTCCAATGCCCAGGCTTCATCCTGCCATCACGGCCCCAGCACCCTTTCCTTTCAACCCAGCCCTTTGTCTTTTGTCAACACAGCCTTCCTTCGTTCTGACCTCCAGCTCCATCCTCATAGCTTTCAAGTCCCTTTTCATAGTATTTCCTGAAACCCTCAATTCTGTTTCTTCTTCTAAATTCCAAGAGGTGACACTGAATTAAGCCTTTAAGGATGAGGAGGATTCGGCAAGGCAAAGACCAAGAACATAATGGCTTGTCAGAATAATATAGACCAACACAGAGAGGAGAAAAATAGCATGAAATGCACAGAGCCTAAACTCAGGGCGGTGATACACGGGGATAAATTAAGAAGCTTGTTCAGAGACATAGCCTAAGGGTAGCAGAAACCCGACTACAGAGGACAGAGCATGATATTTTATAGACAGTGAACCTCATCCTAGAATTGATGGATGAGCCAATTAAGTTTAAGACATGATGAAATCAAATCACAGAGTGTTATGGAAAAATGAATTTGTGGGGAGAGGGGTTTTTTCAGTAACAGATATGAGACATGATAAGGACTTGAGCCAGAGCAAAGGTAGGAAACAGAGAGATGATGGATCAGATTCAAGATTACTTAGAATGTCAAATTAACAGGACCTTATGGACTCTAGACCTAAGGTGAGTTAGATAAGGACCAGAATCACATCTATCTTACTCACTGCTAATATCTCTTACACCTAGTACAGTGTATTGAACACAGATACTCAGTACTGTTTCTAATGAAGGATTAATGTGTGAGTGAGCTAAACTGGCATTACTGTATATGTAGCAAACCCCCTTCTAAGAAGCCATCAATTTTAAGGCACACCATTGATTTCATAGTAGTCTTTTCTGAGGGTGGGTAGATACCAGAAAGGTTAAAATGCAGAATGACTTTGCAGATCTTACAAACGAATAGATGAGTTTATTTTCCTTCCCTTGATGGGCTGGCCTTGTGGTTTGATTTGCTTTAGACACTAGAGTTTGTGATCAGAAGAGTTAAAATGAGAGGGAAATCTCTTCTAATTAAGCAGTTAGCAAAAATTTAAATAATTGTTGATGGTACATCTGTGAAATAATTTAAGATTCCTCAAAATAAAAGTAGAAACCATTAAACAAATTTAATGATTATATAGAATTAAAACTCTTAGTGATGTAAACATAACTGAAAAGGAGAGGGGCATAGGTAAAAATAAAGTTGATATCCACTGAAAGAATTATTGCTTTTTCCATTTAAAAAAATTTTTTATCCATTTTTAAAGATTACTTCCCATTTACTGATATTACATAATATTAGACATATTCCCCATGCTGTACATCACTGAGCCTATCTTACACCCAATAGTTTGCGCTTCCCACTCTCTCACTCCTGTATTAATCCCCCTCCACACTGATAACCACTAGTTTGTTCTATATATCAGTAAGTCTGCTCCTTTTATGTAATATTCACTAGTTTGTTACATTTTTTAGAATCCACATATAGGTGATATCATTCAGTATTTGTCTTTTTGTCTGACATTTCATTTAGCATAATGACCTCTGAGTCCATCCATGTTACTGCAAATGGCAGAATTTTATTCTTTTTTATGACCAAGTTGTATTCCATTTTACAAATATGTATCTTCTTTATCCATTAATCTGTTGGTAGACACTTGGTTTGCTTCCATACCTTGGCAGTTTAAAATAGTACTACTATGAACAAGAGAAGACTCTACACATGGACATCACCAGATGGTCAACACCGAAATCAGATTGCAGCCAAAGATGGAGAAGCTCTATACAATCAGCAAAACAAGACTGGGAGCAGACTTTGGCTCAGATCATGAACTCCTTATTGCCAAATTCAGACTTAAATTGAAGAAAGTAGGGAAAACCACTAGACCCTTCAGGACCTAAATCAAATCCCTTATGATTATACAGTGGAAGTGAGAAATTGATTTCAGGGACTAGATCTGATAGACAGAGTGCCTGATGAACTATGGACAGAGGTTCATGACATTGTACAGGAGACAGGGATCAAGACCATCCCCATGGAAAAGAAATGCAAAAAAGCAAAATGGCTGTCTGAGGAGGCCTTACAAATAGCTGTGAAAAGAAGAGAAGTGAAAAGCAAAGGAGAAAAGGAAATATGTAAGCATCTGAATGCAGAGTTTCGAAGAATAGCAAGGAGAGATAAGAAAGCCTTCTTCAGTGATCAATGCAAGGAAATAGAGGAAAACAATAGAATGGGAAAGAATAGAGATCTCTTCAATAAAATTAGAGATACCAAGGGAACATTTCATGCAAAGATGGGCACAATAAAGGACAGAATGGTATGGACCTAACAGAAGTAGAAGACATTAAGAAGAGATGGCAAGAATACACAGAAGAACTATACAAAAAAGATCTTCATGACCGAGATAATCATGATGGTGTGATCACTCACCTAGCGCCAGACATGCTGGAATTTGAAGTCAAGGGGCCCTTAGAAAGCATCACTACGAACAAAGCTAGTGGAGGTGATGGAATTCCAGTTAAGCTATTTCAAAACCTGAAAGATGATGCTGTGAAAGTGCTGCACTCAATATGCCAGCAAATTTGGAAAACTCAGCAGTGGCCACAGGACTGGAAAAGGTCAGTTTTCATTCCAATCCCAAAGAAAGGCAATGCCAAAGAATGCTCACACACTAGTAAAGTAATGCTTAAAATTCTCCAAGCCAGGCTTCAGCAATACATGAACTATGAACTTCCAGATGTTCAAGCTGGTTTTAGAAAAGGCAGAGGAACCAGAGATCAAATTGCCAACATCCGCTGGATCATCCAAAAAGCAAGAGAGTTCCAGAAAAATATCTAGTTCTACTTTATTGACTATGCCAAAGCCTTTGACTCTGTGGATCACAGTAAACTGTGGAAAATTCTCAAAGAGATGGGAATACCAGACCACCTGACCTGCCTCTTGAGAAATCTATATGCAGGTCAGGAAGCAACAGTTAGAAATGGACATGGAACAGACTGGTTCCAAATGCGAAAAGGAGTACATCAAGGCTGAATATTGTCACCCTGCTTGTTTAACTTATATGCAAAGTACATCATGAGAAACACTGGGCTGGAAGAAGCACAAACTGGAATCAAGATTTCTGAGAGAAATATCAATAACCTCAGATATTCAGATGACACCACCCTTATGGCAGAAAGTGAAGAAGAACTAAAAGCCTCTTGAAAGTGAAAGAGGAGAGTGGAAAAGTTGACGTAAAGCTCAACATTCAGAAAACAAAGATCATGGCATCTGGTCCCATCACTTCATGGCAAATACATGGGGAAACAGTAGAAACAGTATCAGACTTTATTTTGGGGGGCTCCAAAATCACTGCAGATGGTGATTGCAGCCATGAAATTAAAAGATGCTTACTCCTTGGAAGAAAAGTTTTGACCAACCTAGATAGCATATTGAAAAGCAGAGACATTATTTTGCCAACAAACGTCCATCTAGTCAAGACTATGGTTTTTCCTGTGGTCATGTATGGATGTGAGAGTTGGACTGTGAAGAAAGCTGAAGAATTGATGCTTTTGAACTGTGGTGTTGGAGAAGACCCTTGAGAGTCCCTTGGACTGCAAGGAGATCCAACCAGTCCATCCTAAAGGAGATCAGTCCTGAGTGTTCATTGGAAGGACTGATGCTGAAGCTGAAACTCCAATACTTTGGCCACCTCATGCGAAGAGTTGACTCACTGGAAAAGACCCTGATGCTGGGAGGGATTAGGGGCAGGAGGAGAAGGGGACGACAGAAGATGAGATGGCTGGATGGTGTCACTGACTCGATGGACATGAGTTTGGATAAACTCCAGGAGTTGGTGATGGACAGGGAGGCCTGGCGTGCTGCAATTCATGGGGCTGCAAAGAGTCAGACATGACTGAGCGACTGAACTGGACTATGAACATCAGGGTGCATATATCTTTTGAATCAGTGTTTGTGTTTTTTTCAAATATATACCTTGGAGTGGAATTACTAGGTCATGATAGTTCTACTTTTAGTTTTTTGAAACCTCAATTCTGTTTTTTACAATGGCTGCACTAATTTACATTCCCACCAATAGTGTAAGAGGGTTCCCTTTTCTCCGTTTCATCACCAGCGTTCATTACTGGTGTGTTTTTTGTTGTTGTTGTTTGTTTGTTTGTTTATTTTTATGATAGCCATTCTGATAGGTGTGAGGTGATATCTCCTTGTGGTTTTGATTTGCATTTCTTGATGGTTAGTGACGTTGAGCGTTTCATGTGTTGTTGGCCATCTTCATTCCCTCTTTGGAAAAGATGTCTATTCAGTTTTTCTGCTCATTTTTTGATTGGGTTGTTTGGTTTTATTTCAATGTTGAATTGTATGAGCTGTTTACATATGTTAGATATGGTGGACCTAGCATGAGGTAGGGCCAGCAAACACTTATTGAATGAATGGAAATGCTTCTACTTTCTTGAAAATATTCCCAGATCTCTCCAGTCAGAATGATTTCTTCCTCTCAAATTTTTATCCTCTCAAAATATTTAACATCTTTTTTCTTTCAGATGCTTGTGTTTATGTCTCATTTTCCACTACCACCTTTTAAGTTTTTTAAGAGCAAGAACTATTGCCTTTTTGTAATTTATTAGAGTAATAGAAAATGGAAAAGGAAAAAACGTCTTAAAGCTAAAATTAATTCATTTATACACTTTTTTAAGTTTAGAAGAATTGTATTGACCTTAAACTATGCAACTTCAAACCACTTAAAATGAATTCTGTTTCTATGTATTAAGTTAGTTGGTAGCAAAGGAATGGATATTAATATGTCATGCCATACTACCTACAGGGATGGTATGCTTGTTTGCTCAGCTGTATCTCATCAAACACCAGTGAACAGAAGACAGCTGCCAGACTTTTTCTAGGTCATTTGTTCTGTTTGTAAACAGAAAGTATACAATAATTAATGAGATGTAATCATTTGCAAACTGGATTTACACAGAATAAAAGAATTTTTTTTAAGAGGAGAGACATTAATGCAACTCTTAAGTGCTTAATGACCCCATTAATTGAGAAATAAGTAATTGGAGCAATTAAACAGAAGAGGTAATGGCCTTGGAGCCATTAATCTATTCTGGGAGTACTGCTCATGTTTACCAGGTGATATTCCTCTGAATTAAGAGCTGAAAGTCAATTGCTTTCCCATAATAGTTCTTGAATCTTCTCAGTCATTAGAATCTCTTGGAAAGCTTTTGAACAATACAGATTCCTGGATTATCTTCAGACTTCCTTAATCAGAATCTTAGGGATGGGACTCGGGTATATGAATTGTTATAAAGAGGACTAGGTGATTCTTTTGATTTTTTGATAAAAAGCTACCCAGTTTTGGACATCCTTGCTTCAGGACAGAGTTTCTCAGTCCTGCAGCTATTGACATTTGGGGATGGCTAGTTGTGGAGGCTGCCCTGTGCATTATAGGATGTTTGGCAGCATCCCTGGCCTCTACCCACTAGATACAGAAACACCCTTCCTTCCCCAAGTTGAAAAAATCAAAACGTCTTCACACATTGCCAGATTTCTCTGCTGCTGCTAAGTTGCTTCAGTCGTGTCTGACTCTGTGCAACCCCATAGATGGCAGCCCACCATCCCTGGGATTCTCCAGGCAAGAACACTGGAGTGGGTTGCTATTTCCATCTCCAATGCATGAAAGTGAAAAGTGAAAGTTAAGTCGCTCAGTCGTATCCAACTCTTAGCGACTCCATGGACTGCAGCCCACCAGGCTCCTCCATCCATGGGATTTTCCAGGCAAGAGTACTGGAGTGGGGTGCCATTGCCTTAATCACCACCACTTTAGGACCTCTGCTTCACAACAACCCTGTCTGCAACTTTATGCAATGAGGGAAATGCCCATCGTAGTAACCACAAGTCACTTGTGGGTATTGAGCACTTGCAGAGTGGCTAGTCCAACTGAGGACATGACTGTTATATATTGTTTTATTTTGATTAACTTAATTGCCAAAGCCACATAGAACCAGTGGCCGTTATATTTCTCACACAACTTTATTGGAATCAGATATGGCTCTAGGTCTACAGAGCTTCTCCTGAAGTACTTCTAAGACATGCCATGTAGAAATAATTTAGAGGAATTGAAAATCTATCTACCTTCCTGTTTGAATAAAAAAAAAAAAATCTTGGGACGTTAGGACTACTAGAAAGTTTATTTGCAGTTTTGCTTTCTGTGTTGCCCATGAAGTATTTTTTGTTACTGCCCTTGATATCCAGATGATATCAGACTTACAGCAGTCTGGCTTGAGGATAGCCTCTTTCAGTCCCAACCTTGATCTCCTTTTATGGCCAGTCTTTCACATTTTCTTAGGAAAAAAAGCCCATTGTTTTCTGGTTTTCTCAATTCCTAACAGGTTAAACATAGAATTACAATAGAGTCCCAGCAGTTCTACTCATAGATGTACAACCAAGAGAGTTGAAAACATACATCCATGCAAATACTTGAGCATGAATGTTCATAGTGTTGGAGAAGACTCTTGAGAGTCCCTTGGACTGCAAGGAGATCCATCAGGTCAATCCTAAAGGAAATCAGTCCTGAATATTCATTGGAAGGACTGATGCTGAAGCTGAAACCCCAATACTTCGGCCACCTGATATAAGGAACTGACTCACTGGAAAAGACCCTGATGCTGCAAGGTTTGAATGCAGAAGGAGAAAGGGACGACAGAAGATGAGATGGTTGGATGGCATTACCAACTCGATGGACATGAATTTGAGCAAGCTCTGGGAGTTGGTGATTGACAGGGAAGCCTGGCGTGCTGCACTCCATGGAGTCACAAAGAGTTGGACACAACTGAGCAACTAACCTGAACTGAGCTGAATTTTTTCCATTTTTATTGAGGTGTAATTAACGTGTGTGTGTGTGTGTGTGTGTGTGTGTTAGTCACTCAGTCATGTCCAACTTTTTGTGCCCCTGTGGACTGTAGCCCACTAAACTCCTCTGTCCATGGAATTCTCCAGGCAAGAATACTGGAGTGGGTAGCCATTCCCTTCTCCAGGGGATATTCCTGACCCAGGGATTGAACCCAGGTCTGCTGTATTGCAGGCAGATTCTTTACCATCTGAACCACCAGGGAAGCCCATAATTAACGTACTTCATTGTATAAGTTTAAGGTACACAGCATAATGATCTGACTTACATGCATTGTGGAGTGATTACCACAATAGTTTAGTTAACATCCATTATCTCATACAGATACCAAAGACAAGAAAAAGAGGAATAAAAAGTTTTTCCTTATGATGAGAACTCTTAGGAGTCATTCTCTTAAGTTTCATACATATCATGTAGCAATGTAACTATCATCATCATGTTTTAAATCACATCCCTAGTATTTATTTATCTTATAACTGAAAGTTTGTACCTTTTGACCACCTTCATCCAATCTCCCCCAACCACACCTCCGGAAACCACAAATCTGACGTCTTTTTCTGTGAGTTTATTTGTTTGTTAGGTTCTACATATAAGTTAGATCATATGGTATTTGTCTTTGTCTGCCTTATTTCACTTAGCATAATGTTCTCAAAGTCCATTTATGTTGTTACTATTGGTAGGATTTCCTCTTTTTTAAGATTGAATGATATTCCACTGTGTATGTGTGTGTGTGTATATATATATAATCACATCTTCTTTATCTGTTGATAGATACTTAGTCATCTGTTGATAGATACATTGTCCCCATGTCTTAGCTATAGTGCTGCATAGCCACATTATTCATAGTAGCCAAACAGTGGAAATAATCCAAATGTCCAACCAATGATAACTCAATAAAACAAAGAGTATTATATTCATACAAAGGAACTTTTTTTGGCAATAATGAAGAATGAGCCCTTGTTAGATGCCACAACAGGATGAACCTTGAAAACACTGTGATATATTAAAGAAGCCAGTCACAAAATATCATAATATTATATAATTCTATTTATATGAAATGTCTGTAATAGGCAGATCAATCAAGATACAAAGTAGATTAGTGGTTTCTTAGGGCTGGGCATGAAATAGGGACATTGGATGGTGATGGCTAACAGATACAGGGTTTCCTTCTGGTGTGATGAATTTTCTAAAATTAAATTGTGATGGCTATACAATTATGTGATTATGCTAAAAATTATTGAATCCTATGCTTTAATTGAGTGAATTGTATAGTATGTGAATTACATCTCAACAGAGCTGTTAAAAACTGTTTAATTTACTACATTAGCAGGTCTGATGAGAAAATCTTCATGATCCTATCAGTTGGTGCATATTTATTTATCTACAAACTGGAAGTGGCTTTAGATAATGTTTCTGTCTTAACTCCAAAAGAATCTCTCCACTGGCTACCACCACTCTCATTTCCAAGATAATTGAAGTGATCCTGCACTGTATCCAAATTCAGGGTAAAATCCTAGAGTGTGGCCCTTACTGAACAACAAATCATGCCTCTCTTAAGAAACCCACTATAAGATATCCAGAGGATATGCTTGGCATAACCTCAGCCTGCAGTTTGTCTTTCTGAGCTTATTTTCCCTCTTGAGTCCAGAGCAGTAATGGACCCATGAATATTTCCAATGAGAAAAGAAAGAAGGATAAGAAGTTTCTAATACACAACTGAGTTTTTTCATGATTAGGCTAGTCAGATCCTGTCCTGGATATAAACTAACTAACCCATGAAAGATAAACAGCTTTACCAGGCAGTTAGAAGATGACATTCAAGAACTTCCCTGGTGGTCCAGTGGTTAAGGCTCCACGCTCCCAATGCCAGGGGCCTGGGTTTAATCCCCGGTTAGGGAACCAGATCCCATGTGCCACAACTAACAGTTTACATGTGACAACTAAAGACTGAAAGATCCCATTAGCCACAACTAAGACTCAGCAAAGCCAAATAAATAAATAAATATATATTTTAAAAAATGACAGCACACACTTTTATGGCCTTGAGCTCTCCAAGCAGCCGGATAGAGTCCATTCTCCAACTTTCAGCTCACCCAACTCAGATCACTTTACAGGAAATGTAAATGTTTCTCTGTGCGTGCATGCTTTCTTTCAGTCATGTCCAACTCTTTGAGACCCCATGGATTGTAGCTTGCCAGACTCCTCTACCATGGGATTCTCTAGGCAGAAGTACTGGAGTGGGTTGCCATGCCATGAAAAGAAATAGAGGAAAACAAAAGAACGGGAAAAACTAGAGATCTCTTCAGGAAAATTAGAGAGACCAAGGGAACACTTCATGCAAAGATGGGTACAACAAAGGTCAGAAAGGTATGGACCAAACAGAAGCAGAAGATACCAAGAAGAGGTGGCAAGAATACACAAAAGAACTATACAAAAAATATTTTAATGACTCAGATAACCATGATGGTGTGGTCACTCACCTAGAGCCAGACATCTTGGAGTGTGAGGTCAAGTGGGCCTTAGGAAGCATCACTACAAACAAAGCTAGTGGAGGTGATGAAATTCCAGTTGAGCTATTTCAAATCCTATAAGATGGTGCTGTGAACGTGCTGCCCTCAATAGGCCAGCAAATTTGGAAAACTCAGCAGTGGCCACAGGACTAGAAAGGTCAGCTTTCATTCCAATATCAAAGAAAGTGAATGCCAAAGAATGCTCCAACTATGGCACAGTTGCACTCATCTCACACACTAGCAAAGTAATGTTCAAAATCCTCCGAGGTAGGCTTCAACAGTACATGAACCGGGAACTTCCAAATGTTCAAGCTGCATTTAAAAAGGCAGAGGAACCAGAGATCAAAATATGAACATCTATTGGATCATAGAAAAAGCAAGAGAATTCCAGAAAAATATTTACTTCTGCTTCATTGACTACGCTAAAGCTTTTAACAGTGTGAATCACAACAGACGGTGAGAAATTCTTCAAGAGATGGAAATACCAGACTATCTTACCTGCCTCTTGAGAAATCTGTATGCAGGTCAAGAAGCAACAGTTAGAACCATACATGGAACAACAGACTGGTTCCAGATTGGGAAAGGAGTATGTCAAGGCTGTATATTGTCACCCTGCTTATTTAATTTATATGCAGAGTACATCATGTGAAATACTGGGCTGAATGAAACACAAGCTGGACTCAAGATTGCAAGGGAGAAATATCAACAACCTCAGATATGTAGATGACACCACCTTTATGGCAGAAAGTAAAGAGGAACTAAAGAGTTCCTCTCTTGATGAGGAGAGTGAAAAAGCTAGCTTAAAACTCAACATTCAAAAAACAAAGATTATGGTATCTGGTTCCATCATTTGATGGCAAATAGATGGAGAACCAGTGGAAACAGTGACAGACTTTGTACTCTTGGGCTCCAAAATCACTGCAGATGGTGACTGCATCCATGGAATTGAAAGATGCTTGTTCCTTGGAAGAAAAGCTATGACAAAGCTAGACAGTGTATTAAAGAACAGAGATATCACCTTGCTGACAAAGTTCTGTATTGTGAAAGCTATGGTTTTTCCAGTAGTCATGTGTGGATGTGAGAGTTGAACCATAAAAAAAAGCTGAGCACTGAAGAAATGATGCTTTCAAACTGTGGTATTGGAGACGACTCTTGGGAGTCCCTTGGACAGCAAGGAGATCAAACCAGTCAAACCTAAAGGAGATCAATCCTGAGTATTCATTGAAAGGACTGATGCTGAAGCTGAAGCTCCAGTACTTTGGCCACCTAATGCGAAAAGCCCACTAATTGGAAAAGATCCTGATGCTGGGAAAGATTGAAGGCAGGAGGAGAAGGGAATGTCAGAGCACAAGATGGTTGGATGGTATTACAAACTCAATGCACATGAGTTTGAGCAAGCGCTGGGAGTTGGTGAAGGACAGGGAAGCCCTACGTACTACAGTCCATCAGGTCGCAGAGTCAGACGCTACTGAACAACAACATTAAAAAAAAGTTGTTTTTTTTTTTTTTTTTTTGGCTGCACTGGGTCTGCCTTGCTACACACAGGCTTTTTCTACTTCGGATTCCTGGGCTTCTCCTTGCAGTAGCCTCTCTTGTTATGTAGCACAGGCTCTAGAAACAGAGTTTAGTAGTTGTAACAGATGAGCTTAGTTCTCTTAAGACATGCGGAATCTTCCCAGAATATGGATTGAACCCATGTCCCCTGCATTGGCTGGCAGATTCTAGCAGGGAAGTCCCAAGCTTTTTATATTTTATCTCCTTTCCCTACTAGACAAGGAACTTCTCAAGAGCTATAGTATTGTTGCCGTTTTTGTGGTTTTCTGTTTTCGAGGGCCTCTTATCAGAGTTACTTAGGCAGACGTACTTTCCCACCTATGATGGGTAGTGTTTCATTTTCAGGAGTTCTATAGGCCAGTTGGCTCCTTCCCAAGATTGGGTAATCCAGAGGTTAACAGCATACCAGGACTCTGCCATAAGACCTTGTAGTAAAGTCAGATTGTCATACTTATTTTTGAGTTTCACTCCTATATGGCCTGGGTTCCAAAATGGATGCCTTTTACAGGACTGCTCATTAGAGTGAGTTTAGTATCATTGCATTGGGTTCATGTCAAATGTTTTTCAGATAACATTGTCACATGGACTTTGGACGTTAGAAGTACATTCCTCCAGTTGGGCACCCGAGTGAGTTTTACTTGTTATTTCAGCCATATTGATTGGAGATGCTTAAGAAACAAATTGCTCAGTGACACCCATAGGACATGAAAAAATTTAAGTACCTCCCTATTGCCTGTCTTCATGGAAGAGGTGGATGGGAAAATGTAATATAGCCTTTGAAGATTCTGATTTACATCCCACATCATGTACCCAGGTCACTGATATGGAATCAGAAGTTTTGTCTTCGTCCTTGTGTGTTTAAGACCATCAAACCTAATCCCCTTATCTTGTCGTCTTTTGTTTGTTTGTTTGAATCCATTCTCTTTCTCTGAGTGAAACTCTTCAATTGAAACATTACCGTGGACTCTCTGGATAAGGAGCATGTTTTCACCAATCTTTGGGTTATGATCTTTTCATTTATAATAGACAAATTTTAGATCTTTCACTTACAATAGTTTCTTTTTTCTGGGCTGTGTCGGTGTAGACACTATGTCAGTTTGAAAAAAGAACAATAGATTCCATGAACGCCCTTACACAGGCTGGTAGCCTGTGTGAGCCATCTCTGTCTCCAGAGTTATAGGAACTCATCCTGCCTCTGCTGTCGAGGCTCCTGGGATTAGAGACCAGCAGACAATCACGCACCGCTCTGTATTTCAGGCAATACACATAGATGGACTTTGGAGTGAAGAAATTGTATTTGTTGAAACCTTTGCCCAGAGTTATAAATCTGTGTGCTGCGTGGCAGGGATGTCTCTGAGTTTGGAACAAAGAACAAAGAGCATTTTAGTTAGTCACACTGAGGAAAACACAGAAGAACCAGAAATCACAGGAGTGTTAATAACAGTAAGGTACCCCAGCCTCCTCTCCTCCTAAAGGACCACCTGCCTTTTATTCAACTCCTCAAGTGGATTTCTGAAGCATTCCGGTTCCAGACCTGGACTTTCAAAACAAAACTAATGTTGGAATCATGCCCCAGGCCTTGGCAATCCATTTTTAATTATGAGTTTAGAGCTTTCAAGGAACCATAAAACATCAAGGTGGCCCCAAACCTTGAAGTCAGTGTTTCCTGTCATCGTTGGGTTCAGGGGGTGCCCTACAATCCAGTGTCACAAAGCCTCTCAGAGGCCCAGTAAGCCCCACAACATTCGTTGGGATCCTTTAAACACATGATTCAGAAATATAATTATTTTTTCTTTGTAGAAACATTCTAAATCATATAAAAATATTAAACCATTTTCATAATTCCATAACAGCACATTTTGTTCACCATCCTCTTTTGTGATTAAGCTTATAAATAATGTGTTAAATCTTACAGAATAAAAAAGAAAAATGTGTATTTCTACTTTTGATGCTTAAAGCCTGAATGCTGCCACTTATTCCAGTAAAACATCAAAGCATGCTTGGACAGGGACCTTGTTGGAGATAGCAGTATTTTACAATAGGGTGTAAAAAATTGCAAAATCAAGCCAGCTCCATGAGAATGTGCACAGCATGACGTTCTCTGTGAAGATCCTGACAGGGCCAGAAAATCCTGCACTCGTAATTGCCTAAATCCTACTGTCATCACTTGCCGGGCACAGTCCATAATCAGTGGAAGGATTCCGGAGGTGTGTGATATGACCCCTGAGTTCTTATCACAGACACTAAAATTCAGACAATTAAATCTGAAAGAAAGCAATCTAGAGTAGGTGAAAACACAGTGATTGACACGTGTGGATTTGTGTTGATCTTGCGCCGATTAGAGCTGCCAATGGAAGCCTCCTGCTGCCCTGAAGAGGTAGACAGGCAGATCTTTGGAGGGAAGATTCTAATGTTATGTGATGTTATCTGGGCTTAGCAGAGAGTTCTGCCAAGAACAGGGATCTGCTAAGCGTGGAGCTAACTCTGTTGGCCTTAACCCCATGTACTTACTGAGACGATACTTGGTATGGAGTGATCTTTCATTTTTCTGTAGACTCTGCAGACCTGGTGGGCCATCTGAAGGCACATCTGCTTGCAAACAGTCACACTCTGAATGTGAGATACGTGGGTACACCCTTGCCTTTTTCACCTTACTTTTCATTGCATTCTTCAATGAAGAATTTAACTCTGAAATTTAAAAGAGAAAAAAAAAATGGATTATGTCCTGGCTTCATTTTTGTTATCTGCACAGGAACAGGGTTGATGGAACAGCATCATCACTGAATACCCTCCCCAGCTCTGCATTCTCTTCTGTGGACTTCCAGAAGCTAAATGTCCCACATTAGGCAGGAGCAGTGTGATCACTACTCCAGGTTCACAGTGCGGGCCTTTTGGAAAAGCTGGGCTCTTTGCTAAAACAATCTTTTGGTGACTGCCCCTCTAAACCCAGCTCTTCACTTGTCAGATACAGTGTTGGAAGTCAGGGCCCCCCAGTGAGGGGAGTTCAAAGACACAGGAAAGAAAGGATATGTGGGTGAGAAGCAGTAATTTTTTTTAAAAAATTATTTTCTTTTTTATCTTTTTGAGTTTCAGATGCACATTACTTATGAATTGATTACCACTTTTCTTTGCATATAATGCATTACCTTGATTTTTAGGAAGTATTTTGTTAGATGAGTTTTACAATAGTTTTTCCTTAATTTCAATATTCTCTTGAAAGGATCTTCAAAGTGAAATGCATGATACCTTTCAGAAAGCTCCATTACTTAGCTCTCTAACACTGTGAGGTGGGAAGTTTTAATTCTTTCTTTTGAAGAAAGAAGAAAATAAAACACATAGATTTAAACACATCAGGGAAACAGAATTAGTTTCCTGGTGGCTCAGACAATAACAAATATGCCTGCAATGCAGGAGACCTGGGTTTGAAGCCTGGGTCAGAAAGATCCACTGGAGAACGGAATGGCTACTCACTCCAGTGTTCTTGCCTAGAGAATTCCATAGACAGAGGAGCCTGATAGGCTACAGTCCATGGGGTCACAAAGATTCAGGCATGACTGAACAACTAACACTCATGCTACAGGGTCATCTGAGCACTAATGGTAAAGAGAATTCCAGAAAAAATATCTATTTCTGCTTTATTGACTATCCCAAAGCCTTTGACTATGTGGATCACAATAAACTGTGGAAAATTCTGAAAGAGATCGGAATACCAGACCACCTGACCTGCCTCTTGAGAAATCTGTATGCAGGTCAGGAAGCAACAGTTAGAACTGGACATGGAACAACAGACTGGTTCTGAATACGAAAAGGAGTACGTCAAGGCTGTATATTGTCACCCTGCTTATTTAACTTATATGCAGAGTACATCATGAGAAATGCTGGGCTGGAAGAAGCACAACCTGGAATCAAGATTGCCGGGAGAAATATCAACAACCTCAGATATGCAGATGACACCACCCTTATGGCGGAAAGTGAAGAACTAAAGAGCCTCTTGATGAAAGTGACAGAGAAGAGTGAAAAAGTTGACTTAAAGCTCAGCATTCAGAAAACTAAGATCATGGCATCTGGTCCCATCAATTCATGGGAAATAGATGGGGAAACACTGGAAACAGTGGCTGACTTTATTTGGGGGACTCCAAAATCACTGCAGGTGGTGATTGCAGCCATGAAATTGAAAGAAGCTTCTTATTCCTTGGAGGAAAGTTATGACCAACCTAGACAGCATATTAAAAAGCAGAGACATTACTTTGCCAACAAACATCCATCTAGTCAAGGCTATGGTTTTTCCAGTGGTCATATATGGATGTGAGAGTTGGACTATAAAGAAAGCTGAGCCCTGAAGAATTGATGCTTTTGAACTGTGGTGTTGGAGGAGACTCTTGAGAGTCCCTTGGCCTGCAAGGAGATCCAACCAGTCCATCCTAAAGGAGATCAGTCCTGAGTGTTTATTGGAAGGACTAATGTTGAAGCTGAATACTTTGTCCACCTGATGCGAAGAACTGACTCATTTCAAAAGACCCTGATGCTGGGAAAGATTGAAGGCAGGAGGAGAAGGCGACGACAGAGGATGATTTGGTTGGATGGCATTACTGACTCAATGGACATGAGTTTGAGTAAACTCTGGGAGTTGGTGGTGGACAGGGAGGCCTGACATGCACAGTCCATGGGGTCACAAAGAGTTGAACGCGACTGAACTGAACTGAAATGAAATGAATGGTAAGGAAGTTCACCTGGCAATGCAGGAGGCATAAAAGGTGTGGCTTTGATCCTCAGGTTGGGAATATCCCCTGGAGGAGGGCATGGAAACTCATTCGAGTATTCTTGCCTGGAGAGTCCCATGGACAGAGGAGTCTGGCAGGCTACAGTCCATGGGGTCGCAAAGAGTCAAGCATGACTGAAGCAACTTAACATGCACAGGATCAATTTAAGATGTGCGGATGACGCTTCTGTTGAGGAGAGAAGGGACTTTCCAGCATGAGTGAAATCGCATGGATTTAATACCCTACAGATGCTGCTCTAAGGCAGGTATCTGATTGTGACAGCATCGGGATAAATACCCAGATAATTTTTTTTTCCCCACTAGGTGTCTTTCTTTTAGGTTTACTGTCTTAAGCCAGCTACCTGTCCTTTCTTTATGCTTCAGCACTGACATCCCATCTCTTCAGTTCAGTTCAGTTCAGTCTCTCAGTCGTGTCCAACTCTTTGCGACCCCATGAATCGCAGCACACCAGGCCTCCCTGTCCATCACCAACTCCTGGAGCCTACCCAAACTCATGTCCATTGAGTCGGTGATGCCATCCAACCATCTCATCCTCTGTTGTCCCCTTCTCCTCCTGCCCTCAACCTTCCCCAGCATCAGGGTCTTTTCAAGTGAGTCAGCTCTTCGCATCAGGTGGCCAAAGTACTGGAGTTTCAGCTTCAGCATCAGTCCTTCCAATGAACACCCAGGACTGATCTCCTTTAGGATGGACTGGTTGGATCTCCTTGCAGGCCAAGGGACTCTCAAGGGTCGTCTCCAACACCACAGTTCAAAAACATCAATTCTTCATCACTCAGCTTTCTTCACAGTCCAACTCTCACATCCGTACATGACCACTGGAAAAACCATAGCCTTGTCTAGACAGATCTTTGTTGACAAAGTAATGTCTCTGCTTTTTAATATGCTGTCTAAATTGGTCATAACTTTCCTTCCAAGGAGTAAGCGTCTTTTAATTTCATGGCTGCAATCGCCATCCGCAGTGATTTTTGGAGCCCCAAAATATAAAGTATCTCACTGTTTCCACTGTTTCCCCATGTATTTGCCATGAAGTGATGGGACCAGATGCCATGATCCTACATGATCTGACATCCCATAAAGGTTGGAAATTGAACCACACTCAGACCAGAATTGTATATCCTTAAAATTTCCCTGGGGTGCAGAGTGAAATCAAATCACCAGTGGATGGAAAGCTAACTGCCCAGGAAGCAGCTCAGGACCCCAGGTAAGTTAGATCATCGCTGACCTCTTCCCTGAGGCCTTAACCCTGAGGGTATGAAATGAAATTGAATAAGGGGATCTGCATTTTCCAGAGATCACAGATGAAGGGGTCAAGAAAACAAGACCCATCCCCATACACCAGAGAGCAACTTTCAGTAGTATAAATCCATTCGGTAGAATATTTGTTACAGAATCAGAGAACTCGAAGAAACTCCATTAAATCATCCAACTTATAAACTGCTTTCAAATAATTCACAAGGATTCATTGAATTACTTCTTGCACCCCCAGGCATGTACTGGAATGGAATCCAACCCATACTGTTTTTTCAAGACAGATTATCTCAAAGTATCCTTTGGTCATCTTTTCCAGTCTCATCCGCATCAGCCACCCAGTTAATATCTAACCTAAATCACTCTTGCTTCTTAATTTAAGCCTTTATTTTCTTTGACACCTATGAGATATGGGAACACAGCAAATATCCTTTCCTGGAAACTTCTCAATGCTGTGATTCAGAGTGAATAGAGCATATAGGGAAGAATCTCAAAGAACATAGATTGTTTAATTCTCCCATTAAGAATTGGGAGTAAAGTAATGTATTTTACTTTCCCATTGATTAGCTTTGTGGTCTTGGACAAGTGATATACCACCCTTAAGCTTCCATTTTTTCTCTCATAATAAAAATATAGCTTTTAAGCTGAAGATTATTATAATGGATTAAAGGGGTAATTTATACAAAAAAATGTATCAACTGTGAAGTGTAATCCAGATGCCAGATAGAGTAAAAATTGTTCATTTGTATTCTTTGGAGAAATGTCTATTTAGGTCTTATGATAATTTTTTGATTAAGTTGTGTTTTTTTTTTTTTTTTGATGCTGAGTTTTATGAGCTTTGTGTGTTTTGGAAATTAAACCCTTGTTTGTTGCATCATTTAAAAGCATTTTCTCCCATTTCATAGAATGTACTTTCATTTTGTTGATGGTTTCCTTTGCTGTGCAAAACCTTCCAAGTTTGATTAGGTCCCATTTGTTTATTTTTGCTTTTATTTATTTCACCTTAAGAGACTGATCTAAGAAAATGTTGGTATGATTTATGTCCAGGAATGTTTTGCCTCTCTTCTCTTCCAGGATACTTATGGTAATGTCTTATATTTAGGTCTTTAAACCGTTTTGAGTTTATTCTTATATGTGGTATATAGGAGTGTTCTAATCTCATTGATTTACATGTAGCTGTCCAGCTTTCCCAGCACCATTTATTGAAGAGACTGTCTTTTCTCTCTTGTGTATTTTTGCTGCCTTTGTTGAAGATTAATTGACCTTAGGTGTGTGGGTTTATTTCTGGACTCTATTCTGTTCCACTCATCTATATGTCTGTTTTTATGTCAGACCTGTGCTGTTTTGATTACAGTAGCCTTTTAGTGTTGTCTCAGTAGACAGCATCCTTAACCACCTATTTGGAACTGGAAGCTGAGAGGCATGGCATAGAGAAAACTAAAAGACTGAGTATTGATTGACACATTATCTGGGGTAAGCTAAAAGAAGCAGAAATAAATCATTAATGTCATCAGATACCAAGAGTTTAATGTCAGTACAGAGGTGTACACTGCTGGATAATTATTTTCAGTATTCCAAAAGAAATACTAACTGCTCTGCTCTGGTGATGGCAGAAAGAGGTGATTGTGGTGGGTTTTACAGAGAGAGGTAGCAGCAGGCTGAGTAATGTAATGAAAAGAGCATGACTTTGGTGTCAGACAAACCTGGATTCAAATCCCAATTCTGCCTTTTACTGCTTTGTGAATTTGAACAGTTATTTCATGTTTCTTAGTTTTTCTTACAGAGTGTAATGATACCTATATCACGAGGTTTAGAATAAGATTATGATAATTTGTAGAATGTTCCTTAACATAAAGGACACTCTCATAATGAGAAGAAAATCAGCAAAAGATTTTCAGAGAGGTGCCTGTGATTTCTCCTAGATTATAATAAAAATCAGTTCAGTTCAGCTGCTCAGTCATGTCCAACTATTTGAGACCCTATGGACTGCAGCATGCCAGACCTCCCTGTCCATGACAAACTCCCAGAGTTTACCCAGACTCATCTCCATTGAGTCAGTGATGTCATCCAAACATCACATCCTCTGTCGTCCCCTTCTCCTCCCACCTTCAATCTTTCCCAGCATTTTTTTTTATTTATTTACTCTTCACAGTAGTCATATTTTCCCCAGGAATGTTCTAGTAACTTTTCATTTTGAACTCTTAACCCTTGGAAAAATCCTATCAAGCAGGTAGCATATTTATCCTCACTTTACATTTGAGGGAGCTGAAATAAAGAGAGGTTAAGATGCTTGCCAAATGTCACAGAGCTAGGCCAAAGTCCATATTCTGAACTGTATTGAGATAGACCGGAGATGATATTAGATGATATTAGAATTCACTTTACACATAAAATACACAATACACATAAAAATATGTAACTTTGGTTTTAATAATGAGATGATTAGGGGAAAAAAAGGAAATGCATCTTTAAATACCTAAAGCAAGTCATATAAATGTTACTCTATGGTCATATCAAGTTTCAATTTGGCAGCTAATTCCAAAACTACAGATAATCAAGAAGTGTAAACCACCATGTCATTTTAATAAGACACTTCATTTTCACATATAGCTACAAAAGATGAGATAGATGTTGAATAGCACCAGTGACTCAATGGACATGAGTTTCAGCAAACTTCAGGAGATAGTGAAGGACAGGGAGGCCTGGTGCGCTACTGTCCAGTCTGATAGAGTCAGACTTAGTGACTAAACAATAACAAAATTAAAATATTTAAAGACAGAAGTTTGCCAGTTTCTATCAGTTAAGCTCTCATATTTGTGATAATTTTAGAATTCAGAAGTTTCAACATGGATAAGTTCAATATGTACATTTTTCCAATTAGTTAAAAAAAAAAAAGATGTAGATTATCTATAAGAACCCAGGTTCCTTTTTATCCACAGTAAGACTTAAGTTCTAAAACACTTAAATAGGTAAAATTGTACATCAAACATATTGTACAGGAATACAGGTATGCTTTCAGTTGCTTGCTCATTAACTCGATATAAGTTGGAAAAACTATGGCCCAGAAAACTCCAAAGTAGAAAGATGTTTCACTTGTAAGTAACTGAGTCAACCAATAACCATAGAGGAAATTAGAACTATAGTTTTAAAAAAAGTGTATTTCCCAAAAAGGCAGTCCCCAGTGACTCATGACATCAGTTGTTCAAGATCAAGGAAAAGTCTGAAAAGCATCTCAGTTTGTATCTGGCATAAACTCAATGTGGAAAGTGGACAAAGATAGAATAAAACAAGAAAACCATAAACCAATGAAGTATTTGGAGAGTTTTAACAAATTATAAGCAAAGTTATTTCCAGAACTGCTTTTAAAAGAATACTATGCCATGAAATTTTTAAATATAATTCTGTTTTAAGGACTATTGGGGCTTCCCCCATAACTGAATGGGTAAAGAATCTGTCTTCAGTGTAGAAGACACAGGAGATGTGAGTTTGATCCCTGGCTTGGGAAGTCCCTTGGAGGAGGAAATGGCAACCCACTCCAGTATTTTTGCCTGAAAAATCCCAGGGACAGAGAAGCCTGCTGGACTACAATCCAAAGGGTTGCAAAGAGTAGGCCATGACTAAGCACAATACCATTCATTTTAAGGACAATATTAATATAACAGTTGTAATTTATTACATTTTGAAATTTAAGGGTAAGATGTCTAAGATACCCTTGATAGATGTCAAAAATGTGTTAATAAAATGTAACACAGAGCTTTTCTGGTGGTCCAGTGTTGAGAGCCCACCTGCCAGTGCAGGGGACATGGGTTCGATTCCTGCTCCAGGAAGATCCCACATGCCACAAAGCAACTGAGCCCACATGCCATAGCTACTGAGCTCATGCACTGGAAAGCCTGAGAGCCACAACTACTGAGCCCACGAGCTGAAGTTACTACTGAAGCCCATCACCTAAAGCCTGTGCTACACAACAGGAGAAGCCACTGCAATGAGAAGCCCTTGTACCGCAACATGGAGTAGCTTCTGTCCTATGCAACTAGAGAGAAAGCTCACACACAGCAATGAAGACCCAGCCCAGCCAAAAATCAAATAAATATATCTTTTTTAAAAAATTTAATATCCATTCCTGATTAAACAAGAAAGTCTCTTGGTAAATTAGGTAAATGGAAGGAAACTTCCCTAACTGGGTACAACATATCTACTGGAAACCTAAGTCTCCTGTCTTAGTTTAGGCAAATAACCAAAGAAGCTTATTTCTTACTTAAGTCCAAGGTGAGTGTTTCTGGTTAGCAAGCCCTATTCACAGTCTTACAGGTACTCAGAATCCTTGCATCTCATGGCCTCATCTCCTGGAAACTCATCTTCTATATTCAGCCTCAAAAAGGAGGATGGAGGAGTATAAGTGAGAGTTTTTAGGGGCCTGGCATAAATACTGTTCACATTACACTGGGGAAAGCATAGTCCCATGGCTGTACCCAGCCATGAGGGAAGCAGGGAGATGGATTCTAGCTGTGTGCTCAAAGGGAAAACTGAAAAATTGCTTCTGTGGATGCTCTGGCTAACTGTATCTACAGACCCTGCTTCTCACTCACCTTGTCCCCGAGAGAGATAACCCCAAATCTTAGAGAGTTACTACATTCATCTCAAAGGGTAAGAACTCTCACTGTGGTGCAGTCCAATTCATCAAATACTTCAGATTAAGTATGTGGTTCTTTATGGTTTGGTGACTGATGAACTAAAAATATTAACAAATGTTCACAACTCCTGCATACCCACCCACCAATACAAGGTAGCAGAGCGGAAGGGGACAACAGCAATAAAAGGCTCTATTTGGAAAAGGGATACACACGAAATCTCAGACAAAGTTAAAATCCTGATGGATGTGTATCTAAACATGAAATATCTAATCACAAAAGACTGAACTATTGAATATTAAAAGTCACTATATAGTAAAATAGGTTTCAGTTTGGATTAGGAAGGCCTCTTGAGCGTGACACAATACCCAGAAATCTTGAAGTAAAACAATGGACAGATTTGTCCTCAAAAAAGTGTAAAATTGCAGTATCTCAGGCAGTACCTTAGACATGTATAATAAGTATTTACAGCATAACTAACAATTGGTTAATATCACTAATATAAGAAAAAGACAACCAACCCAAAATAAAATTGGGGGTCTTTGCCTTTCTGTTGGGAAACTAACTGCACACAGGAATGTTTTCTCCTTCCCCAACCTACTCTGTCCTTCTATTCTAAGCCTTGGCTTTCTTTTTGTGAGTGTGGGAATATATACCCCATTCTGTAAATTCAAAGGGAAAATTTTGGCTAATGAAAATTATGAGAATTTCTGAGAGTCTAAGAAAACAAAGGATAAGTTTGAAGAGGGTAATTGTAGTCTGGAATTTGTGCTGGACCATTTTGGAAAGTACTGCCACAGCACATGGGGGCTTCATCAGGAATTCCCCCTGCCTGCAGGGAGAAGAGCTGCCCAGGTGGCTCAGTGGTAAAGAATCCAGCCACCAATGCAGAGATGCAGGATACGCAGTATTGATCCCTGGGTCAGGAAGGTCCCCTGGAGAAGGAAATGGCAACCCACTCCAGGGCCCTTGCCTGGAAAATTCTGTAGACAGAGGAACCTGGTGGGCTAGAGTCCATAGGGTGGCAAAGAGTGGGACAGGACTGAGCACACATGTCTGTAGGTAGAAGCCAGGAGCAGAGAAGAGGGATTCAACGCAAATGACAGGAAATGCGTTGGGATCCCCACAGTGGCTGTGCCATGCATGCATCCTACTCTCCTCTCCACTCGTTCAGATTTGTCTTTGAGCAGGAGCCATGCTGAAGGAGAGGCAGAACCTGACAGTGCCCAGAGAGAATGACTCAGCCCAGAATACCAGCCTCTAAGGAATCCCATCCAGCATGCATCCCACCTTTTCCCCATTTCAACTGAAAACAGTGGGGAGCACGAACCTCAACAGCTATTTCTCCAGCTCCCACAAGAAAGGCTGAGGACCTGGCAGTGTAAAGGATCTGGCAAAGGATCCAAAGCACAGAGATGAGCTACAATTAGAAATCACCAACATCTGGCATGCAGCCACTGTGAAAAAATAGATAACAACCCAACAGAGGTACAACTATGCAAAAGTTAATAGAATGATAAGAAAAGGACTTTAATACAAGTTTAATTAGTGTCTTCAGATATAGGATGGAGTCACAATAATGAATCAGGAACTGTCTGTTATGAAACAAACCAAAGACAGACCTTGGAAGTAAAAAAATATTGAAATTGAAAATTCAGTGGATATAAATAGAAGAATGGGTGCAGCTATAAAAGAAATTGGATATCTGGAAGACAGTCTGGGAATGAAGGACAAGGTGAGAAAAAGATGAAAACTTAAGACATGGAAGAGAGTTCTGCAAGCCATAGTATCTACCCAATAGAAAATAATGAAAACACAGGAAAGGTAAAATATGAAGAAATAATAGGATTAAATTTCTTATACTTGAAGAAACATATAAATCCTCAGATTCAAATGGTACCTACTGTAGAGGAGGATTAAAAATAAACACACAACAAAGATAAAAGGCCATGTACAAAAGTAATGAAAGTTAAGAACATGAGGTATATAGTCAATGTGCTAAAAACTACAAGAGAAAAGACAAACTGCTGAAGCCTCCAGAGAGGGTTAGAAAAAGTTTTTAATCTTTTCCATCTCCAGGTTGTTCAAAATAAGTGGCATTACATGTGTCATCAACAGTATTGGATGAAAGAAGATATGGAATGATATCTTTAGTTTGCTGAAAGAAAGGAACTTGAAATCAAAATGATTAAGATGGAGTCGAAAATCTGAATAAATAAATCTCTGTTTAAATACATTTTAAAAAGTTTCTCAGCTGTGCTATGGAGAATCAAGAAAGTGATCTGTATACCTGCTTAAGTGAAAAGAAAGTGAAGTCGCTTAGTCATGTTCGACTCTTTGCAACCCCGTGGTCTGTAGCCTACCAGGCCCCTCTGTCCATGGGATTTCCCAGGCAAGAATACTGGAGTGGGTTGCCATTTCCTTCTCCAGGGGATCTTGCTGACCCAGGGATCAAACCCAGGTCTCCCGCATTGTGGACAGACGCTTTTCCCTCTGAGCCACCAGGGAAGCTTATGCTAAGTTGCTTCAGTCGTGTCCAACTCTGTGTGACCCCATAGACGGCAGCCCACCAGGTTCCACCATCCTTGGGATTCTCCAGGCATGAACGCTGGAATGGGGTGCCATTTCCTTCTCCAATGCATGAAAGTGAAAAGTAAAAGTGAAGTCACTCAGTCATGTCTGACTCTTCACGACCACATGGACTGCAGCCTACCAGGCTCCTCCCTCCATGGGATTTTCCAGGCAAGAGTACTGCTTGGGCCAGCATAAAAAACCACTTAGGAGGCAAGTGGCTCCCAAGGATGAAAGTCAGAGTTCTGTGATCCAGCTTCCCAACCTGTGTAGAGACCTGCCATTTTATTTTTTGAAGGAAGCTGACGAGTTTCATTATAGATGTGTTCCTTTTTACCATATTTCCATTCCTATTCACAACTACTAATTCTTCTCCTATTTTGTACAGAGATTAGGCAAAATAATCGGAGAAACCAAGGAGTCAGGCTATGAGTTGGAAGACAAATGTATCCTCACTCCAACCAGCTACATATTGCAGGATCCAGGCAAGCGCTTAGCCTTAGGGCCTGCATTTCTTTTTCACCCACCAGATGGGAAGGATACCGTTTACCCATCTATCTTGTAGATTTGTATTTGAGGATTAAAAGAGGGTGAACATCTGGTAATGGATAAAAAGAGGTATACATGGGAGATTTAGTGTTAGTTTGAAGGGTATGTGTGGAACAAAAATGAAAAAATATGAAGACACACCAGTTATGATACATTTTTAACCTTTTCCATCTCCAGGCCAGCAATCACTTGTGTCCTGCTGCCCCAAATATGCGCTGAGCATATCTCCTTGTACTTAGGCCCTACACGGATTTAGTGTAGTAGCTTCTCTAGCAATTTGTTCAATGTATGCTTAATAAATGATTCTGAAGTAAAAGAAAAAGGTTAAGGATAATCTTCAATCATAAAAAAAATACTGAGCTCTGTTCATTATTCTCTGAGGAGGATGCTCTGATTATGGAAAATTTTTCTTTAAAATGACAAAATGAATAAAAATGTTGGTGTTAAAAAGAATAGCTATAGAGAAACAGCTATCTAGGGTAACACCATTCATATGGGGCTAGGAGAGTTTAGAATTTGATATAATTTTCATAAAGTCTGGCAATAACTGACTTTATTCCAATATTTCAAATGGTTACAAAAAAGAAAAAAATGAAGTAATTAAGACTGTAAGAAAGTTAAATTAAGTGATAAGCTCCCATCATAAGTGTAGTGTGCTATATGAAAGATCTTTGAAATAAAAGAAAATGGAGATAAGGTAATTCTAATGCAATTTTAAATCTCTAGAGACATATATCATCAAACTCCTCCAGTAGAAATGCTTTTTATTATACTCACATGTCTTACTCATTTGTATGTATTCAGAGTATTTTATTCTAAGATTACATATATGGCTGAATAAATTTCTTAGTGTCCACAGACTATTTATTTTAGTGGAATATTTGTATATAAATGTTTTCAGCAAATTACCAGATCAGTGACAATTTATAGAACATAAACTGAATTAATAAATTCATTTGAAAAGAAGAAAAATGTTTCATTGCTCCTGAACTCTTAAGTATTGAATTTTACTTTTTATGAAGTGATATAATAAAAATGTATTTCTAATGGTAAAAATATATGAATATATGAAAAAATTAGGTTTATATTGAGTTAGAGAAGATGAGGCTTAGAAGATAATTTAAAACCAAATAGTGTAAGAGTCTGTTGAAGCTGAAACTCCAATACTTTGGCCACCTGATGTGAAGAGCTGACTCATTTGAAAAGACCCTGATGCTGGGAAAGATTGAAGGCAGGAGGAGAAGGGGATGACAGAGGATGAGATGGTTGCATGGCATCACGGACTCAATGGACATGAGTTTGGGTAAACTTCAGGAGTTGGTGATGGACAGGGAGGCCTGGTGTGCTGTAGACCTCACTGGTGTGCTGCAGTGCATGGGGTTGCAAAGAGTCAGACATGACTGAGTGACTGAACTGAACTGAGTGTAAAAGTCTTGAAACGTTTGGCTTGGGTGGGATATCAGAGATCATCCAGTATTTAATTAACCTGTTAACTTTATATTCAGAGAAATTAGGTCCCAAGAGTCCCTCCAATTTCTTTTTTATTGAAGTACAGTTGATTTACAGTACTGTGTTATATTAGTTTCATGTATACAGTAAAGTGAGATATATATATATTCTTTTTCAGATTCTTTTCTATTATAGATTTTTGCATTATCCTTGAATATAGTTCACTGTGCTATGCAGTAGTCTTTGTTGTTTATCTGTTTTATAAATTGTGGTTTTCATTCTGTCTACCCTTTGATGGATAAGGATAAGAAGCTTGTGGAAGCTTCCTGATGGAAGGGACTGGCTGTGGGGAAATCTGGGTCTTGTTCTGATGGGTGGGATATATTTTTTTAAGCTGAAGATGGAGAAGCTCTATACAGTCAGCAAAAGCAAGACCAGGAGCTCACTGTGGCTCAGATCATGAATTCCTTATTGCAAAAATTCAGACTTAAATTGAAGAGAGTAGGGAAAAGCACTATACCATTCAGAAAGTGTGTGAAAGAAAGTATGAAGTCACTCAGTCATATCCGACTTTGCAACCCCATGGACTGCAGCCTACCAGGCTCTTCCCTCAATGGGATTTTCCAGGCAAGAGTACTGGAGTGGGTTGTCATTTCCTTCTCCAGGGGATCTTCCTGACCCAGGGATTGAACCTGGGTCTCCAGCATTGCAGGCAGATGCTTTACCATCTGAGCAACCAGGGAATAGACCATTCAGGTATGACCTAAATCAAATCCCTTGATTATACAGTTCAGTTCAGTTCAGTCTCTCAGTCATGTCTGACTCTTTGCGACCCCATGAATCACAGCACACCAGGCCTCCTTGTCTATCACCAACTCCCAGAGTTTACTCAAACTCATGTCCATCGAGTCGATGATACCATCCAGCCATCTCATCTTCTGTTGTCCCCTTCTACTCCTGTCCCCAATCCCTCGCAGCATCAGGGTCTTTTCCAGTGAGTCAACTCTTTGCATGAAGTGGCCAAAGTATTGGAGTTTCAGCTTTAGCATCAGTCCTTCCAATGAACACCCAGGACTGATTTCCTTTAGGATGGACTGGTTGGATCTCCTTGCAATCCAAGGGACTCTCAAGAGTCTTCTCCAATACCACAGTTCAAAAGCATCAATTCTTCAGTGCTCATCTTTCTTCCCAGTCCAACTCTCACATCCATACATGACCACTAGAAAAACCATAGCCTTGACTAGATGGACCGTTGTTGGCAAAGTAATGTCTCTGCTTTTTAATATGCTATCTAGGTTGGTCATAACTTTCCTTCTGAGGAGTAAGCATCTTTTAATTTAATGGCTGCAATCATCATCTACAGTGATTTTGGAGCCCAAAAAAATAAAGTCTGACACTGTTTACACTGTTTCCCCATCTATTTCCCATGAAGTGATGGGACCAGATGCCATGATCTTAGTTTTCTGAATGTTGAGCTTTAAGCCAACTTTTTCACTCTCCTCTTTCACTTTCATCAAGGGGCTTTTTAGTTCCTCTTCACTTACAGTAGAAGTGACAAATAGATTCAAGGGATTATATATGATAGACAGAATGCCTGAAGAACTATGGACAGAAGTTCATAACATTGTCCAGGAGGCAGTGATCAAAACCATCCCCAAGAAGAAGGAATGCAAAATGGTTGTCTGAGGAGGACTTACAAATAGCTGAGAAAAGAAGGAAAAGCCAAAGGAGAAAAGGAAAGATATATCTATCTGAATGCAGAGTTCCAAAGAATAGCAAGGAGAGATAAGAAAGCCTTCCTCAGTGATCAGTGCAAAGAAATAGAGGAAAACAATAGAATGGGAAAGACTAGAGATCTCGTCAAGAAAATTAGAGATACCAAGGGAATATTTCATGCAAAGATGGGCACAATAAAGGACAGAAACTGTATGGACCTCACAGAAGCAGAAGATATTAAGAAGATGTGGCAAGAATACATAGAAGAACTATCCAAAAAATATCTTAATGACCCAGATGACCACAATGGTATGATCACTCACCTAGAGCCATATATCCTGGAGTGCAAAGACAAGTGGGCCTTAGAAAGTATCACTATGAACAAAGCTAGTGGAGATGATGGAATTCCAGTTGAGCTATTTCAAATCCTAAAAGATGATGCTGTGAAAGTGCTGCACTCAATATGCCAATAAATTTGGAAAACTCAGCCATGACCATAGGACTGGAAAAGGTCAGTTTTCATTCCAATCACAAAGACAGGTGATGCCAAAGAATGCTCATCTCATACACTAGCAAAGTAATGTTCAAAATTCTCCAAGCTAGGCTTCAACAGTACATGAACTGAGAACTTCCAGATGTTCAAGCTGGATATAGAAAAGGCAGAGAAACCAGAGATCAAATTGCAAACATATGTTGGATCATAGAAAAAGCAAGAGAATCCAGAAAAAACATCTGTTTCATTGACTACACTAAAGCCTTAAACTGCGTTGATCAAAACAAACTGTGGGAAATTATTAATGACATGGGAATACCAGACCACCTCACCTGCCTCCCAAGAAACCTGCATGCAGGTCAAGAAGCAACAGTTTGAACTGGACATGAAACAACAGACTGGTTCAAAATTGGGAAAGGAGTATGTCAAGACTGTACATTGTCACCTTGCTTATTTAACTTATATGCAGAGTACATCACGCAGAATGCCAGGCTGGATGAAGCACAAGCTGGACTCAAGATTGCTGGGAGAAATATCAGTAACCTCAGATACACAGATGACTTCACCATTATGGTAGAGAATGAAGAGGAACTAAAGAGCCTCTTGATGAAAGTGAAAGAGGAGAGTGGAAAACATGGATTAAAACTCAACTTTCAAAAAACTAAGATCATGGCATTCGGTCCCATCATTTCATGGCCAATAGATGGGGAAACAGTGGAAACAGTGACAGAATTTATTTTCTTAGGCTCCGAAATCACTGCAGGTGGTGACTGCAGCTATGAAATTAAAAGATTCTTGATCTTTGGAAGAAAAGCTATGACAAACCTAGGCAGCATATTAAAAAGCAGAAACATTACCAACAAAGGTCCGTATAGTCAAAGCTATGGTTTATCCTGTGGTCCTGTATGCATGTGAGAGTTGGACTATAAAGAAAGTTGAGCGCTGAAGATCTGATGCTTTTGAACTGTGGTGTTGGAGAAGACCCTTGAGAGATAAGCAGGGCAATCAAACCAGTCCATCCTACAGTAAATCAGCCATGAATATTCATTGGAGGGACTGATGCTGAAGCTGAAGCTCCAATACTTTGGCCACCTGATGCAAAGAACTGAGTCACTGAAAAAGACCCTGATGCTGGAAAAGAGTGAAGGCAGGAGGAGAAGGGGATGACAGAAGATGAGATGGTTGTATGGCATCACCAACTCAATGGACATGAGTTTGAGTAAGCTCCAAGAGTTGGTGATGGACAGGGAAACCTGAGTGCTGCAGTCCATGGGGTCGCAGAGTCAGACAAGACTGAGCAACTGAACTGACGTTTTCAATTAAAAGATTTTAACTAAACAATGCTTTATATACTAGACAATAGTGTTTTCTGGCCATCTTGGAGGAGCATGTGCTATCAGAGAAATGTTGCCCACTGGTTTTGTCTCTTTCTCTCTGTCGCATGCATACACACACTTCCAACAGTCTGTAATCAGATTGCTGAACTTTTCTCTCACTTGTCAGCAAAGCTCATTTATCCAGAAGAGTGAAAATATCAAGCAATAAGGCAACAAAAGCAAAACTTAAAAAGTGGGACTACTGAAAAGCTTTGGCACAGCAAAGGAAACAATCCATGAAATGAAAAGGCAACATATGAAATGGGAGGAAATATTTGTTAATCATATATCTGATAAAGGGTTAATATCTAAAATATATAAAGAACTCATACAACTCAAAAGCAAAAACAGAAAAGCTGAATTAAAAATGGGACAGAGGAACTGAATAGACATTTCTTCAAAGAAGTTATACAGGGAGCCAACAGATATATGAAAAGGTGCTCAACATCTGTCATCATCAGTGAAATGAAAATCAGAACCACAATAAATCATCTCACACTTGTTAGAATGGCTGTCCTCATAAAGACAAGAGTTAAGGTTGATGAGGATGTGGAAAAATAGAAATCCTTGTGCACTTTTGATAGGAATGTAAATTGAGTTGACACTATGGAAAACAGTATGGAGGTTCTTCAAAAATTAAATAAAATTAGAAATGAAAATGGAGAGATCACAACAGATAATACAGAAATACAAAGGATCCTAAGAGACTACTATCAGCGATTATGTGCCAATCAAATGGACAACGTGGAAGAAATGAACAAATTCTTAGAAAAGTACAACTTTCCAAAACTGAACCAGGAAGAAATAGAAAAACTTAACAGACCCATCACAAGCACGGAAATTGAAACTGTAATCAGAAATCTTCCAGCAAACAAAAGCCCAGGTCCAGATGGCTTCACAGCCGAATTCTACCAAAAATTTAGAGAAGAGCTAACACCTATCCTACTCAAACTCTTCCAGAAAATTGCAGAGGAAGGTAAACTTTCAAACTCATTCTATGAGGCCACCATCACCCTAATACCAAAACCTGACAAAGATGCCACAAAAAAAGAAAACTACAGGCCAATATCACTGATGAACATAGATGCAGAAATCCTTAACAAAATTCTAGCAATCAGAATCCAACAACACATTAAAAAGATCATACACCATGATCAAGTGGGCTTTATCCCAGGGATGCAAGGATTCTTCAATATCCTCAAATCAATCAATGTAATACACCACATTAACAAATTGAAAAAAAAAAGCCATATGATTATCTCAATAGATACAGAGAAAGCCTTTGACAAAATTCAACATCCATTTATGATAAAAAACTCTCTAGAAAGCAGGAATAGAAGGAACATACCTCAACATAATAATAGCTATATGTGACAAACCCACCACAAACATTATCCTCAATGGTGAAAAATTGAAAGCATTTCCCCTAAAGTCAGGAACAAGACAAGGGTGCCCACTCTCACCACTACTATTCAACATAGTTCTGGAAGTTTTGGCCACAGCAATCAGAGCAGAAAAAGAAAAGGAATCCAAATTGGAAAAGAAGAAGTAAAACTCTCACTGTTTGCAGATGACATGATCCTCTACATAGAAAACCCTAAAGACTCCACCAGAAAATTACTAGAGCTAATCAATGAATATAGTAAAGTTGCAGGACATAAAATCAACACACAGAAATCCCTTGCATTCCTATATACTAATAATGAGAAAATAGAAAAAGAAATTAAGGAAACTATTCCATTCACCATTGCAACAAAAAGAATAAAATACTTAGGAATATATCTACCTAAAGAAACTAGAGACCTATATACAGAAAATATAAAACACTGGTGAAAGAAATCAAGAGGACACTAATAGATGGAGAAATATACCATGTTCATGGATTGGAAGAATCAATATATTAAAAATGAGTATACTACACAAAGCAATCTATAGATTCAATGCAATCCCTATCAAGCTACCAATGGTATTTTTCACAGAGCTAGAACAAATAATTTCACAATTTGTATGGGAATACAAAAAAAACCTCGAATAGCCAAAGCATTCTTAAGAAAGAAGAATGGAACTGGAGGAATCAACCTGCCTGACTTCAGGCTCTACTACAAAACCACAGTCATCAAGACAATATGGTAGTGGCACAAAGACAGAAATATAGATCAATGGAACAAAATAGAAAGCCCAGAGATAAATCCACACACATATGGACACCTTATCTTTGACAAAGGAGGCAAGAATATACAATGGAGTAAAGACAATCTCTTTAACAAGTGGTGCTGGGAAAACTGGTCAACCACTTGTAAAAGAATGAAACCAGATCACTTTCTAACACCATACACAAAAATAAACTCAAAATGGATTAAAGATCTAAACATAAGACCAGAAACTATAAAACTCCTAGAGGAGAATATAGGCAAAACACTCTCTGACATAAATCACAGCTGGATCCTCTATGACCCACCTCCCAGAATACTGGAAATAAAACCAAGAATCAACAAATGGGACCTAATTAAAATTAAAAGCTTCTGCACAACAAAGGAAACTATAAGCAAAGTGAAAAGACAGCCTTCAGAATGGGAGAAAATAATAGCAAATGAAGCAACTGACAAACAACTAAGCTCACAAATATATAAGCAACTCCTGCAGCTCAATTCCAGAAAAATAACCCAATCAAAAATTGGGCCAAAGAACTAAATAGACATTTCTCCAAAGAAGACCTATGGATGGCTAACAAACACATGAAAAGATGCTCAACATCACTCATTATCAGAGAAATGCAAATCAAAACCACAATGAGGTACCATTTCACGCCAATTAGAATGGCTGCAATCCAAAAGTCTACAAGCAATAAATGCTGGAGAGGGTGTGGAGAAAAGGAAACCCTCTTACACTGTTGGTGAGAATGCAAACTAGTACAGCCACTATGGAGAACAGTCTGGAGATTCCTTAAGAAACTGGAAATAAAACTGCCTTATGACCCAGCAATCCCACTGCTGGGCATACACACCAAGGAAACCAGAATTGAAAGAGACAAGTGTACCCCAGTGTTTATCACAGCACTGTTTATAATAGCCAGGACATGGAAGCAACCTAGATGTCTATCAGCAGATGAATGGATAAGAAAGCTGTGGTACATATACACAATGGAGTATTACTCAGCTATTAAAAAGAATACATGTGAATCAGTTCTAATGAGGTGTATTAAACTGGAGCCGATTATACAAAATGAAGTAAGCCATAAAGAAAAACACTAATACAGTATACTAACGCATATGTATGGAATTTAGAAAGATGGTAACGATAACCTTGTATGCAAGACAGCAAAAGAGACACAGATGTATAGAAAAATCTTTTTGACTCTGTGGGAGAGGGAGAGGGTGGGATGATTTGGGAGAATGGCATTGAAACATGTATAATATCATATAAGAAATGAATCACCAGTCTAGGTTTGATGCAGGATACAGGATGCTTGAGGTTGGTGTACTGGGATGAGCCAGAGGGATGGTATGGGGAGGGAGGTGGGAGGGGGGTTCAGGATTGGGAACACATGTACACCCGTGGTGGATTCATGTTGACGTATGGCAAAACCAATACAATATTGTAAAGTAAAATAATAATAATAAAATAAAATTTAAAAAAATTAAATATAGAATTACCATATAATCTAGCAATCCTACTTCTGAGTATATATCCAAAGAAAATGAAGAGAGGATAACAAAGAAATATCTGTACCCCCATATTCTTAGCAGTGTATTCACAACAGCAGATATATGAAACAACCTGAGAGTCCATCAACAGAAGTTGAATTCAGGAAGTGGGTGGTGTTGGGGACACAAAGCCAAGTGGACTTTGGCTGCAGGATAATTTCTGCAATGTGTAATTAAAGTGTCTTAGGCTTTCTTGGCAAATTCTATCCAGGAGCAGGGAAACACACCACAGTTCTTTTACATATCTGCCTTCTTTTGATCTGAATTCAGTCACCTTGGTAATAATGAGAATTTTCTATTAGAATGACTTGTTTTAATACCCAGGTTCTAACTTTAAGCCTCATTATGTGGAGCAAAAGAAGCCAGACACAAAAGAGTACCAACTATGTTTCCATTAAAATGAAGCCCTAAAATAACAAAACTCAGCCCTGTGGTTGCCTCAAGGAGGGCAGGAATTGAATGGGAAGGGTCATCAGGGAACTTTCTAGAGTAAGTATTCTGTAGCCTGATATCGGTGAGAACTTAGGCATTCGTCAAAGGTCACCAAACTGTGCATTTAAAATCTGTTCATTTCACTGTAAATAGCACCTGTTATTAAAATGAATCCATGTATTTATAGTATTTCATATCAAATTAAACATAATTATGAAAAAATATATGTGTTTTTCCTTGGGAAGGTCTGTCAGAAATCTAAATTCAAGTCTGTATGTAGTTGTCAGTAGCAAGCACAAGAATATGAATAGGACAGAAGCCATATGCCCCTCTGGAATTCTCCCTGGATTTCTGTAGTCATGCCTAAAACAGCAATTCTCACTGGGAAGAGAAAAACAGTGGACAATAACACCTCCTGATGGTTAAATCAGAACAACCAGTCTGAGTTTTCGAACGCAGAGATGGGCTAACTCTCTGGTTCACCCCCAAAGATTCTCTCAGGATGCTTCCCCACCTTAAGAACCATCTCAGAAGAAGCCACTGTGATTTTGATCCCATGAGGTTAGGTCATTCAGGTTTACCAACCTCTACCTCACTTTATTACTGTCATCTACCAACTTCCTAGGATATCCCCTCTCATTAACTGGCAAATATAGGACCTGAATCTTTCTTTCTACCCCAATTCCTATCATAATTTTGGTGATATCAAGGTCTTGTGTTAATAGATGAGCCATCCAGAAAACAAACCCAGACTTTCATGATTCCAGGGTCTTTCACATCCACTCTGCTTTAGCCAAATCACACCTAGAATCTTGTCATCACCTGGAACGCATCACATCTGAAACTCTGAAGTGCACTATCCCATTATGAGTCTCAACGTCTTATCCTTCTACTTCTCTTATGGCTTCACTCACACCATACTTCACTTCACTTTCAACACTAGAGAGACCTCCAGTTCTTTAACCCCTATGTTTCCCTGTCTGCAAGAACTTGCTAAGGCTTCCATGCCAACTTAGACTGTTATAACATGATAGGTTGTCTCAATTTTTTTTATAAGTGTCTTTGACACTTTTTTAACATACTTTCACAACAACACCTGGATAGTAAATCTCCAGCCAAAGATGAGAACAGTATTACTGCTTACTGTTATTTTTATTCTTGTGCACACATGACTAAAGAATGGTTCTAATTAACAAATTTTATGGTTCTAGTTGATAAGTTTTATGGGCATTTTTAATCCCAATTTCACTGAATTGTAGAGAAGTTATAACTGATCATCCTAAAAGAAATGCTCCGCAATCATAAGAACTAGTAAACAAAATCAGGAAGTTTGCAGAATATGAAGTCAACATACAAAAATCAATTACTTTATGTTAGTATCCTAGCAGTGAACAATCCATAAATGAAACTTAGAAAAAACTATTCCAATTGTAGTAGCATTAAAAGAATAAAACATTCAGGAATAAATATAACAAAAGTGTAGTACTTGTACACCTAAAATTTTAAAACATCATTGAAAGAAAAAAGGCCTACATAAATGGAAAGACATCCCACATCTAAGAATTGGAAGACTTAATATTTTTAAGATAAGCAAAACTTTCCAAATTGATCTAAAGATTCAGTGCAATTTATTTCAAAATTCCAGCTGGCTTCTTTGCACAAGATGACAAGCTAATTCTAAAATTCATAGGAAATCCAAGGGAACTAGAATAACCAAAACAATCTTGGGAAAAAATAATGGATTTGAGAGACTCATGCTTCCCAATTTCAAAATTTACTACAAAGCTACTGTCATCAAGACAGTGTCATACTGGCATAAAAGTAGACATATGGATCATTTGAGAATAGAATTGAAAGTCCAGAAATAAACTCCCATATTTATGGTCGAATGATTTTTGATGAGGATGCCAAAACATTCAGTGGGGAGAGAAGTCTTTGCAACAAATGGTGCTGGTATAACTGCAGATCCAAATGTAAAAAATGAAGCCGGAGCTTTAGGCTTCAGCCCTGCATGTAAAAACCACAATCTTATCCCCCAAAAAAGTGAAAAAAAAAAAAAAAAACACTGAAAATCAGGGACTTTCCTTGGCCTCATGTAGCTTAGGTAGCAAGGCAAGCGACCACCTCAAAATCTGAATGGATGGAAAGGTCACTGAGGTCCAGTTCCCTGCAATGGGAATCACTGGAGCCAGACACTGATAGCAACACTTTTGTGGTAATTCTGACAAATTGCAGGAGCTGAGTGTGCACTAGTAAGAGAGTGAGAGACTCCTGGAATCTCTGATCTTAGGGGATCACTCACACTTTCATGGCCTTTACTTCTAGGAGACCCACCAGGTTCTCACAGTGAAGAACCAAGAAAGATCACCTCGTGGCTCTGACAGGTGGTGGAAAAGTTTTCCTTATTTGAAATAAATCCAGAGTGATTTCCATAATGAAGCCCTGCCCTTCAGGGGAGAGATTCTACCCAAGTCTTTGTCCTGGTGGGAGAAGTGCTCTCCCCTGCCTCCAGGCCTCAGTGTGTTTCCTGTCCTGCCTAACAGAGAAGGGGTCCTAGAGACTCTTGTGAAGGTCACCTACCAGGGACCAAAGCACACTCAAACACTGAGATTCAACTATAAAACTATAGAATGCTTTCCCTCCCAGACACCTCACCACCACACAAACAGGGCTGTGATATAACTGTGGGCTGTGGTTTAAAATGTAGATTCTGTCTGAGAAAGACTTAGGGAATCATCCCTGGGCAGCAGGGGAGATGAACAGAAAGGCACTGCAGAAACTTGACACCTCCCGCACCTACACCTACAGCTACATTAAACAGTAACCACAACCCAGCTCATAGTAGACCTGCTTAGTTTCATTTATCCTAGTCATTTTATAAATGTACTGACCTTATCATAAGTTCTTTTACCAAACTTCTGATTGGTTGTATAGCAAAAGATGACTAAAATTTCTAATACTTTCCATATTGTTAAGTGTTTGTATTATTGTATTATTTTATTTCTGCCTATTTTGTTGCTCCAATTTCAGCCAAAGTCCTTTAAAGACAAAGACTGCCTTTTACTTTTCTGTACCTTTCATTGATAGCCTAACTCAGTGATGGGTGAGTGGGTGAGTGAGGGAATGGGTAAGTGAGTGAATGAATGAACAAATGAACAAACCAGCTTAAGATTATCATTGGGGTGACAAGGGAGCCCCTGGAGGAGGTATGGCAGTTCTGGTTGTTGTTATTGCTCTGATGGAACTTTCTTGGTCCTGGACATCCTCCCCCAGGGGAAAAGTGTCCAGTGGAGAATGGTCTGAAGTCAGCAGTCTGGTTTCTAGTCCTGAGTGTACCGCTAGATATCTGTGTGACCTTGAAGAGCTCAATACTCTGGGCTTTTTACATCTCTGTAAAATAAACATTCCTTTCAGATCTATTATTCCAAGATTGTTAAAACCACTGGTCCTTATAAAAATGCAGGGAAAAAGCCTACCAAAATAAACCACAAATTTAGCAAATAATATTTATTTTTTATATCCTATTCATATCCAGGATTTAATGAATACCTGCTGTATTCAGGCACTGTTTTAAACAAGTGCATCACCTGTATCATTCGTATGAACCATTTCATTCACTTTCACATAGGAGGCATAGAAAAGTTGTGTCACTTACATAGCCAGTGGTGGAACCAATTTCAGATCCAGGCTGTCTGACTCCCATAGCTGTGCTCTCGATCTTAGTGTTTCTCCCAGCACAAGGGTAGAACCAGCCTTCCCTTCTGCCCTCGGAACCGCTGGCCTCTTCTGAGATTGTATACTTCATTTGAAAGATTAAAACTGCTGCCTCAATACAAAGTGATAATTCAGAAAGATGTTGTGAGAGAACAGAACTCCCAGCAGAGCAAAGAGATATTTGCTAACGACTTCATTTGGGACCAAGGCCTTTGTTTTATTTGGTATTACAGATCCTGGGTTGAGAAATCAGTGTGTGGATAAGCTTTTGACCTGACTTTTGAACAGAATGTCATTCTTTCCTCCAAACCTTATCAGTCATGAGGTTGAAAGGTGAGTCTTGTCCTTGCAACATCACCAATTTTTCTCCTACTGAGAGGGTTCCATTTGATGTAATATTAGGATAGGTTTCTTCCACATGAACGAGATGGAGGACGCCATCTTAGTCTGCTTCCTCCCACTCCTTACCTCAGCTCACAGGTATATCAGCTACAGGAAACATATTGAGATGGTCAAATAGCCTTTAAAGCTGGGTCAGGAAGAGTAAGTAAACAGGGAAACTTTCCACCATACGAAATGTGTACTTTGAGTCCAACAAAGTATACAGAGTAACAAATAAGATAAAGATGATTTTAGAACTAACAAAGATGTGATCAGCACTCAGTGTTGCTGGGCCTTCTTCCTGCAATTTCAGCCACATTTTCCTCGCATTCTTTTTTTCCCATTCCTCCCTTCACTTTTCTCCATTCAGCTATTCTTTCCGCAGTCCTTTCCTTTCCAAGTACCCCCAGGACTGGTATTGTCACACTTCCTGCTCCTAGAACATTGAGGAAAACGGGCCTGTATGAGGACATATAAAAATGCTGAATATCCACATATGTATAGCATATATTCACACTTTGATTTTTCACATCTGTGCTCTCAATCAACAGGCGAGTATTTAGTGCCTATTCAGTCTTTACAAGTTCTTACATATGTAGGTATACCTTAGGACAGATGTATGCATGTGTTTCCCTAAGGACTTTGCATTTTAGCTGGAGAGCCCCAAAGGAACTGAAATGGGGGCTTAACCTTGATAGTTTACCATTGATCATGGGTTCAGAGTCTGCCAGGTCTGCAAATTACAGCCTGAGGAAAGCCATTTGGGAAAACTAGCAGAAATAAAGACTTTCCTGTCTGGTCCTTTCATTGGCCTTTCTGGAACTTTCTCTTTGAGTTCTGGGGAAAGCTCAAGTACAGGTAGGAACCAGTGTCCCTTTCTCATGACCTCCTATCTGTGCACTCAAAAGGTCCTACAAGCTTGGGAAACATTGACACATAGGGTATCACAAATATGATACAATCTATGAAACATAATCATTCCTTTTAGGAGGTTTGACTCTAAAGCATTATAAAAAGTTTTGGCACAAAAATGCCCAAAATACAATATCAAAACCAGAACATGGCTTTTGACCAACCTTATAATACCTTTCTGTTTACTATTGAGCACAGCGCTCCTGGGGCACCCAGCATGGTGTTAGGAGTATTCATGGTCTTTTGGGTACTTACAACCAAGTTTTGGAGGCTAGACCGACACTAATCAGATCATGAATGCAGCATGATAAAGTGGAAGTAGCAGCTCAGATGGTAAAGCGTCTGTCTACAATGTGGGAGACCCGGGTTCAATCCCTGGGTCGGGAATATCCACTGGAGAAGGAAATGGCAATCCACTCCAGTACAATTGCCTGGAAAATCCCATGGACAGAGGAGCCTGGTAGGCTACAGCCCATGGGGTCGCAAAGAGTTGGACATGACTTAGCAACTTCTCTTACTTAATTCACTTAGCCTTTGATTTGGAAACTTAAGATTGGCTGTGGCTCTAAATTCCACTACTTCTTGGATGTGAAACCTAGTTAAGAAATGTTGTAAAGCTTAGCTTATGTAAATTATGTATGAATAGGAAATATTTTAATGGTTTTTAGAGAAGAGGGCAAAGCAGAATAGGATTCCTTGCCAGGTTTAATATAGTCCAATGAAGTAAGCCAGTATTTTGCAAACAAATTGCCACCCATTGGTAGATCAGGAAATCAATTTAATGGGTGGTGACCAGCTCTTTTCTTCTTCTCTTTTTTTTTTTTTTTTTTGATGAAACAGAATTTAAAACATCAGTGTATCACATGTAGTAAGGATAAGAGTAAGTTTTGTTTCAGGTAACTTTTATCTCGTGTGTGTGTGTGTACTCTGTTGGAATGGTAAAGTAACTATAAGTCACTTTCAAGAAGTTTGAAAAATGCTGATAGAGATTGCATCCCCTCTCTACTTGAATATTTATAAAATTATCTGGACTAAGCCTGGTCTCTTCTTTAATAATTCAATAGTTAGATTCTTAACTCACTCAAGCCAGTATTTCTTGATTTCTACACCTGCTCAGTTCCGTGAGGTGTTGCCTACAGACATCTTGCTCCCAAGGATGTAACCAGGAAAGGAGAATGACCAAAAATAACAGAGAATATTAGGAATATTTAAATGTCACACCAGGTAATCATTACAGTTCAGTTAACAGAATGGCACTGAAGCGGAGGGGAACTGAGATATCCAGGAATATTTCTAAGAAGTCCACCGAGAGCGAATCCTAGGGGCAGCACCGTGTAAATGGGGTTGACATCTTGCCAGTCCTCTGTGCCCACAAGCTCCTGCCTGGCTGGCTGACCCCAGCTACCAGTTCTCAGCAAGCATAGCCCGGGTGTCCCTCCCTTGCATCATCTTCTCTCAGCCCTAACCCTGGCCAATCACCATGCACAGTAACTACAGGCCAGGAGAGGGCAAGAGACAGGCAGCAGAACATGTCATCTGAGATTTACATTTCTATTCTTGAGCTACTGCACTGGAGAGGAACCTTGGCCAGTGGGGTGTTCTCACCGAAACCTGATCTCTGCACTGAGGCACTGTGTCAGCACATGACTGTCCTACACAACTCAGTGTGGCTCCAGTATTGAGGTGCTGTCCAGGTACAGTGGGTCTTTGGGTCAGCGCCAAAGGCTTTGGCTCAGAAGTTAAAGTGATGTCACAGGTCACATGTACTTTAGGAAGGTGAGCCTCAAAACATCCTTGGAAGCATGGATTGAGTCTCAGCTTTGGAACTTCCTTCTCTGCCCCCTGTCTCCGTCTCTCTCTCTTTCACACACATACACACACACACACACACACACACACACGGCAACACCCAGAGGAAAACCTGATTCTAAGGCTTCATGGACTCCATCTGAAGCCTTTCTCTGCATTCTTCTCATAGCATACATTTTCCCTGTCAAGACCATCATTTCTGGACCCGTGACTCAGCACACTCATTGGCTCAAACCAGGATTTCCTGATGACACAAGAGCAGTTAACTGTACCATTTATTGAAGGATGGTGTTATTCTAGCATCTAATATCACGGCCAAAGCACCGAAAACCGCAGTCATCTTGACAGCAGTGACCTCACTCATAACTTGCCCAGTGTGCTCAGGCTTGGGTTGCTGGTGCCAGCATGTGGGTGTCCCTGACAGCCAGCACTCACCCAGCACTGCCCAGGCTTCCTAGTTCTCCTGAAACCCTCTGTCCTGAATGCACAGACAACAGGCTGCAGTGGGGAGCACTCGACCTCTGGAGATGCAGGCACTGGTGCACTGAGATTCTCAGAGCCTTCCTCCTGGTGCTCTGGGACTCCCTGTGGCTGAGAGCACCAACTCCAACCCCTGGTAAATTATTTATTGCCAGTAAATCTGAAATCCTGCTCCAGGCTAGTCACTGCATGAGGAATTCTAAAGATACAGGGACAAATTAAGTCTGAACCTGATCCTCTAGTTGTCACAGTAAGCAGGTTAGGCATTGTTGGGGTCTGGATGGGTTCCAGGGACTTCACAACCTCTTGAAGTTCTGTGCAAAACTTGCTGGCCATTTGTAGCTATTTTATAGTAAGAGGATACTAGCTAGGATCAGATCATCAAAGAGCAGGGTTCTTTGGCCCCCAAATGTTTAAGAACAATCAGTTTTCTCACATATAATCTTTATGTGTTCTCATAGTAAGAAGAGTAGTTTTGTAACCCTGGGTAAAATGGAGACAAAGATCTTTTGAGTAACAGAAGATGGTGTCCGTATGATTTACTGCCCCAGCATCTACTTAGTAAGTGGTCAGTTAACAGATTCTAGTGGCCAGGGTGTTACTGCCTCAGTGGGAATGTGTACCCTGTGGAAGACTAGCTAGAAGCGCTTTGACCAAATCTAAGGGCTGATTTCCTCAAAACGCAGTGTCATAAATTACTCATCCCTGTACTATTTGTGTAAGCATTGGTTTCTGATCCTACTGTAACAGCATGTTCAAAAACAAGTAAATAGAAGATAGTCCATTTGTTATGCAATACAGCAGTCCCCCAGTTTCTGTCATCAGTGTGAAGAGTGTAGATTTCCCCACAGTGGATTCTGTTCCTCCAATTGCTGCTATTAAAAATACTGAGAGAGCAGGCTATGTTGACTCTACTGTATCCAGCTAGGCCATGATGTTTCTTACTGAATTGGCTTATTGCAACTCAGAGTCCCATTTGGCTAACTGTTAGCTGATCACATTGTGTATTTATAGTCTGATTTTTAAAAATCTGAATCTAGGAAAATCTAAAAACGTATCCTTTGAAACTAGGATATTTATCTTTTGTCCCGGAAGAGACATTCTTTTCTTTATTGCTGAGTAGCTGAGAAAAAAGTTTACCTGATGTCCTCTAAATGACTAAATAACTTTTACACAATTGTATAATCTAAATCAAGGTGTTTTTATCAGAAGATTAACTATGGCCTAATTTCACAGCTTGTAGTTTTCCTGAGCTCCAAGAAGGTTAATCCCATGCCTAAATTGGGATTGTTTCTTTCTCTTTGTATGAAAATACCTAATTATTTAAGTATTAAGTTTCTTACAAATAATTAATGTCAGCAAAATTAATTCATTCACTTTTAAAAGCAGGGATCTGACAACAAGAGAAAAATTTGGGCTATAAAAATGTTGCTGTCCTCTATTCATTCTTTCCAGCGTTCTAAATCAATAACTATCTCTATCATGACTGAGTCATTACTGATAGAATAATGAAAAAATGGAAAAAATTAACTATTCCATGTTACTTTAGTTATATAATGTTGATTTTGGAGAGTTGTATAAAATAAGTTCTAGTTGGCTGCTAAAATAATAGAAAAATAATATCAAGCAGCTTTATGACCAGTGAAAATCTAACATGACAATTTAAAAATATCCATTTAGTTTATGATGCTGCATTTCAAATATACATTTAGATGGTAATGGGAAAGATGATTAAAGTTGGCCCAGTGACATTTTTCAGATAGCTGAGAAATGAGAAATATATTCTTCCCTTCACAGCTTTATGTTTCATTGGTGTGAATTGATAGGTTCTTTTGCTGAAGAAGTGAACCAGTGGTCCATGTACCAGAGCGTTTATATTTCCAATTCTAAACTACTTCATTTTTCTAAACCCCAAAGAATTTTACTACAGTGAAAATTATATCTCATTACTGAATCATAAAAAAAATAAAAGTAGGCTCTGTTCTTTTGCTCAGAGTAGAACAACATTTCATAAAGTGTGGAACTAGAAGGAATTTCACATGACACAAAGGAAGAACATTTTCTAACTCTGACCAAACAGATAGTAGAAATTGCTAAAAATCATCAATTCCTCTAAGACAATGTGAATTATTTTTCCTTTTTTATTCATTAATTGTTTTGAGGTTTGTGAATGAAGTGTGTGTATGTTTGTACACAAACATAACTTTTGCAAATGATTCTGCAAAAGAAATTATCTTTCTTGATCTTTTTAAATGCAAGCCAGATAAAAAGGAAGCTACACTCTTGAAATACCATTGCCCTGGTCAAATCCAACTGTGCATCCAGGAAGCATTCCTATTAACACTGTGCTTTAATTCAAATGATGATCTTTCTGTGAAGCAATGGAAACTTCATTGGAGTTTAAAGAAAAAAAAGTCTGTATTACATCTTACAGGAAACTGCCGCTTGAGAAGGGAACAGGTTGTGAATGACCGATGAGAACCAGTCTGTGAATCTCCATCACTTAAGATATAGGATTAAATATTTGCCACCAAAGATGATGAAGATACTCACATTTAAAGTACAGGAGGTGAAAAGAAGTATATTCAACAAATTTCATACTTTCAAAAAAGTCATGTCTGAGATATTTGTGGGATATCCAAGTGGAGACGTTTTGGTGTGCCTGGCAATGAGCTGACAAAGTGAAAAGGCAGAACCTCTGCCCTTAAAATGCTAGAGTAATGAAAAATGGATGGACAAACAGATGATTACAGTACAACCAGATATATGTCCAAAGCACAGAAGTAGCATTAAAAGCAACTACTAAATTTGTTGGGGACATCACAGATAGCTACAGAAAGGATTTCAAGTTTGTTTGACAAACTGATGGGAGGAGAGCATTCCAGGCAGAGAGTGGCATCTTCAAGGACTCCAAGAAGTGAAAGATGTTGAAATATTCAGCCATACACATTGAATTGTATGGCTATAGATGGGGTGCAGGATGGCTCTTGCAGTGATATAGGAGAGACATGTCCAGATCAGTGGCAGTAGAGAACTGGAGGCAAAAAGTAATGGAGATATTTCGAAAGTAGACTAGACTTGTTTTTGTGATTGACAGGGCTCAGAAATAAAGAGGGAAAAGGTCCTACTGACTCCTAGGGTTCTGTTTTGGGTATGTGGAGAAAACTGTTTCCTATCGATAAAATAGGGAATGCACATGGTGAAGAGATTTAGAGTCAAGGATGGGTAAGATGATATATTCAGTTTCAAATGTGTTGTGTTTGAGATGCCTACAGGCAATTATATATATTGGTGAGGATCCCAAATAAGAAACCCAGGCTGAAAATATAAATGAGAAGCCATCAGCATGTCAATAGAGGTGGAAGCCACAAGATAGGTGAGATAGAAAGTGACGAGAACAGAGCCTGAGAGAAGAGTGACATTTAAAGAACAGATAAAGCAATAGTTGGGTAAAGTAGGTTGCTCTATGGAGGATGGGAGGAGAAGTAGTAGATTGTAATGACATGAAACTCACCAGGAGAGTGGGACTTCACAAACCAGGCAACACATATCAGTGTCAAAAGTTGAAGTTAAGTCAAGCAGCATAGAGACTGAGATGCTGACATGGGATGTGTTAAATAAGTCTTGGCACCCTTAACAAAGCAGTTGCCATGGGTTTTAGTGGCTGAGAGGGTCTACACCAGAATGCATTGTGCTGAGACGTGAATTGGAAGTGAGAAAATGGAAGCAGTGTTTATGTGAACTGCATTTAGGAAAAGCTGTGGGAAAATCAAGGAGGAATAGAGAACGGGAGGTAGTGATTCAGTATCAAAAATATTTTTTAAGTTAGTAGGGATTTGACAGGTTTTATATATGCAAGCAGCATAGCATGTTTTATATGCAATTTTAATCATTTTAGATATGCACACTTGGTTAATTCTCAGAATAATTCTGAGATGATAACAATCATATTTAACATTTATTGAGTGCTTCCTACGTTCTAATAGAGGAAACAGACACTTGACATATATTACCTCATTTAATCCTCATGATAACTCTTATGGGGTAACTGGTGTTTTCATTTCACTTTCATTTTGCAGATGAGAAAATTTGAAGGACAGAGAAGTAAAGTATATCTCCAGGCATACAGTTATAAAACAGCCAGGTCAAAATTGAACCAGAAGTCTAATGCCAAAGTCCGTGAAATGATAAAATTGTTCCTATCACCCTTTTAAAGATGAGAAGCAGAGTCTAAGAGGTTAAACAGTTTGTCTACTGTGAGGTCAGTCAATGAGTTTCAGAGCAAAGGGGCACAGAACGCCTTACTCCAAAGCTTGAAACAACTGTGCTGCTGACGGAGCAGAGTCTAGAGATAAGAGAGAGAGGGCACAACATGTGGAATAAGAACTTCCAGAAGCAGAAGAGGATAACAACGCAGGTGAAGCAACTCATCTGTTATCTGCAACATGTGAGCAAATCCAGGAATGTACAGATCACAGGATCGGAAAGAAACTCTTCAAGGCCAACCCTGCTGCTTTCTTAATACACCACAAACAAAAACAGACGGTAAACATATTTCCTGCCCAGGGAAGGAGGTCAGAGTCCAGGGGGAGGTGTGAAGAGGGATGGAAGTAACTCTCTATCATTCACAATTCTCTTTGCTGTCATTTAGCACTGGTGACCACCAAGAATTCTTAGTCCAAGCAGAATGGATTTCTGTCTCCACATGCAAACAGCTCTCTGCAGGTTCTCAAAGCCTCAGGATAATGTTTACCCAAGCATCCTTTCTGACATTTATCTCAGAAAAACGAAAGCTTACGTTCCCACAAAAACCCATACACAATGCTTATAGCAGTTGTTGTCTTAATAATCAAAAATGTGAAAACCAGCCAGAGGTCCTTCAAAGGGTGAATGGTTAAACATACTCTGATAAATCTGCATCACCCGATTCTACTGAGCAATAAAAAGAAACTGTTATTGATACACATTGCTATAGATTTCTGGCAATTGTGAGTGGGAAAAATCTCAAAAGTATGTATACTGTATAATTCTATTTATATAACATTCTTGAAATGACAAAATTATAGAAATGGAGAACAGATTAGAGGTTGCCAAGGGTTAAGGAGGAGCACTGAAGAGGAAAGTAGTTGCTGTGATGAGAAGGTAAAAAGGTGTTTGTGAGCAAATAGGTTCATGTCTTGACTGTGGGGGTGGCCACACAAATCTGTGTATGCAGTGAAACTGCACAGAACTATGTACACACACATCACACACAAATGCACGCAAAACTGGTGAAAGTTACAGTCACCGGATTGTATCAGTGTCATTTTCCTGGTTGTAATACTGTGTCATTCTTCTACAGAATGTTCCTCTTGTGGGAATCTAGGTGAAGGGTAAACAAAACCTCTCTGTATTATTTCTTACCACTGCATATGAACATGCAGTCATCTCAAAAAGTATTTAAAACCTTGTAAATAAAAGCCTTTAAAGATTGCTACATAGGCTGTCACTTTTTATACTTGAATCACTCCAGAATAGATTCTGGACAAAAACTGATACAGTCAAGTTATTTGAATGTTCTTAAGACTAAGACCAGAGAAGGCAATGGCACCCCACTCCAGTACTCTTGCCTGGAAAATCCCATGGACAGAGGAGCCTGGTAGGCTGCAGTCCATGGGGTCATGAAGAGTTGGACACGACTGAGCAACTTCACTTTCACTTTTCACTTTCATACATTGGAGAGGGAAATGGCAACCCACTCCAGTTTTCTTTCCTGGAGAATCCCAGGGACCGGGGAGCCTGGTGGGCTGCCATCTATGGGGTCACACAGAGTCAGACACGACTGAAGTGACTTAGCAGCAGCAGCAGCAAAACTAAGACAAATACATACTGATCAGTGTTTGTTGAATAAATCCAGGATGAATGAACAAACAGAACAAATTATTTTTTCCTTTCCTGCCAACTCTTTAATAATGTTAGTTTCTAAATCAGTGATTCACCTGTACTCTAGAATCAAAGGTCTCTAAATCACCTCAACTCCAGTGACCTTCACCTGTATTCCAGCAACCCACATCCATAGTCACATTCCAAATTATCTCTTTGTCCAGAATCCCAGAGTAATTCTTCTGAAAGCTAAAGTTCAGAAAACCAACACCTGACCCTACCATCCACTAAGCTTTCCTTTCACCTTCACAAAGAGCCTCAGTCCCTTCACCCCTTCTAATCTGTCTACACTTCATGAGCTCTGTGCCCTCTCACCTCTAGATTACCTAGTGAATCCCTCCGAAGACTACCACCCTTGGTTACCTGACTCCTTTATTCTTCTTCACATCCCTCTGTTCAGTTCAGTTCAGTTCGGTTCAGTCGCTCAGTCGTGTCCGACTCTTTGGGACCCCATGATTCGCTGCAGTCAGTCCCAAATCCATGCTTACTTTGACCATGCAGTATCTACAAGGGATATACAAGGCCGTATAGAGAAAAAATTCCCACTGAGTTCTCAGGATCATCTTAAACATTATTTCCAACATCAATCAGACACTGAACTCACCTTGAGAGAGAGTTTGTTATCCTAGCCTCAGTTTCTTTTCCCCAATGAGTTATCTATTTTCAATCTTTACCACATCCTCTTCCCCCTTATTTCCCAACTCCTCCCTCAGTTACTCTTTTTATACCATCAGCCTTCTCCTTCATAACCTCAAGACATATCCATGTTTCCATCTTGCCAAATAAAGGCTTTTCTATCCTCTTCTCTTCAGATCACCTTTTTTTCCTTATAAGCTAGCTTTTCTGAAGAGTCTCTTCCTTTTTATCTCCCATTTACAATCCCAGCTTATTGTGATCTGGCTTTTGGCCTCACACCTTTAACAGAAACAAAACTTCAAATAATTTCCTAATTTCCAAAGCCAGTGGACATTTTCCATCCCTTGATTCCATTGGACCCTTCTTAAAATTCTCACTTCTCTTAGCTTCTGTGAGGCCACTTGTTATACCATATGATAAACTCTTACAGTTTGGGGATGTGATATAAAGAAGATCATTAGAGACTCAGAGACTTGCTCAAGGTCTGAAAGTCCTTTTGCCTTATTTCTTTCCTTTTAATGGTTGTATCAGAAAGAATCACAGCTCTAAAAAACTTTGTAAAAACTGGTTGAATTACTGGAGAGCTGGATGCATTTTACCCACTGGTATTAGTCTTTCATGAAACTAAAATTTTAGAAAATACCTCTCCATGTAACAAATCACAAAATCATGAGTCCCAATTCTGAGTTCTTCAACAGAAGAATATTCCTTATCAGATTTCACTATGAGGCTTTACTTTACTCCCCTGACCAGAGATCAGATGTGGGCAGTCCATTCACTCCTACCCTGTTCAGAAGGTTCTAAGGTAACTCAGCTTTCAGCCCAACCACAGGTATTGTAATTGTATTGCAAACTTTATCATCATACTTATGAAAATATTTTTATAAATTGCATGAGAAAAGAATTACTTGCTTTTCATAAATGTTAAAGCTAGATGAAGAAACAGCCTACCAGACAAATAATTTGAGAGTTTCCAGATTTCTGAGAATCTCCACTACACATGTAAAGATACCAGGTAAGAAATGGAAACTCATTTTACAAAATGAGATGTTAGTGTTTTTACTTCAAATGAAAATTGCACCTAATAAAGAAAATGCCAGGAATATATTTAGTAAAACATAAATATCACAAAAAAGTCAGTTGGCCATTCAGCTAGCATGCAAAGGAACTTATTGCAAAACCCTTCGAAGGTTTGGATCTTTCATCACAGCACATTGTCTCCCTCCACCCCCTCTGGTGACCCCAGCTGCACTTCTTCTAGAGCTATAACGTCTGGTCTTACAGTCTGGCTATTCTTGTAGGTCTCACTTCCTCTTTAAGAATGTAAATAGAAAAACTTTGTATTCAACTTGGGAAGATATCTGAAGTAGACATGTGTGCACATCAGTAGACCACAGACATTGGCAAGAAGGAAGGAAGCTGAATGTGAAAGGATATATTGACAGACCAATGATAGTAACTAATATTTAAGGACTATTTACCATGCATAAGAACTATGTGCAGTACCTTAAATTTTCTTATGTAGGAACAATCTATTATGATCCCCTTTTTACAAATAAGGAAACAGAGCCACAAGAGATTAAATAACATGCCCCCAGTCACATTGCCTATAAGTGACAGAGCTGTAGTGCTGACTTCAAAGTGTGGGCCCTTAACCATTCTGCAAATGCATTTCCTGAAAAGAAACACATGAGCAAGAGAAGTATTGGTACCCAGCTCTGAAAAAAAAAATGGATTTCTGGGTCTCCTGGGATCAGCTTGTTTTGCAAGAATAAGTTGCTCAATAGATTGTCCAGTCGGAAAGCCCACCTTCATTGTTGGGCCATAGAGTTTCCCAGGTGCAGCTAGTGGTAAAGAACTCACCTGCCAGTGCAGGAGATGTAAGAGATGTGGGTTTGATCCCTGAGTCAGGAATATCCCCCGGAGGAGGGCATGGCAACCCACTCCAGTATTCTTGCCTGGAGAATCCCATGAACAGAGGAGCCTGGTAGCTACAGTCCATGGGGTTGCAAAGAGTTGAACACGACTGCAGCAGCTTAGCATGCACACACATGGTTACTTCCAACACAGTTTGGCTGACCAAATGAATTAATGAACATATAAAAATCTCTAGAAAGGGAAGTTATAAATATTTCAGCATATCATCATGAGCCCATACACACTGATTTCATACATGACATAAACTCCCAGTTTTATTAACTAAATCCATATCTTCTTTCTTTCACCACCCAGTGTAAGGACTAAAGAATGCTGAAAATAATAAATGCTCTTTTGCTGATTAATTGACTTATTGACTGACTGATACGAGGAAGCCTTATTCTTTTTGTGTCCCAGCTACAGTTATAGTCAGCTAGTTCAACACTCCACTCTCAGCATCTCATAGAATCAATAGACAAAATCAACAAGAATATAAAAGAACTCAACAACACCATCAACCAACAACATCTAATGGACATGCGTATAAGTCTATACCCAACTCAGTAGAATACACATTTTTTTCAAATGACTATTGAAACAGTCACCAACATAGGCCATATTCTGGGCCATAAACAAACCTCAACAAATTTGAAATAATTAAAACCATACAGAGTAAATTCTCTGACCATAATGAAATCACTTTTGGTTTCAGTGAAACTACTCAACTAAATAATATAACTGTTATTGTTGCCTTATTTTTGTGATTTTTACCCAAATGTGTTATTACCATGCCTTTCTCATAGGCTGGTTGATGTTAATGGTGTCACTTAAAAAAAAATTTCATAAATGATTTCTCACATTTCTTTGAGAAGCCTAGTATTTAATGTAAATGAGTCTTTTCTAATCTGTAGATTTTTGCACCTATTTTTTTCTTGCAAGAGACACTTTTATTTCCCTGTTCTCCACCCAAAGCATTCACAGTATCAAAGTATTAATCTGCCCTTCCTAATCAGGTTAGGGCCACCGCTGCACTGCTCCTGAGCTAAGAAGACTGCTGGCCCACAGGTACAAGGGAATCCATAATTTCCCAGGAATCTATCTTTAATTCTCTTAGGGATGAGTTTATTCTGCTAGAAGAAAAGGGAGAAAAGTAGTCCTTTAAGAGCAAAAGTCAGGACTACCTTAGTGGTCCAATGGCTAAGACTCTGAGCTCCCAACTCCAGAGACCCAGGTTCAAACCCTGGTCAGGGAACTAGAGCCCAAATTATGCAACTAAAGACCCTGCATGCCAAAACTAAGACCCAGCACAGCCAAATAAATCAATAAATATTTTTAAATAATAAAGAGCAAAATAATGCACTCTATTATTATTATGGGTTATTTTGTCATTGCTGATAGGCTGTCTTAGTGTCCCAGGCCAGTTGTTTTCTGGACTTATCCTACCATTGAAATTACCACAGGATCTCCTGGCTACCCAGGACTTTCAAAGTGGCACTAGTGGTAAAGAACCCGCCTACCAATATGTGTAGGTTTGATCCCTAGGTAGGGAAGATCCCTCTGGAGAAGGGAATGGTGACCTGCTCCAGTATTCTTGCCTGTAAAATTCCATGGACAGAGGAGACTGATGGGCTACAATCCATGGGGTCACAAAGAGTAGGACATGAATGTGCAACTAAGCACAGCTCCTGGCTGCCCAGAAGTATGCTCTAGAGGCACTCTTCTCCCATAGTGCCCTTCCACTGAAGAAATCACATGGCTAAAGCCTGTCTCAGGACTCTGAGGAAGCCATTTAACTCAGTGAGGCACTTCCAAGCCCATTTGGACCCTAGTCAGCTACTCTGCTAACAGGGTCTTTTTGCAGCTTCCAGAGCCCTTCTTAGGAAAGGAGTCTGCATAACTGCCAGTTGTAAGGAAGTCATGTACTTCTGTTTATAAAGCCCTTCTGACTATATTGTATAGTCACTGAGTATAGGGCTCAAGTGTATCCCCCCAAAATTCATATGTTGCTATGAACAGGATTGTGTTCCTTCAAATATGTATGTTGAAGCCCTAATCCCCAGTGTGATAGTGTTTGGAAACAGAGCTGTTGGAGGTAATTAGGTTTAGACAAGATCAGGAGGACAGGGCTTTGATGGTGAGATTGGTTCCCTTATAAGAAAGAACATCAGAGTTCCCTGATTCTCTCTCTGTCTCTCTCTCTGCTTCCTACCCCTGCTCCCACTCACCTCCTACCATGTGGGGACACAGGTAGTAGGTAGCCATCTGCAGTCCTGGAAGAGAGCTCTCACCAGAACCTGACCATGCTGGCACGCTCATCTCAAACTTCTAGCTTCCAGACTGTGAGAAGATAAATTTCTGTTGTTTAAGGCCCCAGTCTATGGTTTTTGCTATAGCAGTCTGAGCAGACGAAGGCATACTTTGAAATCTTAAGCTCCAGTATCTTAGAATGTGACTGTATTTGGAGATGGGGCTTTTAGCCCAGTGATTAAAATGAAACCATTAGGGTGAGCATGATCCAATAAGACTGCTGTCTTTGTAAGACAGACAGGCAGGCAGGCAGAGAGGGAAAACCATGTGAAAATGGAGGGAAGAGGATATAGCCATCCACAAGCCAAAGAAACCAGCCTTGCCAACACCTTGATCTTGAACTTCCAGCCCCCAGAGTTTTGAGAAAAGAAATTGCTGTTGTTTAAGTCACCCATTCTCTGGTACTTTGTTATGATGACCTGAGCAAACTAATACACAGGCTATGTTGGGATTCATGGCAACATATTCACTTATATGGTAGCCTCTCGGTCCATAAAATAACTCAAAATATCAATTAATTCAGAGATAACAAGGTGCTAAATTGGTGGTAATGATAAAGCAAATGTGAAAGAGGACGAAGAATGTGACAGACAACCTTAATGAAGAAAATGGGATTTGGGGCTGGGGTTTGGTGACCAGGGCAAGAGAGTGAATTTGCTGAGGCAAGAGTGAGAAAGAAAGTGAGGAGAGTGGAGGAGAGGGAAGTTGCTCCCAAGAGAGCTTCCTCTCCCTCCACGGAAGGATTTCAGGGAGGGGATGATCAGAGAGGTGGAAGCAGGGCAGCTAAAGATGGTGGCATTCTCATCCATGGGATGGCACTGGAAGCTAAGTTGTCTCATTGCCCACCCCTCAACCTCCCTCTTTTCAGGAAGGTTCTAGCTTCTCTGAGCAGTAAGGAGGCACACAGCACATCTGCCCTCTAACAAGGAGACACAGTTCTGTTGTTAATGAAGTGAGGATGAAGTAATTATCTGGGTAATTCAGACATCTATCACCATATTTAACTAAGAAGTCCAGGTAAAAATGGTATAAGAGTCAAGAAGAATATATTGATTTGAGTTAATTGCCTCAAGGCCTCCCCAGTGGCTCAAACAGTAAAGAATCTGTCTGCAGTGTAGGAGACTTTGGAGACATGTATTCGATCCCTGGGTCAGGAAGATCCCCTGGAGGAAATGGCTACCCACTCCAGTATTCTTGCCTGGAGAATCCCATGGACAGAGGAGCCTGGTGGGCTATGGTCCCTAGGGTCACAAAAGAGTCAGATACAACTGAGCACCAGCACTTGGACCATTTTATATTGGACTTCTCCAAATTAAGTTATTTCAATGACCATTAGCTTTGCCTATGGGTTGGCCAGTGATGGAGAATGTTGTTAAGTCAGTGTTCTGCCAAGGGACTCTCCAGTCCCAAGACCTGGTCTGGAATAAGCGGACAGACACATCATGTCATACTGACTCATTCTCAGATTTTCTGAGTATGAGACAGTGTCTCACATTCTCACTCATAAGAGTAACCATGTGAGGTCATCATGTGCAAGATAAACATGAAAAAAGAACTGAGGTGTCTGAGCCAGCTTCTTGTTTACCTACTTAGAGGAAATGCATGAAGGCATTGAGAAGGGGAAAATTGCAAGAAAAAGCATTTACATTAAGAACACATCAAAGGAGTGATGACCACAGGTGTTTCAGCACATTGTTGCTTCTCACCTAAGTGAGTTTCAACAGAAAGCTGGATGTTATCAAAGGTGGCCCCTCGGAAGTACCACCAAACCCCCTCTCCTCCTGCGGCAGTGGATTGCTCGCGTATTTTCACGTTGTCTCTCTGAGCGTCTCAGAGGCTCGGAACCTCTGTGCCTTATTCCTCTATCACATTCCATAAAAAGTCCTGGATTCCCTAATTCTCTCATTAAGATTCAAGATGGTGAAATAAGTATGAATTCCTAGGGATGTGAAGTCAGAACACCTAATCTTGAGTTCTCGCTCAGCTGGTGACATGCCAGGTGCGCTCAGAAAGTCATTTAACTCCAGGGAGCCTCCAGAGCCTCACCTGTAATATCTAAAATAAAACTCACAGGGTTAGAAATCCCATGGCAGTACAGTGGGTAAGACTCTGTGCTGCCTCTGCAAGAGGCGCAGGTTCAATCCCTGGTTGAGGAACTAAGATCATGTATGCCAGGCAGCACAGCCAAAAAAAAAAAAAAAGGTCAAAAGATTATTAGAAAAAAGAAATGACAGACACCAAAGACTTTAGCAAAACTTAAAGCAAGATGCAATTGCAGCTCTTGTTAATAAGACAGTAGCTTACTCCATAAAGAGCCACTTGAGTATATCTACCCAGGTGGCTTGAGATGAACCTTGGTGTTCATTTGATCCTATTGTGCATCCATGGTTGCCTCTTCTAGGGTGAGGAAGATTTGCATAAGGAAGACTGAAATTTGTAACTTTCCTGGTGGCTCCCACAGCCTGCATTGCAGGAGACCTGGGTTCAGTCCCTGAGTCAGCAAGGTCTGCTGGGGAAGGGAATGGCTTCCCACTCCAATATTCTTGCCTGGAGAATCCCATGGACAGAGGAGCTTGGCAGGCTACCATCCATGGGGTCACCAAGAGTCAGACATAACTGAGTGACTAATACTTTCACTTTTATGTAGAATTTAGCCCTTGCTTCCTTATTTTTAGGAACAGGGGTTAAAAATACCTGTTTGGCAGATTTTCTTCTTTTGAATGTTGAATGATTTATGAAAGTTAATTCTCACAGTGATTAGTACATTTTGGGTACTTGAGAAATACTATTTTTTTAACATTTTTAGTTAGGAGTGTTGTTCTGTTATCACTCAGGAGGAGACACGACTGTTCCCCCTCCCAGTCTCTGACACACAGTTATTGGTCTCCAGAGATCCTTGTCTCATTCTCTTGGTTTATTTATTTCCCATCCTAATTCCCCATTCCCACCTACAACTCCTGCTCTTCTCCCCTTTACCCCCTAAGCAATCATTCTGATGTGTTTGATGTCACTTCATTTAATTTGTTTGTTTGTCTCTAGTTTTGTATATTTCCTTGTAGAACATGTTGAGTCATCTTGGGTGCAGAAACGCCTCATTTCTCTAACCACTGGATACTTTTGGAAGGAAAAAGGAAGCATGGTTATCAGAGAGCCTCATGGACTTGAAAAGGAGATTGGAAGTTCAGCTTCAGAGACCAAAAACATCTTTTTTCCTTTTGAGAAGACAAGGGCTCAAGGCCTGTCCCCTCAGAGACTGTGGCTCTCGGGCACTGGTGACTGGTCACTGCCTGGAAAGCACCAGGGAGGAGCAGCGCCCGATAAGGGATTGACCCTGCGCATTGAGCAAGGGGCCTGATGTCATTCTCATCGGGAACAAGCCACACCCTGTTAGCAGGGAGGAGGGAGAGGTTATGCAGAGTCACGTGCAGGCTCACAGAACTCAGTTCAGTCAGTTCAGTTCAATCGCTCAGTTGTGTCCGACTCTTTGCGACCCCATGAATCACAGCACGCCAGGCCTCCCTGTCCATCACCAACTCTGGGAGTTCACTCAGACTCCCGTCCATTGAGTCAGTGACACCATCCAGCCATCTCATTCTCTGTCGTCCCCTTCTCCTCCTGCCCCCAATCCCTCCCAGCATCAGTCTTTTCCAGTAAGTCAACTCTTCGCATGAGTTAGCCAAAGTTCTGGAGCTTCAGCTTTAGCATCATTCCTTCCAAAGAAATCCCAGGGCTGATCTTCAGAATGGACTGGTTGGATCTCCTTGCAATCCAAGGGACTCTCAACAGTCTTCTCCAACACCACAGTTCAAAATCATCAATTCTTCGGCACTCAGCCTTCTTCACAGTCCAACTCTCACATCCATACATGACCACAGGAAAGACCATAGCCTTGACTAGATGGACCTTAGTCGGCAAAGTAATGTCTCTGCTTTTGAATATGCTATCTAGGTTGGTCATAACTTTTCTGTTTTCACAGAACTCAGACATTTCCAAAAGCAAGGCTTGAAAGGTGAACTTTGTGTACAAAATTTAATTCTAAATAGATTGAACACACAAATATAATACCTAATACTATAAATCTCCTTGAAGAAAATATAGGATTAAATTTTCTTGACCTTGTTTCAGGCAGTATTTTTAGGTAAGACACCAAAACAACAAGTAACAAAAATAAATAAAGCAGACTTTACCAAAATTAAAAATGTACTTCAAAGGACACCATGAAAGTGAAAAGACAGTCCACAAAATGAGAGAAAATATTTGCAAATCCTATGTCTAATAAAGGTCTTGTGTCTATTATCTGTAAAGAACTCTTGTTTTGTTGTTTAGTCACTGAGTCACATCCGGCTCTTTTGTGACCCCCATGGACTGCAGGTCACTGGTTCCTCTGTCCATGGGATTTTCCAGGCAAGAATACTGGAGTGGGTTGCCATTTCCTTCTCTAGAGTATTTTTCTGACCCAGGAGTTGAACCCACATCTCCTGCATTGGCAGGCAGATTCTTTACCACTGAGCCACCTGGGAAGCCCCAAAGAACTCTTACAACTTAGTAATAAAAATAACTCAATTTAAAAGTTTGAAATCCAAAGGATTTGAATAAATGTTTCTCCAAAGAAGATATACAAATTGCCAGTGAGAACACAAAAAATATGCTCAATATCCTAGCCCCCATGGAAATACCAATGAAAGTCACAATGAGATACCAGTTCACACCCACTAGAGTGGCTGTAATCAACAAGTGTTGTTGTTCATATTTTTAGGAGAAATGAAAACGTATGTCCACCCAAAAACTTGTACACAAATATTCATAGCAGCATTATTCATAATAGCCACTAAGTAGAAGCAACATAAATGCCCATCAACTGATGAATAGATAAACTGTAGTAAATCCAAACAATGGAACATTATTTGCCACTAAAAAGGAATGATGCTACAATATGGATGACCCTTGAAAATATTATGCTAAGTAAAAGAAACCTGTCCTAAAAAAAACAATGCATTTATGACCCCATTTGTACAAAATGTCTAACATAAGCAGTTTGTGGCTGGACAGAGGAGCCTGACTGGCTATGGTCTGTAGGGTCACAAAGAGTCAGACACGACTGAAGCAACTTAGCTCACACACACAGGGCTGAAGGAATAGAGAGTTTAGGGGGTTGCTGGCTAATTGGAACAAGATTTCTTTCAGAAGTATTAAAATTTTTCTAAAAACCTGTTGAGGTAATGGTAGTACAATTCTCTGATTACACTAAGAAACATTGAATTATACACTTGAAATGGGTGTATTTTATGGTATGAATCTTATCTCAATAAACCTGATTTAAAAAATTCTTTTCCAATATAGATCTCAAAATAGCTGAAGGTGACCTTTATTTTTTAAAATAACAATTAAAAGCGAAGTGCCACCATTAAAAAGAAGAAAGGCAAAGAACCCCAGATACTAAACAGCACATGTGTCTACCCACTTTCTGTTTTGGATAACAAAACACCAAAGCAGACTGAGTTCTGGGAATGGCCTGTGTCCTCCCCCTAAGCTAATAGACAGCAAAGGAGGTGCAGATGAAAATAATATCAGTCAGTCTGACAGTCATTTGCTCTTCACACCAAAACACAGATAAAGACTGTATCAGAGAAACTTCCATCCCCAAATGGGCATCTTTCTCAGTTTTCCCAGTGATGGACGGTCTGGGCAGAGGCCAGAAATAGAAGAGACCTGAGATATGACCACAGGCATTGCTGTCCATACATAGGGTCCAGCTGGTCCTCTGCAGATAAGCAGGCTGGGGGAGTGTCCCTTTAAGGGAATTTTAATTGCTCTGCTAACTAGAGCATCTTTACGCAGCTTGCTAACGGGCTCCCAGGTATTTTGAGTTTGATGAGATACCCATGTTGGGAGATGAGTTGGATGCAATGACTGTAATGGCCCTATGAAACCCTAAATCTCTGTGACTCTGTGTAGTTTGTTACATAACAACATTTATTCTGAACAGAAACCCACAAAAATATTAATTAAGTTTTCTGCTTTTAATGAGCAATAGATTACAAGGAAATACACTGAGATTGAAGACTCATTTTCATAAAGTGTCTGCAAGCAATTTTATGTAGTCAGCATAGATTTAATACAATTACAGAATAATGAATATTCTAGATTATAAATTAGGAGATCCAAGTTCTTACCCCATCTTTGCCCTTGTCTGGAAAAAAGAAAAGAAAAGAAAAACAAAAAAGAACCTCAGGCTGTCAAGACCTCAGTTTCTCCATCTATAGAGTAACAATATTGTCTGGAGTCACCCTCTAATATATTCTGTGCCTTTACACTCTAGGAATCCCTGTTCTTCCATTTCCCTTCACAGCTGTGGACAAGGAGAATCCAGCCCAATATAATCATTGCATTCTCATTAGCTAGAGGTTTAATGCCATGTGAAGTGAAAGTGACTCAATCGTGTCTCACTCTTTGCGACCTCATGGACCGAAGCCCAACAGGCTCCTCTGTCCATGGCATTCTCCAGGCAGGAATTCTGGAGTGGGTAGCCATTCCTTCTCCAGGGGATCTTTCTGATCCAGGGATCAAACCAGGGTCTCCTGCATTGCAGGCAGATTCTTTACCATCTGAGCCACCAAGGAAGCCCCACTTAACGCCATAAGTACCATTTTTAATGACAAACATATAGTGTTCCATTTATACAGTAACTCACAGTTAAATCAAAGATTGAATTAGCCAGCCAGCTGTCTGTGTCCCGGGCACAGTGCCCTGTGCTCCGTCCCGATTCACATCCCACTTTTCCCCAGCCTTCTCCATGAACTCAGCTGGCTGGCTGGGTTACAGACTGTCAGCCACGTCAGAGACTCAGCTTGTAGCCCTTGCACTTTCAGTGGTACCCCGCAGTCAAGGAACCCAAATCCTGTCCATCATCCAAGATCTACTCAAGCCCCACCTCCTCCTGGACCTCAGAGACCCACACTGGACCACTGTAGCCTGCTGTGTAGACCCTACACTTTAGCTTTTTCTTTCTTTTTATTAGCTGTGATGTGCATTCAGGCCCTTCTCCTCACCTGTAAGCTCTCAGAAGGTGAAGTGCTCAGAGGCTCCCTGAATACTTGACGAGAACCTGCAGTTGTGTGGGTGGGGGAAGTGGGATTAGTTTAGCTATCCAGCCATTTCTTTATCATTAGTGCTGGTCAGCTCTTTGAGGGTAGCGTATTTTAAACCTTGGTCCTGTGAGAACACAAAACTTAAAAAAAAAAAAAAATCAGTAAAGAGCAGCTGACCAAAGCCAGCAAAAAGCCTTTCAAAGGAAAAACTAAGGTATATCTAAAGAAGACAAGTGACTTCCCTGGTGGTCTGGTGATTAAGAATCTGCCTTCCAATGCAGGGGATGTCGGTTTGATCCCTGGTTTTGGAACTAAGATCCCACACACTGCTAAGCAACTAAGCCCATGCACTGCAAATACTGAACCCAAACACCACGACGAGAGAGGCCCATGCACTGCAATGAAGACCCAGTGTAGTCAAAATTAAAAAAAAAAAAAAAAGGCAAGGATGAAGCCTAAAATTATACGTGAGGAAGGACTTCCTAAGAGCCCCCACTACCCCCAGGAGGGCAGGACCTCTCCTTATTTGGAAATCTGTTTAAAACAGATGAAGAGTTATATTTCTTGCACAGTATGAGTTCAGGTCTCCTGGAAATGCATCCTGCTCAGTGATTCCAAATCCTCAGCCCCAGTTCCTCATCACAGTGAGGTCGGAACCCAGGATCATTTGTAGGTTGTTTTCCTTAAGTTCCAAAGTGTCCACAGAATCAAGTAGTCAGAGCTGCAATGAGTTTAAAAGGTCACCTAATCGTGTTTACTCATCTCACAGGTGAGGGACAATACTCAGTCTGAGACTGTCCCATGATCCCAGCTCTGAGATCCTGCCTATCTTATGCTGATTCAGATCCACCACTCATTGGGTTGGGTTGGTCAAAAAGTTTGTTCGGGTTTCTTATGGAAAAATCCAAATGAACTTTTTGGCCAACCCAATAAATTAACATATAAGCATATACAGCAGCACCCAAGAGTAAAATTGAGTTGTGGGTATGGAAAAATTAAAAGAAAAAAAAACCTGTCTCACAAGGACCATCTCACATAATAGTCACAGGGTTTACTGGCCCTACCTGCCTGGCCCTCTGTGAGGTGCTGGCAAGGGAGAGGGAAAAGAAATACAAAGGTGAAAACAACACACAGTCCTGTCCTCCAAGCTTATCTCTCCAGTTGGCCAGATAATATGTAAACACATAAAAAATTAAATAATATCACCAGAGACAAATATAGATTCAGGGCAACAGGATGTCTGTAATGGGGGTCCTTTAGGAACTGTTGCTCTATAAAGAAACTGACCCTTGAGAGACCAGGATCAGAAGCCAGGAGGTCTAACAATGGGAGCCAGAGAAAGGATCCTGGAAGTAGGTGGGGCTGGAGCTGCCCTGGCAGGGTGGAGAGCTGAGATCTGCACGGTCATGGAAGGGATAGCTACACACCCATACGACCTGACCGCATGCTGAACCATGCTGACTTCGGACTTTTCTCCTCAGTAAGCACTGCTGCTCAACAGTCTGACCTTATCTCTTGGATAGCAGAATAACTGAGTAGGAAGGTTTCTTTTTACTTCTGCACCAGAAATGAATCATCCACCAGTCATGTCTTCATCTGACTGATGCTGGCACTTCCCACCATCTTTCACTTACACCATTTAGCACTGTTTTTTTTCCTTGACATTTATCATTTCTGTATGTGTTTGTGTATATGTGTGGCTGCACTCTGTTATCAGCAGGCACAGACCATACTGGGAACGGCCCCATCTACAATTCTTTTTCTTCAATTGATCTATTTCTTTATTATTTTTGGTTGCACTGAATCTTCATTTCTGTGTGGGCTTCCTCTAATTGTGACGAGCAGGGGCTACTCTGTATTGTGGTGCACTCATCTCTCATTACTGCAGCTTCTCGTTGCAGAGCATAAATTCTATGGTTTCGACCTTCAGCTGCTATAGCATGTGGGTTCATCCCCTGTGGCATGTGGGATCTTCCCAGACCAGGGATTGATCCCATATCATATCCCCTGCATTGGCAGACAGATTCTTAACCACTGGACCACCAGGGAAATCCCTCCATCTATAATTCTTGAAGTTTACTTTCAGCTCCTGGGCATCATTTAGCAATTATAATGCTGTCATAGGCAGAAAAGAAATGAGCCAATTAATCATTGTCAATTCTGGTCCCTATTTGCCAGATGAGTTATTTGAACAGTATAGCTGGGAATAATTTGTATCAGATTGTATTTCCTTGTTTTATGTCCCTGAAAAGATATATTTAACATCATGGTCACTGTCCCTGAATGTCCTGGAAGCAACAGAGGTAAAACCGAATGTCAGAAATTCATTCATTTGTTTTCAGCAAATATATATTGAACACATTTCAGTATATAAACTATGCTGAACTCAGGATAGTGGGCTGCCGAGGGGCCTTGAATAGTTCCTATAGGTCCCTGAACTTGACCAGGACCCTTCTGGTCACCTGCAGATAAACAGAATGCATAGTTTCGTTTCTGAAGACTGTAACGGGGATATTCAGCATTATCTAATTCCTTGAAATTCCATTCATCAGATGGCTTTCTAATGGGGACCCTGCGCTCTGTGATTACTCAGACCAGTGGTTCACCCAATGGGACTTTGCCTTCACAAACTGGCAAATCATAGCTGCCAGCTGAGATTAATCTCCACAACTTCAGAATGTGTGTCTATCCTAGTCACTCAGTCGTCTGCTTGCTAGAGGAAGAACTCCGTTCACTCCAGAAAAGACAGTGATTTCAGGTCCCCAGAGAAGTTAGGAATCATCAGTGACCAACAGGCGCTCTGTGTCTGCTGTACATCGCCCTCAAGGATGCCCTGTTTTGTTTCTGCTCTCTCTCCTTAGCCTGATTTCCTATTTTTGTTCTATTTATTTCTGTCTCTATATCTGCTGTGGTTAGCTAGCTCAGTAGGTACCCTCCAAATATATTTCCACTCCAATACACACACATATTAAATGATAGTTTACCATGTATTGTCTTCTTTCGCGGGACATCCTGCTATCAATGCAATCATTTACATAATTGTTTCACTTAATTCTCACAAAGATTCCTCTGAGGGAGGTGTATATTTTTAATCCTGTTCTAGGGATGACTAAACAGAGACTTGGAAAAGTGAAGTCACTTAGCCAAGGTTACAAACCCCACAAGAAACCCAGATAGGACTCAATCCCAGGTCTTCTTGACTCTAACACACACACTGCTTTCCTTTACATCAACTGACCTCGCAGGACCTGGGTTTTCTCCATTCAGTGAATAGCTTATACTAGAAGATTGCCTGACTCCTGACACCATTTGATGTCTGTGAAAACAGCTTGCTGTCCTTTGAAACTTCATGTTTAGGAGAGCAAACTGAGAAATGTTCTACTTAAAGAGATGAAGAGTGATAGCTATGGTCACAGATAATACTGTATTTTAAAATAGTGTTTTACGGGCTTCCCTGGTGACTCAGTGGTAAAGAATCTGCCTGTCAATGCAGGAGACACAGGTTTGATCCCTGGTCCAGGACGATCCCACATGCCATTGGAGCACCTAAGCCTGTGCACCATAACTATTGAGTCTGTGCTCCAGAGTCAGTGAGCCACTACTGAGCCTACATGCTGCAGCTACCGAAGCCTGGGCTCTGCAGCAAGAGAAGCCACTGCAACAAGAAGCCCATACACTGCAACTAGAGAATAGCCCCCACTCATGCAAGTAGAGAATAGCCCCGACTCATGCAACTAGGGAAAAGCCTGCACAGCAATGAAGACCCAGCACAGCCAAAAATAAATAAAAGTAATTTTTTAAAAATGAAATAGTGTTTTACACAAGGTCTAAGTGGATTTAGTAATTTCAGAAAAGCCTTCATATTAATCCTTACAGTATTCCTGTGAAAAGTGAAAGTGAAGTCGCTCAGTCGTGTCCGACTCTTTGTGACCCCTGGACTGTAGCCCAAGGGACTCTCCAGGCAAGAATATGAGAGTGGGCTGCTATTTCCTTCTCCAGGGGTTCTTCCCGACCCAGGGATCGAACCCAGGTCTCCTGCATTGCAAGCAGACACTTTAACCTCTGAGCCACCGGGGAGTGTACCCAAATCAACTCAACAGTCAGCCCTCCCTCTGTAGTGCTTGTGTCCCTGACCCTGTCAGAGCATGGGCACTGCTGGCTGAAGCCCAGAACTGAGGTGACTTTACAGAGAAAATCGGGGAAAGAAACAGAAGCTGAGCCCAATGCTTCCAAGTCTTAGGGTTTCTCCTTTAGAGACGGTGACAGTCAACTCAGGGCATAGAAACAACCCACAGAGTTTTCCTGTATCCAAGTCAGCAGATTCATTTTTTTAGTCTCAAATCATAAAAATTATGTTCTCTACCTTCTCTGATAGAGTAATCCAGTGTTTGTACACATTGCAAAATGATCACAAAACGTCAACCTCCAACACTGTACACAATTACCAAATTTTTTTTTCTTTTCTTGTGATCCTTTTATAATCTACTCTTTTGTGTGCTAAGTCACTTCAGTCATGTCTGACTTTTTGCGACCCTAAGGAATGTAGCCCTCCAGGGCCCTCTGTCTATGGGATGTTCCAGGCAAGAATATTGAAGTGGGTTGCCCTGCCCTCCTCCAGAGGATCTTCCGGACCCAGGGATTGAACATGCATCTCCTATGTCTCCTGCACTGGCAGGAGGGTTCATTACCACCTGGGGAGCCACCTGGGAAGTCCCATCTGTTCTCTTAGCAACTTGCAAATATGCAAAGCAGTACTATTAACCACATTCATAATGCTGTACGTTAATCTCCAAGACTTATTAATGTTTTCCACTGACACACTATAAGACAGTGGCTTCATTTGTCATCCAGCAGAGGAAGCCTGGACTTGTGTTCATAAACTGAAGTTAACCATCTCCTTTTGGTTTCCTTGTACCTACATATGTTTGCCCATTCTCCTTAAAGTAAAAATGTATAGGAGCAGGACCATTTCCTGAAATTCTGGCAGCAGCTCCTCCTGTGGAGCGACACTCCACATAAAATAGTTCAAATAAAATACTCAGAGAAATGGGGTTTGGGGGCAGTTTTTTTTTTTTCCAGATCTTGTACAACTCAGTGGTGTAGGTATGACCAGCTTTGGGTTGAAGCCTTTGTAATACCCACTTTTAACGATATGAATATACCTTGGATACAAAGAAGCTAATCACTGAAGAGAGTTTAGCTGCTCATAGAGAGTTCCCAGCTAAGGACAATACATGAATGAGGAGAAATGTGAAGGCCCAGGTTCTGGGAACAAGACAAACCTTCAAGTGTCCTTTGAGGAAATGGGGGTCTTTATATACTATGGAGAAGGAAATGGCAACCCACTCCAGTGTTCTTGCCTGGAGAATCCCAGGGATGGGGGAGCCTGGTAGGCTGCCATCTATGGGGTCACACAGAGTCGGACACGACTGAAGCGACTTAGCAGTAGCAGCAGCATACACTATTTCAGAACTGTCGTGCTGGAGAAGACTCTTGAGAGTCCCTTGGACTGCAAGATCAAACCAGTCAATCCTAAAGGAAATCAACCCTTCCAAGAATATTCATTGGAAGGACTGACACTGAAGCTCCAATACTATGGCCACCTGATGTGACGAGTTGGCTCATTGGAAAAGACCCTGATGCTGAGAAAGATTGAAGACAGAGAGGGGTTGACACAGAATGAGATGGTTGGATGACATCACCGACTCAATGGACATGAGTTTGAGCAAACTCCAGAAGATGGTAAAGGACAGGGATGCCTGGCATGCTGCAGTCCATGAGGTCGCAAAAAGTTGGACACAACTTAGCGACTGAACTGAACTGTTTCAGAACATGACCCTTCTGGAACTGTCAGTCTTGGCACCAGAAAATTTAAAAGACTTCACATGTGGTTCGTTACCTCTGGATGCATCTCATAAATAACAGATTGCAACAACATATACTGACTTGCGCCTCGGGTGCTCCGTGTCCCCTTCAGTCTATAGTCTCACTTCATTGCTTGTTGCCCACCCCCGACTCCTCCCTTGGCTCTCCTCCAGCGGGGCTACATCCTTGAGCTTTGCTTGCAGCCTGCCTGCGTTGCTTACCGTCTGTCTCCCGTCTACGTGGCTTCTCTCCCCAGTCAGATTGCAGGTGCCTTGTAGACACGGCCAGTCTCAGACATTCATCCATCCCATCACAAAACCACCCCATCCATCACCCTTTATGATTGTTTCTGGGTCAGTAAGACATCAGTGTATGAGTGTGTAGGCTCAGTCACTCATTTGTGTCCACCTCTTTGCCATCCCATGGACTGTAGCCTGCCAGGCTCCTCTGTCTGTGGGATTTCCCAGGCAAGAAGGCTGGAGTGGGTTGCCCTTTTTTCCTCCACAGGATCTTCCCAACCCAGGGATCAAACCCTTGTCTCCTGCATTGGCAGGCAGATTATTTACCACTGGGCCACCTGGGAAGCCCAAGACATCAGTAAGATGCTGAAATACTTATGCTGTGCCTGATTGCCTATGACAGGGCAAGGAAAAGTGGGAGGAGAGCCTTGGTCAAAGTTTCCTGTGGGACATGGACAGGACCTAGAGAGGAAGGGACCGATTCGTGGAGAAGGTTCTGGGATGTGTTAGGAGAAATATTCTGCATCCACCCACTACTTCACTTCTCCTCACTGGCCTCCCCTGTTCCTGAGGAAACCCAAAGGCAGTTCATGCAGAGAAAAGCCTCCTCCCCTCAACTTCCCAAAAAGAAATTGGACCTTTGGGGTGGGCAGAGGAGAAGAGGGAGGAAGCTGGCCTTTTCCAAAGGCCCCTCCTCACTGGGGCTTCCACAGGATTCCGGCCCCTGGATTTCTGCTTTGACAGAGATGTGGTCCCTCAGGTCGAGAGGGGGTCAGTCCCTCTCCAGACCCCTCTCTCCTTCTCTTCTCTCTCTGCTTCCTCCAGATGAACTGAGTCTAGGGCAGGCGACCCAGAGCCTTGGGTACTGATCTGGGTTAGAGGCCCCCAGGCAACCTCAAAGTCCACCCAGGTAGGAAGGAAGTGGGGGTCGGGGGAAGTCTCCACCTAGATGCTGGGAAGGACTAGCCATCCAGTGGCTACAGAGTCCGTGCATGGAGCAGGGGTAGGCTTCATCCTGCGCTCGGTCGTCTTCCTGGGTCAGGGCAGACCCCTCGGGCTCTGAGACCCCTGCGGACAGGCCAGGGGAGAGGCCAGGACCCAGTGGCCCTGGAGGAGTCTGGGCTGAGCCCCCTCGCCGGCCCCTTCTCAGGGCTCAGAGCCCGGCCTGGTGCGGAAAAGCAAACAGGCCCCGGTCGCTGCCCTTTGGACCTTGTGCAATTTGCCCGGTGCTCCTTCAGCTGGGGCCCTGGGCAGGCGGCCTTAGGCCTCGTATAAATAGAGCCCCGGGCGCCGGCCGTCCATCCCCACTGCAGGTGCAAGTGTGGGTGCGGGGCTGGCTGTGGGCGCCCGTCCCCCGGAGCCAGCGAGCAGCGCCGAGGCCTGGCCCAGACAGCAGGCGGCAGGGAAACACCGCCCAGGTTGGCCATGGGCGCCCCGAGGCCCGCGGTGCTGCTGCTGCTGCTGCTGCTGTTCCTGGATGCCGCCTGCACCCAGGCCAGTGAGTGAGGCCACCCAGCCGTCAGGGTGCAGGGCTGGGGGTGGGGGACCAGGGCCCCAAAGCCAGGGCTGGAGTGGTGGCTGGGGCAGCTTGGTCCTGGGACAGAGGGAGGGCAGCCCGAGGATGGAAGGACGGGGCACAGGACCAGCTGCGAGGGGCTCCTCTAGACTCAGGGTGGGAGTGGGGGAGGTGATGGGAGGGACAGAGGATTCTTCAAAGCCTTCTTCCCTGCTAGAGGTTAATGCAGTGGTCCTCCTGGCCAGACCCTAAGCCCCAGCTGGAAGAAAGGGAAAACCTACAGTTGCCTTTCTCCCTTTCTTACAGGAGATGAAGTGCTGGAAAATGTCAGCCCCAGTTGTCCAAGTAAGGCATTTCCCCCTGAGCTGAGAAGGGCGACCCACCCCACCCCTCAACCCTCGACCCCCGACCCCTCCCTCTGCACCTCAGATCACTGCAACACCGTGATGCTGTAATTGGTGTACACCGCTCTGACCCCAAGAAACCAGTTCCTGGAGCCTCTGCCCCCGCGAGGGGATCTCAGCTCTTTTACCCACCCTTCCCCTCTGTCCCCAACGTTCAGCCTGGGGATAGGGTGGGGAAGGGACCTGTTGATCCATGGGCACTTTAAAGAGACTGTTTGTCAGGGACTAATCATTAATCTGAAGCACAAGAGGGTGAAGAAATGCTGACTTTAACCTTTGTAGATGCTCACCCTGGGATTTGTATTTACCTGACCCCTAGGGGTCAAAGGAGCCGGCCTTGCAGTGGTACCCTGTTTTCTCCAGAGAGAGAGGGATGCTTCTGATGGGGCAGCACTGCCATCTCGTGGGCGTCTGGCATCACTGCATCTGGACTCGGGACCCAGATGTTCTTTCTCTCAAATTGTTCAGGAAATTTCTCTCAAGCACAGCAGAAACCTCCAGAAATTCCTTCTTGGGGGTTTCTTAAGTCAGCCAGATATCTTTGACGCTTAGTGAACTTTGCCTCAGATATTTGGTAGAATCTAAAAAGAGCCATAGAGTTAGAGTATTTTCATTCTGAAAAGTCAGTGAAAGATATATTTGCTTTATTCTGTCAACTCTTAATTTTCCAAGGAGTCTTTCCTGTAGACTGTCTGAGCCTCATCGCTTGACACTCCCTGCCTTGTGCTTCAGATTAAATATTCAAGGAATACAAGTTAATTTAAATATTAGCCTCAACACTGTCGTAACAGAGAAGTTAAATCTATAAAAAAAAAATTAAGTATAAGGCAAAATTAATTGAAAATAATTGGAGTTTAATTACCGTTTTTCATTATCTGTGCCACTATCCCTCTATGCCCAGGATGGAGTATCCTTGGGCGAGTTATTTCTGCCATGTAGCTGATGGATTTCTCCTCATTGTAGAAGATGCAACACGATTCAAGCACCTCAGGAAATACGTCTATAACTATGAGGCTGAGAGTTCCAGTGGTGTCCCTGGGACTGCTGATTCAAGAAGCTCCACTAAGATCAACTGCAAGGTACGAGGGGAGAGGGAAGGCCACTGGAGGACCCTGGAGCCCAGGGCTGAGCAAACCCGGCTTGCGCCAGGACCGTCATAACCTCTAAGTGCTGGACTGGCCCTCAGTTTGCCAGTCAGCTTCTTTGCTGAGAAGCTATCTGCTACAGAGACTTCCCTGCTGGTCCAGGGGTTAAGGCCTCACCTTCCAATGCGGGAAGTTGTGGATTCAATCCCTGTTTGGGGTGGCCAAGATCCCACATGACTAGACGCCAAAAAACCGAAACATAAACAGAAGCGATATTGCAACAGATTCAATGAAGACTTTAGAAATGGTTCACATTAAAAAAAAAAAAAAATTAAGTTGTCTGCCACAGAAACAATATTTTTACCTACCAGGTTTATTTTGCTATTAGCTTCCATTCCCTGGTGGCTCAGAGGGTTAAGCCTCTGCCTGCAGTGCGGGAGACCCGGGTTCCATCCCTGGGTCAAGAAGATCCCCTAGAGATGGAAATGGCAGTCCACTCTGGTACTTTTGCCTAGAAAATCCCATGGACAGAGAAGCCTGGTAGTCCATGGAGTTGCAAGGAGTCGGACATGACTGAGCAACTTCATTTTCACTTTCACTTTTCTTTCCAAGATGTAATTAAAATATGTGATCTAAAAAGTCAAGATTGCAGACTAATAGAGTTAACATTTCAAGAGATGTCCGATGGGTGAGCATCCCCGGAAAGCATTCTGGAGTGTGGCTTTTATCATCTAACTGAAATAGGATCTACTACTAAAAACAAACAGAACAGAGAATTTTAAACGTGCAGTTTGTTCTCAGATAAAACCTCACCAGTTGTTGAGACAGACTGTACTCGTATCCATGTTCTGCGGAACAGATCTAAGGGCAGCTATTGGGGTTCCTGTGGGAAAGAGAAGTCAAACTGGGCCGCCCTCTTAGTTTTCAGGCACCAGCATCTGTGCTGTCAGGTAAGGTAGCCATTAGTCACATGCGACTATTTAAATTGAATAAAAGTTGTTACTCGGCTGTATTCAAATATAAAATAAAAAGTTTTAAATAAATAAAAATCAATTGAATAAAAGTAAAAATTCAGTTTCTTAGTCACACTAACTGTATTTCGAATGCCCTGTTGGCCCCCATACCTAGTGGCTCCTATATTGGATAGTGAGAAAACAGAACATCTCCAGCACTGCAGAAAGTTCTTTAAACCACGCTGGATAACACAGAGGGAACTATTTAAACTCCAGCTGTATGTGAAGCTTGGAATAGGCCCTGACAGATACACATGGTCTTGGATTTTTGGTTTTTCCACTGACATTAAGGAAGCATTTGCTGTTGAAACCAATGAGAGCCCTCCTCCTGCCTCCTGGTTTTCTTCCAAACCCTCACTCGTCAGCTGCATTTCTTCCAGCCAGTTGTACCTCTTTATAACTAAAGCGAGTACATTTAGAACCAATAAAAAGTTATCATCCTTTGCATACAAAGGGGAAAACTTCAGAAGTATGGTGTCCCGCGGAACATGGGAAAGGTCAGAAATCCCTGAGCTGGGGAGGAGTGTTGTGTTCTTGGTGGAGAGTCTTAATGTACCCTGTCTTCTCAGGTGGAGCTGGAGGTCCCCCAACTCTGCAACTTCATCCTGAAGACGAGTCACTGCACCCTGAAAGAGGTGTATGGCCTCGACCCTGAGGGCAAGGCCTTGCTGAAGAAGACCAAGAACTCTGAGGAGTTTGCTGCTGCCATGTCCAAGTAAGACGTAGGCCTGTGCGTTCAAATTTCTGAGCTCCGGGCATCATGGCATGTGTTTCACATGAGAGTGTGTGTGTGTCCAAGGGAGACATGAGCATGCGTTTATTGTTGGGCACATCTGTGAGTACAAGTATTTGTACTCTCTATTCACCATAGAACAGGAAATTGCTGAGTTTTCACAACAATCAAAAAGAGGGAAGTAGTCTCTACCCTCCCCTACTGAAGTTTCCCTAATTATCATTTAAATATGGTTCTAAAAGATCTCACACTCTTTGAGACAATAAAGCTGAGATGGTTTGTTTAAACAAGTGAATTCATGTTTAAAGAATGAAACAAGACTGTGCCTGGTGGTCCTCAGAGAGGGTCCGGGCAGGACTTGCTGTGACCAAACATGGCTCGGCTCAGCAGAGAACACTAGCTTCAGGGGGTCCAGGGAGAGCCACGGCCTGAGCGGGTCCCCCTCCAGGGCCGGCGTCCTGCCAGTGCACACTGACCAGACCTTTCCTGTTGCTTACAGCTGGCAGCACTTCTGACTGATCAGTGTTCATGGTGTGCTGGTTGTTAGATTTTTTTGAACATCACCCCTGCCTCATCTCAGGATCACAGTTTGCAGTGTCTCCTCCATTGCAGGCAGATTCTTTTCCATCTGAACCATCAGCGAAGCCCTTGTAGTGTCCTAAGTGTGTGCAAATACAGTCATGGGGTTGTTGATTTGGTAACAATGGACACTCCTTCCCTGCCTGTCTTTCAGTTTGTTAAACATTAGACTCGGAAGCCAAAATAGGCCCTGGTGCTTCTGTCTCTTACCAGTGCCTCTTATTGCATCCAAGACTTGGAAGCATCAGAGGGAGTGGGGCCGCAGTGATGGAAGGGAGTAGGAGTTGCTCTCTGGTCTCTTAGTTGCTCAGTCATGTTCGACTTAAAACCCCGTGGACTACAGCCCTTCAGGCTCCTCTATCCATGGAATTCTCCAGGCAAGAATACTAGAGTGGGTAGCCATTCCCTTGTCCAGGGGATCTTCCCAACCCAGAGAACAGGGCCTCCCACATTGCAGGCAGATTCTTTACCATCTGAACCACCAGGGAAGTCTGCTTTGGTCCTTACCCTCCTCCAAACAAAAGAGACTCCTGCTTTTGCCACCTTGAGGCTCTCCTGTGAGCCTGTGTCAGTGTCTGGAATTTTCTGGGAGGATGTAGGGCTGTGGGAACCAACCCTCATCTCTTTTTCTTTCTTCTGACTCAGCTAGAGCAGGGGGTGCCAGGCTCTCTGAAATTCCCTAGGGAAGTCCCCAAAGAAAGGTCCCTACGATCAGAGTTGACCCTTTAGCCATAGCCTGAGATCATATGCAAGTGAAGGAATGTCCAACAAATGTATGGAAAGAAGCTCCAGTTGGCTGGTGGTCAGGAGATGAAATTAATGCAACAAGACAATTATCACGTTATACTCACTTACACCCTTAAGACTACAGAAACGTTAAACAGCAATAGCACCTATTGCTGGCAAGCCTGTGAGGCAAAGCATACCCTCACACATTGCTGCTGCAAAGGAGTGCATTTAGTCAATTTAGTAAATATAATGAAAAATACTTGGAGCCTTTGACATAGCTAAAAAGAAAAGTAGTCACATGTGAAGACAGATGCATAAAAATGTTTGTATCAGTGTTGTTGGTGGGGAAAAAAAGTTAAACATCCAGGAAGAGAAAAGATGAATGCCATCAAATAGGAGACGATCTGAATAAAGAATATATAACCACAGAATGGACTGTTACACAGCTTTGTAAAAAGAATCTGTTAGAGTGCTGCCAGATGACTCAAGGATTTTCATGGATAGAATTAAATGAGAAGAACAAGATAAAGACAAGTATGCATGATGCCATGCCATTTGGATAAAACCAGCAATGACAAACTATTGCTATGAAGGTGTTTTCACTCCCATGCTTCTGTATAAGATCATTGAGTGTGGAGATATGAATGGAAGGCCCAGTGGGGTGTTGTGTGGGGAGAGTGACTGCAGAGACTCATATGGGGAGAGAGAGGGACTGCGTGAGCCAAGCAAAGCAAAAAAAAAAAAGAAAGAATACCAGAAGCATACACATACTTTTTTGAAAATATATGTATATGTGCTGATATTTATCAAAAAACGATATAAAAAGGAGGCTGCAAAGCCACCTAGCCTACGGCTCACGGTGGAGAAGGAACCCCTGGTAACCATACTCTCTGCACCAGGTACGACCTCAAGCTGGCTGTTCCTGAAGGCAAGCAAGTTCTACTTTACCCAGAGAAAGAAGAGCCTAAACACATCCTCAACATCAAGAGGGGCATCATCTCTGCCCTCCTGCTTCCCCCAGAAACGGAAGAGGCTAAGCAAGTGCTATTTCTGGTGAGAATTTAAAAAGCTGATAACAGTGATCCTTTGAACTCCCCTTCACACAGTGGAGCTGGGTTCCACTTATACGTCAACTGGATCGTTGACTCAGCTGCGTGGCTAGTTACACAGGAGGCCCTGTATTGGTGTGAAACACATTGCTCAGAGCTCCCCTGATCTCTGGGCTCACTGAGGGCCCAGCCCACACAGCCTGAGCAGGTTGGGTCTAATTTTATAGCAGTTTCTGAGTTCTTACCACCCTACCCTCTGTTTCATTTTGTTATGTTTCCACAAGGTAGAGCACAGTAAGGCCTCTCTTTGTGTGTGTGTGTGTGTGTGTAATTTTTGGCCACACTCTGCAACGTGTGGGATCTTAGTTCCCCGACCAGGGATTGAACCTATGCTCCTTGCATTGGAAGGCAGAGTCTTAACCACTGGACCACCAACAAAGTCCCCTGTGTGCATTTTAAACACAGAAAATAACTATTTGCCAGCCTCTTTTAAGAATCCCAGGTTTTGCTCTGAGGACACGTTCAGTTTAGTTCAGTCCCGTGAACACTTTTGAGCCCTTACTATGTTCTGAGCTCTGTGCTGTACTCCACGGGGAGCAGATACTGCTGCATTCTGCAGGGGCCCCTGCACCGGGAGGTCTCAGGCTCTGGGGGGAGAACCAAGACATATACACAAAATGGGTTGGAGTACACGCCAAAGAGCCAGGACCACCCTTAAGAGGTTTTCTCATGCCCACCCTGGCTGCCCAGGAACCAACCGCACCCACGTTCTGTCCAAGAGGACGAAGCTTTCTCCCAGATCCATGGGAGATCTGGGAGAAAGCTTTTCTTTTCTTTTCTTTTCTTACAGACTTCTTTCTTACAGGCTTTTCTTACGGGCTTCTTTCCCAGCCCTACCCCAAGCACCTAAAGATGGTTCCCTGTGTTGAGTACACTTGTTGTATCTCCTGCTGCCCTAGGATACCGTGTATGGAAACTGCTCCACAGACTTTACTGTTAAAACGAAGAAGGGAAACGTGGCAACAGAAATATCTATTGAAAGAAACCTGGGGAAGTGTGATCACTTCCAGCCCATTAGCACGGGAGTTAGCCCACTCGCTTTGATTAGAGGCATGGTAAGTTCACATCAGCATTGCTATGCACACTGGCAGCAGCCTCTTCATTATTAACATTATGGAATGTTAGAGCTAGAAGGGATCCCAGAGAAAAAATTCCAGGCAGAGAAAACATAAGGAGCAGTAGGAACAGGTGTCAAGTGTTCGTGTGTTGGTAGGACAGGGAGTCATGTTAGATGCATGCATGCATGCTAAGTCGCTTCAGTCGTGTCCAACTTTTTGCGACCCCATGGACTGTAGCCTGCCAGGCTCCTCTGTCCATGGGATTCTCCAGGCAAGAATACTGGCGAGGGTTGCCATGCCCTTCTCCAGGGGATCTCCCCAACCCAGGGAACAATCAAACACATGTTTCATTGTGTTTCCTTCATTGGCAAGCAGATTCTTTACTACTAGTGCCACCTAGGAAGCCCCGTGTGCCGGATTCCAGGTTATAAATACTTTGCACAGATCAGAAGTCTCCTGGAGTGAAATAAGAAAAGTCTACAGCTGGACTCAGCTTTTAGGTTTTCATCCCCTTGACTAAAAGTCAAGCATGAAGCTCTCTTCTCTCGCTGAGTTTATCTAGTGGTACAGAACCCCTGTTCCCCCACTTTCTTCCCTGAAGGGAAATACATATGGGAGAAGACTCAGGTTCAAGCCCCAGGGCCTGATGAAAATGCTTTTTCCCTGATCCCATTCACAGACCCGCCCCTTGTCAACACTGATTGGCAGCAGCCAGTCCTGCCGGTACACCCTGGACCCAAGGAGGAAGCACGTGTCAGAAGCCATCTGCAATGAGCAGCACCTATTCCTGCCCTTCTCCTACAAGTAGGTCCCTGGCTGTAGCCCCGATTCCTTATTTATGGGGCCATTAAGAGCTGAATGCTTCTCGGTGCCCTGTTGCAAGCTAGGCTGTGCCTGGGAGGAGGTATGAAAAGGTACAAAGCAGAATGTATTTCTATCCTCCTGTCTCAAGCTAATAGGCCGTTTGGTAGGAAAGACTTAGGCATGAGGAACAATTCAAAACCAACAAAAGATATCTGAGATCCAGGCTTTAAGGGCTCGAGATCAGGAAAAACTGGAACCATTACTAGCTGATCGGGTTAGAAAGGCTTTACAGAAGATTTTGGAATTGGCCTAGAGACTTACATATCCACTTTGAAAACTGGTCAGTCAACTAGTGTTGACTGAGTAACTGCTATCTATATTCTTGGCAACTGAACTATGGGAGATCACAAAAGAATTTTGGAGCTTAGTGTCAGTTCATTCCCTCTGGGCACTCTGGAATGGTGGAGAGTGTAAGGTATAGGGGTCCTTCTGATGGAAGGACAGCCAGCATGACCAGAAGGAGCTGTTGCTGTTCACAGGCGGTCAAGGACAGCTGGATATAAATAAGTATGGTTTGAAAGGGGAGCAGGATTTGGGGAGGAGCGGAGATAGGAGAGACATCCAACATGAAGAGCAGAGGATGCTGCGGGGAGCCTGGCCATCCGCGACGTGCTGTCATTCCTGTGTTGCCAGGAACAAATACGGGATGATGGCACAGGTCACACAGACTTTGAAACTTGAAGACACACCTAAGATCAACAGCCGCTTCTTTGAGGAAGGTAAGGTGTGATGTACACATGGCTGCCAGGGTTGGGAAACCTGCCCACGAGGTACCTACCATGGCTTAGCTCCTTGCTGGGCCCTGTGAGAGTCCTGGGCTCTGGGCTTCTGGCCATGGGCCGTTCTACTGAGAAAGCCTGTTCATTTCAGGATGTCAGGTGGCAATGGGATAAAGGAAAGAGGAGAGTTCTCCTAGCACTCCCTGGGTTTTGGAAATAGGAAACTGGCCTCCCAAGTCCACCTTTGGTAAATCGGACAGCCAGGCCTGAGCGAGGCAGGGCAAATGGGAAAGGTCAGGAATCAGTCTTTAGAGCTGAAGGGAACTAGAGAAACCTCTAGTCCAACCTCAGCGCTGCACCTATCTCTATGTCAATGAGTCGTGTGTCCTACCTCGTTCTCAGACACCTGTGATGTCAGGTGGTAGCAGCATGTGCTTTTACTCCCATTCTATGGAAGGAAAAGGGACACACAGAGAGGCTTGGTGACATATCCAAAGTCACAGACTGTTAGAGGCCATGCAGAATGGGCCTCCAGGTCTAATCTAAGTCAGGACTCCTTCCTCCGCACCACTGATTCACCCACCTCCTGGGCAGAGGTGAGAGCAGGGTGATGGAGGGAACACCAAACGTCCCCCCTACACACACACACACACAAACTGCCATTAGACCCAGTGGGAAGACAGGACAGGTGAGGGCCAGTGAGTCTAGCCTCATGTCAGCAGCACCTCCTCACCAGCTCTTTTAGGCAAAAAGGTCATTCAATCCAATACAAGTCTAACAAGCCTGGATTCAATCCCAGCTCTGCTTCTTACACCCAGAAAGCTCTTGGGCACAGTAAGTGGCTCACCTCTGGGTCTTAGTTCCCTTATCTTTAAATTGAGGAATAATATTAACGCTGAACTTCCCAAGTGGTGCTCGTGGTAAAGAACCTGGCTGCCAGTGCAGGAGATGTAAGAGACTCAGGTTCGATCCCTGGGTTGGGAAGATCCCCTGGAGAAGGACATGGCACTCACTCCAGTATTCTTGCCTGGAGAATCCCATGGATAAGGGAGCCTGGCAGGCTACGGTCTATGGGGTTGCAAAGAGTCAGACATCACTGAAGCAACAGCAGGTGTGCACAATATTCACGCTAATCACAAGGAGAGAGTGGCAAGTTAGGGAAACACTGAAGTCAGACCCCTAGCCCAGAGCCAGACACAAAACAGGCACTAAGAACAGAACAAGAGAGGCTTCTTTTCTCCGCCCCCATCTTGCTGACCCTTCCTGAATCTCCAGCTTCTAGAAGAAAGGCGAGGCTGAGATGCATGTGTAAGCTGGAATCCCTCTGACACACTCCTCCTTCCAGGCACTGAGACAGTGGGTCTTGCCTTTGAGACCACCAGGTCCACGTCACCTCCAAAGCATGCTGAGGCCATTGTGAAGACGCTCCAGGAGCTGCAGAAACTGCACGTCTCTGAGCAGAATGCCCAGAGAGCCAACCTCTTCCATAAACTAGTGACCGAGCTGCGAGGCCTCAGCAGTGAGGCGGTCACCTCCCTCTTGCCGAAGCTGATCGAAGTGTCCAGGTATTTCTTGAGCAGTCACAGCTCAAACCTTCATAGATTATGAGCCCATGGGAGCTGGCTGAGACGTCAGCCAGAGAATCCCAGGAACCATTGAAATTTCAACCCATTTAATCAATTGAGTCAGTCAGTAAATGTTTGCTCGATAGAGAAATGTCAGCTAAAGTGTTTAGAGTTCCAGCTAAGGTGTCTCGAGTTCCATGGGTAACACACACACGTACAATGCATCCAAGGTAGATAGATATTTACATGTTGAGATAGGAGGGAAATCTTTCCCACATTTTGATGGGTATCTTTAATCCCTCGTTCTATAATGAGTACCCTGGGAAGTGAGAGAGGAAAAGAAGTCTGTGTTTTCTGGAAGCCTGTAGGCTAGAGGAGAGAGAACTCAAGCAAACAAAATAATACCGTGACTTCTCTTTACTTCAGTGCCGTCTTCGTGCTGTGAAGGTCAGAGAAGGGACTGGGCGAGTGTTTATGTGGCATGTCCCATCTTCTGACCAAAGGATAACAGTCCTCTCTGGGTGTTGAGTCCAGGGGGTCCTTCTTCGGACTTTGCTCCATGGTGCTTCTCCAGTGGATGCTACTTATGGGGAAGGCTTCTCTGTTCTCTAGGGATCTGAGTTAGATTTTGGAAGATGGTTGGATTTGGATCTTGAATAAGGGAATTCCTGACAGAGGGAACCCTGGGGGCCACGGAGGTTTTAGCTGCCTAGAAGGTGATCTTTCTTTCTCTGCCCTTTTCTTCTCAGCCCCATCACTTTACAAGCCTTGATTCAGTGTGGACAGCCCCAGTGCTACACTCACATCCTCCAGTGGCTGAAAAATGAGGGAGCCAACCCCCTTCTGATAGATGCTGTGACCTACCTGGTGGCCTTGATCCCAGAGCCCTCGGCCGAGAGGCTGCGGGAGGTCTTTAACACCGCAAGAGTGCAGCAGAGCCGGCTCACGTTTTATGCTCTGAGTCACATGATCAACAAGTGAGTTTTCCACTGGTTCTCGTAGGAGCGAAGGAAGACCCCGCATGTCAGTGTTGTTTGTACCCTCCCTCCACTTGCAAATTCTGATGCTTACCCTTTCGTTTGTCTAATGGTCAATTTTGAGAGTAATGACTTAAATAAGAGATCAGCGAACATCAGTGTATATTTTAAGATAAGCCTGGCTATGCTTGCTGAATCCTAACTCTTCTTCTGTAGCTATCATAAGACAAACCCTACGTGGACACAGGACCTGCTGGAAATTGCTGATTACCTGTCAGAACAGATTGGCAATGACTGCACTGGGAACGAAGATCTCACCTACCTGATTCTGAGGGTATTTTCAGTTTTTTGTTTGTTGGTTTTGTATAATAGGCATCATTTCAGACGCACTTTTTCTGTCTGCCCCTCACTGCACCTTCTGAGCCCTGATTCTCTCTTGTTTATTTTCAATGTAGGTCATAGGAAATATTGGTAAAACCATGGAGCAACTAACCCCAAAACTTACATCTTCAGTCCTGAAATGTATCAGAAGTGAACAGCCATCCCTGGTGATTCAGAAGGCTGCCATCCAGGCCCTGCGGAAAATGGAGCTTAGTGATGAGGTAAGGGCCACAGAAGATGGCCGAAAATGACGAGTTGATTCAGATTGACAAAGACTTGGAATGAGATTCTAAATCTCACCATTCTACTGACTTTATTCTACTGCTCTTTAATTGCAAATTTCAATACACCTATTGACTGCCTGGGGCTTCCAGATGGCTCAGTGCTAAAGAATATTCCTGCCAATGTAGGAGACACAGGTTTGATCCCTGGGTGGGAAAGGTCCCCTGGAAAAGGAAATGGCAACCCACTGCACCCTTTCTTCTCTGGAAAATCCCATTTTCAGAGGAGCCTAGCAAGGTACAGTCAATGGGGTTACAAGAGAGTCAGACATGACTTACCAACTAAACAATTGACTGCCTAGCCATATGCAGACATGAGAAAAATAGTTGACCTTCCTGCTACTTCAGCAGGCGAAGTGTGATTTTTTTTACTACCTGCTGTCCTCTCACCAGACTGACCATCACTCCCATCTTTGGAAAACATGTCTGATTTTTTTTCCCCCAATTTCCCTAGACTAAGAGAGTCAAACTAGAACTAGCCCCCAAAGGTGGTGATGGTGATTCCACAGCTTTGCAGACAACCTGGCTTACTTATTAGCATCAAATTCTCCTGATTCCTTCTCACATTAACCCTCATATTGAAATAATTTATGTTAAAACATCTTTATCTTCAGTTAGTGGCAGATCTCCAACAAGTCATAACTTGGCCATAATTTGTATATTTTAATGCAATTGAATTCAGCATGCATATTTTTTAAGATTCTTTTTGATGTGGACTATTTTTAAAGTCTTTATTGAATTTGTTACAATATTGCTTCTGTTCTTTGTTTTGGTTTTTTGGCCACAAAAGCATTTGGGAACCTCAGCTGCCCAACCAGGGATCGAATCCACACCCCCTGCATTGGAAGATAAAGTCTTAACCACTGACCACCAGGGAAGCCCCTCAACATGCATTTGATATGTGTCTTCTGAGAACCCTTCCTGGAGCTGGTTGCTCTGGGTGAAGAAGGTTCAGTAACAGCATTTGAAGAATTAATAGAGAGAAATTCCACTTGCAAAATAAGATCAGGCATGTTTCCCAGACATGTTCCATGTTCTGACAGTGATGACAGTCTCATCTTTGGACTACAGGTCCGGGAAGTCCTTCTTCAGACTTTCCTCGATGACACCTCTCCAGGGGATAAGCGGCTGGCTGCCTATCTCATGCTAATGGGGAGTCCTTCCCAGTCGGATATTAGCAAAATCACCCAACTTCTCCCTCGGGAACAGAATGAGCAAGTGAAGAATTTTGTGGCTTCCCACATCGCCAACATCTTAAACTCAGAAGATCTGTATGTCCAGGAGTAAGTAAAGTCATTTTCATGCATCTGCCGCAAGGGGCTGAAATTCCAAACCTCAATTCTGATTTAGCCACTGCCTGCCCTTTAAGGCTGTTCTTTCTTCTGGAACCAACATCTGTGTGAAAGTGCAGCAGATCTGAGCCAAGCTTTGGGGGCAAATAAAACCCAAAGAGTTTGGTAGCGATTGGAAATCCACATTGACTTGGGAGTGAGAGAGTAACATGATGTATGTCAGCTCAAAATACTCTCCTTCTTTTTGTCTAGCTTGAAAAGCTTAGTGGAAGAAGCTCTGAAAAAATCTCAGCTTCCAACTATCATGGATTTCAAGAAATTCTCCCAGAGCTATCAGTTTTCCAAATCAATTTCTCTTCCATCCCTTGACCTGGTCTCAGCCAAAATCGAAGGAAACCTTATATTTGATCCAAACAATTACCTTCCTAAAGAAAGCATGCTGAAAACGACCCTCAAAGTCTTCGGATTTGCTTCAGCTGACCTCTTTGAGGTATGTGTGGTCCTGAAGCAGAGTCTTATGTCTTCTAGCCCATTCTGGCCTACATCATAAATAGGCAAGTCAAGGGAGCCGTGAGCCAGCTCCAAGAGGAGCAAGAATCATCAGGCAGTGATACCGTCACTTCTTCCCTCCACCCTCTTCTTCCTGCCTCCCCACTAGGGGCCATGTGGAGCACGACTCCTTGTATGAATGGAATTGCGATGTCTCAGAGAAGCCCTTACACCGTAAATCCAAGGATTCAAACCCCAAATTCACCCCCAAACCAGAATCTTCAGTTTAACTATGTATCCCCTCTGAACCTTAGCTGCCTCTTCCAGGAAACAAGCACATAATAGGTTTTGTCTTGCAAGATTCTGGTGAGATTTAAATAAGACAACTCCTGCCCAGTAGCATTCACCAAGTACTTGTTTAATAAATTGAGCATAAATAGGGGAATGGGAGATGGACAGACAACAGAGAAACCTGATGGTGTTTCTTGCCTGATTTTCTCTCTCAGATTGGTTTGGAAGGAAAAGGTTTTGAACCAACACTCGAAGCTCTTTTTGGGAAGGAAGGATTTTTCCCAGACAGTGTCAACAAGGCTTTGTACTGGGTTAACGGTAGAGTTCCTGATCGTGTCTCCAAGGTCTTGGTGGACCACTTTGGCTACACCAAAGATGATAAACATGAGCAGGTATATTCTACATATCCTCTCAAGGAAAGCTTTGGGTCTCAATGCGAAAATGTCCTTATCTAAGCCTGGAAATCATCAAAGCACTATCTAACCAAAACGACAACTATGGCTATTACTAACCAGTCCAGTGGGAATAAGAGGCAGTATCCTCTGCAGTGATGGGCCTTTTGGAGATTCAGTCTATCCAGAGTCCAGGCTCATTAGAGGCTCACTAGTATAATGATTAACAGTGTGAACTGTGGGGCATGGGTTTGAAATCTAACCTCACTCTCTTCAAGCTCTGCATACCTGGGCAAGTTGCTTGATGTTATATTTGTTTCCACATCCCCAGAATGCTAATAATAACTTATATCCTTCACAAGGATATTTAAAGACTAAATGAACTAAAGTATGTAAAAAGGTAAACAAAGCCCCTGACTCTTGTGTTGATTATTCAAGAAGCAGATACTATTATAATTTTGAAATTCATATTTTCACTATTATTAACTACTTTCTTTGGCTCTCACCCACATCTGTGCACTAGCTAATGCAGGCAGAATCCTCTTTGAAGTTGGCATAAGCCTCCACTTAAGGAGCAGAAAATAGATCGTGTGATCTGGACCATCTTATTCTTTAACTCTTTGCTGTCCAAAGCATGGCCCAGTCATCGGCATCACAGCAACCCTTGTTAGAAATGCAGGTTCTCAGGCCCTACTGGGCTCTATGGAATCAGAACTTGCATTTGAATGAAAACCCGCAAGTAACCAGTATACACATTTCAATTTGAGAAGCAGGGTGGTAATTTACTCCCCGATGCTCACCTCCATCTCCTAATTTACTCACCTCCACTTGAGGCTGAGGGTCTTTGATCTGTTTTGGGTCTCTCAATCACTCTTTCAGCATCAGTCTATGGAATTCTTATCTCTAAGAACTTACCTAGATCAGAGCTTCCCTAGATGAGATGTGTTTCAAGCTTTTGGCCAATGTGTACATCAGCTGTGCATTCCCAGGAAATCCCTAGTGTTTTCCTTTGTTGGAGGAGAGAAGGAGTAAGCAGGGGAGGGGATGGGGGACAGAGGATCTTCTAATCTTGGGGAGCCATAGGGATCCTGGCATGCTGGAGAACAGAGATCACCTATGCCTACATCATAGATCACTTGAATGCCTACATCATTCAAGAACAGTGTGGAAGCACCATTGTCCCTGACGAGACCTTAGTTTTTTGTTTTTTGTTGGTTTTTTTTTTTAATGTAGTTTGGAGGAGCTGTCTATCTTTTGATAAAAGGTGGGGGCCTGGTTTCAGTGTCTGCCCCCACGTCCCCACCATGAGAGTTTATGTTTAGGCTCATCACAGCTGCAATAGGGAGGTCCCACACCTTAACCTAAGGGTGTTTGACAGCACTCACACCTCACTAGACATTTTGTTGTTAAAATCCCAGGACATGGTCAATGGACTCATGTTCAACGTTGAGAAGCTGGTCAAAGATCTGAAATCCAAAGACTTCCCAGAAGCCAGAGCCTACCTCCGCATCTTGGGAGAAGAGCTTGGCTTTGTCAGACTCCACGACCTCCAGCTCCTGGGGAAGTTGCTGCTGAAAGGTGTTCATACCCTGCAGGGGATCCCCCATATGGTAAGTGGACCGTCATAGGATGATGGCTTAGCCTGGGCTCTTTTGAGATCTCCCAGACTCCCTTATGATCCCAGTCATGCAGACCAGAGAAAGTGCTTGCGCTTCCTTCAGAGAGGCAAGTTTGGCTTAGATGTCAGTGAAGAAAATTCCTGGATTCCTAAGGAATTGATAACATTTAGAAATTAAGCTATTCATCGTGTATCTATTAACAGCATTCATTTGTTCATGTGGAAAACAGTGTATCTCTCTACCTAGAGAGATACACTTTAATATTTAATATTAAATATTCCCTTTAATATTTAAATGATGAAGTGATTATGAAACAAAGTATGTAGAAAACTTCAGTCCCTTGTCTAAATATTCATAATTATTAGTTTATTTCAAAGGTAGAAAATATCCAAATATACTCCCTCGGATATATATAAAAGAGATCTCAAGTTATTTTCCAGAGGTGTTATAAAGAATAAACACTAATGCATACTGATATGTTCATCATCTAAATAGCTCGTCAGTTTTAGAAAACTGGTTTCACCATAATAAATTGTGCTGCAAGTATTCCAACACCAAATAATCAGAATTAAGTCATGCCATGCAATGATACTTAAAGTTCACAAATCTCAGAGGCCCAGAAATAGTCTGAAATGCTCTTTGAATCCCCAGTTGAAAATGACATGATATCTACCCAGGGAAAATTTTTGTATTCCAATTTGTTGAAATCAATAATCGTTCATCTTTATTTATTAAGCTATTCAGCTAATTAAAATATGCCAGTCTCTTTCACTCTGGATAAAGAAGAATAACTATTGTCTGACATGGGGGAGGCTGCATTTCGGAAAGTCTGCTTCAATGAGGCTTACTTTTACTCTCTCCTATATGATATATAGATTAAAGAGCTCGTAAGGAAAGGTTCAACAAGTGACTTGTTCCTTCACTACATCTTCATGGACAATGCCTTTGAACTCCCCACTGGACTTGGATTACAACTGCAAGTGTCCTCCTCAGGCATCATCACTCCTGGAATCAAAGCTGGAGTGAAACTAGAAGTAGCCAATGTAAGAATCTGTTCACTTTCCTCCAGGGCAGATGTCTTGTGCAATTTAAAAAGGTGTTTGAAATTCAAGGTGGAATCACCTCATTAACTTTTCTTTTTTTAATTTATTTTTAAATTTAATTGGAGGGAAATTGCTTTACAGTGTTGTGTTGGTTTCTGCCATACAACATCGTGAATCAGCCTTAATTATACATATATCACCTCCCTCTTGAACCTCTCTCCCCTCCCCCTACTCCACCCCTCTAGGTCATCACAGAGCACCAGGCTGGGCTCCCTGTGTTATACAGTAACTTCTCACCAGCTATCTATTTTACACATGGTAGTGTGTATGTGTTGATGAACATTAGGCTTCCACCAGGTTGCACCTAGCAACTTCTGCTCAGGCATGGCCATAACGTGAGAACTAAGTGTTTCGGTCATCTTTGTATCCTGTTATGCTTAATGTTAACTTGGGCACTTCCTGGTCCTGGGTATCAGTCTGGCCCTGAAGGACTGAGAACATGGCTTTTCCTCCCACAAACACATCTCAGTAACGCTTCCTCTGGTGTGAGCCATCCAGAGATTCTTCCCAGAAGTGGGAAGCTGGTTGGGGGAGTGGTGATCTGACTGCGGGGGACTGAGGTTATTGAACCAAGCTGATTAGGTCATTGTCTGACTTACAGATGCAGGCAGAACTGGTGACAAAGCCGTCTGTGTCTGTGGAGTTTGTGACGAACATGGGCATCGTCATCCCAGACTTTGCCAGGAGCGGGGTGCAGATGAACACCAACTTCTTCCATGAAACAGGCCTGGAGGCGCGAGTAGTTCTAAAAGCCGGGCAGCTGAAGTTCATCATTCCTTCTCCCAAGAGGCCAGTCAGGCTGTTCAGTGGCAGGTAATTCTTTCATTTAGATCTGACCAGCCAGCTTGATAGAAGAAATTATGACTGCAGGGTTTGGCCAAGCTACACAGTTGATTGAGAAAATTCAGGCCCCAATGGATCTTGATGGGAGGGGTGGGGAATGGGGTGAGAGAAGGTACTAGATTACCTGTCCTAGACTCACTGCATAATTACAGTTTCCTAGACATTTCATATTTCACTAAGCTGAGACTTCTGACCTACTGATTAACTAGTTGCTATTAGATTGTATTTTCTTGTGTGATTTCTTTTGAGAATGAAAAAAAAAAAACCAACATGCTAGCTATAGAGAAAACATCCTTGGGAAATGAACATTTTTCCCAAGAAAAATACATACTGATCTACAGTGGCAAAAGTGGACATCTACAGTGGATAAAGCATGAAAGTCCTAATCTACTGACTATGGAGGCAACCTCCTATTAGAGCTCCATGGTCCATAAAATCCTCAAAGAGGGATTTACCTTAGTGTTTCCATATTTTGGACACTTTTTAATTAATAATTATTATGTTCACTGAACTCTAACCCCCTGAATGCTTTGCAAGAGTGTTATCAAATATAAGACAAATGGAGACCATTTTACTCTCATTCTCTTTCTGCCTACACAATAAAACTTATATAAGGACACATTAATTTATCAATTCAAACATAGTGAGATAAGCAGGGACTGTCAAGTGAAGGTTGAGTTAGAGGACGCAGGAGAGGACCATGATGTTGTGTATTGTGGAGCCTGTGGCAGTTAGAGAAAGCATTCTGGAGAAAGCCACACTGCAGCTGATCCCTGGAAGCCGTGTGGGAGTTACCCAGACAAAAGAGAAAAGAATGAATGTTCCCAGGCAAAGAGAAAAGCACGTGCAGGGACCTGAAGGAAAAATGTGGTTCCAGGAACTACAAGAAAAGTTCCATGTGGTCAAGTGCATGGGAAATACAGTGAAAGAGGATATGAGAGGCGGCAGGGGTCAGCCTTGTGAGCCATCTTCAGGAGCGTGGGCTCTTCTGAAGGCAAAAGGGTTGAAAGTGGGTGTGTAAATGAAATAAGGTTGGTGTTTTAGAAAACTCTGACTCCGGAGTAGGAGATGGGTCGAGAGGAGGCATGGCCAGAGCAGGAAGATTGGTTACAACCGCATGCTGGGGGAGATGGTAGTGCTGCTCCTGAGGAGGGCAGACAGACAAAGCAATGAACTGACCCCAGAAATCCTTAGGAGGTGGGAACTTGGTGATTGACTGGATGCAGGGAGTGAGCAGGGGGGCAGGATGAGGAAAAAGAAGGAGTCAGGAGGAGTCAGAGGTGCTCGTCATTGAAATAGAGACTAAAGAAGCAAAGCAATTGGTGAGGGGGATAAGGACAAATGCCATTTTCAACACACTGGCTTGGAAGTCCTGGGAGACTGAGATACCCAGCTGTGGTCAGATCCATGGGTCTGAGCTCAGTGTGAAGGTCTGAACTATAAATACATATCTGGGCATCACTGGCACATAGAGGTTGTTGAAATCAAACAGTGATTCATGTAGAGTAAGGCATGAGGGACTAGGACAAGAACAGATAGAATATACACACGTAAAAGACGCATATGCCGCAGAGAGTGATAAGAGGTGACCAAAGCCATGAACGGTCACAGAAGCCCGGGAGCAGCCACAGGGGTGGATCACCCCACGGACGGGGCATCACTGGCACTTAGGGTTCCAGCCCACCAGCAAAGGTTGGTCTCAGCACACCCCTAAAATGAGAAAACAGCCCTGAGAAAAGAACATGGTATATCAAAGAGACCATCCTTAGGTGGAATCAGGACATTATGAAGTACTCTTGCACTTACTAATTTTTTAAGAGCATCCTGGGGAGGAGGATACCAGATATTTTCAGATCTAGTTCAGACTCTAAGGTCTTAATCTGGCCATTAGTGAGCAACTCTGCTGAATGTTCCCAAGAGATCAAAGAAGACAAAGCCGAAAAATGTCCATTGGAGGTGACTGGAGACGCTGATGAAGGCAGTTGCAGAAGCAGCAGGAGGGTGGCCGTCAGACCCCTGTTCAGGAGAAGGGTGTTGAATGAAAGTGGTGACTACAGAGGCAGACAGATTTCTTGATTGCAAGGGAGACAAGAGGGGGCTAGAAGGGCAGGAAAGGGGTGTGGAGTGTGTGTACACAGTGGGAAAAGAGACTTGAGTATGTTTAATGCTGGTGGAGAAAAGCTAGTGGAGAGGGATTTCAGGTGAAAAACAAGTCGGACACCTTTAATCTGCACTTTAGGAAGGAAGGGGCAGCCATGAAGTCAGGTCCCAGTGACCATTACTGACCTCTCTGAGTCTCTTTCATCTGTAAAAGGAGACTCTTAATTCCTACTGTCATGGAAACTACAGATAGGAAATGTGACCAACTTAGTGCAATGTCTTAGCGCAAATTGTTTTGGGAAATGTTAAGAGTCACAGGGTTGTTCGCCTTATTGATGTTCTTCTTACAGTTCTAGGTTTCTGAGTAAATCAAAGAATTTGAGGTGGATATGAACAGAGATAGGGAGCAGGGTAAGGGGGCATTTGCATTGGGAGAATCAGTGATGTTCATTTCAATGGCTTGAAAATAACTAGGTTTTTTTTCCCCTTCTTTGACTAGTAACACATTGCATTTGATCTCTACCACCAAAACGGAAGCGATCCCACCTCTCATTGAGAACAGGCAGTCCTGGTCAACTTGCAAACCTTTCTTCATTGGCCTGAACTATTGCATCACGGGTGCTTACTCCAATGCCAGCTCCACAGACTCTTCCTCCTACTACCCGCTGACTGGGGACACCAGGTCAGAAATGCTCAGTGTCTCTGCCCAGCATCTGCTCACCTCCTAGATTATGACCACCTCGCAGGGCTTCCCATGTGGTGCTAGTGATAAAGAAAATGCCTGCCAGTGCAGGAGACACACAGGCATGGGTTCCATCCCTGGGTGGGGAAGATCCGCTGGAGAAGAAAATGACAACCCAGTATTCTTGTCTGGGAAATCCCACGGACCGAGGAGCCTGCCGGGCTACAGTCCAGGGGGTCACCCAGAGTTGGACATGACTGAGCGTTCACGTGCAAGCAGGGCCAAGGAAGAACACTGTGTGTTGTATTGCCATGTGACCAGCCTCAGGAACTTGCTCTATGCCTTGGTTATTAGAACTGTGGTCCTTTGCCCTACACACCAGAAGGGTACCTACCTAACCTTTGTGGCTAGGTTTTGGCATCCTCTCAGGTGGAGAGGAGAGGGCAGTGTTGGAAGGTGAGGTGTCATAACGCCTAGGGAGGTCTTAGCTCCAAAAATAAACAAAGGAAATTTTATCAAACTCCCTCAAGGAAACTGTACCCACTGCCACTGAGAATCACTCCTTTAAAAGCATCTCTTTGTAGGTGGTGCCCCCTTTTTCTCCCTCATGCATTAGAGGAGGAGATCATAGACATATGCTGATTTGCTCCCAGTTCAGTATCCATGTTTCCATTATCTCCAGACACACTGGCAAGATCTTTCTTGAAGCCATTCCCACTCCGTGGCTTCCCTTGTGGCTCAGCTAGTAAAGAATCCGCCCTCAATGCGGGACACCTGGTTTCAGTCCCTGGGTTGGGAAGATCCCCTGGAGAAGGCAAAGGCTACCCACTCCAGTATTCTGGCCTGGAGAATTCCATGGACCTTATAGTCCATGGAGTCGCAGAGTCGGACACGACTGAGCGACTTTCACTTCACTTCCCACTCCTTATTCTCAGCTTTGCTGACTTAACCAGCCAACCTCTGCTGGTCCAAAAACCCCAGGCATCCTGGGATTTGCCCTTGCCTTGGGCTTTTGGAGGAAATGAAGGGACCTTAAAGATCATCATTAGTTAAGGACAAGAGACAGGGTTAAATAAGGACCAGATTTTTGTTGCAATTGGGGCCGAGTTGTTTTGGCGATGATATTATCATCACGAAGGCTCTAACATTATGCATCACGTGCATTGTAACATCTTTAGATTTGAACTGGAACTGAAGCCCACAGGAGAAGTGGAACAGTATTCTGCCAAGGCATTTTACGAACTACGGAGAGATGGTGAAGCCTTGGTGGACATGCTGAAGCTTGTAACTCAGACTGAAGGCAAGTATGCAGAAAAGGGCCCTTCCATCTCCGCCCTCAATCTCAAGTCCAGGACTCACAAGGAGAACGCATTTCGTTTAATGGATTTAACAAATAGTTACTGAGTGCTGGTTAAGTGTCAGGCCTGATCTAAGAGCTGAAAATAGAATAGTAAACAGAGATAAAGTCACTGTCTTTTGTGGAGTTTATAGTAAACAACCAAACAAGTAAATATTCAGAAGGTCAGATTTCTGCTGGGGAGAAGAGAGCACAGAGGGGCCTAGGGGATGTCAGGAGTGGCAGCCAGGAGAAAGGGTAGGGGAAGCCAGTGCCATATGGAATGAAAAGGGAAGCTCTCACTGGTAAAGGGAGCATAAACAAGAGGCCTGAAAGAGGTAAGGGGATAATGCACATGTAAAGACTGAGGGGCCAGCTGGTGCAAAGGTCCTGGGGCAGGTGCATGGCCTCTGTTTGAGGAAAAGGAAGGAAGTTGGTATGGCTGAATCAGAGATCAGGGAGGAAAACTATAGAAGATGAAGTCAGAGAAATAGGGGCAAGGCGAAGGATGGTCGTGTACGCTGTGTAAGGATGTTAGTTTTTACAATGAGTGAAGTAAGCTACTATTTTTTTTAATTGAAGTATACTTGATCTAAAATGTGTTACTTTCAGGTGTCTAGCAAAATGATTCAGTTATAATATATATATACACTTTTTCAGATTCTTTTCCATTATAGATTATTACAAGATATTGACTATAGTTCCCCGTGTTGTACAGAAGATCCTTTTTTAATCTCTTTTATACATAATACTGCATATCTGTTGATCTTAAACTCTTAATTTACCCATCCACCCCCTTTGTCCTTTGGTAGCCATAAGTTTGTTTTCTGTGAGTCTGTTCTATCAGTAAATTCATTTGTATCATTTGTTTAGATCCCACATGTTAGTGATATCGTATGATATTTGTCTTGCTTTGTCTGACTTATTTCAGTTAGAACAATAATCTCTAGGTCCATCCATGTTTCTGCATATAGCAATGTTTTACTCCTTTTTATGGCTGGGTAGTATTCCATTGTATGTGTATACCAGATCTTCTTTATCCATTCATCTGTTTGTGGACATTTAGGTTTCTTTTATGTCTTCACTATTGTAAATAGTGCTGCTATGAACATTGGGGTTCATGTATCTTTTCAAATTAGGTTTTGTGTCTAATTTGGGTGTATGCCCAGGAGTGGGATTGCTACATCATATGTTTATAATTTTTAGTTTTTTAGGGAACCTCCATACTATTCTTCATAGTGGCTGCACCAATTTATAGCCCCATCAACACAGTAGAAGGGTTCTCTTTTCTCCATATCCTATCCAGCATTTATTATTTTTAGACTTCTTGATAATGGCCATTCTGACCAGTGTGAGGTGACATCTCACTGTAGTTTAAAAACGAAAGGAAAACAAAACCCACAGGAAAGGGGGTACTCACAGGGGATATGGATGGAAAAAAAAGTCATTTAACAATTTTACAAGAGACATAAAATGGGTAAACCTGTGAACTGAAGGAAACCTGGGAATCTTGTGACAAAGAAGGGAGGAGCTGGGAGAGAGGCAGGCAGGGCATAGTGGCAGGGAGCCAGGAAGGATGTCATAGGCAGATCCTCATACGGAGATGTGTGCCTGACAGAGCCAAGCCTTTACTGATCCCTGAAGGTGCTAAGTGTTTCTCATGTCAGGCCCTTTGCACTTCTGATTTCCTCTGCCTGGACAGCTCTCCCCATAGGGTACAGCCTGGCTCAGCATCTTTCTCATTTTTATTTATTTATTTGGCTGTGCCAGGTCTTAGCTGCGGCATGCAAGATCTTTAGTTGCCACATGCGAACTCTAAGTGTGGCATATGGGATCTAGTTCCCTGACCAGGGATGCAACCTGGGTCCCCTACACTGGGAGCTTGGAATGTTAGCCAATGGACCACCAGGGAAGTCCCTCACCCTCTCTCTTCATTCAAGCCTCTGCCCACATATCCTCTTATCAGAGCTTCTCTGGCCACCACGCATGAAACAGCACATCTTCTGTCCTTGTCGGTCGTTTATCATCTTATCCAGTTTTACTTTTCATCTTAACATTTATTACCACCGGACATATGTACTTGCTTATTGTCTGTACACCTCCCACTGGAATGTCAGCTCCATGAGGACTGGGAATCCCAGTGCCAAGAGCAGTGCCTCGCCCATGATAAGTAATCAGTAAATATTTACAAGCTGAACACATGTCCAGGTACCCTAGACTTAAAAATTTAAGGTAAAATCCCTGAACTGTGTCCTCAGTTGAGTGCATTAAGTTCTGGAGGTTTCTCTGCCTTGTTCTCTTTTCTTCCTATACGGAGCTGATGAATACGTATCTTGACTCTTGTATGCTCTCCCAGGTGTGAAGCAGACCGAGGCTACTCTGCTGTTCAGATACAATCGGCAGAGTAAGACCTTGTCCAGTGAACTCCACATTCCAGATTTTGACGTTGACCTTGGGACAGTTCTCAAAGTTAGTTATGACCCTTCTAAGGAAAAGAAGTCTTACAAGCTCACCCTGGACTTTCAGAACAAGAAAATCACTGAGGTCACCCTCACTGGCCACATAAGGTAAGGAACTCTCCAGGGGGGTCTGGCCAGAGCTATGGACCCTCCTGTCTCTGCCCTTTCTTCCTTTTCAGCTTTAAAGCTGACCAGGCCAGGGGTACCCACAGTCCACAGTGCAAGGGACAGATAGAACCCTCATCATTCTGACTCTCTGCTCATGTCTGGTTGGACCGGCCTGACATTCACTGGTATTACTATTCATGAGGCACTGTGCTGGGCACTTTAATTATCTCAGCCCTCGTGATAAACTGCAAGGTAGGTATGAGTTTCTCTGTTTTATAGATGAGGGAATGGCAGCTCAAAGGGGTTAAATAATTTGGCCAAGACAGCAGAGATAGTAAGGGTAGAGCAGGATTCAGTTTTTGAAAACCTCTCCCCTACCTCCCTGGAAAGTCCTGAATTTGTGCCGAGTTAGCTTTAGAAGCTGAGAAGTTTAATCTCCGGTCACTTCTTTGAGCCATTCGTGTATCATGTTTTCATCACCACAAATAGAACCCGTGTTTCATCCTGCATATCTCCTTGGAATGAATGGAATCATTGATGTTGACCTTTTCTTTTTCAATAGCTATGACAGGAGGGAAGAAGGCAAAATCAAAGGTGTGATTTCCATACCCCGTTTGCAAGCGGAAGCCAGAAGTGAGATTCTCAGCCTCTGGTCTCCCTCAAAACTGCTCCTTCAGATGGACTCCTCTGCCACGGCTTACGGCTCAACAATATCCAAGAAGGTGGCGTGGCGTTATGGTGTGTATGTCTCTCCTACGTGAGCACACCCGAGAAGAGCTCCGTGTACTTGAGGGCAGTGCTAACAGCCATAGGTAGGGACTGACCTGGTGCTCTTGACAGCTATTTCCCATGTGTGTTTTCAGATGGAGAGAAGATTGAATTTGAATGGAACACAGGCACCAATGTGGATACTAAAAAAGCAACTTCCAATTTCCCTGTGGATCTCTCTGGTCTTCCTAAAAGCTTGCATACGTATGCCAATATTCTCCTGGATCGCAGAGTTCCTCAGACAGACCTGACTTTTCGGCACATGGGTTCCAAATTAGTTGCTGTGAGTACACATCAGCCAGTCAATAAATACACAGTGATAATTACATAGTCAACCCTACATTAGGTGAAAGAGAATATCCAATGATGGACAAGGTATGCTTCCCACCTCCAGGGAATTCCTGGGGAGAAAAAGAAGCATTGACATGCGCACTCTAGTTGTTTAGGTGTTAAGTCTTGTCCAACTGTTTTGCAACCCCATGTACTATAGCCCACCAGGCTCTTCTGTCCATGGGATTTCCCAGGAAAGAATACTGGAGTGGTTTGCCAACTCCAGGGGATCTTCCTGACCCAGGGATTGAACTTGCCTCTCCTGCATTGGCAGGCAGGTTCTTTACCACTGAGCCACCAGGGAAGCCCTTAATACGTGCCTAGTTACCCAGTTACATAAGGCTGTATGTTTTAAATACCAAATGAATACTAAGCAGAAGAGTTACCTGTGCCTAAGACATCACAGGGAACTTCAGCATACTGGCTAGAGGGTTGACTATGCTATGCATTCCTTTTATAAAATACAGGAAGAGATGAATTACTGCCAACCAAAATTAAATAATTTTTATGATTTATATTTTAACTTTGAGTATATCATCCTGCTTAATGATAGAAGTGTCAAATTTGGATTATCACCTAATGTGAACTGTGTTTGATGCCTGTCCATGCCCACTGCTTTTAAAACTCCTGTTATTTTGTAGGCAGCAAGCACCTGGCTCCAGGAGACATCCAGGAGTCTTCCTTACGGCCAGAATATACAAGATCAACTCAGTGGCCTGCAAGAGTTGTGCCTCCAGAAAATGAAATTGCCAAACTTCCACATCCCAGAAAACCTCTTCTTGAAAAGGTGAAAAAATGAACCAGAAAAATTTCTTGAACCATGAGACATAAATGGAAGATTTTACTTAGCGTGATTTAGGCCTTTTTTCAATTTACATTTTTAATGGAAGTGATGTGAGCATTTTATTAGTAACTGTAGCATGAATGCTATGGCATTTTTGCATTAGTAAATATGAGGTCAACCCGGTTAAAAAAAAAAAATCCTAAGAAAGTACTTAGGAGATTCTAGTACTCCGTCCCTAAGATGTTTCACAGGTTATGAAACGCATTTGCAGGTAAGTGATTGTGTCACTGTAAAAACAAGAAAAACTATGACTTGGTAAAGAACCTGCCTGCTAATCAGGAACTGTAAGAGATTCCAGTTCTATCGCTGGGTCGGGAAGATTCCCTGGAGGAGGGCATGGCAACCCACTCCAGCATTCTTGCCTGGAAAATACCATGGACAGAGGAGCCTGGCAGTCTACAGGGTCGCAAAGTGTCAGACATGACTGAAGCAACCTAGCCCACACAACTATGACTTAGACGGATGGTAGTCATAAGGACACAGCTCTTGGAAGGGATTTGAATGAATCTGAGTGTTTGATAGGTAGGGATTAAGACCAAGAACTCCAGGCCCTGGGAAGAGCATGAGCAGCGTGCAGTACTGGATTGAGAATGGGACACCTGCACTGTTGTTTGAAAGGTCAGAAGGCAGCGAAGTTCTTGCCGTCTGACTGTGGGCACTGTCTTTGCTCTTCATTTCAGTGACGGTCGGATCAAATACACCTTGAACAAGAACAGTATGGAAATTGAGATCCCATTGCCTTTTGGTGGCAAATCCTCCGAAGATCTAAAGATGTTCAAGATGATTCAGACTCCAGCCCTCAACTTCCAGCCTCTGGGATTCCACCTGCCATCGCAAGAGTTCCAAATCCCCACTTTTACCATCCCCCACTTGTATCCACTGCGGCTGCCCCTCTTGGGTGTGCTAGACCTCTCCACAAGTATCTACAGCAACTTGTACAACTGGTCTGCCTCCTATACTGGCGGCAACACCAGCACGGACCACTGGAGCCTTCAGGCTCAGTACCACGTGAAGGCAGATTCTGTGGTCGACCTGCTCTCCTACCACGTGCAAGGTGAGCCATGCTCACAGGGAGGGTCACAGAACAGCTTCGCTCCATGTCCCAGTGGGAGAACCTCCTTTAGGAAGGGAAAAACTTCCTTACAGATATTTTTCTTGCTACCTGGAACCCTGTTCTTTTATTATTATTATTATTTTTAATTGAAGGATAATTGTTTTCCAATATTGTGTTGGTTTCTGCCAAACATCGACATGAATTGGCCATAGGTATGCCTATGTCCCCTCCCTCTTGAACCTCCCTCCCACCTCCCTTCCCACCCCTCCCCTCCAGGTTGTTACAGAGCCCCAGTTTGAGTTCCCTGAGTCATACGGCAAATTCCCATTAGCTGTCTGTTTTACATATGGTCATGTATATGTTTCCATGTTACTCTCTCCATATATCTCCACCCTCTCCTTCCTCCCCCTCCACCACCTTGTTCATAAGTCTGTTCTCTATGTCTGTGTATCCACTGCTGCCCTGCAAATAGGGAACCCTATACTTTTTCTTTCCTACCTTTATCCCTCCCTGCCTCTCTTCTTTTGGAAATATTTATTAAACACATATGTATCAAGTATCCTACTAGGCAGTAAGAGAGAAAATGAACAGATAAACTAGCAGTTAGATTTCAGTGTGAAAGATGCTGTGATACAGTCTAGGTATAAAGTGGAGGCACTTGAAAGGGAAACCCAGCAAGGTCTGTGGTAGTCAGGGAGGGCTTCTGGGAGGAAGGCCTTTTGCTGTCAGATTTTATGCTCATACTACAGATAGAGGAGACTGTGGCACAACTGACCCAGACCAGTGGGACTTTATTACTGAAAGCCTTTCACCATAGAAATTGTTCTGGAGATGCATGACTTCATTTAATCAGTGTGTTTTGGTTTTTATGCTAGGATCTGGAAAAACAGCGTATGACCACAGGAATACACTCACGTTATCAGGTGATGGGTCTCTACACCACAAATTTCTGGATTCAAATGTCAAATTCAATCATGTAGAGAAAAGGGGAAACAGTCCGGCCTCAAAAGGTCTGCTAACATTTGATGCATCCAGTGCCTGGGGTCCACAAATCTCTGCGTCAGTCCATTTGGACTCAAAGAAGAAAGAGCATTTGTACGTCAAGGAAGTCAAGATTGACGGACAGTTCAGAGCCTCTGCATTCTATGCTAAAGGCGCATATGACCTGTCTTATCACAGAGATCCTGCCACGGGCCAGCTCACTGGAGAATCCAACCTGAGGTTTAACTCCTCCTACTTCCAGGGCACCAACCAGATAACAGGAAGGTACGATGATGGCACTGTCTCCATTACCTCCACCTCGGATCTGCAAGATGGCCTTGTGAAAAATACTGCTTCCCTGAAATATGAGAACTATGAGCTGACACTGAAATCTGACACCAACGGGAAGTATGAGGACTTTGCCACTTCAAACAAAGTGGATCTGACCTTCTCTAAGCAGAATGCATTGCTCCGTTCTGAGTATCAGGCTGATTACAAGTCACTAAGGTTCTTCACCCTGCTTTCTGGATCTCTAAATTCTCACGGCCTTGAGTTAAATGCCGACATCTTGGGCACTGACAAAATTAATAGTGGTGCTCACAAGGCAACACTCAGGATTGCCCGGGATGGAATGTCCACCAGTGCAACGACCAGCTTGAAGTATAGTCCCCTGGTGCTGGAGAATGAACTCAACGCGGCAGTCAGCCTCTCTGGGGCATCTCTGAAATTAACATCAAACGGCCGCTTTCGGGAACACCATGCGAAATTCAATCTAGATGGAAAAGCTGCCCCCACAGAGGTGTCGCTGGGAAGTGCTTATCAGGCCATGATTCTGGGTGTCGACAGCAAAAACATCTTCTACTTCAAAATCAACCAGGAAGGACTCAAGCTTTCAAATGACATAATGGGTTCATATGATGAAATGAAACTTGACTACACAAACAATCTGAACGTTGTAGGGTTCTCACTGGACTTCTCTTCCAAACTTGACAACATTTATAGCTCCAACAAGTTTTATAAGCAAAATTTTAATCTACAGTTACAGCCCTATTCTCTGGTAACTACTTTAAACAGTGACTTGAAATTCAATGCTCTGGATATGACCAACAGTGGAAAATTAAGGCTAGAACCTCTGAAGCTGAATGTGGGTGGAACCATAAAAGGAGCCTACCAAAATGACGAAATAAAACACATCTACACTCTTTCTTATGCTGACTTATCTGCAAGCTATAAAGCAGACACTGTAGCTAAGGTACAGGGAACAGAGTTTAGCCATCGGCTCAGCACGAACATTGCTGGGCTTGCTTCAACTGTGGACATCAGTACAAGCTACAATTCAGACTCCCTGCATTTCAGCAATGCGTTCCGCTCGGCAGTGGCCCCATTTACAATGACCATCGACACACATACAAATGGCAATGGGAAGCTGGTTCTCTGGGGACAACACACGGGGCAGCTGTACAGCAAATTCCTGTTGAAAGCAGAACCTCTGGCCTTTACTTTTTCCCATGATTATAGAGGATCCACAAGTCACCATCTCACGTCCAGGAGGAGCATCACCACTGCTCTTGATCACAAAGTCAGTGCCCTACTCACTCTGGCCGAGCAGACAGGCAACTGGAAACTCAGGACCCGGTTGAACCAAAATGAATACAGCCAGGACTTCAGTGCTTACAACACAAAGGACAAAGTTGGTGTTGAGCTCAGTGGACGAGCCCTGGCTGACCTCACTCTGCTGGACTTCCCTATTGCAGTGCCTCTTGTACTCAGCGAGTCCATCAACGTCATCGACACTTTAGAGATGAGGGACTCTGTTGGTCAGCCCCAAGAATTCACTCTTGTTGCTTCCGTAAAATACGATAAGAACCAAAATGCTCACACCATCCATCTCCCATTCTTTAAATTCCTGCCAAAATATTTTGAGAAGACTCGGGTAGTAGTTATAGGTGCGCTGGAGGCTGTACAGAAAGAACTGAAGCGCACCCATATTGATCAGCACGTGAGGAAATGCATGGCAGCCTTGGACAGACTCTCACAGCAAGTTAGTGATTATCTGAGCACGTTCAATTGGGAGAGACAAGTTTTGAGTGCCAAGGAGAAACTAACTGCTTTCACAGAAAATTATAGAATGACAGAAAATGACCTGCAAATTGTATTAGACAATGCCAAAATCAACCTTAATGAAAAACTGTCTCAGCTGCAGACATATGTGATACAATTTGATCAGTATATTGAAGATAATTATGATTTGCATGATTTTAAGACAACTATTGCTAAGATTATTGATCAAATCATTGAAAAATTGAAAATTCTTGATGAACATTATCATATCCATGTCAATTTAGTAAAAAAAATTCATGATCTGTATTTTTTTATTGAAAATTTTGATTTTAACAAAGTTGGAAGTAGTACTGCATCTTGGATTCAAAATATGGATACTAAGTATCAAATAAGAATCCAGATACAAGAAAAATTGCAACAGCTCAAGGTACAGATTCAGACTGTAGACATCCATCGCCTTGCTGAAATGTTCAAACAGCAGGTTGAAGCTGTTGACATCAGAGTGCTTTTAGGTCAGTTGAGAACTACGATCCCATTTCAAAGAATAAAGGAAATTATTGAGCATGTCAAATACCGTGTTACAAGTCTTTCTGAAGGTTTTGAAGTAACTGAGGAAATCAATGCTTTCAGAGTCATGGTCCATGAGTTCATTGAGATGTATAAAATAGATCAACACATTCAGGTTTTAATGGATAAATCAGTGCAGTTGGCCCAACAATATAAGCTGCAGGAGACTGTTCAGAAGCTAAGCAGTGTCCTACAGCAAGTCAAGATGGCAGAAATTGTTGAAAAATTGATCGGGCTTACCGACAATGCTCTCAAGCAGCTTGAAGCATTGTCTTTTAATCAATTCCTTGAAGAAGTAAACAGATTCCTTGACATGTTGGTAAAAAAATTAAGGTCATTTCATTACCACCAGTTTGTAGATGAAACCAATAACAAAATTCATGAGGTGACTCAGCGAATCAATGATGAAATTCAGGCCCTGGAACTCCCACAGAAAGCAAAGGCACTCAGACTGCTTGTAGAGGATGCTAGGATTGTGGTCTCAACCTATCTGGAAAACCTAAAGACCACCAAAATCACCTTATTCTTGGATTGGTTACAGGAGGCTCTAAGTTCAACATCTGTAACTTACATGAAAGCAAAATTTCAGGAGACCCTGGAAGATTTTCGAGACCGAGTATATCAAATGGATGTACGTCAGGAACTCCAGCGGTGCCTGTTCCTAGTGGGCCAGGTTTACAACACACTCATCACCTACATTTCTGACTGGTGGGCTCTTGCTGCTAAGAACCTTACTGACTTTGCAGAACAGTATTCGATACAAGACTGGGCTGAAAACCTGAAAACATTAGTAGAAAAAGGGTTCACTGTTCCCGAAATCCAGACCACCTTTGGGACCATAACTGCCTTTGAAATCAGTCTTCGTGCCCTTCAGGAGGCTACATATCAGACTCCTGACTTCACCATTCCCCTGACAGATCTGAGGATCCCATCCTTTCAGATCAACTTCAAAACACTGAAGGATGTGAAAATCCCATCCAGCTTTTCCACGCCAGAATTTACCATCCTTAATACCCTCCACGTCCCTTCCTTTACAGTTGACTTCGTAGAAATAAAAATAAAGATCATCAGAACCGTTGACCAGATGCTGAACAGTGAACTGCAGTGGCCAGTCCCGGAAGTATACCTGGGGGATCTGAGTGGAGTAGATACCATTCTTGCTGGAATCACTGTGCCAGACTTCCATTTACCGGAAATCACTATTCCAGAATTTGTCATCCCGAATCTTAACCTTACAGATTTTCAAGTTTCTGACCTTCACATCCCAGAATTCCAGCTTCCCCATATCTCACACACAATTGAAATACCTGCTTTTGGCAAGCTGTTCGGCATTCTGAAAATCCAGTCTCCCTTTTTCACATTAGATGCAAATGCTGACATTCAGAATGCAACAGCTTCGGAAAGCCAGGCGGAGATCGAGGCTTCCATCATTGCCAAAGGAGCATCCAGATTAGAAGTGCTCAATTTTGATTTTCAAGCAAAAGCACAACTTTCGGACCCTACGATTAATCCACTGGTTCTGAAGGAATCTGTGAGGTTCTCTAGCAAGTACCTGAAGACAGAGCATGAGAGTGAGATGCTCTGGGTTGGAAATGCTATCGAGGGAAAGTCAAACACAATGGCAGGTATACACACAGAAAAAAATACACTGGAGCTGAGTAACGGTGTGCTCATCAACATAAATAATCAGCTTACCCTGGACAGCAACACAAAGTACTTCCACAAATTGAACATCCCCCAGCTGGATTTCTCCAGCCAGGCTGACCTGCACAGTGACCTCAAGACCCTGTTGGAAGCTGGACACATAGCATGGGCTTCTTCTGGAACAGCATCCTGGAAATTGGCCTGCCACGAATTCTCAGATGAGGGAACACATGAATCCCAAAGTAGCTTTACTGTGGAAGAGTCCATCACTTCCTTCAGATTGTCTAATAGGATCAACAGCAAACACCTAAGAGTGAACCAAAAAATACTGTATGAGTCTCGATTCCTCAACTTCTCTAAATTTGAAATCCAGTCACAAGCTGAATGCCAGCATGTGGGTCGCAGTGTTCTAACTGCTAAAGGCCTGGCACTGCTTCAAGAGGGGAAGGCGGAGATAACTGGCAACCATGATGCTCATTTAAATGGGAAAGTTGTTGGAACTTTGAAAAATTCTCTTTTCTTTTCAGCACAGCCATATGAGATGACTGCATCCACAAACAATGAAGGGAACTTAAGAGTTAGCTTTCCATTAAAACTGACAGGGAAGATAGACTTTCTGAATAATTATGTACTGTTTCTGAGTCCTAGTACCCAGCAAGCCAGTTGGCAAGCAGGTGGCAGGTTCAATCAATATAAGTACCATCAAAATTTCTCTGCTGGCAACAATGAGAAAAGCATCAAAGCCCACATAGGAATAAATGGAGAAGCCAACCTGGATTTCTTAAACATTCCTTTAACAATCCCTGAAATGACTCTACCTTACACAAAGCTCACAACTCCCCAGATGAAAGAAATCTCCTTATGGGAAAAGACAGGCTTGAAGGATTTCTTGAAAACAACAAAGCAATCATTTGATTTAAGTGTAAGAGCTCAGTATAAGAAAAACAAAGACAAGCACTCCATCCCAGTTCCTCTGGATGCCTTCTACACACTCATCCATCGTAACATCAATTCCTTCTCCAGGCTTTTTGAGAGAGTCAGAAACCAGGCACTAGATTTTTTTATCAAATCCTATAATGAAGCAAAAACTACATTTGATAAGTACAAAGTTGAAAAATCCCTTAACCAGCAACCCAAGATCTATAAAATTCCTGGATACACTATTCCAGTTGCCAACATTGAAGTGTCTCCCTTCACAGTGAAGATGTTAACATTTGAGTATATGATCCCCAAAGAGATCAGCACCCCCAGCATCACTGTCCTGGGTTCTGGCATCTACGTACCCTCATACACATTAGTCTTGCCATTCTTAGAGCTGCCAACCCTTCATGTCCCTAAGGAACTTTCTGAGCTTTCTCTTCCAGAGTTCAAGGTATTGAGTACCATAAACAAAATTTTAATTCCAGCCCTGGGCAATATTACCTATGATTTTTCCTTTAAATCAAGCGTCATCACACTGAATACCAATGTTGGTCTTTATAACCAGTCAGATATTGTCGCTCATTTTCTTACTTCATCATCTTCTGTCATGGACGCACTGCAGTACAAATTAGAGGGCACCTCAAGTTTGACAAGGAAAAGAGGACTGAAGTTAGCCGCAGCTTTGTCCCTGAGTAACAGATTTGTGGAGGGCAATCATGACAGTACCATTAGTTTCACCAAGAAAAATATGGACGCATCAGTGATGACAACAGCAAGAGTCCAAATTCCAATTTTGAAAATGACTTTCAAGCAAGAGCTTCATGGGAATACCAAGTCAAAACCTGCTGTCTCTTCAGTCATTGAATTAAAGTATAATTTCAATTCCCCCAAACTGCTCTCTGCTGCTATGGGAGCAGTTACCCACAAGCTCACCTTAGAAAGCCTCACCTCTTACTTTTCCATTGAGTCATCTACAAAAGGAAGTGTTGAGGGTTCTTTTGGTTCACAGGGATATTCAGGGTCTCTTGCCAGTGAAGCCAGCACTTACTTGAATTCCAAGGGCACCAGATCTTCTGTGATACTGCAAGGAGCCTCCAAAGCAGATGGTCTCTGGGACCTCAAAGTAAAAGAAAATTTTGCCGGAGAAACCACACTCCAACGCATATATACCATCTGGGAACAAAATATAAAAAACCACTTAGCGCTAGGGGGCCTCATTTTAACATCTGGAGAGCATACAAGCAAAGCCACCCTGGAGCTCTCCCTGTGGAAAATATCAGCTCTTGTTCAGGTCCGTGCACATCAGCCCGGTTCCCTCCTTAAAATCAATTACCTTGGCCAGGAAGTCTCCTTGAATGTTAACACTGAGAACCAGAAAATCAGCTGGAAAAGTCAGGTCCAGGTTCATTCTGGGTCTCTCCAGAACAATATACAGCTCTCTAACGACCAAGAAGTGGCTCGCTTTGACATGGCAGTCTCCTTAGAAGGGCACCTACGGTTCCTCAAAGATACTGTCCTACCGGTTTATGACAAGAGCTTATGGGACCTCCTAAAGCTGGATGTCACCACCAGCCTTAATAGGAAACAGTATCTCCGTGCTGCAACTGCCGTCATATATACCAAAAACCCCAATGGTTATCTTGTCTCTATCCCCATGCAAGAATTGGATGATAAATTCATTATTCCTGGACTGAAACGAAATAATCAAAATTCCGTTTATGTCACACCTACATTCCAAGTCCCCTTTACAGATCTTCAGGTTCCATCCTACACACTTGACCTCAGTGAAATAGAAATCTACAAGAAGCTAAGTACTCTTCCATTGACCTTCAACATATCAACTCTACCCAAAGTAAAATTCCCCAGAGTTGATGTGTTAATACAATACTCTAAACCAGAAGCCTCCTCTGTTCCCTTTTTTGAGATAACTGTGCCTGCATCTCAGTTGACTGTGTCCCACTTCACCCTTCCCAAAAGTATTTCAGTTGGCAGCACTGTTCTGGATCTAAACGCAGTCGCCAGTAACATCGCAGACTTTGAGCTGCCGACCATCACCGTGCCTGAGCAGACTCTTGAGATTCCTTCCATGAAGTTCTCTGTACCTGCTGGAATTCTCGTTCCTTCCTTTGGAACACTGACCACACGTTTTGAGGTGGCCTCGCCCTTGTATAACACCACTTGGAGTGCTGGTTTGAAAAACAAAGGAGATCATGTTGAAACATTCCTTGATTCCACATGCAGCTCAACCATCCAGTTCCTGGAATATGACCTAAATGGTAAGGAAATTTCCTGACTCCCCGCCCCACCCCCCACACACAGGCTGTCTTTTTTTTTTTTTTTTTAAGACTTTGCTTCTATTTGGCTGTGCTACCTGGAGTTTTCTGTAGTTGTGGCGGGTGAGGGCTCCTCTCTAGTTGTGGCGTGTGGGCTTTCATTGCAGTGGCCTCTCTCGTTGCAGAGCATGTGCTTCAGTTGTCGCAGTTCCCGGGCTCTAGAGCTCAGGCCCAATAGTTGTAGTACACAGGCTTCGTTGCTCCTTGCCATGTGGGATCTTCCCAGATCAGGGATCAAACCCATGGTTCCTGCACTGGCAGCTGGATTCTTTACCACTGAGCCACCAGGGAAGCTCCCCCACCCTCTGCACATGCTGTATTTCTTCAATGAGAGTTGCAAATAAATCATTATGTATTTAGATAGGACTTGAGGCAAAGCTGCTGTCTATAGCAAAATTTAAAAGAGGCAGGAAGGAGATACATTTATACTCCATGTGTGAAAACCATCCTGTTGAAAACCTACTGACATTCTACAGAAATAGTTTCAGAGAATATAGGTGTTTCTGTAATCATTTTAGGACAAATAAGGTCTCCTTCTATTTTTTTTTTCAAATGAGGACTGCATGTTACAAACACATAAGATATATAGTTAAGATAGAATTCTCTGTTTTCACAAGGAAAATATTTATATCCTGCAGTTGCTAATCTAATGAAATATAAAATCTGTCCCATACAGTTGTAGGAACACACAAAATCGAAGGTGGCATGTTAGTGTATAAGACTAACGCATCATTTGCACACCGTGACTTCAGTGCAGAATATGAAGAAGATGGCAAATATCAAGGACTTGGGTAGGGAACTTTTAATTTCATCTTTTTTCCAGTCATTGTCTGCCATCTCCACCTCCTTTTCGTGAAGGCCCATCTGTTTCTTGGGGGGGTTTGGGGTGTTTTTGCTTTCAGGTACTGGAATGGAAAGGTTGACCTTAACATCACCAGCCCAACATTAACTGATGTCTGTCTGCACTACCAAGAAAGTGAGAACCACTTCTCCTCATCAGTAGCCTCCCCAGCCATAGGCACTGTGGTCATCGACATGAAAAACATTAGCAATACCTTATTGGGATGGAACCTCTACTACCGCCCTCAGGTGAGTCCCATATAGTGGTTTACACGTATCAAGAGCAAACATGGAATATGGGCAGATAAATTGAAGTCCAAAACCAGGTAAAACACAAGCAATGAACTGGTTAAACTTCTCTTCTGAGGAACTATTCTCCAGAAAGTGTTAGGAGTCTTTCGTTGATTGTATGAAATGCATATGTGACTTCCTATTACCACTATTACTTTATTACATTTGGGTAATTCTAGAAAGATGAGAGTTTTGCCTCATCATCTAAATCATGGACAAACTCTGCTGTATGCTGAGTACATTTTTCAGATTGGGGCATCTGGAGTATTTGAGGCTTCAGAATTCTTCCCCACGATAGGATTGTTAGGTGAGATATGCCAAATTCCTCTCACCTACCATACAAGTTCTGCTGGGGACAAATCAAAGATGCCATTAGTAGAGAAGAGGAAATAATCAGGTTCTATTATTAAAGTTTGTCATAGGCTTGGAGGATGGATGGCACCTGATATTGGTCTTCTAGGTCTCTCTTAGATGGACTCTGGACATTTTTCATTTTTGTTACATCTTCTCTGAATTAGTGTTTTCCTGGGTTTTTTTTTTTCCTCCCCATTCTCTCCTTCCTCCTCCTCCCTCTTCCTCCACTTTCTCCTCCTCTTCTGATCTTCAGTCCTAGAAAAGCCTTGATGTTAAATGTCACTGTACAAATGCTGTACATAATTTTATCCTCTCTGGGGCATGTGTTAAAGAGGAATTAATGAGTGTATTTGCTTAACCATAAGACAAACACATATGAAAGATATGACATGTGAAAGATAAATCTCCATCAGAATATGAAAGATCCTCTGATCTTTACTTTTAATTGCTAATGAAGTTTTAATGTAGTGTATTATGTAATCAGGATAATTGAAAACATTTTCCTTTAATCCTTTTCTGCTGGTCGTAGGCCTCTCCAGATAAAATACTCAACATATTCAAAATTGTGTTGAGAGTCCTGGAATTGGATGATGAAGTTCAGATCAAAGCTAACTGGGAAGAAGGAGCAATGTCAGAGTTGCTAAGCTCGCTCAAAGACAGTGTGCCCAGGGCCACGGGAGCCCTTTATGACTATGTCAACAAGTACCACCAAGAGTACACGGGACTTGATCTGAAAGATGCTTCTTTAAAACTGAGGAGAGGCCTGCAGGACAGCGCTGATCAGGTGTATCAAGGGGCCATGAGGCAGATTGATGAAGTAGACATGGAGCTCCAAAGGATGGTCAGAGGCACCACTGAAACCTACCAGCAATGGAAGGACAAGGCCCAGAGTCTGTACCAGCAACTGCTGGCTCAGGAGGACCACAGTGGTTTCCAGAGACTCCAGAAGAAGGTGTCAGACAGCTTAATAGGAGTCACTCAGGGATACAGCGTGACAGTCAAGCGTGCAACTGACTTGCTCATTGATCTCCTGAATGTAACCAGATTCCAGCTCCCAGGAAGAGCCAGGAACTACACTGCAGATGAGCTCTGCACTGTGGTCATACAGAAAATAGCAAAGCGACTGTCCCAGGTACATTCAAATATCCATAATGGGTTACATATACTGTTTTCCTATTTACTATACCTGATTGAAGAGTCTGAATTATACAAGGACCTAAACAATAAATTTTCTTTTACATCAATGCACAATCAACTAATAAGTATGGTCTTGGAGTATGTGAAAATGTCTATATTTTTCTCACAAGAGATCCAAAAGGCACTTAGTTACCTCCAATCTACCATGATGACAGAGATGCTAAGTGATCTTCAGAGGTCTCCACAAGACACTTTCCAAGAGATAGAAAGGGAACTTAAATGCTTCAAGGAGAAGAAATTGACTGATTTCATTAATCAAACCCTACAGAATATCAATACAATCTTCGACATATACATTTCATTTGTTTTTAGATTCCTGAAAGAAAACCTAGACTATAACTTTGTTGAGTTTAATGAACTAATCCAAAACAAACTTCAGGTAGCTTCTCAAGAGTTACAGCAGCTCCATCAGTACGTGCAGGCCCTTCACCAAGAATATTTTGATCCAACTACAGTTGGCTGGACAGTGAAATATTATGAATTTGAAGAAAAGATCATCAACCTGATCAAGAACCTAGTAGATGTCCTTAAGGACTTCCATTCCAAACACGCTGTCGGTGCTGCTGATTTTGCTTCCCAACTCTCAAGTCAGATTGAAACATTGATACAGAAATATTTGCAGGAGTATCTTAGAATCCTTGCCAATGCAGAGGAAAGGGGGAAAGAGAAGATTACAGAGCTTTCTACCAGTGCTCAGGAAGTAATTAAAAGCTGGGCTGTTGCAGTGAAGGAAATCATTTCTGATTACCACCAGCAGTTCACATATAAACTACAGGAGTTTTCAGACCAGCTCTCTGATTACTGTGAAAAATTCATCTCTGCGTCTAAAAGATTGATTGACCTGTCCATTCAAAACTACCACATGTTTCTGAACTATATCATGGAGTTACTGAAAGAGCTACAATCAGCCACAGTCAATGACATGAGCCCCTACATAAAGGTTGCTCCAGGAGAGTTTACTATCACCTTCTGAGTTTTTATAGCAATTCTTCAATTAGACTTTCACATAAGTAGGGAAAAAACTCAAACCGTATGCATTAATATAACTTTTGACCAAGCCAGTCCTGTAACAGGCAGCTGGATCCAAGCAGAAGCACGTATGAACTGGACCTGCACTGAAACTGGCATCCGTTCTCTGAAAGTCTCTGAACTCTGGGGAGTGACATTTTTTGCAGGTTCAAGAAAACCAGGATCTGAGTTATTTTGCTAAACTCTGGGAGAGTAAGAACAAATAAATTCTTTATCGTGTATCCTAACACTCATCGTGATTCATTCGCATTGAAAGATAGAGAAAATGAGAGTATTTATTCAACTGTCTGACATTTCAAAACCTCTGGAACACATACTGTTTTGAGTGATAGGGGAAAAGGAGAATTTAAGAAGGGACATGTTTTGCCACCTGAAAGGAAGTAACTGATCTCAGAGAGTGTATTTGCCAAGTGAGAATGAAAAATTATTTGCAGAAGCTTTCACATAATTTGATCCACAGGAGCATCTCATTATGTGATACACAGTCTTCCTCAGCCATCAGTCTGCATTTGCCAGGCAAGGCTCTCTGCTAGGCTCTGAGATAAATCACCAGGCCCTTTATTTCACTCCCCTGCCAGGAATGGAGAAGGAATGGCTACGAAGTCCTAGCCCCCAAGGACCTCATGGTAGTAGGGACCCTAGAGGCTCCCTGAAGCTTGGCCAGGACCCATTCATGGCTGAGGAGGAAAGGGTAGGAGAGGAGGCATGGGCATAAAGCATACATTTATGCTGTTGAGTTTCTTTATTTCTCCAAACTTCATATCCAACCATCCTAAGTGTAATCAAAACCCAAGTGTTTCCCTTGCTTCATCCACTCACCTCAAACTCTGATCTTACACACTGCCAACATCCAGTCAGGGACTTCCCAGGTGACCACGTGGTAGGGAATCTGTCTGCCAATGCAGGGCACATGGGTTCGATCCCTGGGTTGGGAAGATCCCTTGGAGAAGAAAATGGCAACCCACTCCAGTATTCTTGTCTGGGAAATCCCATGGACACAGGAGCCTGGAAGGCTACAGTCCCTGGGGTCACAAAAGAGTCAGACACGACTTAGCAACTAAACAACAACATCCAGCCAGAGCATCCAAGGTGAGCTCTGGTGAAGGAAGGCTAGAAGCTGATATCATCGGGAAGGGCAGCTATAACATTCATTTCAATGGCACTTGAGGACAGAGGAAGGGTGTGACCATTGGAGAACAGGAAATTGCAGACTCTCACCCCTTCTGCTAAGTCACTTCGGTCGTGTCTGACTCTGTGTGACCCCATAGATGGCAGCCCACCAGGCTCCCCCATCCCTGGGATTCTCCAGGCAAGAACGCTGGAGTGGGTTGCCATTTCCTTCTCCAATACATGAAAGTGAAAAGTGATAGGGAAGTCACTCAGTCGTGTCTGACTCTTCGCGACCCCATGGACCGCAGCCTACCAGGCTCCTCTGTCCATGGGATTTTCCAGGCAAGAGTACTGGAGTAGGGTGCCATCGCCTTCTCCGCTCACCCCTTCTACACGAGGCCTATTTGGAAAAGGCCCTTCTAATTCCCAAATACCTGCAACCTGTACCATTCTTTCATAAAGCCTTCACATTTCCTTCTTGAAGGCTACTCTTAAAATGCACAAGCATTAAGAAACACATTAGCCTCTCGGTACCTTTGCAGGATTCTTCTGTCTATAACTGAGGAGCCAAAGAGAGTCACAGGGAGGTAGAATACATCTGGATCTGATGCTAAAAGAAAGTCTTTTGGCCAGTGGATCAATGGATGGATGGATGGATGTGTGGGCAGATGAATGAGTGGATGGGGTGGATGGATGGAGATCATTGAATCAATGAATGACAGAATAAATGAGGGGTTAGTTCCAAGGATGAGATGGGAGGGAAATTAGGCCCAGGTCCCAGAACATCACGTGAGTAGTTCCCAGCATAGTGCTACGAGACTTTCCCTGATGAGCTGTGAGCAGCAAGAACCTACTGAGTGTTCAAACTGAAAGGAAGCCTGGGATTATGGCTTAATTTGAAGGGGAAGAAGTCCAAGGTTCATAGTACTCATATGGTGATACCTTTGTCTGGGGCATGAGTGGAGAAAAAAAAGACACAAATTCAAAATCACCATAGAATCACACAGTGCCACCTTCCCAGTTCCCTTACTGGTATCCCTTGTATGAGGTTCCCTGGCTGCCTTAGCATATCTTTAACATGCTCAGTGAAGTTGGAAGAGGGGAATCTTGAGTCCTTGGACTTTGCCTGCCTCTTCCTTTGCCTTCCACTGCATATCAAGATGCAGCTCTGGGTTCAGTTCATGGCTACTTTTCGTATTTGTCTGGAGCTTCGGGCCACTAATTTTCCCTCAGTGAACTTCAGTTTTGTATCTACAAAATAAAGAGACTATCTATCTTGCTTGCCTTGAAAGGCTGTTCATGAATATCAGTTGAAATAATCAAATGTGAAAGAATTTTGTAACCTTTATTGTTGTATAGAAACCAAGTGCCTTATTATTAGATGATTACTTAAGCAAATTTATGCCAAGGAGAGAATGGCGGCAAGGAGAACTAGACAGTTTGCTGCTGCGGCTGCTGAGTCGCTTCAGTCGTGTCCGACTCTGTGCGACTCCATAGACAACGGCCCACCAGGCTCCCCTGTCCCTGGGACTCTCCAGGCAAGAACACTGGAGTGGGTTGCCATTTCCTCCTCCAAGGCATGAGAGTGAAAAGTGAAAGTGAAGTAGCTCAGTCGTGCCCAACTCTTCACAACCCCATGGACTGTAGCCCACCAGGCTCCTCCATCCATGGGATTTTCTAGGCAAGAGTACTGGCATGGGGTGCCATTGCCTTCTCCAGACACTTTAGTGAACATTTATTAAATGCTTCTATGTGCTACACACAAAACCTCTATAGAGGAAACAAAGATCAGTAAGACAGTCCCTGGATGTCTGTCCATTTTTTTTATCAGGGGTGGAATGTGCTGTCCCATCATGGATATATACAAAGTATTAGGAGGGTTTATCACAGGAAAAGATAAAAACCAAGAAGGATTCATGGAGACTGCTGAAATGGATCTTGAGGATACACAGACTTTGACAAGAAGGTAAGGACAAGAGGTGAGGACATGACTCAGCAGCAGCAGCAGCAGCAGCAGCAGCAAGGGAGAAATGACACTGCAGAAGAACATAGCTAAGAAACAGAGTTAGGTGTGTTTGGAGGTCGCCAACTTGAGGGGAGACAGGATTAGAAAGGCAGCAGAGGTCTTGAAAGCTGGCATTTTCCTGGCTGGAGAGAACATCCAATGAAAGTGTTTGAATAGGAGGGCGAAATGAGTTGCGACTTAAGAAAACTGATATCCAGCTTCTACAGGGTGAATTGTCATGGGATGAATCTGGATTTGAGGCTGTTGCAAGGTCCAGGTAAAAGATAGTGAGCATCTCAGCCAAGTCATAGCTGCTAAGAATGGTGGTGGGGTGGATACAAGAAGCATCGGAAAGACATAACTGACAAATTGACAGAGCTGTGGGGCTGACTGTTAAGGACAGAAAGGATGTGTACAAAAGCTCTGAGGACTGGAACTGCCTGGAAAATTCACTGGAGACAAAAATTGCTGGGATGAACCGAAGAATAAGGAAGCAGAATAAGTCAAGCTGACTTCAGAGTTAAGAAAATTTGAACCTGCATAACTTGAAGACCTATGAGGCATCAGCAGAAATGTGAGAAATGTGTGGGAGACAGATTATTAATGTAAAGCATGGACTTATAGCTGGTCATGTGGGATCACATGGTATGCTTCAGGTTGCATGGTATGTCCATGCAGAAATATCTCCAATATTATATTGGTGATGTGGGCTAGAGAAACTATCCAGAGAAATGGGAATGAGTGATTATTTTAACCAATTGTATTGATTTTGTGTCCTTATACCTACCTTTAGAAACGTAACAAGAAAACAGAGTTTTTCCTCTTGTATAATTAATTGCCCTATTGACCTGAGAGTGAGCCAACATGTACATGTCCTGAGAACATACTGTGAGATGATGTGGAAAGTACTACTATAAACCCAGCTATTCCTCCCGTAAAACAAATATCTGAAGTTGAAAACCAAAGAAGAAATGAGATAATGGCACCCAGCCCAGGTCCCTGGAACTTTGGAAGCATGACCAAGCTGTGTACTTAGTTTGACTCCTGGGTCCTGCCTTGGGCCAGTTGCTCTGTACCCAGAATAAACCTTGTAATAATTAAGTCTCTTGGGAGTGGGTACCACATGGAGCATCAGGAGATCTGTCTATTCTCTGCTTTTCCTGTGAAGGCTGGTCAGTTGAGGAACCCAACTGCCCTTTACCTATGAGATGAGCAAAGTCGCCTCTGACTTTTTATTCTAGGTCCCTTTTCTGCCTCTAATTTATGATTTAGTCCCCATTCAGTCAGAGAAGGGGCCAAGCTGGCCCTCAAATGGGGCCTGTAACATGGGAGCCAGGATGGACAAACAGATGTTCCCTCTAAAAGTGTCTAATAACCAGAGATAAATGTGGAGAAATCGACCCTACCTCTTAGCTCATCCCTTTGTCTCACTGTTTCACATTAAGAGGTCAACTGCACTCCCTTCAAGCACTCTGTTTGTTGGTGGGATGGTTGGGTGGTCACCAACAAATAACATTCCAGGGCCTCGTAAAAGCTGGTGGAGTAGGTACACATGTTTCTAGGAGGAGAGGGCCCTGCCCTCCTCCTCCTGTACAGACTGGCTCACTCCTCCTCCGAGTCTGAGCAGTGCCTTGCGTCAGTGATATCCAGGGCACTACGCACTAAGTTCTGACCCTTGTGTCAACTTTACCTTCCACTGGGCACCACTGAGGCCCAGTTTTAATCAAGAAAGACGACTATGGCCTTGGAAGGTAGGCTGGCCCAGGAGCTGTGTCCCCATCCTTGGTTCTAAGCTGTGGCTGGGCCATAGCTGTGTAGCATGAGCACCACATGGAGCAGAGACATTCACCCTTCAGACTCTCAGCTAGAGAGCAGACTGAGGAAAGCGTGGCTTGGTCAGCAGCCCAGCTCCCCCTGGATCCTCAAGTGGACTCGCCACTCTTTCTCTTCCATCAAGCGTGTCCAATTCAGGCTGGCATGTAGGTCCCTATAGAGCAATGAGACCCCAGGGCAGCTCCGGGAGTCGTGTCCCAAGGGTTGGGCTAGATGGATGAGAGCTGAGGTCATTAGAACACTCCTGGAATGTTGGAACACTCCTACACAATGCCTTGGAAGTTCATGGAAAGAAGAGTAGAAAGAGGACAGAGTCCAGCAGCCACTACTTCCCTTGTCTCAAAAGAAAGCTAAGCTCTGGAGCCAAATTCAGGCTTCCTTTCTCATGAGTTATATAACCTTGGGAAAGTTACTTGATATTTTTAGTTTCATCTTTAAAATGGGAATCATAAAAGAATAGTCTGAAGTACTCTGAGCAGGAATACAGTGGTTCCCTCTTACATTATAGAGTTGTAATGAAGATGAAATGAAATAAGGTACATGAAGTACCTGGCACATGGTGAGTAAATTAATTGATTGCATCACTTTGATAGAAGCAAGTGAACAAAATATAATTACAGTTACACACAAGCATATAGAGGAATTTTACCAACATAAATGGAGTGAGAAAGTAAGTCCCAGAAGATTAAACACAGCATGATACCTGTTCAATAAAGTCAAAAATCAACTAAAACTAAATTTATCTTCTGGAATTATATTTTTGAAGGAAAGAAATGGTAAACTCAAGACTCAAAAGAGGTAACATATGGTGGAGAGGCAGGGGTAAGGATGGATGTATTAGACTTCTCTGGAGAAGCAGAATTGATAGATAAAACAGGAAATTGTCTAGAAAATGGAGGCCAAGAAGTCCCATGACCTACAATATGCAACCTGGAGAACCAGGAAAGCCAACAATGTCTGTTGAAGGCTTGAGAATCTGGTGGCCAATGGTATAAGACTTGATCAGAGTCCAAAGGCCCAAGAACCAGGAGCACTGATGTCCGAGGGTAGGAGACAATGGCCATGCCTGCTCAGGAAAGAGCAAATTCACCCTTCTCTGTCTTTTGTTCCATCCTGGCCTCAACAGATTGGATGGTGCTCACATGTAGAGGTGAGGGCCATCTGTTTCACTCAGTCTACCAATTCAAATGCTAATTTCATCTGGAAGCAACCTTATAGATGCCCAGAAATAATGTTTACCAGCTACTGGGTATCCCTTAGCTCAGTCAAGTTGACACATAAAATTAACCATCACAAAAGGTGAGGACACACAAGAGGGAGGTGTGAGTTACATCATGCTTTCACTCTCATGCTGAGTGATGAGTTCAGGGCCATTTACTCTATTTCCTTGGTGGCTCAGGTGGTAAAGGATCGTCCTGCTATGCAGGAGACTGGGGTTTGATCCTTGGGTCAGGAAGATCCCCTGGAGAAGGAGATGGCTACCCACTCCAGTATTCTTGCCTGGAGAATTCCATGGACAGAGGAGCCTGGCAGTCTACAGTCCATGGGGTTGCAAAGAGCCAGACACGACTGAACTATTTTTTAATGTAATTAATTAATTTAAATATACTGCTTTTTTATTCAAAAATTTAAAGAAAGGAGAAAATTTTCCAAGGGCCTGACACATATTAAATATTTAATTTAATTTGTGGTTCCTTTTCTTTATGGCATCAACCTGGGATTTTCAGATGGACAAACTCCTCCTCTTTCAAAAGAGAATTGTTTCATACTCTCAGCAGCTATTCGTTAAGCCCCGTCCCTAAGCCAGGCACTCTCCTAAGCATTCAGAAATGGAGAAAGGCTCTGAAGTGGGAGGCTGGGGGAGGCTCCGATGGGAAGTACTCAAAGGCACCCCAGGGTCCCAGGGGACAGTAGGGGCAGGGAGGGAAACGAGATGTGGGGTCCTGGGAGAGTCACTTTGCCTCTCGATCCTCAAGCCAGTTCTTTTGGTCCATTTCTTGTGGCATTTCCCACTGAACCTCCTTTCTCTGATGTCTCAGATCACTTCCTCTGCCTGCTTTGTTATCTTGACCTCTGGTCAGCGGTCTTAATACCACAGGTGATGGATAATGGGAGGTCACCTTCACTGACTGGGGCTTGATACTTTGGACTACCTTCTTCCCTTTCCTCTAGGTTCTTGCTCCCATGCAAAATTCAGTGCTTTTACACTTCAGCTTTTCCTCCCCGGCCCTGACATCCAGCCTCCCCAATCACTGGTCCCCTAAACCATGCAGGACTGACTCTTGTTCTATAACAGGCACAGATGCAAGCTGGGGTAAAGGGCCGCCCCTCAGCTCTTGTGTAGAGGGAAAGCCATGGGGCTGGATGGAAGGCACATGAAGCCTCAACTTCCCAATAACACCAAAGGTAGGGGACAAGCCAAACGTGACACACCAACCCCAACCCCCACTACTTCTCTGAGGCCACTTAGATTCTCCAAGCTCCGCACTAGGCTACCATATCTTGGGAACCCCCAGTGGAAATCTTACCCCTTAGAAGTCCTCCATCTGGCCATTGAGGCAGTCTCCATCTCCAAGCTTGCAAGAGTTCCTCCACGCAGTCTGCAGGCCTGGCTCCTGGCTCCATCTTTGCTGCAGGCCTGACTGCCTCTGTGAAGCTGCACAGGTCCCTGGCCCTGTCTCCTATGGTCATTCCAGGACTGACAGCCAGGCTGTGGATCGAATGGGACAATGATGTGCCCCTCTTTGAGCAAATCCAATATGCACAAAATACAAGCCTGAAACACTATGCAACCATGTGTTGGCTGCTTGGATGTGCCCACATTATCCAGCCTCCAAGGTCTCCTTTTTTTTTTCTGTTGAGACTTTTATTTTGTATTAGGGTAGAGCTAATTAACAATGTTGATGACAAAGGGACTCAGCCATACATATACATGTATCCATACTCCCCCAAACCTCCCTCCCATCCATGTTACCACATAACATTGAGAAGCTCATTGAGCTCCAGCTCACACAGCACCCCACCTGAGGTCCCCTAACACATGGCTGTCCCTTCACTCTAGGGCTCTTTCCCCCTCTCCCTTCAACTTTCCCCAGGTCTCCAAACCCTGTCTGCCCTACCCAACAGAGGAAGACTCCTGTCACTGCAGAGGGCAGAACAACTTGACCTTTCTGTGATTATGTCTGGGGAGGCACTAGGGCCTCCCGTTTTATAACCCAAAGGTCCTTTGACCTATTTTCCTTTAAGATAAATCAAGGCATCTTCTTATAAGGAAACACTTTGCCTTCTTGTTAGGCCAACAGGCTCCAACTGCATCCAGCTTTAAAATATTAAAATTTTTTCTACCTTTCACAAATTAAATGGGGCAGTGATTCATCCTACCATATTTTTAAAAGAATCTGTTTATCAAGAATTCTTTACTCAGGATTTCCCCAGTGGTCCAGTGGTTAAGAATCTGCCTGCCAATACAGGGGACATGGGTTCGATCCCTGGTCCAGGAAGATCCTACATGCTACAGGGCAACTGAGCCTGTGCACCATAGCTACTGAGCCTACACACCCTAGAGTCTGTGCTCCGCAACAAGAGAAGCCACCACAATAAGAAGCCCACGCATCACAACTAGAGAGTAGGCTGTGCTCACTGGAACTAGAGAAAGCTCACACAGCAACAAAGACCCAGCACAGCGAAAAATAAATTTAAAAAATTAACTTTAAAAAAGAATTCTTCATGCAGTTTTCCTGGGACAAGGTAGATGGGTAATGGAAGCCTGCATGTATTTGCTTACTCCCAAAAGGCTGAGATGAAAACCTTACACAGGGGAGATTTAGTCAAGTCTTTGGTTTTGTGGTGAGAGATGGGTCCTGTGGATACAGGTTCCTGATGGAATATTCTCTGTGTTTCCTTTTGGTGTCTAAGGGAAAGAAACAGGTGGAGGATGGTGGAGGATGGAATTTGCAAGCAATTTTTCTTCTGCAAAAAAAGTCACTTTCGTTGGAAGGTGATTTCTAAACCAACTACATCCCTGACTCACTGTACACATTCACTGTTGCTGCTACTGCTAAGTCGCTTCAGTCGTGTCCAACTCTGTGCGACACCATAGACAGCAGCCCACCAGGCTCCCCCGTCCCTGGGATTCTCCAGGCAAGAACACTGGAGTGGGTTGCCATTTCCTTCTCCAATGCATGAAAGTGAAAAGTGAAAGTGAAGTCGCTCAGTCGTGTCCAACTCTTAGCGACCCCATGGACTGCAGCCCACCAGGCTCCTCTGTCCATGGGATTTTACAGGCAAGAGTACTGGAGTGGGGCACCATTGCCTTCTCTGACACATTCACTAGGTTCAAGAAAATGCAGGTGTTCACTTTGATAAATCAAAGAATATTTTAAATTTACAGTAAAAGAGAAACTGATGGAGAAGCTTCTTGTAAAGCAGTGTCCTCGTGTCCTGCGAACCATTCTACCTAAAATGAATGTTCTTTGCAGTTTTCAGGGTTTTATAGAGCTTTCTTCAATCAGGGTGGTACTCAGCCAGGTCCTACTGAGGTCACTGAGATGGCATGTGGTAAATATACCAGCTTATGCCAGGAAGGATTTGTTTCTACTGTTATAGAAATACTTCTATTCTAGAAAGTCAAGTGGGTCACTTGATTTGTAGATATGGTACATTTTCCTCACAGAGGCCCCAGACTGACAGGGAGGCAGATGGTTCCCAGCGCCCCATCGTCACTGATACACGAGGGCAAGGTTATCCTAGGGGTCAGTCATCAGATCTTGACTCCTCCTGTTCCTTTGGCTACTCAGCGAGCTTTGCCACCTACCCCCAGGCTTTGCTCATTCCCTCCCCCAAGTCTGGAACACATTCCCCTGACTCTATAAGTACTATTCAGAGTCCCCTAGAGTGCCTCCTCCTCCAGGAAGCTTTCCAGAACCTTCCAGTGCTCTCCTGAGCTCTGTCAGCCTGGATCATCCATCTGCCCACAGGGCAGCCCACTGTCTCCATCTATGATGTGACCACTGGGCCTAACACAGTCTGATCTCACTGTGATGCCTCAGCCGTACTGGCCCCAGGGCCCTCTCCTCAGAGTGGGAATGAAGTTCCCTGCTCCTCTCAGCCCCCTGTGGGGAAAAAGTTTGGCTGTGCTTCCCCAAGAGAAGGAATGACAGCACATCCCACCCTGGAGGTAGCCCTACTTCTTCGGGCCAGCCAGCAATCTCTCTGTGGTAGAAAGGGCAGGTCAGGTGCTTCCCTGGTGGTCCAGGGGTTTAAAAATCCACCTGCTAATGCAGGGGACGTGGGTTCGATCCCTGATTCTGGAAGATCCCACCTGCCACAGAGCAACTAAGCCCACGTGCCAGAGCTACTGAGCCCACATGCCCTAGAGCCCAGGCCCTGCAACAGGAGAATCACTGCAACGAGAAGCCTACCCACTGCAGCTCGAGGGCAGCCCCCTTGGGCCGTGACAGAGAAAGCCCGTGGGCAGCCACAAAGACCCAGCGCAGCCAAAAAAACTAATTTAAAAAAAAAAAAGAAAGGGCAAGTCAGGTGGAAGCAAGAGTGGATTTGGGGGTCAGGCGGACTGGGCTCTGATCGCAGCTCCCCCTCACTCACACCTCTGACCTAAGTCTGGGAGGTCACGTATCTGCCCTGAGCCTCCATTTCTTCATCTTATAAAGATCATTCCAACAGGAGCACAGGAACAACGGCGCACACTCCATCCGCGCACTGCCTGGCGCACAGGAGATGCCGAGCACCGCGCATTTGTGGGAAGAGGATGGTCCGGGCTTTCCCAGAACGCCAAGCCAGCCCCGGACAGCTCTGACCCAGGCGGCCGGCTCACCCACCCGCCCAGCACAGGCTGCCTCTCTGCATCAGCGTGGATCCTGCAGAAGCTTTCTCTTGTCAGACAGAACACACGCTTCCCGTCAGCTTTTATTTCAGTGGGGGCTTGCTTACGAGCAGGGCATTCTGTTCTCGGAATTTCTTGTTAAAATATTTCATTTAATTAAGTTTTTACAACCAGCTCTGTTTTGTGTCTGTCAGAAGGTGGAGGCCAGGGCCACCCTCTCCTCAGCTCCCTGGGAGGCCGGGTCACGGAGCCTCTGGGGAGAGCCAAGCCCCAGCCGGGGCGGCCGTGTCCCTAGGCCTCAAGGCTTGTAGCCACCAAATCTGGGATGGTCAACAGGTGGACGCCCACGACAGGCCCCACAGGAGAGCTCAGTACCACCAGAAAGGTTGCCTGTGGGCTCCCCGTGGAAACCTCTCTCAGCCCAGGAACTTCCCTGTCTCTGAGCCACACAGCCCAGAGCCAGTACACTGTAGACCACCATAGCCACCTTTCAGTGTCCCCAGAACTCCAAGCAAGATCCACACCTTGTCGCTTTCTTTCCCAGGACCCTTCCCTCGCCCACTCCTCTGCCTGTCCAAGCCTCACTCAATTCCTGCTCTCCGAGTCCCTTGGTCAGAACTGCCCTCTTCCTCCTGCCACACCATGAAATGGAGATTACACCCCTGGCCAGACTGGCCCTTCATGCATCTTCTCATCCTGGCGTGCTCAGTCACTCAGTCATGTCCGACTCTTTGCGACCCCACGGGCTCTAGCCCGCCAGGCTCCTCTGCTCATGGAATTTTCCAGACAAGAATATTGGAAGGGGTTGCCATTTCCTCCTCCAAGGGATCTTCCTGACCCAGGGATTGAACCCGCATCTTGTGTGTCTCCTGCATTGGCAGGCGGGCTCTTTACCACTCATGCCACCTGGGAAGCCGTGCTTCATCCTGGACTGCCAGATAATTGCCTGCAGCTCACCGGGCCATTGAGGATCAGCCCTGTCTCACACACGGGACACAGTTCAGGGCCTTGCTAGGGAACCTCAGGGGCTCTTTACCAAGCTCTTTCTCCCCTAGAGCCAGCTGCCCCTGAGCTGGAATCAGTGATCAGGGAGGAGGCAGAAGGTGCTTATCCACACCCCCACCAGCACTCATGCTTTGAAAAGTTACAGAGCACGGCCGCCTAACAGGTAGAGCACGAGATCACTTAGATGGGGGTGGGGGGCTCAGGTGAGCAGGTGGGTTTGTGCAGGGATGTGGTTCACCTAATGCCCAGCACCCTGGTAAACTCTTTACACAACAAACCAATCAACACCCCCTTGCTTGTCTCCCATGCTCCCTGGCAAAGCTCCTCCACTACTGCTGGAAAACAGGACCTAGGCCAAGAGGGCCTAGGAGGGTGGCTGTCCTGCACCCCAGGCTAAGGCCACAACCCAACCCGGGCCAAGTCTTGGGGGCACTGGAGGTTCCCCAAGGTTCCCCCTTCCCTTCTTCCTGTCCCAGCCTGTACCTGCCCTAAGGGAACCACTGTGGCCCCTGGATAATTCTAGGCCCCTGGTGGCGTTGCTAGGAGTCCAGCTGCCACCTGTCAGGAATGTGCATTCGGGGACGTGGTCGAAGGCACTGTTTTCCCACACTCGTATTTTAAAAGGTTACAGACCATGTGTGCGTAACAGGCAGAACATTGGGTCGCTTGTCTCACTTAGAACAATAATCCGTTTTGCTAGGGGTCAGGTCGACACAAAGAATCTGTCCAGACCAGGTCTCTGGATGGGACTTAGCCCTCCCCTCAAACTAATGAAATTTTCAACTCGTGGGTACTTGAGTTAATAAAGTGTGCCACACATCTGCTCGGGCCACTGGCAGAAGAAAGCCCTGGGGTTCAATTTTGAGATCACTGACATAATGTTTGAGTGGCCTCCTGCCGGTGCCCGGCGGGACACCAAATTAAGGAAAGCCGCACAATGAATGTGTGAGAAAAAACGTTAGTGTATAAACACAGAGGCCAGGGCTCCCGAGGGGAGGGTGAGCGAGAGGAGGCCACGGAATTACAGAGAGAGGGGCGGTGTGGGTGACCGCTGGGATTTCCCACCAGGGGCCTACAGGTAATGAATTATTTTCAAGGAAATTGGCACCAACATGATCTTAGGTCAAAAAGATGAAAAAAGTAAAAAGAGCGTATTTTCTATGGCTGTTGAATTAAGTGCTGAAGTGTAATGTGAACAGCTCTGAACAAAATATAAAGCTGGAGGTGAGAATGTAAAACGGCCTCGGGAGACATTACCTCTCAAGGCTCTCTGACCCCCAAGAATCCAGCCACCTCCTCCCTATGTCATCACCCTGGCAGGGACAGGGTCATTGGGTTTGATTGAGGCCTCCTGGGGGGCAAGGAGGAAGGACCCCATCGCCTACTGGGCAGACTCCCCACTGGCTTTCCCAGCAGCCCACAATCAGAAAATCAAACTTAAAAAGTCCTTGTGCCTGCGTGCTAAGTCACTTCAGTCATGTCCAACTCTTTGTGACCCTATGGACTGTAGCCCACCAGGCTCCTCTGTCCATAGAATTTCCTAGGCAAAAATACTGGAGTGGGTTGCCATTTCCTCCTCCAGGGGATCTTTCCGACCCAGGGATGGAACCTGCGGGTCTTATGTCTCCTGCATTTGCAGGTGGGTTCTTTACTACTAGCGCCACCTATGCAAATCCTGAATGGCTCCCTTCTAGGGATTCATAGACTCCAGAGAGGACCAGGAAAGCATGATCCTGAATTTTCTGATCATCCCTTGGTGATGAGGGAGAAGGCTTCTTCCTTCCATGGCCTGACTCCCAGGAGATGCGACTGGGTTTGCTCTGAGATCAGCTTAAACCAAGGTAGGGCCAAGGGTGCCTCCCAACCCCTGGAAGCCGAGTGAGGGGTGCTGGTCAGGACTGGTCAGGGCTGAGGCCTACTGCTGGCACCTCAGGGCATCTCCTCCAGTCCTGCCTGGTAACAAGGTGTGAGAGGGAAGGGTGCTGAGCGCTCCCCAGGGCACCTAACCAGGGACCCGGGCTATAGGGGGGACCCTAGAGGGGAAGGCAGTGACACCAGGGCCAGCTGCCCCCAGACCTGAAACTGGGGCTTGTGCAGGCCGAGGAGGCACTTGGCTAAGGTGAGGGGAAGCCTGCACTTACGTCCTCTCAACTTGGCCATGCCATCTGCTCCAGGCGGCCCTGCTAGGGCGCCAAGGTCAGGTGGGCCACCAACCAGTAATTTGTCCTTAGTTCTTCTGTCCCTTCAAGTGCCGCCCCCGTGCTTTGGGGCCTGCTCCATGGGGCACACAGAAGGGTGAGGCAAGCACACAGGGGTGAATAGAGGAGCCTGCGCCAGGGGACCCCAGGGCTGGGCACCAGGAGGGCTCATCCCTCCTGACTTGGGAAGAAAAGGAAGGGCTCAGCAGGTGGGGCCCTAGGGCTCCACCAGCAGCCCCCAGCCCCGCCACTCCCTTCCCAGTGACATGCCACACCTATCTGCTCTGGGAGATATTATTTGGGGATAGTAATACTACCTACTTCAGAGGGTTCTTGCTAAGTTATAGGCATTAATGTGTGTCAGTGGCTTAGAGGGGTGAGTGACATCCTCTTTGCCACAAAGCCCCCAGACTCCCCCTCCTCTGGGAGGCCTTCTCTGACCCAGTGCCCCAACCCTCAGGGCCCCCAATGCTCCTGTGAGCCATCTGCCCTCCCTTCTCCTGGCTGTGGGGCCTGTGGGTGCCCTGGGCCAGGCCTGGGTTTCACACATCTTGTCTGATCTGCAGCCCACGACCAGGCCTCCCAGGTCTGGGCCCCTGGCAGGGACACAGCAAAACCTAAAAGCTCAACATGAAGGGAGAGGTGGTTCCTACTCCCCACCTTTGGGAGGCCGGGAGCCCCCCTCCAAGGGAAGGCCACGCTCCCTTTCAAAGTGAGAATTCGGCATGTGAGAGAGGGGAGGTGGGGCGCAGTGGGCTGGTCCCCATGAGGGGCCACGCTGTGATTAATGAGGCTCCCAGAGGCTCTCCGGGCAACCGCGCGTGGCCACCGTGGAATGCAGGGCAAGCAGCTTCCGAGTGACCGGCCAGAGAGGCGCTCCAGGGCTTCCTGTGCATCAGAAACACCCAGGCTTACAGCTTCCCAACAGTCAGCCCGGATCTCCTTCAGAGGGGAGGAAGGGACTTTGTCCTTTGATCCCATCCTCCTGGAGAAGACACGGAACAGGCTCCAGGGCCTGGCCACCCGGATGTATTTCTGGCTCCCTCGTGTGCCAGGGCTCTGACCTCCGGGGCTCTCTGGGCTCTTCTGAATCTGCATTTACTCTGCATATACCTCAAGTATAAAGCGGGTATAATAAAGGTGCCTACCCCATTTGACAGAAAACAACAGATTCTGTAAACCAATGATCCTTCTATTCAAAAATAAATTTTTTAAAAAATACCTACCTCAGAGGGTTCTTGTTAAATTATAGGCATTAATATGTGTCAGTTGGATGGCATCACTGACTCAATGGACATGAGTCTGAGTAAACTCTTGGAGTTGATGATGGACAGGGAGGCCTGGCGTGCTGCAGTCCATGGGGTCGCAAAGAGTCAGACACGCCTGAGCGACTGAACTGAACTGAACGTGTCAGTTACTTAGAGTGGTGACTGATGCAATGTGAAGGCTATGGAATACTTGCTATCGTTAGTATCAGATGATCTGACTTCCGAAACCCACTCTTCCTGGACAACCAATAAAATGCCTCCTGGGCCATCAGTCCCTCCCTCCTTCACTAACCCCAAAAGGAGCCATAAGCTTCTATAACGTTTGATACCTAGCAAACTGGGAGTCCTTGTCTTGGCTGAGTTTCTGCTTTGGCCTCTAACTTAAAGACGGCATTGATATGGGCCTCACTACATGTAGAGGACATTTCTCAGGTGATGGGGCCAGGCCCACCACCAACCTGGGTAAGCCAGCCGGGCTACTGCTGTGTCCAGCAGAGAAGGGGCTCTGTCATGCCCTCCTCCCCCCGCCCACCAAAGTTACTAGGAACCCAGGTTCCAGGGAGGCTGATGCCTCAATATATATATGAAGAACAGGACTAAGTTCTCAGTGACAAGCAGTCATTGATAAGTTGATCAGAAGTAATAAAAGTCCTATGTGGCACCTCCGTCTCACAAAATCCCAAGGTCAGCTGTGGTCACAAAGTTCACAAGGTCACTAAGTCCCAGGAAAAGTGAAGAAAGCCATCCAAGCCGAAGGCCCATTGGGCTTCTCATGCCTCTGTGGGCCCCTCGGGAGGTCAGTGCCTTGCCACATTCCTCCAGATCACAGCAGAACCAGGTAATTTCTAAAGGCCTTCAGTTTCTGACAGATTATCTCTTTTCTTTTACCAACATCATCATCAGGAATATTAATGGAAGTAGATTACTTTCTATGTGCGAGACAGTATTCATACTATTACAACAAATCCATAGTAGCCCATTGTGGTCTTTATTTTATAGACAGGGAAACTGAGGCTCCCAGAGTAACTTCAAAGTTACAACTTATAAAACTGGGCTTTAAATCCAGATCTGTGTGACCTCTAAAACCATACCTGGAAGCAGATACTGGGCCATTTTTATAATACAAATGATGCCATCAGTAATTTTAACAACTTTCCAGTCCAGGCACCTATATTGGTTTCTCTCATTTCATCTTTACACCAACTTTACATAAAGGTGGGTGTGGTCATCCCAGTGTTACAGGGAGATTAAGTAACTTGTCCAGAGCCAACAGAAGACACTTTCTAACATGTAAATCCAATCCTATCACTCCCTTTGTTGAAAATCTAACTCATCTTAGTCAAAATGTATTTTCCTAATTACTCACCAAATTTAGTTTGGGGGACAGCAGAACGGATGCTCTTTCCATTAGCGTTAGGAAGGCCACACCAGCTAAAAGAGTGAAACTACATCTGGACCAAAGGATACCTCTTCACACACCTGCCTCTTGCCCCCGTCATTATACACCCGCTCCAGGGGCCGTGCTGGGCCTCCCCTGGACTCCAGCCACGGCCATGCTACTGACAGTGTCCGTTTTGATTGGTCAGTGCCAGTGCTGGATGGAGTGCAGGCCCTTGGTGACCTTAACCCAAGCACATACACAGGTGTGTAAGCACACCCATTACATTGACTGACCAGGGCCCTATGCACTTGTGCAACACAGGACACAGGAATGCAGAAATGCCTATATGAAAAAGTAAACATGCCAAGGTGGCTCCAATGCCTTCGGAGCCCATGTAAGCAAACCAAAATCAAAACCTAAGAACAACCAAACACAAGCAGCCAACTAGGCTCTCCCAAACACGGCAAATGCTTCAGTTGGAGCCAATCAAATAATATCCTCACTTTGCTTCTGCCTCTTCTCTACAGAAGTCTCGCCCTAGCTTCTCTTGGTGGAACTCTTCTAACAGCTTCTGCTCCCACAAACCGTTAAAACGTTTAGTATGCCTCGGCGTATTTTTCAACACCTATACACAGGCATCAGGCACTAACATGCGTGGAGTGGATATAAGCATCTGCATGAATGCGACCACACACGTGAACAGACGTACCCCATGCATACCGCCCCCCCACCCCGCCCTGCCAGCACATCTTCCTCCTCAATGCCTCCCTTTAGTTGCCAGAGAGGCCCCATTCCAAGCCCACCACCCACTGCTGCTTCTGAAATTCTCCCTTTCCTGTTCCATGGTACATTCAGCTGCTCCCTTGAAACCCAGGGCCATGCCACCTGATACCTGGAAGCAGACCGAAGCTCCACGCCATGGTCAGCGGGCTGGTCCTACAGAAAGGGAACTGAAAACAAGGTCTTTGTCACCCTGGCTGGGTGTTCCCCTTGTTAGACGTCAGCTCACCCAGGAGAGACGTCCTACAATTACAGGCAGGCCAGGGTGATGGCCTGATTGCCCACAGCCTCCAAGTTCCTGCTAAGTCCACAGGTTCAGCCTCTTCTCAGAAAATAGATGAAGAAGGTTTGGTTCTGCCAGCTCGAGGTGAGGCCCCCTAGGCACTGGCCATGGGGCAGGGGTGGGGGCAGTCCTCACTTGGCCTGTTACTCCCCATGGGGTGCAGCTTCTGGAACAGTTCTTGAATTTTCTGAAGAGTGTGTCACAGCACTTTGCTCTCAAAGGTGCAGCTGTGCAGGTCAGCCCACACACCTCTCCCAGAGCACAAATCCGGGCCCACCTCATCTCCCTGCCTCTTCCTCCAGTCACATGATGCTGAGACAGGCCCAGAAGTTCAGGTGGGCTGTGCTCTTTCATGAAACAGACACTTATTGAGTACCTGCTGTGTGCCTGCTGCTTTTCCAGGAGAGAGCTCTCTCCATTCTGCCCCGGGGGTCTCTGCCTGCAAAGCTGCCCACCTCCTGCAGCAGCAGGTCATCTGCTGGCCTCTGACTCCTTCCACTGGGGCCACAAACTTCCTTTGAGTCCTGTGAGGTATCTGGGTCTCTCATGTCCCTCCCAGCTCAGACTTTTATCAGGGTTACTCCCAGAGTTGGCTCATTTCTCGGGGCCAGGAGAGAAGCTAGCTGAGCCTCCAAGGAAAGGCCTGGAGGGTCTGAGCAGACAAGCATCTCTGCTGGAGAAAGCACTCCCACCCAGCACCAGCCCCAGGCTCACCTTTCTCCAGGAAGTGTCTCTCACTTGAGTAACATGTCCCAGAAAGAAACCCCCTCCCACCCCCCAAGAACTCCATTCCAGGGCCTCCCGGGACCCTGACTGCTGGGAAATGCACTTCCAGCCATACACACACTGTCTCTGCTTCACTCCACCTAGAGGGGCTCCTGGGAATTTCACAGGTGACACTGATGAATGGAACACACACGGCCTGGCTGCCAAGACCAACAGGACTATTTGGAGGGCCTTCCAGCCAAATGTCTGCACTCTGAGAGTCATTCACTAGAGCTGCTGCCACTGGACCAAGCCATTCTCCACTGAGACCACCCACCAGTCTGGAAGAGGTCTGCACCCCTCCCGGCATGCAATGAGCATGCCCATAACACCTTTACCCCCGGCACAGGATCAGGCACAGAGTAATGAGCCCCTAAACACACTGCCTGTTTGCCTTCAGCAGAATCAGCTCAATAAAGGCAAGGCCTCTCTCTGTTCTGAACCCTTTCCTGCACCCCATGTATCCCTCCCACACCCATCACCTCTTTACTTGTGCCCTCTTGCTCCAGTTCAACCAGCTGAAGGGTCCGGGCAGGAAGCCAGTTCCCCTGTACTGCTCCTGCCTCCGAGGGGTTGACTTGCATCATCCTCAGTGCTCGCCTCCATCTTCCCTGGGCACTGCCCCACTCCAAGCAGAGAAGATCACATCGGCACCCTGGCTATCCCTCACCCAAGGAGACTCAGATTTTATACACAACTTTGAGGTTCAGGGTATGGCCCACTGTTGGCTCCAAAACAACTTTCAAATTTGAGTTAAAGCTCAAAAGGTGCCCAAAATGCTGAGCTCAAGACCAGGATCAGCAGAGCATCACCTGGGTCACAGGGGTTAGGCTGACTCCATATTCTCACTGGATGGAGGACAAGCATGGATTAGTCCTGGAACTACTCTCAGACCCCCAAGTCCTCCCAAGAGGCGGGGGGGAGAGGGGGGAGGGGTTCTTCTCCCCTGGCCTCGACACCCAACCTTGCAATTCAGGGTGAGGGCTCCTCTGTGTCCTGGATGGCAGTCCTTGTTCCACACAGGTGGCCAAAGTATTGGAGTTTCAGCTTCAACATCAGTCCTTCCAATGAACACCCAGGACTGATCTCCTTTAGAATGGACTGGTTGGATCTCCTACAGCCCTTAAGAGTCTTCTCTAACACCACAGTTCAAAAGCATCAATTCTTAGGCACTCAGCTTTCTTTATAGTACAACTCTCACATCCATACATGACCACTGGAAAAATCATAGCCTTGACTAGACGGACCTTTGTTGGAAAAGTAATGTCTCTGCTTTTTAATATGATATCGAGGTTGGTCATAACTTTCCTTCCAAGGAGTAAGCGTCTTTTAATTTTATGGCTGCAATCACCATCTGCAGTGATTTTGGAGCCCAGAAAAAATAAAATCAGCCACTGTTTCCCCATCTATTTGCCATGAAGTGATGGGACCAGATGCCATGATCTTAGTTTTCTGAAGGTTGAGCTTTAAGCCAAATTTTTCTTTCTCTTCTTTCACTTTCATCAAGAGGCTCTTTAGTTCTTCTTCACTTTCCACCATAAGGGTGGTGTCATCTGCATATCTGAGGTTATTGATATTTCTCCCAGCAATCTTGATTGCAGCTTGTGCTTCTCCAGCCCAGCGTTTCTCATGATGTACTAGAAGAAGATATTAAGAAGAGGTGGCAAGAACACACAGAAGAACTATACAAAAAAGATCTTCACAACCCAGATAATCATGATGCTGTGATCACTCACCTAGAGCCAGACATCCTGGAATGTGAAGTCAAGTGGGTCTTAGTAAGCATCACTACGAACAAAGCTAGTGGAGGTGATGGAATTCCAGTGGAGCTATTTCAAATCCTGAAAGATGATGCTGTGAAAGTGCTGCACTCAATATGTCAGCAAATTTGGAAAACTCAGCAGTGGCCACAGGACTGGAAAAGGTCAGTTTTCATTCCAATCCCAAAGAAAGGCAATGCCAAAGAATGCTCAAACTACTCCACAATTGCATTCATCTCACGCTAGTAAAGTAATGCTCAAAATTCTCCAAGCCAGGCTTCAGCAATGCATGAACTGTGAACTTCCCTCTGTTCAAGCTGGTTTTAGAAAAGGCAGAGGAACCAGAGATCAAATGGCCAACATCTGCTGGATCGTGGAAAAAGCAAGAGAGTTCCAGAAAAACATCTATTTCTGCTTTATTGACTATGCCAAAGCCTTATTGTGTGGATCACAATAAACTGTGGAAAATTCTGAAAGAGATGGGAATACCAGACCACCTGACCTGCCTCTTGAGAAATCTGTATGCAGGTCAGGAAGCAACAGTTAGAACTGGACATGGAACAACAGACTGGTTCCAAATAGGAAAAAGAGTACGTCAAGGCTATATATTGTCACCCTACTTATTTAACTCATATGCAGAGTAAAATAAGCTTGCTTACATGCTAAATCACTTCAGTCATGTCCAACTCTTCGTGACCCTATGGACCATAGCATGCCAGGCCCTTCTATCCATGGGATTCTCCATGCAAAAATATCGGAGTGGGTTGCCATGCCCTCTTCCAGGGGATCTTCCCAACTCAGGGATTGAACCTGTGTCTCTTATGTTTCCTGCATTGGCAGGCAAATTCTTTACCACTAGCAACACCTAGGAAACCCCAAATAGAGCAACCCCAAGTAGACAAGAACCAAATGTTGCTTTGACTCGTCTTGGTAACAGAATTTCCCATTCCCTCAAAGTGACCTACCAACCCTGGAAAACACACATTAAAAATTTCAGCCCACTCATTAACATCAAGAGTTTGCAAAATATAAAGTGTGCCCATTAAAATGATACCTAGATCGAAGTTTGAACTTTGTGCTCTGACCTTAAGCCCAGAACAAGATGGTCACTGGCTCCCATTCTCTAATGACCGCCAAGAGCCACATTGTTAGTTTGGTTGGTTTGGGGGTTTTGTCTGTCTCCTACGCCTCTCACCACATTAAGTTCGTGCCCCACAGAGAAAGCCCTCACCAAGGAGACAGGTGTCATGGGGCTGGTGAGAATGCGGATGCACAGGAAATCTGCGGGAGGAAACGCATACCTGGGCTGAGGGTGCCGTGCCCTACAATCTCCTAAAGGCAGTGAGCGTTACTTCCTCTCTCTTCCGAGGCTGAAGACTCTGGCTGTTGCTACGGCCTTGGCTCTCCATACATCAGGTTGTGCCTGCTTCTAGCTTTGTATTCAGTTCTGTCTGGGCAATAACTTTTGCAAAGATGAAAAAACTCAAGGTATCACCAAATTCACCAGATGTCTGGGGAACTTAAGAAAAACACCCATCTGGCAAATGGAAGGGTACATGGCTAAAGGACTGAACAGCAACAAACAACAGCAAATAATGGAATTGGGAAGGGGGCAGGATTTCTGTTTCCAGTCCTCATTCTGCCCCCAGCTTCCCACAAAACCTTGGGAAATACCTTCTAGGCTTCAGTTTCCTTAGTTTGTTCACTTGCTGTTGTTCAGTCGCTCAGTCATGTCCAGCTCTGTGACCCTTGCCTGTAGCAAGCCAGGCCTCCCTGTCCCCTGCTTCTTCAGAGGGAGGCCAAAAGGCAGACAATCTCTGAGGGGCCTGAAGAGTGCCCCCCACACCCACCAGAAGAAAATGCTGAGGCAGCTGGAGCTCAGTTAGGGGCTACTAATAGCTGAGGCTACCATATTGGCTGACAAGTGAAGCCAGAACCTTCTCCCTGGCTCTGGGAACCCTGCAAGCAGTTGGGATCTCAGACTCACACAGAAGATGCAGGGAGTCATGAGGTTGGAGGGCCCCCTTAGGACCCCCTGTCCCAGCTCTGGGGTGCAGAGCAGGCTTCCTGAGTCACTGCTTGCAGCAAAGTCCCCAGAGCAGCAACCCAGGCTACACGAGGGCATCTGTGCTTCTTGGCAAGGGGCACTGGTCAACGTGGTCCTGTCACTCAGTGCAGGCTTCTCCCAGGCGAGGGCCAGACAACCAGTTCCCAGGCAGCTCATTCTAACGCTTGTATGAGTCATATGGGATTTGAAGCTCAAAAGACTTGTGATCACCATGACCTCTGTGAGAGTGAAAATGGATGGTAATCCCCATGGCCCAGAAGTCTCGTAGCCTGTCTGTGAGATGCCAACACCGTGACCACCCCACACTCTTCCTGATCTTTCCTCTACCCCAGGAAGCAGGCTGGTGATGTGTTTGAGAACCAAGCAATGGGAACTTGGGCTCCAGAAAGGCGAGCCAGGCAGGAGAGGATGCTCACTTACCCTAGACTGGGAAACAAACTAAACCACTCTTTCCTAACCTTCCCTTTGGTCCCTTTGCCCTGAGTGAAATCCAGGCCATGAGGACTCAAGAATGCGCCTCACAGGGATCCCAGACCCCAGCTCCTTATTAAACCTTTCCATACTCATTTGAGCACAATCAGAATTTTTTAATCATCTTCCTGAGCATCAATTTATGGGGAGAGATCATTTCCAGATGTGATTCAAAATACAAAAAAAAAAAAAAACACACTCATTGATTAACAAATGATTTCTAGATGGAGAATACATGTGACTCGCAGTCCCCAGTTGAAACTTGCATCAAATCCTGTTTGAGTGATACAGAAGCCAGGCGTTCCCTGGTCCTGTCCGTCTCTTTTCAGCTGAGGTCTCTTCCCTAGCCTGGCTCAAGATGTCTCTGGTTCAGACCAGAACAAACAGGAACTGCAGAGAGGGCTCTTGACCAGATTCTCTCTCCCGCTTTAGTTGATTTCTCACAGCCCCCAAGCTCTGAGCCACAGGCAAGAGCAAATGATCCACGGAGGAAAAATTCAGAGCTAACAATCAAAGCACAGCTTTCTGGTCCACACTCTACAACAAACTGTCTATGAGCGTCAGGAGGACACCTCCCCTGTCCATTCTATTCAGGCTGCTCGCTGTACCACTGTTGCCACATCGTTGGCTGTTCACTAGTTCCTGGTTAGCCTATGCTGTGTGTGTCCTTGTGCACCACGGACCTTGTTCATCCGTGATCGTCCACTTTCCCAAAGACCTTTCCCTCAGCGCATTAGGCACCCACTAAAAACCTACTCCTGCTCAGAGATCCAAATCTGAGCATGACTTGGTGTTCTCAAGCAGAGCTGCCAAGCTGACTGAAGAGGCAATCAGTTCTGGACACTCTTACCACACAGCAGGCAGTAGGAAAGCGAAGCCACAAGCGAGGGGAAACTCAAGATTTTATAAAGGGTGGAATTGAGGCCTGATGTTGAGCTCTGGTGCAGGCACTTACCAGTTCAATGCGGGATGTGCCCACACTAGGAAGAAAATAAGCAGCCTGGACTTCCCTAGTGGCCCAGTGGTTAAGAATCTGCCTGCTGGTTATCCATTTTAAATATAGCAGTGTGTACATGACCTTCCCAAAGTCCCTAAGGATCTCTTCATGGAACTGTACCCAATGTTATGTGCCAGCCTGGATGGGAAGAGGGCTTGGGAGAGAATGGATACGTATACGTGTATGTATGGCTGAGTCCCTTTGCCGTTCACCTGAAATGACCACATTGTTAATCGCCCATACCTGAATACAATACAAAAAGTTTAAAATTTGGGTTTAAAAAAAAAAAAGGATCCACCTGCCAAAGCAGGGACACAGATTCAGTCCTGGGTCCAGAAAGATTCCACATGAGTTCATGAGCTGCAAAACTACTGAGCCTGCACACCTAGAGCCCGTGTTCTGCACCAAGAGAAGCCACAGCAATGAGAAGCCTGCTCACCGCAACTAGAGAGGAGGCCCCGCTCACCATAACTAGAGAAAGCCTGTGTGTAGCAACAAAGTCCCAACACAGTCATAACTAAATTAATTCATTAAAATATATATTAAAAATAATAATAAGGAGCCAGAGAATTTGGGAGCTTGCCCCAGTGCCAGTCCAAAACCACTAGACTGGCTTTAGTTCTGCCCAGACTCAGCACCAGCAGCTGACTCCTGTCCACCTGGGGACCGTCTCTGTGCTTTTGTCTTTTGGCCTTTCAGAGCCCCTGCAGTTTCCCTGGATGGCTGGCATTCCATCAGTTAATTGGTTTGTTCCTTCTAGTCTGTGCACAGCAGATACCATGTGACCCGTGCATTGTTCCCAACCCTCTCTCAAAGGGTATCAATTCCTCCAACAGCCGTAGTAAGTGATTCCTTACATGTTCCTGCATGTTTCACAGGGCCACCGGCAGGGCAGATGCACCTATCAGAAAGGAGCATGTCTGCCTCTTGGGCTGCAACCAAGCCACAACTTAATTTCCTCTTCTGGCTGTACTTCTCATGAAATAAATATGAAAAATGGGGTTGGGGTGAGTTGGTCTCAGATAAACAGGCCACACTCTGTAGCTGGACAAACAAGGTGCTCGGCTAGAAATAAGATGTTCTTTGGCTGGCATCTCTGAAACATGACAGCTTCTTCCCGATGCTATGTAAAGCTTGCAGCGAGCCTTTCCTTCCTCGAAGCGCTGCCTACACCAGATTTTGAGTCAGGCAGAACCCAAATGTAGCACCGATAAAGCTGATAACTTTTCAAACATGTACTAGGCTGTTGTTGTTTGTTCCTGTTCAGTTGCTAAGTTGTGTTTGACTCTCTGCGACCCCATGGACTGTAGCCCACCAGGCTCCTCCGTCCATGGGATTTCCCAGGCAAGAATACTGGAGGGGGTTGCCATTTCCTCCTCCAGGGGATCTTCCCAACCCAGGGATTGAACCCATGTCTCCTGCATTGCAGGCAGATTCTTTATCACTGAGCCACCAGGGAAGCCCACATATTAGGTAGTAGTCGTCACTAATAGAGGCATTTTGCCTGCATTTTCCTATGTAATCCTCACTGAAGCCCTCTGAAGTTTTTTTATTCTTACTATTTCTCATTTTACAAATGAGGAAACTGAGGCTTAATGGGATTAAACAAATTGCCTGAACACACACAGCTAGTAAGAGATGCAGCAAGGATTTGAACCAAAAACCATGATCTTCAGCGGCTAGTGTGTGCCAGCTTAATTGTTAAGTGCCAGCTTAAAGGCTAGAGGCCACACCTATGGACTCTGTCCACTTCATGCCCAGAGAGTCTCTGCTGAAGCTTGTCATCATGACAGCGAGCAATTACTTGAGTCCCAGAGATTCTAAGCTCCTCAACAAATCAGAGATTCCTTTTTGTCCTTCTTCCAGGAAGTTTTGGGGCCTTGTTCCACCAGTGGGGCCGCCAGCTGGCCAGGACAGCAGAGGGGCTTGAGTGCCAGGCTCGCTTTCAGAATTGTCACAGCTCTGGTAGAAGGACAGCAGTGTTTCTGAGGAGCCCGGAGCAGGCAAAGAGGAGGTCTGTGCCTGGTTACTGCCTCACGGCCGGGAAGGAAATGCAGTGTGAAGGCCAAATACAGAGAGTTGACAATGTGCCGCTTTCACAGCCAAAAGCTGGTTTTCCAGGCATAGCAGAAATTCTATATTGAACATACCCCTCTGTCACAGCCCAGGGTGATGACTTTCAAATACAAATATAAAGTAATAACATGGAGAAATTTGTCACGGATCTCGGTTCATGACTCACGGTTTCTCTCTAGATAGATCCGTTGCCACCAGCAGGCGTCACCAGCCGCAGTTTCTTTCCAGCTTCCATCTACATCTGCAGGGCCCTGTGAGTAGCCAGGGAGGACCTGAACCCAGCTGGTGCAAATGCCTCTGAACTAGCTGCCCAGGAACTTCCAGACCAAAGGCACAGCTGCCACCTGTGTTGCCCTCCTCATTGCTGTCACCTGAACTAGGTGGTGAAGACGGGTTGAACAGCTTCTTGACATGCCATTGTGGAGTCTCCGAAGGAGAAAAATGGTGTTTTCTCTTTCAGGCTATCAGCTCAGCCCTGAACGTATTTTCTGAGTTAAATTGGATCTTTTACATGCAGGACAAAGCTCACCTGGGCCGGTCTCTAGCAGATCATAGGTTTGATTTTTCCTTTGAGTCACTTTGTTCTTGGGGACTACTCAGGCCTTTGAGCACACTCCTGGTGATCCCTGATCCTGTGTTTCCATCCTGGAATGTCTCTGGAGTTTAATCCCCTAAGACTGTCCACTCCTCTTCTGGAGCCCAGGGGCTCACACACTCTCCTTTGTGGTTCTAGACTTTGCCTTGCTCTTTCCTCCAATATGTTTCTTGGACTTCATCCTTGTGGTTACCCTCTCTCCTCTGAAATGGCCTTGAAACCCAGGTTTTCCCAACTATCAGCTCAGCTTCCAGCCAAACTTCAGATAACTTCCAAGAGTGTAGCTCTTTCGGGGGTGTTCCCAGAGCAAACTGGCTCTATTTCTAAAGTTTCTTTCCTTAAGAAACTTGGGACAAGTTTCAGGGGCAAGATTGGAGGAAACCATGGGACTCAATCCTCTCCCTCCCCACAGCAAGACACCCTTGTCTCACCTTTTCTCAGAAGGTTTTTTTTTTTTTTTTTGGTGTGTATGTATGATTTCATTTATATGAAATATCCAAAAAGGTAATACACAGAGATAGAAGTAGATCAGTGGTTGCCAGAGTGTTACAACTGGGATGTTATGCAAATTTTACCTCAACTGTAAAAAGAATAGGGCAAGAAAATGTATAAAAGAGAAAAGCAGAAAGAAAAAATATCCCCTAGAGTTGCACCACCCAAAACCAAATACTCTTCACACTTTGTTTCAGTTTATGTTCTACAGTAAATGAGACAGAGAATGAGATGGTTGGATGGCATTACCCACTCAATGAACATGAGTTTGAGCAAGCTCCAGGAGTTGGTGATGGACAGGGAAGCCTGCTGTGCTGTACTCCATGAGGTCGCAAAGAGTCAGACAAGACTGAGTGACTGAACTGAACTGATGTTCCACAGTAATAATTCTTATTGCATTTATAGTTTATATTTTGTTTTCAAATTTAATGTTATTTCCAAAGTATTGCCTATGGTCCATATGTTTCATGATCTTAAATACTGGCTAAAGCTTCTTGATGTTTACTTTTTAAATTGCTTCTTAATATTGCTAGACTAATTAATACTATGCTGTGCTTAGGTGCTCAGTTGTGTCCGACTCTTTGTGACCCCATGGACTATAGCCCACCAGGCTCCTCTGTCCATGGGGATTCTCCAGGCAAGAATACCGGAGTGGATTGTCATGCCCTTCTCCAGGTGATCTTCTCAATCCAGGGACTGAACCCAGGTCTTCTGCACTGGAGGCGGGTTCTTTACCATCTGAGCCACAATGGAAGCCCAGTTTATACTGAAGGGTCTTAATCTCTGCAGCCCAGGAGACTGTCCCAGGTGTGGGTCCTGGAAGACCCACCCTTGTATGTCAGTTCACCCACCCCATCACCCCCTGCCCCCGAGAGGGAGCATGAGTGTGGCTTCCAGGCCTCCAGGCTGATCTGCCTACCTGGTCAATCTCAGGGACTCTAAACACAACTTTCCCATCATCCCCCACCACTAAGCACCAAGCCTACTTAATGCCCCACTCTCTTCTCTGTCTCTGTCTCCCTCTCTCTTTGCCACACTGTAGGGTTTATGAGATTTCTGTTCTCTGGGACTGAACCCAGACCCTTGGCAGTGAGAACACAGAATCTTAACCATGAGATGGGTTGCCACCTTAGAGTCCCCCCAACACATCACCTGTCAGGCACACCTCCAGAGCATTTTTCTCATTGATTCAGCGTACATTTGTGACATCTCTGGTGTCCATCTTTGTTGAACTACCTCCTCACCGCACATGGCCCTTTCCTGCCTGTGTTGACACAGTCCCATTTGTGAACTAATGACTGGGGATAGGGGAGAGAAAAGCCTCTAGGCTGAACCAATCTACCTTCTCTCTCTCTCTTTCTATTTCTCTCCAGAATTTAAACTAAGAGATACAGAAACTATAGGAAAAATTGTTTGAGGCTCTAAAGGTCATTTACAGTTTGGACTAGGGTAGGTGTCAGGGCAACCCAGAACTGTGAGCAAGCTGGGATTCTAAGTGAAGAGAAATGAACAGCCTTGTAGAGAAAGCTCCAGGGAAGGAGGCTGGAGCCAAGAGACACAAAGAAGAGAGACGGTGTCATTTCAGAGAGCAAGACACAGAGAGTCTGACAGGCACCAGCTGGAAACTTTCCCAACCCTATGAAGCCTCGCAGTACTTCCAGCCTCTCTCTAGGCTCACTGTTTATTCTCCCATTCTGCTTAAGTTCATTTGAGTAGTTTTTGTTTGTTTGTTTCTTATAATCAAATAATCCTCAACTGAGCCAAAAGCTTAATATGAGTATTTGCCTTTTACATGTTCATGATCAGACTCAGCCAAACTGAGTGACTCCCAAAGGCAGGTCCCACGCCCTGCTCCTCTGAGTCTCCCTGGACAAGCAGCGGATCTGGGCATCCCCTGAGGCATCTGTCGGCAGCTTCAACATTCACCAAGAAGACTTTCATTCCTTCACATCTCTTCACTGCCAATCAGTCATGGGATATTGACCATGGCCCAGCATGGCCATATGGTCCCCTCCCAGATTCTCTTTGTCCTCATGTCAACCTTTCCTGTCCCCAGAGACATCCCTAGGGTGGCAGATATCAGGGAAAGGGGCCAGGCATCATTTACCTTGCAGGAAGCTTACAAAGGCCCTGAAAATTGCTTATTGTTCATTTTTCATTACACATCTATCCACCTGCTCACCCATTCATCCACTCATCCATCCACCCATCCACCTCTTCATCCATCCATGCTGCATATACAGAACCACTGAGTGTTCTCTGGAGCACCTGCTCAGAGAATAGCTCCAAAGGCCGAGAAGTCACACATTAGCCTTGAACCACCAGAGTCTTCTGGGGAACAGAACTCACACTTCTTGACTTTTTTCCTCAGTCCCCTACCATACTAGATCTTCCAAACAAAAATTCAAAAATTCAATCTATTGGCCCCATGCCCACGTGTCATTACATTTCTGATCCAGGAACTGGATTCTGTACCCACAACACTCTGAACCAACCAGAGGCGTCTGCAGTCAAAAGTGTATAGTGCTGATCCTCTGCTCACTTGCAGGGTGGGCCATGTGGCTTCCTGACCTGCAGCTTCCTCCCAGGGGAACAAGTTCTTGAAGCTCATTCTATCTGATTCTATAGGGAGTCACAAGACCAACCTCTACTGCTTCTATTTGTTGCAGGAGGGCGAGGGGAGAGGAGAGATTGCAGCCCTCTTGTGATAGAAAAGGTTCCAGAGTAAGGGCTCGTAGCACGCATGGGGGAGATAACGCTATTAATGGTGGGGATAGCGATGGGGGCAGAGGTGATGGCAGGGATAGTAAATACACAGATGCTGGTGGAAAGTAAGCATTCAGTAATCACCTGTGTGCAGAGCTCCTGACTCAAACGGATAAGGGCAGCAGCAGACAGACCAGGCAGACCAGCTTTTGAGGTTGCTGGTCATTGCAGGCCCTGCTTGATTCCCAGGCACTACCTGATCATATCAGGTGTCTACGATTTCTGAAAAGCCATGGACAATATAACACATTTAAATCCTCTAATTCAATCAGGTCACCTTAGGAAGATCCATGTTCCCATATTGTTCATGGAGCTAGATCATCTCTGCAGTCGATTAGAGAAGACACTCCTCCCAAGAAAGGCCCATCTGCAGATGGTGATGCTCAGAACCTGTTGTTGTTGTTCAGTTGCCCAGTTGTGTCTGCCTCTTTGTGACCATGGACTGCAGCACACCAGGCCTCCCTGTCCCTCATCATCTCTCAGAGATTCCCCAAGTTCATGTCCACTGAATCAGTGATGCCATCCAACTATCTCATCCTCTGTTGCCCCCTTCTCCTCTTGCCCTCAATCTTTCCCAGCATCAGGGTCTTTTCCAATGAGTTGGCTCTTCATATCAAGTGGCCAAAGTATTGGCATCTCAACTTCAGCAATGGTCCTTTCAATGAATATTCACGGTTGATTTCCTTTAGGATTGACTGGTTTGATCTCCTTGCAGTCCATGGGCCTCTCAAGAGTCTTCTCCAACACCACAGTTTGAAAGTATCAATTCTTCAGCACTCTGCCTTCTCTATGGTCCAAATCTCACATCTGTACATGACTACTGGAAAGACTATAACCTTGACTATACAGACATTTGTTGGCTAAGTGATGTCTTTGCTTTCTAATACACTGCATAGGTTTGTGCAAGAAGCAGTCATCTAATTTCATGGCTGCAGTCACCATCCACAGTAATTTTAGAGCCCAAGAAGAAGAAATCCGTCACTGTATCCACTCAGAACCTGGCCCAGCTCTTAATCTAGGGGCTTCTCTTCTGACAGTTCCAAATGCTCCCTTCCCTCCTGAGGTTCCTGTCCATCCAGTAAATCCTTGCATCAAAGAACTACAACATTTAGGAACAGGCTGATGACAGAGAAAATCAGAATTTAGATGAAATTTGCTTTAGTCCAGGAACCAAATTGCTCTGGGTGGGCCAGCCTCCCTCTGTGGGCCCCTGCTCACTTCTTCCCACCCAGTTCCACCAAGCAGGGGCTGGCCTCTTCCTAATACAGAAAATACAGCTTTTCTTTAAAGCGTTGGATTTTCCCCTCAGATCAAACCTAGTATTCTGATTCTAACCCCTGTTCTCAGGGTACAGGGGCTGGTAGTAGGGCATGACACACCATCCCAAGCCCATTGACAGCCCTGGTCAACAGCTGTCAAATATTTGGATTGAAGGATATTTTGGATATTTTCACAGAAACATGGGCAGCCTACTCCCAGGAAGGAAAAGGAATTCACGACCAAAAGGAAAGAGTCCTTGGTATTGTTGGTAATTGTTACCATGTGAGTCCGTTCAGCATTATGTGTCCTCTCAGCCCCACCGCCCTTCACTCAGCCCCTCCAGGTTTTGCTCACTGAAGCATTAGCATGAACGTCCTCTGCCTTTACTTCCTAGGGATGACACACAACTGTCCCCAGGAAGGAGCCAGCCCAGGTGCCACCACGTCTCACAGATACCTCAGCACAAGCTGCGGGTCCAGGCTGTGACAAGCAACAGATCTTTCCAGACCAAGAACTCTGTACCCAGGCCTGTCCTAGATGCTGCAGACCGCAAGCAAAGAGAATATCATCACCACCGCCATCATCACCATCAGGATCACTACCATCATCACATCACCATCATCATCACCACCATCACCATCCTCACTACCTACCACCAGCATCACCACCACAGTCTCCTTCACCACCACCATCCTCACCATTATCATCATAACCATGACCATCATGACCTTTATCACCTCCACAAAATTTACATAGCAATGGGCTTCCCTGGTGGCTCAGTGGTAAAGAATCCACCTGCCAATGCAGGAGACACAGGTTCAACCCCTGACCCGGGAAGATCCCACATGCAGCGGAGTAGCTAAGCCCCTGCACCAAAACTACCGAGCCTGTGCTCTAAAACCCGGGAGCTGTGACTACTGAGGCTACGTGCTGCGGCTACTGAAGCTCACACATCCCAGAGCCTGTGCTCCACAACAAGAGCAGCCATTGCAATGAGAAACCTTTGCACCACAACTAGAGAGTAGGCCCCGCTCCATGCAACTAGAGGAAAGCCCGTGCAGCGATGGAGACCCAGCACTGCCAAAAAGAAAGAAAGAAAATTGTTTTCAAAAGAGAATTTTTAAATGTAACAAATAGGTACTTCTAAAAAATGTACATGTTGATCACCACATGCCAGGCAGAATTAAATAAATATTATCTCATGGAAGCTTTTGACAACTCTACAGGACCGACAGTATCAATATCCCTATTTCACAGACAAGGATGTTGAGACACGGAAACATTAAGCAACTAGCTCAGGGTCTCCAGTTTCTAAGGGGTGAGGCTGGAATTCCCTAAGCATCTGGTATCTGTGTCTGTCCTCTTCATCCCTCTGTGAAACTCCTTCTCATAAATGAGATGGACCTCCTGCCTTAGGGATGAATGGACCATTGAGACCAGCATAGATTAAGTGAAAGGAAAGTCACAGAGAGAGGTCTGAAAGGTGGCTGATGGCTGGAGAAAACCTCTCCACCTTCCAGTCACAACATGATAAAGCGGGTTTCCACTGGGTCAGACACTGTGCAGGTCCTGGGGACAGATTTCTCTCTAAAAACTGCATGCCTTGTTGATCCTGAGCTTGCGGGACTAGGAAAGAATTAAATCACCTCTCAGAGCCACAGAGCCCAGTGCTGCCAGTTCCTATGGCCGGCACTAAATTACTGACATGAACGTGCTCTTCCCATCACCCTTTCCTGGACTGAAATATGAAATATCCTTTCCCATTTTTGATCTTGTGACCTCTGGGGTGTCACAGGTACAGATCTACACGTGTTGCCTGCCCACAGACCTGTATACACGATACACACTCCTGCACAAAAAGCACACTCCTGCAACCTTACCTCTTGTGTCTGTGAAATCTCAGCTGCTTATCCACTGACAAAGGGGAGCCTAATATTTGAATCCGTTCCTGTGACTCCAGCACATCCACAATTAGCCTCCTCTGCTTCTGTGCAAGGGAGCCTGTTCTTTTCACTAGAGTAGAAACAGCCTTAGGCAATGCTGGATAAAGCTTTAGATAAAGCCTTAGGTTTGTGCTGTGGGGAAAGTAGCAGCAGAAAACGTTCAGTTGCCAGGACCAGTGCCAACGCAACCAGCTGGGGCCCAGCCTGGTACCCACTGGGAGGAAAGAGGGGGATGAGGTTTACCTCCTAGAAGAAGGAGACTTTTTTTAATAATTGTAAAGCATTTTTTTTTTTAAGAACGAAAGGGGATTTTTTAAATGATAAATTGAACACTTTGTTTTATATTTCTTAAAGTAATATTTGGGAAAACAATGATTAGTGTTTTCTCTTTCATATTCCCCTGAGCATGACCTATTCTCTAAACCGGCAAAGGTATATATTGGTTGGATAGAGTGGTGTGGGGGTAGCTAGAAATGTTATAACAGGAATGCCTAGAGAAAGAGTTAATATTCAGCTCATATTATTGAAATACGATTTCACAGTAAGACAATAGGCCTGAAAGCTAGGCGTTGACCAGAGAGAAAAGATGTTCTAAATCTCTTTAGGTTCTATTCAACATACTAACAATCAATCAGTCAGGCATGCAGTCAGCAATATCTATTGAGCCCTCCCTGTATGTTCCAGAAGAATAGTCTTATCCTCAAGAAACTTAGAGAAAAGAGACAGGCCACAAGTAAACAAGATAAATGCTAGGCCTTGATAAGTGCTAAGTTCAGTTCAGTTCAGTTCAGTTCAGTTCAGTAGCTCAGTCGTGTCCGACTCTTTGTGACCCCATGAATCACAGCACGCCAGGCCTCCCTGTCCATCACCATCTCCTGGAGTTCACTCAGACTCACGTCCATCGAGTCCGTGATGCCATCCAGCCATCTCATCCTCGGTCATCCCCTTCTCCTCCTGCCCCCAATCTCTCCCAGCATCAGAGTCTTTTCCAATGAGTCAGTTCCTCGCATGAGGTGTCCAAAGTACTGGAGCTTCAGCTTTAGTATCATTCCTTCCAAAGAAATCCCAGGGTTGATCTCCTTCAGAATGGACTGGTTGGATAGGTAATGAGATGTGTATGTTTTGCAGGGTTGGGCATAGGGCCTGTCACCCTTAGGGAAATCAGGAAAGACTGAAGAGATGACAGTTAACCTGAGACCTGAGCGATAACATAGCAACCAAGCAAAATCTAGAGAACACAGTAGGCACAGCAAATGAAAGGCCCTGCGACAGGAATGCTTTTAGGAAATTGAAGATAAATACAAAGTATCATTGCTGCTAGGGGACTGTAAATGACCAGAATGGAGAAATAGGATATAGGAGAGGTCTACAGAAGCTAGTTCAGTTAGTTAGTTCAGTTGCTCAGTCATGTCCGACTCTGCGATCCCATGAATCACAGCACGCCAGGCCTCCCTGTCCATCACTATCTCCGGGAATTCACTCAGACTCATGTCCATCGAGTTAGTGATGCCATCCAGCCATCTCATCCTCGGTTGTCCCCTTCTCCTCTTGCCCCCCATCTTTCCCAGCATCAGAGTCTTTTCCAATGAGTCAACTCTTCACATGAGGTGGCCAAAGTACTGGAGCTTCAGCTTTAGCATCCTTCCTTCCAAAGAAATCCCAGGGCTGATCTCCTTCAGAATGGACTGGTTGGATCTCCTTGCAGCCCAAGGGAATCTCAAGAGTCTTCTCCAACACCACAGTTCAAACGCATCAATTCTTTGGCACTCAGCCTTCTTCACAGTCCAACTCTCACATCCATACATGACCACTGGAAAAACCATAGCCTTGACTAGACGGACCTTAGTCGGCAAAGTAATGTCTCTGCTTTTGAATATACTGTCTAGGTTGGTCATAACTTTTCTTCCAAGGAGTAAGCGTCTTTTAATTTCATGGCTGCAATCACCATCTGCAGTGATTTTGGAGCCCAAAAAAATAAAGTCTGACACTGTTTCCACTGTTTCCACTGTTTCCCCATCTACTTCCCATGAAGTGATGGGACTGGATGTCATGATCTTCGTTTTCTGAATGTTGAGCTTTAAGCCAACTTTTTCACCTACAGAGGCTAGGTCCTCCCATAGGAGGACTTGAAAACTAGTATAAATAATTTAAGGTTTATTCTTATTACACTAGCAAACCACATTGTTTGAAGCATGGGAATGACACAATTTAATGTATACTTGAGAAAGACCACCCTAATTACTATGTTGGGAGTTTGGCAGAGTTTTTCAACCTTACCACTATCAAAATTTGGGGCTAGGTAATTCTTTGTTGTGGGGGGCTGTCTGGTGTCTTATAGAATTGTCAGCGGCATCCTGGCTTCCCTCCACTGAATGCCAGTAGCACCCCCCTACTTCCAGTAGAGACAACCAAAAGTGTTCCTGCTGCTGCTGCTGCTGCTGCTGCTGCTAAGTCGCTTCAGTCGTGTCCAACTCTGTGTGACCCCATAGACGGCAGGCAGCCCATGAGGCTCCCCCGTCCCTGGGATTCTCCAGGCAAGAACACTGGAGTGGGTTGCCATTTCCTTCTCCAATGCATGAAAGTGAAAAGTGAAAGTGAAGTCGCTCAGTCGGGTCCAACTCTTAGCGACCCCATGGACTGTGGCCTACCAGGCTCCTCCGTCCATGGAATTTTCCAGGCAAGAGTGCTGGAGTGGGGTGCCATTGCCTAAGCATCACCAAATGTCCCTTAGGGAACACAATCACCCCCAGATGAGAACTTCTGTTCTATGAGGACCCAAGTAGAAGAAAGAGTCCCAATTCGGAGACTGTAGCTGCTGTCCAAGAAGAAGAAACAGCAGCTTAGATGCTGATGGTAACCATGGAGATGATAAGAAATGTTTGGGATCCGAGATCTATTTTGAAGTTGGAGCCAATGGGATTTTCTGATGGATTAGATGTGGAATGCAAGAGATAGAAGAGCCAAAGACGACTTTAAATTTTTGGTCTGGGCACCTAAAGACAATGGCAGTTCTATTACCAAAATTTAAAATCTTTGGAATAAGGGACAGAAACAGGGACAGGCAGCCAAACAGTTCTGGTGTTGATTATTCTAAGATTGAGATTTTTCTTAGACATCCAAGTGCAAACATTGAGAAGCAATTTAGACAGATAGCTAGGTAGAGAGTCAGGCAAAACGTTAAGTATAAATTAGAGAGTAACCCACATATCAGTTGAAGAAATGCAGACTATAGAATTTTTTTTCTGTAGTATATTCAGACCATGAGACTTGCTGTCCAATTCAGAAGGAGAATAATACATAGAGGAAAGAAAAGCTAGAAGTTCACCTATCCCAGTCCTGAGGGGTGAGGAGGCAGAAGAGGCAGGAGGGGAGATATGATACTCCCCTATGCTGAACTGGGCTTCTGTGATGGCTCGGACGGTAAAGAATCCGCCTGCAATGCAGGAGACGCAGGCGCAATGCAAGAGACACAGGCTCAATCCCTGGGTTGGGAAGATCCCCTGAAGGAGGAAAAGGCCACCCCCTCCAGTATTCTTGCCTGAGAATTCCATGGACAGAGGAGCTTGGCGGACTACATACAGTCCACGGGGTGGCAAAAGAGTCAGACATAAATGAATTACTAACGCACACACAATGTGTTGAATAACTGGAGGGGAAAACCAGAAGGAAGAGTCTTTGTCCTATCTCTTGGTTTGGACTCTGGGTTAATTTTATTTTAAATCTTGTACCAACATGGTAGCAACCATACCAAAGTAAATTTAATTGTGAAGCATACCAGAACTAAGGGAAGACCAAGCTTGAATTACGTTTCTGAGCCATTTTCAATTTCCTTGGGGGAATGGGGGAGCGGGTCTGGGACCCAGGCATTCCCACAGCCCTCCATGGAGGAGAGGGAGCAGTGTGTGGCCACTGTGTTGGGAGCCAGGGGGTCTCCCTGGCAGGTAGAATAAAGACCCACGGGAGAGACCTCTCAGGTCAGAGTTAGAAAGGATACAGCCCACCCTGAAGCAGCCAAGTGGGGAAACTAAGGATTGAGAGGTAGTCGCAAGTCTTGCCAACTGTTGACCTCAGCGATCAAAGACAGCAAGGTAAGCAGTGACCAGACCAAGGGCCACTGGCTCAGAAATCAGAGGATCACCAATGCCTGAGGGATCTGAGATGAGAGTACAGTATTCCTCCCCCCACATCCCAGTGCCATATGGGGTCAGAGAAAGGAGAAGAGAGCTGGAATCAGTTTGAAATTTTTCAATTGGACCAAAATTTAGTTTTATTTCTTCTTTCACCACCCATGTGTGGGAGCTTATGTGTAGTTTCAGATCAGTGTCAGGAAAACAAAGAAAGAACAGTTGCTTTCATCAGTGTGGTTAGCACAGATAAACTTACTACTGCCGGACGTACTGGTCAACCAGCCAATCCAGGACGTATTGGTCAACTAGCCAATCCAAACCATTGCTGAGTGCCAGCTATGCACTGACTCTTTCATGTCTACATTTCTAACTTGCAATAAATTAGAAATGCAAGGACCTGGTTCTTCCTTTTGCTCTGACACGTGTTCTAGAACCTGGGTGGTATTCTTTCCATCTCTGGATCTTCCTTTCTGAGCAATGAAGGGATTAAAGATTAAACCTTCTGTTAGTCTTCCAGTCCCACCAGCCCGGACTTTGAAGAATGAACGTGGTAAAGAGTAGGCTTCCCACCTGCCCTCCTTAACTGTAGAGAGTGGGAATGACCACACAACCAATCACCCCTCTCCTGGCCCTTAACTCTTTGACCTTCAGGAAACCTTGGGTCTCCTTCTCTCCTGGATGTCATTCTTAGCCCTGCGGAGTTGGCCCCAGGGCTAAGAGTGGTAAGACTTAAGAACATTCACCACGGCGGCCAGGAAAACCCATCAGAAAGAAAAGACCCTGTTTTCCTTCTTGGATTCCCTTAGCACTTCCTTGAAGCCAAAGGGAATGACATCACAACAAAACAAAGTTGCCAAGACATACTCTAGAAAAATGTCCTCACATGGTTACATTTTCTGCAAATTACAGCGTTTGGAGTATAAATCAGAGTAATTGTTTAAATCAGAGTGACTGTTGAAACAGATTTCCAGTGATCAAATCAAAAATGCAATCATTCTTGCGGTTCCTCCGGTGCTTGGAGCCCCACATACTTCTGAAACTGTCGGTTGTCAGTTACATGGAGTGTTTACATTAACATGCTGCCCTAACAGAGAAAATATATATTTTAAGAAGAAAATGTGAATCCAGGGTTACAAGAATGTTTCTGAAACAGCTAAGTCATCTTGTTTCAAGTAAAACCAGATGTTTGCATCAAGAGAAAGCCAATCATTTCTTTTAATTATGCTCAATGGTCAGGCCACCAAGAATACCCACATGTGTACACACGAGCCGGTGGAAATCAAAGGCTCTGTGGCAGAGAAAGCAATCAACAACTCCCAGACCACCGAATGGTATTGCCAGCACCGGCTCTGGGCACTCTCTGAGTTCCTTCCCTGAGAAAACCAGGGTCCCATGCAAGGTCAGGCTCAGGAGTAGGTTCTCTGGTAGAGACTGAGGTTCTCTACATACACACACACATACACACGAAAAACAAGAAAAGACTTCAACAGATATGCTGTCCTCTTAAGCAACCTCCCCAGGACACCTCACTATCGCCACAGACTCAGAAACGTGAATAGACAGAGCTCTTTCTCCTCGTGGTGTCTATCCTGCAGGAGATGCGGTGGGTCTGCATGCCAGCCTCCCTGCCCAGCTGGTATAGGAGCCTGAGTGAGCAGAAGGCACGTTTGTCAGTTTGGTCTCCACTCTGATGCACTGTCAGGTGTGATAGACCTGGTGGAAGAGTCTCCAAAGGCCAGGCAATGACATCCCTGACCAGTGGGCAGAAGGGAAGACTTTGGAGTTATCACCTTCCCTCTGAGATCCAGGCTCAATCTGAGAAAAGATCCATTCTCCCAATCAGGGGCTTCTCCTGTGGCTCAGAAATAAAGAATCCACCTGCAGCGCAGGAGCCCCAGGAGACACAGGTCCAGTCCCCGGATCGGGAAGAGCCCCTGGAGGGGGAAATGGCAACCCACTCCAGTATTTTAGCCTGGGAAATTCCATGGACAGAGGAGCCTGGTGGGCTACAGTCCATGAGGTCACAAAGAGTCAGACACGACTGAAGCAACTTAGCAGCAGCAGCTCCTGAGCAGACATAACTGACTGCTGGGGGTCTTCACTGGGGAACCCACAGAGATTCAGTCTGTTAATAGAAAGATTGCTGTTCTTTAGTCATTGTATCTGACTCTTTAAAGATCCCATGGACTGTAACCTGCCAGGCTCCTCTGTCTGTGGGATTTCCCAGGCAAGGATACTAGAGTGGGTTGCCATTTCCTTCTCCAGGGGGTCTTCCTGACCCAGGGATCAAACCCACATCTCCTGCTTGGCAGGCAGATTCTCTACCATGGAGCCACCTGGGAACCCCAAAATCCTAGAGCTAGCATGTTTCCCACAACCAAAAATGAATAGCCATGCCCTTAAGGCATCCTTCTAAGCGTGTCCACAGTACCTGAGCCTTTCCCCAAGAAGATGGTAAGTCCTAAATATTTGTTCCAAACAGTACTTATGAATCTGAGTTCGGCGTCTAATAGCACTGCAAAAGCTTAATGCTCACTTTGCATCAGTTCACCAAACTTCATTATTAAGGTACCAGCCTCACAATTTTCACTATTATTAGTCTTCTTTGAATTAATTCTCCTACCTTTCTTTTTTGTTTTCAATTAAATGGATTCTTTAGTCTTTTCTAAAACAATCAAGAAATCACAGATGTGTTAGTTGAATATCTTTTAAATGTTTATTAAATATATGCCATTGAAATGGAAATATTCATCCATATTTGGGCTAAAATCTTCCCACAAGTACCATCAGTATTTGTCAATAGCTTTAGACAAGTATTCTGTAGAATCCTGGTGGTTCTTTTCCTGAACCCTTCATCAGATTCCTTTAGATGACATGGTGATAAATGAACACAAGGCTGCATCACTCCTTCTGCCTGCCTCCGTGAGCTCTGGCACCACCTCTCAGCAAGTTGTCTAGTGATAGGAGGAGTTCAAGACCTGTTTTTTTCTCTTCCTGTTAGGAATAACCACCATTTCCCACCAAGAGAATTGAGGGAGGGATATTTTCTCCATGATTCATTATGAGAGGATGTGAACAAGAATGCTAACAGGGACTAAATGTTTTCTCAGAGTCTTCACTGTGCCCCAAAGTTCCACGGACATTTCAGTGTTTTGTTTTGTTTTGTTTTTCAAAATAGATCCAGCATGGGAAGTTGTAAAGGAAAGTTAATCCTGTATTATTATTAAACTAAGAACTCTGCTTTGAACTCAGCCCAGAAGTCAGACCATGCCTGTGCAACAGGCACTTGATAATCACTTTTTGGCTGCGGTTGACTGGCAATGTCCTCAAAACCAAGCCATCCTGGGGATTCCTGAAGTCAGAAGGGAAGTGAATTGTTTGAAAATAAAACACTCCTGCTTCAGGCCCGCAGATCGCTCATAAGACAGCGGTCTAATAACCCAAATAACTATTTCGAAATGTACTCCTACTCCATTTTGTCAAATGTTTGCTTGCGTCTTTCAGCCTCATGGATATAAGTCCCCTGATTTGGCTGCAGGCCGCCCTGTCCGATTGTGTAACAACGGGGTTTACACCGTGACTGCAGAGCTCAGAAGCTTCATCCAAAGTGCCACTGCTGCGATTCCTTCCATTCATTTCTGCAACCTTTTAACAAACAATTATTAAGCACCTGCTGAATGCAATGATCCAAGATATTCACTTCAGGGGATCTGAAGATGCCTTACTCATGCCAGCAGTTGACATTTCTCAATCCAGAGACAATGCCAGGAACATTCAGTCCTCTTTTAGTTTACTAGGCTTAAATCTCAGAATAACACAGTATGCTGTTTAAGAAATTTTTCAGAAAACCACTTTTCTTGCAAGAGGTTGAGTCAAAGACTAAATGATTTACTTAGCGCCTTAACTGGAGATGTAAATAGGTCCTGATACCATTCAAAAAAGAAGAGGTTTAGAAAGTGACAAGACAAAGTTCACATTCTAAAAGTTTGATCCCACTCACAGCAGCTTCAGAAAATACAATTTAGGCCCAGCAGGCGTATCCAGATGCCTGGCATACAGCTAAGTACCTCAAAGCAGGTGGACCTCATCACACCTTTGGCTACAAGGTAGTTCTCCTGGGAAGGAAGCCTCAGCCTTTGGCCCTGGAAATTGATGTTTGTTTGGTAGAAATACCTGCAGGGAAGGAGGCCAGCTGTGGGCAAAGATCAAGAAGATACATCACCATCTTGGGACAGGGGCCTCATGGCTGCCACCCCAGAAATTCTGACTTTCAACCTGGCTGTGCCAGGCAGTGACCCACAATGAACTCCAACAGTGAGGAAAGTTATCAACTGACCAGGCTGGTGAATACTGCTATCCTAGTCCCATAGTCCCATAGCTGAACTTCACACACTGTGAAGGGTCATTCAATATTCATGGACAAATGGATCTTTGAGTGAAAAGTCTGTACTGTAAATTATCGCACGAGAGCGTTTCAGCAGGCAGGGCATTTGAGCAGCTGGAGTCTTTTTGGAGAACTCACAGTACTTAAGTGGGGGTGCTGTACACTCCACTTGGGAGTGAGGCTCACCTGGAAAATGGAAAGCCGCATGCCTATCAGCAATTCCATATTGAAGTCAGGGCTGCAGCAAGTTGCAGAGTTCACCGCCAGAGGGCAGCAGTGTACACAGACACAACCGAACCGCCCCATTTGAGAGAGGAGAAAACTGAGGTGGGAAGGGAGCTTAGCGATGCGCCCACAGCTCACAGGGAGACCTGTGATCCAGTCCAACCCCCTGACTCAAACCCCACCCTCGAGACTCCTAGCCAGTGCTCCTCCACTGACCCCCAAGGTCTCCAGAAAGGAACATTTTGGATGCTTTATGCATCTTTATTTAGAGTTGATAAAGCTGCCTGGTCAAACCTGCAACATCTCCCCCCAGGGGTCACTGGATCCCCTCCAGTGATTCCTGGAAAGCTCTATTTTTCCTTGACCCATAGTAAGAAATACATTGCACTTTGCAACCCACACTTAGTATGCTGTTATTGTTTAGTCACTCAGTCACGTCCAGCTCTTTTGTGACCCCATGGACTGTAGCCCACTAGGCTCCTCGGTCCATGGGATTTCCCAGGCAAGAATACTGGAGTGGGTTTCCATTTCCTTCTCCAGGGGATCTTCCCAATCCAAGGATCAAACCTGCATCTCCTGCACTGGCAGGCAGATTCTTTACCACTGAGCCACTAGGGAAGCCCTCATCTAGTATACTATAAACCATACACAAAACTGAAACACATTTTCACAAATATCCTTACTCCTGAGATACACTTGGATTTTTTCAACTGTGCTGGATTCTGTGTCTCTTTTTCTTAATGCGAGGTGGATCTCCATCCACCACATTGACTTCACCACCCACTAACTGGTTGTCAGGCCTGGTTTGAAGGGTGGCCTGGAGAATGATCTCCAAAGAATGGAGGATAAAGTCTACTGTGTTGATTCCCCTGTACATTCCAGGTCCTGCAGGCTTAGGAGGGGCTGACGATGCTGGGCTTTTCCAGCCAAGGAGGAAGATGATGGCCTGGGGAAGTACCAAGGCAACCCTGATTTACCATCCAGCCTTACTTGGTCTGTATCATGCCTTCACCCATCCTCTCAGCAAACATTGAGTCCCCCCAAGAGTTCAGCCCTGGGCTTTGCCTGCCCTGCCAGAATTTCTGGCTTCAGATATCCCTGTGATCAGCCTTCCCCTGCAGACTGTGGCTCCTGGAACTGTATGGGGTCCCCGTTCTGTAGCTCTGAGTGAAGAAGAAGGTAAGGATGAAGGAGAATAATCCGAGGCCAGAGGGCAGAAGATACTCAGAGCCAAGGGGCCTTACCAGGTGGACACTGCAAGGGGAGCTTTTCTGCTGGAGACCAGAATCACCCCCGTATCCCCCAATTCTGGCAGCAGCCCCCTCCCCCTGGGGCACAGCTGACAGATCTGCCCAGAAAGTCCTTCCTGACGCTCTGTCAAGTATTTCAGTTGCTTGATTTCATCCCTTTGCTTCTAGCATGTGATTTTATGAAGAAATTCAAAGGACAAGCCATCCCTCACTGATCAATGCCCCAGTGATCCTAAAGTCCTGCTTAAAACCAAGGGCAGTGTCTCAAATCTGTTTCCCTGATGTCTGGGGAGATTCCAGGTGAGACCTCACAGCTGGATGTAAGGCTGTCACTTCAGTCCTGCTCTTCACCTCTGATGAGCACAAGTGGATGACAGTAAAGAAAACCCTTCAAATGCTCAGGCCAGGGCTGTGCCCCAAGATGCTGGCTGATTTCCCATCACATCACAGATCCAAAGCTGAGGCCCCCAAAGACAAAAATGACTGAAAGATGGCACCTGTTCATTGCAAGTGGCATCAGTATTCACTGGGTGTCCACCAGGCACAAAGCAGTGAACTGAGTTTCAAAAGAAGGAAGAGGATGCGTTCAGTCCAGTCCTGACTTTGCGCTTCCCCACAGGTTCGTGGAGGAGTGAAGCCAAACACTGACTTGGGTACCTCCCCTTGGGACCACCTGCTGTGACTTGGGATCACCTGCCACGCTTGTTCCCACCCTGCTCTCTGCAGAACCCCGCTCTTCACTTCCCACCTAGGACTGCATTTCTGGGCTCACCTGTCTGCTTGTCATAGAATGTTGGTACCTGGTGAGTAGGTCAGAGAGAGGCTAGGCTGGGGCCAGGAGGTGAGGGAGGTGGATGGCCTCCAGAAGATGGAAATTCATCCGCCTCTAGAGGCTCCAGAATGGAACCCAGCCCTGCAGACACCTGAATTCTAGCCCAGCGTCACACTTCTACAGACCCGTAAGGTAATCAGCGTGAACTATGTCAAGCCACCCTGTGGTGGTGATTCATGACAGCCGCAAAAGGAAGCCAATGTGGATTTTGGTCATTTCCTTTGGGGCCAGGACCCTGTGGGAATCTCTCCATGTTTCGGGACAAGGGAGACATGGTCAGGCGGCACGAGGGGGCCTCTTGAACACCACGTCCACAGGGGGGATTATGGAGTTTTATCTTAATGGGAGATGGGTTAGAAGCTGGTTCCTTGAGGGGAAGAGGCCGCCATTAGGGAGTTATATTCTGAGGCTAAAGGATGGAAACAATTCTACGTCACTCACACAGAGACCCACTCTCACTGGCTTTCTTTCTAGGAGGAGCCGGACAGCCAAAAAAAAAAAAAAAAATACACTTATAAACAAAGAAACAAGGACACATGTGTGCTTCGCAGAGAACCCAATGGACCCTCAGTGGACTGGAGCTGGTCAACCATTAGATCAGGGGCTGGGGTGTCAGAGACAGCCCCATTTGACCTTTGACCTGAATGACAATTAGGATGCAGGTAGATCAGGCTTCACCTTTTATGTGCAAAGCACTTTTAATGCGCTGTTTTATCTCATTCTCCCAGCTGACCTACAGAATCTGCATCGTCTCTGTGTTACAGACGAGAAAATTGAGGTTCACAGAGACTGGTTTCTTGTCTAAGATAACACAGCCGACCACAAAAGAACGAGGACCAGACAGACGTGCGGTCCGTCTGGCTCTAAAGCTGCAATCTTTTCTATTCTGCTCATAAGGGCTCCAGTTGCATCCTTCTTGGAATTGACCCAAATGTTCCAGACAGAAATTTCTTTCCTGCTAGGTGTTGACATTTCGATCTTTCCTCCTTGGTCCCCTGGCAAGGGCACTGCACGAGGAGGTTTCCACCCTCACGGCCGTTGCTCACGGGAAAAGATGAAGCTGGTCAGCTGACCCCGCCCTGCCAGCCTCCGGCCTGGCCTCGCTCCAGCATGGTCCTGACCTCCTTCCTGCCCACAGTCCCCTTGGGCTCTGCCCCGGAGACCTGACACCCTCTCTCCCAGCGACCCTGTGCTGTGGGCCAGTGGGTGGGAGAGAGAGCGAGGCCAGATGGGCCAGCGGAGCCCAAAGTGACTGGCTGGTGGTATTCGAGCCTATTTTTATTCATCAAAAAAAAAAAAATCTGTTCTGTATTTTATTCAGCTGTGGGGCAAAGAGAGGTCAACTCTCTTCACCTCTGCTGTAAGATGAGAATGGTGCAGGAAATGAAATGACAGGGAAGCCAGCCCAGGGAGAGGGAGAAAGGGCAAATTACAGGGAAATTAAAAACCTGTGTTCAGATCAGAGTGGAGGGTGTCAAAGCTCCCCTTGCAGGGGGCCCTTCTCCCCAAGGCCGTCGGGCGTGGAGACGTGAGCGCTGTAGCCACGCTTAACAACCACCATAGGAGGCCCGGTGACTTAGCATGGTGGCCTGGCACACACGTGGCTCCTGAGGGAGGGCCTGGCTTTGGCCGCTGCACCATCATCCATGCTTCCAGCTCCAGTAGGGTCCCTGGAAGGAACTTCCCCGAGGAGCAGAGCCCGAGAGCCTGATGTGTTGGCATGTGGCCCGTCTTTGCCTTTATCACGGTTAGAGTCCCCTCAGTGTGCAAGGCACAGGATTCCTATGCATCTGAGTCAAAAGGCATGAAATTATTCAGAAACCCAAATCAAGTAGCCTCTGCTCCTTCGCCCCGCAGAGGCATAACTTCAGCTCCATTAAGGCCTACCTCCAACGCAGCATCCTCCCCTCCCTCTGGGGATGGAGCAGACACTGTGCTTTTGGTCCCAGCAGCCAAGACCTGGAAAATGCCAGGCAGACACTGGTGCCCACCTTTCTCTTGACCTGGTGGATACAGAGACACAGCTGCAGTTCCATCTAGAAAATCATCTTGAACCACCTGTCACGTGCTGGGCAAGCTTCAGCCCCCAGAGGCCCAACAATGCAGGGGGTAGAATAGACATGCTCAGCTCACCCCACAGAAGGCCAGTGAGTGAAGAGAAAACAGAACTTTCCACCAATTCTGGGAGCACAGAAGAGAGGGACTCATGTAGCCAATGGACCACGGTGAGCCCACTGAGCAAGGAGGCATGTGGGTGAGGCCTTAAAAGACAAGGCCCAGGTGGGGGGTTATTTTGTCGTGGTTTTGTTTGTTTGTTGCTAAGAGAGTTGCAGAGGCAGAGCCTGGAGGAAGAGTGGACTAGCCAGACTGTGGATAGGAATGCTGACCAAACCCTAGGGCATGTTTGGGGAGCAGTGGGGAGCAGTGGGGAGCACCGTGAGTTAGTCTCCCTGGGCGGCCATCATACATCACCCCAGACTGGGGGCTTCCACTGCAGAAATTCCTCTCTCTCTAGGCTCCGGAGGTTGGAAGTCAGGAATCAAGCTGTTGGCAAGCTTGGTCTCTTCTGAGGCCTCTCCCCCTGGCTTCTGCATGGTTGCCTTCTTTCTGTGTCCTGAACGTGATTCATCTCACTGTCTGCTGTCTCTCTGTGTGTCCTGTGATGTACTAAGTCACTTCAGTCGTGTCCGACTCCGTGCAATCCTATGGACCGTAGCCCACCAGTCTCCTCTGTCCACGGGATTCTCCAGGCAAGAATATTGATGTAGGTTGCCATGCCCTCCTCCAGGGGATCTTCCCAACCCAGGGACTGAACCTGTGTCTTTTGCATCTCCTACATTGGCAGGCAGGTTCTTTACCACCAGTGCCACCTGGGAAGCCACCGTGTGTCCTAATGTCCTCTTCTTATAAAGACATCAGTTTCAGACTGGATATGGAGTCCACCCAAACAGCATCATTTTAATATAATTTCCCCTTTAAAGATAATTTAAATACTCAAATACAGTCAGATTCTGAGGGGCTGGGGTTAGGACCTCAGCACATGAATTTTCAGTTCAGTTCAGTTGCTCGGTCACGTCTGACTCCATGGACTGCAGCATGCCAGGCTTCCCTGTCCATCACCAACTCCCAGAGCTTACTCAAACTCATGCCCATTGAGTCAGTGACGCCATCCAACCACCTCATCCTCTGTTGTCCCCTTCTCCTCCTGGCCTTCAATCCTTTCCAGCATCAGGGTCCCTTCCAGTGAGTCAGTTCTTCACATCAGGTGGCCAAAGTATTAGAGCTTCAGCTTCAGCATCAGTCCTTCCAATGAATGTTTAGGACTGATTTCCTTTAGGATGGACTGTTTGGATCTCCTTTCTGTCCAAAGGACTCTCAAGAGTCTTCTCCAACACCACAGTTCAAAAGCATCAATTCTTCAGTGCTCAGCTTTCTTTATGGCCCAACTCTCACATCCATACCTGACTACCTGAAAAGCCATAGCTTTGACTAGATGGACCTTTGTCAGCATTTTAGGGAGACATAATTGATCCCATGACAGATGTTAGGTCAAGAAGGTGGAGCAACATGGTGATAAGAACCTTAGGCTGAGGTCAGATTTCATCATCTCTTGAGTGTAAAACTAATTCATCTTGCTTTTATGCTATTGGTTAATGTTATCAAAACAAACCCTGTCATCTGCTGTGTGCTAATGGATGTTAAGCAAACAAAAGACAGACGCTAGTGTTCCATGGTCGAGGTTGGGGAAACCAATTTCTTCCCTGCAGGTCTTCTCAGGGCCCTTCAATATGTTAACGTGCATTGTGAATTCTCAAGAGGGAAGCGTAATCACTAAAACCAATTTTTAATAACTAGGAAACACCACCGAAGGTACTGGGGAGCAAGCAAAGATTTCTGAACAGCAAAGCAACATAAGCAAATCTTAAGTTTAAGGTAATTGCATTAGAGCTGAAAAATCTTGAGGTTGATGGACCATCAGAGATGGTTAAACACCAGCATCTGGGTAAAGGTATGTTCCAGAAGGCCTAGGCTCCATGGGTAGGATAGCCTGTGACTGGGCCGAGCTCACTGGAATCATCGACCCTTCTTTTGTTCAACAAGTGTGAATTAGGCTCCTCCTGTGTACAGGCACTCTGGTTTGCCAGCCTGTTTGTTCCCCAACTTGGAGATCCCTGCCAGTGTACACCCAGCCCTCATCATCTGTGTCTCTGGGCAGGTTTTCTATTCCATGCAGAGATGGGAGCCTAAAAGCACCAGCCACCTGGGCCCTGCGGCCCTGACCCCCTCTCTCCTCTTCAAATCTATGCCACGCCTGAAGCTAAGACCTAGGACACATATTAGACTAGGACGCTCCTGGTGCCTCAAGGCTGAGTCGAGGCCCTGGTGCTCTCACCAACAAAGCAATTCACAAGAACTCAAGTGCAATCCTTCTGAAACAAAGGTCTTCACTGTCCAGCTCATAGGAGGCCCAAGAGGTATAGACACATCCCTGGAGGCAGTCATTCTCAGGAATTCACAAGGTTCAGTTGAAAGTGCTGAACTGGGAGAAATGGAACCCAGGTCTCGGACTCCAGGCCGAGGAGAAGCCGTGGGCAGATTAGCAGCAGAGACGGGGCTGGCCTCACCTGGCAGCCTCAGGGATGCAGGTGGGCATCCTTTTTGCATCCACACTAAGGAGCAGGTGGGGGGTGGAGCCCTGGAGGAGAGGAACAAGGACCTGACGGGGACTCTGGGGGAGCAGCGTGCACAGGGGAGGGGCTGTGGCAGGGGGGTTGAGAGCTCTGGGGTGCTGGGCACCCAGCTGGTGGTAAAAGGCCAGGTTGTGCTGTCAGGCTGTGGTCTCTCAACCAGACACGCCAAGGCTTCAGAGGAATTTGATGCAGCCCCTTGTGACTGGGGGTTTGGGGAGGCATATCTCCTCCGTATAGAAAAAAATCCAGATTTTTTTCCTTTTAGTTATGTACTTGCCAATAATATACCTAACACCCCTGTCCACCTCCCCCAGCCCCAGGCTTCACAGTCCCCACCCTGGATGCAGAGGAAAACTTTTACCCACATGACTTAGTAACTAAAAGAAAAAAACAGAGCATTTCACAGGTATTTTTTTCTGCTGCTACTACATGTTCCCGAGAAAATGGCCCCATCAAAACGTCAGTGGTCTCCAGGGCTAAGAGAAGTCCCCTTGCCGGGCACTCACTTTCACCCCCTCCAACACCATGTGCTGTGATGCTCTGGGGGGAATCTGGCCTTGAGGCAGAAGAGAACCCCTCCCCACTTCTCTCATGGGCCTTTCTCGGTCATTCTCAAGCACCATGGACCCAAGGAATAGCCTTCCCCCACCCAGTATGCTTCCCTGGCCTGGCCAGCCTGCCTTTGGCATTTGTAAGGGTTCATCCCCAAAGGCATAAATTTATGGAACCTTTCCTTCTAATTTTCTCTCTGGTTCTTTGGAGGAAAAAACATGAAGTACCCAACTCTCTACTATGAGCTTTCCCTGCCACAATGGAGGTAATGACTTTGGGTGTCCCAGGTGGCACAGATGAGGCTTACATCATGCCATCACAGCCTGTGACTAAACACCTGTAGCACACAAATGAAGTTGACATGACTCAGCTCGGCTGTGGCTCCAGATACTTTCAAAGGTCACTACCCCCCGAGATGCTACAAGAGCCCTAGGCCTGACCTTTCATCCTGCCTCCAGGCAAAGAGTCTCCTTCTCTCTGGTCCATAGTTTCTTCTTCTGTAAAATAAACTGTAAGATTCCTTCCAGCTCCCCAAGTCTATAATCCTTTACTTCTACAGTTGAGTATAGTGTTAATCACTCTGACATGTCCAACTCTTTGTGACCCCATGGACAGTAGCCCACCAGGCTCTTTTGTCCATGGGATTCTCCAGGCAAGAATGCTGGAGTGGGTAGCCATGCCTTTCTCCAGGGGATCTTCCTGACCCAGGGATTGAACCCAGGTCTCCTGCATTGCAGGCAGATTCTTTACCTTCTGAACCACCAGGGAAGCCCACAGTTGAGTATATGTAATGTTTATTTGTGTGGAAAGGGGACTTTTTATTTTAGGACTTGAAAGTTTTAACTTCAGACTAACAGTCATTTTGGATGATGTCACATTAATTCAAGGCTAAGTGAAAAGCTAGATTATTGCTGTAGTGTGTTTTTAAGGGTGGAAAAAAAAAGATGATTGGGAAAATCTCCTGCCCCCTCTAAATGTGACATACAGACTTTCTCTGCTTTGCATCTACAGTGAGATATTGCCTGTAGGGGGATAGGCCAGCCCCCCACGTCCACCCCATGGCTCCCTTCAGGATGTAGATACCCACATTTCTCATGGAGGAGCAAGCAGTTGTGAACCAAGAAGTGAGTGAATCTGCTGACAGACACCCAGTCTCATCCAGCTTCTAGTGCTTTGCCTGACTGTGCTTCTGTTTAGGGCAGCTGAGCCCTGGGGCTGGAGGAGCTTCTGGTCCCAAGGACTCCTGACTCACAAGGTTCACACAGATGTTTGGGGCCAAAGTGTGACAGCTGACCAAGTAACCCTTTGAGCATCACTGCTCCCATTCAGCTTTAAGGCCTGGTAGATGCCAGGGGCAGCTTGAGCCAAGGGTGCTGTAAAGAATCAGCTGGTATCAGCCCCTGTGAGCTGACCCACAGTCCTTTTTGGGAAAAGCTGATGTGAAATAGAGTGTTGGATTGATATGGTTTGTAAAAGCAAAACACTGCTACTGATGACCTCAAATCTCCTCAGATAGTTTTAGGGTTCATTATTGGGAGAAGGCTCTGAGAGAAGAAGGGCCCAGGCCCTGGAGTAGACTTCGGGCCCTTAAGTAGGGCCATGATATTGCCCCAGACCTTTGGAGTTTCGCACTGAACCCTAATTTCAGGCTGTGCAGTCAGGTTGGCCGGGACCCGGCAGGGCAGAAAGCACAGGTATTTTAGAACCCCCAAGGAGGGTGACATTGGCTGGTACACAGAGCCCCGTGACCCTCAGAGGCCAATGAGCTATTTACAGGGCTTTTCTGATGTGAGGCCAAGAAATCATGTAGGGTCCTCTTTGTTTCTCTCTGCAACTGTCCAACACATGAAGTCGCAGGAACAAACTCTAACTCAAATTGTGAGTTTCTAGGTCACAAGAGGACACGGATTAATCAGACTATTTACCAACTGCTGTCAACACAAGCCGGAGGGAGCGGGCCAGTGGCTGCCAGCGACATTTTGTGGACTGCTTGTAGCATGCTTTGTCCATCCTTTCCTTATTAAACATTCAAATCCCCTTCATGCTCTCTAAAACTGGATCCTGTCGTCTGCTCACCCGCTGAGCACCAGTAATCCAACACACATTGCCTGGAGCCACCCTGGGCTGGAGGTCCCCAGGGCCTGGTTTCACCACATCATACGCAACACACAGAGACACATACTCCAGGCATGTATCACGCAGATGCTACAAAGCATGCGAAGCCAGAAGCCTCCCGTGAGACTCAATCCCTTTGCCGAAAGCCCAGAAGACTTAAGTTGTCCTTGCAGAACTGACCCACTGTGACCCTCAGTACAAACGCCTAGTTCTCACAAGAACTTTCTGACATTAGCATGGCAAGGGCCTCCCCATTTTTTGTAGGGAGGAACTGAGGCCCAGCTGACCCAGTCACGGGATCCTGTATAGTTGTCAATCAAGGCTAAAGGTAAAAGCAAGAACAGTTTTCTTACTCTACCCACAGAAGGGCTCCTCCTGACCTCAGGGGATATCATCAACCAAGACCTTGCCTCTGCTCTCTGCCCCAGTTTGGGGGCTGACCCCTGCTCAACACTGACCTTCTCACATGCCCCCTGCTCAGAGTCTGGCAAACCCCAAACCTTGGCTATAAAGGTCACATTCTGATGGCAGTACTCTGTTGAAATTGGCTCATCCTGGCTCCTGACAGCCTGTTGTTAAATATTCAGGAATGCTGCTAATCAAGTGTTTAAAGGTTGGCACTTTGAAACTGATGCGAGAGCCAACTCATTGGAAAAGACACTGATTCTGGGAAGATTGAGGGCAAAATGAGAAGGAAGTAGCAGAGGATAAGATGGTTAGATAGCATCACCGACTCAATGAACATAAATCTAAGCAAACTCCAGGAGATAGTGGAGGACCGAGGAGCCTGGCATGGTACAGAGCTCAGGGTTGCAAAGAGTCAGACACAACTTAGCGAGTGAACAACAACAATTTTGAAACTGACCACCGTGAGAGTATGTATACCATGGAAACCAGCAAATGCCAAACGCCACACATAGGGGACTTTTTTTTCCCCTAGAGAGATGGCTCATCAGTATATCACTGCTCACCAGAAAGAATCACTGACTTCAATAAGATCTCAGGACTTTGTGAGCAGAGGGCATTTCTCTCAGGATTCACCAGGCAGACAAAGAAGCTGACTCTAGTAAGGCAGGATTTGGATAGTGAGATTGGGGAGGGTGGCTATATCAGATCACTTACAGAATCCACAGCAAATCTGGAGAACCAGAATCAGGAAAGAGGCTGGAAAGAGGCTGAGTACGGTCAGGCAGGGTGTGCCGGACCAGGCAGAGAAGGCAGCTGATGCTTGCATCTCAGTCTTCCTGCCATGGGCATTACACCTCGACCCCGATCGCTTCCCCCTCTGCAGAGAGAATTCTAACTGCGCCTTCTCCTTGACATGCTTTGCTCTGGCTCTGAATGGGTGCATTTGATTAGCTAACTTGGAGTCATATCTGTAGCTCCCAGTGGTCAGGGTCGCAGAGAACAGCTCTCGGGCCTTTTCTGCTACTGCAGCAGGAAGTAGGAAGCTAACAGGATTAGTGGATTTCCCAATGAAACACTGAAAATGCCCTCTGCAGAAAGGCTCCCCTCAGTCTGTAGGCTGCTGAGTTAGGGCCTATGGTGGCAGTGGAGAGTGAGGGCCTTAATGAGCCCTACCCTCAAATCTCCTCCACCCTGACGTAAGATCTTCCCTCCCTGCCCACCTAGTTGTGACTTTTTACAACCCAGTCTGCCTTTTAGAGAATAAGATCCCTCTCTGAAATGAAATACCCTTCCCCCTTCCTCCAGGGCTCGGGTGGCATATTAGTCACTCACACTTTAGTGTGGATCAGTTTAATCTGACATTTCCCTCTTATCCTCTTCATTCAGCTCAACTAAAAGAGTGGGAGTAATTCTTGATCACATACATTAGTGGAAGAGTTAAGCATGGATAATTCAGAACAGCAGGTAATCCAAGAAATATTTCCATGTGGCTCTGGGATATAGCATATGAGTCATTACTTATAGAAAGGCATTAGAATTCCCTGTGTAGATTGTCACTACACAATGAATGGAGAAAGGGCTGCCATAGTCCTTAAGTCCTTTCAGCTAGGGGGTGTTATGGCACTTCAGTCATGTCCGACTCTTTGCAACCCTTTGGACTATAGCCCACCAGGCTCCTCTGTTCATGAGATTTCCCAGGTAAGAATACTGGAGTGGGTTGCCATTTCCTTCTCCAGGGGATCTTCCCAACCCAGGGATCAAACCCACATCTCTTATGTCTCCTGCACTGGCAGGTGGGTTCTTTACCACTAGCGCCACCTGAGAAGCCCAGACATTCAGCTTACAGACTATAAAATCAGTGGCACCCCTTGGTGGTGTGCAGGGCACAAACCTGTGCAACTGTACATGGTAGCCCTAGTGGAGACTCTTCAGGGCTTTCTGAACAGCAAGAGAAGAACACTAGGAAGAGACAATACCAAAGACACCATAGAATTAAAATCTCATCACTAGAAGAGACATGATAACTTGGAATACATAAGATGTAAACATATATACTTCCTGGTGGGCTTCCCTTGTGGCTCAGATGGTGAAGAGTCCACCTGCAATGTGGGAGACCTGTGTTTGATCTCTGGGTTGGAAAGACCCCCGGGAGAAAGGCATGGCAACCCACTCCAGTATTCTTGCCTGGAGAATCCCCATGGACTGAGGAGCCTGGTGGGCTACAGTCCATAGTGTCGCAAAGAGTCAGACAGGACTGAGTGTCTAAGCACAGAAACATACATACAGCACATGAACACTTACAATAAGGCATCTTCATACTTGCCTAGACCCACCTGAATTCATAAAGAATCTTCATAGTGTTTAACTATGCTTGTGAAAAACAAAACGCTGGAGATCTTTTCATCATTCAAGGATGCACTGGTAAGAAGAAGGAGGGGCTGCTGGTAGACAGGTGGGACGACACTGAGCAGCTCAGCGGCCTGGTCTTCAGGTCATTGAGTCATGAGGGGCTGAGAGTAGAGAAGCACATGGCCCCCTGAAGGCATGTTCCTTTATGACATGTGAAAGGAGCTCACAGAGTAACAAGTACCCGATGCAGAAGCCTTTGGTCTCTAAGTGATCGCACGTTTGCAGCCTGTTGTTGATTTTACTCGGAAGAAAGAAAGCAAATCACCACTTTTCTCTCAGAGGCTACAAGTGCAGCCTTGCTCTGATTTTCTAGTTACCCCAGCAGACCCCACGTCTGGAGCAGGAGTCAGAACTCAGCCAGGTCCAGAGCGTATATCCAATTTCAGGAGAACTGTGGGACCATCACCTTCAGAGCTGGGCACGCTGTCCCCTGAGCTCTGGTTCAACTGGAATCAAGCTGGACTTGGGCCACTGAATCCAGAAGCCAGGTCCCTGGCTTGTGCTTGGGAGACCTGGGGCCTAGTCCTGCCACCACCCAGCTCACAGGTTAGACAGAGAAAGCCCTTCCCTTTCTGGCCCCAGATGGAGGCTCCTCGAGCAGGTCCTCCTCCCCACGGTGGCTGCTGAAGGGCTTAGGCCACTCCAGAGACCTATACCTGATCCACAACCACACACCCAACACAGGGCTGGCCCCAAGCCTAGACATGGAGCTGACGTTGCCTTGGGTCTCCTCCTCCTGCCGCCTCCTGAAGTTCCATTCCCTCAGAGTCAGCCCAGACTCCTGGTAGCCCACCACCCCAGGAAGGATCTCATATGAAAAATAAATGCAGACGAAAGAAACTCAGCAGGACATATTTTATAATCCAGCAGGGAGAGAAAGGCCTTTTAGGCAGGTCACAAAACCTCCATACACATAAAATAGGAGATCGATAATTTTGATTAGATTTCCACATCAAGGAGAAAAACATCAAATGGCAAAAGAAAAGATAAATGAAAACCAGCTTCCCTGGTAGCTCAGTTGGTAAAAAATCCACCCACAATGCAGGAGACCCCAGTTCGATTCCTGGATCAGGAGATAAGCTATCCACTCCAGTATTCTTGGGCTTCCCTTGTGGCTCAGCTGGTAAAGAATCCACCTGCAATGCGGAAGACCTGGGTTCAATCCCTGGGTTAGAAAGATTCCCTGGAGAAGGGCAAGGCTACCCACTCCAATATTCTGGCCTGGAGAATTCCGTGAACTGCATAGTCCATGAGGTCACAAAGAGTCGGACACAAGTGAAAGACTTTCACTTTCACCTCACTCAGAAAAAATATTTGGAACTTGCATCACAGGTAAAATATTAATTTCCTTAAGACTTATAATGCTCCTTTGGAGTCTGAGAGATCTAATAAATATCATAGAATCTCTTTCCTTACCAAAATTCCAAACCAACTTGTAATAGATATGGGAATAGGTAAATGAGGATTCCAAAACCAGCTTTATTACTGACAGAGCTTTTTAAAAGTCTTTTTTAAATTAATCTTATTTACTTGTTCCTTGGCCAGATACCACACAGCATGTGGGATCCTAGCTCCACAGCCAGGGACTGAACCCATGCTCCTTGTATCGGATGTGCAGATGGGTCACCAGGGAAGTCCCCTGACAGAGCTTTTGGAGAACACGGTTTAGGTATACAAACCATAGGTCTCCTAATGCCAGACCCTGGAGTGAAGCAGATCTCCTCCCAGATCACAGACAGCTTTGGAAACCCACAGGCCTCACCTGGCCAGAACAGGGCCTTTGTCACTAAACTGACAGCAGAGCCAAAGGCCACCAGAAGCACCTGTGTTCTGCAGGTAAGCTGATCCCAAAGGGCAGGGAGAGAGGCAAGTCCATCCCCTTCTTCATCCCAAACTCACCAACCAGATAATTTACTTCTCTTCTCCACAGTTGAAATGAGTGGTGGGGATGGGGGTCAGAAAGAGGACAAGACTTACATTTACTGGTGTCCTTGAACTCAGAAATATAAAGCATGGAGAAGGGAAATAAATCCTCCCCCCTCTTTCAGTTCAGTCGCTCAGTCATGTCCGACTCTGGGACCCCATGGATTGCAGCACGCCAGGCTTCCCTGTCCATTACCATCTCCTGGAGCTTGCTCAAACTCATGTCCATTGAATCAGGGATGCCATCCAACCATCTCATCCTCTGTTGATGAGTTCCAGTAACCAGTGCCACCTGGGAAGCCCCCCCCAAGTCAGTAGAAAAATAGCATAATACAAAAAATGGGAGAAGATGTGTACAGACAGTGCAGGAAAAGAAAACTCAGACATGTAGACAAACATACATGAAAGATGCAAAACTTCACTCACAATATAAAAATCCAAATTAAAACCACCATGAAATATCACTCTGTATGTAGCAAATTGTCAAACATTTTGTCGCCACATCGTGCTGGTGCACGTGTGGGTAAGTGATACTCTCGGACATTGCGGGGGAGATGACGCAGCTTTCATGGAGGGCAGTCAAGCAATAGGAGTCAAATTTGCAAAGCAGTTACCTTTGACCCAGCACATTCACTTTTAGGTCTTTATCCCATGGATTTGAGATCCATGATATTCAGGGCAGTATTGCTCTTATAAATGCAAAAGATTAGAACCAACCCAAATGTGTATCAGGAAACCAGTAAGATAAATTGAAGTGTATCAATGCAACGTAATGATACAGAGCTATAAATATTTTTAGGCAGTTCTATACATCCTAGTATAAAATGATCTCCAAGGAAGTAAAATGAAATAAAGATGCAGATTTTTTTGTACAGAATGCTACTATGTTCCTAAAAAAAAAAAAAAAAGAATATATGTGCTTAGATATGCATAGACTCCTTCTAGAAGTTCACATAAGAAACCAGTTCCTTTAGAGAAAGAAATTGGAAGGCATGTGATAAGGTGAATAAGACTCCTGCTTTTTTCCATATGATGAAAAGGACCCATAGGATGAGTAAGGCTGGCTATCTATGTTTTCCCACTTAATGTGAATTTTCCCTAATGGGTGCCTTTCACCCAGTGGGGACCTGGTGTCATGATTTGGTGGGTTTTGGAAGAGGCTGCTTTTGGAACTAAGACTCTTGGGGAGAGCAGACAGGCCTGGTGGGCTATCAGCATAGTAGGTTTTGAGTAGCCAGATCCCAAAACACCCAAGCAGGAGAGGTACGTGCAAAAGAAGGATCCGAGATGAAAAAAAAACTTACCAAGAGGCTGGATCTGCTAAATTCTAATGCTAGAGGCAGATATGTCCAAGGACAGGAAAATCCATGTCCTGCTCTTCACAGCACATGCTTCAGAGCTACAGATGAAGACAAAAAGGTTTTAAGCCACAGCCTCCTGACTGCTCTCTCCCCAGCTACTGTGGCAGGTGTTGAAACAGCCCTTTCATCCCACTAGAATCTGGAGAAAATCATCCTGTGAAGAAACCACAGCAAAGAGAAGTTGTTCACTGAGGGCCATTTATCAGTGGGAAGCCTCAGTCACAGAGCTCCATTCCTGGAGCTGACAACGGCCCCCAGAGAGCAGGCATCACAGTGCATGTCAGGACCAGGAATATCCATTGCTGGATCCACTGGATCCACTGATCCCCTGGAATGGATCCACTGCATCAGTGGATCCAGTGGACCAGTGCAGCTGCTGAAGAAGCCACACAGCATGCACTGCCCACAATGCCAGATTGTATAACTATGCAGTAGGGGTACATCTGTGAGGGTATAAGTTATGTGTGATGGTTGATTTTATGGGTCAACCTGACTGGGCCATGGGGTGCCTAATGTTTGGCCAAACATCATTCTAGCTGTGTCTGCGGTGGGTGTTTTTGGATGATATTAACAAGTGAATCAGCAAACTGAGTGAAGCAGATTGCCCTCCCTAACATAGGCGGGCCTCATCCAATCAGCTGAAGGCCTGACCAGACCAGAAAGGCTGACTTTTTTTAAGTAAAAGGACACTCCTCCTGCCCCTCTGTTTGAACTGGAACATTGGTCTCTTCCAGCCTTCAGACTAGGACTGAACTATTGGTGCACACACATGTGTCTGTCCTGGGCAGTCACCCCTTCAGACTCCAGGCTTTCATCATTTCCACCACATGCAGGGGTGCAGCAACAGGAGGAGAAGAGGGAATGTGACAGACTGCTAGCATGCACTCAAAAATGCCTTCACTGACTTCAGACCTCACCTCCCTTACTAGAGACCGTTATACCCATGAATGCTATGTTTTGTTGCTGTTGTTGTTGCTCATGCAGTCACGTCTGACTCTTTGGAACCCCATGGACTGAAGCATGCCAAGCTTGCCCTGTCCTTCATCTCCTGGAGTTTGCTCAAGCTCATATCCATTGAGTCAATGATGCCATCCAACCTTCTCATCCTCTGTTGCCCCCTTCTCCTTCTGTCTTCAATCTCTCCCAGCATCAGGGTCTTTTTCAATGAATCAGCTCTTTGCATCAGGTTCTAATGCTATGTTCCAATCTGTCCAATTAACTTTTCCAGAAGACCATTTGTTACAAACCCTAGGGTGTACAGGGACATAGCTGGTAACAAAAAATGTCTGAAATGCAAGTGGTGGGGACTGTGACAAGATGGAGAGTGGGTACCTCATCAAGCACAAATTCAAATTTTGATTAAACAACATGCTGTCAAAATAGAATACATTTTTGTGAACTTTGGAAGGCTGTAAGCTTCCCATGGCTTGTTACAATGAAAACTAAAAGTTTTCACTAAAAATAACGACAAACAATAGCACTGTACTTAACAACCAAAAACTTCTCTAAGAGAGTGAAATAAAAATCCTTATAACAATCCCATGAGGGAGGTGCTATTTATTTTACAGGTGAGAAAATTGAAGCTTAGAGAGATTAAGTAGCTTATCCAAGATCACACAGCTAGTAGTATTAGAGTCAGAACTTGAACTTCAGTAGTCTGTCTGCAAAGCCATTGAAACTGGGTTTCTTGTGAATTCTAAAGGTGTAAGAGAACTGAGCTCCATTACACAGGGGCATGATTATTTACATCCCTGGCTGAATCCCTACAAAGTGCCGTGGAATCCTGAGAATCTATCCAGGGAGTTCCAACCCTATAGAGAACCAATGCCTGTCAAGAAGTTCCCTCTTATATCAATGGGGTTTGCTTTGTGGGGTAGTTGGATAATTGACTCTGTTCTTCACTTCCTTCAGTGTAGATGGACACAGTGACCAGTAAAGGCCAATGTCTTTCTGATTTGAAAGTCAAGCCTTTGACAAGGGGGGACACTCACGATGTGGAGGGCATTCTCCACACAGCTTTGTGACTGTATGGAGTCACAAAGTCCCAAACCACAAGGGTCTTCAACTATGAGCAGATCTGGCTGGAGGTGAGGATCTCATAGGTTCATCTGGGCCCATGAAACAAAATTAAATGTAGGATTTTAGGGCTTGTCTTAGATAGCACAGGTGACTTTAACAAAATATTAATACTTAACTAAATACTTAATTAAAATATTAATGACTTAAACAAATGAAGGCTGGGAAGTTCAAGATCAAAATGCCAGCAGATTTGGTGCCTAGTGAGGGCCCTTCTTCTGACTTGTATATGGCCATCTTCTTGCTATGCCCTCTCATAGCAGAGAGGGCTCTGGTCTCTTTCTCTTCTTATAGGGGCATTAATCCATTATGGGGGTTCCACCCACATGACCTTCATCCCTGATGAAGGCTTCAAATTATCAGTGTAGGAGGGACACACACATTCAGTACACAGCAGGGCTGATGCCTGAGTACAGCTATGGAAAACACACCTTGACAGAGTATGCCATGCTTATTGCACACCCTCATGGTAGCCCTGCCTGGCTTTCCTTTCTGTCTGACCACCTGCTTGCTGGCTAATGGCATGTTCTATAATTCTGAGGAACCTCAGTCCTCTCTTCCAAATATCCATTCCCAGACCATTGCATAACCTGAACCTTCACACCCATTCTTCAGGGAGAGCAAGGACTTTACACACAAGCCAAAGGAAACTAGAAACCCCTTTACACTTGTGGTTACAAGATTCACCCTCGAGGACCTGCATGTTTGAATTCTATTATTGTCTCCATTTGCTAAAAGTCAAATAAAGAAATTGCACCTGAAAAACCCTGAATCTTCTTTGGTACTTGGAGTTCCAGGGTGTAAAACTGGAGGTTAATTGTATCCTCCTGCACAGAGGAGAGAGCCAAGGAGCTAGAGAAGTAGCCTTCCAAAGCACACAGCTGGCCCTGGATATCTTCCCAGCTCTGCCGGAGAAGGAAGGGTGGGTCACTCCCCAAGGGCCAAGGAGCCAGTGCCTCCCTAGGCAAGGTGTCCAGCCAGAGGAATTCCATTGCCCAGGCTCCCTGGCAGCCCTGAGGCCAGGCATGTGGGTCGGTCAGGAGGCTGCTGCTGCAGCTTGGAACCACCGCCCACCACCAATTGGTGGTAGCACTTCAGATCTCTCCAAGGGGCATGGCTTATGGCTCTCATAGCCATACAGACAGCCAAAAGTGCTGTTTAAGTGACTAGTGATGTATTACTCAAAAAGCCTTTTCAACCCAATGGCATTATACAATGATTGCTTATTACTATTATGGGTCCCTTGCTGTTCTTCTGAGCCTTTTGTGCTTTTGCCTAGAGAAACCTGGGCTTCTCTGGTGGCTCAGATGGTAAAGAATCTGCCTGCCATGCAGGAGACCCAGGTTCGATCCCTGGGTCAGGAAGATCTGGAGAAGGAAATGACAACCCACTCCAGTATTCTTGCCTGGGAAATCCCAGGGGCAGAGAAGTCCAGTGGGCTAGATTGCATGAGTCATACATGACTGAGTGACTAACAGTAGAGAGGTTGAATGGGCCCAGCTGGATGGTTCTCAGTCAGGTCTCTTACGCTATTGTGGGCAGGCCGTGGCTGGGGCAGAGACATCTTTGAGGCTTCTTCAACTAAGGGAAGAAACTGGGACCCCAACTGAACACCCCCAGCACAACCTCTCCATGTGACCTGGGCTCCCCTTACTTCAGTCTTGATTAAGGTTCTGCTCTGTGATGAGAGATAAAGCGAACAAGGAGGTTTAGATCATGGTATCCACTTGAGAGAGGGCACCATTAAAAAAAAAATCAAGAAGAACTAAAGAACCCCAGGAGGCAGCGTGTGCAAAGAGGGTGAGATGAGTCGATTTCAGCCTCGAGGAGGCGTGAGCCCACCAAGGGAATATGCTGGGAATGCGTCATGAGCTTACACCACTGGCACTGTGTTCAGTGCTGCCATTTTTCTTCATTGCTGTGAGCAAGTAGTTTATTTTGCTTGTGTTCCTTTTGTTCTGTGTTGCTGTCAAACTGGAGTGAGTAGGGCAGGTGATGAAAGGAGTTTGCCCCCCATGTAGGACTGGAGAGGAAAGATCCGGGATGCACTAATTCCTGCCCACCTGAAAGCATTTGTTCTTCCCTTGGGGGGTTGAAGTCACTGACCTGAGGGAGGCAGGGCAGTGCATAGCTGGTATGAGGTATGCAGGGACTAGAGCTAATCTACAAGTCCTTGTCTAAGGCATCTGGGGGCTGAAACAGCCCAAAGGGTGTCCCAGTCAAATCCCAGGACAGCACAGAGTGCCACCCATCTTGGCAAACAAAGCTCATACGGTGAGCTCCATGTGTACAGGCTGGCCTGAGAGTGAGAAGCAGCCAAAGGGCAGATGTGGGTTGAACTGTAATCAAAGGGCTCCATCACAAGCAAGGGGAGCAGGGGAAGGAATGCTTGGTTTTGCCTTTATTGAATTTAAGCCATGTGGTATTTGGGTGAGTCAGACTGTCTGCCAAACAACCTGATCTCTGCTTAACTAACAGTAATGATGGTCAAGATGCTATAGCTCCGACGTGGCAGGCATGGTGCTAAGCACCTCCTGTGCATGTTTTCTTTAATCTTCTTAACAACCTGGTAAGGGGTTATTATCACCATTTTATGGATGAGAAAACTGAGGCTCAGAGCGGGGAAGTATTTGTTTTTGATCAACAGTCAAACTCTGACCTTCGGCAGTCAGACTCTGCACCAACAGGAGCTTTCTCTGGAGCCTCCATGAACTGCCCACAATGCACTTGTGATGATGGGTTTTATACCCCTTTTATTCCCAGTGAGAAAATGGAAAATAAGTGACCTGCCTAAGGTCCAACAAGCAGAATAGGGATCTGTCCAACAAGCGGGTAGGTGGCAGAATAGGGATCTGAACACATTCTCACCCCCCAACCCAAGCTCTTTCCACTACTCCAAAGACTCTTATTTGCAGGGTGTCCTCCTCTGCAGACTTGAATGGCTTGGTACAAAGTTAAGGAGGAAAAGAACACAAAGAGAGCTCCCCGTAGCCCCAGCCAAGGGAAGAAAGCAGATTGTTAACGGAGGTGAAGGGCAGGGCAGGGAGCAATGCTAACCAGATGCCATCTCCCATTTTTCACTTAAAAAGAAGAAAATCACCTTGTCATTTTTTAAAATTACCTCTCCTGAAGGGGGAAAGGAGCAGGTACTCCAAAGGGCTAGACACCTGCTTTCCTCACCGTCTGCTTCCAATCTGTGATCTGGCCTGGCACATGTCTCCTATGCCTGGGATGTTTTAAGGGGCCTTCCTAGCTGGGTCCAAAGAAAACATTCGTTTTGATTACAGAAAAGAGGCGCATCTGCTAGCCTGGATTTGTGGGAGAACCCATAATCCCTGCAGTTTACCTCCTATTAGCCTTCTTCTCCAGGAAAGAAATGTCCTGCTCTTTAAAGTCAGGGCCATAAAATTGTGACAGCTCGCTTGCAAGCAGAGCTGGCTCTGGAACATGAAACAGCCCTTCAGATAAAATTTACAGCTCAGGTGTGGGAGTGAGAAGGCTGGGGTTTTAAAACTGAATCAGCTGTTAGTTACGTTTTGTTTTATGGTTCTATCTGGGCAGTTCCCTACTGTAGAGCATCATCAGTTCCAACATTTTGGACATATTTCCCATTAGCCCTTTATTTGAAATTTTATGCTTCCCCTCATAAAAACCTTCAGCAGATTAATGTGCTCGGGATGTTTATTTATAAGTCCAGCTGGTCTATCTTCGAGTTGCTTTTATTGCTGAGTTGCCTGAGTATGCCCTTTGTGTAGCAGCAGAAGAATGGGACTTCAACCCAACAACCAGCGTTATCTCTGAGACGAGGGGACACATGGTAGGGGGTGGGGGCAGGGGTGATGGAGAACACCAGGTGGGCCTTTGAGGTTTGCCACGTGGTGAGGTCCTCAGGAGCCTTCTTTGGCCTGTCTGCTGTCACATATGTTGGGAATGGGCTGTGTGTGGCAGGAAGTATAGATGGAAACTGAGACAGCCACCCTCATCTCCTAGAGGGATCTATCCTGTGAATCCTCCCTTCCAGCACACTGGGACAGGCTTGACTTCATTCAAGTAGGAGCTGTTCACCCTTAGCTGAATACCGGCCAAGATTGCCAGTATTACTCTAATTTTGGATGAAAAATCATCACTTCTTTTACAAGATACATGATAATCAAATGTCTTGTAAATTTCTAAATTTGTACCATTCTTTCCTCCCTCCTGCTTCATCATTTTTGCACTAAACATGAGCAGCATCGTTATTTTTTTAAAGATCAGGCATCATCAGGCTTGTTTTGTTTTGTATGTGTGTACTTTCATTAAGGACCACCACATTGTATGGTCTTGCTGCATACTTGGCTTCTTAGGTCTTACAAGGGACAGGAGCAACATCAGGGATGAGAATTCCTCTAGCTTCTACTATCTTTCTCCAGATTGGAGGCAACACTGCCCTTTGACCTTTAGAAAGTTCTATCTGCTCTTGGCATCAGATCTGCCTCTCTGCACATCTATCTTGCAAGTCCTACCCCTGCCCTCCAGGCTACACAGCCTATTTCCTCTCCTTCTTCCTTTAGCGAGATTTAAGGACCATGCTTAGTCCCTCTGAATCATCTTTTTCTCATGTAGTATGTCCTGTGACTTCCCATGCACTGAGTGAGAATCCAAATGACTGCTGGCCACATTAAGGCTTTTCCATCTTCCTTGGACTAATGGGCTCTTCTGTCAGTGAGACTACTAAGCCCTGGTCACACATGCCAGCCATTATGCAGTTATGCACTCGTGGCAAGGACTGTCTCTGAACTCATGCTTCTGGTCTCCAGAGAGAAATATTTTTTTATCAGTCAGATGCCTTTTGGTTATCCAGGGATTATAAGAGGCAGCAGACATTGAAACCAAAGAAAGAAGGAAAAAAACTTTATACCAAATGGCAAGAGACTGATATTTGTCTTGCCCTCGCTCCCAAAAATGTTTGGTGATGTCCAATAGCAGAAGAAAAGGCAATCCAAGTATCAAACAGTAAAAATCATTCATATGGTCTTTGGAGAGACAAATGCTCCATACCCCACCCCCAAGCTCTCTATGATCCCCTCTCCTTGCTGTGTAATCAGTGCTCAAAGGCTCTCTGAGTGTCAGGAAGCTTTCACCAGCCCCTAAAACCCCAGAGGCCAAAGGAAGCAGGGTTAAAAGCAACTGTGGTCATGACCCCAGGTCATTTAAGGGAAAAGATGAACAGTTGTTGGCATAAATAATCTCTTTAAAATACTGATGATTTTAACAAAGATGTAGCCCTGGGACCTAAGATTTTCCATTACACGCATGGCAAGACAGAAGGCTTTGGGATGCTGGGAAGAGCTGAGATCCATCCATCAGGCATCTGGAGCCTGGATCAAACCATACTTTGGGCACTGGGTGGGCAAGTCAGTGTGACATTCCTCATCAGGTGTCCAGAGAAGGTATACATGACCTCATTTCCATCGACCCCACCCACCTAATTAAGCTCCTGGATCTAAGTCTCTTTTTCCCTTAAACTAGCCCAGATTACAGTTTACAGTTCCTTAGGAAAGAGAAGACCTTCTATAAGAGAAGTCTGGAAGCAAATCTGAGCTATTTCCCATGCTGGCCTTACCCTGTCAGGCACTCCTGACCAAAGAGACTCCGTACTATCGGAGGGTGAAGACTCTGACTTAGGACCACCAGGGAGGACTTCCTAAAGAAGAGGCCTGGGGAGGGAGGGAGGTGGGAGAGGCAGCACTTGAGATTTGGGAGGGGGCACCCTGCTTGCAGCGTATTTACAGAGGGATGGATGGACATGTTCACTGTATAAAACTGTCTGACTCAGAAGAAAATCTGGGTACATGTGAGCATCTCTGCTTCCCTAGCTAGGTGAATCTCCACAGTGCAGAACTGTTTGCTTAAGAAATTCTTCTGACCTCTGAAAAGGGCTGGAGTCTGTTTTGATCTCTCCTGCCCTGCATCAGGGCTCACACCTTCCTTCCCAGCACAGCCCAGAATGATACCCTCAGAACCTTTAGCTCTGACTTCAGGGGAAGTAAGTCATGGTGGGTACCTTTGTCCAGCTGAGGCAAACCCCAGGACTGGACTCTTTCCTCATAAGAAGCAAAAGAACCACAATCCCGGCTCTTGGGCTCCAGAAACTGCAGCTTTGGTGCTCTGGGGCCCTAAAGTGGCCTTTGCCAAAGTCAAATGAATCAGTCAGCTCCCAGGGAAGAACTGCTCAGAAGACTCTCAACTGCTGGCCTTGCAAAGACAAAGCTTCCTTCCAGAATTGCTTCTGATTAGAGCTATAGAGTCAAGTGTGGATTTCATAGACAACTTGAATGTAAGGAACTTTGGTTGTTCTCTGCTGCTGAGCAGGACATACCTTCACAGACTGACAGATTCTTCTGTTGCCTCTGAGCAGGCCAAAAGCCCAGTCAAACCTCCCAGATAAATAAGAGCCTTTCCCAAAGTTGGGATTTACAGAATAAGAGATGTCTTTCAGGAAATGTCCCAATGTTCCCATCCTCTCCCAAGCCTCAAAGCCTGCCTCATTCAGTTGAAATATCACACACACACACATACAGGCCAAATTCTAGGTTTCCACTATTTCCAGCAAGGTGTGGGCAGCAGGCTGGTGGCACAAGCCCAGGAGGAAGGGAAGTGAGGAATGTGTCTCCCTGGGATCTGACAAGAGTGACAGCAGCCCCAGGAAGTGTCTCGCTAATGCTCTGGGGGTGCAGGATCTTGCCTAGCTTACTGTCTCTCTCCTCCATCTCTGGACTTAGGGTCCCAAGTGTCCTCTACGGCCACCCCCTCATCCTGATTCATGCTACCCCTATCACAGGTCCCCAGGTCTGTCTTCATGGCCTCTTCCGTAGCCAGCCATTCCTGCACTGACTTTGTGCAATCAACTTTTAAAAAATAGATTATTTCACAGTTACCAATGGCAGAGGTGTTGTAGTTGGTTGCTTTTGTCAAAAAAAAGGAAAAAGCACCCATAGCATAATTCCCTTAACTTGTACAGATCATTAGATTTATCATTCCATCCCATCTTGCTGAATTGTCTGAGATTACCTCTAAACTCTATATAACAACTAACAGAATATGGGAAAAAGTATTAGTCTCGTACGATAGCGTGTTTTAGTCTCATATGATAGCCTTCCTCAGTGATCAATGCAAAAAAATAGAGGAAAACAACAGAATGGGAAAGACTAGAGATCTCGTCAAGAAAATTAGAGATACCAAGGGAATATTTCATGCAAAGATGGGCTCGATAAAAGACAGAAATGGTATGGACCTAACAGAAGCAGAAGATATTAAGAAGAGGTGGCAAGAATACACAGAAGAACTGTACAAAAAAGATCTTCACGACCCAGATAATCATGATGCTATGATCACTCACCAAGAGCCAGATATCCTGCAATATGAAATCAAGTGGGCCTTAGAAATCATCACTACGAACAAAGCTAGTGGAGGTGATGGAATTCCAGTGGAGCTGTTTCAAATCCTGAAAGATGATGCTGTGAAAGTGCTGCACTCAATATGCCAGCAAATGTGGAAAACTCAGCAGTGGCCACAGGACTGGAAAAGGTCAGTTTTCATTCCATTTCCAAAGAAAGGCAATGCCAAAGAATGCTCAAACTACCGCACAATTGAAATCATCTCACACGCTAGTAAAGTAATGCTCAAAATTCTCCAAGCCAGGCTTCAGCAATACGTGAACCATGAACTCCCTGATGTTCAAGCTGGTTTTAAAAAAGGCAGTGGAACCAGAGATCAAATGGCCAACGTCCACTGGATCATGGAAAAAGCAAGAGAGTTCCAGAAAAACATCTATTTCTGCTTTATTGACTATGCCAAAGTCTTTTACTGTGTGGATCACAATAAACTGTGGAAAATTCTGAAAGAGATGGGAACATCAGACCACCTGACCTGCCTCTTGAGAAACCTATATGCAGGTCAGGAAGCAACAGTTAGAACTGGACATGCAACAATAGACTGGTTCCAGATAGGAAAAGGAGTACATCAAGGCTGTATATTGTCACCCTGCTTATTTAACTTCTATGCAGAATACATCATGAGAAACGCTGGGCTAGAAGAAGCACAAGCTGGAATCAAGATTGCCGGGAGAAATATCAATAACCTCAGATATGCAGATGACACCACCCTTATGGCGGAAGGTGAAGAGGAACTAAAGAGCCTCTTGATGAAAGTGAAAGAGGAGAGTGAAAAAGTTGGCTAAAAGCTCAACATTCAGAAAACGAAGATCATGGCATCTGGTCCCATCACTTCATGGGAAATAGATGGGGAAACAGTGGAAACAGTGTCAGACTTTATTTTTCTGGGCTCCAAAATCACTGCAGATGGTGACTGCAGCCATGAAATTAAAAGACACTTATTCTTCGGAAGGAAAGTTATAGCCAACCTAGATAGCATATTCAAAAGCAGAGATATTATTGTGCCAAAAAATGTCCGTCTAGTCAAGGCTATGGTTTTTCCTGTGGTCATGTATGGATGTGATAGTTGGACTGTGAAGAAAGCTGAGCACCCAATAATTGATGCTTTCAAACTGTGGTGTTGGAGAAGACTCTTGAGAGTCCCTTGGACTGCAAGGAGATCCAACCAGTCCATTCTAAAGGAGATCAGTCCTGGGTGTTCATTGGAAGGACTGATGCTGAAGCTGAAACTCCAATACTTTGGCCACCTCATGTGAAGAGTTAACTCACTGGAAAAGACCCTGATGCTGGGAGGGATCGGGGGCAGGAGAAGGGGACGACCGAGGATGAGATGGCTGGATGGCATCACCAACTCAATGAACATGAGTTTGAGTGAACTCCGGGAGTTGGTGGTGCACAGAGAGGCCTGTGCACTGTGATTCCTGGGGTCGCAGACAGTCAGACGCGACTGAGAACTGATCTGGAACTGGATAGTATGTGCATGCATGAATGCTCAGTCACATCCACCTCTGTGACCCCATGGACTGCAGCCACCCAAGCACTGTCCATGGAATTCTCCAGGCAAGAATATTAGAGTGGGTAGCCAAGTCCTACTCCAGGGGATCTTCCCAACCCATGGATTGAACTCAAACCCCCTGCACTGGCAGGCAGTTTCTTTACCACTGAGCCACCATGGAACAGTGGGGAGAAGTAAATGAGACCATGAAAGATAACAGCCTTGTAAATGATCTGGTGCTGGGCATGCTGAAGTTAACCCAATTTTTCCCACCAGGTCCCTGCTATCTGGACCATCATGGGCCTTTTTCCTACCACAAAGGTGTCCTGCCTGGAATTCAAATCCTGCCCACTGGAGCTTGCCCAGAGCAAGTACTCTTGGATCCTGTGAATCCTTGGGAAAGTCACTGCACCTCACTGGAGCTGATTCTCCTGAGTTCAACGGAGGGACCACAGAGTCGTCAAAAGATAGCTACTCTTGAGTTCCCTCCCAGCCTGATCTTCTACAATCACTGGTCCTGCTTCACACATAGATTCCTTGGGGAGGACAAGAGTGCCTGCAGCCATTGCTGAGCAGATATCTCGTAGGCATGCGACCTGATCAGATGGGGGCTAGAGTGTTCGCACAAGTGAAAACAGTCACCTCCTTTGCATGTTCTGGGCTCCAAGAGGTGAAGGGAACTCCATGAATTCTCTAGTTCGTGTTTCACTTTTCGATTAGGAGAAAAACCACAGAAAAATAAACCGTGTCAATCAGCCCCGCTGTGTAAACATGTGATTGATGATACCTCTTGAGACAGTTTGCATTTCTTTACAGAGTGGCCAGTGACAAAGACTCCCCAAACCAACCTGCTCTTTTACGGTTATTTGGGAAAAGAACAAGGGAAGCATTTGTTTTACCTCTGGGAGCTTCTACAACCAGCCCCACGCTACTCAGACAGCCCGTCCGGGCATCAAGCCTGTGGCTGTTCTACTGAGCGGCGCTCGCTCCCAGTTGCCAGCAGCCTGTGATGGGTTGGGGTGAGGCCTTGTGAGCACTGCTCCCCAAGGCCCCCACCCTCAGAAGAAGGACTGGGACCTCCTCCTTAGGGCCCTACTTGCTCACAAGGCACCTTTGTGCAAATCAGAAAAAGCTGGCCCCCATCTTTCAGATGTAATTCTGGCTTGGCAGGCAGACAGAGCCTTTGCAAATTAGAAAAAGGTGCCCCTACCTTCAGATCACTGGTCTGCAAACTTTTTCTATCAAAGGCCAGGTAGTAAATATTTTAGGCTTTGCAGGCCAGAAGGTCTCTGTCACAACTCTTTAACTCTGCCATTGTCACACAAAAGCAGCCAGAGATAACACATCAACAAACGGGCGGAGAGCTGTGTTCCAAAATGTTTTTATTTCTAAAAACAGGCAGTGGGCCTGATTCAACTCGTGGGCTCTTGTTTCCTAGCCACTGCTCCAGGTGAACACAGCCCAGCACCAGGGCTTTGTAAATGGGACACAGGCTAAAACCCATCCACTGTTCTTCCCTTTGACTAGATGCTCTTGTACAAAAACTACAAAATCCTTCATGGTGGCCCTTTTCTGAATCCCCAAAGTCTGGGACCTAAGGGGACAAACTTTTTTAGTCCTCGAATGGACCACCCCAGTGAGTCTTAGCATCCTTTATTCCCAGCTCTCTCCCGCTCCCATGGCCTCCAGATCTTAGGGTCAGGCCAATTAGAAAGCAAGTCCCCTACAGCCCCAAAGCCTCTTCCTCATCCCACTGAGCAGCCCCAAACCAGTGAACAGCACTGGGCATGGCTTTTAAAAACAGACTTCTATTTACCCAAAGAGATAAAGACAAGGTCTATGAAGACAGGAAATCTAGCAGAGCCAAATCAAAGGGATTCTTGGATGAGCAAAGCTGCCTGCCTCCTGAGACCTCTTCTTTGGCAAAACACCAATTAACCAATCAATAACTGGTTGGAGTACAAGATTAAGACAGTTGGCAGAAACAAGTTATTTCTGGACATTTTCCAGGTTTTTTTCCAACCAGTCTTCCAATTACAATTAGGATATAGCTGTGGTTTCACGCAAACTCTGCAGTCCACAACCTTGCAATGCAAGCAAAGTCTACAGAAAATCCATTTCTTACAGCACCAAAGAGCAGCCAGGGCAGTGCTTCCCAGGAGCACTGGTCTGACTTTAAGTGGAATACTTCATTATATTACTCACCCTTCATTTGACCTTCATAAACATCAAAACCTTACCACCCTGCATCCTGACATTTAATTCTTTCCTGCCATCTAATGAGGCCACATTTGGTTAGAAGGTCACTTGTCATTCACAACGCTGAGAGAGACATATCATTTTAATGAAGCTCCTAATTCAGAGGGTAATGAAATTGCGGACAAGATTACAACACATGCTGGCTGAGAGACAGTGGAGGCCTCGGACTTAGCCAGGCCTTTGTGGATCACACCAGAAGAATGAAAAACAACGGAGCAAAGCTGGCGTTCCAGCATAAGCTGCAGAGCCTGGCCGCTGTCACTCTAAATTCAATTATCCAGAAGAAAGTGTGGATGCATGTTAATATATTTTACAAGGTCCTATAATTTATCATCCTTTGTTTTTCTTTATGAATAACAGATTTTTCCCTCAGCTAAAAAGCATATCGGGGGTTGGGTGGATGGGAGAGAGACCAAGAGCCACTTGCTTTTTCTTCACTGGAATGGAAGGTCATACAAAGTCTTCTCCCCAAGACAGGCTGGCAGAGAATTGTTAGGAAGTCCATGGCAGAGATCTGGGTTGCAGCTGCAGCCACATTTCAAGCTGGGAGAGGGAAATGAGGCATTTGGAATGCTCTAAAGAGCAATGGTGGTTGACAGAGATGCCAAGCCCTGTTCAAACCTGCAGAAAATGAGGACGGAGCCTTTCTGAGCAGCAAGAGAAACTGTCCAGATACCACTCAGAATTCAGCCTCGGCTGACAAGCCTGCATACAAGGCTAAGGATGGATGACAAGCATACAGGGTGGTTGGGGAGGGCAATGCCCTCTCAGATTGCTTGTTCCTGACACACCACTGGATTCATCTCAGAATTCAGTCATCATCTCAGAACTCACGTCTCTGGCAGGAACCAATCTTTGCCCAAAGACCACTGACAGCAATGCTTTCTGCCAAGCCCCCCACCCCTCACTAACACACATATGGGGACGAGCTTCCATGCTGGTTCCCAAGGCCAATATCACCCTTTGGTTTGGTCAGGAGAAAGGGCACCATGTTGTCACTGATGCAAGTCTGGTCAAAAGTACCTGCCTTTGGTGTGAGAGCATAAAGAGGGGCTGGCTGCTCTGTTCTCAGACGGAGATATGAGAACAGAGGAAAGCAAGCGCTGGAGAGTGGAAGGGATGCCCTCACTGGAGCTGATGGTGGCCTTCCTGGGAAGCAGAAGGGGCTGCAACAGGAAGGGCAGGGGGACATCAGACAGACCATGTACCAGCCAGGTAAGCTTCTCCCTCAGGGATTGGGGCAGACTCTCTTTTCCAAAGGTGAATACAACAATCTTTGCCACCCACAGGCTTTTCTGCAAGTTGATCTTGGCACTCTCCCACTCCCTTGAGTCCAGGAGGGCTCTTGACGGCTTTGACAAGTCGACCGTGGTAGAGATGGCACCAGGCCAGTTTGGCTTCCTGCCTTTGGCTCACTGTCTCTCAGGACGCTATCTCTGGGATCTCAGCTACCCTGCTGTGAGAAGCCCAAGCCACACGGAAAGGCCAAGTGTAGGAACTCTGTTAGGGTCGACACCTCCACTGAGCTCCCAGCTGATGGCGGCACCATCAGCCATCTAATGCCAGCTGCAGAAATAACCGATCCATGTTAGACATCCTGCCCAGCTGAGGCCTCAAACAACATCAGCGCCAAGCACCAGCTGAGTGCCATCACATGTAGGACTATAGCGCGAAACCAGGCAGCTGAGTCTGGTCAACCCACAGAACTTTTGAGAGATAATAATAAACTCGTCTTTTAAGCCACTGAGTTTCAGAGTGGTTTTGTTGCATATCGATAGTTAACCAACATTTAAGTACAGTATGAGCCCTGACCAATCAGATTGGATGCTGATGGGCAGTAAGGATGGAGCAGGGTCTTAGAGACCTCTTGCTGTGCCAGATGTTTACCTTCTAATTCCCAGAATATGAGGTCCAGTGATGACTAGGGGAGGGGCAGGGCAGCAGAAGGGCACTCAGGGAGACAGGAGACACGGACCATAAGTGTTTCAGTCTTAACAGTTACAGACACATTCACGAGCATCAGCTGGCATTATCACTGGCATCCCTCATCCTGGAATTCAGACCCTCATCCTTTCTGGGCTGCATCAGATATAGGAAGGCAACCCGCACTACTCCTGGGAGTAAAGAGCCTCCTGAGAACGCAACACTTTCACCTTTTTAGAACTGTTTTCTATCCACAATCGCATTTGATCTTTACAATGGGCCCAAGAGGCAGATGTCACTGGCCCCCACTTGACAGGTGAGAAAATTTAAGGTCCAGAGAAACCGAGGAGGGACAGAGGCAATCACTGGAAGTGTACTGGTCAGGACATTTTATTTCTGGATCTGATGCCACTGCAGTCTGGGGCCTTAAGCCATTGGCCTGCCTTCTTGGAGCCTCCTCACCTCTAAAGTGAAGGAAGTAGAAAGATGATTTCCAAGGGCACACCTGGCATTACCATTCTCTGACTCTGTGTCTTGCCTGAGGTCACCAGGAAGGGAACAGCAGCATCAGGGGTCATGGTCTCAAGGGCCCTGACTCCTTGTTCAGTACTCATGTGACTGTGTCTACAGCTGCCTTCTTAAGACACCTCAGTGCCATCATGCAAGGGGGCAGCCCACCCCTCTCCCCAGGCCCTGAACGGGAGGATGTTTCTAAGTCTAGAGCCAGAGAAGTGTTTCTCTGCATGTGCCTTGGGTCCTGGGCCTTCTGTTCTCATATCCAAGGACAAAATCTCTGGAGGAGGTATGGGGTTGAGCGGAGAGAGAAGGATAGGGAGAAAGATGAGGTAGGGGGTTCATACCAAGTTTCAGCCAGGTCTGCCCAGACCAGCTCTGAGTAAATCCTGCAGCCACCACACAGGAAGCGGCTAATCGGGGGCAGACACTGTCTCATTCAGAGGTCCAGGGCCCCTGTCTTGACACGGACCTAAGGCAGCATTGGCAGGTGATGGATCTCTCCTGAGATTGTGTGGTTTCCAGGAAAGCATTCCAGAACCTGAAACCAGCTTCAAAGGAATGCGTCTCTGCTCACTCCCGCCCTGGCGGGGAACCAGCCTGGGGCACCTTATTCTTATTAGGACTGGAGATGTCTTGGACACTAAGCTTGAAAAATGCACCAGGGATTCTGACACAGATGGGGAATGGTGTGGCTGTGCAGAAAACCCCATTGTTGGCAGCACTAGACTTTCTCTGAAAGATCTTTGCGGCAAGTAATTTAACTCCTTTCTAGCTCACATTTTTCCAACTTTGAAATGGAAATGAGAAATTTCTTTGTCTCTAAACCTTCTTGTGCCTGGGAGGCTGGATGGGACAGAGGGGGAGCTGAAGCTTTCATTACCTGCTGGAAGGGACAAGGTACCAAATACTGCAATCAAAGGTGAGAATCTCCAGGTAAAAACAAAGAAGAGAGTCCAAAGTGGGACTGAAGTGAGAATCAAGTTGGGGAATCTGGAAAGATCAGGTTGGAATGAGCAAATGGTAGTGAACAGAAATGTAGACAGATTCCAAGGAGGACACCAATACCCCCTGCTCCTCCATGCCCTGCGAGTGTGTGTGGAGATGGAAGGATGGGGCACTGGGTCATCAAAGCAACTGGGAAAGAGACAGGTTTTGCTTTAGCATCTATTTACTCTCATCTGAACCTGGATGTGAGGCTCCCAGGGGGTGCCCCACCTTGTGATGACCAATCTTATGTATCAAGATGACCTTAGCACCCAGATGCTAGGCTCTCAGTACTGCTGTGATGGTTCTTTTAGACACAATTAACATTTAAATCAGTAGATTCTGAGTAAAGCCGACTGCTCTCTCCATCATGGGCCTCACTCCAACATTCTTAAGAGAAAAAAAAAGGTTGACGTTTCCCCAAGAAAGGAATTGTGCTTCCAGGCTGCTTACAGGTCAAGATTGCAACATCTACTCTTCCCTGGGTCTCAAGATTGTTGGCCAAGTCTGCAGATTTTGGTCTTGCCAACCTGCATAATCACAGGAGCCAATTCCTTAAGATAAACCTGCCTCTAAGTATCTATAGCTAAATCTAACTCTAAGTTCTATACCTATCTATATATCAGAAGAGGGAGAATGGGAAGAAGTGATTGGGATGAAATCAGATTGGTGAAGTAGTCTGAGAGCAGGTGATGAGAGCCCCGTGGCAGGCTCGTTTATCAGCACCTGGACCTCAACACACCTGGAGAATGCAGTCATTCCACCAAGGCCCACTCCTTGCCTTTCTCTCCTCTCTACTCATTTTTCCCTGGTTGATCTCATCTGTCATCTCCCATCTTTTCAATCATGTCCTCTTCTTTAGTGATTCCCAGATCTTTGTCATTTATCATTGGCCCTGATCTCTCTGCTGAGCTCTAAAACTGTATCCCCAACTCCTACTGGACAACCCATCTCAGAGTACCATTGATACCTCACACTCAACAAATATAATCTGAACTTACCATCCCCTCCTCACCACCCCTAAAGAAACCATGATACTCCTCTTGGTGAATGGCATTACCATCTACTCAGTTTCCCAAGCCACTAATTTGAGAGTCAAGGATAACTCCTTTCTACATGCCCCCCACTCACCCGCCCAATAATCATGAACTCCTGCTGGTGTCACCTGTGAGGATATTCCCAGTGATAAACTTATTGTCCTAATTCAGCACTCATCTCTGGTCTAACTACTCAAACAGCCCCCAACCAGTTTCACTGGTCCCATCCAAAATCTACCAAGAGGATGCCCCAAGTTGCCCCCTTTATAGTTAGATTCTAAAAAGCAGCATTTTCCCACTTCTCAGGGTTGATGATAATATGCTGGTGTGAACATATCTGACTCAAGGGTGGCTACTTCCAAGGCATTTTCAGCCAGGCTCCAAGCAACTTGTAGATGTAGCATTCTTATATTCTCAGGTCTGCTTAGAGCCTTTGGTCAATCTTTCCACACCAATCTAGACAGCCTAGCCAGCATCTTCTTCCATTCAACTCTATCAGAGGGCCCTTCTGGTCACAAGAAGGGAGACAGAGACAGGTTCCCCAGGTGGCTTGGTTGGGCTTCAAGGGAAAACTGTAGTGTAATGTGCCCCTCCAGATAAGCCAGCCTGGACCATCAGCACCTTGGAGAGCTCTGACCTCTGTTGGGGAGTGAACTGGACCAGAGTTCTGGATTCTTCTGGGAGTGGTAGCAGGGAAGGACAGGGTTGATGCTGTACATCTCATCAACCAGATACCCAGCCTAACGATTTCAGGAATATGAAAAATATGAATGGCCCTGAGGTCAGCCCAGACTTAGGTTTCAGGGGCTCAGATGGTCCATGGGAGGCAGATGGTCATGATCCTGAGTCCTGGCCAAGCCAGTTTGATGCTGAAAACTAGAGCTCCCCAAGGTTCTGTGCTCAGACTGCACAGGATTCAGCAGCTTTCGTCGTTTCATTTCAGGTTAATTGCCAATGAAAAGACAAGTCACCTTTGGGAGTTACCTCATCTTTCTGAACTACTTGTCATTTGCTCTTTGTTAGTGGTGCCCACCTGTTTGTTCTCACTGTGAAGTTTCCAGCATCCTCTGCCCCAGCACCCAGAGGATGAACTGGGAAGCAAGGACTTCAGGGACATGAAGGCTTCAACTGACCTCTGGCTCAATGCAGCAGGGCCTTATGCATTTGGGGGAGGAGATATTGCCTCTGGTTGCATGTTCAGGGAACTCCGAGATCAATACACTAGGTTCATCTCCAGGGCTGCTCTTTGTTCCCATTTGACCAGAAGCCTCTACGCCAAAACTGGATGGAGGGATGGAGCTCCATGTGAAGACAGCTGTCTGGGAAGTCACAGGAACTGTCTTTGCTCTTCAGAGTTAACGCAATTGCTCCGCTACTCGCCTTTGCTCCCTCAGCTCTAGCCCTGTGCTGTCTGTGTGATGACCCTCCTGAGCTCCTACTGCTGAGTCATCACAGCATCTGAGTTGCTGACAAAGTGTTTCCCGTTCTCCAGGGTCCCATCCAGTTTTCACAACAACTCAGAGATACAGAGGGGCCTTTTTTGTCATCCCTGCTTACCAACAAGAAAACCATGGACAGCATAGGTGACTTGTCTAGACACACAGGACTCTTGACTCTAGCTACATGCCCTTTATAGTTTCTTAAAACCATCCAACAGACCAGGATCTCACCATTGTGCTGAGAAACACTGCAGCATGGGCTTGTAACACCACTCATGAAAAAGCAAAATGAAAGAAAACTACCTTTTGAAGACTATGCTCATCTGCCCAAGGTCTGTCCAAGTCCATCTGTTACTCAGCCTATTCCTCAACCTGAGCACAAGCTAAGCACTGTCTCCAGAGCACAAGCAAAAACCCAGTTCACTGGAAGCTTGTCAACAGCTTCCTCTGAGATTCTTGAGATTTCCTGGGGACATTTCCACCTCCTTACCCCTGAAGTTCAAGTTCAAGGCATCAAGAGAAAAAGCACTCCTTTTTAACAAAGACTCACGGGCAAACATTGTTGATCCCTGTCTATTCTGTCAAGCTTACCTTTAACTTTTCATATACAAAGTCTTTAGAAAGAAGATTTGAATCCAATAGAGAGAGAGACCTTCAGCTTTGCCTTCATCTCCAAATGCCTGAGAGGCATGGTCATAAAGGGAAGATGTTCCCAATTAGCCTAAGAAATTATTTTGGAGGGGCTTATTCATCCACAGCTGTGATCAAACAGCAGCTGAAATGACGCACGTGTTGGTCTCAATGGATAACATTCTCCTTTAAGTGTGCTTGTGATATATCACTCTGTGTTGCATCTTTAGCTGTATCTTTATCCATACAGGACCAGCTACAACTCAAGGCTCCGTGGGTACCCCATACTGAAGACCAATAAGTTCAAATTCCTTACACTCTCTTCCTCCTCGCGTCCCTGCATCTGAGTCAAATGTAACACCATTCAGAATGAGCAAAGGTGGTTTACAGGCACAGATGCCTTTTTCTCTAACAAAGAAAAACACTTTGTTTTCATTTGATTACTTTTTGAGGTCCAGTTAGAATTTTGCATTGCATAACAGATGTGCTCTTGGAAGTATGAAGGTAAATCACTTTCCCTGTATGTGACTCAAATCCTATTTGTAATTTGCTCTTTAAGAAGCTCAGCTCTGAGCCTTTTTATGAAGAGAGGCTAAAGCTGAAGAATTAACCATCACTTTCATTAGTTAAGAATGAAATGGTAAGACCTAGGCTATCATTGTTCCAAGGAACAGAAAACAGCCTTGCCTCCAAGTCCCCCAGAAGACTAGGTTTTTTTCTTCACCTGCTTTTTCCTGGGGCAAAACAAGCCAGGAAGCCTACTCCATCTGAGGATCTCAAACCCCCTCCCCTCACTTTATTTCCTCTCCTCTCTTCTCCATGATCTTGTCCTGGGATTCCAGCCTCCCTGAGCCCTCCTGCTTTCTATCCCTGAGAAATGTCTGCTCTAAAGGAATAGGCAATGCAGGCCATTCACCTCAATATGACCATTAGACCCTTTTCTCCCTCTTCCAGGGTACCAGCATCCCTAAGCTCAATTCTGGGACAGAAGAGGCTCCATCTCTGGGGAAAGGGTTTCAAGACTTCTTGGATGGGCAAGTGGAGAAAGAATGCCAAGGACAGAGGGGTCTGATGGGGACCATTAGCCTATTCTCCCTATAGGTTAGGACAAATCTCAGAAAGGGCTGCCTTAAGACAAAGGAGTCACCCCTAAAATGCTCCCTGGATTTGGATACTAAGCACCTGGCCAGGAAGAACCTGAGGTCAGGAGTGAGAGGTTGGAGAAGAGACTGTAACAGCTGTGAAGAAGCATCCAATGCACTCCAGGGCAAGGCTTTTTCTTGCCTTCTAGGGTGAAGAGGGGGAGATTGGGGTTCCCTATGTGACACTCACAGTCTTAGCTTACTGGGGTGACACCATCTGCAGCACGTGGGAGGTGCAGTGTGAGATCCGCCCTGCCAGGAAGAGCAGGAGTTGGGAAAGGAAGCTGACTGCTCTTGATACTCAACCCGAACACTTAGAAAATGACCCATCATCTTTGCCTTAAACTTTTCCATACGCTCAACATTATTAGAATTTCTTCTTAACTACACAAATCAGCCTTAGGATCCGGGCAGCTGGATGACAAGATGTTCGGTTCCCCACCCTTTCCCTTGAGTTCTTATAATGGAAGTGCTTAGTTAACACAAATTACCAGCTTTGCTCTTTACTCTCCTGACAGATGAACAAACATAGCATCATCATTTCTATGCAGGCCGGCTGGCCAAATCCATTCCAATTATCTATCACCCGAGCAGAATTCTCCTAGTGAGACAGGAAGACATGGAAGGAGCTTTCCAGGTCATACTATTAATTCCAGTAAGTGGCCTGTTTCATGCTCCTCCCTGGAATATAAGAAGGCCTTGAATATAAATCAAACTAGAGAGTTGGGGTGTCTAACTTATTTAAAGACAAATATCCATTTATTTGTAGATGAACATCTAAGTTGCTTCCATGTCCTGGCTAGTGTAAACAAATAACAACAAGGATACTTTTTTACTAATTCATATTAGGGAAGAAAGGTAGAGAATATAGTCGAAAAGTCTCAGAGGTGAGATGCAAGAGACCTAAGTTTACACGCCAGCCCAGCCCATTCTCATTAGCCTTGACATGACCTTGTCACACTCTCTCAGTTTACACATGTGGGATTAAAAGGAGGTGAACTCAATCAGCAATTGCCTATCACACGTTCTCAGCCCTAAGGACCCCAGAAGTTACTTTATTTCAAAAATTTATATTTATAAATATTTTTAGTCGTTGATGAAAGTGTGACATTAAGAACAAGAAGGGTGGCCACTTTTAATGCCATGCAGACTGACAATAACTTGTGCGACCAAGTTCACTCAGTTTTGTGGCCACTTCAAATCAGAGCTCCCCTACCACCTGTTGGATTAACTGAAGGACGTGGAGACTGCAACTTATAAAACGTAAAAATGGCAATCGTTTGAATCAACCTGTCACTGTGAATCAGGATTTCCTATATACTGTGAATTCAAAATAAGATACATACGTGAGGACTTCCCTGGCGGCTCAGTGGTAAAGAATCCACCTGAAGATATAGGAGTTTGATTCCTGGTCCAGGAAGGTCCCACATGCTGAGGAGTAACTAAGCCTGAGCACCACAACTACTGAGTCAGCACTCCAGGGCCCGGGAATCATAGCTACTGAGCCTGTGCACCTAAAGCCTGTGCTCAGCAACAAAAGAAGCCACTGCAATGAGAAGCCTGTACAATGCAGCTGGAGAAAAGTCCAAGCAGCAGGGAAAATCTAGCACAGCTTGTAAATGAGCAAGTAAAATTATATTAAAAAAATACATAAGTGAACTGATTCTGAAAGTGAAACACAATGAAGATCACCATAAGGCTTTAATTTCTAATTTTTGCATTGATCAGAACAGTCTCATTGCGCTTTTTTGTTCAAAGCTTGAAATTATATGATAAATACATTCGCCCATGTTTCTACTGTGATTTAATCATTAATTAATAAATATTAACATATTCAAAAATAATGCTTTGACTGCTTGTGTAGCTTTAAGGTCCATATAAAATTTCATTTCAAAAAATGGTTACAAATTTTGAAAACCACTGGACTAATTATCTCTAATTTTCCTTCCAGCAAGAGGATACTTTATGCAAATCCTTCTCCGGGGACAGGAGAATTGTATGACTTCAGGAAGTTTCTGGCTTAATCAGAACCTTCCTAAGAAAAACAAACAAACAAACTTGATTCCCAAGTCTACAGATCACCCTGAAGAGCTCGGCTCTTTCTCCACAGGGAAGGAGTCCTGCAGAAGCCGGTTGTCCATTACTGGGCAAGAGTCAGATTCTGCCCCTTGGATTTCACATTCCACTTGCAGAGACTTGCCTGCAGATGGCTGACAGTGGGAGAGAATGAGGTGATTGGGGAGCGGGAATGAGCCTCAACCCCTCTGAGCATCTACTGCTTGCTGGCTCAGTAGCTGGCATGACACATGTCACTTGATTTCTTCTATTTATTGCTTCTCAAAACTCTTTGCAAACTTTTCCCTTCATCCAGATGAGAAAACCAAGGTGGATATCCAGGCAGTGAATGGCAGAAACAGGTCTCAGATCTTCACCACTCTCACCCTAAAACAAACTCCCAGTGGGTGGTGAACGGTACTGCCAGCTCCCCAGTGTGGGCTTCCAGAGGCAGGGCCAAAGCATCCACACAGACCATGCCAGTGAGGAGGGCTGCAAAGAGGAGCTGGCACTGGAGCTGAATTTTGAAGGATGAGGAGAAATGCTCCAGGCAGCAAAGAAAGCAAAAGATTCCCAAGCGGAGACAGTGTGAGAAGCGCAGAGAGAGAAAAGTTTCAGGGGAATGACATTTCAGGTGGCAGAGCAGGAATGAGAGGGCTGGGTTGGGAACACCAGGGATGGAGCAGGCAGGTGACACCACCCTGCCCTCCCAGTTCCAAATGCCACCACCTGGCCCAGGACCCCGGCTGCCAGCAATTCAGGCAACCCTCTGTGCCTTTACACCCCCTTCTCCATTTACCTGGCAATCTCTTCCTAGCCCACTTCTGCCTGGGGAAGTCTTTCCTGGACTTCCAGAATTCTGCCAAATCCACCCATGCAATATGAAGCCATTCCTGATGCTCTCAACCAGATGTAATCTCTCTTGCCTCTGAACACCCAGAGTTCTTTGATTTGTTCACTCTAAGGCCTCAATGGCTGAACACGCAAGACACGTTTTCTGGGAAAGATGCTGAAATGGAGGATGGGCATCAGCCTCAGTAACAGCTGTGTATCGACTTTGCATTTCAGCAGGGCCATCCTCTACCCCCACCCCTGCCCTTGTAGCTCCAGACACTGGAATCCCTGCCCTCAGAGCTGTGATGCTGGATATCACATGGGTAGACTGTGTATCATCAGGGCACTTATTGTCCCTGAGGTTGAGGTCCTAGCACCTAGGAGGTGCATATCTGTTGAAGCCAACTGAACTCTAGCCTCAGTTAGAGCTTTTCTCAATTCTATCTCATGCAGATATATTATGTATCTTTTCAAGTAATGCATATAACTATATTAGAAACTTGCAGAAAATATTGTCATCTGCAGATTAAAATTCATTTTTTTTCACATTTCTCCCAGTGGAGCGGGGGGAAGCACTTTAATCGCTGCCTGTGTTTCCAGACCATTATCCATAGGTTTCAGTCTGCATTCAAGGACCAGCTCAGGCCATACAGAAGAGCCACCCAAGCTGCCCTGCACACACCTATGGCCTTCTAGCCTGTGATTCCCTTGTTCCCTCCCCGACACTACCCAGCCTCTGACCACCCACCCTTATGAGAAACCTGCAGGCTGGAGGGCTGTCCTAGACCTCTTAACCCAGATGGATTCACTCTTGCAGGCCTATTGTCCTGCTTGAGCGCCACCCCTAAATGGGGCACTGAGGGCAAAGTGAGTAACTTCACAGATCGCCACAGTGTGGCAGAGAACTAAGTGCCCGGGAAGTGCTTGAGAAAGAGATTCATTCTCCGAGCTCTATTTCCTGTGTAGATGAGGAACTGGAAACCCAGAACTCTCTGCCACTGGGCCTGGGGGGAAGCATTCAGAGCAACCCTCCAGAAACAAAGCCTGGCCTTGGTGCTGGCTCGGTGTACACGGAACATCAAATAGCTGGACATGAAAGGGCTGAGGAGGATGCTTGCTGGAGAGGCACTTAGCCTGAAAAACCTGAAACCATCCCCTTGACTGAGGGCCGCTAACCACAGCCTCCGTGAATGATTAATGACTGTGGCCAGTGCTTATTGCAAACAGGCATGTGACAGCAGAGCCACTATGCTCCCACTGGACCTGCCCACGTGATCGATGAGCCACTGAGGGGTGCGGAGGGGCTGCAGGGGGAAGGAGCCAGCTCAGGCTGCAGCCACCAGGCAGCACCCATCCTTGGGGAGAACTGGAGGGAGGCCAGGGCCTGTGTTCTCGGTGGCTGGCTGACCTCACGTACAACACATAAGCAACCGGCACTGAGTAGCTACCTGGGCGATGGAAAGAGATCTGGGAGGCCTGTGTTCAACTCTAATGAGAAAAAGGTGCTGAAATGGAAGAGCTGGAGCCCCCGGACCTGCAGGTTCCTATCCAGTGTGGCACATCATAGGAGCCCCGTAGTTCCAGAACCAGCAAAAGGGTGCAGGATGCTTTGAGAGACCGCTAAGTGCTGGGTGCAGGTAGAGCAGGCTGCAAAAATGAGTTTCCTGGCCTCAGACACCTCCCCTTCTCAGCCTGCCCCACCACCCACCACTGCTGCCAGCCAGACATAACTCCCCCCACCCAACCCCTGCATCGCCTGGATTTGCGACGGCCATTCGGGCGGCTGACGTGAAGCCTCTGCTCTCACGCGTTCTCTGTCCTTTCTCTAGAAAGGTCAGTTAGCACTGCGTCCTCACGCCGCCTCCTCCCGCCCAACGCACACCCTCTAGGACGGCTGAGCAAGGGTTTCTGAGTTTCTGACGTGTGGATCCAGCACACACCTACCAAGTTCACTGAGCACAGACTGTGTGGCTGTAGAAGGCACTGCCCCATCTTCAGGAGCCTAGGGCCAGCGAGGCAAGCTTCCCTCATGCGGAACAAGCATAGACAGAACACAGCACAGCCCCTTAGGGTGCAGCCAAGTGAGGAGAGGGAGAATGAGCCTGCTGGGGGAGGTCAGGGAAGACAAGAAGGGCCCTCGAGGATCCCCTGAGCTGCCAGCCTCTGCCCGTGCAGGGCCACTGTCCAATCCGGGCCACCAAACCTTCCAAAGCCACCACCTTCCATCTGGGTCTCCGGAGGCACCTCCAAGAGGCCCTGAGGCTGTGGCAGCAGCAAGCAAGCTCAGCAAAAAGACCCAGGAACCTGGCACAGGCCTGGGGCTCTAAGACGACCCCGGGAGCCCAGGGACGACCCTTGTGGGGACCTGGCTGGTCTGCAGACTCTGGCTCCGTTTCATCTTAATACACTCCTGCATGTACCTGACATCGGATACTCGTCCTAGAGCATGCAAATCTAATAAATTCTTGGCTCCTGCAAGTTTCTTTAAAAAATATAAAAGAGGATCATATATAAAGAAGTTGATTAATATACACCCTGCTAAAACAGCCTGGAACATCTGTGTATTAAGTTCATTTATTAAATTACACCAATCTGTATTTTAATGAGTGAAAGATACAGTACTTATTCTGTCATCCATCAAAATAAACTCAGGAAATACTTAACATTATAATCATTTTTCTTGTTTGAACATGAGTTATGAAATATGAATCCCACACTAAGAACGCTGGACTTGCCATCATGATCAAATATGTTTTCACAGGTGCAGCAAATATTCAGTTTTCATTTCTTTCTCCAACTGTTGAAAATATAAACCATGTTTTCTAGTCCTTAGCTGGGTAACACTGCCTTCCCTCCACATGGCAGCCATTATTACAGACTTATTACCCACCATCTCTCTTTCCCCCAAGACGAACTCCTTCTAAGTTGCTTAGTAATGAAAACACAGGCTCCTGTGGGGCCCCTGAAGCATAAGCTCGTCCCAATGGGGCTCTTACGGCTCAGGCAGGGTCCTCGTTTCCTTGTCCTTCTTCCTGGGGGCACCTAGATCCTCCAGATTAGGGCCTGAGTTTCAAAAGCCATTTGACGCAAGCAGTGCATGTGGTACAAACACGAAAGGCAGCTGGGCCTCAGCTCCACTGTGGAGGTCCCCCTGGCCACGGGTTTGCATGCCTACTCCTTCATCCCAGCTCCCCAGGAACCACTCCACTCTGACGAAGGGCAGCTTCAACACAGGCTGATGCCTCACGAGTGAGTCCAGCCTTTACCTGTGTTCAGGAATCCAGGACCCTTGGAGCGATGCGGTCAGCTTTCAGGAGACAAGGAGGGCTGGTTTCTCTGCCCGGGGATGAGGAGGAGCTCACTGAGGCACAGGAGGCAAGAAAAAGGCCCCAGCTGGATAAGCTGCTGAGTAGAACCACAGGACAAACTGAGGAAACCTAATCACAAGCTGGCGAGGCTCCGGCCTGCCTAACCCCTCAGGCTCCCGTTGCCAGAGTTCAACTATCAAGTCCACCCCTATCTCTGTGTTCTCATTCCTGGCCACCCTGGTCCCCCAACATATCCATGGCACCCACTCTTCTCTGCAGCCTCCCGAACTACCTCCTGCAGGTGCTCCCTCCCACCTCAGGCTGCAGCCGCTGCAGTTCCCGTGGCCTGGGATACCCGCTCTGCTCTCCTTTTACTCAGTTCAGTTCAGTTCAGTCGCTCAGTCCTGTCCGACTCTCCGTGACCCCATGGACTGCAGCACGCCAGGCCTCCCTGTCCATCACCAACTCCCGGAGTTTACTCAAACTCATGTCCATTGAGTCAGGGATGCCATCCAGCCATCTCATCCTCTGTCATCCCCCTCTCCTCCCACCGGCAGTCTTTCCCAGCATCAGGGTCTTTTCAAACGAGTCAGTCACCTGGTTAATTACTTTATTGTGATTTCAAGCCCCACCTGTTCAGAAAACTCAGTGGAAGGAACCATTAGGAATCCAGGAAACTTCACAGTGGAACTGACCCCTAAGGAAAGAATGGGAAGGTATTCAAGACAAAGGGATCCCCTGGAACAAATGCCTGGGTGTGAGGATGCCCTAGGCTTGAAGGAGAGACAAAGGATGGAAGGGTTGTGGAGCAAGGAATGAGAGTTTGGGGCCAATTTAAGGAGGGTCTTGTGTACTGATCCATAAAGGGGCATTATGCTGTAGGAAACGAGGAGGATGGGCTTCCCTGGAGACTCAGACGGTAAAGAATCCATCTGCAATGTGGGAGACCTGGGTTCGATCCTTGGGTTGGAAAGATCCCCTGGAGGAGGGCAAGGCAACCCACTCCAGTATTCCTGTCTGGAGAATCCCTGTGGACAAAGGAGCCTAGTGGGTTACAGTCCATAGTGTCGAAAAGTGTTGGACATGACTGAGTGACTAAGCACACACAGCAAACCCCGGTGGTCCAGTGGCGAAGACTCCACTCTTCCAATGCAGGTGCCCCAAGGTCTGCCCCTGGTCGGGGAACTAGATCCCACATGCTGCCACCAAAGATCCCTCATTCTGCAACCAAGTTGAAAGATTCCAGTGCAGCCAAATAAATAAATATTAAAAATAAATTTTTAACAAGGAAATAAGGAGCAACTTTTTATTTTAACCTCTCACTTCTATACTTGACAGACTTAAAAAAAACAAAATTCAGATCCAGAGTTGTGAACAATAAATATGTAAAACAAAGAATGTAACCATTTCAGACTAGTGTAATCCAAAAACAATCTTAGTAATATAAAAAGAGTTCCTTTTTAAGATTTTTAAATGTTTATAACCTAAAAGTTCACAATTCTAAACAACTAAATGGTATATAAACTTCTCTTTTTTGTTGAGGAACATTTAAATTTTTATCCATCATATAAAGCTAAAATGACTTTCCTCCTCGCCAAGCAGGAGACCACAGAGACTCAGGTTTGATCCCTGGGTCAGGAAGATCCCCTGGAAGAGGGCATGGCAACCCACTCCAGTATTCTTGCCTGGAGAATCCCATGGATAGAGGAGCCAGGCAGGCTACAGTCCACAGGGTCACAAGAGTCTGACAGGACTTAAGCAACTAAACAGCAACCGCAAAGCTAAAATGACCCCAACCAATTATCCTCCCTGGATGACCGAAGTATTAGTAAAAGAAAGGGGCTCTTGAAGGGTTTGAAACTTCAAAAGCTGTCTAGATTTGCATTTAAGAAGTAGTCTATTTGGGATTCAGTAGGTGTACAGGAGAGTGGGGGCAGGCAGGGGCTAGTGGGACAAGGCTAGAGTAACTACAGAGGAGGGGCACTGAGCTGGAGCGAAGGCAGTGGCAGGGAGCCCCCTCGCTATGGAGCTGGGAAAGCACACGGTGGGTGTTGAGGAGGACTTCCTGAGAAAGTCATCCATGGCCCAGACTCCCGGTAAGCACAGGTGTAGGTCCCTGCTCTTTAGGTCCAAGGAACCCCCCATCTCCGCAGCACGGAAGGACCATCCTCACCACTTGCTATCCACTGTGTTGGTGAAAAAGGGGCTCCCCCAACTCCCTCAACACTGAAGAGCTGAGACTGACAGAAGTTTATCAGTTGCATACCCTGACAGTCGCCACACAGCATGCAGGGCCCCACGGGGCTGCACTCGGGAGGGAAGAGAACCAGAAGGGGCGGTGGGAGGCGGGCTTTATGGTAACAGGAGGCCAGGTGCTCCCTGGTGCCCACAGGAAGGTATGGTTGGCTTGCTTGAATAATTTCACAGGCCGGTAGGAGGTGAAAACTCGTGAGGACTGGTGGGAGGTGGTTGGTCCAGCTGATAGGAGAACTAGTGGGAGCGGGGTGGGGGAATGGGGGGTTGTCTTTCTCTCGGGGTATGGGCATATCTGGTGAGAGAGCTGGGAGCTTGTAGTAGGCCCTGGGGACGCCCTGTGAGGCTCTAGAGGTGTCCAGGAAGCAAGTGGCACTTCAGGCCTGACTATACAAATGGGCTCCAGGGAAGAGAGAGAATGAGATAGAGATGGGGAAAAATAAAAGACAGGCCTTAACGCTGGTGTGACGTGAACTGGGGCATACATATACCTCAGTTCCGTATGCTTGAGGCTCTTAGGAGAAAAAATAATATTTTTGAAAAAACAACAAGGAACAAGAAAGAATGAGGTTCAGATTTCGGGGGAGGAGATGGGCTAGGCTCTCAATACAACCAGGCTGCAGGCCAGGGGTCTGTGTTCTCAGCAGAACTGAAAATGCTATTTGTTACAAAATGTCCTAAGAGTGATTGCCCATTGAGATAGCAAGAATAGAGGGAAATAAAACTTCAAACGGGGTTTAATGGCTGAGCTGAGGCGATTAGGAGGCAAGGCAGTCTGCTCTGTGTGTGAGCTGAGCAGGGCAAGGAAGCGGTCAGCTGAGGGCCACGGCTTGTTGAAAATTGTTTCTCTGTCACTCAGACACTTTCCCTGAGAAAAACGTTAAAGTTACCTCCGGAGTCCGCAGGGAGCAAAGTGAAGGCCTGAACATCTAATAAAATATAACGAGGCAGGTTGTAATCATGAAGCGTCTAGATGGCAGGACTGTTGAGAAACTTCTATAGGGAGAGGCTGGGGTCAGCCACTTGCAGGTACTTCCCTGTGTCACTGTGTATGGAGGCTGAGAACCAAAGGAGCTGGAACCTGTCGGGAAGTCCATGCACACTCTGAGCTGTCTCACCATGCGTCTGAAATCCAGCAGGAAACCAAGTTCAAGACAGCTGCACCCACAGATCGAACGTCTCTCAATCAAAGCCTGCCTTTCTATCAAGGGAACTCCCCAGGCAGAGACAAATGGGCCCTATTTCCACCCACCTCTTCCACACATGCCAAGGAGTAACTTGGGCTGGAAAACCCCCACCTAAGATGCCAGGAGAAGTCTTTCTGCACAGACCTGAAGGGTAACAGCTCACTTTCTCTCTCTCTCTGTCTCTCTCTCTCTCTCTTTCACACACACACTATAGTGGCCCAAGGATGCCTCATAATATCCACACCTGCCCAGGTGGGGAGAGTGGAAAAAGCCTTCAGACACCTGAAATCTGGAGGAAGTCTACATTCCAATCCCCCCACTGCTGGTGCCTTGGGAAAGTCACTAGGAGACTGCCTATGTGGCCTTTAGCAAAGCACATCTCTTCTGGGCTTCTTTACCAGCTGAACCACAAAGGAAGCCTAAAAATAGTGGAGTGGGTAGCCTATCCCTTCTCCAGCAGATCTTCCTGATCCAGGAATCAAAGTGGGGTCTCCTGCATTGCAAGTGGATTCTTTACCAACTGAGCTATCAGGGACGCCTTCTGGGCTTCTACCTGGTAAAAAATGAGAATAAGGTTTGCCTTGCGTGTCTCTCCCAGTTCAGTTCAGTCACTCAGTCATGTCTGACTCTTTGCAACCCCATGGACTGCAGCACGACAGGCCTCCCTGTCCATCACCAACTCCCAGAGTTTACTCAAACTCATGTCCATTGAGTAAGTGATGCCATCCAACCTTCTCATCCTCTGTCATCCCCTTCCCCTCCTCCCTTCAATCTTTCCCAGCATCAGGGTCTTTTCAAATGAGTCAGTTCTTTGCATCAGGTAATGCAAGTCTATGTCCTGACCAATAATGCTGAAGAAGCTGAAGTAGAACGGTTCTATGAAGACCTACAAGACCTTCTAGAACTAACACCCAAAAAAGATGTCCTTTTCATTATAGGGGACTGGAATGAAAAAGTAGGGAGTCAAGAAACACTTGGAGTAGCAGGCAAATTTGGCCTTGGAGTACAGAGTGAAGCAGGGCAGAGGCTAATAGAGTTTTGCCAAGAGAACACACTGGTCATAGAAAACACCCTATTCCAACAACACAACAGAAGACTCTACACATGGACATCACCAGATGGTCAACACCAAAATCAGATTGATTGTATTCTTTGCAGCCGAAGATGGAGAAGCTCTATACAGTTAGCAAAAACAAGACTGGGAGCTGACTGTGGCACACACCATGAACTTCTTGCTGCCAAATTCAGACCTAAATTGAAGAAAGTAGGGAAAACCACTAGACCATTCAGGTATGACCTAAATCAAGTCCCTTTTGAAATGGTATCTCTCCCAAATGGGTGACAAATCAGACAAGATAATGGATCTATTAAAAAGAACCTATAAAGAGACTCACAGACTTAAAGAATGAACTTATGGTTTCAGGAGGAAGGATGGGTGGAAGGGATAGTTAGGGAGTTTGGGGTAGACATGTTATATTTAAACATGCTATATTGAAAATACATAGCCAACAAGGACGTAATATATAGCACAGGGAACTCTGCTCAATGTTATGTGGCAGCTGGATGGAAGGGGAGTTTGAGTGAGAATGGATACAGGTATATGTATGGCTGAATCCCTTCACTATTCACCTGAAGCTACCACAACATTGTTAACCAGTTATTACCCCAATACAAAATAAAAAGTTTTAAAAGAGATGGGGAAGAACCTAGAAACATGAAGCCCTACATCAGCACAGTACAGGCCAAAAGCACAACCTCCCCTATGTTGACTCCTGATGGAAACTGAGGCGAGGACAGGCATGCTGGTGACTCAGGCTCATAGAAGACTGCTGCCACCTGGCCTGTCAACGTTTCCCACAGAGGACCCCTTCAGCTGACCCATGTGTTATAAGCTCACCGACACGGGCTGACTAACATTTTGTCCTGATCTTGGCTTTCATGTGGAAGCTGTGGCAAGGATCATAACTGCTTCCCAAGCCATCAGCCAGTTCCATGGTTCTTCCCCTCAGTGGGATTCTCAGATAGCCCACAATACAAAACAAGCTTTAAAATCAGCTCTCAAGGCTGCTTCCTGGAAATGATCCAGTTAACTTTTTTCTGCAAGGTCATGGACAGGACTCAGTCTTCAGTTCAGTTCAGTTCAGTTCAGTCACTCAGTCGTGTCCAACTCTTTGTGACCCCATGAATCACAGCACGCCAGGCTTCCCTGTCCATCACCAACTCCCGGAGTTCACTTAGACTCATGTCCATCGAGTCAGTGATGCCATCCAGCCATCTCATCCTCGGTTGTCCCCTTCTCCTCCTGCCCCCAATCCCTCCCAGCATCAGAGTCTTTTCCAATCAGTCAACTCTTCGCATGAGGTGGCCAAAGTACTGGAGCTTCAGCTTTAGCATCATTCCTTCCAAAGAAATCCCAGGGTTGATCTCCTTTAGAATGGACTGGTTGGATCTCCTTGCAGTCCAAGGGACTCTCAAGAGTCTTCTCCAACACCACAGTTCAAAAGCATGACTTCTTCAGCACTCAGCCTTCTTCACAGTCCAACTCTCACATCCATACATGACCACTGGAAAAACCATAGCCTTGACTAGACAGACATTTTTTGGCACAATAATGTCTCTGCTTTTGAATATACTATCTAGGTTGGTCATAACTTTTCTTCCAAGGAGTAAGTGTCTCTTAATTTCATGGCTGCAGTCACCATCTGCAGTGATTTTGGAGCCCAAAAAAATAAAGTCTGACTGTTTCCATTGTTTCCCCATCTATTTCCCATGAAGTGATGGGACCAGATGCCATGATCTTTGTTTTCTGAATGTCGAGCTTTAGGCCAACTTTTTCACTCTCCACTTTCACTTTCATCAAGAGGCTTTTTAGTTCCTCTTCACTTTCTGCCATAAGGGTGGTGTCATCTGCATATCTGAGGTTATTGATATTTCTCCCGCAATCTTAGATGTGCCCAAAATGAAGAGATACAAACATTATCCTTGGAATAAGCGGTTCTGGATTATTGCCCCACATAAGCAGCAAAATGCCAAAGTTAAGGCATCAGAATCTGATCTTCACCTACTTACACTCACAGGAAAAAAAATAACAGCTTTGATTCAAAATGCTCTTGAAAGATCTAGTGCTGTGTTATCTAATCCAATAGTTTTAGTGGCTTATGCACACTTGTGTCCAGTCTGTAGTGAGAAGGGCTGTGAGTGTAAAAAACACACCGGATGTCAAAGACTGGACACAAGAAAAAAATGTAAAATTTCTTGACAATTATCTCATATTGATTAAATGTTGAAATAATATAGTGAGTATTATTATTACTGGATTAAAATATATAAAAAGAATGCTCTTGAATGACCAGTAAAAATTGTGAATTTCATTAAAGCTGATCTTTTCAATATTCCATGCGATGAAATGGGACATGATTATCTAACACATCTACTGTGTCCCAAAGTACCATGGTTGGCTTGAGAAAAAAACTGACTCACTTTGCTGTACAGCACAAGCTCACACAACATTGTAAAGCAACTATTTGGTTTATTTATTATTTTTTTTTTATTTTTTATTTTTTATTTTTTATTGAAATATAGTTGATTTACAATATTTTGTTAGTTTCAGGTATACAGCAAAGTGATTCAGTTATACATATGTACTTTTTTCAGATTACTTTCCATTATAGATTAATATAAGATATTGAATATTAAGTTGCTTAGTCATCCTCTGGATGTGACCCCCTGGACTGTAGCCTGCCAGGCTCATCTGTTTCTGGGATTTTTTTCAGGCAAGAGTACTATAGTGGGTTGCATTTCCTACTCCAGGGAATCTTCCTGATCCAGGGATCAAACCCAAATCTCCACACCTCCTGCATTGTAGACAGATTCTTTATCTCTGAACCAATGGAGAAGCCCAAAGCAACTATATTCCAACAAAAATTTTAAAACAAACACTTATATTACAAGCTAACTGTCATTTTTGTTTAACAGTACATCACTTTTACTTGACAGAAAGACTGACTCTAGTTACTCAGACTTGGGTACTTGACAAGATTTTTTTTTGAAAATAAATGAAGTAAACCTATCATTTCCAGGAGAACTCATGGTTTTTATTGCCAATGATAAGATTCAAGCTTTTAAATGAAAATGAGACATTTGGAAAACTTGTGTTTGCCATTCAGAGCATAACTGCTTTCCAATACTTAAACACCTTTCTGGGGAGATGAGTGGTGATATTAATGAATGTCATTTTGATATTGTGTAATGAAATGCCTCAGTCAAACATTCAGAAGATCGGTATAACTCAGCATGCCAGTATTTTCAAAATGGCCAAATAGTGTGCTACAAAACTGTAAATATGTAAAGTTTCTATTTAAAGGGCAAGAAAGACCAGTGGAATACTGTTGCTGTTGTTCAGTCGATAAGCTGTGTCCGACTCTTTGTGACCCCATGAACTTCAGCGTGCCAGGCTTCCTTGTCCTTTACTATCTCCCTGAGTTTGCTGAAACTCATATCTATTGAGTCAGTGATGCCATTCAATCATCTCATCAGAGTCACCTCTTGCCCTCAATCTTTCCCAGGATCAAGGTCTTTTCCAATCAGTCAGATTTTTGCATCAGGTGGCCAAAGGGTTAGAGCTTCAGCTTCAACACCAGTCCTTCCAATGAATATTCAGGGTTGATTGTCTTTAGAATTGACTGGTTTGATCTCCTCAATGTCCAAGTGAAGTCACTCAGTTGTGTCTGACTCTTTGTGATCCCATGGACTGTAGCCTACCAGGCTCCTCTGTCCATGGAATTTCCCAGGCAAGAGTATTGGAGTGGGTTGCCATTTCCTCCACCAGGGGATCTTCCTGACCCAGGGATTGAACCTGGGTCTCTGGCATTGCAGGCAGACACTTTACTGTCTGAGCCACCAAGGGACTCTCAATAGTCTTCTCCAGCACTACAGTTCCAAAGCATCAATAGTGTTCAGTTCTGTTCAGTCACTCAGCCGTGTCTGACTCTTTGCAACCCCATGAATCACAGCACACCAGGCCTCCCTGTCCATCACCAACGCCCGGAGTTCACTCAAACTCAAGTCCATCGAGTCCGTGATGCCATCCAGCCATCTCATCCTCTGTCGTCCCCTTCTCATCCTGCCCCCAGTCCCTCCCAGCATCAGAGTCTTTTCCAATGAGTCAACTTTTCGCATGAGGTGGCCAAAGTACTGGAGCTTCAGCTTTAGCATCATTCCTTCCAAAGAAATCCCAGGGCTGACCTCCTTCAGAATGGACTGGTTGGATCTGCTTGCAGTCCAAAGGACTCTCAAGAGTCTTCTCCAACACCACAGTTCAAAAGCATCAATTCTTCGGAGCTCAGCTTTCTTCACAGTCCAAATCACACATCCATACATGACCACTGGAAAAACCATAGCCTTGACTAAATGGACCTTTGTTGGCAAAGTAATGTCTCTGCTTTTGAATGTACTATCTAGGTTGGTCATAACTTTTCTTCCAAGGAGTAAGCGTCTTTTAATTTCATGACTGCAGTGTAACCAAGTACAAAAATTCTTTAACGTGATTTCAAACTCCACGTGACAACTAGGTTTTAAAACACACCACTGGTTGACTTTTGGTGTAGAACCACTGAAGAATATTCACAATTATCTGAAAAAGCTTTTAAAATACTCCTTCCTTTTCCAGTGATGAGTCTGTACAAGCCTGAGTTTTCTTCACTATTTCAACCACAATATATCTCAACAGTCTAAATGTAGAAAGAAATATGAAAACTGAACAGTCCTCTATAAAGCCATATTTTTAAAGCATTTTCAAAAATGTAAAACAATGTCCCCCTTCTCACTTATTATTTTGAAAACTAGAATTATTTTTCATTAAAATACACTATTTTAGCACAATTTGTTTGACTGGAATTTTAGTGAATTAATCATTTTTTGTTTTTCAGTTTTAATTTCTAATATGGTAAATATTGATAGATGAAACTCACATAAAATTAGAAACTCTGGCTACTTCCCTGATGGCTCAGTGGTTAAGACTCCATGCTTCCGAAGCAAGTGGCATGGGTTCAATCCCTGGTCAGAGAACTAAGATCCCACATACTGCACGGCACAACCAAAAAGTAAAAATTTAAAAAGAAGCCAAAAAGTCTTTGTGGTCCACAATAACTTTGAAATGTATAAAGGGCTCCTGAGGCCAAAATGTTTGCAAACTCCTACTCTACAGGAATTTTGTCATATTATTTACTTGTTCATCAAACCTACTAAGCCTCTATTACATAGGAGATTCTTAGATGAATACTGCGGAAATGAAGAAGGATAAGATACAGACTTCCCCCTAGGAAGCTCACAGTGTGATGAAGAAAACAACTACTTATGACATAAAAGAATAAACCTTACAATCAAAGCAAGCTCTAAGAAAATTCTATTACCCAATTTGGGTATATGAAAACAAGTTCCCAGTGGAACTGATGAGTGAGGTGGGCCTGAGTTATAAAGGATGAGATTGTGCAGCAGAAAATACAGGCTCCAATGAGTCAAAAGAGAACAAAGGAAGAGGTTATTTCAGACAGGTTTTCGTAGGCAGTGAGAAATAATGAAAAGTTCAAGCAGAAGAGATGTGGTCAGATTTGTATTTTTAAAAATAAATTGGTTTCAAGCAACCCAATCTTTAAAAGGGCAAAGTGCCAGGAGCCAGCGTGAGGAACTCCGCCCAGGGCAAAGATCACGAGGAAGGAGGCTTCGGCGTACGCAAAGGCGGGATCGAGCCTCGGGAAACCCCCTGTTCCCGAGCATCTACCCCCAAAACCAGAGTCTACCTACTTTACTGTTTCATGCTCTCACCTACACCTCTGACTTTACGGGGGGCTGTTCCCCACCAGTTCTCTCGGAGAAGGAGTAAACTTGCAGCTCCAGTCAATAAAAATTCCTGGGTGTGACAAGGGTGTCTCAGGTCAAAGCTCTCTGCTGGCAGACTAGCTTGCGTGACAGGATTATCCATATACTACCTCTCAACCATAAATAGCATAGAGAGTTTGGAGTATTTTGAAAATCATAATTATCATAGGGCTTTTCTCATTGTTGAGTCAATGATTGCCGCCAGGCCTCCATATCCTTAGGCACCTGGGAATATATTAATGTATTTGGAATATAGAAAAGGAAATATAGTAGTTTTTTATGTTGGCAATATTAGACTTTTTGAGTTAATGAATTTTCTCTTTTGTTATACATCACTGTACTTTGTTATAAATCACTGTGTCCTTGCTGTGTAAAAATGTAACTTTATCACTATTTTAAGACTAAATAGATCTAAAGGGGAACATTGGTGAAGGGGTTTCACTTGTTGGGCTGATGTTTGCTGCTAAATCTCCATATTCCCTGCCCTTATAATGAATATAATTAGCATATAGGAGAAATAAGTATTAACCTTTAAGATTAATCATGTTAACCTTAGGTTGAATAAATTCCTTTCTTAGTTGTAACCCACTACAACCTCACCCTATAGGAATGCAACTTTATCTGGTACCTTCAGAGGGTGGCGCCTGGTTTAAGAAAAAACACTCTTGGAAAAAATAAGTTTTTTGGTTATCAGAGAGAAAGGATCATAAAATGTCAGCAGGCTTCATGGCCAGAAGATGATGTAAAACCCCTAAGACCTTTTTTTATACATTTATGTGAAGCACCTGATTTTGATAAAGGTCAGGACTGCTGACCCCTGCGTGACTTTAAATTTTCCATTTGTCTTTATGTGTAACAAAAGGTATATAAGCAAACCTAAAAAAGAAATCGGATCAGTTTCTGGAAAGACTGGTTCCGCCGTGTCGTTCTTTCTTGCTCCCTGTTTTTCTGGCTGAATTCCCATCTGGAGTATGGGTGCTCGCCACGTCTACTTACTTGCCCCATCTTTTAAGTTCCACGCGAGAAGGAGCCCAAGGAGGGGCACCTTCTGATATTCAAGTGGCGCCAGTGGCCCAATGTAGATGGTGCAAATTCCTTGTCTTGGAATTTTATTGGTATCCCACGTAAACCAAGTTATTCAGCATCTTTTTCTCCACTAATATTTCCTACTACACTATCCGTTTCTAATCTCTATATATATCTGTAATTAAATAAGTTTTTTCCTAGGACACCTACTCCGTCTCCCCTTCGAATTACCCTGGATCCACCAGGGCTGGACCCTGGCAGCAAAGGACTTGAGTAGACACTTCTCCAAAGAAGACATACAAATGGCCAATAAGCACATGGAAAGATGCTTACTAATCATTAGTGAAATGTTCATCAAAAGTCACAATGAGATACCACCTCACACACACACACACACAGTTCAGTTCAGTTCAGTCACTCAGACGTGTCCAACTTTTTGCAACCCCATGGACTGCAGCATGCCAGGCCTCCCTGTCCATCACCAGCTCCTGGAGCTTCCTCAAACTCATGCCCATTGAGTTGGTGATGTTATCCAGCCATCTCATCCTCTGTCATCCCCTTCTCCTGCCTTCAATCTGTCCCAGCATCAGGGTCTTTTCCAATAAGTCAGTTCTTCACATCAGGTGGCCAAAGTATTGGAGTTTCAGCTTCAACATCAGTCCTTCCAATGAATATTCAGGACTGATTCCCTTTAGGATTGACTGGTTTGATCTCTTTGCAGTGCAAGGAGCTCTCAAGAGTCTTCCCTAACACCACAGTTCAAAAGCATCAATTCTTTGGTGTTCAGCTTTCTTTATGGAGAAGGCAATGGCAACCCACTCCAGCACTCTTGCCTGGAAAATCCCATGGATGGAAGAGCCTGGTAGGCTGCAATCCATGGGGTCAAGAAGAGTCGGACATGACTGAGCGACTTTTCTTTCACTTTCACTTTTAACTTTCATGCATTGGAGAAGGAAATGGCAACCCATTCCAGGGTTCTTGCCTGGAGAATCCCAGGGATGGCAGAGCCTGATGGGCTGCTGTCTATGGGGTCGCACAGAGTTGGACACGACTGAAGCGACTTAGCAGCAGCAGCAGCGACTTTCTTTATAGTCCTTTTGAAGTCCTTTGTGCAGGACCTTTTGAAGGATGTTGCCATAATCTTCCTTACCTCCACCATAGTTTGGCCTCAGGTCAACAACAGGGAGGGAATACAGCCCCGCCCATCAATAGAAAATTGGATTAAAGGTTTTCTGAGCTATTTACTTATAAATAACTGTGAAAAAAAGAGAAAGTGAAGTGAAGTGAAGTTGCATCCAACTCTTTGCGACCCCATGGACCGTAGCCTACCAGGCTCCTCCATCCATGGGGTTCTCGAAGCAAGAATACTGTAATGGGTTGCCATTTCCTTCTCCAAGGGATATTCCTGACCCGGGGACTGAACCCAGGCCTCTGGCATTGCAGGCAGATGCTTTACCCTATGAGCCACCAGGAAAGCATGAAAAGAAGAGAAGTGAGAGACAAAGAAGAAAAAGAAAGATATACCCATTTGAATGCAGAGTTCCAAAGAATAGCAAAAAGAGATAAGAAAGCCTTCTTCAGTGATCAGTGCAAAGAAATAGAGGGAAATAATAGAATGACTAGAGATCTCTTCAAGAAAATTAGAGATACCAAGGGAACATTTCATGCAAAGATAAGCTTGATAAAGGACAGAAATGGTATGAACCTAACAGAAGCAGAAGATATTAAGAAGAGGTGGCAAGAATACACAGAAGAACTACACAAAAAAAAGATCTTCATGACCCAGATAACCACGATGGTGTGATCACTCACTTAGAGCCAGAAATGCTGGAATGCTAAGTCAAGTGGGCCTTAGGAAGCATCACTATAAACAAAGCTAGTGGAGGTGATGGAATTCCAGTGGAGCTATTTCAAATCCTAAAAGATGTTGCTGTGAAAGTACTGCACTCAATATGCCAGCAAATTTGGAAAACTCAGCAATTGCCACAGGACTGGAAAAGGTCAGTTTTCATTCCAATCCCAAAGACAGGTGATGCCAAAGAATTTACAAACCACTGCACAATTGCACTCACCACTCACGCTAATAAATTCTCCAAGCCAGGCTTCAACAGTACATGAACCACGAACTTTCAGATGTTCAAGCTGGGTTTAGAAAAGGCAGAGGAACCAGAGATCAAATGGACAACATCCTTTGGATCATCAAAAAAGAGAGTTCCAGAAAAACATCTACTTCTGTTTTATTGACTATGCCAAAGCCTTTGACTGTGGATCACACAAACTGTGGAAATTCTGAAAGAGATGGGAATACCAGGCCACCTGACCTGCCTCTTGAGAAATCTGTATGCAGGTCAGGAAGCAAGAATTAGAACTGGACATGGAAAAACAGACTGGTTCCAAATAGGGAAAGGAACACGTCAAGGCTGTATATTGTCACCCTGCTTATTTAACTTATACGCAGAGTACATCATGAGAAATGCTGGACTGGATGAAGCACAAGCTAGAATCAAGATTGCTGGAAGAAATATCAATAACCTCAGTTATGCAGATGACACAAAACTTATGGCAGAAAGTGAAGAAGAACTAAAGAGTGTCTTGATGAAAGTGAAAGAGGAGAGTGAAAAAGTTGGCTTAAAACTCAACATTCAGAAAACTAAGATCATGGCATCTGGTCCAAGGAGCAAACATCTTTTAATTTCATGGCTGCAGTCACCGTCTGCAGTGATTCTGGAGCCCCCCAAAATAAAGTCTGTCACTGTTTGCATTTGTTTCCCCATCTATTTGCCATGAAGTGATGGGACCAGATGCCATAATCTTCATTTTATGAATGTTGAGCTTTAAGTCAACTTTTTCACTCTCCTCTTTCACTTTCATCAAGAGGCTCTTTAGTTCTTCTTCACTTTCTGCCATAAGGGCAGTGTCGTCTGCCTAAGGTTTCTCCTGGCAATCTTGATTCCAGCTTGTGCTTCATCCAGCCCAGTATTTCTCATGATGTACTCTGCACTCAGTTCAGTCGCTCAGTCGTGTCCGACTCTTTGCGACCCCATGAATCGCAGCACGCCAGGCCTTCCTGTCCATCACCATCTCCTGGAGTTCACTCAGACTCACGTCCATCGAGTCCGTGATGCCATCTAGCCATCTCATCCTCGGTCGTCCCCTTCTCCTCCTGCCCCTAATCCCTCCTAGCATCAGAGTCTTTTCCAATGAGTCAACTCTTTGCATGAGGTGGCCAAAGTACTGGAGTTTCAGCTTTAGCATCATTCCTTCCAAAGAAATCCCAGGGTTGATCTCCTTCAGAATGGACTGGTTGAATCTCCTTGCAGTCCAAGGGACTCTCAAGAGTCTTCTCCAACACCACAATTCAAAAGCATCAATTCTTTGGTGCTCAGCCTTCTTCACAGTCCAAATCACACATCCATACATGACCAGAGAAAGAACCATAGCCTTGACTAGACCTTAGTCAGCAAAATAATGTCTCTGCTTTTGAATATGCTATCTAGGTTGGTCATAACTTCTCTTCCAAGGAGTAAGTGTCTTTTAATTTCTGCAGTCACCATCTGCAGTGATTTTGGAGCCCAAAAAATAAAGTCTGACACTGTTTCCACTGTTTCCCCATCTATTTCCCATGAAGTGATGGGACCAGATGCCGTGATCTTCGTTTTCTGAATGTTGAGCTTTAAGCCAACTTTTTCGCTCTCTTCTTTCACTTTCATCAAGAGGCTTTTTAGCTCCTCTTCACTTTCTGCCATAAGGGTGGTGTCACCTGCATATCTGAGGTTATTGATATTTCTCCCGGCAATCTTGATTCCCGCTTGTGTTTCTTCCAGTCCAGCGTTTCTCATGATGTACTCTGCATATAAGTTAAATAAGCAGGGTGACAATATACAGCCTTGACGTGTTCCTTTCCCTATTTGGAACCAGTCTGTTTTTCCATGTCCAGTTCTAACTGTTGCTTCCTGACCTGCGTACAGATTTCTCAAGAGGCAGGTCAGGTGGCCTGGTATTCCCATCTCTTTCAGAATTTCCACAGTTTGTTGTGATCCACAGTCAAAGGCTTTGGCATAGTCAATAAAACAGAAGTAGATGTTTTTCTGGAACTCTCTTTCTTTTTCGATGATCCAAAGGATGTTGTCCATTTGATCTCTGGTTCCTCTGCCTTTTTTAAACCCAGCTTGAACATCTGAAAGTTCATGGTTCACATACTGTTGAAGCCTGGCTTGGAGAATTTTGAGAATTACTCTGCTAGCATATGAGATAAGTGCAATTGTGCAGTGGTTTGTAAATTCTTTGGCATCACCTGTCTTTGGGATTGGAATGAAAACTGACCTTTTCCAGTCCTGTGGCAATTGCTGAGTTTTCCAAATTTGCTGGCATATTGAGTGCAGTACTTTCACAGCAACATCTTTTAGGATTTGAAATAGCTCCACTGGAATTCCATCACCTCCACTAGCTTTGTTTATAGTGATGCTTCCTAAGGCCCACTTGACTTAGCATTCCAGCATTTCTGGCTCTAGGTGAGTGATCATCACACCACCATGATTATTTGAGTTGTGAAGTCTTTTTTGTATAGTTCTGTGTATTCTTGCCACCTCTTCTTAATATCCTCTGCTTCTGTTAGGTTCATGCCATTTTTGTCCTTTATTGAGACATTACTTTGTCAACAGAGTGAAGTGAAGTCGCTTAGTCATATCCGACTCTTTGTGACCCCGTGGACTGTAGCCTGCCAGGCTCCTCTGTCCATGGGATTTTTCCAGGCAAGAATACTAGAGTGATCCATCTAATCAAAGGTATGGTTTTTCCAGTAGTTGTATGGATTCCCTTTTGGCTTCCCTTGGGCTTATCTGGTAAAGAATCTGCCTGCAATTCCACTGAGCTTCCCTTGTGGCTCAGCTGGTAAAGAATCTACCTGCAATGGGGGAGGCCTGGGTTTGATCCCTGGGTTGGGAAGATCCCCTGGAGAAGGGAAAGGCTATCCACTCTTGTATTCTGGCCTGGAGAATTCCATGGATTGTGCTAGTTCATGGGATTTCAAAGAGTCGGAAATGACTGAGCTACTTTCACTTCACTTCAGGTATGGATGTGAGAGTTGGACTATAAAGAAAGCTGACACTGAAGAATTAATGTTTTTGTACTGGGATGTTGGAGTAAACTCTTGAGAGTCCCTTGGACAGCAAGGAGATCCAACCAGTGTCCTAAAGAAAATCAGTCCTGAATATTCATTGGAAGGACTAATGCTGAAGCTGAAACTCCAATACTTTGGCCACCTGATGTGAAGAACTGACTCACTGGAAAAGACCCTGAAGCTGGGAAAGATCGAAGGCGGGAGGAGAGGGGCCGACTGAGGATGAAATGGTGGGATGGCATCACCGACTCAATGAACATGAGTTTGAGTAAGCTCTGGGCGTTGGTGATGGACAGGGAGGCCTCCCATGCTGCAGTCCGTGGGGTCGCAGAGTCGAACATGACTGAGCGACTGAACTCAACTGACTGAGTGTGGCCCCACCCAACAGAACAAGACCCAGTTTCCCCCACAGTCAGTCTCTCCCATCAGTAAGCCTCCATAAGCCTCTTATCTGTCAGAGGGCTAACAGAATGAAAACCACAATCACAGAAAAGTAATCAAACTGACCGCATGGACCATAGCCTTGTCTAACTCAATGAAACTATGAGCCATGCCATGTAGGACCACCCAAGATGGACGGGTCATGGTGGAGAGTTCTGACAGAATGTGGTCCACTGGAGAAGGGAATGGCAAACAACTTCCGTATCCTTGCCTTGAGAACCCAAGAACAGTATGAAAAGGCACACACTTGCACACGTAAAATGATTCAGGTGAACCTGTCTGCAGGGCAGGCATAGAGATACAGACATAGAGAACAGACATGTGGGAATGGTGGGGGGGGATGGGGAGGGTAGGATGAATAGTGAGATGAGGATTGATGTATATACGCTACTGTGTAAAATAGACAGCTAGTGGGAAGTTGCTGTACATCACAGGAAGCTCAGCTCGGTGCTCTGACATGACCTAGAGGGGCAAGATGGGGATGGGGAGAAGGCAGGTGGGAGGGCAGCCCCAGAGGAAGGGGTTATATGTATACATATGGCTGATTCATTTTGTTCACACCAAAGACTAACACAACATTGTAAAGCAATTATACTCCAATTAAAAAAATACTAAAAATTTCTAAAGGAGGTCATATCCTTAAAGTAATAAAGGAAGGAGTTGTTCAGGGTATCATGAGAACAATAAAGGTTTAGAATAGTTACTTTGGTTAAGAAAAATCAGCAGGAAAGTGTCAGAGCCCCATTAGAATCAGAGGTTCTGAGCTAAATCCGAGGGAAAAACATGGAATTCTTCCACTACAACCACTGAAAGCACACCTGCCTACATCTGAAGGGACAGAAGGATGCTCTTGTTGCAGCAAGCCAGGCATCACTCGGAGGCAGCAGCCAGCGCTAGAGCATCTGCTGAAATGCTCATTTTTATCAACACAGGCCGTCAGGCAGGGAGGGGTGTGGACAGATGGCAAGACTGATGGTGGAAGTGTTGGCACAGCTTTCTACTTGTCTTTACTATTGTCAACGCAGAGCTAATTAACTTAGCCTCTCTGAATCTCACTTTTCCTCATCTGATAAATGTCAATAGTAAATCGTACCTCATATATTTGCTGTATTACTGAGAAAATATTCCTAAGACATCTGGCACCTAATAAATTAGACAAAGGGAGGATATATGATGATGATCACCATCATCACAGCAAGAAACTATGGTGGATTGGATCCCCTAGCCCACGCACAGACCCATTAGTAAAAATCACGAAATGAGCCCACAGTAAATTGCATGTCACAGTCCCCTGCCCCCAGTGGTGCTCCCTTCCTCCCGATGCCCCTGTCTCCCACACTTCCATAGAAGGCTAATCATCTGAGAAGTGCATCCAATAACTAGATCAGTTCAGTTCAGTGCAGTCACTCAGTCATGTCCGACTCTTTGTGACCCTGTGGACTACAGCACGCCAGGCTTCCCTGTCCACCACCAACTCCTGAAGCTTGCTCAGACTCATGTCCTAGATGCTTTGCTTTAATTCACAGAACGAGCAGGGAAAGCATGAACAAAGAAAGTCATGAGGGAGGGAAAGCTGTGAAATTTGCATTATCAATAACAATAATTAGATGGTAAGACAGAAACAGAGATTTTCCTAACTTTATATAGCAGATAAGCTCTTGGAAAATTAGAATTATTGGAAAACAAGTCCAATTTCTTCACACACTTATGGGAGCATTTGTTGAGCCTGGACTGTGCTAGTCACCATACCCTCCTCGTGCATGCTCAGTCATTGTCCGACTCTTTGCAGCCCCATGGACTGTAGCCCACCAGGCTTCTCTGTCCATGGGATTCCCATGGAGGGGGTTGCCGTTTCCTTCTCCAGGGGATCTTCCTGACCCAGGGATTGAACCTGCATCTCTTGCTTGGTGGGTGGATTCTTTACCACTGAGCCACTGTGAAGTCCCTGTAGTCACCATACTCAAGGCTAAACATGCATGATCTCTTTTTACCTTCACTATCAACCTATGAGGCAGTTACTCTCTGGTTGCTTATTTTACAGATGACGAAACAGACAGTTTAATTTAAGAAAATTGACCAAAGGAACTTGCATACCAGTGTTCACTGAAGCATTTTCTAAACAGCCGAAAAAGTGGAAACAACTCAAGTATCCACAAACAGAAAAATGGATAAACACAACGTGGTGTACTGAAATAGTATTCAGCCATACAAGGGGATGGGGTTCTGAAACATGCTACAATGGAGGGGGACCTTGAAAACATTACACCAAGTTAAGCTAGCCAGACACGAAGGACAAATATTACATGATTCCACTTATACAAAATACCTAGAACAGGGTTCCCATAAAGGAATTTAAAAAGGGACAGGATCTCCATAAGGTTTTTTGTTTTTAATTTATTTATTTTTAACTGAAGGATGATTGTTTTAAGTATTGTGTTAGTTTCCACCAAACATCAACATGAATCAACCATAGGCTTATCCATGCCCTCTCCCATTTGAACACCCCCCACCCCACCTCCCTCCCCATCTCATCCGCCCATCCAGGAGGTTTTTAAAAGAGCTAAACTGCTTCCCCAAATTAGGGAGAGGGGGAATATTGGATTGTCAGTTACAGACATTGAAGAGCTGGAAGAACCAGACATTATTCTAGCCCCATCTCCTCATTTCCCAAGGAAGGAGTGGGGACCTAGAGAAGTTTGGGGAAATGCTCTAGTCACTCTTCAAGACACTCCCAGAGCCAGGACTCAGATTTCAGTGATGATGGCCTGCTTCCAGCACAGAGCTCACTTTTGCACATCCTGTCACAGCTTGGATGCACCAGCCTTGCTGGCTGAGAAGTCTGTGGTGCTATGAGGACCTCGCTCAGAAGTCAAGAGAGCCGGACCTGGAGTCCCCACAGCAAAGAAGCTTCTTGTCCAGATTCTTGAGACAGAGCTGGAGTCTCCATGGAGGGCTGCCTGAGACATCAGGGGCCCAGAACTCCCTCTCAATGCTCAAACATGCATCCACATCTCGCTCTGGCCACATGGGAGGGAGTGGGAGAAAACCTAAACTCAGCTGACACACCCAGATGTTTCCTCAAACTCTTTTTACATCCAGGGACATCTGGGCTCAAGCTTGCAGTCCCTCACCTGACACCCTACTGTAGCAGCCCCACCACATTCTCTGGTCTCCTTGATGGAACGTGGGTGCATGACAGAACCACTGCGAGGAGGGCAGAGAGATGGGGTACCACGAGGAAGAAGGAAAATATGGGGAGAGCATCATCTGGTTTACACAGATCCTTTAGATTGCATCACTGACTCAATGGACACGATTTCAGCAAACTCTAGGAGAGAGTGGAAGATGGAAGAGCCTGGTGTGGGGCAGTCCATGGGGTTTTAAGGAGTCAGACACGGCTTAGTGACTGAATAACTACAGCAACAGCGGGTTTGGATCCCTGCTTACTGTTGAGGTATGCAATTCACCTCCTTTCCTACAACTTCATGTTTGAGCTCCACTGTGCTGGGGTGGCAGAAGTGTCACCTCAAATACCTCTGTTTGTTCAGGACTGTGTCTATATCCTGAGACGTTTCCATAGTGCCGAGGGGCCAGACAGAAGGTCACATGCCCTGCAGGCATTGCCAAAGTGCCCATCGTCCCATCTGGTTGTCAGTTTCCAGCCTACACAAGTCCTAAGGAGGACATCCCTCATTCCAGGCACAAAAGTACTTTAGCTCCGACTATCCCTTAGCTTTCCTGTGCCACCCTGGAGGGCACAGGACTCATTTTATGCCATGTTGTGGCAGGAGAATCTTAGACTACAGACACTCTGTAGACACTCTTGTCTATCCTTCACCCAGGGGGACCCTATCTAATGAAGGCAGGAGTGGGAATCTCTGTGCTCATTCAGAATGTCTGTCCCATCTTGTCTACACACAGAGTCCTCACTCCTCCCCTAAGAGTACCAGCTTCTGAAAACATATGTCAAGACAACTCTTCATTTCCTCTGCCTCCTGCTTTCCCCAGCCCTTTCCTGAGGGAGTGAGCACAGAACAGCCCATTGTTTACACTGGCTGAGTGGAAAGGGATGGGCAAAATATGGAACTATGGTGGGGGCGGAGGGGGGAATCCCGCATAAGTAAATGTCACACAATGCTGTCGTGCTAGCTATCATATTCCTATAGGGTGTGGATATGCAAGAAAATTCTTGGTGTATGTATATTTGACTATCACTCAAGAGGCTGAAAATGAATAGGCGAGATGAGGGGCTTTAGGCGGATGGCAATAGGGGAGAAATTCCTCCACCCTGGTCCTCTCTCCTTGGGTGGGAGTACAGAAGCTTGAGAAATGTCAGGAGGCCAAGGTCTCTGGGAACACCAGGCGGGGGGAGGGACATGGCAGGCACGCTGTGCAGCACTTCTGGGTAAAAGAAGCCCAGAAATGTGTGTGTGTCAGTCGCTCAGTCATGTCCTACTCTTTTGCTACCCTATGGACTGTAACCCACCAGGCTCCTCTGTCCATGGGATTCTCTAGGAGAGAATACTGGAATGGGTTGACATTTCCTTCTCCAGGGGATCTTCCCCACCCAGGGGTTGAACCCAGTTCTCCTGCAATGTAGGCAGACTTTTCACCATTTGAGCCACCAGGGAAGCCCAGAGATAACAAATTCTAAAAATGATGTCCTGTCTTCTGAGCTGATGCAGAGAGCAGGGCCTCAGCAAGCAGAAAGAGGGTTGTATTCCAGTCCAGCAAGCCCCTCTGCCAACCAGTTTTACTCCTCACATAAACTCATGACCAGTAGTGGGATTCCAGCTACTTTTCATTGTAAAACCATGTTGTACTTAGATAAGATTACAAGGGAACCCTCAGGAGGGCATGGCTCCACACTCAGTAATCCTGGGTAGTTAAGGAACTCCAGATGCAGAATGCCAAGGCCATCAAACATGGGCTACCTGAGTCCTTGGCTAGCCTTGGTTTGTTGTTTTTGTGGAAGAGATCTCCACCTCCCAAGTAAGGAGCCAAAGCTTGAGAATGAAACGTTCAGAAAGTTCCACACTCCAACACTAACCTGCTACTCTAAATGGTTTTCATGTGTCTGTATATCTGTGCCCCTTTGTCTAAATGTCATGGGACACTGTATAGGGAATGCAGAGCCTTAGAATTCACCTCCCAAGGTTAAAAAATGATAAACAAGAACCGAAAAAAGAATACAGTTGTTAAGCCAGCCCCTGCACAAGCCCAATTTTCTGGTAACCCCGATCATATCTGAAGCAAAAGCTGCTTCTAATCAAAGGTGGTTGCATAGCTGTTATAATACTTTCCACATTGGACGTTTTAACTGGTACATGGTCTATCAGGAGGCATAAATGGTCTGTCAGCTTGAGGCACTGCGCTCTTTCGGAGAGCCTGCATAAACACACGTGGAATGATACACCTTCAGAAACGCTTCCTGCCCCTGCTCACAACGACCCTGTGGAAAATTGCAGTGCAAGCTGCCAAGTTAACCTGACTCTAGGTTGCTGTTGACACTATGGGAATGAACTCTTCAACCTGAGGAGTGTTCTGATACCATCTGAACACGAAAAATGACCAGTGTGACCATTTTGCCTTTCTTCCAAAGAGGGTATTGGGTTGGCCAAAAAGTTTATTCAGGCATTGCCACATGATGTTACAAAACAACTCGGACTAACTTTTTGACCATCCCAGCACATAATAATACCATTCTAGGTGGGCTTCCCTGGTGGCTCAGCAGTAAAGAATCCACCTGCCTACACAAGAGACATGGGTTCAGTCCCTGGATTGGGAAGATCCCCTGGAGGAGGAACTGGCAACCCACTCCAGTGCTCTTGCTTGGAGAATCCCATGGACTGAGGAGCCTGGCAGGCTACAGTCCATGGGGTAGCAAAGAGTTAGACACAACTGAGCAGCTGAACAACAACCACCATTCTAAAGGGACACAATCAGTTCACTATACACCACTGAGGCCTCAGGACCTCAATCAGTGAATGAAAAGGCATAGACTGGGACCCATTGTATAGCCTGCAGAGTAGTTGGGAAGAGGGGTAATAGAGAAGTACTGATACACCAAGTGTTCAAAGTCTGATTGAGATGGTTCTGGATTTGCCCATAACTGAGCAAAGAGAACGAACTCTGCCTCTGCAGCAATGGCTCCTGGCGGTGGGGTTACTCAGTGGGTCACCATGGCTGGGGTGGGGAGGGCTTCCATCGTGAGGATGATGGTACCAGAGATCAGCTCTGCTGTCCCCCCTGCCTTGAGTGACTCCAGGATGGAAGAGAAGAGAGGGGTGAACACTGCACAAAGTCCCGTAGAAGGAACAGAACAGCCATCAAACCCTCTGAAAAGCATGACTACAAAATTTTGGAAAATGTGAGGGTGGGTTAGATGTCAATGAGGGATTAAGATAATTTTTCACAGAAGACACAGGGCCTGCCATGCCTTTGAAGGAAAATGTAATCACTTCCCGGCTATGGATTGTTTCCATGTGTTTATTTGTCAACAGCCTAATGAAATAATGCAAAAGAGGGAGGGTGTCTCAGCCCCAGATCTTCCAACCTGGGGTGCTAAGAGGCCCACCAGGCTCGAGCAAGCTGGGCTCTATTTCCTTCCCTGCTCCAGGACAAACCTTCAGCTCTCAGAGCCACGAAGACAGGGATCCATTTCAGTGGAGATTTTGCATTTTCCTCATTCTGCCCCAACAGTCACACAATTTGAATACTTTCTCCCCTTTGCTGGAGTCTTCTTTTGAAAACAAAGCAAATGAACACACAAAAATACAGTTTGATAAAAATTGAAAAGACTGGACTTCCCTGGTGATACAGTGGATAAGAATCCGCCTGCTAATGGAGGGGACACAGGTTCAGTCCCTGATTGGAGAAGATTCCATATGCCTCAGAGCAACTAAGCCTGTGAACCACAACTACTGAACCCAGGCTTTAGGGCCTGCTAGCTGCAACTACTGAGCCCTCGAGCCTAGAGCCTGTGTTTTACAACAAGAGAAGCCACCAAAATGAGAAGACCACACACCGCAATGAAGGGTAGCCCCTGTGCACTACAACTAGAGAAAGCCTGCGAGCAGGTGAAGACTCAGTGGAACCAAAATAATAAATAAATAAATAAATTCACAGGACTAATGTTTGTCCATCTCCAGGCCAGCACTCTGACCATTTGGTACAGTGGAGGGGATGTTACATTGGCAACCCTGGGCTCTAGCTCAGACCAGGTAAGGAACTGACCCAGGATAAGCGAACCAGCACCTGCCATCATCATTGACAGGACCTGCAATCATTCTCTAAGTGTTTTGTATTGAATTCATTAGGTTATAAGCATGCTTTTATTAGAGACACTCTTCTTAAGTCAATCAGTCTTTTTTTTGTTTAGGGGGAGAGGAAGTAGTAAAATAATTCAAAACTACACAAAACAAAAATAGCACGAGTTGGCCTGACCAGCTCAATGCTCTGGTGTGTGTGGGTCATATCCTGGAAAGAGGCTGTCATCCAGGGAGCACCCATGTTTCATGTCATCTCGATCACGTGCTCCTTCTCTGAGTTCCTGGTTACATATCCCCATGTCTCTCTTGGTTGACATCACTCTGATGTTCCTTAACCACCTAAAGTTTCATGCACACCCAACAATGGGTGTCTATCATTAAAGAATGATTTCCCAGTCAGGCCCTGAGAACCAATCACTTTATATCTTTATTCATTTATTCATCACTTACTCATTCATTTATCCAAAAATTTTCTAAGGACTTTCTACATGCCAGAAACAATGATAGGCATCAGAAACAGAGGGACTGTCCTCATGGAGTGTGAAGTTCAGTGGATGAGGCAGAGGTTGACCGATGATTATGACAAATGGAAAGAAATTATACAGCAGAAGGGTATACAAAGGGAGTGCAGAGGAAGGGCTGTAAAATTCATTTGGTGTGGGATGGGAAGACCTCATAAAGAGGGGTACACATAAGCTGAACCTTGAAAGATGTACAGGAATTATCCAGAGAATTATCAATCATTTCCAGGGGTTTTGGTTCTATTCCCCAAGAGACCTGATCACAAAACACTTTACAATTACACCCATATTAAACTTTCAAAAGTCCTTTCCTAATGTGCCAACAATTACTGCCAGAGCTGATTGTAGCCACAATGTTCTGGCAGTGAGTGGGTGGGTTTTGTTGGTTCTGCCACCACCAAGCCCCTGAGTCACCTAGTCTCAGAGAAGGGCTCTTCTGGGTCCATCACATTCTGTAAAGATCTCTAAGCACCAATTGAGTGAGTGGGCCTGTATATTTCCAGTCATCGTCTGGCTGTGTTAATGTCAATGTTCAATTTTGAAAAGAAGGATGTAGGTCGCAATGGACCAGCCTTCCATCAGCTCTGCCTCCTGCCCATATCTGACCTGAGATCTCTTTTCTATTCCCTTACTCTCACACTGGGCTTCCTGGAACATCATGATTCCCTCCTGCTATTCTTCAAATAGTGGGTTATAAGGCTGGAAGCCGGGGAACTGAGGCTCTACTTACATGAATCAGAGAAAATTTTGAGAATGGTATAAAGATGCAAAAATAATATATTTTCCCACATAGGCATGCCAACTCTTTTGCCTGTTGTGTTGATCAGGAAATTTTTTCTTTGCTTCATAAGAACTACAAAGACTGACTCATCTCCAGTCTGAGCTATCAGTGAGCAAATGTCCCAACTTACCAAGTTCCTCTACCAAGCAGGAACACTTGGGTAACCTGCAGATTTTGGCTGATGGATACTGGAGAAGCTTCTTTAGGGGACTGGAGGTGTTGGTTGCATCATATTCTCTGGATCCTCTCTCAGCTGCAGTAGACTTTGGGCTTAGTACATTCCACCTTGGGACCGGAACGTCCAGTTATGCCCTTCACAGTAGGGCACTGACCAAAGCACAAGAGGTCACTGACATGTGGGGGAGGCACAGAGTGCTGTGGAAGGATTCCTAAGGAGCTGTAATACTTGAAGCAGAGGACAAGGACCGCATGATGGAGAGTGTGTGTGGCCGGATGGTTTCCGGGAAGAGGACTGAAAGGCAGCAGCCATTTGAAAAGGAAGCAGTTTCACATGCCTCCAAGAGGTCACTTAGGCAACCCTGCCTGCATCTCCCCTGGATTCAGCAGTCAGGAGGCCATTTATGAGCTCAGGAAGCACAGTTTTAATGCAGTAATGCAGACAGCAGCCCGATTACAGCGATTCAGAGAGCAAGTAATGATGGTGACGCTTGCACAACAAGAATTTACTTAATGCCCCGGAATTATATACTCAAAAGGCTGAAAATGGTAAATTTTAGGTTACGTATTTTTTTCACCTCAAAAATGAATAAATAAAACAGTAAAAAAAAAAATAAGAGGGGGGTATAAATGGAAGGTAAGGAAAGGAGAAAGGATGGATATGGAAGACATATTAGGTCATGACTCTGCTTTGTTTGAAGGCAGGTGTGATAAGTATGTTCATAGACCAACTGGGAGGAGATGATGAAAATACACAACAGGAAACTTGACACCCCAAATATGGACAAATGGAGAAAAAGTCAAGGGCAAAGTAGAGTGACTGTCCTTGGAAAGAAGAGAGCTCTTCTCGTCCTGTGAAATCAGAGCGGAAGAGGGGAAGGTGTGGAAAGGAAATGCTAGCTCTGAGAGGAAGGTGAGAGGTGAGAAGGAAGTATGGGCTTCTGGGGAGGACACAGCAAGGTGGACCAGCTCAGGATGGCCACTGAGGGGCTGGATGAAGGAGCTCCCTAGAGATGCATGAGTTTATCAGGTAGCGAGAGGAAACAAGCAAGTGCCTTTTCTGGCGAGTCTTCTGTCTACTCTTGGTGGCTTGCTCTCAGTTGTGAATTGGTAACCCTGACTCCAGCTGCCGGAGTCTCCTCAAGAAGAAACGCTGACAAATGCCCTCGGCCCTTTCAGCCAGGGCTTCCAGGAACCTCCAGGCCAACCTAGCTGCAGAGAAGGCAACAAGATTATGATAGACTCCCAGGCTCAGCTTCAGGCAGCCAGACACAGGCCTGAGGATGGTGTTATGTCAGCCATGCCTCCATCAGAGCAGCTGGGACGAGGAGGACCATAGCCACTGAGCCCCACTCCTTGGGCCTGTTTACTCAACCAGGACAGTGAACACACACCAGGCATTGCCAGACAAGTGTCAGCACGCTCCCCTTGCTTTCTGCTTTCATCATCATCTGATTGCTCTGATGGCTATTATTACTGTTACTGTTTTCACTATTGTCGTTGACTTCAACTCAGTGGGATCTGGAGTCCAATGTGGAACACACTGATGCAACAAAAAAGCACTTTTTATCTTGCCTGCCTCGTGTATTAAGTTTCAGCTTTATAGGATTAAAACCAGCTGAGGTCTGAGGGCTGTCTCAGGCCCACTTGACTACCTTCAGGCGTCCTGCTGTGGTTTGCCACCCACAGTGACAAGGACCCTTCTGGGATACAGACGGCAGGGGCTTGGGGAAACTGGCAGACGGGTGGTCTGGAGAAGCCTCTAATTAAAGTTGTTCAGACCTGCAACCGTGGGATCTTGATCTCTGCTTCTAGTATGTGAACACGACTCAACCCTCAGGCCCCGAGCAGAACTCTGAGGACAGAAAACCCAAGAAGCAAGAAGCTTCAGGGCTGCTATAACATGGGGCATAGGATTTAGCACTAGGGAGGAAGGCAGCCTGGCTCAAGGTCACCCCTGTTCCTCAGCCCACAGACATCTTTGCTGGCCCAAGATAGAAGCAAAGGGGAAAGAAACCCAAGGGGGCAAGAGCCATCATTATGGGGTGGGTTTCACCTGCAGAAATAAGCCCCTAAGAAACGAAACTTAAATGCCCCATTCCTGAGTTTCTCCTTGGGAAATTATGGCAGCATTTCTGGGGCTCCCTGGCTGATCCAATGTGCCTTATGGGCTGGAGCCTTGGCATTGAGTAAGTGGCCCAGACATTCCTGCCCTCTCCCCTAGTCCTCCCTGACTCTCAGAGGCCCAGCAAGACTTCCTACACTGCAAGTCCCTCTTCATGGAACAATTATCTGTGAGGAACAGTCCTCTGTGAGGAACAGTCATTCATTCAATAAAATATATTTATTGAGTCCACACATGCGCCTGCTTAAAGCACAAGACCCCAAAAGAGATTTACCTTCAAGTGCCCCTTAGAGATGGCTTTCACCCTGGGAATGAGTTCTAGATCTTCTCTGATAGTGAGAGCTGAATGTGTGGTGGTGGACAGTGAGATGGGAGCTCAGAATAGGATACAGACTTGCCTACAGAGTTCAAAGACTTGACAAATTTCTCACTGGCAAATTCCTTTGAACTTAAAGCAGATTTCAGAGGACAGTTTGAGACCACTTTCAGCTTCAGTTTTGATGAGTGGCCTGGGAGCTGGGCTTCTAATCCAGGATGACCTCGTTCCAAAGCATACACTCTTCCAGCTTTATTTCACTCTGTAGTCCTCCTTATGTGTTCCTACAGGGTAGCTCCTGGGATATTTAGCATTTCCTGGTTATCTTAGGACTAGTGTTTCTACTGGGTGTGATTAGGAGGTGAGCTGGACTAAGGAAGTGTGCAGAAATGAACTGGGTGGAAGTCAAGTTCCTTTGGTACACGGATAGATGCTTGCCCTCCAGGCTCAATTTCCTAGGGTTAGGACCCAGGCAGAATCCAAGGGGCAGCAGACACCATTTTCAAAGAAGCTTTTGGGAGGAGCATAAAGATGGCGGAGGAATAGGACGGGAAGACCACTTTCTCCCTCACAAATTCCTCAAAAGAACATTTCAACGCCGAGCAAACTCCACAAAACAACTTCTGTAGGCTGGCAGAGGACATCAGGCAACCAGAAAAGCAGACCATTGTCTTCAAAAACAGGTAGGAAAAAATATAAAAGACGAAAAAGGAGACAAAGGAGGTGGGGAGGGAGCTCCATCCCGGGAAGGGAAGCCCGTCCCGGGAAGGGAAGCCCGTTCCAGGAAGGGAATTTTAAGAAGAGAGGTTTCCAAACACCAGGAAACACTCTCCCTGCCGAGTCTGTGGCGAGTCTTGGAAACACAGAGGGCAACATAACAGGAAGGAAAAATTAAGAAATAATTAAAACCAAGAGATTACAAGCCCAACAGTAACTCCCCCAGCGGAAAAGCAGCACAGACGCCTGCATCCGCCATTGGGAAGTGGGGGCAGGGCAGGGACGCGCGGGAGGCGCGGGCTGCAGTGCTTTGTAAGAATCGGGCAGGAACGCCCCACGCGCAACCAGAACGATCTAACTTGCGCTAGCAAACCAGACTGTGTGATAGCTACCGCACGAAAAGCTCGAACATAAGACACCGCCAGGACCGAGCACAGAACAAAGGACTGAACGGAAAAAGCCGGCTGCAGACCATCCCCCGCCGGGGACAGGCAGCCAGAGCCGTAAGGGCTGGAAAGGGGCAATTGCAGACCCGGAGAGACTTTACTTACCTAACTGCAAGCAGGCTTCTTTGCTAAGACTTCTGGGGGTGCTGGACAGTCACAATCTGCCTCACGGGGGACGCCAGTGGTCCACCCAGAAAGCTGAGCAGCAGCGGCAGAAAAGGTGACGAGCCGCGGCGATCACGCTCGCCAGACTCCTGAGCTACTCGGTCCCGGGAAGGGCACAAAGCGCAGTCCCAGCCGAATCTGTGCCTCTGAGGGCTGCCTGGGCGCCAAACCTGAGCGGCTTGGACCGGGAAGTGCACGCAGCCTGGGGCCGGCCCCAGGCGGTTCCCGGCTGTGCGTCGTGGAGCCGGAGCGGTTTGTGCGCCGTGAGAAGGGACTGGTCAAGTGGGGCTGAGACACTGTGAAGCACACGACAGTGCTATTTGTTTGCAGCATCCCCCCTCCCCACAGCGCGACTGAACTAGTGAGCCTGAAAAACCAGCAAACGGAAGAAGTTAAACAGAGGGAACCACCTTGGAAGTGATCCCACACGGCCCAAAACATCCGAGAAGGGCCAGAAATATTTTTATTATTTTTAAAATCATTCCTTTTTTTTTCTTTTTTTTTCTAACCTTTTTTTTTAATTGTTGTCTTCTATTTCTCCTCTAATTTTTATTACTATAACCTATTATTACTATTTTAAAAAAAAAGACTTTTTTTTTTTTTAAGGCAAACACCGTATATAGCCTTTGGATGGTTGTTGGTGGGGTTTTTTTTGTTTGTTTTGTTTGTTTGTTTGTTTGTTTGTTTTTAATAATTCTTGTGGTTTTTTTTTCTTTCTTTCTTTCCTGTTTTTTCCTTCTGCTTCTTTTCTTTAATATTGTATTTTTGAAAATCCAACCTCTACTCTAGATTTTTAACCTTTGCTCTTAGGTTTTTGTTGTCAATTTTGTTCATTTAAAAACCCAAACTTCACTACCCAAGTTTACCTGAGAGCGAGATTACTGGCTTGACCACTCTCTTCTCCTATGGACTCTCCTTTTTCTCCACCAGGTGGCCTCTGTCTCTTTTCTCCCCCATCTCTTCTCTATCCAACTCTGTGAATCTCTGTGTGTTCCAGACAGTGGAGAACACCTAAGGAACTGGTTACTGGCAGGATTTGTCTCTCTCCTTCTCATTCTTCTCTCTTATTCTCCTGATCACCTCTGTCTACTTCCTCCATCTCCTTTTCCCTGTATAACGCCGTAAATACCTCTGAGCGGGCCAGACTATAGAGCGCACATAAAGAAGTGACTACTGCCTAGCTTGCTCTCTCCTCTTTTGATCTCACCACATCTTATTCCAGTTACCTCTAACTACCCCCTCCATCTTCTCTTCTCCTTGTAACTCAGTGATCCTCTCTGAGTGTCCCTCAATGTGGAGAAACTTTTCATCTTTAACCTAGATGTTTTATCATCAGTGCTGTATAGATGGAGAAGTCTAGAGGCTACTGTAAAAACAAAACTGAAGACCAGAAGCAGGAGGCTTAAATCCGAAGCCTGAAAACATTAGAGAACTCTTGAATTCAGGGAACATTAAGCAATAGGAGCTCATCAATTGCCTTCATACCTACACTGAAACCAAGCTCTACCCAAGGGCCAACAAGTTCCAAAACAAGACATATCACTCAAATTCTCCAGCAACACAGGAACACTCCCCTGAGCTTGAATATACAGGCAGCTCAAAATTATTCCAAAACCTTTGATGTCTCATAACCCATCACTGGTCACTCCACTGCACTCCAGAGAGAAGAAACCCAGCTCCACCCACCAGAACTCCAACACAAGCCTCCCTAACCAGGAAACCTTGACAAGCCACTGATAGAACCCCACCCCACAGTGAGGAAGCTCCATAATAAAGAGAACTCCACAAATTACCAGAATATAAAAAGACCACCCCAAACGCAGCAATATAACCAAGATGAAGAGACAGAGGAATACTCAGCAGGTAAAGGAACAGGAGAGTTGCCCACCAAACCAAACAAAAGAGGAAGAAGTAGGGAATCTACCTGAGAAGGAATTCCGAATATTGATAGTGAAAATGATCCAAAATCTTGAAATCAAAATGGAATCACAGATAAATAGCCTAGAGACAAGGATTGAGAAGATGCAAGAAAGGTTTAACAAGGACCTAGAAGAAATAAAAAAGAGTCAAAATATAATGAATAATGCAATAAATGAGATCAGAAACACTCTGGAGGCAACAAATAGTAGAATAACGGAGGCAGAAGATAGGATTAGTGAAATAGAAGATAGAATGGTAGAAATAAATGAATCAGAGAGGAAACAAGAAAAACGAATTAAAAGAAACGAGGACAATCTCAGAGACCTCCAGGACAATATGAAACGCTCCAACATTCGAATTATAGGAGTCCCAGAAGAAGAAGACAGAAAGAAAGGTCATGAGAAAATCCTTGAGGAGATAATAGTTGAAAACTTCCCTAAAATGGGGAAGGAAATAATCACCCAAGTCCAAGAAACACAGAGAATTCCAAATAGGATAAACCCAAGGCGAAACACCCCAAGACACATATTAATTAAATTAACAAAGGTCAAACACAAAGAACAAATATTAAAAGCAGCAAGGGAAAAACAACAAATAACACACAAGGGGATTCCCATAAGAATAACAGCTGATCTTTCAATAGAAACTCTTCAGGCCAGGAGGGAATGGCAAGACATACTTAAAGTGATGAAAGACAATAACCTACAGCCCAGATTACTGTACCCAGCAAGGATCTCATTCAAATACGAAGGAGAAATCAAAAGCTTTACAGACAAGCAAAAGCTGAGAGAATTCAGCACCATCAAACCAGCTCTCCAACAAATTCTAAAGGATATTCTCTAGACAGGAAACCGAAAAGGGTGTATAAACCCGAACCCAAAACAATAAAGTAAATGGTAACTGGATCATACTTATCAATAATTACCTTAAACGTAAATGGGTTGAACGCCCCAACCAAAAGGCAAAGACTGGCCGAATGGATACAAAAACAAGACCCCTCTATATGCTGCTTACAAGAGACCCACCTCAAAACAAGGGACACATACAGACTGAAAGTGAAGGGCTGGAAAAAGATATACCACACAAATAGAGACCAAAAGAAAGCAGGAGTGGCAATACTCATATCCGATAAAATAGACTTTAAAACAAAGGCTGTGAAAAGAGACAAAGAAGGCCACTACATAATGATCAAAGGATCAATCCAAGAAGAAGATATAACAATTATAAATATATATGCACCCAATATAGGAGCACCGCAATATGTAAGACAAATGCTAACAAGTATGAAAGGGGAAATCAACAATAACACAATAATAGTGGGAGACTTTAATACCCCACTCACACCTATGGACAGATCAACTAAACAGAAAATTAACAAAGAAACGCAAACTTTAAATGATACATTAGATCAATTAGACCTAATTGATATCTATAGGACATTTCACCCCAAAACAATGAATTTCACCTTTTTTTCAAGTGCTCATGGAACCTTCTCCAGGATAGATCACATCCTGGGCCATAAATCTAAACTTGATAAATTCAAAAAAATCGAAATCATTCCTAGCATCTTTTCTGACCATAATGCATTAAGATTAGATCTCAATTACAGGAGAAAAACTACTAAAAATTCCAATATATGGAGGTTGAACAACACACTTCTGAATAACCAACAAATCACAGAAGGAATCAAAAAAGAAATCAAAATATGCATAGAAACTAATGAAAATGAAAACACAACAACCCAAAACCTGTGGGACACTATAAAAGCAGTGCTAAGAGGAAAGTTCATAGCAATACAGGCATACCTCAAGAAACAAGAAAAAAGTCAAATAAATAACCTAACTCTACAACTAAAGCAACTAGAAAAGGAAGAATTGGAGAACCCCAGAGTTAGTAGAAGGAAAGAAATCTTAAAAATTAGGGCAGAAATAAATGCTAAAGAAACAAAAGAGACCATAGCAAAAATCAACAAGGCCAAAAGCTGGTTCTTCGAAAGGATAAATAAAATTGACAAACCACTAGCCAGACTCATCAAGAAGCAAAGAGAGAAAAATCAAATCAATAAAATTAGAAATGAAAATGGAGAGATCGCTACAGACAACACAGAAATACAAAGGATCATAAGAGACTACTATCAGCAGTTGTATGCCAATAAAATGGACAATGTGGAAGAAATGGACAAATTCTTAGAAAAGTACAATTTTCCAAAACTGAACCAGGAAGAAATAGAAAATCTTAACAGACCTATCACCAGCATGGAAATTGAAACTATAATCAGAAATCTTCCAGCAAACAAAAGCCCAGGTCCAGACGGCTTCACAGCTGAATTCTACCAAAAATTTCGAGAAGAGCTAACACCTATCCTACTCAAACTCTTCCAGAAAATTGCAGAGGAAGGTAAACTTCCAAACTCATTCTATGAGGCCACCATCACCCTAATACCAAAACCTGACAAAGATGTCACAAAAAAAGAAAACTACAGGCCAATATCACTGATGAACATAGATGCAAAAATCCTCAACAAAATTCTAGCAATCAGAATCCAACAACACATTAAAAAGATCATACACCATGACCAAGTGGGCTTTATCCCAGGGATGCAAGGATTCTTCAATATCCGCAAATCAATCAATGTAATTCACCACATTAACAAATTGAAAAGTAAAAACCATATGGTTATCTCAATAGATGCAGAGAAGGCCTTTGACAAAATTCAACATCCATTTATGATAAAAACTCTCCAGAAAGCAGGAATAGAAGGAACATACCTCAAAATAATAAAAGCTATATATGACAAACCCACAGCAAACATTATCCTCAATGGTGAAAAATTGAAAGCATTTCCCCTAAAGTCAGGAACAAGACAAGGGTGTCCACTTTCACCGCTACTATTCAACATAGTTCTGGAAGTTTTGGCCACAGCAATCAGAGCAGAAAAAGAAAGAAAAGGAATCCAAATTGGAAAAGAAGAAGTACAACTCTCACTGTTTGCAGATGACATGATCCTCTACATGGAAAACCCTAAAGACTCCACCAGAAAATTACTAGAGCTCATCAATGAATATAGTAAAGTTGCAGGATATAAAATCAACACACAGAAATCCCTTGCATTCCTATACACTAATAATGAGAAAGTAGAAAAAGAAATTAAGGAAACAATTCCATTCACCATTGCAACGAAAAGAATAAAATACTTAGGAATATATCTACCCAAAGAAACTAAAGACCTATATATAGAAAACTATAAAACACTGATGAAAGAAATCAAAGAGGACACTAATAGATGGAGAAATATACCATGTTCATGGGTCGGAAGAATCAATATAGTGAAAATGAGTATACTACCCAAAGCAATTTACAAATTCAACGCAATCCCTATCAAGCTACCAGCCATATTTTTCACAGAAATAGAACAAATAATTTCAAGATTTGTATGGAAATACAAAAAACCTCGAATAGCCAAAGCAATCTTGAGAAAGAAGAATGGAATGGGAGGAATCAACTTGCCTGACTTCAGGCTCTACTACAAAGCCACAGTCATCAAAACAGTATGGTACTGGCACAAAGACAGACATATAGATCAATGGAACAAAATAGAAAGCCCAGAGATAAATCCACACACATATGGACACCTTATCTTTGACAAAGGAGGCAAGAATATACAATGGAGTAAAGACAATCTCTTTAACAAGTGGTGCTGGGAAAACTGGTCAACCACTTGTAAAAGAATGAAACTAGATCACTTTCTAACACCGCACACGAAAATAAACTCAAAATGGATTAAAGATCTAAATGTAAGACCAGAAACTATAAAACTCCTAGAGGAGAACATAGGCAAAACACTCTCCGACATAAATCACAGCAGGATCCTCTATGATCCACCTCCCAGAATTCTGGAAATAAAAGCAAAAATAAACAAATGGGATCTAATTAAAATTAAAAGCTTCTGCACAACAAAGGAAAATATACGCAAGGTGAAAAGACAGCCTTCTGAATGGGAGAAAATAATAGCAAATGAAGCAACTGACAAACAACTAATCTCAAAAATATACAAGCAACTTATGCAGCTCAATTCCAGAAAAATAAACGACCCAATCAAAAAATGGGCCAAAGAACTAAATAGACATTTCTCCAAAGAAGACATACGGATGGCTAACAAACACATGAAAAGATGCTCAACATCACTCATTATCAGAGAAATGCAAATCAAAACCACAATGAGGTACCACTTCACACCAGTCAGAATGGCTGCGATCCAAAAATCTGCAAGCAATAAATGCTGGAGAGGATGTGGAGAAAAGGGAACCCTCCTACACTGTTGGTGGGAATGCAAACTAGTACAGCCACTATGGAGAACAGTGTGGAGATTCCTTAAAAAATTGCAAATAGAACTACCTTATGACCCAGCAATCCCACTGCTGGGCATACACACCGAGGAAACCAGAATTGAAAGAGACACATGTACCCCAATGTTCATCGCAGCACTGTTTATAATAGCCAGGACATGGAAACAACCTAGATGTCCATCAGCAGATGAATGGATAAGAAAGCTTTGGTACATGTACACAATGGAGTATTACTCAGCCGTTAAAAAGAATTCATTTGAATCAGTTCTGATGAGATGGATGAAACTGGAGCCGATTATACAGAGTGAAGTAAGCCAGAAAGAAAAACACCAATACAGTATACTAATACATATATATGGAATTTAGAAAGATGGCAATGACGACCCTGTATGCAAGACAGGAAAAAAGACACAGCGGTGTATAATGGACTTTTGGACTCAGAGAGAGAGGGAGAGGGTGGGATGATTTGGGAGAATGGCATTCTATCATGTATACTATCATGTAAGAATTGAATCACCAGTCCATGTCTGACGCAGGATACAGCATGCTTGGGGCTGGTGCATGGGGATGACCCACAGAGATGTTATGGGGAGGGAGGTGGGAGGGGGTTTCATGTTTGGGAACACATGTAAGAATTAAAAAAATAAATAAATAAAAAATATATTAAAAAATAAAAAAAATAAAAAATAAAAAAAAAATAAGAAGCTTTTGGCCTCCTGGGAGCACTTGCTGATGAGGTAAGAAGAGAACAAGGTTTGAGGGATTGAAAAAACACTAGCCCCATCTGGAAGTATCTTAGTGTCATTGTGACATCTTAATAAGGAATAAAAATTGATCTCTTACAAGAAAAAGAGATTCAGGAATGAGAGCAATAGCTTTTACATGGAAGGTACAGAAGTGTAAGATCAGAAGGAAGAAGTGGCAAACAGAAGAAAAAACACAAACTGTACGCTAAAAAATGAAGAGGAATTATATGAAGATGCTAAGAATGAAGAAAAGACTAAGAGCTATATATATCTTTGGAGAATCAGTTCAGTCGCTCAGTCGTGTCCGACTCTTTGCGACCCCATGAATTGCAGCACGCCAGGCCTCCCTGTCCATCACTAACTCCTGGAGTTCACTCAGACTCATGTCCATCGAGTCCGTGATGCCAGCCAGCCATCTCATCCTCTGTTGTCCCCTTCTCCTCCTGCCCCAAATCCTTCCCAGAATCAAAGTCTTTTCCAATGAGTCAACTCTTCGCATGAGGTGGCCAAAGTACTAGAGTTTCAGCTTTAGCATCATTCCTTCCAAAGAAATCCCAGGGTTGATCTCCTTCAGAATGGACTGGTTGGATCTCCTTGCAGTCCAAGGGACTCTCAAGAGTCTTCTCCAACACCACAGTTCAAAAGCATGACTTCTTCAGCACTCAGCCTTCTTCACAGTCCAACTCTCACATCCATACATGACCACAGGAAAGACCATAGCCTTGACTAGATGGACCTTGGATTTTCTCCAGCTTCTCTGAGATTTGAGCCTCCTCTTAGGCTTGAGAGAGTCATTTCCTGGACAGGTTGATAAGAAGTCTAGGGGTCCCCAAGGAGAGAGGGGTCTGGAATTCTCAAGGAGGAAGAAAGGACCAACTTTTTTTCCTCTACATTCCTTAGGATTATATAACAACAATGTATCCTGCCTTAGGACAGTCTCTGGATTAAACCTTCTGGCTAATCCTGTTATCTTAAAATGTAAATTATGGGAGTAGATCTGATGAGGTCGTTACAACCTCCAGACATTCTTTGGAGTCATTGGAGAGTATATAACTCCATTGCTAACGCTAAGCAAGCGGGTACTCTTTCTGCCCCCTTCTGATGCCTATGTCAGGAGCTTTCTCTATCTCCTTTATACTTTAATAAAACTTTATTACACAAAAGCTCTGAGCAATCAAGCCTCGTCTCTGGCCCCGGATTGAATTCCTCTCCTCCAGAGGCCAAGAATCCCAGCATCTTTCTGTGGTTCAGCAACAACATTTCAAGCTGACTTAGGAGAGTCATCCAGACCCCTTAAGCAGATGCACTTAAGAAGCCTTGTGATAGTGATGTGGTAATGATGGAGTCAAGTCTAACTGGACTCCATCATATCAGGCCAGATCCTTTCATCTTTCATTTTTCAAGCAACACTACTGGAGTGGGTTGCTATTTCCTTTTCTAGGAGATTATCCCAACCCAAGGATGGGACTTGCATCTCCTGTGTCTCCTACATTGCAGGTGGATTCTTTTCTTGCTGAGCCACCAGGGAAGCCCTGGCTAAGTCCAAGACTATTTCTCATAATTCTCTAAACCAAGCCTCAACTATAGCTTTAAACTCAGAGTCAAGGGCAGCAGGCTTTATGCAATGATTGCCTTCTATTATCCTTTTCTAAAATTGATGGTAAAATACAGATTATAGCCCAATTTTACTAAAAGTATTGACATATTTTCCCCTTAAGTCTGGACCAATTTGTTCAAACTACAAAACACTTTAATCTGGATGAGGTTTAAATGCTTTTCAATCTTCAAAGTTCCTCTTCTAGCTAGACTAACTTTCAAGCAAAGGGACTTTCCATAATAACTGATATGGACAGTCTCAAATCTTGTGTTCTTGAACTAGAAGGCAGGGATCTTGGAGTTGTTCCACTATTATAGAAGGTATTCGCCAGATATTTTTGTGACATTAAGATAATTGAGCTAGTATTTATAATGTAAAAAGAAACAGAAATAAAAACAGCTCTCTACCAGCTTCATGGTTTACGTGAGACAAAATGAAGTGATGAAGGAGACATTTCTCACAGTTCACCCAACTCAGCTGGATCCAAGTGATATAGGAGGAGACAAACATGCTTCAGTGGTTTGAGTTCGAAACTATGAAGCGAAAATAATATACTGCTTGCTGACTTCTTCACTTCACAGGGGTTTTATGAGGAATAAATAGTTAAAACACTTTGAAGATGACAAATGCTTAAGTGCTAAGCATTATTATCTGAAACTATTATTACATCAATTCTTTGTGTAATCAAGTATTATTATTGGACGCTCTGCAAGAAAATCTAACCTTTGGAGATTTTCAGCTCTATTTGCAGAACAAAGAGGCCTGGGTATCATTCATCCTAAGTATTTTAGACATGTGAATCAAGAATATTTAGACAGTGAGTGAGCATTTCTTGTTTGCCCATATTTCAACTAATAAGAACTTTGTATTTATTGGCATGACCCAAAAAGCAATATGGTACTTTGGGAAAGAAAAACCCCCACAAGATTTCGATTCTAGAATAAAGTGAAACTAAAATGGAACCCACCCAAATATTTTCAGCTGAGATTAAACTCCTCTTGGCTATTTGAATAAACTGCTCTTTAAGTAATTAAAACTGTAACCTATGGTCTTTAGTAAATTCTGGTAATTTCTCTGTAGTCAGTTTCAAGTATTTTTTAGCTGGCTTCTTTCCAAAGAGTACACCTGTGTGTTAGTTGAACAATGTCTTATGAAAGATGAAATTAACTAATTTTGTTTGATTTGGATCTTGGTTAAAATTCTGAAGTTAGATATTTATATGCAGAGCCACATAAAGAATACTAGCTTCAATTATTCCACCAGGGACTATAATAAGATTTCCATTTAACTAATAGAACATTAGAATATGCTTAGCTAATGAAAATGATTCATCTCTGTTTTTCTATCAAATATAAGAGTTGGAGGAGTGGCAAAGAACTATTATTTTAACTACAGAACTCTAATACGCTAACTTTCTTCTCTCCTGCGCTACATCCTCTTCCTAAATTTATTCACTTTTTTTCTGAACTTTGAAAGGAACTTTATCTATTTTAATTCATGAAAACCCAATAAAACATTGTTTTGACTTTAAATAATGGGCCTTTAATGCCTTTGATCCCCCTTGTCCACGTAAAATAAAAGTCTAATGATTCCTATTAAATGGGGGGAGTAAAGTTTATTCCAATAACTATTTTCATTTTATGAGTGCAATTTAAGTTTTCACTTTTGTCCATTAATTATATGAGATGTCACAAATGCTGGAAGACGAGATTTGTTTATGTTTCTGATTTTTATCTCAGTTACAGTTTTTGTTTTGTACAGAATTAACACGGAACTGAGTGAGGATGCCACCAAACACCCCTCCACCGCCTTTAGAGCGCAGGTGTGTGCAGTAAGAATCTGGCACCATTCACAGCTGTGCTACAGTTTCTGAGTAATCGTACTTTCCAGTGATGCTCGGGCCAGAATGGCCTCAGAACAGACTCCTAAAGCTTCCATCTTGCTGTCAGAAAATGCAAACTCGATAGGCGGCTCATGGGATGTCTTACGTATGCTCACTCATATACTTAGTTCTGTTCCAGCCTTTCCTTAGAACACCAGTGTCTCCACTTCAAGGATTTCACTGCTCCAACATTCTGTGTCACCCTCATTGCTCAGATTCAAAAACAGCAAAAGGCTACAATTTTCACAAAGGAGAATTCTGTCATTGGCCCTACCCAGGAATGCAAAGGATCTCGTCTAGAAGTGACATTGATCATGGTATGAGCTGCAAGGAAAGTATTGGGGCCTATGACTCTCCAGCCCACCTTCGTTTCCTTCTTAATTCCTTTTCTACCTGGTTTACACTTTCCAGCCTTGCTGCTCAAAGGGGAACCCAGCAGTGTCGCATCACCCGGGACTCTGTTAGGAATCTAGAACCTCAGTCCTACCCCAGAGCAGCTTCATCACACTCTGTGTTTTACCAAGATCCTCAGGTTACTCTGAAACACAGTAAAGTTGGAGAATTACAGGTTTTAGCACAGAATTTCTGGATCCCCAGCTCCAGTTATTCTCACCACATGCATTCTTAGCTGGGTGTCTCTAGAAAGAAAAGCTCTACCCCTTCTCTTTCCTTCTGGCTCATCAGACTCTGCCTTGCACAAAGCCGTCCTTGGGCACTTGTACTCTAGGGTGCCTACCTTATCCGGTTATCTGTTGCCCTTTCTTGTGACCTTGACCTTCCCTTCCTGCTGATGAATGGCTGGGCAGGCTCCTTGGCTCCATTTACCCTCCCGGAGCCACTAGAAATGCACCCTGAGGATCAGCTATGGCTGGCCTGAAGGGCCCCACCCTGCTTCTTCTCATGCCAGATGTAATCATTCCCAGAGTTCAGAGGTTTATGACTTGTTTCTTGTACTTCCAAATGTGTGGTCAAGATGCCCTTGTGATGAATTGGCAAGACTAATGGCTTATTTAAATACTTTCCAAGTCTGCTCTTTCAGACCACTTCTTCCACGTGGATATCTCTTGTGTGAGAATATGAGTGTAATGAAACCATGAGACGCATGCCCAGTTTGTCTCAAACTTCTATACCAGTTGTCATTATACCATCAGTTTCCACAAATTAAATCTACTCTGAAAGAAAGCATATCTGGAATTGACCCCCAAAATATTTCCGTAGGTTCTTGGATGTACTCTGCAAGTGTGTTTTTGTTTCCTAAATGTGACAAGAAATTACATCTGAAGCTCAGAAAGGGCAAAGATGACTTTCTGCATTTCTGGTGTACCTGGAGAATCCACCTGCCTACACAGATAAGGCATTTATCTGAATACACACACAGGCACACAACGGCCATACCTTATTGTCTATACTCATTGTCCACTTTAGAAACTGAAAAATGAAACAGACACAAAGGTTATCTTTGGGAAGAAAAATCAACCATAAAACTAATGATGTTATGCCTGTTACAGGCACTAGAATAAATGAAGACAATTCAGTTGAAAATACATCACTGGTTGTACAACTCAGGTGACACCCTCTGGATGATTTGAAAATAGTTTTAATTTGAACTGATAGGATCCTTAGAAAATTCAATTTAGCTGGTGAAGAATAAAATACAAACTAGTTACTGTTTATTCTCTATGTGTTCATGTATCTCTGAGAGTTTTAATTTGAACTGATAGGATCCTTAGAAAACTCAATTTAGCTGGTGAAGAATAAAATACAAACTAGTTGCTGTTTATTCTCTGTGTGTTCATGTTTCTCTAAGAAGGTAAGTTCTAGATAAGAGGGACTTTCAAAGAGGATTTAAAGCAGACTGGAGATAATTTCCCCTCATCACTGGGCAGCCACTTAGACAAACAAAGGCCATTTGGGACTCATTGAAAGAATACTGGTCCCAAAGAGCATTTCTTGATGAGACAAAAGTGACATCTGGTCCCTCCAGCCTGCTCAGCTGTGTAGAGTGAATCTGCTGTGGGTTCATAAATAGCTCCATAAACAAGTTTTTCAGTCTAGTCTAGTCATGATCAAAGGCCTAAATGTTCAGCAAAACCCACTCTGCTTACCTAACATCAACAAATAGTCATTATAAAGATCAAAATCAACATGCACACAGGCAACAAAAGAAAAAAATGAACTGGACTTCATTAAAATCAAGAATTTTTATGCATCAAAGGACACTATCAATGAAATGAAAAGCCAGCTGACAGGATGGGATAAAACATTTGAAAATCACATATCTGATAAGGGTTAAATATCCAAAATATATAACTAACTCCCATAATTAATTAACCAAAGGACAACCCAATTTAAAATGAGCATAGGACTTTATTTATTTATTTATTTATTTTAACTTTAATTTACTTTACAATACTGTATTGGTTTTGCCATACATTGACATGAATCCACCATGGGTGTACATGCGATCCCAAACAGGAACCCCCCTCCCACCTCCCACAACATCCCTCTGGGTCATCCCCATGCACCAGCCCCAAGCATGCTGTATCCTGCGTCAGACATAGACTGGCGATTCGATTCTTACATGATAGTATACATGTTTCAATGCCATTCTCCCAAATCATCCCACCCTCTCCCTCGCCCTCTGAGTCCAAAAGTCCACTATACACATCTGTGTCTTTTTTGCTGTCTTGCATACAGGGTCATCATTGCCATCTTTCTAAATTCCATATATATGTGTTAGTATACTGTATTGGTGTTTTTCTTTCTGGTTTACTTCACTCTGTATAATCGGCTCCAGTTTCATCCATCTCATCAGAACTGATTCAAATGTATTCTTTTTAATGGCTGAGTAATACTCCTTTGTGTATATGTACCACAGCTTTCTTATCCATTCATCTGCTGATGGACATCTAGGTTGTTTCCATGTCCTGGCTATTATAAACAGTGCTGCAATGAACATTGGGGTACATGTGTCTCTTTCAATTCTGGTTTCCTCGGTGTGTATGCCCAGCAGTCGGATTGCTGGGTCATATGGCAGTTCTATTTGCAATTTTTTAAGGAATCTCCACACTGTTCTCCATAGTGGCTGTACTAGTTTGCATTCCCACCAACAGTGTAAGAGGGTTCCCTTTTCTCCACACCCTCTCCAGCATTTATTGCTTGCAGATTTTTGGATCGCAGACATTCTGACTGGTGTGAAGTGGTACCTCATTGTGGTTTTGATTTGCATTTCTCTAATAATGAGTGATGTTGAGCACCTTTTCATGTGTTTGTTAGCCATCCGTATGTCTTCTTTGGAGAAATGTCTATTTAGTTCTTTGGCCCATTTTTTGATTGGGTCGTTTATTTTTCTGGAATTGAGTTGCATAAGTTGCTTGTATATTTTTGAGATTAGTTGTTTGTCAGTTGTTTCATTTGCTATTATTTTCTCCCATTCAGAAGGCTGTCTTTTCACCTTGCGTATATTTTCCTTTGTTGTGCAGAAGCTTTTAATTTTAATTAGATCCCATTTGTTTATTTTTGCTTTTATTTCCAGAATTCTGGGACATGGATCATAGAGGATCCTGCTGTGATTTATGTTGGAGAGTGTTTTGCCTATGTTCTCCTCTAGGAGTTTTATAGTTTCTGGTCTTACATTTAGATCTTTAATCCATTTTGAGCTTATTTTCATGTGCGGTGTTAGAAAGTGATCTAGTTTCATTCTTTTACAAGTGGTTGACCAATTTTCCCAGCACCACTTGTTAAAGAGATTGTCTTTACTCCATTGTATATTCTTGCCTCCTTTGTCAAAGATAAGGTGTCCATATGTGTGTGGATTTATCTCTCAGCTTTCTATTTTGTTCCATTGATCTATATTTCTGTCTTTGTGCCAGTACCATACTGTCTTGATGACTGTGGCTTTGTACTAGAGCCTGAAGTCAGGCAAGTTGATTCCTCCAGTTTCATTCTTCTTTCTCAAGATTGCTTTGGCTATTCGAGGTTTTTTGTATTTCCATACAAATCTTGAAATTATTTGTTCTATTTCTGTGAAAAACATCACTGGTAGCTTGACAGGGATTGCATTGAATTTGTAAATTGCTTTGGGTAGTATACTCATTTTCACTATATTGATT